>NC_082666.1:120324224-121554055 GCF_025265405.1 Mesoplodon densirostris
TGATGATGGTGGTGATGGTGATGATTATGGTGGTGGAGATTGTACCTACTATGTATTGAGCACTCACTATGTGTTGGATTCTGTCCTAAACACATTGTTTATATTAACTCATTTAATCACCCCAACAAAATGGTCCCCACAGGGGACCAAAGATCAAGTAACTGGGCTGATGGAGGAACCAGTATTCAAACCAGGCAGTCTGACCCCACAGCATGATCTTCCTGAGTTTCTGAAGCTCATTCAGGAGAGTCAGGAGAGGAAACCCTAGGCTGGAAAAGAGCAGAAGTTTGCTCTGGGAAAGAGCTGAGCTGTTGGAAGCGCCTATGTTCCCCTTCATCTAGGGTACTGCCTCTGCCTCCTGCCCCCCGACACCCCTCCTCCTTTCTGCCCATCTAAGCAGAGGCCTGCCTTCAAGGATCACTGGGGATCCTTCTTCCTTTATGGCTCAGCTTGAACGACCTCACCCTCGTCTGCAGCATTTACTTTTTACGCCCCTCCCTGGCTCACAAGGCAATGAGCTGGGTGCTGAGCCTGAGAGTGGATGCAGCCTGTGTCTCCTTGGGCAGTGATGGAACCTTCAGGAACTCCACTTTCCTCATCTGTAAAGGGCAATGACAATATCTATCTTGCACGGTTGGGATTATTAGGACTGGATGAGCCAAAGTGTGTCAAGTTACCAGGGACTCAGTAAATGGTAAGAATTATTATCAGGGTTATTTCTGATATATCATCGCCTACTTGTTAGTGTAAAAGCACTTTGATTGGGGTTATTTCTTATCTCTCTCACTTGACGTGACCTCCTGGAGAGTAGAAACCATTACTATAAATGTGGAATAAATGAATTCTCTGTTCCAGGCTCCAGCCCAAACAGTACTCAATGAATGCGTACGGATTGCTAGACTACAGGACTGGACAGGAGAGAAAAGATTAACGCAAGAGCCTAACACGCTTTAGACTCCAGCTAACAACTGGTTAGGCTCCTTCTGGCCTAACTTATGTAAACTGACGTGGCTGTCTACAGACATCTGGGGATGAGGCCCCAGAGGGCAGGGCCCACTTTCCTGAAGCATGCACATTCGTGGCACACCAGGGCAGGGCACAGAGGTGGGAGGACCAGGGCTTCTTACCCTCTTGCCTACACCACCCAGTTCTGGGGTGGGTTGGGCAGGGTGTGAGGTGTCGCTGAAGGACACTGGCCTGGGGGTCCAGCCCAGCCCTTGCCCAGTGGTGTCTCTGGGCTGCCGGCTCCTTTGGTCAAGCTGGGTTTGACCTGCTGTATCCTGACTCCAGCTTTCCCCTCCTCCTGGGCTCTGGACTGTCCTCTGAATCCCTCCCAGGCATGATGCCTCCCCCACCTTCACCTTGGTCTTGCTCTTCCTCCACGTGCAAACCCTGGCCCCGGTGACCACAGGCCTGGGGCAGGAGAGGATGCTGCGGAGAAGCCATGTCCAACCTGCGAGAACGATGTTATGGACTTGGGACCCACAAACAACTCTGCAGGTTGCCATCAGATTTTGACGATCACAGTAGAATAGACTAGGACAACGCACAGCGTTTTGCATGTTATAAAGCGAAGCACTGTTTCCAGAGACTTATGCTTCGAAGCTTTACTTGCATGTGCTGTCAGTATTTCTGATGGGCAGCTCCCCATCAGAAAGGGTTTGAAAGGCACTGTTCTGGAGCTGACCCATCCGGCGCAGCGGCTGCCACCTCGCCGAGCACTTGGAATGTGGCCAGTCCAGACCAAGACGGGCTGTAAGTGCAAAACGCATGCTGCATTTCAGAGAGTCAGTACCCTACCTGTGAACTATCTCAGCAAGAGCATTTATACTGATTACATGTTGAAATCAAATATTTTGGAAATATTATATACAATATTAAGTAAAATAGATTATTAAAATGAATTTCATCTGTTTCTTTTTATTTGTTCTTTACGTGGCTACTAGAAAATGTTAACATTACATATGTGGCTCACATTATATGTCTGTTGGACAGCGTGGGTCTGGAGTGTTGGAACTTCTTTACCAAGTGTTTGTTCAGCTCACCCTACTTATGCAACTGGAACTCATTCATTTATTCATTCCTTTTTTTTTCTTTTTTGGCTACACTGCGAGGCTTGTGGGATTCTTTAGTTCCCCAACCAGGGATCCAACCCATGCCCCCTGCAGTGGAAGCACGGAGTCCTAACCACTGGACTGCCAGGGAAGTCCCTCATTCATTCATTCTTGATAAAATGAATGTCTCCAGAGCACTATGAGTCAGGCATGGTGGAAGCCAGTTGTGTGAACAGACAGCTGGAGTTCAGATGTGTACAGGGAATCTCAGAACACAAAGCACAGTGCCTGATTCTGACCTAACATCCGTGCTGGTGATAAGAACAGGTCTCAGAATCTCAGGAGGCTGGACAGACAGAACCTCAGACACCGTGAATCCAGTGAAGGATCTGAGACCCAGAAGTTTGCTCAAGCCCACCGAGCATGTAGGTGGCAGGGCCAGGACCAGGACTCAGACTGCCCGCCCCTCAGCACTTGCCCTTTCACTACCCTCGCTGTGGGTGTGGAAACTTGGTCCACCAGCTAGAGGCAGGGCTGAGGATGGACCCTGACTGCTCTGTGGCTTGACATCAAATGTGGACTTTTCCCTTTCTGCCTACCAGAGTTGACCTGCCCAGTGTGGCAGAAGATGATAAATCATCCAGTGGTTCTTTCAAGGACAGCACTGAAAATGCCAGATGTCTCTTTCTCCCAGAGTTCTGTGGGCCCTGGGAAAATTTTGGCTGCTCTGGGCAGTGAAATAATTAGGTCAAATAGCACACACCATGATAAATGGAATGTTTATGTCAGCCGGTGCTTGTTTCTTCCTCAGAATGAGTGGTCTTTGTCCTGTAGGCCTGGGGTGGCCACAAACCAACACATTAGCCAATTAGTACAATGGACTGTGGGAATATTCGAGATCCAAGGGAACCGCAAAGAGCTCACCACGACACGGGAGGAGAAAGATTGTCACTGAGGTCACTGACGGCTGGCACGAAGGAACGTTCTAGTCCACCCTAGACCCTCAAACTTCAGTAGACCCCAGGAAGCTTGCAGGGATTGGAGGTAGAGATGCTCTGAACGTGAGCAGGCTGAGACAGGTGGGTAGAAGGGAGAAGCCCACATCTGAGAGTTAGAAGACCTGAGTTTCAATCTTTCTCTGCCACTAACTATAAGTGTGACCTCAGGCTCGCTCTCCAGAGCCTCAGATTCCTCATCTGTTGGACAAGATGACCTCTGAGCTCTTCTGCTGCGGCGGCATCTATCATTCCAAGACTGTCTCTTGGGTCCACTGGGCTGTTATTTCCTCCAGGTTGTGGCCAATCACCTCACCATACTCCTTTCTGTGGGGTGATGGTGTTGTTTCTGACAGTGTGGAAACATCCTCTCCTCACGGGATAGGACAGCCCACCCTCGTCTGCAGCCCCTCTCCTCCCTCCCCACCCCCTCCCAACCACAGCAGCCCCCGGTCTGTGGGGAGCACTGGGTTAGGAGTTGGGTAGACCTCCATTAGAATATTCACTGGGTGCTAATATGCTGTCTCATCTTGGTTGTTTACTTCCTTCTCTGGGTCTCGGCTTCCAAATCCATAAAATGGGCACTCAATATTCCCTAAGGCCCTTCCAGCTCCAACTGCCTGGAGAGAGGCCTGGGATTGTCTAGTAGAGCAGCAGCTGCTGGAGGGAGGAGGCAAAGCAAGAAGAGCCTGGAAAGGATGAGGCCAGCCAGCGCCCCGCTGGGCTCCCCATGTGACACTTTCCGTGAAGAGAGGCACAGAACGTCCTCCCCACGCCTTACCTTGCCCCAGCCGGGAGCCTGTGATGGCCTCTTTGGCGCTCCCGAAGCCCAGCTCTCTGCAGACCACGCTGGCGGACACCAGGTCCCACTTGTCGTCGCAGACGGTACCCCATTCTCCGTTCTTGAGCACCTCCACGCGGCCCTCCCCGACGTTGGCACCTCCTCTCAACCGCACCAGGGGTTGCTGAAGAGACACATGGTCCTGCTGAGTGCAGCTCACTCCCTTCCTTTCCCAACCCCTCCCCACTCCAAACCCCGGCCCCAGGCTAGGAGCTGACAGCGCTCCACCTGTGTGTGTGCCCGCGGAGGGGTGGAGGCGCGCATGCTCACTCTGCGTGGTCGGCTCGGCCGTGCGCTCCCTTTGCAGCCTTCTCGTGGACCTTTCGTCCTGGACCACTGGGGAGCCCATCAGGGACCCTCATCAGCCCATCACCCCACCCCATACTTGCTCGAGGACCTTAACACCAACACTTCCCTCCACGCCCTCACTCCAGAACCTCAAGCTTCAGAGCTACAGAAAGAAGCTCCTACCCCCAAAGCCTGCAGGTTCCAAATGGATCATAAGTCTATGCTGCTGGTAACAGCGTGCTGTGGTCTAGCCCCGGGGGAGATTCCAGGGCGCTAAACGGACCAACCGCAAGAATCCTGCTCTGCAGGCCCATGAGAGGCAGGAGAGAGAAGACGGAGAGTGAGAGGGCGGGGCCCCACTGAGGCGGCCAAGACTTGGGATGGGCCGTGGCAAGGGGTATGGGGAGCCTCCCATTGGTTATGTCCCACATCGGTCCTGCAGCTGGGCTCATGAGCAGTCACCACTCCAGCTCCGCCACCCCGATTCTACTCCACGTCCAGATCAGCCCAACTCTTCAGAAGATGCAGCCTTAAAGGCTTATTAATTGCACAGGAGTAAGACCTACTCTCCAGGCATCTTAATCCTGTTGGATTACACCTTACAAGATGGGAGACGGGTCATTTGACTCCATCTGCCCATATACCCTGCTTTGCATCCGTTTCTGTGCATGCGTGTGTGGATGTGTGTGTGTGTGTGTGTGTGTGTGTGTGTGTGTGTGTGCTGGGGTGGGGAACTCAGAAGGCTGTGAGGCTCTGAGTTATGGCTGATGCCATTTGATTCAACACAGAAGGAGTCAGGGGTGACTGTGCAGCCCTTCTGTGTGTGTTGGATCACACCAGAGTCATTGCTCTACTCTGGCCCGTGCAGTCCTCAGCCTCGGACTCCCTTCATCGCACTCACTGGTGGTCTGGACGAGGCAGGCCTGGTTGGAGGTGGTGTTTTTCAAGCATTAACATACAGCAGTCATCTCGAGGGCCAAGGCATCCAACAAGAGCCTGTGTCTCCATCCTCCAGCCAAGGTCCCCACCCAGATTTACAGACCTCAGGGACAGACCCTGGCACTAGAGCGAGAAGAAAAGAGGGACAGGGAGGGGTGCAAAACCCACACTGGCTTCAAGAAACTTTAGTCTACCTTTAGAAAACACGACAGATACGACTGCTGGCCCCAGCCCCTGACTGTTGCAGGACCGTGACCTCTCCCTTCCCCCATTTCCTTTCCCAAGCTCTCTAGCTGGATGTCAGGGTCCCCTTCCCATGGAGCGGGCCATCCGTGACTCAAGCGTAAGGCAGAGCCCCAGATAACCTTACCCTATCTGGCAGAGGCCAGGCAGAGTCAGCTGGCCCTGGAGGAAAGAAAGAAACCAAGGGAAAATGTGATGTAAGCCTCGCCTGCTCTTTTTTTTTTTTGAATTGGTCTGGTATGAACTCGATTCCTTTGCTTTCAACCACACAGTAAGAGGAATTCCAAAACAGTAGGACCTGGTATTCTGGATGACACATGAGGAAAGCTCAGAGGCTCAGGCTGAGGCTGTAGAAAGGATGTGGCTGTCAAATCATGTGGCAGTGGGTGGGGGGGACATGAGGGGCTGCAGGCATGCCTGTGTGGCCTGGCTGCACACGTGTAATGTGTGGTCAGGTCTGTGCAGTTTGGAGGCCCTGGTGGGGACTGAGGGGGACAGGGCTGGCTGCTGGCCGGAAGTGCCAGGAAGACACCCCAAAGAGTTTCCACACCCTCCGGTTGATGCCTGGGCTTGCTGTGTTCACTTCACTCCTTTTGTTTAAGGGTCCTTCTTTTGTCCAAATATGCCACCCCAGCCTGGGAGGGGGCACCCAGTGTGGCTTATCGGCTCCTGCCCGGGTTTCTCATTTCCACTGGATGAGTGTTATCAGCCCCTGTCCAAGAGCAGGTCATTAGATGTTGATGGAGAGGAGAGATTGGAGAGGGCAGGGGGGTAGATAGGGGGAGAGACATGGAGAAGGGACAGTGGACACAGAATGAGGCTGCCTCGGCTTGGGGAGGGGTTGCTACTCCTGCCCTCCACTCCACCCCCCGACCTGGACCCGCCCAACTTACCATCTGCCCCCATCAGAGTTTACTCTCTCATCTTACCCCTAATGCGATCGGAGCTGACCTGGAACCTGTCCTGGCCCAGAGGACCGATTCCCAAGTAATTAGGTTTCATCTGATACAGGGAATCAATCCCGACTAAACGATTAGCTCTCTTTCCTACCCATCCCTCTGCTCTTCCCACCCACCCGGCCCGTATTAGCAGTTTTCAGAGTATGCAAATCACAGAGACCTTTCGTGGGTATATGAAAAGAGGCGCGTAGGAAATAGAAAAGCTGCCTAATGATTTTCAAGGGAAGACAGAATAGTGCACTTTCTCGTCTTCAGAGGAGGTGTCAAGCCTGCCAGTGGTCGGGATAGTTCGCTTGTCCTAAGGAATCAGTCAGTTGAAGTGGGGATGTAATTGATGTGAAGAGACGTACACTGACATCTCTTGAATACACGCACATGCACACACACTGGCTGGTTCACAAACGTATCACGTGATAACGGGTACAGATCACACAGACGTGGTGATGGCACGTTTATATTTACTATCACGGTGACAGCTTTTAAAAACTGTTACCCTTTCTGTTGCAGAATAAACCAAAACTGGTTGGAAAGTTGCTGATTTCATGTGCTTTTGACGGTTGGATCGTGTTTCCAAAGGCTCCAGGACGCTTGATTCCTCTGGGAATTGTGCAGGAGCCCCAGGTGGCCACTCCCACCCTTCATGCGGTCCACAGATAGCACACGGAGCCTGTGACGTCAGTAATGAGTCATGTTCCTCTCCAGTGTACCTGTCCCCCACAAAGGGGACGCTGGCCTCAGAATAGAGCAGCAGTGGAAGGACAGGTAGGGGTGCTAATGATTAGAGGCAGGGGCTCAGCTTCTTGTCACACCCTAGAGGTGGCATCTATCGGAGAGGCTGGCCCTGACAGGTGTCCTCTGCCTTCCTGCCCTCTAGAAAAGTGGTCTTCATTTCCTTGCTCTCTCTTGGGGGTCCCTCTCTGCTCCCTTAACCACCAGACCTCCCCCTCAGGTGCCAAGTGGCCAAATCACCTGCCCCATCCTCACCTCTGGCTTGTAGGCTTTCCGGAATCTTGAGGGTCCATCAGGGCTGAAGACCTGGCCAGGCACACAACTCACCACGGCCGGCAGTCCATTCTCACAGGTGACATTCTTGACAGGGTCCAGCGACACCTGAGGGCCCAGCTTGCAGCTGGAGATGTGGGCCTCCGTGCCTGTGCAGTCCATGGAGAATAGCCAATAGCGCTGCTTCTTGCGGGCGGCAAACATTCTGCAGAAGGTAAGACGGGGCAGGTGACCAAGGCATCATGGTGCCCACCCCTCCCTTTTTCCACAACTGGGCATTGGCCCCTTCCTGGGGCCAGCCATTGTGCCAGCTGCTGGGGATCTGGTGGTGGAACCAGAGAGGCACGGTCCCTGCTCTTGGGATTCAGTCCTACTCTAGACAGAGCTCTGCAGGGTGCATCTGCCAGCACTCACTGAGCCCTTGGTCATGCTGGGCCCATGCTGGGCACTGGGGAGCAGGACCCAGAAGGGCAGTGGTGGCCTCCTGCCCCCAGGAAGCTCACATTCTAGAAGACAAGGGACTGAGTGTAGTGAGATAATACTAAAGCCTACAAATACAAAATGCAGAAAGGGATCTAAGAGAGACAAATACAATGGAATATTAGTCATAAAAAAAGAATGAAATATTGCCATTTGCAGCAACATGGATGGACCTAGATATTATCATACTAAGTGAAGTTAAGTCAGACAGAAAAAGACAAGATGTTATGGAAAAACCCAAACGAAATTTTTGGCCAACCCAATATTATATGGTATCACTTATATGTGGAATCTAAAAAACGAATACAAATGAACTCATATACAAAACAGAAACAGACTCAACAGACATAGAAAACAAACTTATGGTTACCAAAGGGGAAACGGGGGAGGGATGAATTACGATTTGGGATTAATGGATACACACGACTATATGTAAAGTAGATAAAGAACAAGGACCTACTGTATAGCACAGGAAACTATATTCAATATGCTGTAATAACCTATAATGGAAAAGAATCTTCAGTTTTATATGTATATATGAAGAAAAGAAAAGTTATATATAAATATATATAAAAGAATATATATATAACTGAACCACTTCGTTGTACACCTGAAACTAACACAATATTGTAAATCAACTATACTTCAAAAGATAGATAAATAGATAGATAAATAAATAAATAAATAAATAAAAGAGATGGGACCCCTGGTCCCAGGAAACCCCTCAGTCCTGAGCAATCAGAAGGGTTGGTCACCCAAACTCTTCAGATAGCTTCAACATGCTGTCTTGTTTCCCTTTGTTTCTCTGCCTTTATTTCCCTTTGTCAATGAGCAGGACAAGTTGAGTGTAAACCTCTCTCCCATTGATAGACAAAATTAAAGATGTGAATCCAATGAGAATCAGTGAGAGCAGACTTAAATTATCCCCTCTGCTGAAGCAAAGTACACTTGGTTTCGTCATGGAAATTATGATGGTGATGAAACTCAGCCACAGACCACATCAAATCTTCACTCAGGGGCTTCCCTGGTGGCGCAGTGGTTGAGAGTCCGCCTGCCGATGCAGGGCACACGGGTTCATGCCCCAGTCCGGGAAGATCCCACATGCCGCGGAGCAGCTGGGCCCGTGAGCCATGGCCGTTGAGCCTGCATGTCCGGAGCCTGTGCTCCGCAACGGGAGAGGCCACAACAGTGAAAGGCCCACGTACCGCAAAAAAAAAAAAAAAAAAAAAAATCTTCACCTAGTTTGATCTGCTCTTCTTTTTCTAGTTTCTTAGAGTGAAAGCTGATGTCACTGATTTGATACCTTTCTTCTTTTCCAGTATAGGAGTATAAATTTCCCTCTAAGTCCTACTTTAGCTATATTCCACATATTTTGAGATACTGTGTTTTCATTTTAATTCAGGCCAAAATACTTTTTAATTTACCTTTTGATTACTTTTATGACAGAAGGGTTATTTAGAACTGGGTATATGGTTTCCAGTACTTGGGGATTTTCTAGATATCTTTCTGTTATTGATTTCTAACATAATTCCATCACGTTCACAGAATATGCTTTGTATGACTTGAATCATTTTAAATTTATTAAGACATAATTTATGGTCCAGGCATATTTTATGTTCTAGCTAGGTTATGTTTTCTTTCAATGTGTACTTGAAAAAATTTTGCATAGTGCTGTTGTTGAGTGGAGTGTTCTCTAAAAGCCAAATAGGTCAAATTGGGTGATAGTGTCGTTCAAGTCTTCTATATCCTTACTTGTTCTATAAATTATTGAGAGAGTAGAACTGAAATCACCAGCTATAAGTATGGATTTGTCTATTTCTCCTTGCAGTCAGTTTTTACTTCATGTATTTTGAAGATCCGTTATTTGGTGCATAAACATTTCAGATTGTTATGTCCTCTTGATGAGCTAACCCCTTTATTATTATTAAATTACCATCTTTATCCTTTAAAAAAAATTCTTCACCCAGGAGTCAGTGAGGCTGAGGTTGTCTCCATACCATATCCTATGTAAGCTCGTAGCCTGCATTGTGTGTTTTTATGGGGTTTTTTTGGGAAGGCAGAACATGGATCAAGGTGAGTCAAAGTTTTTTCTAAAATGATAACCAACCAGTAAGTAATGAATTGGTTAACAGAAAGGTCACTGTGCCTCAGTTTCCCCATCTCCAGATCAGATGTAGCAAAGGGATCTACTTCATCAGATTGTTAGGATAGTTAAATGAGTTAATTCTTATAAAGCACTTAACCACAGTGCCCAGCACTTGGAAGGGCTACCTAAGTGTCTATCAAATAAATCAATAAAAACTGTACTGGTTAAAGGAAAAAAAGAAAGATGAGAGAAGAGAGATGGTGGACGACTTCAAGGAAGAGTTGGTTTGAACTGGGCCTTGAGTGATGGTGGGATTCGAAAAGGAGGAGGGCGGGGAGGACTCCTTGTCCTCTCATGCTGTCCCAGGTCTTTGGGGTCTATGTGCTCATCCCTGGTTGGCGGAATCCAGTGAGATGCCAGGGAGAGCTGGACAGCATCACTGCCGGACTGCTCAGAGGAGGGGCCGCCCAGGGCAAGTTGGCCCCAGATGGGCAGAAGCAGGGTCCTGTCCCTGCTGGTCCAGCAGCTCTGGAAGTTTCTGCTTTGTCTCAGAGTGAATGGGATATGAACAAAGAGGAAGGAAAAACCCTACAGATGCTGCTGATATCTTTCCTTAATCAAAAATTACTGGTAGTAATTCTACTGTACCTGTGGGTGCAATGACACAGAATCTTTGAAAAAAAAAAAAAAAAAAGGACTATCTTGGGAGTTTCTTGGCGGTCCAGTGGTTAGGACTCGGTGCTTTCACTGCCGTGGCCCAGGTTCAATCCCTGGTTAGGGAACTAAGATCCCACAAGCCACGTGGAGAGGCCCCCCCACCCAATTTTATTTTTTTGAAAAAAGAACTGTCTTGGAAAATTTAGGATGTGTGCTCAACATAGCTACAAACAGAGCACAGGGCTACACAGGAGGACTGTTAATAATTCCAAGAGCCATTGCCCCTCCCCACTCCCTGGAAGGCCCCTGCACTTGGAAACACAGCCTCCAGCTTCTTTCCCCTGACACTCCCACATCAGACTGGAGAACGCACTCGGTGGGGTGGGGGTGGGGGTTACAGCTTGCTATGACACCCCTACCATTGGGCGAGCAAATACACCCAGGGGATGTCAGCTGCACAAGGAGTGGTCAGATCCCACTGAACTGGAACATCTTCTGGCTCCCAGATTTCCATGACCACAAGCTTCTCCCAGGAACAGATGTACTGAGCTCTTAATATAGAGCGAAGCACCCTCGGCAGACACAGAGCTGCTCCTTCCTCCCCAGACAGTCCCACTGCCCGCTTACATCAGCTCACAGGAACTTGCCCGTGATCCTCCACAGGCTTCCACCACCAGAGCCCACCCCGCCCCCATGATTCACTCCCACAGGCCTCCCCGGGATGCAGATACGGGGATGCAGATATGAGGCGCTGGGGAGGATGCGTGGACAGCCCACTCCAGGCCTGCTGATTGGTGGGCGACTGGAGTTACAGGACAGCCGTTGGCCAAGCGGGAAGCCTACTTAAGAAAGAGGTATCTAGCCCGATGGCTGGGTGGCTAGAAGAACACTGAGCTGAACGATTCAACTAAAAAATGAGAAGTCCTCCTGGCTCTCCCCCAGCCAAGGAGGAAGCCAGACTTCGTAGAGATTCTGCCTGCTATGTGATTATGTCTATTCCAATTGTGCATTCTGGACCTAGGGAAATAACCACCGGTTGGGTTCAGGGGCCCACTGGGCTCACTATGAGTGGACCTGAGGCCAAACTCCATTGATCACCCGACGTCCATACTCTGACTGTGGGCCACAGGGATGCTTGGGCCCCTGGAATCAGTGTCACTTCAGAGCCCGTGTCCAGTGGTTCCTGAAGTTCTGATTATTTCCTTGTGCCCAACATACAGTGATCTCCTTTGGAGAAGGCTGGGCCAATGATTAACAGTATACATTTTGGGCAGTAAGCCACAGTCCTTCTTCAGGGGGACCTGGCCTCCTCTTCATTCAAGGGCTTCTGGGTCTGTAAACTAGCTCAAGTCTGGATATTGATTGAGAGGCCGGGCCTGTTTTTATGATTCAGGTTAGAGTTTTGTTCTCTTGACCTAGAACTTTTCTGCTTTTACAGATCGAGAATTGAGTAGGGAATTCCCTGGCGGTCCAGTGGTTAGGACTCCACGCTCTCACTGCCGAGGGCCAGGGTTCAATCCCTGGCCGGGGAACTAAAATTCCACAAGACTCAGGGTGTGCCCCCCCACCCAAAAAACAGATTTGAGGAGGCTTCCTATTTCACTTCTAGGAACACCACAATCCAGCCCACTAGATCAACTGGTCAATACCACAGGTCTGCAGGAGTCAGAGTATTCTGATCTGCTGGCCATTCAGTAGCCACGCCCACCTTGCCTTTGGCGTTGAATGCTGTCACTTGGCCCCTGCCACCCCTGATCCAATTACCCCCATTGCATTTAGGTTTCCCAACCTGCGGTGACTGCAGCTCCCACCCTGAGGTCTGGCTTACAGAGAAGAGCAATCAGGGAGCTCTTAAGAACGCCAGGGCTCCCCTCACAAACTCATTCCTCACAGTCATGGTGAGAAGTCTGTCTTCTGGACCCTCCCGGGTGGGAGAGTAGGTCTTAGATGACAAATCCACTCCAACATTCCAGTCTCCCCAAGCCTCTGAACCCCTTTCTCTACATGAAACCAAAGTGGATCTGGCATTTCTATAATTTGCTGTGGAGGGCCTCCTTTTGGTCCCTGTTTCAGCCAACTCACCAAAGTCTTAGAGCTCTTCTTAACTCGCAAGATGCAACATTAGATCAGAATCTCTGCTCAGTAAGCTCGTATCAATAAATCAATATCAATATTGCGATCCTGCTTTAAGAAAAAGAAAATGACTACAAAATGTTCCTGGCCCCGGGGATGGGGCCCTGAAGCTTCAGCTTTATCAATTTCGTGGTATATGCACAGCTTCCCAGTCCAGCATAGAAGTCAGCCCATGGCAAAGCAGCCCTTGGTGAGAGCCCCTGACTTCACTCTGGGGAGAGCCTGTGAGTGCAGAGGCCTCTGGGAGACCCGCAGGCAACCCCGCCAGACTCTTCTGACTTGGCCGGGGGTGTCGAGGCTGGATGGCCAGCAGAGGTTCTGATGAAGAGCTGCAGTCCTGGCCTTGGGGATAATTCTAAGGCCACCAGACCTGCAGGTTAGCAGAGGAAGGCAGGGTGGAGAGGCCATAGATGCTGCCCAGGTGAATTTCCAAGGCTGCAAAGTCCCTTAGGGGCCTGGTGGATGCCTGGAGATGACTAACCCCACCCCAGATAGAATTACTTTGAAAACAATTTCCTTCCTGGGGTGAAGGGTCTCCCTGGGAGACCACATCACCTGCCTTGGGGGTGTGGTCAGCAACAGCAGCGACAGACAGGCTGCTGCAGGAAAGGTGAAAGGGAGGTGGGGAAAGATGCTACCAGAAGGCCCAGATGCAGGGACCATGCAGGGTGTGGCCCTTACTCTGGCTCCCAGGCCTCTGTGGTCCTCAGTCTCTGAGCAGGGCTCACAGATACCCCTGTCCCCAGGCCAGTGTTGCCCCAGCTCTCAGACTTACCAGCCAGCCGGTGGTGGCGGCCTGTGCAGTGTGGCCAGGCCCCGCCTCTAGGGTGGAGCAAAGCAGGAGCAGGTCTGAGGGTGGACGCAGCAGTGTGGAGAGCTCTCCCTGGAGCAGACCTGCCTGGGCTGCCCTGCGCCTCTGGCAGGAGTGGCTTTGTGACCCCCCGACTCCACTGCCCTTCAGGCCTGGGTCTCCTCCTGTGCAGCCTGAGGGCTTGGGCCGGGTGACCTCTGAGGACCCCACATGCCCTGGGAGGCCCCGCTTTTCGCTAACAGCTTCCTCCCACCAGCTACCATCACAATCCCTAACAGCACCACCGAAGCACGGAAACTCTCCCCAACACGCTTTTCTCTTTTGGGGCCCAAATGTCAGCTGCGTCCCAGGGACTAACACACCACATCAGATACAAGCTGAGACGGAGAAGGTTTTAGCCTAGCCGCCCTCCCATCCCCCAGCGCCGCCCCTCTATACCATCTCCAGCGAGAGGGCTGGACCAGGAGCTAGTTTCCAGTGTCTGCTAATCATCTCCCATCTCAGATGAGAGTACAGCTCACTTCCCACCACCTTGGATGCCTCCCAGACTTAGCAGCCTTTTTCCTGCCCGCATTTGAAAAAGCAAAGCCACAGACACACAGTAGGAGGAACAGGGAGGGAGTTTTCAAACCCAGCTCGTGAGAGGATCATGTGTGGCCCAGTTGCCAAAACAGATCTGAGATCTGAGATCCTTCCTCAAAAGCCAGAAAAGGACTCCGGTCCATCCGCAGTTCAGGAGGTAGCTTTCAAATGCCCTCTGAACAAGCCACGTGTTGCCTGGCCTCAGGCACCCCATCCTGCTCGGGGCAGGGCTCATGGCAGCCTTCCGGCTCCTGGGACTGGACTCAGACCTATGACAGTCTGGGCGCTCTGGTGGGTCCAGCAGGTAGGAGGCCTGTCAGGGGAGGGAATTTGCTTTTCTTGGCTCCAATGGGAAGGAAAAGCTGAGAAGGTGTCTCCAGGGAAGGAGCTGGCCAGCTGGAGGGACTTCTCCAAACTGTTTAGAAGATGGGGACCACCCTGCACGCCCCCATCCCACCCTGTGCAAACAGGAACGTCTGGGCCATGTCTGAGGGCTGCTGGGGGTGGGAATCGCGACCATGCTCACCCGCCCAGCCGGGCAGCTTGCCTCCAAGCACTCACCCTCCTGGTGGACCAGGCGTTCTGACCGGAGGTGGCCAGGATGAGCCCAGGGAGAGACGCAGCCTACACTGACCCTAGGGATCTGGAAGAAGAGCTGGGGCTGGGACCCCTGTCCTGGCTTGAAAGCCACCTCTCTCCTTGGCTTGAAAGGAAACAGGTAGTGAGTCTACACTCTTGAGGAGTTTGGAGACCTGGGTCTGGATCCTGGATCTGCCACTTTCTAGGTTGTGTTTTTTTTTTTTTTTTTGGCCACACTGCACAGCATGTGGGACCTTAGTTCCCCGACCAGGGATCGAACCCGTGCCCCCTGCAGTGGAAGCGCAGAGTCTTAACCAGTGGACCGCCAGGGAAGTCCCAGCCACTTCCGAGATTTATCACCCTTCTCTGACTTCATTCCCTTGACTCTGAAATAGACCCCTGCTTCCTAGTGTTGTGAAGCTTAAGAGACTAAAAACAGAGCTGCCTGGCATGGAGTAAGCACTCAGTAAAGCTGATTATTATCCTTATTAGAGGAACTAGGAAGACCCCACGACCAGCCAATACACCCGCCTGTCCTGAGCTGAAAACCCCTCACTGGACCCCCCCTCGGGCAAATTACTCTAAGTCTCCTTATGAGCCCCTCCCTTTCCCCCTGGGAGATATTAACTTTGGAAATCCTGACAGCTTGCAAATTTTACTCGGGATGGATATAACCGAATCCAATGGATCGGTTTCTCAATTGCCTAACAGTGGCTGCGAGGTCCAGATTTCTCAGACTAATCACCTGCTGGGGAGACATCCGCGGCCCAGGCCACTGCAGAGCTAACTCTCCAGCAAGGCAGGGCCAGAGCCCAGCCAGCTGCACTCCCCGCAGCCTCCTTACTTGTACACTTTGGCGTTGTAGTTCTTCTCCCCAGGGAAGCCAAACATGCCGCAGACCACGCGGGAGTTCTTGGCCGTCCAGTGCCTGTCGCAGATCTGCTTCCATGTCTTGCCCTCCTTCACCTCCACGTAGCCCTCCGTCACCGGGGTGCGCCTGCGGTAGGCGGAGAGGATGGCTCGGATCCGGATGTCCTCCACCTGGATATTCATGTTCTGGGAGGGAGGAGGCATGGAAGGAGAGGGGTTACTTTCCTGGTCTGGCCGTGGAGAGGTGACGGCAGGCTGGGCGCTCTGCTGGCCCCCCTGCCTCTCCGCTCGGGCCCTCGGGGGCCCCTGGGCGCTCTCCGTGAGCACACAGCACGCGTGCGTGGGAGATAGTCTGGCCGAGGGGACTGGAGGAGGGGAGCGGGTGTGACCTGGGCGATCAGAGACTTGGAGGACCCCAACGCTCCTCCTCTGTCTTATCAAAAACAGCAGAGGGCAGCAGTCTCCTGCAGGGGTCTCAGAACTAGAGCAGAAGAGAGACCGTGTTCCTTGAATTTCATGCTCTATAGTAAAAATAACTTGGATGCTTGCATTGTACTCCAAAGCATATGTGTGCATGCGTGGGAGTGAGTGTGTGTGTGTCTCCCCAGACACACACAGTAAATCCTTCAGTAAAACTGAAGTTTCAGGCAGATGAGCCTCAGATACCCTGAGGCTGGTGGGGCCCTCTTGCACACTACCTCATAGCCCCCAGGTTGGCAGTCTTTAGGGAGAAAATCCCAGGAGAGAAGGGGAGGGCGGCTGCGGGTCGAGGGTGGGCTCCCTTCCCCAACCCCTGACACTGAGCTGCAGTGTCCCTGCCCCAAGCCCACGCCCGAGCTCCGGGGATTTGGTTGCATAGGGGGCCCCGAGAAGCCAGGGTGGGTGGAGGAACACAGGCCTACCTGGGATTTCCAGTGATACCTCTTTTATGTTTTTCCAAGGCTCACGCAATCTGCCCCCAAACACTATGGAATCTCCAGAATCTCTCACTTCCAGCCCCTCTTCTTTCTGCCCCAATAGAATGAGGTCGTTACAGCGATTGTCATCCCCATTTTCCAGATAAGAAAATTGGCTGACTCCAGTGATCTCCCCAAGACCACGTAGAGGCAGGGAGCGTCCGAGGTGCAGTGAGATGCTCTGTGAGCTGGGCCAGGTGGGGCTGGGCAGGGGTGCTGGCAGAGAGGAACCCGGCGACCCGAGTGCCCAAACCCCCGTCCAGCCAGGATGCAAATGAACCATGAGTTTGAACAGGACCATTATTTGGGTGCCCAGGGATCCAGGTCTCCTTGCCACTGGCTTCAGGGTGCAAAGCCAGGCCCCGCTTCCCCAGTCCTGCAAGGCAGCAGAAAGCATGTGGGCCGGGAGCAGTGGCATTTGGCCCTGGTTCCTTTCCACGCAGAACGGAAGGAAAGCCGCCAGTGGCAGGATTATGTTTGCCTGCCTGCATCCTGGATCCTTTACAGCCCCATTCAGGCCACATGACCCGTGCCACCAAGACACATGGATGGGGGTGAGCAAGAAAGGGCCTGAGGTCTACACTGGCCCGTGGGCCAGCTCCCTCCTCTGTCCTCCCATCTCAGGAGGCCAGGCTGGAATTCCCGCATGTAAGGAACACGTGACGCCCAGAAGGAAAGTTACCGCTGTGGCATCAGCCCTGCGGCTTCACGGGGCAAGCAGGCTAGGCTGACTTTATTAAATTCACAGATCCTCCCCCGCCCCTGCCCTCCTCCACTTCCCCCGACCCCTGGCCTCTCTCCCCGCCACCGCCCCACCCCCGTAGAGCATCAGCAGCAGCCTCACTAAGGGGAGGTATGGAGTGTGAACCCAGAGGGAGGAAGGTCTGGGGGCAGGGGTGGGGGGGAACGGGTGGCGCTCAGCAGACCCTTGTCTTGATGCAGGTCAGCATCCCCTCAGCAGAAGTATGACTGGTGGGCAAGCCCGGTGGGCTCTCGGATGTGGGAAATGAGACTCAAAGAAGAGAAAGCGCTAGAACTGATGTCACTGTCCTTGTTCTCCCACTGACTCACTGCATGTGACTGTGTGTGTATGAGTGTGTGTGTCTGAGTGTCACGAGTATGTCTCTGTGTGTGTGTCTCTGCACGTGTCTGTGCGTCTGTCTATGTGTCTCTGTGGGAGCGCACTGCTCGTGTGTGTCCGTGTGCAGGATGATGTGCACGTGACAGGGCTGTGTGTCTGTGCGTTGTGTGGTGGAGGAGGATGCACAGAGTTTTCCTCCAAAGCCCTGGGAGAGCAGTCAGGCGAGCATCACATTTGTCATTCCTTCTCTTCTCCCTCCACAGAACCAATTCCTTCCCATCCTCTTGGGCTCAAATCCACCTCATTCATTCATTCATTCATTCATTCCAGAAAATGCGGTCTCTCACCTCCATGGGCCCTGCCAGCCTCCTCCTTACACCCCAATCCTGGGGCCCTCTGCTCTGCATCATAACGACTATGAGGGCTCTCATTTATCAAATACGAGCCCATTACACGTCAGGCTCTGCACTCAGAACTTTACATTCATTCCCTTCCTCAATTCCCATGACGACCGGTGAGAGGGCCAATGGTATGCCCATGCTACAGGTGAAAAACGAGGAAACTTGGTGAGGTTTTGCACCTTCTCCAAGTTCACAGAGCCAAGAAGTAGATAAACAAGGATGAAAACCAAATTCTGACTCCAAGCCCATGCCCCAGGCTCGTAACCCCGGGCCTCTGAACGGTCCTCACCCTCCCGCCCTCGCCCCATCCCTTGCCCGGTATGGAGTTGTCCCACACGGGGCAGGGCCTGGGGCTCAGCCTTCTGGGGGGCTCCCTCTGGGCTCTGCCCATTTGAAGTCCATATGTGAAGTCCACTCTGCGACCCGCCCAGAGGAGCCGTGAGTCAGGCCAGAGCGTACGTGAGGGGAGAGAGCCACCTCCCAGCTGCCCTTGGACTCAGGCCGGGGGTAGCAGGGAAACCCTCCATGGCACACATTCAGGGGTTGCTGCTGGCTAAGAGCTCACTTGGACTGCTCAGAGACCTCTGTGTAGGAAAACACACACGTATACACAAACAGCCCTCCTGACCTCACCGCTGTGGAATCCCTTCCATAACCGCAAGTGTTAGGACTTTTTTTTTCCCCAGAAGTTCAACTTCAAGAGAAGTGAAGATTTGAAACACTAAAACATATACACATTTTTCTTTTCTAACAAAAGTCTCTCTACACTTGTGAGTTTTACATTAAGCCCGATAGCCCAGAAGCCAGCAATGCACCTGGCACTTTTTCAAATTCAAATGAAAGTCTGAATGCTGGTCCTCTTGCCTGAGATAATAGTTCACTGGGCTCACCAAAAGGCTTCCCTCCAAGGAATTCACAGAACCTTCCTGGCTTGTCCTATTCAAAACTCCTCATATCCTCCGGGAGTGATTATCACCGGCTTCCAAAGGGGAAAATAAAGGTGCCTTGAGGCCATGCCCTGCCCTGCCTTAACTAGGGGGTTGGTGGAAAGAAAGGCTAGTGAAGAAGCACCAGGGCTGGGCTCCCAGTCTTGTGCTTGAATGGCATTTCACATTTGCCGCATCTGTGAATGAACTGCAAATTCCACAATGTGACAGCCTGGGGCTGTCGCCAAAGAGGAAAAATCACCAGTTTTGAAAGTCTAGCTGGAGATTGCATCAGGAAAAGATACAGGGGGAGGCAAGGCAAGCAAGCAAGCCTCTAAGGATGCACTTCACAATTTCTCTGAAAGTCAGCACTAAGCTCATGGCCTCCCGGGGAGGGCACATTAGCAAGGGCCAGATCTTAGCCCAACTATCCGCCTTCCTTCCCTCTAGAAGTCGTAATTTAATTACATAATTAATTACATAATTTATCAGCCCAGGCCTTCCCACCCGAGAAGTCATCCTTGGAGTGGTGTCAGGTGGGAACACCATGATGGAGATATACTCGTCCGCCATCATCCCAACTAGAACACGTGACTGGTTAGCGCTGCACAATTGCTGCTCACTTAGCAAGCTCCTTCCCTCTACAGCTAACAGGTTCCTGCATCTTGCTCTCAAAGCCCTTAGCTTTCTTTATTTGGCTGTTTTTAAAAACTGGCCTTCCGGGCTTCCCTGGTGGCGCAGTGGTTGAGGGTCCGCCTGCCGATGCAAGGGACACGGGTTCGTGTCCCGATCCCGGAAGATCCCACATGCCGCGGAGCGGCTGGGCCCGCGAGCCATGGCCGCGGAGCCTGTGTGTCCGGAGCCTGTGCTCCGCAACGGGAGAGGCCACAGCAGTGAGAGGCCCGCGTACAGCAAAAAAAAAAAAAAAAAAAACTGGCCTTCCAGATAGAGATCCACTTTCCCAGGTGCCATCTTGGCGCCTTCCTCAGCACCTCAAACCAAACGCAGCCAGGATGCCCTCGGTCTTTCCTTCCTGCGGGCTGGCAGGTGACGCCCTTCCAGCTTGCAGCCCTCAAGCCTCGCATGCCTTCTGCTCCCTCTCTCTTCCTCACTCTTATGGCCCATTCTGCCCCAGAAGTGCTTTTCCTACCCTTCAGTCACCTTCTCATTCCCACTTCTATTGTCCAGGCAGGTATGTAGTGGAAGTAAGAGAAGAGCATCACAATTCTGTCATTTCACGGGACCCTGTATCTCTCCCCGGTCCGGATGAAGCTGACCCTGTCCATCTCACACATGGCTGGCATATCCATCCAGCTGACCGCTGTGCATTTGTGGGTTGGGCTCAAAACCTTCCCGTGGCTCCCCCAGGGCTTATGCTCCTGGTCAAGAGCCTTCCTGATAGGACCCACCTCATCTCCTCCGTGCCCTTTTTCCAGTCTCAAGGTGCCAGGCTGACATCACTTTTTTAACCCCAGCATCAAGCTGCTCCCTGCAGTCCTTTTTTCCTTCCTCTCTACCGATCAGAATCCTCCTGACCTTCAGGAACAATCTTGTTCATTCAGTCGTTTGAAAAATACCTATTGAGGGCTGTGACGTCCCTCCCGCAAATATCTCATCCACATAGATTCGACTCCTTTATTCCTCTAGCATTTGCTTTCTGGGTCCCTCAATTCATTCTTGGCTTATACTGACTACCTTGTACTATCTACCTTTTCATTTTGCCACCTCATCGGACTGTGAGTCTCTCAAGGACAGAATTTATGTGCTTTATTCATTCTAGTATTCCCCATGGCAACGAGTGCCAGACACGAGACATCGTGGGTCCTCACATATTCTTGGAACAAACTAATAATCATTTAAGAAAATCCAGTTACAGGAATTCAGCTTAACTAGAAATGTTGGGCTCTCCAGCCAAAAATGTAATAAAGACTCCCTTTATTCTTGGTGTAATGCAAAATAAACAGAGAGGCTTGTCTTTTTTCACAGCATAAGCACTACTTGTGTGACTTACCGAGATGGACAAGGAGATTGTCTGCACTTTATCCATGCGACCTCTTGTCATCTGAGCTGTTTAACACCCTCCCCTTTCCCCTTGAAATCTGAGGCTAATAAATAGTTATAAACTGAATTAAAAGCTGATCTGGCCCTCAGCACACATTTAGATGGTTTAGCTATGTGGGTGTCATCTGTCAACAGTACAAGACATGTTGTACTGGAAGAAGCCGGCTACGCTGTAATTATCCTCTCTTGATGATCAAATCGGAAATTCACAGCCTAAGAAACTGCTGGGAATATTCTCTAGCCAGTGATTCCTACTGGGCTACATAGATGAAAGGGAAGTGGGAAGGCAGTGCAGCATCTCTGTTGCTCAGCTCTTTGTGATGGAGACCAGTCTGGGCGGAGGGGGTCGGGGTGGGAATGGCTTGAGAACTGAGGTCATGCTGAGGCACCAGAGGAAAAAGCCCACAGTCAGTCTGGGCCCTCCTCCTATAAACCAAGAGCTTTGCAACGCTGCTGGAGAATCAAATGCTCTGTGTTTCATTTTCCAACCTGAAAGCAGTGGGGTGGGTAACAGAGGCTGCTTCTTTGGAGAACAGTCAAGACCTGCTGTCTGCAGGAGCTGGCAGGACACCTGCGCCAGCAACCAGTCCCTCTGGCCCATCAGGGGTGCTGAGGCCACAAACCAGGCAAGTCCGTGGGCCTGGCCAAACGGTCCACCATGCTCCCAGGTAGGGGACCTGACCTGATGCTTCTCCTCCCAGCAACCATCACCAGGGTGACAAAGTAATGACTTGGGAAATCGTCTTTCTCCACTATGGGACAGCAAATTTCGGGAGGGCAAGACTGTCCTTTCATTTCATTAATCCCTTGATTCCCAGGCCAGCATAGAGTCTGGTGCCCGATTAAAATGTAGTGGATGAACGAACGAACAGACACAGCATCCAGCTGCCTTAGCAACAGCCTCATGGGGATGGGGCCGGCGGGGGAGTCGTTGTCGCTGACCCCTCCAGCATGGCTGAGGTGACTCGAATGAACCACCTGGGCCCTTTGCCACTACCTTCACCACAGTCACATCAGGAGCCCCGCCCTACAGAACAGACCTGCCCAACCAGGGCAGAGAGAGGCTTTCTCCAGCCCAGCTCAAGCTCCTACTTCTTCCATAGAGCCTCCCTCCCACTGATCTCAAGCCATTTATTTATTTCTTCTATAACCTCTCCCTTTCCAAACTGCCACAGAATTTACCATCCAGTCCACACTGTTCAATGTTGGAGTACATACTGCCATTTATTTATTTCTTCTATGACAAATTATAAGGCTACTTATTCATTGATTTCATCTAATGAGTGAGTATAACATTACTTATTTCTTTCAACTCGCAAACAATTATAATATTTATAATTTTCAGAGGGTTGTGTGTACAGCACCCCGGCCAGGGATAGGGTTCCCAGATCTGCCAGGATGTGCACAATTTCAAATATTCTGTTCTGTTAGCTGCATAAATGCCCTTTTGCTTTTCAGATGCTGTGACCTATTTTTCGTTGGGAAAACAGGTCACCCTAGAACTACTTCTCTTGTTCCCCTTGTGGTTGGTGGCTGGTGAGCCCAGACCACATAGAGGCTCTCAATAAATAGAATCACGGAATGTTAGCACCAGACAGGATCTAATACCTCTTCTTGCCCAAGCTCTCTGTAGGCTGGGAGAGAAAACCTAGGAGAGCTACATGTGATGGCCCAGCTTGACAGTTCGGCAAGTCTGGGGATTGAGACGCTGTGGGCTCCCATCGTGGCCCTTTACTCCCTTGCTGAAGGGTCCGACACCAACTGCCCACTTGCTACCATCTCTCCTCCTGCCACAGAGGGAAGCCGGCCAGCTACCCTGTGGCCTTCGGGAGAAGCAGGGCTATATTTAGCTTGGAGGGACCACTGCCTTCTGAACTCCACAGAGATGAAAACAGACCCCCTTTCTTTAAACCACCCAGTGTAACCTGCTGCGTGTCCTCTTGGGTGTGTGTGTGTGTGTGTGGAAACTCCTGGCCGGGAAGTGTTTGGGCCTTTCTAGAGTTAATTACTCCCTTTCAGGCTCCATGCCTCCACCCCTAAGAGCCCCCCAAGATGCTGGGGAGATAAGGCTGCTGCTGAGGGGAAAACCTTGAAGCATTTGGCAGCTAACTGTGGCTAATAAAAACCTGGACTTCTGGAATTTAAAAAATTCACAACAGCCTCCATCCCTGTGGTTAAGAGGGAAGAAAGAGCTTTTTCAGGTCTCAGCGCCCCTCCAGAAGGAGGAGAGAGAGCAGAGGGGAGGGTACCGGATTCTCCCCACCGCTGGAAGCGAATACCCTGCTCCTGGCTCCATCCTCATCCTCTCACTCCTGGCCCCTCCAGACTGCCTGGGCTGCCGGCTGTCACAAAGGAGAAATTGGGGCTCCGGGGCCACTCGGGGGACAGGCCACCCCTAAATCTCACAGCCGGGGGATTTCCAATCAATTCTGGGAACCTAACTGCTTTTGCAAAAGAGCCTTTAAAATAATGGGTAGAGAAGAAGGTGGGGTGAGAAGGTGAAGAAAGGAAAAAACACGTTATGTTCCCTGACCTAACGGTCCACGGCCTCAGCCACGAGCCTTTCTGTGAGCACATGACTTAGCAATGTGCAAAAGAGCCAGTGTAGAGAGGGCTGTTCACAAGGGCATCTGGATTTGTAATCTTTCCTTATCTAATGCTTTTTCCAACTTGTCCACCGCTGTAGACAGGAAACAAAGTCTCTTGATTTAAGAGCCTCTGAACTCCAGGGAGGTTCGGTTGGAGCTCTGTTTTCTAGGTTTAAAAAAGATATATTCACTTGAAACTGACAGTATTTTACATTTTATTATTTGCTCCTGTTTCCCTCTTCAGGCTCCGGACGTGCAGGCTCAGCGGCCATGGCTCACGGGCCCAGCGCATGTGGGATCTTCCCGGACCGGGGCACGAACCCATGTCCCCTGCATCGGCAGGCGGACTCTCAACCACTGAGCCACCAGGGAAGCCTTGGAGCTCTGTTTTCTAGGTTTAAAAAAGATATATTCACTCGAAACTAACAGTATTTTACATTTTATTTTTTGCTCCTGTTTCCCTCTTTTGAAGAAGGTTTTGAGAATTGGCTCAAGACTCATTTTCCTGCGGAAAATGCTGTTTTACAAGGAGGTGCCCAGAGACCCAAGAAGGGTCAGTCCCTCTGGACATACAGCTACAAGTCTTAGGCTCCAAGGGGACCAGAACTCAGGGGTCCTGCCTTCCACTCTGGGGTCTAAAACTTAGACCACAGAAAAGGGGAGAAAGGAGACCCTGCTTGGTTAATTTTCTGGATGAAATGAACCCAGGTTGGTGAATCAGTGGTAAGGCGAATCTCTTGTTAACACTTTATAGTCTGCAAAGCACTTTTCCAGAAATCATCTGATTTTTCCCCTTACAGAATGAGTGTGTGCCGTGCCATTCTGATGGAGAAACCACTGCCACTCTGGATTACAGACTTCATAGCTGGAAGGGATTGAATTCAACCCACTCATCTTAAAGAAAAGAGTGGACTCGCTCTGTGCTCTGGCCAACAGGGAGCTCAGGGGCCAAACCTGTGAACTCTCCTTGGGTGGGGTCATTCGTCTGAAGAAGAGGCACTTTTTCCCTCCTCTAGAAGGGAATTTATGAAGTGTCAAGGGGCCCCCGAGGATGCCCCAAGCAGATGTAGGAGTCCACAGAAGCAGAGTTAGCTCATCGAGTGAAATTCCATCATTCAGGCCCCAGGGTTTAGTGACTCATGCCTCTGGCATCCCAGAGTGGGATGAACTTGGTCTAGACGGATGCAGTTTTCTTCCACTCTCTGCTTGGGGAATTCCAGTGTGCTCCGGAGAAGGAGCAAGCCTCTGAGGGTCATCTATAATGGTCTGTAATCTGTTCCCAGTCTCCAGGCGTCAACGAGGGTGGATATTATAGAACCCGGCTTCACCCTTTCAAAATAAGGCTGAGAAGAGATGGGGTGTCTTCATGACCTTCACTAGCCTAATTGTTTATATCTGGGGTCACAAGACACAGAGAAGGTATTAATTGACACTTCACTCTTGGCTGCTTTTGAATTTATGGGCCCCCAACCGGGGGAAGTTGAGAAGAGTGGGGCTCGAATTTTCACTTTGATGTGGAAGAGTGCAGGTGAGAAGTGTCTGCTTTCAAGGCCAAAGTCATGACGGACCAGAGAAGCGGTAGAGAGAGATCCCGAGCACACACACTAGCTGGCATCCCTTCTCTGTGTGTGTATGTGTGTGTGTGTGTGTTTGTGTGTCAGATGCATGACCCCAATTCACACAATGGTGGGCACTGCCAATAGCCAGCTAGTGTGCACCCCCTGTGTGGGCTGGGTGCATTTTCATAGATGCCGAGAAACAAGGGATCTTAGAACTTGGTAATCACCTTGTTCTGTGTCCTTCCCATGTAGGGATCTGGCTGTGATATTCCTGGCAGGAGGTCATCCAGTTCTTGCTTGAGCTACTCCAGTGACAAGGAGCTCACCTCTAACAGGTAAGCCCCATCCCCTGTGTTATAGAGTCTTCAGACTGTGTTGAAATGCGTAGCCCCATCACTCAGCCTCAAAGAGTTTTCACACAGAGCTGAAATCTACATCCCAATCCCTCCCCATCCATCTTAATTCTGGAAGTTAGCATTGATCACACTCTTCTCCATGGTAGCACTTCAATAGTTGAAGAGAACGGACATGTCTCCCCCCACCCCCATATCTCTTTTCTTGACACAGTATCTTCATTCTTCATATGATGTGGTTTCCAGACCTGTCTCCACTCGGCTTGTCCCTCCTCCGGGAGACACAGTTAAGAGATGACCCCAGAACTGCACTTAGTTCTTAGTCCAAAAAGTAAGGAGTTTAGGGAAATAAGTCTTCCCCCAGTGTATCAGTTTACACTCACTTTTCTAGCAGCCATACCATACCTTTGGCTTATACTGAGCTTTTAGGCAACCAGTTCCCTTCAGGGATCTTTTAAATATAATCAGTGCTTTCAGTCACTTTCCCTGGCTTTTACTCTTTAGCTATTCCCTGCTCCCGCCCCCTGCCCCCCATGAACCTTGATATAGGACCTTATATTCATCCCTAACATGTTCCAGTTTGGGTCTATTATTTCAACCTCCTGAGGTTCTTCTGAATCTCACTCTATGATGTTTTATCCCAGCAACCTCTCCTAGTTTTGTGTCTCCTATAAATATTATCAGTGTACATTTTAATCTCCACGCAAATTTCTGATACATGGTGGAAAGACAGAGTGGAGCCTTGGGCTACACCAGTAGAGACCATCCACTGTGTTCACGCTAATTAATCAGCAGTTCTGGGTATCATGAGTCACGACTCCCCCTAGCTGCATGTCCACCAAACCTACATGTCTTCCTCTGGTCCACACACATCTAACAGGGGACATTTCTCTAGCCAAGATGAGTGATTGCATGACTTAAGCTACTGACAGCTATTACATGAGGTATTTCGGAGAAACTTCTCACATCCCACAAATATTCCTGGTAGGTGGTCTGGGTGGCTCCCTACCCATCGGGCCAACCCTGCCCGTACGCATGAGCTTGAGCCACAAAGTCCTGGATGGAAGAATCTTCTGGTAACTCTCCGAGGTTCTCGTCAGACACCCTGAGATCTAGGCCTGTTGATGACCTACTTTTAGCAGATACCAAAGGGCAGAGATTACAGGGGACTACTCATCAACTGAAAATTTCCACAGCATCCCTGGTTAGACAGGAAAGCTTCTAGTCTGGTCCATGGTAACCAGTCTGATTCATATGACAGCAAGAGGGAGGCCTTCTAGGAAAACACAAAGCTTAGAGGCTGCAGAAGTTATCCAGCCCTTTAAACCAGACTCCCCTCAGCTAGCCCTCTCTGGGCTACTGTAAACTCATTTAGGACCTAGGCTCCTTGCCTTGGAATGATCTTCTAATTTTCCCCGAGGCATGCATCTTGTCTTCTTGGGTTATAAGGGCTAGAGGACAAGGGTCATGTTTACTTTCCCCGGTGGTGTCCCAGACCATGATGTGTGTACAGCAGGCTTCCAACAAATGTCCAGAATAAAGGCAGATACTAAGCTTTCCTATCACAGAATCTCAGCCCTTCCAGAATAAGAAAGTTCTCGTCAACATATTTTTTCCCGTCATTTTTCAGCCTATTCCACCCAATTAAGGTTCTGCTTTCTCTATGACCCATCTTATTTCCCCTTTAAATGCTAAGCAGTAGAACTGGCCCATAGAGCTATTCCATAAACATTTCTCCGTTGAAGTGCCCTTCACAGAGTCCTTTGCCAGAACCATTATTTTTTTTTCTAGTGACAGATGAACCTTCTCATTTTCCCAATCCAAAACCCACAAACATTTTGGCCCACCCTCCTTTGATTCAAGCTATCAGTGACTTTCTTATGCCCAGGAGCCTGGATCTTTGCTTGACAATCCATGTGGATTTTCCTGAGGTTGTAGGATGAGCAAAAGCCCATTAACAATGTCACACATTTGGCCCTGAATCAAGGCCAGCAGTTTGCTGAAGCTCTTGGTTTCAAGCAGGAGCCTAAAGAAGTCTCTTTCTATGGTCTGTTGGCTGTTTCAGAACTTCGGAAATGTAACGGTCAATTCATTAGAAAGAAACATCTCAGTCGTTGGTGATAGATATGGGCTAATATTTATTTGTAGTTGATTAATACTGGGATTCCAAAATTTAGAGATCCCTGATTTAACTTGTTCAGTAGAATAATAATACTATTAGATCCAATTACTACTAAAAAATTTCTGTGGACCCCCCCGCCAAAAAAAAAACCCTCAAAGATGTCACACATAAGTTCACTGTCCTATTAGGCAGGACAATACTATGAAGGAATGATTTGCTTCTGTGCATTTCTCATCACTGTTTAGTTTGATATTTTATCCTAGGATATTCTTCACCCAAGTGGATGATGATCTTTGGTTTTCATTTCTGGGAAGAAGAAAATTTGGGAATTGGAGATCTTGTTCCCATTAGGTACCCAGCATTATTTTTATGGGATATGATGGTGAATTAGATGTATGCCCTGCCCTTTGGAGCTTCCAACACTGGAAAGATGAGATACATATGAGTGGGTGCTAATTATTTCATATGAGGTTATAAAGAGTGGCGATGGAATGTGTGAAACTGGACTGGATAAGACCACCCTCCAAATTACAAACTTCATGGTAAAGCAAAGTCGTCATCAGGAACTGGAAGCCTAAATAAAGTACATCAACTCTGTAACCATCTCTTCTAGTTATCCCAAACAAAATAGCAGCACTTGAAGAGTGTCCACTAGAGATGGTCTCATGCTGCCAGCTGCAAGAAGGCTGGGAATCCTTTTCCACACTATCCTGCAGGCTTGGACCAGTTCCCAGCATACGCAGTGCGCTCTTGGAGCATATGAGAAAGGCTGGGACCGAGTGAGTCATGGGAGGAAAATGTAAAGACCACAGTCTGGGGAGAACTTCCTCTGGAGCCCAAATAGGGCAATTTCAAGAGTCACCTCTCTTCAGCATTAGTCCTGAGGTCAGCTGGAGGCTAAAGCACAGTGAAGGCTCCTTGGCCTGGATTCATGGCAGATCCAACATCCCCTTGGGGGTTGGAGTCCTCTTGAGGAGGGAGTCTTGGCTGCCTCATCTTCCTGTCCTAAGCCCCACATATGTTGCACACAAGAGGACTGCAATATATGTTTGTTCATTTTGTTCTCTGGCTGGAGAACTTGTTGAAAAGATCAATCTGAAATTTAGCCATAAATGTAGGAGGGTCACAAGCCCTTTTGCCATTCCCAAATGCTGACTTGGGTCAGGCTGGCAACATCAGAATCATCTGAGAGAGCTTAAAAATAATAACCTGGTCCCATAGTGGGAGACTCTCATTCAGGAGGTCTGGGATGAGGTGCCAGTGCATTTTAAAAGTGATTCTGGAGACATCCATGGTGGCGTAGTGGTTAAGAATCTGCTTGCAAATGCAGGGGACACAGGTTCGTTCCCTGGTCCAGGAAGATCCCACATGCCGCAGAGCAGCTAAGCCCGTGTGCCACAAGTACTGAAGCCTGTGCGCCTAGAGCCCGTGCTCTGCAACAAGTGAAGCCACTGCGACGAGAAGTCTGTGCACCGCAACAAAGAGTAGCCCCTACTCACTGCAACTAGAGAAAAGCCCGCACAGAGCAACAAAGACCCAACACAGCCATAAATAAATAAATAAATAAATTTAAAATAAAATAAAATAAAAGTGATTCTGATCCCCAGCTAGATCTGGGACAACTGTCCTATGGCAGCCAGTCCCCAGGATGACCCCAAATGACCACTACCTTCTGTAGTCACACCCTTGGGTAATCTCCTCCCACACTGTATGCTGTTTGTCTGAGTGACCAATAGAATACAGCAGAAATGATGGCCCATCACTTCCGAGATGAGGTTATGAAAGATGAAGCTTCCATGTTTTGCTCCCTCTCTCTTTCTCTTTTGAGTCACTCACTCTAGAGAAAGACAACTGCCATGTCTTAAGGACACTCAAGCAGCCTATTGGGAGGTTGTGTGGAGAAGACCAGAGGCCTCCAGCTGACAGCCAGAAGGAAGCAAAAACCTGCCGACAACCACAGGAGTCAACTTGGGAGAGGAGTCCCCAGCTCCAGTTGACAACATGACTACAACCTCATAAGATGTTCTGAGCAGAGTGAACTGGCTGACCACTCCTGGATTCCTGACCCTCAGAAGCTATTCAAGATAATCCATGTTTGTTGCAAAATATGAGGGGGGTGGGATAATTTGTTACACTGCCGTTGCTAGCTGATACACCTTCCTAGTCCAAAGGGCAAGCTCCTGTACATAGCACAGGCCTTTCTAGCTTCATTTCACACTATTTCCACATTCATAATTACAGTCTTGAGCGGTACCGACCTGCTCATCCCCAGTTCACACCTCCGTGCCTTTGTGTCTTTGTCCAAGTCGTTCTCTGTGTCTGGAATGCCCTTTCCCCACTGATAGCAGCCTCTTCTCCAGAAATCCTTCCTCAACTGCCCTGGCACCAAATGAAATTGGTTTAGGTCCCCCCACCTGCCACAAAAGTGATCACACACACTTCTTGGAATCATAGGTGAGAAGTGAGATACAAGGAAGAAGGAAAACATTCACATGAAGGAGTCATCAAGAGCACAAGAACTTGTCAGAAAGAGAAAGACAAATACCATATGATATCACTTATATGTGGAATCTAAAATATGACACAAATGAAACTACCTACGAAACAGAAACAGACTCACAGACTTGTGGTTGCCAAGGGAGAGGGAGGGTGAGGGAGGGATGGAGTGGGAGTTTGGGATTAGCAGATGCAAGCTGTTACATATGGGATGGATAAGCGACAAGGTCCTACTGTATAGCACAGGGAACTATATTCAACATCCTGTGATAAACCATATGGAAAAGAATATACAAAAGAATGTATATATGTATAACTGAATCACTTTGCTGTACAGCAGGAATTAACACAACACTGTAAATCAACTACACTTCAATTTTTTAAAAAAAGAGCACATGACTTGCCTCTATGTTGTTGATCAGCGAATTGTCAAACTTGAACCCAGGAATTCTTTTCTCACTGCACACCACACCCACATCTTCCGTGTGCTTGCAGTCAGTGACACCCCAGCCATTGGAGGAGCAGGCTGCGAGGGTCCCCTCACTGCCGGTGCAGTGGACGTTGTCCAACCAGATGGGCCCTAAGGAAGCAGAGAAGAGAGAAGCCAAGCTCCACGTCAGAGTAGGTTTGAGTCTTTGGGGGCACCAAGGGCATACACAGAAAGAGAGTTTTTCCCTAATTTTGGCAGCTGTGTGTGGTCATCAATTGGTCAGTGTGTTGAGATACTGCATACAGTTCGAGACCATCTGGATTCCCTTGCCAGAGGGATGTGATTTAGGGATGTGGCAGATTGAACATGATTAGAGTAGAAATCAGATTTAAGCCCAGAAGGCACGTAGTATAATGGGAAGAACAGGGACTTTGGATACTAAGCTGTTTGATAGGAATTCTGGCTCAGCCACTTAGCTGTATGATCCTGATCAAAGCTCCCTTTTCTCATAGGTAAAGTGGGGATAATAATGACACTCGAATGTCAGGGGCGTGTGCAGATTAGATATAAGACATGACCTGTGCCTAATTTATCATTGGTCCATAGTTACTCAAAATGGTAATGATGATGATGGTGGTGATGATTTTAGTTGTGTTGACTATGGCACAAGCTCAGGGAAGGCAACTCATCGTGCAAGGCCACCTTCCTGAACCCAGAACCCTGGTCCTTTCAGTGCTCTTTCCACTTCCTGATGTTTCCCATCCACTGATTCAGAGATGGCCCAGCTAGGCTAACCCACAGAGCCTCCTCCTCACACTTCAGAAGTCAGGTGAAGGCAGGGCTGGTTTCTAGCTGGGCAATCTGCCTGGGAGGCCGTGGGACTCTGCTTACCTCCTGTGCATTTACCTGATTTGCAGTAAGCGGGGAATTCTGAGTGCAAAGTGTTAGAGGGTTAACCACAATGAGACACAATCTCACACCCGTTAGGATGGCTACTACCAAAACAAAAACGACCACAGGAAATAACAAGTGTTGGCAAGGACGTGGAGAGACTGGAACCCTTGTGCACTGTTGGCAGGATTGTAACACTGAAACCACAGAACACGTCTCAGGGCTCGGTGGAGCTCAGGTTCTTTATGTCTTGGCACAGAAGGAATTCAGCAAGAGGCAAAGTGATAGATAAGAGGTGGATTTAATAATATAGGATGCTTGTGAGACATACAAGCAGGTAGGCAAGGGAGCGCTGCCCCCAAGAGCTGGGTGAACTACATTTTTATAATCAAAGGAAAAGTGGGGAGTGGTAGACGACCATCTCCTTCCTCATTCTCGAGTAGACATCAGGCTTCCATCATCAGCCCCTCCTCCACATTGGGGCGGGGGTGGGGTAGTTTTTTGTCCCTCTGTGGCCCAACCAGGACTCTCATGGCGCTATGGAAATGAGCAAAAAAGGTGGCAATCTATGCTAAAATAAGGTAAATCATCTCAGGTTTCAGTATAATGAGGGTCTTCTACTTTGGAATGTCATCTTTGTCCTGTATTTTTGTTTTTAGTGCGTGCAGAGGAACAAGTCCTAGGAATCGTTAACTTAATGACCTCAGTGGCAGGATACAGGTGTCATTTTCCTACCATTATTTTATTGTCTTGAGGCCTGTCTCGTGCTTCTATTGCATGGTTTTATTGCTAAGCAAGCTTGCTTTCTTGAGTGATCATTAACTTACAGGGGTCTCCCAAAGTTCCCTCTCTGTCCATGATCTCTTAGTGGGATTTTTAAACTATTGGATTATCTTACTCTATCCCTATCAAAATGGTGTAGCCCCTATAGAACACAGTAGGGTGGTTCCTCAAAAAACTAAAAATAGAATTACCATATGACCCAGCAATTCCCACTTCTGGGTATATATCCAAAAGAATTGAAAGCAGGGTCTCAAAGAGATATCAGTACACCCATATGCATTACAGCATCATTCACAATAGCCAAAATGTAGAAGCAACCTAGGTGTCCATTGACTAATTGTGGTCTATACATACACTGGAATATTTTTCAGCCTTAAAAAGGAACGGCATTCTGACACATGCTACAACATGGATGAACCCTGAGTTCATTATGCTAAGTGAAATAGTCCCGAAAAGGCAAATACTGCATGAATCCACATATATAAAGTACTGAGAGTAGTCAAAATCATAGAGACGGAGAGTAGAATGGGGTTTACCAGGGGCTGGGGGAGGGGCAGTTGGGGAGCGGTTATTTAATGGGTATAGAGTTTTATTTTTATTTTTATTTTTTTTGTGGTACGCGGGCCTCTCACTGTTGTGTCCTCTCCCATTGCGGAGCACAGGCTCCAGACGCGCAGGCTCAGCGGCCATGGCTCACGGGCCCAGCCGCTCCGCGGCATGTGGGATCTTCCCGGACCGGGGCACAAACCCGCGTCCCCTGCATCGGCAGGCGGACTCTCAACCACTGCGCCACCAGGGAAGCCCCGGGTATAGAGTTTTAGATCTGCAAGATGAAACGTGTTCTGGAGATGGGTTGCACAACAGTGTGAATGTACTTAACATTACTGAACTGTACACTGAAAAATGGTTAAGATGGCACATTTTATGTTACGTGCCTTTTACCACAATTAAAAATTTTTTGAAATGTTAAGTGCTAGAGGGTTTTCAAGTAGTGAGTTTTATTAGTATTACTACACAATGAAAGGAAACAAAGTCAAAGCTCTCCTTTTTCTCAGGACTCCAGGAGGACTCTAGTACTGCGGTCCCCAACCTTTTTGGCACCAGGGACTGGTTTCGTGGAAGACAAGTTTTCTGGGACGGGTGGGGGGGGATGGTTCAGGCGGTAATGCAAGTGATGGAGAGCGATGGGGAGCGGTAGATAAGCTTCACTCGCTCACCTGCCGCTCACCTCCTGCTGTGTGGCCCGGTTCCTAAGAGGCCACGGACCAGTACCAGTGCATGGCCTGGGGGTTGGGGACCCCTGCTCTATAGCATAATGGAGTCAGAAAACCTGGGTTCAAATTCTCTCTGACTCAGGCCTGGGCACCACGTGACTGGGTCAACTACTTCACCAAGCCCATTCTCAAGTGAAAATAATGATACCAACAAATAGGTCACCATGGAGATTCAATGAGATAACATATGTGCCTAGTATGTGTTCACCCTCCCTTTCTCCTTCCTCCTTCCAGTAAGTCAGAAAAACAATGAATTCTGTTGTTTCCATGATGCAAGGAAAAAGCAGATAAAAACACTCCCATTGTAAAGATGAGAAAACCAAGGAGAATCTGAGGTTCTTCAAGGTCAGAGGGGACCCGGGGCCAGTCTCCTGACTTCGAGGCCCCGCTGAGACATGTCTGCTGCGACAGATGGCTGCTCAGGCCTCAAAGGAGAGCCCCTCAGACGTACTGAGGGGAACAAAGGGCTTATTGAAAACATCTGGGCTGCGGTTTTCCAACCGGTTTCTCAGTTTGGCCTCGTTTCCAAGACATCAAGCTCCACTGAAACATATGCTCCCTAATCGATTGCTGTTTCAACAACAAACCAATGTTTGTCTTGCTAAGTACTAGCAACGGAAAAGGCCCTCCACATTTGAAGCGGGGCCTCTTCTTTGGAACATTCTGTAGCAAAGCTGCTGAATGGACAGAGATGGTGAAAAGAAACAGAGCCCTCGTTCCATCTGCAGTGAGAGAAACCACCCTGGCTAAGGAGAGGGGAAACGGGACAGCACACAGCTAACAGCAGCAGGAAGAGCTGCAAAACAGATGCCCCAGGGCCTGCTTTACTTTTTGATAAGGAAGATTTGAAATTAGCACCCTGGAGCGCTAATGGGAGCTATTATCCCAAAGAGCTGCTTTCTTAAGAAGCTTCAATTCACCCCCAATAATTCTACCCTCTAGGCATTCCTACCAGTTACTTTCTTAGATAGTGGAAATGTAGATTTCTACTTAGCCCCAGATGCAGGCATGATAAACTAATTTGGCCTGATTTCATGACATTTTTTTTTTCCTGTATGCTTAATGCCTAACAACTAGGCGGTTCTGATTCCAAAGCAACCAGTTCTTGTTCTGCTATTGGAATGCGGGGTGATTCTGAGCACAGTTCAGTACGTGCCATCTCAGAGCTGCTAGGAAAGTGGCACTAGGGACACAGATGGGGCTCAAACTTTGGATGCGAAATGCCAATCCGAAGCAAAACTTCATTTTACTGTTTCCACTCATTTAGTCTAAGAAATCCTTCTCTTGATGAAAGGAGAAGAGATGTACAAACAAGTTAACAGACCATTTGGAGGATAAACATCATAAATAAAATTCTATTAGAAGGCAAGTATTCCCCAGGGCTGTTGGGGCAATGGAAATCATTCAATTTAGGAGCTTTAGGACCCCACTGTGGTCCTCTGCTGGCTTTGTCACTCTGACCTGAAGAACGAGGGGGTGAGGGGGAATCACATCTAACCTCAGATCTGAGGACAGGCAAAGGAGAGCAACCATCTGAGGTTCGGGTGCCTGTGAGGCCATCCAGAAGGTGAGAAATGGGGCAGCTGTCCCCTCTAGAACCTTCTAAAAGGGGCCATGATTTCTCCGAGCTCGGAGGTGTTTTGGGAGAAAAGAACTATTGAAAGGCTAGGCTGGAAAACCTAGAAGGTCCATGGATGTTCTCCCTAGCTTCATTACTACAGTCTGAGCTTCAGAGGAGTTGATGATGGTGGCACTCCTGGGCGGGTGGCCTCTCACAGGTTCACCTACAGTGTTTCCAGTTCATCCACAGAGCCGACTAAACCCCATCGGAGCACACCCCAGGGCACTGGTCATTATGCCAACTGTTTTTAATATTCTTCAAAGTCAATCTGAATCAGCGTTGGTGGTATCGTGGTGAGCATAGCTGCCTTCCAAATCAAACTGAATCAGTTGATTAACATTTACTGAGTGCCCCCCTTGTACCCAGTGTTAAAAATCCGAAACGGATGCTGATGAGATTCAAATACATTTTACATTTAAAGGGTCTCTCATGATAAACCAAGTACCGCTTTACATAGACAGCATAATCCTTAAAGTCCTAGAGACATGACAGTTACAATTTTTAGCATCAGTTTCTCCCTTCCTCTCTTTGGTACTTATTCTTTCCTAAGTCTCGATGGTCTCAATAGCCCCAGAGAGGACCCTTCCAATACTCTAAGTTACTGTACCTCCTCCCTCCAATGACTCCCCTCCACCCTACATCAGCTAGCATCCCATGGTCATAGCTTAGACCTTGACATTACAAACAATTGCACTCCCTCCCCAATCTCCATTTCAACACTTCTGCTGTGCATCTGCACCTACAACTCCATCTTTCCAGCACACTCGTTCTAGTACTCCAATCTCAACCCACAATCCATCGATCCTAGCAGCTCTCCCCAGTCCTTCAGTGGCTCCACGAAGTACCTTCCTACTTACCCAGTGTGGACTTCACGGACCGCGATTTTAATCGTTCCCTTGAACATTCCCTCTACTCCTGTGAACTTTTCTCCCTTCAGCATCCTTGAATGGCAAAGTTTGAGTCAGGCTAACTCACCTCTCCAGCCCCCCAATGGCTGCTCCTGAGCAGGTGAACATGGGATGGGGAAAAACCATATCCATCTTACCTGATGACAGGTAAATTTTGTTTGGGTAGAAAGAAAATAAAGATGTCACTAGAAAAACCCCAAAGTCATTGGGATATACTTGTTATAAAATAATTAGGCTTAGAGAACCTGGAATAGAAAACATAAATCTGATGCTACCCCCAGAACACTCAGCTAGCAGAATAAAGGAAGATGTGAAAGGATGGAGAAGTGTCCAGAGTTTTTGTAACAAAGACAGCAAATGGGTTTTAAAACAGCATATGCTAACTCATCTGTGCTGCTTTTATTCATGTCATAGTAAGGAACCCAGAGCCAGCTTCAGGGAACATTTTACTTTAACTGCCGTGTCTTGATCCGGTTATTCCAAAAAGATGTATTCAATTACACAGAGGTGAGACATGTATGAGATGCTATTTCCTTCTCCTATAATTTCTAGAATAACCGAAAGCAAGGGGTGGAAGGGACCATAACAATAATGTATTTCAGTGACTCCCAAACTTGGCTACATGTACAACCACTTGGGAGGCTTCCAAAAGTTACAGAGTCCTAGATTCCAGCGCAGACCTTAATTCTGAACATCATGGGATAGCACCCCAGGGGATTCTATGCCGTTGGTGGGGCACTAATCCGTTTATCCAGGATGAGAGTTTGGGCACCTCTGGATTCCAGCACAGACCTTAATTCTTAACATCATGGCATAGCACCCCAGGGGATTCTATGCCGTTGGTGGGGCACTAATCTGTTTATCCAGGATGAGAGTTTGGGCACCTCTGATTGATTCCAGCAGCCAGGCCCACGCTGACACCTGTGCAGCCACTTGGCCAGGTGGAGGAGCTGCTTTTGCTTTACTAACCCAAGGAGGGGCACTCCAGCTGGAGATTTTATCTATGTATCTATCTATTTATTTATTTATTTATGGCTGTGTTGGGTCTTTGTTGCTGCGCACAGGCTTTCTCTAGTTGTGGTGAGCGGGGGCTACTCTTCATTGTGGTGCGTGGGCTTCTCATTGCGGTGGTTTCTCTTGTTGCGGAGCATGGGCTCTAGGCACCGGGGCTTCAGCAGTTGTGGCATGCGTGCTTCAGTTGTTGTGGCTCGCGGGGTCTAGAGCGCAGGCTCAGTAGCCGTGGTGCATGAGCTCAGTTGCTCTGCAGCATATGGGATCTTCCCAGACCAAGGATCGAACCCATGTCCCCTGCATTGGCAGGCAGATTCTTAACCACTGCATCACCAGGGAAGTCCAGATTTTATTTTTAAATAATGTCCTTGACCCTTATCTACTTTCTTATTTAAGACCACAGACTATGACAGTTTCAAGAGTTCTTAGAGAGCCTAATTTCCAGATTAGGAAACTGAGGTCAAGGAGGATAAATGTCTTCCCACAAAGCATATAGATAGTTAGGTCGACACAGGACTAAGCCCAAGGTTCTGGGCTCCAACACCTGCCCTCCCTCAAAATTACCCCCCCCCCCAATTTTTTTTCAGTGTATTGACTTAAAAAGGGAGGAAAGAAGAAGCCAACCAAAGTGAAAAACCCAAAGCAACTCGTTTCCTGTGCTGGCCAAGCCCAGAATAGCATGTTGGTATTAAAAGTGTGAACTCTACCGGGACAGGAGGGTAGAAGAGTCAGGGGACACTAGCCTATGGGCAGCCTTTGTGACAAAGAGCAAAAGGCACTCCTTCCAGGGGGTGGAAGAAAGGCACCGTCTCCCCCTGGCTGACGCAGCCCCAGGCAGGGCACAGGGCTCAAGAGGTAACCACAGACTGACTTCAGCCGCTCCCTAGGGTCACTAACCAGCCTGGTTTCCCAGGACCAGGAGTTTCCCAGGCTGCCAGGCTTTGTGTGCTAAAACCAGGAAAGTCCTGGGCAACGCAGGACCGGGGGTCACTGTCCCCCTCCCTGGCACGCCTCCGCTCCCACCTTCCAGCACAGACACGGAGGCTGCCCAGATGGCGTATTATCAGGAATTGCTACTTGACAGTAACTGCAGCTCCGTTTGCCAGGCTATCCCCCTAGAAGCCTGTGCCCGGGCTCTCCAGGTGACCCCAGTGCTCGGTTCCCAAGCGCAGAGCGGTTTACCTTCCCCTTTGCCGTAGGAAGAGCTGGCGGTCCAGGACTTGGCCTCCACGTAGCCCAGCTCCCGGCAGACGACGTGGGCAGCGTGGATGGAGAAGTCGTCGTCACACACGGTGCCCCACCGGCCGTCGTAGTACACCTCCACCCGGCCCTCACTGTGTTTCCTCTTCTGGCCCGCCAGGCGCAGCTGGATCTTGACCACGTCGGAGGGCACCTGAGGCCGGTGGTACTCCGGGGCGGGCTGCTGGAAGTACTCGGGGTAGTTGGGCCAGCTCTCGTACTGCGCCAGGCTCAGGGCGGGCAGGAGGGCGAACACAGACAGACAGCCGCAAAGGCAGGAGCCTCCGGGTCTCTCCATCCCTGTCCTCGGGCAGGAAGACCTGATGGAGGGGGACACTTGGTGCTCAGGAGTTTCCTGGAAGAGAGGAAAGGTTCGGGTTACAGACATCTGGAAAACGGCCAGTGATTTCGTACTCTTTTGCTTAGGATTGAAAGCTCATTCTGGATTCCAACCTCTTCTCTTCTCCCATCTTATGCTTCAGCTAGACAGGACTGGGAAGTCCTACTTCTTTGCCCACCACCTCCCCAGATCTTTGAAATGCTTTTTTCCAGGATGACTCCTGGCAGGAAACAGAGCACACTTAGACTTCATTTGAATAGAGGTTTTTTGTTTGTTTTGTTTTGTTAAATATTTATTTAGCTGTGCTGGGTCTTAGTTGTAGCACATGGGATCTTTGGCTGCGGTATGTGGGGTCTTTAGTTGCGGCATGTGGGATCTAGTTCCCTGACCAGGGATTGAACCCGGGCCTCCTGCACTGGGAGCAGGGAGTCTTAGCCACTGGACCACCAGGGAAGCCCCCATTTGAGTAGAGTTTTTAAAAAAAGACTATGTACATTAATGGATAAAGAAGATGTGGTACATATATACAATGGAGTATTACTCAGCCATAAAAAATAACGGAATAATGTCATTTGCAGCAACATGGATGGACCTAGAGATTGCCCTCCAGTGGGCTACTGAAGCAGCTCCCAGGGACTTCCTTCCAAGGCGGGCTTATTATCTAGATCTTCTCCTCACCCCTTCCAGACACCTTCATATCCCTAAAGAGGTTACAAACTGCTTAAGGGCAGGACTTGTTTCTCATCCTTCTTTGGCTCCTCCAGAGTAAGCATGATAGGTTGGAAGACATGTTTATGGAATGAAAAGGTGATTTGGTTCCAGGTACCGAGTGGCTGGAGAAACGCAGGTGTGACAGTGTATGTTGAAGAGGGCTCGGGTACTCCCAGGTAAGGTGGACTTCCTCCCCCTGGACGTTAGTTGACCTGGATGGAAACGGCATCTTCTGGGTGCTGAGAATAACACTACGAGGCTTTGAGTCTCCATCTTTATTTGCTCACGGGCTGCACACATACCTGAACCTTCCTATAGCTCTGCTTTCAGGCTCCAGGCCTCCAGACACCCCGACATGCTGCCCACCCACACCCCAGATCTCATTATGTTTTATACCCTGGACCTCAAGACAGCTGAGACCACTGAACGACGAGGTCAGAAGTAAAGCCCCTTAAACAGCTCTTACGCAGGACCTGTCCTTAGCTGAACTGTGGAGTAGCCCCAGAGAGCAGTCCTGAGGCACTACTCTAGCACTTGGGGAAGCCAAGGATGCCCAGGCGACAATTCCATCCCTTTACATAGTTTACGTCCCTGAGGGCTGCTGGGGGCTGAGTCCAGCCTGCTCTGTGCACAGAAGGGAGGCATAAAGCTCTTTGTACCAAACAGGAGAGGGGCTGAGTGGCCCATCATCAGGCCAGGGAGAGCAGAACAGCACAGTGAGGGGGAGGGGGAATCACGGAGTCTGGAGCCAGACAGTCTGGGTTTGCATTCTCATTCTGATACTGACTAGCTGTGTGACCTTGGGCAAAATACTTAACTTCTCTCTGCTGTTTGATGTTTCGTATCTATAAAATGGGTATGATAATTATGTCTAGCTCACAGAACTGTTATGAGGATTAAATGAATGGTACATAATAAGCCCTATAGGAGCATTTGCTAAATAAAAATTTTTAATTTTTATATTTTCAAGATTGTGGTCACCATACCCAGGTGGAGCCTACCTCTAAGAATTCCAGGATGAGGTCCTAGAGCGGGAAATAAAAACTTAGTTCATGTACCTTGATCCTTCCATAATTCAGAGAGCTAGGAAGACTGTCTTAAAGGACTGCAGGTGTATTTCATGGAAGAGGAAGTAGACTTGGAAGATGGGCCCCCCAAAGGAAACCAGGACCAGCAGGTGAAAGCTACAGCAGTGCATCATACATTCTCTATTAACCAGGTACAGAGGGTTAGGCCAATTGTATGACTCAGTTCATGGCACATCACCAACAAGGAAGGACCAGATAAGTGCCCAGAACACCTGGGAGGGTTGATCTAACTTGGAGAGAGGCAGTTCCACACCTGTCGAGATGGCCAGGCAGTGTCTGGTCCCATCCTGGGTTTTGGGGTAGAGATGCCACAGCTTTGGGGGGCAGTCAGGACCAAGGACTTCGGAAGGCCCTCTGGTTCACTGGAGATCCAGCCATCCTCATCCTGTGACTCACAAACAAGGCCAGAAAGTTGTGGGGTTCCTGCAACGGCCCTCTTCAGACCACAGCCTGACAGGCTAGTACGTGGCTCTGAAGGGACCCCTCATTGCCTCCTCTGCCCTGGCCACGTTTCATTCCTGTCCCAGCACATTGGTGTCCACGAGCTCATCTATGCCTCACTAGAACCTTGAGACATGGGTGGAGTAGCCAGGGATGAGGATTCTTACTCTACGAGGGAGAAAACCAAGAAGCAGAGAGAGAGGACTTTTCTGCTAGACTTCACCAGAGTTGCACTGTTCGTGCAGGCAAAGCCAGAAGTAGTCAACCCCAAGCTACCAAAACATCAATGATCCCCTATCATATATTTAAAATGTCCAAATTCCACCTGGGACACAGATGCCTTTATAAGGTGGAACATACCTACATTCCTGGCTTCAGTTCCCACACTTCTCTCCTTGCCCTCACTCCAGCCCTTCACGTGTCACCCATCCAATCGTATCAGCCTAGAGGGGCTTAAGTTTTCCCACCTCAATCAATGTGCTCCATCCCCATGCCTCCCCTTCCCTCCGAAAAGCGTATGTCACAATCCTTCCGGTTCTTCAAGGAAAGCTTCCCAGATGCTCCTAATCAGAATCAATGTCTTCTCTGATTCTCTTTAACATAGCATCCTGCTTGTGCTTTATACCAGTGTCATATCAGGCTTTAATGGACACTCAGTCCCAGGGGCAGAAGCCGTCTCTTGTCATTTCCACACAGTATCATGTGTTTTTGGCTACAGCAGACTAGCTTGTAACAGATAAACCTTCCCACCAAGGACAACTGGAAAAGGTAGGTAAAACACTAAAAGCATGTATTTGAAGACACTGGAGAGCTATCGAGGCAGCAAGGACTCAAGAATCCAGAGAGATGGGAAGTACAGCAAGGTGAGCCTGACACTTGGGTCTGCTTTTCCCCTTAAGCCATTTGCCAATTCCAAGGCAGTTGCCAACAGGCTGGGAAGCTAAGCAAAACTTCAGGCATCCTCCCAGGACTAAGGACACAAAAATTGGAGTTCAGAGCCTGCCAAGGAGGAAGGGCCCTGTTAAATAGCCCCAGGCTTTCAGATAGGGGTCCCTGAAGGGCTAAACTCTAGAAGTTAGGACAGAGTTACTTTCTACGTGTTAGAAAGATCTAACATCCGTATAATTGGAATTCCAAAAGAGGAGAGAGAGAACGTCTGGAAGAACTATTTGAAAAGATAATGGCCAAGAATTATACGAAACTGATGAAAGATATCAAGCCAAAGAAGTACAAGAAAAACATACCAGGGCACATCAAAATCAGACCATGGAAAAATCCAAGACAAAGAGGAAAGCTTACAAGCAGCCAGAGTATAAAAGGAGCATTACCTTCAAAGGAGCAGCAATAAGGCTAACAGTTGGCCTCTCAACAAAAAACAAGGAAACAAAGAAGATAATCACATGACAGTTTCTAAGGGTTGAAAAAAATAAGTCAGCCTAGAATTCTGTACCCCCTGGAGAGAATAAAGGTTTTCACAAAAGTGGAGACAGGACTTCCCTGGTGGTGCAGTGGTTAAGAATCTGCCTGCCAATGCAGGGGACAGAGGTTCGAGCCCTGGTCCGGAAAGATCCCACATGCCGTGGAGCAACTAAGCCTGTGTACCACGACTACTGAGCCTGCACTCTAGAGCCCGTGGACCACAACTACTGAGCCCACGTGCCACAACTACTGAAGCCCACACTCCTAGAGCCCATGCTCTGCAACAAGAGAAGCCACCGCAGTGAGAAGCCCACACACTGCAACGAAGAGTAGCCCCTGCTTGCCACAACTAAGGAAAGCTCACGTGCAGCAACGAAGACCCAACGCAGCCAAAAATAAATAAATAAATACGTAAATTTATTTAAAAAAAAAAGTCGAGAGACTTTGTCATCAGAGTTCTCCAAGATGAAACTAAAGGGAGTTCTTCAGACCACAGGACAAATCATCCTAGATGTGGAATGAAGGAAATGGAAGGGGGAGCTATGCAGGTAAATCTGAATGAATATCAACTGTGTAAAATAATAATGTCTTATGGGGTTTAAAATATATGTGTCATTAAAATGCCATGGTGAAAACAGCACAAAAGGTAGAAGGGGATTAAATGGAAGTGTTCCAAGGTCTTTGCACTATCTGGGAAGTGATGAAAGTAGTCTTTCCTATCAGACTTCAGCAAATCTTAATAGTCTTAGCTAGATGCATACTGTAGTCTTTATGTAATCAGCATAAGAAGAGAAAAAAAGTAGAATGAACATGGCAATAAAGGGGAGAAATGATGGAATGATTTTTTTTAAAAACCCCGATTAATCCAAAATTAGAGCAATAAAGCAGAGAAAAAGTAACATAGAAGAGTTGTCACAAATAGAAAAAATAGTAAGATGGTGGATTTAAAACCAAATATATCAGTAATTTCATTAGATGATACTGCAATGAAAAGACAAAGATTGTCATAATGGATTTAACAAAACAATATTTTCTATTTCCTATGGAAAACCAAGAGGTTTAAAGTAAAAGGATGGAAAAAGATTTACCACACACACATTCATCCAAAAAAAGTTGGTACAAAGTAAGATAAAGTCAACTTTAAGACAAAAGGTGTTACTGAAGACAAAAACTTATGATGATGAAAGCGTCAGTCCATCAGAAATATATTAACTATCTCTTCTCAGTTTGTATACGCAGACTCCACATGTATGAAATAAATATTGACGGAACTAATAGGAAAAAAATGACAAATCTGTAATTAACGTGGGAGATATTACACACCGTTCATCAGGGGAAGCAGACAAAAAAATCCTTGTACTAAAGAAGTGAACAATATGATAAACTAATGCGACCTAATTGACAACTTTCTATCAACTGGACTCAGAAGACAGACTTGCTTCAAGTCCACATGCAAGATTTACCCAAATGGACCTTAAGCTGGGTCACAAAGCAAGTCTCACCACATCTAATGAAATCGCACACAATGTGTTCCCTGACTACAGTAGAATTAAGCTCTACACCAATCATAAAAGAATAACCAGAAAATCCCCCAATATTTGGAAATGATGTAAAAGGAAAATAAGTCTATTTCTATTAATTTCCATTGAGGTCACAGTATCAAATTGATTTACTCATTCAATAAACATTCATTGAGCTCCTGCTACACATTAGGCCTCATGTGGGTAAAGCAGACATGCTCTTGCCATGGTTCTAATAGGAATTGACAGGGCATTCATCTTCTAGCTGTGGTTTGCCTGCAGGAAATCAGTGAATATTCATGGATTGAATCACCTGAGACAGGTGGCCTGACTCTGAACTCAGGAAAGTTTTTCCTCTTGTAGCCAGTGTCTATATCCTCATCTGGCAGAAATTTAAGACAGAAAGTCCAGGACTTGCCAAAGGTCCCACAGAGTGACAGAGCTACAACCAATATGAAGCTAACATGATAAAGTGCCTCCTCTATGCAGGCACTGTGTATGAATCATGCCTTTTTTTTTTTTTTTTTTTTTTTTGCGGTACACAGGCCTCTCACCGCTGCGGCCTCTCCCGCTGCGGAGCACAGGCTCCGGACGCGCAGGCTCAGTGGCCATGGCTCACGGGCCCAGCCGCTCCGCAGCATGTGGGATCCTCCCGGACCGGGGCACGAACCCGTGTCCCCTGCATTGGCAAGTGGACTCTCAACCACTGCGCCACCAGGGAAACCCTCATGCCTTTTTTTTTTTTTTTTTTTGCGGTATGCGGGCCTCTCACTGTTGAGTGACCTCTCCCGTTGCAGAGCACAGGCTCCGGACGCACAGGCTCAGTGGCCATGGCTCACAGGCCCAGCCACTCCGCGGCATCTGGGATCTTCCCGGACCGGGGCACGAACCCATGTCCCCTGCATCGGCAGGCGGACTCTCAACCACTGCGCCACCAGGGAAGCCCCCTCACGCCTTTTTATTTTCTGTATTTCTGCTGTTTTGATATGTGGGGTCTATGCTGACTCTGGAGAAAGACTACTCAGAAACTACACTACCCACCTTCTGGTTAATTCTTAGAGATGATAAAGGACTCACCCACAAGTGTAGTTTGCATGTGCAAACCAATCAGTCCAGAGCTATACCTTCCCAACTATTTCCATTCTCAAGATCTCACACTCTGGGCCACTAACCCCCTGCCCTAATCACTCTAAGACCAAGTACCAGATAAGTAGAGATGGTCCCTATGCCCCAGAGAGAGGTGAAATTATTCAACTAACCAATCCTTAACCTGATTAGCCTGCTTCCTGTGACAGTCATAGTAGATGCTCTTGCCCACATTTTCCCCTCACTCCTGCCTCTGACCAGCCCTGGTGCTTCTTCATGTGGCCCCGCATGGTGTGCCAGGCCTCCTTGTTTCTAGGGATCTGTGACTATCATCTTCTTCCTCCATGACAGTCACTTCTGTGTCTGTGTCTTTCCACACCTGATTAAAACAAATCTTGGGTACATTTTAAAATGTACACATGATTTAATGTTTAAACACATGATTCTCAACATTCTGCTGTATTAATTCACTTAATGGGGCAAACCCCATTATTATCAAGGCACAGAGAGTTTCAGCAAGTTGCCTCAGGTTGCACTGTTGGGTAAGTGGCAAGGCAGGCTCTGAACGAGGGCAGCAGGCTGACCTGTGTCCTTCACCTTCACCTCTGTGCTCTAACAGCCCCAGTCCAGCATTTTCTTACCATCTCCCAAGCTCCCCCTCACACGAGAGCTACAGAGGCCTGCAGATTGTCTATTCACATCTCAAAAAGAAATGGAAAAAAGTATGTGGTTCTGTAATTTTTTAAGAAGAAATCGTAATCTCTGGATTTGCATATCTATAAACTGCTCCACCCATCTTCTTGGATGCTCCAATCTGTGGGAATGGCTAGTGTTCAACTCTTAAATCTTTCCTACAAAAGTGCTCCTGAATTTTTTGCTTCCTTTGTGGGGCTTCTCCTACTCTCTACCCTGGGGAATTGTAAAATATTAGACCCAGATGCTTCTCTTTTCTTTTTAAAAATAACTTTTATGGTTTTTTCTTTCTTCTTGAAAAAGTTATACAATCTGGTGATACAAATCTGGAGAACACAAACAAGTAAAAAGTAGAAAAGAATTTGCAAGACCCCTATTGGAGAGAATGATTGCCAATACTCTGGTGTACACCCCTTCCAGCCTTTTTTCTGTACATATATATTTCCTCTTAAAACTTAGAATAATTTTCTACATACTCTTTTGTAAACTGCTTTTCACATTTACCAGTATATTGCAAACATCATGCCTCATTGACTTTTACAAGGTTTTTATTACATAGTATTCAATCTTATGGATGCACCATAAGATTGAATAATCTTACCAGTAAATTTTTTACTGCTGTTCACATAGTTGAAATGAATATCCTTGTAGCTAAAATTTTCCACAGTCTTGGGATACATTCCTAAAAGCAAAATTGCTGGGTCAAAGGGCTGGTAAAAAGTGAACGCTTCTGCAAAACTATATTAACTGCCTTCAGAAGGGCTGTGCTAGGGTACACGTCGGCCTGAAGTATGTAGATTTCCCCACAACCTCAAAATTCTAGCTGTGACCATGCTTTCAGACCTTTCTCCATCTGATAAGCGGAGTGGGGGGGGAGGTATTCTGTTTTAACCAACATTTCTTTTGCTACTAGTGAGGTCGACCTTTTTTTCCTCCAGGCTCTATTGGCCACCTGTATTTCTTTTTTTTGGAAATTATCTCTACATGTTTTTTTTAAATCCCCTTACTATTATATGTCTTTCCCTTATTGCATTGTAACATTCATTTTTCACATTGGCATCCATCTATCCCTCAGGAGGGAAAAATTGCCAACGTCCAAAGCAGAGCTGCAGAGGATGGAGCGCAAAATGCCCTGCGGCTCCACCCACCGCCGACCCCCTGTCCCGTGGTGGGCTGCCACCCCCTGCAGACCAGAGGCCTCGCCCGCTCCTCCCAGGCGTCAGTTTGCTTTCTGCACTTGAACTCGAGTTCAGCCCTTTCTCGGCAGGAGACTCTAGCTGCTGGGGGCGAGGGTGGCCTGGAGGGGAATCCGTCCAGGGTGGTCCCCCTGCTTGTGGCCCCCGCTGCAGCCCGTCCCGTGACAAGACTGTTGGCAGCCTGATGACCCGGTTTAAAACCGAGCCCCACCGGGCGTCCCCAGTTGCGGGGACGGGGACCGGCGCCCCTCCCGGGAGCAGGCAAGTGGCCCCGGGCTGCCAGCCCCTTCGCGATCCGGCCGCCGCGCTCTGCGTCCCCGCTCCCCGCCCTTCCCAGCGCCGGTGGCCGCGGAGCCGTGGTGTCCTCAAGCCCAGGCGGCGGCCGCACGCGGCCCGGGGTGGGCGGCACACGTGAGCCCGCGAAGGGCGCTTCGGGTGACCAGGGTCCCTGAGCGGGGACCGTGCGCCGACTCGGCCGCCTAGGCTTCCCGGCCCCGCTGCAGCCGCGCTGGAGCCGGCGCCTGAGGCCCCGCGGCCTCCCCTTGAAGCAGGCCAGGCTCCGTGGGAGCGGACGTCCCCTCTCTGCTCACATCGCTCAGCGGAGCCAGTGCTGTTGGTGATGGGGGTCTCGGCTGGGCCCCGGGCCTAGCACGGTGCCTGGCACATGTTGGGCGCTTATTAAAAACCAGTTGGACAGTTACAGGGTAGGATAGCTCAAAGTAGACCCACCCTCAGGATGGTTTTAAAATAAGCTCTACTGCTTGATCACAGGTCAAAGGGCTATTAAAAGTGAAGTGGGGCTTCCCTGGTGGCGCAGTGGTTGAGAGTCCGCCTGCCGATGCAGGGGACACGGGTTCGTGCCCCAGTCCGGGAAGATCCCACATGCCGCGGAACAGCTGGGCCCGTGAGCCATGGCCGCTGAGCCCCGTGCGTCCGGAGCCTCTGCTAAGCAGCGGGTGAGGCCACAACAATGAGAGGTCCGCGTACCGCAAAGAGACGATGTTGGGTATCTTGGAATCAGAATATAAGGGTCTGAATCCTGACTTTACCACTTCCAAGCTCTACAGATTTGGGGGTACTTTTGGAGCCTGGATTTCCTCTTCTGATCATGGAAATAACCTTCCTTGCAGGTGTATATGTGATGATTAAATAACGTGGAAATCCCTAGCACACAGCATGGCTTCGTTCACATTAGTTTTCTTCTTTCCTTCCTGCCACTTCTGAACCCCTGAGCCTTGTCTCAGTAGGTACTCAGCAAATATTAATTGAATGAATAAATATAAATTCCTATTCAAATCGTCACACCTTATCAAAACGGCCTTTTCCTTCTGACCTAATTGCATAGGAAAGCGAGCTGAGAAATCCATTCCTTATTAATTTATTGTATTAAGAAATTTAACACATGAACGAGTAAATTTGTGACTTTTCTATGAAGAGGGAACTTTTATGTTTTAGCAGGGAATTCCTAGGTATGAATTTTTTTTTCAGTAAAGATCACTGTATTTGTGACTTACAATCAAGAAGAAAATCAGACAATAAACAAGAAACAAAGTGCATAAGTAAAATAATATGTTAGATAGTGATAAAAGCTTCAGAATAATGAAAAAATAGTGTAGCATAAGGGCATAAGAGAGTGCCAGGGGTAAGAAGGAGGGACGTTATATATATATATTTTTTTTCTTTTGCGGTACGCGGGCCTCTCACTGTTGTGGCCTCTCCCGCTGCGGAGCACAGGCTCCGGACGCACAGGCTCAGCGGCCATGGCTCACGGGCCCAACCGCTCCGCGGCACGTGGGATCTTCCCAGACCGGGGCACGAACCCGCGTCCCCTGCATCAGCAGGAGGACTCTCAACCACTGTGCCACCAGGGAAGCCCTTTTTTTTTTTTTTGGTGGGGGGACGTTATATTTTTAAAGTGTGGTCAGGGTAGGTGTCATTGGAAAGGCAGCACTAGATATGATTTTTTTTCTTTTGCGGTACGCGGGCCTCTCACTGCTGTGGCCTCTCCCGTTGCGGAGCACAGGCTCCGGACGTGCAGGCTCAGTGGCCATGGCTCACGGGCCCAGCTGCTCCGCGGCATGTGGGATCCTCCTGGACCGGGGCACGAACCCGCGTACCCTGCATCGGCAGGCGGACTCTCAACCACTGCGCCAGGAGGGAAGCCCGAGGGTCTGGTAGTTTTATGATGCGAGGACTGTGGTGAGCCCTTCCACGTAATTCCCCCCACCTAGGACGTATAGACTTTCTTATTCTATACCTAATTTATGTATTCAATTCCCCTCCCCTCCCCCATTCTAAAAGGATGACCTCTGCTTTTATACCACAGCCTGGATACCACATGAGCTGGCAATGAAGGTGGGATTCTGCTAATGAGAAAGTTAGATTTTTTAAAAATCCTATATTTATTGATTACTCATTCTGCATCAATGACTGTGTGAAAAGTGCTTTACAGGTATGAACTCATTTAATCCTCTAGTCTAGACTAGCGTTTCCCAATAGAAACATAATTCAAACCACATATGTAATTTAAACTTTTCTGAGAGTCACATTAAAAAAGTAAAATGAAATGGGAGAAACTAAGGCTAAAGATATATTTTGTTTAACCCAATATATCCCAAATGTTATCATTTCAGTATATAATTGATTTAAAATTATTAATGAGATATTTTGCATTTGTACTAAATCTTTGCACTCTGGGGTGTACTTTACACTGACAGCACATCTCAATTTGGACTAACACATTGCAAGTGCTCAGTGGCCCCATGTGGTCGTGGCTGCCATACTGGATGGTAACAGCTCCAGGAAACCCTCTGAGAGAGGTACTATCAGCATCTGTATTTCCCTGAGGGAAACCCAAGGGACAGAAAAGCTATAGCTAAAAAGTAATCAAGCTGGGGTTTGCACCCAGGCAGCCAGATACCAGAACTGCTACCTTTACTGACTAATTGTTCTTATCTCTGTCGCTGAGCAAGCACACTCTGGTATATCAAGCGTTGCCCAGGACCAATTTCCTTGAGAAAACTGCTTTGGGTCAAAGGATTTGAGTTTCATTAAGAAATGTACTAGGATCCAAAAGATTAAAAACAAAAGCAAGGAAAAGCTTTAATTTTAATAAAACAAAAAAGCCCCAAACAAACAAACAGAAGTGTGCTATGTCTCTTACCTTTTTTGGTGCCTATTCATAAACAAATATGGTAAATTCTCCCTCTACTCTTCTGGACATTTGATGACATTTGGATTGATGGAAGTCACATTTCCCCTCTTCATACCTGCTCTATCAGTTCGCAGTCAGAGATTTTGATTTCACTAAAGAAATCAAAAATTCTGGTGGAGACATCTAACTGATACCATAGTTGGGAGAGTTTTTAGATGATGGGGAGATCTATTTTCAGCTTTCACCTGTGAACACCTCCAAGGTCATCAACAGCCCAAGAGTCTACGCCAGTGAGGTTACATCACCATCCATCACAGAAACTCTAGGAACATCCTCTACCCTGAACACAAGCCACTGGGTCAGCAGAACATTTCTGTAGCTGGTTCACACATACCAAACGAAGCCCAGGTTTCACCAACCCTCTGCAGGCACGCAAAGTTCCACAAGAGGATGACCGATCTTGCAGAGGCTTCTGTTAAAACTGCATGTTAGGGCTTCCCTGGTGGCGCAGTGGTTGAGAGTCCGCCTGCTGATGCAGGGGACATGGGTTCGTGCCCCGGTCTGGGAAGATCTCACATGCCGCAGAGCGGCTGGGCCCGTGAGCCATGGCCGCTGAGCCTGCGCGTCCAGAGCCTGTGCTCCGCAACGGGAGAGGCCACAACAGTGAGATGCCCGCATACTGCAAAAAAAAAAAACAAAAAAAAAACAAAAAAAACCCAAAAAAACTGCATGTTAGTGAAGTCCAGGAAGAACTGTGGCAGATGGACTTAATTCTTCACGTGGTTTAGCTGAGGAGTGGGTCATGATTACAGGGGTCAAGGCAAGATGCCCAAGGACCTCAGTATTTGACTAACAAGAATAAGAGTGCTACACCAGTCAGAATGGCCATCATCAAAAAATCTAGAAACAATAAATGCTGGAGAGGGTGTGGAGAAAAGGGAACCCTCTTGCACTGCTGGTGGGAATGTGAATTGGTACAACCACTATGGAGAACAGTATGGAGGTTCCTTAATAAACTACAAATAGAATTACCATATGACCCAGCAATCCCTCTACTGGGCATATACCCTGAGAAAACCATAATTCAAAAAGAGTCATGTACCAAAATGTTCATTGCAGCTCTATTTACAATAGCCCAGAGATGGAAACAACCTAAGTGTCCATCGACAGATGAATGGATAAAGAAGATGTGGCACATATATACAATGGAATATTACTCAGCCATAAAAAGAAACAAAATCGAGCTATTTGTAATGAGGTGGATAGACCTAGAGTCTGTCATACAGAGTGAAGTAAGTCAGAAAGAGAAAGACAAATACCGTTTGCTAACACATATATATGGAATTTAAGGGGAAAAAATGTCATGAAGAACCTAGGGGTAAAACAGGAATAAAGACACAGACCTACGTGAGAATGGACTTGAGGATATAGGGAGGGGGAAGGGTAAGCTGTGACAAAGCGAGAGAGAGGCATGGACATATATACACTACCAAGCGTAAGGTAGATAGCTAGTGGGAAGAAGCCGCATAGCACAGGGAGATCAGATCGGTGCTTTGTAACCGCCTGGAGGGGTGGGATAGGGAGGGTGGGAGGAAGGGAGACGCAGGAGGGAAGGGATATGGGAACAGATGTATATGTATAACTGATTCACTCTGTTATAAAGCAGAAACTAATACACCATTGTGAAGCAATTATACTCCAATAAACTTGTAAAAAAAAAAAAGAAAGATTTTACCTTACAGAGATAAAGTCACGAGTGTGAATATATTTATGCATAAAGAAATGCATAATAGCAAAATGCTCATCAAGGCAAATGGATCAGTAAATTATGATACATACATACAATAAGACACTGTGCTGCCTTTTAAAAATGACGAAGTAGATCTACATTTAGGTACGAGGAAATAATTCCAATATGTTTCAGAATAAGAAAGTAGGTTACAGGACCATATTCAGGTGAAATAGTCTATGCACAGAAAGAAGATATTTAGAAGATATTTAGATATTTTGATGATGTTTCAGCAATATTTAATTCTTTATCTGAACTTACTGCATTGTTTTAATTTCTTATAATAAGCAAGAATGTTTTACAAAAAATAAATTATTTCAATGAAAAAAAAAAAAGAATAAGAGTGCTAGAAGGAATCAGCTATGACCATGGCTTATCAGAAAGTGGTAAGTTATCTCTCCCGATATTTTCTCACTGGGCTCTTGGCTAAGCAGTTGAGGACATTCTTAAATTCAATTCAATCCATTTAAGGATACAAGTTCACACAGTTGATACTAGTGTAAGCTTTGCTGACAAGAAGCCCTGTGGCACCCAGGGGGTGTCTGAGAGACATGGGGAAAGAATTCCTTCACATCCCCAGGACTTAAATCCCAGGCATTCCTGAAAACCATCTGCCAGAATCAGCTCACCTTCCCCAAGGGCCTTGAGGACCCCCTACATTCAGCGTCCCCTTCAGGCAGCTTGAACATTCATCCTCCACAAAGAATGGGCTGCACGTGCCATCACCTCCCATTGCCACTAAGCAGCGTGGCCCAGTGGTTTAGAGTCACACAGAACTAGGTTCAGATCCCTCTTCTATCACCTCTTAGCTCTGTGACCTCAGGCACACTTAGATTTTTCAAGTCTCAGTATTTCATCTACAAAATGGAAACGATACGTACTTAAAAGCAACTTTTTAAAGGAAAAAACAAGAAACACCTTCATTTCAGGACTCTTTCAAAAATCAAAGATCATGTTTCTTAAGTTCCTGAACCATAGTAGGTGGTCCCCCCCCCCCCAAATCACGTAAAATATTTGGGTTCCAACAGGTGCTGCCTGGTAGATTTGAGTCAGGCTGTTCAAGTGCCAACTACAGTTCTGGTGGATGCTAAGCTGTATAATGTAAGTGGTTGCATTTAATTTTGTACTTCAGATTTCCCCAAGTGTTATTTGGGGAACTGGGAACTCCTGAGGATGAGCTTAGGCAGTTCTTCCTGGATCTAGCTCTTGCAAGAACTTACTTGAAAACTAGAGATAGACATTTGCTCCAAAGAATATACAATATTGGAGAAAAGTTTAGTTACCTAAATCAAAAAGTGTGTTCACATGTGCTATGTAAACTATGGAGGTGCTAAATTGTGCCAAGTTCCATGGGAGGGTGGGCTCCAGGGAGTCTGCGATGCCTGCAGATAAAACTTTTAAGCAGGGCTGATGTCAATTTTCTTGGTCTTGCTGGGAGTTGGGGCTGAGGGTGTGGTCAGAGGGAGAGAAAGAGTTCTAAGCCCGTATCTTGCTCGAGTTTCTCAGTTCATCATGAACAGGGCTCCTTCAATTGTCTGATAAACCTCATTTGTTGGAGGACATCTTTAACTCCAAAATATATGTCACCCCTGGAACTTTCCAGTATATTCTAGAAACACTGATTTTTATATTTTATTGAAATATAGTTGACTTACAATGTTGTGTTAATTTCTGCTGTATAGCAAAGTGACTCAGTTATACACACACATACACATTCTTTTTTATATTATTTGCCATTATGGTTTATCCCAAGATATTAAATATAGTTCCCTGTGCTATACTGTAGGACCTTGTTGTTTATCCACTCTATATGTAATAGTTTGCATCTATTAACCTCAAACCCCCACTCCATCCTTCCCCCATCCCCTCTCCCCCTTGGTGACCATAAGTCTGTAGAAATACTGATTTCTATGATTCCAGGCATGGCATTGTACTGATAATGGATGAATATTTGAAAATACTTTACTTAATTTTGACCCAACAGGGCTCCAAAAGGAAAAGGAGAAAATCTATAACTAGAATTTCCAGGGCCCTTTTCTTTTTTATTTTTTTAAATATTTTGCCTTCCTTTCTTTTTAAATAAATTTACTTATTTATTTTTGGCTGCGTTGGGTCTTCGTTGCTGTGCACGGGCTTTCTCTAGTTGCTGCGAGCGGGGGCTACTCTTCGTTGCGGTGCGTGGGCTTCCCATTGCGGTGGCTTCTCTTGTTGCGGAGCACGGGCTCTAGGCACGCGGGCTTTGGCATGCGGGCTCAGTAGTTGTGGCTCACGGGCTGTAGAGCACAGGCTCAGTAGTTGTGGCACACAGGCTTAGTTGCTCCGCGGCATGTGGGATCTTCCCGGATCAAGGCTCGAACCCATGTCCCCTACATTGGCAGGCGGATTCCTAACCATTGTGCCACCAGGAAAGTCCCCAGGGCCCTTTTCTTAAGCTGCTCTTTTGACAGCTGAATTATTCTGCTTGGGAAAGAATATCAAAGACCTACTCCAAAAAAATCTCTGAGTCTCAAGATTTCCTTGGGGCTACTCAAATGTTTCTCTTCCCCCCAGAGGAATCCCATTCGAATGACTTCATCGTCTACCTGAGAAAAGGCATTCTGTGTTGTAGAACTTGCCGGTGCAACAATATTTTCTGAAAAGCCAGTGGCTTTGGACTACTCCAATGCATTCTTAAAGAATACGACAGACCTCGGCCTCTTACCACTGACACCTGAGTGTCAAAAAATGCCCAATATGACCAACTATTTCCTAGTCAATAACAAAGGCATGCATAAGGGGGGGAAAACACATTGTAAAAATTCTACACTATTTGTGCGTTTAGCGCTTTTAGCAAAAAGCACTGCTCTGACCCAAAGCTGATCTCCTTAACTCCTCCCATCCACCCACCAACATGACTGTCTGGGGCACAGAACCTCCTAAAACGGGTCTCCCTCAGGCTCCAGCTTTGCGTGACTGGCCTCACCCTTTCTGAGGGTCCTGGTAGGTAGGGAAATGATTCCTTCTGCCCAGCACTTGCTCCACATCTTGTGCTCTGGAGCCCCCAGTAACTGGCCTGCTGACCCAAATGAGAAACATCACATCAGCAACCATGCGGCTCCCCAGCCAGGAGCAGTGGCCCTGGATGCAAAAGCCACTTGCTTAGTGTCATAGAACAGTGGAGTGTAGAACTCGGCTGGATTCTTTCACCCAGACAGAATGGTCCCCTTGATGTCTCTGCCAGATGTCAGCATTCAGCTATGGGGTCAGGGGAGGGATGGGGGCTCTCTCCTCCATCAGACCCTCCCCCTGCTGCCTGCCAAGGGATTCCTGCTCGACCAGCAGGAGTGATGAATGGTCCTCATTCACGGCCCAGAGCACACGGGAGAGGCTATCCCAGCTGTGGTCGGATGCTGCTTCTGGCCGCACACGGAGCACATTCCTTTCTGGAGGAAGGCTGTCTTGGGTGGATGGGTTTGGTGCTCAGAGAATGAGGGAAGTGGGTGGAGACAAGGGGGCCTTTCTGAACCACCTCAGACAAGAATGCAGACTCTGACACCACGCTTGGCCAGGGCTGGTCCATTTGGCCCCTGGCCAAAGATTCCACCTGGGTCCTGTCTATTTCTGGCCACAGAGTGGGAATGTTCAGGGCATGGTGAAATGGCCAGAGGTAGGCATACAAAACTGAATTTTTTTCAGCCTCCAGAAAGAGATCTTTGTCAGGCATAATTTTTTGTGACCCATTGGGGTTCCCCACAGTCCATCGCCGCCTCTGGGTGGAATCTCATTCTGACCAGGCTGTTTCCTGGGGAGGATGAAGGTACAATTTCAAACACTTTAAAATGTGCCACTGGAGACTCTCAGATTGAATGTGACTTGTGGGCTCCAGAGCGCAGGCTCAGTAGTTGTGGCGTACGGGCTTCATTGTTCCGCAGTATGTGGGATCTTCCCGGACCAGGGATCAAACCTTAGGCCCCCTGCAATGGAAGCTTGGAGTCCTAACCACTGGCCCACCAGGGAATTCCCACCCATCGACCACTCTTAACACGGCACTTGGGTAACAGGTTTTAACCATCCTCCCACCCCTCCCTGACCCCCAACACATACACAGTCTCAGACACACTGTTTCTCAGAGTTAACAGTCAGTAGCCAAATTGGTCCAAATTTCTGTGCCAATTTGAAGGTGATATTAAAATTCATAAAAGGCAGGCAGGGGAGGAGAACAGAAGTCAGGGCCAGAATGGTGTGCAAATTTGTCAAGTAATCCAATCATTGCATTGTCTTGTTTCCAGGGGAGGAACTGTAGTTGGGGATGGGGTCACTGCATGCAAATCTCTGGAGATGGGGTGTTGAGGGCTGGTCCAGGCACAGACACTGAGGTAGAGAGGGGCTCAGACAGTTGGGGATAAGAGAAGCATACGAGGGGGGGAAGTGGGGGGAGTCCTGGGAAGGAGGGAATGTACAAACCAGCTTTTCTTTAAATATTTGGCTATGCAGCGTGGCTTGTGGGATCTTAGTTCCCAAACCAGGGATTGAACCTGCAGAGTGGAAGCACAGAATCCTAACCACTGGGCCACCAGGGAATTCCCCAAACTAGCTGTTCTAAGAGATGGATCCTTAAAACGGCCAAGGAGCTCAGTTCTTAAGTGACATCCTCCCCAAGCCCTCCCTATTTAGCTTCCTTCATGCCTCAGGGAGCACTAGTCACAGCAGGACTCAACCATGGCTTTAGACACCTTCTGTATCTCTAGGAGCTTCCAGGCCAAGCTCCCATCCAAGCAATGCAACCTGAACCAACAGCCAGTTCTTCAGGCCTGAGCCCCTTCAATGAGAAATAGACCCCAGGGCCCAGTGAAGGAAGGAGCAGCTGGTACAGAGGCCATGGCCACATCTTTGGCTTGTCTAGAAATGTCTGGTGACCCAGGGGAGGGGGCAGGAGTGCTGTTCTAAAGTTTGTTAAGAGCCTATGATCTAGGATTCAGCTGTCCATAGAAGCATTGGAAGCCCTTCCAGAAGCCCAGTGAGTAATAGCAGCAGGTAACAACTGCCACCTCACCAAAACTGGCCAGGCTCAGCTCACAATGCCAGCTGGTACTGTGTCAAGATACTGACATCCAGGGGCTTCCCTGGTGGCGCAGTGGTTAAGAATCCACCTGCCAATGCAGGGGACATGGGTTCGAGCCCTGGTCAGGGAAGATCCCACATGCCACGGAGCAACTAAGCCCGTGCGCCACAACTACTGAGCCTGCGCTCTAGAGCCCGCAAGCCACAACTGCTGAGCCCATGTGCCACAACTACTGAAGCCTGCACTCTAGAGCCCGTGCTCCGCAACAAGAGAAGCCACCACAATGAGAAGCCTATGCACTGCAATGAAGAGTAGCCCCTGCTCGCTGCAACTAGAGAAAGCCCACGTGCAGCAACAAAGACCCAACACAGCCAAAAGTAAAACTAAATAAAATAAATAAATTTTTTTAAAAGATACTGACATCCACAGAGTAGTGGCATATACACAGAGAGCTTCAAGTTCTTGCTTTTACTGAGGAGGCAGACTTTCTCAGCTACGTTTGGAGCTGACCCATGTCACTGGTGCTGATCACAAGCCTTTTCTGGACCTCCTTCTAGAATGATTCTAATATTTTATTGCATCTCCAAACACGGCATGGTTTCCACTGGCAATTACAGGGTGCCTCCACTTTCTTTATCATGACATCCACTAGCTTCAACTCTGTGTTTAAGCATCTACTCATACGTATATATAAAAAATCCTAAGGAATATATTAAAAGACTATTAGAACTGATAAAAGAATTCAGCAAGGTTATAGGATGCCAGATCAACATACAAAGATTAACTGTGTGGACACACCTTCAAAGAACAATCCAAAAATTAAATTAAGAAAATAATGCTATTCACAATAGCATCAAAAAGAATAAAATACTTAGGAATAAACTTAACAAAAGACATGACAAAATTTATACTCAGTGAATGATAAAACATTGTTGAAAGAAATTAAAGAGGATTTAAATAAATTTTTCAAATTCCATGTTCATGGATTGGAAGACTTAATATTGTTAAGATGAGAATACAAATTGATCTACAGATTCATCACAATCCTTATCAGAATCCCAGACTTTTCCATGGAAATTGACAAGCTGATTCTAAAATTCATACGGAATTGTAAGGGACCCAGAATAGCCAAGACAATTCTGAGAAAGGAGAACAAAGTGGGAGGACTCACACTTCCCGATTTCAAAAGGTACTACAAAGCAATGGTAATCAAGACAGGGTGGTACTGGCACAAAGATACAGGCATATAGATCAATGGAAAAGAACTGAAAGTCCAATAATAAACTCATATATCTACGATCAATTGATTTGGACAAGGGTACCAAGACCATTCAATGCGGAAAGAATAGTCTTTTCAAAATATAATGCTGGAGTAACCGGATAGCCGCATGTAAAAGAAAGAAGTTGGACCCTTACCTCCCACCATTTACAAAAATTAATTCAAAATGGACCAAAGACCTAAATATAAAAGCTAAAAATTTAAAACTCTTAGAATAAAACACAGGGGTAAATATTTATGAAGTTGGGTTTGGCAATGGCTTCTAAGATACGACACCAAAATCACAGGCAACAAACTGAAAAATACCTATATTCATAAAAATTACAAACTTTTGTGCATCAAAGGACACTATCAACATGCTTCATGAACTAGAGCAGTGGGGGTAGCAAAAAGGGTGTAGTGATCAATTATTTTTTGTACTGTTTGCATATCTGTCTCTCTCCTAAGACTGTGAATCCCTTGGAGGGCATATACGTCTCTGGATCCCCTGAGCCCAGCACAGAATAAATGTTGAGTAAATGTGATGTGAACCGAGAAAAAAAAATATCAAGAAAGTGAAAAGACAACACACAGATGGGACAAAATATTTGTAAATCGTGTATCTGACAAAGGTCTAGTATCCAGGATATATAAAAACTCTTAAAATTCAATAACAAAAGACAAGCAGTCCAATTTAAAAATGGGCATAGGACTTGAATAGACATTTCCCCAAAGAAGACATACAAATAACTGACAAGCACATGAAAACATGCTTAAAATCATTAGTCATTAGGGAAATGCAAATTAAAACCACAATGAGATACCTCTTCACACACACTAGGATGGCTATAATTTTTTTTTGAAGTGGGGAAAAGTAGGTGTTGGTGAAGATGTGGAGAAATTGGCAGCCTCATACAGTGCTGGATGAAATATAAAATGGTGCAGTCACCGTGGAAAACAGTTTGGCAGTTCCTCAAAATGTTAAACAAAGTATTATCATATGATCCAGCAATTCCACTCCTACTTATATACCCAAAAGGATTGAAACCAAATGTTCAACCAGAAATTTGTACACAAGTATTCATAACAGTGCTGTTCATTATCACCAAAAGGTAGAAACAACCCAGATGTCCATCAACAGTGAACAGATAAACAAAACGTGGTGTATCCTCACAATGGAATATTATGGGGTCATAAAAAGGAATGCAGTGTGGATACATGCTACTACATGGGTGAAACTTCAAAACATCATATGAATTAAAGAAGCGAGACCAAAAAGACCATATATCATATAACTCCTTTATATAAAATATCCAGAATTGGCAATGTAGAGACAGAAAGTAGATGAGTGGCTGTTTAGCGGTGGGAGTAGGGGGAGCGGAGAAGAGGCAATGGCTAAAGTATACAGGTTTCTCTTTGTGATGGTTGCATATATCTGTGAATATACCAACATCCATTGAGTTGAACACTTTAAATGGGTGAACTATATAGTATGTGAATTATATCTCAATTAAGCTATTAAAAAAAGAATCTATTTAATTGACACTTCAGTTTAGTAGTATCTACTTACTAAGCATTTGTTACATGGCAAGCATTGTATTAGGCACTGGAATTCAAAGATGATCTGACATGGGTTCTGCCCTCTAGGAGTTCACAGTATATTTAGAGAACCAAAAAGAGTACAGAAATAGGTACAGAAATAGAACTGGGAAGGCAGTGATTACAATTAGAGATGAGGAACAGGAAAAGCTTTAGAGAGTTGACACCTGGGCAGGTTTCGAAGGGAAGTAGGAGTTTGACAGGTCGTTGGTGGGGAAGGGAGATCATTCCAGGCAGGTCTGAAATAACACAGGATGTTCTGAGACTTGTATGGGGTTCAGAGTTGGCAAGAAGAAAAGTGGAAGGGCTGGCAGAGGGGGTGGGGTGAGGAGAGGTGCAAGAGGTGAGCTTGGAGAAGCAAGCAGAGGGCCATGAGGCAACTTGAATATCATGCCAACAAATGTTGAGTTTTCCTTTTGGGGATGAGGAGCAACGATAGGTAAGTGGGAGGGCAAGGGGGGCAGACTTGTGACTGAAAGCAGGAGTCGGTGAACGACAGCCCTTGGGCCAAATCTGTGAAGTTTTTAGAAATAAACTTTTATTGGAACACAGCCATGCTCATTTCTTGTTGTCTATGGCTGCTTTCCCACTAAAACAGCCAAGTTGCGACAAAGATCGTATGGACCCATCAAGTCTGAAATGTTGGCTATCTGGCTCTTAGAGAAAAAGTTTACCAACCTCTGCTCTAGAAAGCTCACTGTGCCTATTGGATAAAGGATGGCTTCCCACGGGTTAAGACCAAGGGAAAAGAGTCCAGTTAGGAAACTAGCAACTCTCCAGGCAAAGAAGATGCTGGGGTACCATGACATTGAAACATCATGACGTTGGGATAACAGATGACATAGGGGGTTGATAGTGGGGTGGGGAGGTGGGCGTGGCTTTGAGAGCCTCCTGAGGAAAAAACACCTGGGGAATATCAATTTAAGAAAATTAACAGTGAAAAGGATAAGAGAACTCACGGGGTTTCATGGACGTCTGAATTTTAGTTTTTTCTTCTTAAATCATTAAAATGGTCCCTAAACCTCACATTTAGTTGAGTGCTCTCAGACAGAGCATCTGAACTCAAGGCAGCTTACAAGTTTTTTAAAATTATTCTTACAATTTGGTTATGGGCATGCTGGAGCAAGTCCAGATCACCTGATGGGCTGTCTTCCCTGCTTTGTGTGTTGCAAGAAGCCCAAACTCCACACCACATTCTTTGGCTATGCTCTGAGGCTGCTGTTGGCACCAGGTAGGCACCATGGAGTTGGTTGCCAGGCATCCGAATATCATTCTTGACTGATGATTTATATCTAAATGCACATGTCAAATATCATATCTTACTCATTTTTGTCTCTTACAGAGACTGGCAGAGTGTCTGGCAACTAGAAAGTCACTGATAAATCATTTTAGTTAAGAGAGAGCACCATGTGGGAAGGGAAGGAGGAAGGAAGGAAAGAAAGGCAGGAAGGCAGGACGTGGCCACAGAATTTTTCACTCATGGCTTGAAACTTGTGATCCAGGGAGTTCCCTGGTGGCTTAGTGGTCAGGATTCCAGGCTTTCACTGCCGTGGCCCGGGTTCAATCCCTAGTCGGGAGTGAGATCCCACAAGCCGTGTGGCAAGGCCAAAAGAAAAAAAGAAAGAAACTCATGATCCAGCAGAAGCTGACAAAAGAGCAGGAGTTCTCCAGGTGGATGCAAACCTCTTCGGCCCAGGGAGAGCCTGGAAGAATAATACTTAGTGGTGATGTCCTAATATAGCTGCAACTGCAAATCCCAAATAGGTTGTATTATCTTCCCTAGACATTTTAAAGGAAGAGGTTGCTTAAATCTCACAACTAATCTTGCTGCCTCTCAGGTTATAAATTGTGTTTTTCAAAAATCTCTTCTAAACCATCTCATGGTAGACAAAATGAACATCCACTCCCAAGACCCTGAGGTGTAGTGGAAGCAGCCACATGCAGGCATGAAATGTATTTGGAATCTCCTGCTTTGCATTTAATTCCGTGCCCTCTGGGTTATGTCCTATTCTTGATCTAGGTGCTTGTTACAAGGGTATGTTCATCTTGTAAAAGTTCATCCAGAACAGGTATTCATACATCTACATTCATAGCAGCGTATTTCCAATAGCCAAAAGTGGAAGCAACCCAAGTGGACAGATGAACAAATAAACAAAATGTGGTATATACACACAATGGGATATCATTCAGCCTTAAAAAGGAAGGAAATTCGGACACATGCTACAACACAGACAAAGTTGAAGACGATATGTTAAGTGAAATAAGCAAGTCACAAAAAGACAAACAGGTATTTAGAGTTATCAAAATCATAGGGACAGAAAGTAGAATGGGGCTTGCCAAGGTGGTGGGAGAATGGAGGGTCAGTGTTTAATGGGTGCAGAGTTTCATTTTTGGAAGATGAAAAAATTCTGGAATAGACGGTGGTGATGGTTGCACAACAATGCGAATGTATGTAACACCACTGACCTGTGCACTTAAAAATGGTTAAAACGGTGAGTGTTATGTTATGTATATTTTACCACAATAAAACGAAATGAAAGTTCATCCAGTGTCGTATACTTAGGCTTGGTGCCATTTTACTTACGTCTGTTATTCTGGGGAGAGGGGTACTTTAAAAAGGTACTTTACTCAAATTTATATTTGTGTTTGTTTTAGAAGAGTTTTACATTTATGTTTAGAAAAATATCCTCCTTACTAGGTCATGAGTCATGCAGGCACTCTGGAAAGCTGTGCTATGTTTATCTCGGGACATCCGTGGTGCCCCAGGGACAAGGCTGGGGGTGGGGGCTGTTCATGGACCCAAGTTCAAGAAGAACAAAGAAACGGAGCAAATCAGAGCTGTTCTCAAGTCGTCGACAAAAGTTATCTTCTCATAAGGCATATGCTGTATAGGAAAGTGGCATTATTTTTTCAGAAGATGCTCTTAGCATCATGTTGGCGACGCATCAAAAAAGACAATATGGGAGCCATTGCCATGGGACAGCCCTGGGTGCAGCTGTGTCTGCTTGTCTATCAAGTTCCGACACGAAAAAACTAAAAAGAAAATGTATCATCCTTCGCGTACAATATTATAATACTACAGGTGTTTCAGGTGAAGGGATCAAAAAGCCTTGGACAAGGAGAACTTATTAACTGTGATCCTAATCACATCCTCATCATCTGCTGACTTGGTTCTCACTCTACACCCGTATGTACCACACACACTTATCTGGGTATACTCTTTCTGCCAAGGGAAGTGCAAAAGAGTTTTTAAAACTCTAGATGGACATCTTACTCGAACTGTCACCATCGTGCTTTATCACCCTCGAGCAAGTGCCTATTCTGAAAGGCTGGTTCTGGTGCCTAAAGACATCTCTGATGCTGGTGGTGGGGGAAGATGGGCCAGCACACCTGGCTGGGCTGTGCTCCTGGCGGGTCACACACACCTCCTGCTGGAGGACAGCTCGAATGACGAGGATGAGAAGGTCTGAAGACTCGCTACAACCTGGACAGGGCAGAGACTTAGAAGGTAAGTAGTGCATTGCTGCAGATCTGTCTCTCTGGGCATCAAGTTGGCTTTCCTTTTGCTGGCCCACGATCGCCAGTCCTGCTGGTTCTATGCATCTGGAGCAGGACAGGCTGCGGCTATTTCATCCGAGGTCTCATGGCCCCCGGGTCTGGAGTACAGGTGGGACTGTGTGACACTGACATGCAGACTGACCATAATGCCCTTCTCCAGAGGGAAATGAACAATAGTCATCACAAGCTGTCCTTCTGAACCCAGGCAACCCCAGGAGAGGGAAAGTATACCTCCTAAAGCTCCCAAAACTGTAAAAGGAAGAAAGCCACAGCAGCTGCTGACATGAAATCACCTAGAAATTCTACCCCCATGGAGACAGCCTGTTAGCTGAGGGGGAAGAGAATTCATGGATGCCAGAGGATGGTGTGGTTAAAGGGTAATGCTTTGTCCCTTTGGAGTTCCTAGGGTTGAATAATGGGTTTGGAGCAACCAGTTTCTCTCTCCCTAACTGGCTGTTTTGTGGAAGGTCTGTTCATTCGCTATTTCAGGGCAATGAACATGAGAGCAGAAAATCTAGGCATCAAGAAATAAGAGACTCCTTTTCCCCACACAGCCAGCCAAGAAAGGAGAATTCCAATTCATGAGTCTCATTAATAAGATGTAAAAATGACTTCGCTATCACCCCTTTCCAAAGCAAATAAACACAAGTAGTAAAAATGCTAAAAGTAAAAAGTTCTGGTGTCCTGTATCCTCATGAGACAACGGCAGAATAAACAAAGTTGTCCATAAATGAAGAACCTCAGAGGGGAGCCTCTCCTCTGCCATAGAATTCAGCTGCCTCCAACTAAAGATGCCAGCTGCCAGAATACTTGGGCAATGATCAGTGAGGGGTAATTGCTCTCAGTGAGATTTCTTTCTGGGCCCTTTGTCTCTTCCAGGAATTGCAACTCCAGTCATTTCGCTCACCCTACTTTCAGAACTAGGAACCGGAGAATGGAGAAGGATGGTGGCTCCTACTTCAGAGAGGGCCACCCTGAGTTCTCGAGAGGTGAATGGCTTTCCTACAGTTTTACAGGAAGCTGGGAAACAAGCCCAGGCTTCCTGACTTTGCAGCTGATTTACCTCCAGCACCAAATGGCCAATTACTCAGTATTTACACTGGGATTTCTGATAGCAGGTGTATAGGAAGTGGTAAGCCCAGGATGAAGCCAGAGCCAGGATGAATGCATCAGAGCACAACTTATATTCCATGAGCACCACTGAGAAACAGGACCACCACTGCCCAGGAATAAGGATGCTGGGTCAAGTCCTGGCTAGGCCAGTCACCAACTGTGCCATCTGGACAGCTTATCTGTTGGCCAGTTTACTCAACTGTAAAATGAATTCAACAAAACCCACCTCGCTCTTTAGTGGGAGGTTGTAAGAATCAAATAACACAGTGGGCAGAAAAGTGGTTTGAAAAGAATAACATACAATAAACATAAATTATACAAATCAACAGAACTCTGGTCAACTGTAAAAAGACATTTGGGGGAAAACTGGGGGAAAAAATTTGAATATGGACTAGGTATTAGATGATACCAAAGAATTATTGTTAATTTTCTTAAGTATATTAACGGCATAATGGTTATTTAATATTTTTAGAGGTCACACTGAAATATGTAAGAATGAAATGATTTTATGTCTCGGATTTGCTTTAAAATACTTCCCTGAAAAAGAAATAAGAAAGGGGTAGATGAAGCAAGTGTGGCAAAATGTCAATAACTGTTGAAGCTGAGTGAGAAGTATATGGGGGCCTTCTCCCTACTACTGTTTATATTTGAAATTTTTCTGAATAAAAAAATGATGTTTAAATAAACAGTGTAGAATTTTCTAGGACACTAGAAAGCTTCACTAATGGTCACCACCAGAAGCACAGAAAATCTGCCTCGTTCACAAGGCCCTTGTACACTGGTCAGCCAGGGGTCAGAGGACAAGAATTTGGGAAAAGGCCAGGAGAGGCCAGGCAAGGAGCCCAGCCGTAAAGGAGACAGATGAAAACATCTTCGTAGCCTCTCCTGTCTGCCATGCACCAAAATGTCAGCCAACCTGTAACGTCAAGTGGATGCTTTGTCTTCAGGCTTAAGTTTCTTATTCAACTTTGCCACTTAATGGCTAAGTGGCCTTAGACCAAATCACTTTTTAGCACAAAGTCACGGAGAGGCACACACATGGGTTTGATGGTCACTCCAGGAACAGATACTAGGGACCAGGAAGGGGAACAGGACAAAGGGAGTGGGGGCAGGAGATGAATAATTTAGCTAAGGGAGAGTCCAGGGAGTCAGGCATTCATCTGGGAACTGACCAGGGAAATGAGCACTTCGACTTCGTCTTAAGCCCCATCCCTGAGCATTAAGTACACAATACACCATAAATAACGAAATAATTCCACCAAGGGTGACGAACTGCCTTTTGGGGGTCAGGGGCAGACAGGCTAGCGGTGGGGTAGGAGCGGGGCCTGGAGGAGGGGATACGGATTCGAGTCTCCACCCCGACTAACCTAGAAGCCTTGAGCTTCAGCACTTTTCCCTTTCCGCAAAAAGAATCCCTTGGACTGATGTGAAGATCTCCGCAGTTCCAAGATTTCAGGGGACGAAATTAACTTGGGGCATGTTTCTGACTTTCATTCCTCTCCCTCCTCTCATCAGGACTCGAGGTTTCCTAGCCAGGAGAAGTTCAGTCCCCTCCCCGGTGGTGTTTCGCCGCGTCCCCTCGCCCCATCCTCGCTGATTTTTGGTGGTCCTTCCCGGGGCCGGGTGAGGGATGACGAAGTAGGAATCTCGCCTGTTTCTTCCAATCATTTCTATTCCGGTGCTGATTTACAGCGACACCTGTAGGCAGGCAGCTACTCCAGAGGGCAACAGATTGGGGGTTGGCTGGGCGGCGGGTTGCGGGGCGGGGCGGCGGAAGCGCGGTGTTCAAAGCGCCTGCGTAAAAGTTGTGGGCACTGAGGACAGGAGGAGTATCAGCGTTAAGACCAGGATTAGCCCCGGAGCGACCCTGCGTGGCCCATCCATGGGTTAGCTTGTGCTGGCTCTTTTCTACTCCAGGGCCTCCCCTTGATAATCGGCGGGAGAGGTTTCCTGGTACCCTGACCAGCCAGGAGTGAATACCTGAGGTGCGGACCGCGCCTCTCCGCCCACAGGACTCAGGGCGCTCCTTCGTTCACTAGCCCTCACTCCCCACCCCACCCCCAGCCCCGTGCGCTCCACATCCCCAAAGCCACAGCTCCGGAGACACCCCAGTGCGCCCCCGTCCCCCGCGCGCTCCGCATCCTCAAAAGCCAGAACTCCTAGCACCAGCGCAGCCCCCGGTGTCCGTGGCTCCACGGTGCACCCTCCTAGGCACCTAGCACGCACCGGGTCTCGTCTGACTCGGTCCTGTCTGGTCGCAGGCGCCCTTGGCGAGCCGCGAACCGAGCGCCCAGCTCCCGGGGGCGCCCCTGCTGCGCGGGCTCTCCGGATTCAGGCGAGGTGGGGCTGGGTGGGTCCGCCCGAGTCGGGAGCGGGACCCGTTAGCCTGCATGTCCTCGCGTCTCCGAGCAAGGAGCCTTCGCTCTGTGTGCCCGCCTCTCAGCTCCCGGGAACCCCAAGCACTGCTGAGAGGCGGCCCGCGGAGAGCGGAGCCTGGAGACCCCACCGGGACCCCCGCTTTCCCGCGAGCCGCCGTGGGGAGGGGGAGGCGCAGGCAGCGCTCTTACTTGTCAGCAGGGGTGCGCACTCGTTCGGCTGGGGCCAGGCTCTCCACGACGGCCCCTCTCTGCGCCCGTCGCCGCGGAGCCCCTTTCCCGAGCAGAGGGGGCGAGCCGACTTCTCCGGCCGTTGGAGAAACCGAACTCCACGTTTAGGAAGCCGCGGGCTGGTGTCGCTCCCCAACGCTTTTCCCGGCACTTTTAACCAGCGTCGGACCGCAAACCCCTCCCCGGACCCACCCCCTTCCCTGAAGGCGGCCACCGCAGCAGGCCCGGCCTCCTGCCCCTTTTGTTGTAATTCGAGAGCGGCAGCTCCCCTGGCCAGAGGGGCTGTGCGGGGGAGGCTGCGTGCCAGCGGCGCAGCCCTTCCCAGGCTTTTCTCGCCCAGGTTTCCGGAGCCTGAGAAGCTAGGGAGAGGGCTTTTCCTCTGGGAGATTCCTCTACACGCCTCCCCCCCCGCATACCGCCCCGCCGCCGAGCTCCCGGAATTTAACCCTTCGGTGTTCTTATCCACCAGCAATAGGGTTCGTGCCTAACCCATCTCCGTATCCAGAGAGACCAGCACTGCCTGGCACGTAGTAGACGCTCAATAAAAACTGATGACTGAAAGAGTTCAGATACGTTCATCTACGTCTCCTGGGTTTCTCCTCTACGGGCAAAGCATTTTCCGGAGGTGACTACAAACAGCCCCCTTTCTTCCAGCAGATCGAGCCTCTCTCTCCTCTGAGAATCCGTTTTCTCCTTTGTAAATTAAAGGCTTTGGATTCAGTGACTTCTAAGGTCCTTCCTCACCTGGCAGGGCCAGGGTTAGCAAGCCCTGCGATCAGGGGCCTGAACCCGACACAGCTAAGGGTGCATGTCATGCAGAAGGACGTTCCATGCCTGGCTCTGAGGCTCACACTGGGGGCAAAGTGAGGGGGTCATGCGGGCTGGGGGAGCCCTCTAAGGAGATTCCCAGGGCTTCCTGAGCAAGAGCAAGGTTTGGCCGGGCAGGATGGCGATCCTCCTCGGGGTCCTTCCTCAGTGCCCTCCTCCCACTCTGCTCCCGTCCTACAAACGGGCAGCTCCAGCCCTGATAGGTGGGGACTCCCAGTCTCAGCCTCCAGCTCAGACTTCTCTCCTCATCCGTGGGCTTGTAAATCCACTGGTCTCTAGGACATTCCCATAGCCACAGCTAACCTAGCGAGCCCCAAACTTGGCACACCAACCCCTGGGACCCCTCTTCAGCCCTCTTCCCTACCGTCCACACTGAATCAATCCCCTGGTCTGGTGGGCAGTGGAGGGAAGGGCCAGGAGGGAGGTGGGTGTGATTCCAAAAGGGCAACAGGAGGGACCCCTGTGGTGTGGAACTGTGATGGTGGATACAAGAAGCTACACAGGTGATACAACTGTATAGAACTTAGTATACACAAGCACACACACACTACGCACACACAAAGTATAAGTAAAACTGAGGAAATCTGAATAAGATCAGAGGATTGCATCAATGTCTCCTTGTGATATTGTCCTAGAGTTTTGCAAAATGTTGTGGGAAACTGCAAAGTGAATGAGGGCTCTCTCTGTATTAGTATTTACAATGACATGTGAATCTACAGTTACCTCAATAAAAATTTCAACTGAAAATAAAAGCTCAAAGTAACTCCAGGGCCCTCAGGATGCGGCCTGAACCCCTTGATACAGCTAACAGGGCCCCCCTCAAGGGCATTTCCAGCCTGCCCATCTCCCAGCCACACTCTCCCCTTACCCCCATAGACCTTACTAACTGTTCTCCATGACTGTTTCACACCCCAGGGCCTTTGCACATGCCATTCCCTTGCCTGTCTGCTCAGCAACACCTAGTTCTTTGAGATCTCACTTAGCTATCAGAGTGAGCACCCTACACAGTGCCTGCACACAGCAGATGCTCAATAAATGCCAGTGGAACTGAGCTCTCTCCTCTTCCCCTCACACTTTCTCTGATCACTCTTCTAATCCTACCCTTCCTGTAAAGAATTAACCAATAAGGTATAAAATGAAACATTTTATAAATGCTGTTTTGCCTGATTATGAAAATAATGCAACCTCCCTGTGGAGCATTCAGAAAATATGAGAAAGTATAATGAAAAAAACTTTCACCCTGGTGTCCTCTCACCCACAGAGAAACGTTTAACATTTTGGACTATTTCTTTCATCATATCTTTTAAAACCAAATTGTGTGCAGAATTCTTGTATCCAGATTTTTTTTAAAACTATATTGTTTGTGCACATTTTTCAATGTCCTTCTAAATGGCTTTAGACTATTTCAGTCTCCAAAACGACCATGTTCCATAGTGTCATTTCTCTACTCTTAGACTTCAAGGTGTTTACGATTGTTACTAGTGTAAATTACACCAAGACAATATTGAGCAGCTACTATGCGGTTCCTGCTAATTGTTACAAATGAGAAAGCCGAGGCTCAGAGAGGCTAGGTGATTTCCCCAGAGTCACAGAGCTGCTAAGTGGTCAGGCTGGGATCACTAAAGTGTACATGACCCCTCTTGCAAGTTCTAAGTGGCTGCACACCGGAGGCTTCAACAAATCCACTGGGCTTCCCTCACCAACCCACATTCCCAAGAGTAAATGAGTATTTGAAGCTTGCACAGAGTAGTTCACTGATGCACTTCTGTTGAATTGGACCAAAGACCTGGGAAGCCACTTCAGGAAGGTAGTAGACCCTTGTTCTAGATGAAATATGAAGACTATATGCTTTATGGCTCTAAGTCTGTATGTGCCACCCTCATGTCCCAGGCTCTGTGCTGCCCCACAGGCAGGGCCACCCAACAGATTCTGAGTGCATTTCTGCAGTCAGAGGACCTAGGTTCCAATCCTGGTTCCGCCACTTCCTGCCCTGGATGGGTGACTCCTTTGCTTCACTTGCCTCATCTGTAGGAAACACTTCACTCAAAACCTCCTAGAGGAATGAAAGGGCTGGATGCACAGTGGGTGCAGAACAGTCCCTGTCGCGTGACGCTGCACAACAAGTCGGTGTGCACTCTTGCTGTGCTGCAAGGCTGCGGGCAGGAGGGCACCGCACCGCGCAGACTCCCTGCCTGAGCCAAGCTGGGAGGCAGCGCCCTCCTGCCCGACCCCACCTCACAGGGGCCACGGGAATCACGTTCCCAGGGCGCGATGACGAGTCCAAGGGCGTGGACTGTTTTCTCGGCTCTCTGTTCTGTTGCCAAATCACCTTCCTAATTGGCTGGGCGTGTCCCATCCCGGAAGCACAGCCTGAGGCTAAGTGGAGGCCAGGCTGATGTGCTGGCCAGTGTGGGGAGGCTGGCAAGACACACAATGATACATAGAAACAATGAAATATGGGAGTCCGGGGGTGGCAAATGCTCCGGAGAAAACCGAAGCTGAGTAAGGAGGAGAGAATGTGAGGGAAGCACGGGGGCGGGGGGGAGGGGGCCCGGGGGGGCCCAGGAAGACCCCGACCTGCGAGGTGGCACAGGCAGAGGTTCAAAGGAGGGAACGAGGAGCCCTGTGGGGTGGAAAACTCGCATTCCTCTGGGCTCCATAGCACTTAACTTGCATCATTCCTGCACTATGCATCACTTCCTATTTGTGTTATAGTTATTTGTGTATTCCATTTCTCTCTCTTAGAAGACTGTTACAAGCACAGATGCCTTGTGCATGGATACCACGGGTCCGTGTCCCCTTAACCTCTGTGGTCAGCAGTGCATATCACGGGCCATCACTGTTTGTTGAAGTGAATCAGATTGAACCGAAACCACTTGAAAGCCTATAAGGCATGATTAAAGTAGAAATAATTTTAGTGGATATTATTCATGATTACCCATACTAGTAAGAATGGAGAAACCAGTAGTTTAAATCTATAGAACTGAAGAGGCTCTACCTTGCCTATTTGTTAAGTCAAAAGGGAAACCAGCAATCAATCAGGCAAACACTGGTCCAGCCATGTGGGAAAGTGATTTGGAATATGTGTCAAGGGGCCAGGATGTGGGTCTGGATCTGGCCCTCCAGGAGGAGATTGTGGTTAAAGTAGTCAGGTTGGCCAAATATTTCACGTATTCCAGTGGTCCTATCTTGGCCAGATATCTATCAGGCCCTACTATCTGGCTTTCTCAGATTCGGAAATCTGCAGTGTTCTATCACAACCACTTTTATTTTATTTTATTTTTTTAAATTAAGGTATGGTATAGGAAATTCCCTGGCGGTCCAGTGGTTAGAACTCTGCACTTTCACTGCCAAGGGCACAGGTTCGATCCCTGGTCGGCAAACTAAGATCCCCTCAAGCCCCCATGGCATGACTGAAAAATAAGTAAATAAATTAGTTAATTAATTAAGGTATGGTTGATTTACAATATTATATAGGTTTCAGGTGTACAACATAGTGACTCACAATTTTTAAAGATTATACTCCACCTATAGTTAGTATAAAAGACTGGCTATATTCCCTGTGCTGTATAATATATCCTTGTAGCTTATTTATTTATTTATTTATTTATTTTGCGGTACGCGGGCCTCTCACTGTTGTGGCCTCTCCCATTGCAGAGCACAGGCTCCGGACGCTCCGCGGCATGTGGGATCTTCCCGGACGGGGACACGAACCCGTGTCCCCTGCATCGGCAGGCGGACTCTCAACCACTGCGCTACCAGGGAAGCCCAGCTTATTTATTTTATACGTAGTAGTTTGTACCTTTTAATCCCCTACCCCTATCTTGCCCCTCCCCCCTTTCCTCTCCCCACTGGTAACCACTAGTTTGCTCTCTATATCTGTGAGTCTGTTTCTTTTCTGTTATTTGACTAGTTTGTTTTATTTTTTAGATTCCACATATAAGTGATATCACCCAGTATTTGTTTTTCTCTGTCTGACTTATTTCACTAAGCATAATACCTTCCAAGTTTATCCTTGTTGTTGCAAATGGCAAAATTTTGTTCTATTTTTTGGCTGAGTAGTATTCCATTATATGTAGTAGTATTCCATATATATATATCTATATATATAGATATATATAGATATAGATATAGATATAGATATAGAGATAGATAGATATTTATATATGCCACATCTTCTCTATCCATTCATCTGCTGATGGACACTTAGGTTGCTTCCATATCTTGGCAATTGTAAATAATGCTGCTATGAACATTGGGGTGCATGTGTCTTTTTAAATTAGTGTTTTTGTTTTCTTCAGATATATACCCAGGAGTGGAATTGCTGGATCATACAGTAGTTCTATTTTTAGTTTTTGGAGGAACCTCCATACTGTTTTCCACAGTGGTTGTATCAATTTACATTCCCATCGACAGCGTACAACGGTTCCCTTTTCTCCCCATCCTAGCCAATATTTGTTATTTGTGTTCTTTTTGATGATAGCCATTCTGACAGGTGATATCTCATTGTGGTTTTGATTTGCATTTCCCTGATGATTAGGGATGTTGAGTATCTTTTCATGTGCCTGTCGGCCATCTGTATGTCTTCTTTGGAACAATGTCTCTTCAGGTCTTCTGATCATTTTTTAATCGGGTTGTTTGTTTGTTTGATTTTGAGTTTGTATGAGCTGTTTATATATTTTGGATATTCATTCTTTATCAGCCATATAATTTGCAAATATTTTCTCCCATTCAGTAGGTTGTCTTTCAGCTTTATGGGTGGTTTCCTTTGCTCTACAAAAGATTTTAAGTTTAATTAGGTCCCATTTATTTATTTTTTTGCCTTTGTTTCCTTTGCCTTAGGAGAAAGATCCAAAGAAATATTGCTACTATTTATGTCAAAGAGTGTTCCACCTATGTTTTCTTCTAAGAGTTTAATGGTTTATGGTCTTACATTCAGGTCTTTAATCAATTTTGAGTTTATTTTTGTATATGGTATGAGAAAATGTTCGAATTTCATTCTTTTACATGTAGTTGTCCAGTTTTCCCAGCATCATTTGTTGAAGAGACTGTCTTTTATCCGTTGTATATTCTTGCCTCCTTTGTCATAGATTAATTGACCATAAGTGCATGGGTTTATTTCTAGGCTCTCTATTCTGTTCCGCTGATCTGTGTATCACCACCACTTTTAATGAATGTGGACACTTTATAGGCAAGAAGGTAGGGAACACCTTCTGCTTCCTCCTAGGAGGCAGCGCCCTCTAGTGGTTCACATCTCGCACCGCCTTGAGCGTTTGCACTCTTCCGCGCCAAGTTGTAAAGCCAAAGGGTTTTAGAGAACATCTGGCCCAAGCATATTGATTTCAGACATGGAACCAAAAACCCAGAGAGCTGTCAATGGGCTCACCGTCCCTCGGCAAGTTAGCAGCAGCGCTGAAACCGGATCCAGATTGAGGTCTTCGGAGCCCTAGAGTCACGAATCTGCTCAGAAAGCACAGAAGAAACTGCCAATTGTCAGGAGTGGCTGGGATACCTCTGCCTTTTCTCCAGGGTGCACATATTCACATATTCCGGTGGTCCTGTGTTGGCTGGATATCTATCAGGCCCTCCTATCCTGGCTTTCTCAGATCCAGACATCCGTAGTTTTCTATCCATATACTGGTTTTATATTTTAAAAGTATAATTTCATTCATATAATCTATTTTCTAGGATGAATAATCATTCTTTGTCCCACGCTGTGGGCTAATCCCTCCCTCTCCTCTAACCCCTGGCAACCACTGATCCTTTTACTGTCTCCATGGTTTCTCCTTCTTCAGAATGTCCTATAGTTGGAATCAGATAGTATGCAACCTCTTCACATTGGCTTATTTTATGTAGTAATATGCATTGAACATTTCCCCGTGTCTTTTCATGGCTCGATAGCTCATTTTTCTTTTATTGCTGAATAATATTCCATTGTCTGGATGTATCACAGTTTGTTTATCCATTTGCCTATTGAAGGACATCTTGGCTGCTTCCAAGTTTTGGCAGCTATGAATAAAGCTGCCGTAAACGTGTGTGTGCAGGTTTTTGTGTGGACATAAGTTTTCAGCTCATTTGGGTAAATACCAAGGAGCACAATTGCTGGATCATGTGGTAATAGTATGTTTAGTTTAATTGGTGTCTACTTACAATGGAATATGACGCTGTCTTAAAAGAAAAGAAATTCTCGTATATGCTACAACATGGATGAATCTTGAGGACGTTATGCTAAATGAATAAGCTAGTCATAAAAAGACAAATACTATATGATTCTACTGTATGAGATGCTTAGAGCGGTCAAAGTCATAGAAACAGAGTCTAGAATGGTGGTTGCCAGGGGCTTGGAGGATGGGGAACAGGAGTCATTGTTTAAAGGGTATAGAATTTCAGCTTTACAAGATGAAGGAGATGGAGTTATGAGATCTTATAAGGGAGTTATGAAGATGGATGGTGGTGAAGGTTGTACAACATTATGAATGTATTTAATATCACTGGACCGTACACTTCAATGTAAGTGTAAATTTTGTGTTAGATGGTAAATTTTGTGTTATGTGTGTTTTACCACAATAAAACACAATTGGGGGAAAAAGTCACGTAAAGCACAGTCGTTGTGGGGAAAAAAAAGAGTACATTTAGTTTTGTAAGAAACTGCCAAACTGTCTTCCAAAGTGGCTGTACTATTTCATATTCCCTTAGGCAATGACGAATGGGAGTTCCTGTCGCTCCACATCCTCACCAGCATTTGGTGTTGTCAGTGTTCCAGATCTTGGCCATTTAAATAAGTATGTAGTGGTGTCTCATTGTTGTTTTAATTTTTATTTCTCTGATGACTTATGATGTGGAGTATCTTTTCATGTGCTTATTTTCCATCTGCCTTTTTTTTTTTTTTTTTTTTTTTTTGCGGTACGCGGGCCTCTCACTGTTGTGGCCTCTCCCCCTGCAGAGCACAGGCTCCGGACGCACAGGCTCAGCGGCCATGGAAAACGGGCCCAGCCGCTCCGCGGCATGTGGGATCTTCCCAGACTGGGGCACGAACCCGTGTCCCCTGCATTGGCAGGCGGACTCTCAACCACTGCGCCACCAGGGAAGCCCCTGCCTATCTTTTTTGGTGGGGCGTCTTTTCAGGTATTTCCTCCACTTTTTAATTGGGTTGTTTGTTTTCTTATTGTTGAATTTTGAGTTTTTTGTGTATTCTGGAAACAGTCCTTTATCAGATATGTGTTTTGCAAAGATATTTCTCCCAGTCTGTGGCTTGTCTTTATTTTCTGAACAGTTTTCATAAAACACCTAGAGTTCCTTCATACCTTCCTATCTGTGTGTGTGTGTGTGTGTGTGTGTGTGTGTATAAAATGGCTAGGATTTGGAAGAGGGATGGTTACTAGGAATAAATAACATTCGATGCAGTTCTTGTACTGGGCTTATATCATGATTTGGAGCTTATGTCGTGATTTGGGAGTGAAAATCACATAAACATTAAATAACCAAGCAAAACAGTATGAGATTCAGGTCAAAATGCCTGGCACTTTGCAGTGAGCAGAGATCAGAGAGACTGGAGAGTCCCAGGTGGGGCAGGGGGGGAGCATGGAGTCTGGAGGGGCTGCACGGGTGGGTCAGTGGCAGAAGAAGAGGGTAAGGACTAGACAGGCCGGGAAGAGGCTGGTCCAGGTGGAAGTGGCAAGAGAAAGACACAGACCTGGGAAACCAGCTTAATCCTTGTTCAGGGACGAGCCTCGGGACATCTGGGAACAGGTGGGGTAGGGCTGGGCATAGACTGGACCCTGGGAATTTGGCAAAGCCACAGAATATGGGGTGACAGGTTCTGAAGACCAGCTTCTCCCACATTAGAATTTTGCTGCCCCCCTCCCTTCCCACACGCCCCCTCCACCCGAAAGTCTCCTACTGAGAGAAGATGGAGACTTTCACCTCACACAGTCATTTAGAGGGAAAAAAAGTTAAAAAATAATCGGTCCAAATCTCATTCCCAGACACCTGGCTTCTGCCAGCTCAAACCACCTTGTCTCAAAGATGCAGCTAAAACAGGGAGGGGAAGGGCCAGACAGAAATGGGAGCACTTCTGCCCCATGATGGGCTGGCATCTGGCAGGGCGCCTCCTCCGGCCGCAGCCCAGCAAAGCCCTGCTGGATCCCGGAGAGCTCGGAGTGTCCTGCCCAGGCTGCTCAGGGTTGGCTGAGGACACAGCCTGACTCCGTTCCATTCCAGCCACTGGCATTTATAAGGCTCCTGCACGTCCAGACCCAGTTCAGCACCCCAGGGGAGGGAGAGAGGTGAGAATCCTGCTGTCGCCAGCCCCTCCACCCCTGGGGAGAAGGTCCCCAAGAGCCCGCAAGGGCAGTTGCTTATTTGAAATATCTGGGGAGGGTGGGAAGTCATGGTTCAGAAAAAAGGCCCAAACCCCGAGGGCTACCTTGTTCACCACAATGGCAGGAACACTGCTGCGGACTGAACTACATCCCCCTAAACTCATATGTTGAAGCCTAGCCCCCAGTGGGATGGTATTTGGGAGGTGATGAGGGTTCAATGACGTCACAAGGGCGGAGCCCTCAGGGTGGGGTTCATGGCTTGATGAGAAAAGGAAGACCAAAGCCCTCTCTTTTTCTCCTGCCACCGAGTTAAGAACAGCAAGAAGGCTGCCGTCTGCAAGCCAGGAAGGGGGTTCTCACCAGGAACTGAATCTGCCAGCACCTTGAGCTTGGACTTCCAGCCTCCAGAACTCTGAGAGGTAAATACCTGTTGTTTAAGAGCCCAGTCTGTGGTATTTTGTTACAGCAGCCTGAGGTGACTAAGACGGCCTCCTGGCCGCCGCTGGCGTCGGTAACGCCGTGACCCTGGGGGTTTTGTCTCCATTCTCTCTGCCGCACAGCTACATTCCACGTGTTACTCTGAGCCCCCGCTGCCCTCCCACCAAAGGGATCTGCCCAGTAAATCGAGGCACCCTAAAGATGTGGGGAGAGTGTTGTGTCTCCCCAATACCACCTTCCCCAGGTCACTGCCCTGCCTTTCCTCCAGGTGACACCCATCCCCCAATTGGCCACTAGTGCTCTAGGCTAGCTGTGTTTCTCAGAGTGTGGACTGGGGACCCCTGGGGGTTCCCAAGACCCTTTCAGGGGGTCCACGAGGTCAAACTATTTTCATAATAAAACGAAGATCTGGGGCTTCCCTGGTGGCGCAGTGGTTGAGAGTCCGCCTGCCGATGCAGGGGACACGGGTTCGTGCCCCGGTCCGGGAGGATCCCACGTGCCGTGGAGCGGCTGGGCCCGTGAGCCATGGCCGCTGAGTCTGTGCGTCCGGAGCCTGTGCTCCGCAACGGGAGAGGCCGCAACAGTGAGAGGCCCGCGTACCGCAAAAAAAAAAAAAAAAAAACCCGAAGATCTTATTTTCCTTTTTATTCTTATTCTCTGGAGCTGGCAATGTGCCAGCAGCAGCCAGAGGACTTCTTCCAGGCTGATGGACGTGTACGGTGGAGAGCCCCAGGAACATCAGGCAACGTGGACCCCAGCCCCAGGTTTTCTCCCCAGGAAACGAGGGGTTGAATTAGATAACAAAGGCTACTTGTTCTTTTTTCTCTGACTCTTGGTGGAGGAGCAACACAAGGAAAATCAGTGCAGTCAGAGGCCCATCTCCTGCTACTGTCCGCCTTGGTTGCTAAGAGACCATAGCAGAGATGCTTAAGCCAGCGCAGCACCAGTCTTTGAACATGGCCCCTCGCTCCTTGCAGTTTCTACCTTGGGAATTGGAATTATTTTCCTTTAAAGGATCCCTCGAGCTCCTGAGCTGTTGTAAGAAAAGAAAAAAAAAAAAGAAAGATAAAAAAGAAAATGCAGCTCCCTATGGCTCAATATAAATAATTTATGGCCATTCAGTCTCATTCTCCTAGTTTTTCCTTATTAGTCCAATATCTATCTGCCTACCTATATATCTATTTATCTATCTATCTATCATCTGAAAACTTTTCAAATTATGGAATATAACCTAGTTAAGAATTTATATGTTATACACAAAAGTACATAAAATATAAATATGAGCATAATAACTAATACAAAGCAAACACCCATGTAATTACCATCCAACTCAAGAACTGGAATATTACTGGCATCCCAGAAACATCCCCACAACCCACAGGCTCCTTCCCCAAACTGCCTCCCTGCCCTGAAGGTAAGCACTACCCACCCCACCCTTTTTTTTTTTTTTTTTTAGCGGTACGCGGTCCTCTCACTGTTGTGGCCTCTCCCGTTGCGGAGCACAGGCTCCGGATGTGCAGGCTCAGCGGCCATGGCTCACGGGCCCAGCTGCTCCGTGGCATGTGGGATCTTCCCGGACCGGGGCACGAACCCATGTCCCCTGCACGGGCAGGCAGACTCTCAACCACTGCGCCACCAGGGAAGCCCCCCCCCCCCTTTTTTAATGGTAATGACTTGCCTGCCTGTCTCTCTCCTATCTCTTTTTTTTTTTTTTTTTTTTTTTTTTTTTTTTCTTTTTGCGGTATGCGGGCCTCTCACTGTTGTGGCCTCTCCCGTTGCGGAGCACAGGCTCCGGATGCGCAGGCCCAGCGGCCATGGCTCACGGGCCCAGCCGCTCCGCGGCATATGGGATCCTCCCAGACCGGGGCACGAACCCGTATCCCCTGCATCGGCAGGCGGACTCTTAACCACTGCGCCACCAGGGAGGCCCCTCTCCTATCTCTTAATGCTTAATGTCCTTGGAGGGCTCCAGGGCTCAGATTTGGGGGATCCCATCCAGGCTCCTCGCCTTAACTATTTCCATATGCTGCCCATTCTAGAATGTATATCAGTAGCCTGGCCCTCTCCAAAACTCATCAGACTCCTCTGTACAACTCACCACTGGGTATCCAAGTGACACCTCAACTGGGTTGTGTCCCAAACTATGCTCCTGATCATCTCCCCAAATCTACCCATGTCTCTTTTCCTTTTAACCCCCAAATTCACTCCAAGTCCTGTTGTCTGCCTTCTCTGGATCTCCAGAAACTGATCACTCTTCACCTCCTCTGCTTGTCACCTCTCATTTAGATGATTGAAATAGCCCAGCTGATCACTTTGCTTCTGCCTTGGCCCCAACAGTCAACTTTTGAGCCCACAGGCCAAGTCATGCTTTTAAAATATCATTCAGATCCTGTCACTCCTCTGTTCAGCATCTTGCACTGGCTTCCCGTCACCTCGAGGGTGAAAGCCAAAGTTCTTACAACAGCCCAGGAGCTGAGGCACACAGAGCTTATTTGGCAGAGTCTTAAACATCTATACTCCCTTTCTCAAATTAACAGAAACCATCCTTTTTAGGTGGTAGAATGCTACCTGGTGAAAATACTACATTTCCCACCTTCCTTTGCAGGTAAGCACAGCCACACAACTAAGTTCTGGCCAATGAGATGAAAGCAGAAGTTTGCAAGGCATTTACTTTGGAAGTCTCCTTAAAAGGAAAGGAGAGTGTCCCTTTTCATTTTCTCCATTCTGCAGCTTGGGATCTGGATGTGAAGGCTGGAGCTCTAGCAACCATTTTGGATCATAGAGATGAAGGCCACACTCTAGGAATGGTGGAGGAGAGAACCTGAAGGAAGCAACCTAGGCTGTTCACCTCTAAACTGCTTTTAAATCTGAGAGAAATACACTTCGATTTTGTTTAAGCAAAGATTTGGGGGGTGTCTGTTAGTGGTAGCTGTATTGGGTCATTGCTGATACAAGTAACCTATTCAAAGTCAAATAGCTCAGAAATGGCTGAGTCAGAATAACCCTGGTGGTTTAAGCCTGGAGCCTGGGGTCTTTACCACTCTGCCCCCTCTCTGGTGAGCACTTGAGAAACATGAGATGATATCATTATCGTCGTCGTTACATAGTAGCAGAGAAGGCTCCTTCTTAGGTTACCATATGTTAATTGGTCATAAAATCAATTTAGTGTGTCATAATTATCATTAAAAAAAAGAAATCTAGTAGAATGAAACAGAAAATACTAGGGTGAAAACTCTAAGATATTGATGAAAGAAACTTAAAATGACACAAATAAATGGAAAGATATTCCATGGTCATGAATTGAAGAATTAATATTGTTAAAATTTCCATAGTACCCAAAGCAATCTACAGATTCAATGCAATCCCTATCAAAATTCCAATGGAATTTTTCACAGAAACAGGACAATCCTAAAATTAGTGTTGAACCACAGCAAACCCCCAATAGCCAAAGTAATCTTGAGAAAGAATAACAAAGCTGGAGTCATCATGTTCCCTAATTTCAAACCACAAAGCTATAGGAATCAAAACAGTATGGTACTGGCATAAAAACAGACCCTCTGCCCACCAACCCCATGCCTCTCTGACCTTGTCTCCTCTTTGATCTCTCTGCTCCAGTCCCACTGCTGTTCCTCAAATGCCCCAGGCCTGCTCCTGCCCCAGGGCCTTTGCACAGGTTTCCTTGTGCTAGAACCGTCTTTCTCTGGGTCTCCTTCCCTCCTTTTAGACTTTGCTCCAATGCCATCTTCTCTGGGAGAACTTTCTTGACTGTAATATTTTCACTTCCATCCCCCACCCCTCTGGCATTTCCTATTCACCTTCTCCATGTTTTATTTCTACATTTAGCCTTTAAACCTTGGAGCATACTGTGGTACATTATTCATTTGTTTTCTTCTCCACTGGAATGTAAGCTCCACAGCAGCTTGCAGCTTACAGCTTACATAAAAAGCAGCAGAGCTTGCTTTTTTATTTTCCTTGTTTTTTTTCCACTGCTATTTCAATACCTTTGTTTAATAAATATTTGTGGAATGAATGGCTGGATTTCTCTGAGGCCAGGGAGTCCTGAGAGCAGGCACAAAGCTGGCCCTGCTGCCCTGCATGGCTCCCCAACCCAGCATTCTCTCTCACTGTCAGTTCCTGACTTCTCTCCTTTTGGAAAATCAGAAGTTCATACCTCTCTCAGTTTTCATATTTTTACAAACACATTCACTTGTTCCCTACGAAGTCAGGGAAAGTTCTGTCAGTTTAGTTGAGGAGCAGAGAGAGTAGAGAGTACAGATGCTATTCAGGGATTGGCTGTATTGCGGTAACTGCAGATTTTTTTTTTTTCAGAGTCTGTGCGTCAGGGGTTGTTTAATAAAGAATTTGTCTGGTCTTTGTCCCTGGTTCTGGACAGGAAGCCTCTAAACCCTTGAAATCTCCCCAGTGATAGGAGTGTCTTTGTTGTTTATAGTCGGCCCCTCGGGCCACGTGAGTTTATGATAATAAAATGACTCATGGTTTGCCCCTGGCTAGTTTCAGGATGGGGGCTGGGCATGCCAGAAGGACCAGTTATGTGATTAGAAGATTGGGGTTTGGGGCTACATGATATCAGTCTGACTTCCCAACCTCTGGAGAAAAGGGCTAGAGATTGAATCCGATTATGTAGCCAATGATTCAATCAATCATGCTGATATAATGAAACCCCGATAAAAACTCTGGACACCAAGACTTGGTGGCACTTCCTGGTTAGTGATGCACATCTAGTTGCCTGGAGGGTGGTGTGTCCTGAGGACAGGAAAGCTGCTTGTTTAGGACCTTCCCAGACATTGCCTTATATGTTTCTTCATTTGGCTGGTCCTGATTTGTATCCTTTATAATAAAACTGTAATTGTAAGTATTGTGCTTTCCTTAGTTCTTTGAGTCATTCCAGAGAGTTACTGAACCTGAGGGTATTGTGAGAAGCCCAGAATTTGTAGCCAGTTGGTCAGAAATGCAAGGGCCTGGGGACTTCAGAACTTGCAGCTGGTGTTTGAAGTGAGGGTAGTCTTGTGAGGGGGACTGTGCCCTCAACCTGTGAAGTGTGGCCTAATTCTGGGGAGGTAGAATCAGAATTGCACTGCAGGGACTTCCCTGGTGGTCCAGTGGTTAGGACTCCACACTTCCACTGCAGGGGGCACTGGTTTGATCCCTGGTCGGGGAACTAAGATCCCGAATACCAAGTGGCGTGGCCAAAAACGAAAACAAAACAAATTGGTTTTTTTTTTAATTAAAAAGAATTAAAAAAAAAAAGAATTGCATTGTAAGGGGGAAACTCTATAGTCATCAGTGCTCTTTTAATTGCAAGTGGAAATTGCAAGCTCATCAACTCGAGCTCTCTTAGGCACAAAAGCATCATGGCTCATGAAATGGGGGGAGTCCAAGGGTAGAGTGAATTGAAGCCCGGATGGATCCAGGGACCCAGATGGTCAGGCAGGGCTCCTTCTCACTGAGGCTTTTCTCTACAGCCTTAGTGGGGAGGCTGGCCCTGCCGACTCCTTTGGATTTCTCGCTTCCAGAACACTGAGGCCAACAAAAAAATGTCTGTTGTTTTAAGCTACCCAAATGTGTGGTAATTTGCTATGGCAGCCACAGGAAACTAATCTACCTGCGATCCCAGTGTGTTGGTTTGAACTGAATTTCTCACTATCTGCCACTCACGCCTCACCACCCCAGCTTAGGACCCATGTGTGAGAGTGAGGGGTGAGTCTGTCCTGCTAGACCTCAGCTCTCCAGGCCTCAGGCCACCCTCTGCTCTGGTGAGTGAGCAGTGGAAACTTCCAGAGGAGGGGCCCGGGGAGACACAGGTGTGTTATCCAGGGAGCACCTCTGGTTTCCCTCTAACAGTGGACTTAGATCCCTCTCACTTTGTACAATTCACGTGACCTTTCTGGACTTACGCTGATAAAATGACTACTTTTAGCTTGTGATTCTGTTGCAAAGGATACATTGCTTCTTCAGACGGGCAGTTCAGGTCCTGAGAGAGAGAGAGAGAGAGAGAGAGAGAGAGAGAGAGAGAGAGAGAGAGAAATGAGGGTTAGAGCAGCCACCAGGTGGCGACATCTCTTTCTGCAGCTGGACAGCAGGTGGACTTCAGCTCCTGCGCGGGGGTGGGGGGTGGGGGTGGAGTGGGGGTGGAATGCCCCAGACCTGCCAATGGGGCCCCTGATCGAGCTCTCAGGAGAAGCTATTGAGATAGGATGACTGAGGCTGCGCCTGGAAACTTATATCCAAGAAAAATGATGAGTCTGATACTTGATTGGTGATTATTATATGGAGAGAGAGGGTGATAAGAAAGAAGTCTAGAATGACATGCAGGTTTCTGGTCTGAGTTACCAGGTAGTGCTCAGAGGAATGAGGTCTGGGGGAGGATGCTATGGGGCATCTAAGTAACAGCTGCTAGGAAGCAGAAATAATGGTAACTCTCGAGCGGAAGGAAATGAAAGGCGGAGGATGGTATCTGGAGGCCGGATGACCCTCCCTAATATGAGGCCCAGCATAGTGTAGTGGTCTAGAGGAGGGGTTGGCAGACACTGCCCATGGAATTGGCCTGCCACCCACCTTCTGTAAAGAAAAATGGTTTTATCGGAACAAAGCCATACCTATGCATTTACATGTTGTCTATGACTCATTTCACACTACAAAAGCAGAGTGAAGTCAGTTTTGGACAGAAGTCATATGGGCTGTGAAGCTAAAATATTTCCTATCTGGCCCTTTGGAGAACAATTCTGCTGATTCCTGGTCTAGAGCAGCACTGCTTAACTTTCAGTGTGAATTATGACTGACCTGGAGATGGTGTGAGATGAAGAATCTGCTTCAGGAGGGTCTGAGACCAGTCCTGAGATTCAGAGCCTCTATCCAGCCCCCGTGCTACTGATGCTGCTGGTCCAGGGACCATGCTTTGAGAAGCAAGGATTTACAGCCGCGCTGTCCAATGGAAATAAAATGTGAGCACGCAAGTAATTTGCAAGTTTCTAGTGTCCACATCAAAGAGGTAAAAAGAAACATATGACATTAATCTACTATTTTATTTAACTCAATATAACCCCAATATATTATGTCTTATGTAACCAATACAGATTGAGATATTTTCTTTATTTTGCGGGGGATACAAAGTCTTTGAAATCTGGTGTGTTCTTTGCAGCCCATCTCACTTAGGACTGGCCACATTTCCTGTGGCCGGCAGCTGCCATACTGGGCAGCTAGATCTGGAGTCGACTGGAGCCAGGCTGCCCGATGCCAAGTCCCAGCCCTACCACTGACTAGCTGTGTAGCTGTGCGCAAGTGATATCACCTCTCCATGTGTGTTTCCCCACCCTATAAAGTGAGAATAATAAATGCATCTCCTCAAGATGTTGTCTTCAGGATTATGTGAGGTCATAAAGTGCAGCCTGCCTGGCCCATCATAATCTTCTGCTATTAGGATGGTTCTGTCCAGGAGGTACTTTCCATCCAGTAAAGGAAGTCCTTTGAGCCTGGTTTCCCTTCCCCATGGCCCAGGGACAGAGGGCAGAGTTAAGCATACACACTCCTCAGTTCTTAGCCCACTGTTACCCCTTCCTGCAGGGATCTTCTTTTCCTTCATCCCACAAATGTTTATTGAGCCTTTTTTTGTGTATTAGACCCTGTGCCGGATACTGGGGATCCAACACCAAAAGAAACACATGAGACCCTCCTGCCCCTGTGGATTACATTCCGGTAGAGGCCTCACAAAGAACATAATGAATAAAGAATATGCTAGGAGGTAGGACCTTGGGGAGCAATTAGAGCAGGGTAAGGGGCACGGAGAGTGCTGAGGAGGGGTAGAAGTGTCAGCTTTAAGTAGGTGGCCAGGTGGGCATCCATGGGACAGGAAGTCAGGGAAGGTCCTGAGGCCAGTGGGGCTGGAGCAGAGTGAGTGGGGGGAGAAATAGATGTGGTTAGAGAGGTGTGGAGTCGGAGGAGGCATATTGCGTAGGGCCTTACAGGCCATTTTAAACACTTTGGTTCTTCCTTGGAGTGAAATAGCCAACTGGATGGGTTTTTGCCAAACAAATGTCATGATATGAATTGCGTTTTTCACAGCTGTCATGTTGAAGAGAGACTGGGTAGGGATGGGGCAAGAAAGATCCGCGCAGGCCCGGAACTGAGGCTTCACTGGGATGTGAGAACCAAGGCAGACCTGGGCAAGTGGGTGTGGTTGGTCAGCCTAAAACCAGAAGACCAGTTTTTCTTTTTTTAATTTTAATTTTCGATTGGAATGCAGCTGATTAGCAGTGTGGTGTTAGTTTCAGGTGTACAGCAAAGTGATTCAGTTATACCTATAACTGTATCTATCCTTTTTCAAATTCTTGTCCCATTTAGGTTGTTACAGAATATTGAGCAGAGGTCCCTGTGCTCTACAGTAGGTCCTCGTTGGTTTTGTTTTAAATATAGCGGTGTGTGGGCCTCCCTGGTGGCGCAAGTGGTTGGGAGTCCGCCTGCCGATGCAGGGGATGCGGGTTCGTGCCCCGGTCTGGGAGGATCCCATATGCCGCGGAGCGGCTGGGCCCGTGGGCCATGGCCGCTGAGCCTGCGCGTCCGGAGCCTGCGCGTCCGGAGCCTGTGCTCCGCAACGGGGGAGGCCGCGACAGTGAGAGGCCCGCATACCGCAAAAAAATAAAAATAAATAAAAATAAATATAGCGGTGTGTATGTGTCAATCCCAAACTCACAATCTATCCCTCCCCCCGCTTCTCCCCTGCTAACCATAAGTTCATTCTCTAGGTCCGTGAGTCTGTTTCTGTTTTGTAAACAAGTTCATTTGTATCACTTTTTTTTTAAGATTATGCATATAAGCAATATCGTATGATATTTGTCTTTGTCTGACTTACTTCCCTTAGTATGATAATCTCCAGGTCCATCCATGTTGGTGTAAACGCCATTATTTCATTCTTTTTAATGGCTGGGTAATATTACATTGTATATATACCACATCTTCTTCATCTATTCATCTGTCGATGGACATTTAGGTTGCTTCCATGTCTTGGCTATTGTAAAGAGTGGGGCAATGAACAGTGAGGTGCATGTATCCTTTCAAACCATGTTTTTCTCCAGATATATGCCCAGGACAGGGATTGCTGGATCATATGGTAGTTCTATTTTTAGTTTTTTAAGGACCTCCATACTGTTCTCCATAGTGGCTGCACCAACTTACATTCCCACCAACAGAGCAAGAGGGTTCCCTTTTCTCCACACCCTCTCCAGCATTTATTATCTGTAGACTTTTTGATGATGGCCATTCTGACTGGTATGAGGTGATACTTCATTGTAGTTTTGATTTGCAATTGTCTAATAATTAGCGATGTTGAGAATCTTTTCATGTGCCTCTTGGCCATCTGTATGTCTTCTTTGGAAAAATGTCTATTTAGGTCTTCTGCCCGTTATTTTTTTTTAACTTTTTATTTTATATTGGAGTATTGTTGATGAAAATGTTGTGTTAGTTTCAGGTGCATAGCAAAGTGATTCAGTTATACATATACATGTATCTATTCTTTTTCAAATTCTTTTCCCATTTAGGTTGTTACAGAATACTGAGCAGAGTTCCCTGTGCTCTACAGTAGGTCCCTGTTGGTTATCCATTTTAAATATAGCAGTGTGTACATGTCAATCCCAAACTGCCTAACTATCCCTCCTCTCCACCCTTCCCCCTGGTAACCAGTTTTTGATTGGGTTATTTTTGATAATGAGCCACATAAGCTGTTTGTACATATGGGGAATTAATCCCTTGTCAGTCTCATCATTTGCAAATATTTTCTCCCATTCTGTGGGTTGTCTTTTAGTTTTGTTTATGGTTTCCTTTGATGTGCAAAAGTTTTTGAGTTTAATTAGGTACCATGTATTTTTGTTTTAATTTCCATTACTCTAGGAGATGGAAGAAAAAAGATATTGCTGAAACTTATGTCAAAGAGTGTTCTGCCTATGTTTTCCTCTAAGAGTTTTTATAGTATCTGGTCTTACATTTAGGTCTTTAATCCATCTTGATTTTATTTTTGTGTATGGTGTTAAAGAATGTTCTAATTTCATTTTTTTTTACATGTAGCTGTCCAGTTTTCCCAACACCATTTATTGAAGAGACAGTCTTTCCTCCATTGTATAGTTTTGCCTCACAAGACCAGGTTTATCTGTTGTCCTTATTTCATAGCCCATCTGTGTCCCCCATCACATCCACTTCAAAGTATAATAGTCAAAACATGCACACCCTTGTAAGACAGTGTTGTGGGCCTCCCTTTTCCATAAATGGCATTATGCTACCAATCTCGTATCTTTCTTCAGCAGCCAGCACTGTCTTTAAAATCCATCCACCCTGCTGTACTTACCTCGAGTTGTTTCTAACGGCTGCACAGTGCTCACAGTACACACCTGCCACCTTTTACTTAAATAACACTGCTGAGAGCATCCTCCTGGAGTTTCCTCATGGACCCAGGTAGAAATGGCTCTGGGGAACGCTGGGTCTTAGACATGCGCACAGCTAAATTTAAAGTGCTGCCAGCTTCCCAGAGTGCCTGAAGTAGTTTCCACCACTACCAGCAATACTGAAGCGACGGTCCCCACGTCACTGCCGACACTTGAAGTTTGTCAATTCCAGGGGCGCAAGGTGGCAGCTTTTTTTTTTTTTTTTTTTTTTTTTTTTTTTTTTTTTTTGCGGTACGCGGGCCTCTCACTGTTGTGGCCTCTCCCGTTGCGGAGCACAGGCTCCGGACGCGCAGGCTCCGCGGCCATGGCTCACGGGCCCAGCCGCTCCGTCGCATGTGGGATCCTCCCGGACCGGGGCACAAACCCGTGTCCCCTGCATCGGCAGGCGGACTCTCAACCACTGCGCCACCAGGGAAGCCCCAGGTGGCAGCTCTTTATTTCCATTTGCACATCTCTGGCTCCTTCAGTTTCTTCCTTCTTGTTAGTCATTCAGGCTCACCCTTCTGTGGATCACCCATAAACCATTTTTCTTTTTTTTTGGCTGCACTGCTTGGCTTGCAGGATCTTAGTTCCCTGACCAGGGATTGATTGAACCTGGGGCCCCGGCAGTGAAAGAGCCTAGTCCTAACCACTGGACCGCCAGGGAACTCCTCCCATAGCCCATTTTTCTTTTGGATTTCATTTTTCTTGTTGATTTACAAGAAACCTTGCATAACATGTATTAATCCCTTTTCAGTTTTAGTTACTGCAAATACCGTCTTGGTCTGCCACCTGTTAGCTTTGACTGTGATGGCTGTTAACAGAAATTGTTACTTTTGATGCAGCTAAATCCATCCTTCTCCTCTCCTTGCATTTGGTGCTTTTGAGGGTGGGGTTTAAAAGATGGCTAAATTTAGGACGATTTAGAAGGAAAAAAAAATTCTGAAGCTATGCTTAGAATAAGATCATATACAGAGATTATTTCCTCCAAGCTGGGCTTGGAGAAAATCCCCATCTTATTTTGCCTCTACACATCAATACCTAATTTGGGGGGTTCTTTTTCCTTTTTTTTTCCCCAGACTAAATGGTTAAGAAGTAAGGAAACCACTTGAAGTAAATTTGGTTCTCCTAAGTTCTTCTACATAAAGCTTTAAAATGCTTCACTCCCTTAACAAACTTTATGGTGAGAGGGAAGAGAGAGAGAGGCCTGGGATTCCACCCACCCTTCACACCACACTGCACGTGGTTTTAAATCTGCACAAAAACTCTGCCATCTGGAAAGAGAGAAGATTGAGAATAAAAGATTTGTAAAATATGTGTTTCCCAAACCCTATGGACCTAAAGAGTTAGTGACTTGACAAAGCAACTAGCTTTTTAAATTAGACTATAGGTATTTATGAAACACTGTGTGCTACGTGGTGTTTTCTTTGTTGGATTAGTTATAAATGTCATGATCCATGTTCAAGGGGATTCAGGGATGGAACAGACAGACCGATGGACAACAGGGCCACAGAAGGTTGAAGAGGATTTTAAAATGTAATTTGAACGTTATGGAGAACGGCCAGGAACTTCCAGAAAATTCTGTTTTGCTGCCATGACCCAAATAAAGAACTTTACAAGGCTGAGTGGAGCCCATTGAACGTTGAAGTGTCTCAATCTTTTTGAATCTAAAATCTAGGTAATAAATCAAGCTTGTGCCAGGTGGAGAAGATGGACTTTTAGGAGGAGAAAGTGCTGAGTCTGGTTCCTGGAGTTTAAAGTCATGTGCAATCACAGGCAAGAAGAGGATGATTAATCCTTCCCAAATGGCCCACTTCAAACTCTGATTATCACGAAAAGGGTGGAAGGTGGTATCAAAATTACCAAGTATAAACCTGGGGGGACAGCGAGAAGAACCAGCCTGGGACTTTTACAGAAATAATACAGTGAAAGAGTATGTCCCACGCTGGGAATTAGGAATGCACTCTGTCTTCCGGTGACCTGGCCACAGACCAACTTTTCCCCCTTCTCCTTTTTTCAGGAGAAAAAAAAAATCTCCTTTTCCCTCCCTTGAGTTTCTGTGTTTATACAAGAAGCCCGTCTTCTGTGCTCATCACCACCACGTTCTGTGAGCAGCTTTCAGCAGTTTTCTCAGGGTGGAAATCTTAAGGCCGGCCTTTCTTGTTGGGCCTTCTTGTTTGGGTCTCTGACACACAACGGGGCTGTTGACAGAAATGGTTAAGTGGCCGTGAAGTCTGGAGCCCAGATGCAATCCACCTGCCAAACAGGATCAAGGGTGATGGCGGAGATGGAAGGCCAAGCAGGCTCTTCAGCCTCAATGGAAGCGTTAACAGAAGGCAGGAGGGGGCGCTAAGCTTGCTGAGGACAAAGGAAAACGCAACACATCAATCAATGCTCCTTTGTTAAAAGGCAGCAGATCACAGGCTGAGGCCATCAGGCTCCCAGATGAGATGGGGCTGGGAGGACCCTTCGGGGTGTAGCGTTTCCTCGGGTGGGACGCTCAGCTCCAGGCAAATCCCCAATCTGCACGTTGGGCTTTGCAAAGGGTGCTCCTGTGTCTTTGATGACTTTCCATAAGAAGACAGTGTGTCTCGGACAGAGATGACGTTCACTTCCCTGCTCCCAGGCCAGTGAGAGCACCGCAAACACCTCTGTGCAAACTATTAGCATTTCGGGATCTCAGGAGGAAAAAAAAAAAAAAAATCCACTTGTGCATTCCAGACTCATGGGGCAAATGGAAACAGATGAAAAACAAACCAAAACCCAGAACTGCTGCCTTGCAGATCTGTTAACAGGGGCAACCACTGGAAGCACGTACTTCACTTCTTCCCTAAGAAATGGAATAAAATGTAGACATCTTTAGATGACTTTGGTATATGTTAATGTATTTGCCCTTAGACACAGAGGCCTATATTTATTGCATTGCCTCAAAAATTATTTAAGCAGGTTTTCTTTTAACATTATTATGCTTTCCTTTCCGTGGTCACAGGCTGGGGCTCCGCACTCCTGTGCTCACCATACGCCCACATTCCCATTTGGTTCTGCCTCCCCCGAGCCTTCCCTGCTTTTACTTTTGTTATTCTTTTTTTTTTTTTTTTTTGCGGTACGCGGGCCTCTCACTGCTGTGGCCTCTCCCGTTGCGGAGCACAGGCTCCGGACGCGCAGGCTCAGCGGCCATGGCTCACGGGCCCAGCCGCTCCGCGGCATGTGGGATCTTCCCGGACCGGGGCACGAACCCGTGTCCCCTGCATCGGCAGGCGGACTCTCAACCACTGCGCCACCAGGGAAGCCCCTATTTTTGTTGCTCTTCACAGCCAGTCCCCTTCCCTTTCCATCTGTCTCTATCGTCTATTTTCAGGTGATGGCTCAGGCCCTTCCTCCTGCAGGAAAAGCTCTATTTATATTTTCTCAAATGGCTGAGGAAGAGGGGCAGCGCCTAACAGTTGTTAGCAACGTGAACAACGGGATTCAGGTTTCTCTAGAAATAAGCCAACGGCTGTAAGCTTGGATCTAATTGCAAAACTGGCAGCAATGACTTTACTATTTATAAGACAAAATACATAAGGTTTTCGATAATTTCTTTTCCTTGTACGTATATATATAGTTAACGGGTACTTTAAAATGATAACCTTAAAAACCTTAGTCTCAGGATGGCCTTTATTGTTGACGAAGGCGTTGCTATTACACCATGGTATATATTTCTCCTTGTGAAATGCTTGGTTTCCCTGCACACAGGGAAACCCGCACACAGCAGAGCTTCACTACACGCACGCCAGATACAGCAAAGGCATGGAGTGCGCAGTCAGACTCAGACCATTTATTTTACTGAATGTAGATTCAAGTTCAACTAAGCATTCTAACAGATAACTTGATTCAAACATCAGAGAAAAATCTCTTTAAATCCCAAGAAAGCAAGCTCACACAGTCTGTGGGCCACCGAATGAACTTTTTATTCTCGACACTCATCCGTGTGGAGGGTGGCAATGTGAGGTTGCCAAATACAGAAAGTGATAGACACCACAACCATCTCCCGAAGATAATTCTTCTTTGAATGGAAAACATCATTTAAATAAAAAACATTTAAAGATGCTCCCTTAGTTTGTACAATTCCTAAACGTAAAATATAATCTTAGTAACAGAACAAAGAATTCTCCTTGGTTGGTCACATCATTCATTACGGAAGGGGAAAATCAATAAAAATCATAAAAAACAAAACCCTGAAATAGAAATAAATAACTAAATAATTTACTCATAGGTAGTTTTGCTGCATTGCACGTTACCACACAAAATTCTAAAGCTGATTTTTTTTAAAAGCTTGGAAAACACATTTGCCTCTTGGAGTTTCTTGCTAAGCGGTGCAGGCTTCTCAGAAGGAAAAGTATCCTATGTAGGCCTGAGTTTCAAATTTAAACACTGGGTAATCTAGAGCTTGCCCTCCTGGGTGCACAGCTGTGATGCCGGGAGAGCAAGCGTCTGCCCAGCCCCCGAGGTGGGGAGTGCTGCAGAAAGCCAGCAGTTTAGGGTGAAAATGGGCAGAAACCACCGGTACAAATCAGTCTGTTTGTACTTTTAAGTGGACTGTAAAATCTTCGAGAACATCCTCTGGAGGTTCAGAAAGCAGCAGCACAGATATGACGATGGAACAGAAGCGTTTACTGGAGGAGTCTTTCCACCAAGAGTTAACACATAACATTGTTCTCTGCGAGGCTTTTAGCAAGTTCCCACCGGTCCAATTTCTCTTGCTTTCTGTTGCTAAACGTGTTCAGAGTTTACTGCCTTCTTGGCCAGCCCTTAACTGATATTCTTTCCTTCCTGAGTTAAGCCCCCTCCGGTGCTTGCCTCTCACCCCAGCCTGCGCCTGCATCGCTGAGAGAAAGTTCCTGGCCGTCTTCTCGTCCCTGGTGCTGGGTGGGGAGAAGCTACTGAGCCCTTCTCATGACTGCAGAGATCTCAGCACAACACTGCGAGCCCTCCTGAACAGCACGTTTTAAATTTGGGCGGGGAGAAGGAGGAGTATGCTACTTGGTTTATTAGAAAACCCATCTTGAAAAGAATCTAGAGGAAAAGATAAGTGAAATTCTGGAGCATAAACAACTATTTGGGGATTGAAGTTTGGTCACTTCTCTTGCCCCTCTTTTTGTGCTCATGGGTGGTAACTACCTTCCTGAATGAAGAGGATGTGGCTGTGTATCTGTTCTTGAACGGGACTCTCCACGCAGGGTCAGCAGATGTCTTCTGTAAAGGGACACTTAGTAAATATTTGAGGCTCTACAGGCCACATGCAGTCTCTGTTGTGTATCTGTCACTTTTTTTTTCTTTAATGACCCTTTAAAAATTGAAAAACCATTCTTAGCTCAAGGGTCTCCTAGATTTTCTCTGTGGGCAAGTTTGCCAGGCCTGCTCCGGGAGTTCTTTGGCAGGGGACACGGCACCGAACTGTGCAAAGTATAAGGCCGCTGGGCCTTGGAACCCTAATTTGGGGACTTCCTTTGGAGAGTTAGTTAGGTCCCTGCAGATGGATGCTCAGGCTTGGATCCTCCATGCTGGTCTCTACTGCGCTCCCCAAATGGTACAGAGCTGGGCCAGGTTAGCACCCTTTATTTACAAAGTGGCTATTTATCATAGGAGGTCTTAATTTAGGCCTATTTAGATCTGTGCCTATGCTAGCTTATCCTTGCCTTGATTTGAAAGGCCAAATCACATATTCTAGGCATTGGAAAATTTTCATTCTGCAGGTTAGGGCCTTACTACTCCAAATGGCTGGTGGCAGAAAAGCTAACACGTAAACTTACTTCTTCTTCACCACTAATGCCACCCACAGTCCACAGGGCAAACCTTCTTTAAGAAGTCAAGGAGAAGCATGCCAGCTCACTACGCCCCTGGGGTACCCACGACACAGCTCGTGTGTGGCTGCGTCTTGAAAAGGAACAGTATTTACCAGGGACTAAGCATTTAAATAGCTGGAGACCAGCATTTCAGAAGCTGGATTTTTCGAGAGACATCTGTCTCCATCCTCTCTGAAACAACTCTCTCTACACATCAGATGTTATACCACCATACAGCTCCTCTAACCTTCTTTATATTTGAGAGGCAAACTTTCTACCAATAATTTGTGTGTTGTTAGAATATTCACTTTGAAGAGCAGAATCACAGGATTTGCATTTCTTTCATAAGTTCATAATCTTTAAGTCATCAATATACTTGTATGCCACGTTTTTAAGTAATTAATAGACGAGATGAAAATCTAAAAATTTTTTCTAAATTAAATAAGGGCTTCAGAACCTGAATTCTTTCTCTCATCATTGATTTTTTTAAAAAGCAGTGGATGATTCTGGAAATATACATTTGTTACCAACTAGACGAATTTAGCTGTTCTGGAGTTAAGAAATAGCTTGTGTGCACACACACACACACACACACACACAAAGAACATCGCCTAAAAAACTATGCATGAGAATTCCCAAAGCTTCTAAACTAAACCAATAGGTGAAAACCCACTAATCTCATACACGGCGATCCAGTTGTCCTTTTTAGGTTTTTGTTTAAAATGTCAAACGCGTTTTCTTCAAACTGTGAGTTGGTTTCTTGTGTTCAGTTCTTCACTTCATTTGGATTTACAGTGGCCCGGCCAGCACAGCCTCAACCGCGACAGTCAAGCCAGGTCTCTGAAATACGAGGGCAGGGGGATACCAACTTGAAGATGGAAGAAACCGGAGCACAATTAAACAAGCACAAACGAGCTACTGAGAAATACGGACGTGCCTGTTGACAAGCACCAGCTCCAGTTCTAACAACACCGAAACTAGTGAACTATGAATTTTCCAACTCAAAAACGTGGTGTTCTAAGGCCGCTGAAAGGTGGCATGAAGAAAGTAACTACCTGTGGTCAGAAGTAGTAACGGTAACGGGGGATGATTGTTCTAAATGAAATGAAACACTGCATTCTGAAGTGTGTGCTTTTAAAAGTGAGAACACCACTCCCTCACTTTTTCCCATCAGTGGTTTTCATACACATGTGCGCGTGCACACACTCTCACTCTCACACACACCACTCTCACCCTTACAGACACACACTCTCACCCTCACACACACACAGCGCTCTGGTCATCATTTCATATTTTTCAGGTCTCTTCACTATCAATTTTAAAAACTGTTACCTCTTGGTGCCTGTACCTCTCTATTTTGGATATAAACAGTTTTGATTTTTTTAACCTGCAAAGAAAACAAACAGCAACAGCCCTGAACAATAAATAAAACTAAACATCTCCCTCTTTAGGTTAGCGCTTTCAAGACAGAGAAAAAGGGGATGATCGGTCCAGTCGGTATGTGTTCTGGTTCTGTGAAAGCGTCACCCCTCGGTCCCACCTCCCCTGACAGAGAAAAGCCTGCCGTTTGCCTCCAATATAAAGTGCATCTGTTTAAAATCAAATATACCTTAGAGAACAACCAAAAATCTTAGTAATTTTTGGCAGATATCCTATGCAGCAAAAATGAAGTGATGTTCCCTTTTCCCTATTCCGCAACTTAAAGCTGGACACTGAACGGCTAAATGCAATGCTTCTAGGACAGCAGAGTTTACGAACGGTGGATTTTGGTTTTGTTTCAAGGAACAAAAAGGGAAAGGAAAAACAAAACAAATGAGAATGAAGAGGAGAAACCCTGAGGCAAAAATGGCTTTTCCTTTAGAGTCTTTCTGGGGCTCGAACTCCGGCTCACAAGGTACTGGCGATCTTCTGGGACGGAAGGCCGTCCTCCAGCCAGACGGTGGTGGCTGAGCCACTGCGCGGGGCCCGCCTGTGGATGCGCCGCAGCCGCAGCAGGTAGAGGACGATGGCGAGCAGGACTACCAGGAAGCAGCCCGAGAACAGGTAGTGATTGTACACAAAGGAGAAGCCCCGCCAGTGTGCGTGGCTGGCCCGGAAGGTCTCCTGCTGGATATCTCTGCCCACACGGGAACAAGAACAAACGTGAGAACTAGGCAGGTGGAAAGTGTGATGTATTGATGCGCAGCGTGGGTGGGAGGGACCTGGTTTAGGACTCAGCTCTGCAGACAGAAGCTGTAACCTCAGTCTCCCAGACTCAGTTTCCCCTCCTCTAAAATGTAGGATAATGTGGCCCAGCAGAGGGTAGTTGTAAGTATGAACACGATAACATGTGAAAGGGTATTCTTAAGCCTGTAGCTGTTACCAGCATTATAATTTGGGTAACAAAAATCAGAGAAAGTTACAACTGTGAGTGTTTCACTAATACACAGAAGCTAATGTGGAATCAAATCACATGTTTATGATCAGTAACACCCACTACTCACAAGTTTTGCAATTAACCCAGCTAAATGTGCTGCTGGGAGATGCTTAATTAAATGAAGGGAAAAAACAAAAACAGCTAACATCTCATTTGTTAGTGAACCAGGGTTCTTATGGGGCGGGGGGTCAACTGACAGCTAAGTCTGTGAACTTGAGTGGGAAAAAAGGCGCATCTTTATTTTACCAATCTCTGGTTGTAATGCAGTATTTTCACTGAACGTGAATGTAGACAAAAAACCATTGCTACTATAGTATCAGCAGAACTAGTGACTCTGTTCCTAGAGAAACTCACAGATCTTTTACATCACACTGTGGTGTTTTGCAGATGCCTCAAAATATCATCAACAGGCATCATCACACTGAACTTACAGGAAGTACGAATTCTGCTGCCAGGTCTTGCTATTTAATGTGCGAATAAAGAAGAACGTATATCACTGTATCACATATTTGTCTTCTGTAATATTCTGATAAATGTACTGCAATACAATGGTTTCCTCTATAGCCTATGTATTTACATTATGCATTAAAAACAAGATTTTGAGAAGGGGTCCAAGGTCATAAAGGTTAAGGACCCTGGAATGGACCCTTCTGTGCAGGGGCTAGGGAACACACAGCTGAGAATAAGCACTTTCGTGGCGCCTTTGCTGGGATGGTGGGCTGGGAAGGGAGGAGGCTCCGGGGGGGAAACCAAGTCAGACCTCCCCGACTCCCCCATTCTGCCCATGGCCAGCGCTAACAACGCCCCAAACGGCCACACCCACTGCCCACGACGCCTCGGATGCAGGGAAGCATCTGCTGTTGGATTCTCATTACCAAATTCGCAGCCATACCTTAAGGGTAAAAAGCGGGTCCTGTAGAGTATTGCTCCGAGGGTCCACTGAACCTCCTTGTCGTAAACTTGCAAAGCCGTCTTTAAATTTCTGTAGTTGACAGGAAACGAGAAGCCCCTGTGGAACACCTCAAACATCCAGGCGGATTTGAAGCACTGATACCTACAAATAGCACAAACGTGGGAGTGGGACGGAGTCACTGGGTGGGTCCAGAAGCACGTTCGCGGAGCCGGCCTTACCCTCTGTGATCAGCGGGGGTGCACAGGCTTCACAGGCTTCACGAGGCCTGCACTCTGAGGGCGAAACCATCCGCACGCATCTCCAGCTGATGTGCTTGCTTTACGCCCTCTGTCCCACACCACTCACCTGCTCATGAAGCTTGGTCTCCGTGTAATTTAATACGTGGCCGCGGGAGATTTTTCCCCTCAGGCCTTGCATCACTTACTCAATTCAGTTCTGAATAAATACTGAGCAAGTTCCACCTTCTCTGGACCTCAGTTTCTTTATTATAAAATGACAAGATAGGCAGGTCCTTTTCAGCTCTGATAATCTATGATTCTAAATATATATATATATATTTTTTGCGGTACGCGGGCCTCTCACTGCTGTGGCCTCTCCCACCGCGGAGCACAGGCTCCGGACGTGCAGGCTCAGTGGCCATGGCTCACGGGCCCAGCCGCTCCGTGGCATGTGGGATCTTCCCAGACCGGGGCACGAAACCGTGTCCCCTGCATTGGCAGGCGGACTCTCAACCACTGCGCCAACAGGGAAGCCCTATGATTCTAAACATTTATCAGAGGGTTGCTTTCTGCAAAGCACTGGGCTAAGCAAGTAATAAGACATCAAAATAAATAATAAGATAGCCAATGTGCTTAAATGACTTATAATGAAAGAAGATTTTTAAAAAGCTACAAATAACTATAAAAACAGAACATGGTAAACGCCACAAGAGGGACATAACGAGCGCTCTGGAGACTCGCAGAGAGGGATGGAGCCTAGCTAAGTGGACAGAGGAAGACTTGGAAGGGACAGCATCTGACCTCTGATGTCTGGGCAGGACATCAACGAGGAGAGGATGCACAGGGGAGTTCCAGGTGGACGGAAAAGCAAAACTGAGCCCCAAACTGCAAGACACGTTTGAGCACGAGTATTTGCCATTCATCTGAAAGGAGCCTGGAGGGGATGAGGAGGAGTAGGGACTGGTGAGGACAAGAAGGTAGACTGGGACCATGGTGTGGCCAAGAATGGACACACAGTTTCTTCAACACACCCTGGGCCCAGCTGTCTACGACTTACTTGAGCCTGTGGAGGTCGGCGTGAGAAGCATACAGTCCTCGGTCAAAGCGCTCCCGCAAGATCGACCACTTTGTTGCACAATAATCCTGAAAGAAATTTCACCCCAAATAAATCACTAGGAAAGGTTTATTAAATGTTTTTCATTTCAAAAGTTTTTACCAAATTCATATTCATAACAAACATATCCTTCCAATTAGGAGACACAAGCTTGTGTCTGTGACCCACGAGGACGAGACACACAAACACTCTGTGAATGTTTACTGATGAGCTGAGACAACGCTTGTTCTTTGTCTTAAAATTCAGCCAAAGTTATTGTTAAAGAGAATCTCACTGCCCACAACCGACCTCTTCAAAGCTGCTAAGTTTCTCCCCCCAGTGACCGCATGTGACAGGCACAGACTTTTGGAAAAGTGAAGCAGTCCTTCAGCCAGGTCAGACTGAAAACCTGTGTCTGTGGCTATATGGTGCAAGGTTCTGGGAACACAAAGATGATTACGAAAGGCTTTGTCTTCAAGAGAAGGGAAAGAGGTGCCACCTTTTCCTGAAGTTATCTGTAATGTTTATATTAACAACTAACATTTACTGAACCCTGTGTTGGCACCTTTTCTAAATGTAATGCTTCAGACAATTCCTTGACATAGCTGCTATTCCAACCTCTATTTAAAGGATGAAGACATTGAGGCTCACAGGGGCAGTGAAAGTCACAACAGGGGATACAGAGAATGGCACTCAGCCTGGGGTGAGAGGGTGAGGATGCATGTCAGGCAGAGGAAACACGACGGACGAAGACAAGATGGGAGGGAGAACAGATGGGAAGGCAACAAACAGATGCCTGATACGATTAGAGTATCAAGTGCTAGGTGGGGAGATGAGGCAACAGGGTGGGAAGGAAACACTGAAGTATTTGAAATTCATCCTGGAAGCAAGAGAAAGCCACTGAAGACTTTCACTAGGAGAGCAGGTGGCTGCACTTGGGTTTCAGACAGAACACTTGGGAGTGGTGTGGAGGATGAACTCCAGAGGGGGGACCAGATGCAGGAGGACCACGGGGAGGCCCCTGCATAGTGCGGGCGACAGAGAGTGGCCAGGACTAGGACAGCGAGGGTAGGACAGAAAGTAGGGAGAGCAGGGCTCTGAGAAAATGTATGACATACAGTAACATGCTTGATGACTGCTCTGATGGGGTGTACGGTGAGGGATGGATGAGTGACAGGCAGAAGTCTGTAACTCCTGGGTTTGGGGGAGGGGAACTAGATGGTTGAGTGATGCCATGACCGAGACAACATAGCAGAAGAGAATGGGGAGAAAGGGGAGCTTGTCTGCAGTCGTGAAACCTAGCAGGCGCTGAGGCTGAGAGCCCAGGGAAGGGTCAGGAAGGCAGGGAGAACAGGAGAAAAGGGGTCCTGAAGACAAAGGGTCGGAAGCTGCGAGGAACCGTCAGATCAGAATTACACTATTACACGTAAAAGACGGTCCTCTGGGAGCCACTGAGGGCCAGCGCAGTCTCACAGGGGACTTTCTGCTTCTGCTGTGCCTATTCCTCTGGCCCAACCAAGGGAGCAGGGCTGCCGAGGTGCTGCACACACAGCCTTCGCCCTCCCCCTTGCCCTGCTCTGGACTTGGGCCCGTCGCCATCGACCCTGGCTTCCTGGGCGGTTACCTTCGCAGCTCTCGTGAATGCGGCAGCGCTGTAGTCTCCCCCCATCCGTAGCACATCCTCAGTACAGTAGTAGAATTCGGAAAAGCCGTAGAATTCACTGTTCTGGAAGTGAATCGGGGGCTGGTAGACCCCATTGAGGGAGGTCTGCGTCTCGTTTGTTTTGTTCATGAAAGGCTGGATGGTCTCTCGGCACAGGTCAAAGTCTCCCGTGCCCCGCAGGTACAGTGTCTGTCCATTCTGCTGGATTTCATCTTTAATGTCCAGGGGGAGGCAGGGGTCCAGGTACGGAGTGTCAGGAGTCAGCCCTGTCTGTTTCCCCAGGAGCCTACAGGACAAAGAGAAACTTCATCATGAGACCAACAGAAAGCTGTGTGAAGAAGAAAGTGGCTGCAAGTCAGTGTTTCTCAAACTCTGCCCTGTGGAACACAAAAGGGTTCCGGGGGCTTCCCTGGTGGTGCAGTGGTTGAGAATCTGCCTGCTAATGCAGGGGACCCGGGTTCGAGCCCTGGTCTGGGAGGATCCCACATGCCACGGAGCAACTAGGCCCGTGAGCCACAACTACTGAGCCTGCGCGTCTGGAGCCTGTGCTCCGCAACAAGAGAGGCCGCGATAGTGAGAGGCCCGTGCACCGCGATGAAGAGTGGCCCCTGCTGGCCACAACTAGAGAAAGCCCTCGCACAGAAACGAAGACCCAACACAGCAAAAATAAATAAATTAATTAATAAACTCCTACCCCCAACATCTTCTTAAAAAAAAAAAGGGGGTGCTGGAAAAATTAAGTTGGGAAAACACGGACTCAAGCCCCTCCTGGAGATTCATGATACACATGTGTGTACAGCAGACAGCTGAACGGGGTCCAGTGGAACTGTGACTTGGTCAGATTACTGACGCTTTCCGTGACCTGTGACATAGGCTGGTGTCCACGGCTGCTGCGGGTCCGCAGTTAACAAGCACCTCCCAGTGTCCCACTCACTGCAGTCCAACGCCCACCACTGTGCTGTTCCCAGCCCCGCTTCTGCCACTAGTGCTTTTGATTTTAATTATATACAGATGAAATGTGACTGTGACAAGAAGTCGCTGGTGCTGTTAAAGCTAAGGTTAGATGGCTTAGAAAAATATGATAAAGGCAGATCACTAGAAAACCGGTGTCAAATTAGGTGTTATCAAGATTAAAAGAAAAAAATTTGGGAAAAATTAATAAAAATCTAGATGAAATTGGTATCAAATTGCTTCACAGATGTCTTTAAGGCCCTGGTATCCAAAATGACATCAAGATGAGTGGGTGCAGTACCTGCCAGAGAAATAGCCTAAGAAAAGCCTTTAGTCCAGAGCAAAAGATTGGCAAATGAATATATAAGTTAAAACAAAGTGCTTGGGGTTGATTCTATTTTTATGATTCTCTGTTTTAACTAAATTTTTAAGTTAACCAACTATTGATCCCAACTGCAGCAAATAACAGTTTCTATTGTACTACAGGCTTTGAGAAGTCCTGTAGAAATCTTAACTTGTTCACTGAAATGCCCTATGCTTACTATCTGCCGATGAAATGTCCAGATCTGTCATCCTACTGTGTGTCCTCACCATTAAGCAACTGAGAAGTAGAAAAGAGCATACAACAGCTGGAGTTATGTTACTGTTTGATACCAGGAAATCCCATGGGCCTAAAAGGTGTTTAACTATTAGGAAGGCACCTGAATTTGATATTCAGTCACTGACATTAAGTCAACTTTTTACCTGCCACTCAACTGACAAGTTGTTTATTCCTAAGATCAGGGCAACTCAAAATGCACTAAAAATGTTTAAGTAATTTTAAAAAATCAATCATCACTCCTAATGGCAAAGGGATAAATATGCATTTCAAGGCTCAATTCATGACATATGTAAAAAGTGATGACTAACATTTACAATTATTATAAAAGTCCAAGATGAGTCAAATGTATACTTCATGTTACAGTTTTTAGTTGCTCTACAACTAAATTAAAAAGTACCACTGCAATGTCCATTATATAACCTTCTTGACATTAAAACCAATTAGTAAAAATTAGGGTTGCAGAAGGTGTTTCTCCAAAATTCTAATTTAAACATCACTTATAAAATATTTCTATTTTAAGACTATTACTAAAAATAATTATACTAAAGTATGCTATATAACATACTATTTTTAAAAAGAAACAGGGACTAGTTAATCTTTCTTAACTAACGCTATTCAGTTAACATCTGGAGCAGACAAAGAACAAGTTTTTACTGCTTCTCCTATTCACACATGTGAATTTCTGGAAAATGAGGTAATGAATGGCTCTGACTTGGCCTTTCTTAAAGTTCAGGCCTCCACAGGTTTATTAAGATTAAATTGTAGCCATTATTTTATAATAACTATAAATGAAATATAACCTTTAAAAATTGTGAATCACTATGTTGTACTCCTGAAACTTATATAATATTGTACATCAACTATACCTCAACAACAAAAAAGATTAAAATAGATCAAGGAAATACACTATCATTTATTTCTATGAATCAGGATTTTTCTCCTCAAAATTGTTTCGTCAAAACAAAACAAAGGGGCTTCCCTGGTGGCGCAGTGGTTGGGAGTCCGCCTGCCAATGCAGGGAACAGGGGTTCGAGCCCTGGTCTGGGAGGATCCCACATGCTGCGGAGCAACTGGGCCCATGCGCCGCAGCTGCTGAGCCCGCGTTCTAGAGCCCACATGCCACAACTACTGAGCCTGAGAGCCACAACTACTGAAGCCTGCACGCCTAGAGCCCGTGCTCTGAAGCAAGAGAAGCCACCGCAATGAGAAGACCATGCACCGCAATGAAGAGCAGCCCCTGCTCACCACAACTAGAGAAAGCCCACGTGCAGCAACGAAGACCCAGAGCAGTCAAAAACAAAACAAAACAAAGCACAGTAATTAATACCATTTTACAAAACCCCAGATTTCAGACTTTTTATTCATCCATATGGCTTTTCTGTTCTTATGGACTAATTTCAAATAAATAATTGGTATACACTTAAACTTATAAAATAAATTTAAACTGTTAAAGTGTTTTTGCATATTTTCTATACCAGAATTCTTCATGAACTCATTTTTTAAAATTTCACTGCTAAAGAGGGTTAAAATCACTAACTTTGACTTCTAGATCATTTCTTTCTCGTGAATAACTTCCTTCACTATGGTCTTATTCACTAAATAACTGCCAGGCTGGTTTCCCATGACACCGCCAGGACATCCCGTAACTCAATGCTATCATCGTTTCCTGGGGACCTCCAGGACATCTGAGTGGCCCAGGTGCTGAGTTTCCGCAGGATTTTGCAATCTGGAATAGCAACACCCAGGGTTCGAAAGTATTTTAATATCTTGAAAGTGAAACCTCTAATCCAGCAGGGGAGCCATGGGTCTGAGAGAACGAAAGCCTTCTTTGGAGGCGGGTGAGCTGGGGCCAAAGGCAGAACCCTGCTGCCCTTTCATTTCTTCTCCAGCTCAGCGGGCGGGGCAATAAACAGCTAACCGTGCTCATATGCTTCTGCTGACTGAGGCCTCCCTGCTTGGCCTGGATATGTCTTCTGTGAGGACAAACCGTGGTTTCAGGGTGACGGCCGAGCAATGGAAGGTGCTTTACCTGTTCTTTTGAACTGTGCTGGCAAATATTCTGTCCTCGTATCTCTGTCGAGCAGCATTGCCACCAAACCCAAGAAATGTGGCCACGTAGACGCGGTACACGTGCTCAGTTTGGTGAACGTCACATCCCAAGTTAAATTCGGCCAATAAGTTCTTAGCTACTTCTTCCTACAGACGTAAGGACCACAAACTTTAGTATTTTAAGCAATACAAAAACAATTACCTCTTGTTAAAAAGAGGCACCTACAAAAATTCTCGTCAAAAAGGAGCAAAAATTTCTGCATCTGCATCTCCCAAGGGTCCTTCTAAGCATCCCTCCTAATTCAATACGACAAGCCTGACTTAAAGAAATTTCAGATGGGCTGCACATTTGTGATACTGATATGACTTTTTGAAAAGGGACATTAGCAATGTGGTTTCATATCCTCTGATCTAGTAAATCTATTTATGGAATCCTGTGCTTTGAAAATAATCGTAAATATTGAAAAGTCTCTATACACAAAGATGTCCTTTGCAATTCTGTGACAGAAAAAACTGGATGTCATCTATATATACAATTTCAAGTAGGGTCAGTTAATAATGGTAATAAAGTTTATGGAGGAATATGCTTATGCAGTGCTAAATAAAGGACAAAAATTGTACAAACAGTAAGACTGTAACAACCATATTTTTGAACACTATAAACAGATAAAAAAGAATGAAAAGAAATATGCCAAAATGCTAACAATAATTTTTTTGGATGATGCATCCATGGAAAATATTTTTCCAAACTACTTTTCTATGGGTTTCTTACTTTACTTGAGGGGAAAACATGATTTTGTACGAAGAGTGTAATAGCTTCTAGAGGCATGTCTGGATGGGAAGCAGGAAACACAAATTGTAATACTCGAATTTACAAAGCATTTTCTAAGGAGCTTAATAAATACTTCAATAATGTTTACTGAGCTGATACAAGGTGCCTAGCAGGCCATTGGATATATGCACTACCTCAATCAGCCTTATGATAACCCTCTGTTAGAGGCACTTGCCGTCACATTTATAGCTGAAGAGGCTCGCTCAAAAAAGCTAAGTGACTTGCATAAGATTCCAGAACTAGTGAGGACAGGATGACAATGCAGCTCAGGCTTGTCCAGCTCCACTCTTTCCTAACCACTCACTCTGCTAGGTATTAATCTAGAGCTGAATGGAAACAGTAATAAAGACATAGAGCAATTCAGGAATGCATCTGGACACCCTCTACAGAAGGCCACCCAGCCTACTGGGAAACTACAGTACCGAAGGGGATAATGCAGAAATGACAGAGTAAACCATGAGTTCAGAAACGTGGAAGCGGTGGATACAAACCTCTATCCTTTCCAGAAAAATCAAAAGCTGTCTGAGCCACACACAAGAGTATTTCTCCCAATCATAACTTAAGAAATCTGATACTATTATATTAAGTTTTACAGTACCTTTGAGAAAAGAAGTGACTGGAAATAGAAACAAAAACTCAAGTGTGTGGCTGACATATACACCAAAGGAAAATTCTAGGTAAGTTCAGAAAACAAACCAGCTGACTTCAATGAACAAACACAAACGGCTTAGTGGAGGTTTGCCTTGGTTTCCTCCCGTCTCCTTTCTCCTGGGCTGAGAAGGTGGTACCCTCAGCAAGCACAGTAAAGATGTGTTCAGACTCAGAAAACAAAACACAAATGGATGGAGACATGTTAAATGAAAATCAAACCAAACAGAAGGAAATTTGTACAGATAATAACCTGCTGTGAGGAGGCAAAGCTTACAGTTTTGGGGACTTCGTACGCTATCTGGGTTGAGACGCCTCCCATGTCGAGAATACCGGCTGTTCTTTTACGGAGAATGGCTTTGCTGCTTTCGCTACCAGGGATGTTAACTTCCACAACGGCCTCATCATCTGGAAAGAACAAGAAACAGCCACTGGAATGGAACAGACGCAGAGAAGCGGGATCTTGGGACGAGTCATCCTGCTTTGATGGTGGCTTCAAGTGTACCTAGGCAGACCCAGCTTGCTTTTCCCCACTAAGACCAAGTTTACTGTGTGACACAGCAGCACCTCCCACTCTGCTCCTACACACCCGGCTGTGGCACAACACTCAGCTCCTTTTTTATGCTTTGCATGAAACAGAAAAAGCCATAACTTCCAGTTAGATACATTGGCTGGAAACACGATACTTACCATCTTCAATATGCTCGAATCGTCCGAGGACAAAATTAATGCCAATCCAAGCGTACACACCTAGAGACGTTATAAGAAGAGTAAAGTTTAAAACTATTTTATATAGTCCTGATCATTGCAGTCAGTGCAAACATTTATTTCATTCCCTGATAAGCTGTGAAAACGTTATCTGAAAAAATACATTTCTATTGATGTATTACCTTTTCCTAGTGGTTTTCCGAGAACTCTCGGCTTTTAGTTTTGTAGTTTCATACCATTTGCGTGGGTTGAAAATATAATTCCCTAGGCACTCCTGTTTCTTTGAAATTTATAGGTTGTTTTGAAATACCGGAGTTTTCACTTTTTATGAGGTTAAACCTATCAAGTACAAGGTTTTAAAGACAAGTGAACTCTAACCTTTCCATTCTTTTTTTTTTGGGGGGGTACGCGGGCCTCTCACTGTTGTGGCCTCTCTCGTTGCGGAGCACAGGCTCCGGACGTGCAGGCTCAGCGGCCATGGCTCACGGGCCCAGCCACTCCGTGGCATGTGGGATCTTCCCGGACCAGGGCACGAACCCACATCCCCTGCATCAGCAGGCGGACTCTCAACCACTGTGCCACCAGGGAAGCCCTTAACCGTTCCATTCTTTTATCTCACGCTTTCACTCAGTTTCCAAGTCTGATTCTCTTTTTATAACATTTTCTACATTGGACCTTCACCCATTTTCATTACTGCCTTGATTTAAGCTGGTACAGAGACCTAATTGACTTTCCTGCCCCTACTCTCCCACTCCAACCCATGCTATCCTCTGCTGGGCTGATCTACAGAACAAAGTCCAAACTCCACAGCCCAACAATTCAAGACCTGTCCAACTTGTTTTTAATTGAATAAATTTGGCATGTAACATTGTGTAAATTAAGGGGTACAGTGTGTTACTTTGATACGTTTATATATCGTAATATGATTGCCCTTGTAGTGATATTATCACATTACATCATTATAGTACAGTATCATTGTCTATATTGACTACACTGTGCATTAACTGTCTATGGCTTATTTACCCACTGTTACAAGTTTCTACCCTTGAACACTATCAGTCTTATCTCCTGACCCCATCCCCTAGTAACCAACATTTTACTGTCTTTTTACACGTTGGACTTTTCCAGATTCCACAAATAAGTGATATCATACAGTCCTTGTCTTTCTCTGACTTATCTCGCTCAGCATAATGTGCTCAAGGTCCATCTATGCTGTCAAAAATAGCAGGATATCCTTCCTCCTTTCTCATGGTTGAATAAGATTCCACTGTGTATATCTACCACATCTTTTTTTATCCATCTGTCTGTTGATGAACATCTGGGTTGTTTCCGTATCTTGGCTACTGTGAATAATGCTTCAATAAACACGGGAGTACATGCACCTTGTCAAAATTCTGTTTCCATTCCCTTTGGGCATATACCCAGAAATGGAATTGCTGGATCGTATGGTAGCCTTATTTTTTTTTTTTTTCTTTTTGCGGTATGCGGGCCTCTCACTGTTGTGGCCTCTCCCGTTGCGGAGCACAGGCTCCGGATGCGCAGGCCCAGAGGCCATGGCTCACGGGCCCAGCCGCTCCACGGCATATGGGATCCTCCCAGACCGGGGCACGAACCTGTATCCCCTGCATCGGCAGGCGGACTCTCAACCACTGCGCCACCAGGGAGGCCCCAGGTAGCCTTATTTTTATTGAGAACTTATTTTATTGAGGAACCTCCATACTGTTTTCCATAGTGTTGGACAAATTTTCATTCCCACCAACAATGTATAAGGGTTCCCTTTTCATCACATTCTCACCGGCACCTGTTGTCTCTTACCTTCTTAAGGATAGCCATTCTAACAGGTGTGAGGTGATAGCTCACTGTGGTTTTGATTTGTGTTTCCCTGATGATTAGTGATGTGGAGCATCTTTTCATGTGCCTGTTGGCCATTTTGACATCCTCTTTTGAAAATGTCTTAGTTCTTCTGCCCATTTTTAAATCAGGGTTTTTGGGTTGTTGTTATTAAATTGTACAAGTTCTCTATATATTTTGGATATTAACCACTTACATGATAGATGGTTTGCAAAAAGTTTCTCCTATTCGGTAGGTTGTCTTTTCATTTTGTTAATTATTTCTTTTGCTGTACAGAAGTTTCTGAGTTTGATGGAGCCCATTTGCTGATTTTTGCTTTTGTTGTTCGTGCTTTTGGTGTCAGGTCCAAAAAAACTTGCCATGACCAATAGATGAGCTTCCTCCTTTCTTATTGAAGTTGTACGGTTTTGAGCCTTATGTTTAAATCTTTGATCCGTTTTGAGTTAATTTTTGTGAATGGTGTGAGACAGGGGTCCAATTTCATTGCTCTGCATGTGTTTCTCCAGTTTCCCCAGCATCATCTGTTGAAGAGACTGTCTTTTATCCATTGAGCTTTCTTGGCTCCCTTGTCAAATATTAGTTGACCATATATGCCTGAATTTAATTCCAGGCTCTGTACTGTTCCATTGGTTGCTATGTCTATTTTTGTGCCAGCACCATACTATTTTTATTACTATGGCTTTGTAGTATAGTTTGAAACCCAGATGCCTGATTGCTTTGTTCTTTTTTCTCAGGATTGCTTTGGCTATTCGGGGTCCTTTGTGGTTCCACACAAATTTTAGGATTGTTTCTTCTATTTCTGTGAAGAATGTCTTTGGTATTTTCATGGGGATTGCACTCAATCTGTAGACGGCTTTGAGTAGTATGGCCATTTTAACGATATCAATTCTTCTGATCCATGAACACAGGACATCTTTCCATTTGTTTATGGCTTTGATTTCTTTCAGCAAAGTCTTTTAGTTTTCATTGTACAGATCTTTCACTTCCTTGGTTAAATTTATTCCTAAGTATTTTACATTTTTAGTGCTTCTGTGAGTGCGATCATCTTCTAGATTTCTATTTTAGATGCTTCATCATTAGCATAAAGGAATGTAACTAATTTCTGTATGTTGATTTTGCATCCTGCCACTTTACTGAAATAGTTGATTAATGCAACAATTAATCAATATTTTTGACTGAGTTTTTAGGATTTTCTTTATATATGAACATATCATCAGCAAATAGTGACGATTTTACTTCTTTTCTAATTTAGATGTATTTCTTTGCTTTGCCTAACTGCTGTAGCTAGGACTTCCAATATTATATTGAATAGGAGTAATGAGAGTGGGCATCTTTGTCTTATTCCTGATCTTGGAGGAAATACTTTTGGTTTTTCTCCATTGAGTATAGTGTTAGCTGTGAGTTTGTCATATGTGGCCCTTATTATGTTGAGGTATGTTCCTTCTACACCCAATTTATTAAGGGTTTTTGCTTGTTTGTTTGTTTTACCATGAAAGGATGCTGTATTTTGTCAAATGCTTTTTCTGCATCTGTTGACATGAAGTGATTTTTATCTTTCATTTTATTGATGTATTAACATTTATTGATTTGCATATGTTGAATCGTTCTTGTATCCCAGGGATAAATCCCACTTGGTCATGGTGTATAATCCTTTTAAGGTGTTCTTGAATTCAGTTTGCTAATATTTTGTTGATTTGTTGAGAATTTTTGCAGCTATATTTATCAGGATGTTCGTCTATAGTTTTCTTTTCTTGTGGTATCTTTTTTTTTTTTTTCAAGAATTAGACAGGGTCTTTTTCTTTTTTGGGGAGGGGTGGTGGGTAGGAGTTTTTTATTAATTAATTTATTTATTTTTGCTGTGTTGGGTCTTCGTTTCTGCGTGAGGGTTTTCTCTAGTTGTGGCAAGCGGGGGTCACTCTTCATCGCGGTGTGCGGGCCTCTCACTATCGCGGCCTCTCTTACTGCGGAGCACAAGCTCCAGATGCGCAGGCTCAGTAGTTGTGGCTCACGGGCCTAGTTGCTCCGTGGCATGTGGGATCCTCCCAGACCAGGGATCGAACCCATGTCCCCTGCATTAGCAGGCAGATTCTCAACCACTGCGCCACCAGGGAAGCCCTTCTTGTGGTATCTTTATGTGGTTTTGGTGTCAAGGTAATGCTGGCTTTGTAGAATGAGTTTGGAGTGTTCCCTGCTCCTTTCTGGAAGAGTTTGAGGAGGATTGGTGTTTTCTTTAAATGCTTGGTAGAATTCTCCAGTAAAGCCATCTGGTCCTGGAATTTTCTGTGTTGAAGTTTTTTGATTATCAATTCAATCTCTTCACTGATTACCAGTCTGGTCAGATTTTCGATTTCCTGATTCAGTCTTGGAAGGTTGTGTGTTTCTAGAAATGTATCCATTTCTTCTGGCTTATGTAATTTGTTGGCATATTAATTGTTCATAGTAGTCTCATGATTCTATGTATTTCCGTAATATCAGTTGTAATGTCTCCTCTTTCATTTCTAACTCGGAGTCTTTTTTTTTCTTAGTCTGGCTAAAGGTTTGTCAATTTTGTTTGTCTTTTCAAAGAACCAGCTCTTAGTTTCGTTAATCCTTTCTATTGTTTTTCTGGTCTCTGTTTCATTTATTTCTGCTCTAACCTTTATTATTTCTTTCCTTCTGCTAACTTCTGGCTTAATTTGGTCTTCATATTCTAGTTCCTTAAGGTGCAAAGTTAGGTTGTTTGAACTCTTTCTAATTTCTTAATATATGCATTTATCGCTATAAATTCTCCTCTTAGAACTGCCTTTGCTGCATCCCACAATATTTGATATGTTGTATTTCCATTTTCATTTGTTTTGAGATATAGTAAGTCCCCTACGTACAAACCTTCAAGTTGCGAACTTTCAAAGATGCAAGCATGCATTCGCATGTGCAATCACATAAGTTAATTCACATGTCTGGCATACACTGCCATGTGTGTGCATCCTTTAAAAGTAGCTGTGCTCTTGTGCACTTTACTGTACAGTACTGTATGGAATACAGTAGTACAGCATCCTTATTCCAAGCCCAGAACCTGTGCCATCAATGTCAGGTGTGAGTGAAATTGCAGCTTGCCCTCCATCTTCTATTGCTGACAATCCTTCAGCTCTACCATCTCCCACCTCCTCTCCCTCCTCCAGTAACTCTTCTTGCCTGTTCACTCCATGCCAGCCCCTGTATGCCAGCTGTTGTACCACACTATTGCTTTTCAAGGTACTATATTGTAAGATTAAAAATGTTCTTTATTTTTCATATTTGTTGTTTCTTATGTATTATTTGTGTGAAAAGTATTATAAACCTATTACAGTACAGTACTATATAGCTGATTGTGCTAGTTGGGTACCTGTGCTAACTCTGTTGGACTTATGAACAAACTGGACTTATGAACATGCTCTCGGAATGGAACTCGTTCATAAGTAGGGGACTTACTATAATTTTCAAATTTCTCTTTTGATTTTGATTTCTTCTTTGACACACTGGTTGTTGAGAAGTATGCTGTTTAGTTGTCACGTATTTGTAGATTTTCCAGCTTTCTTCATGTTGCCTATTTTTTGTTTCATACCACTGTGGTCAGAAAAGATAGTTGGTATGATTTCAATCTTCTTAAGTTTGCTAACATTTGTTTTGTGTCCTATCACATGATCTATCCTAGAGAATGTTCCATGTGCACTTGAGAACAATGTGTATTTGGGTGCTTTTGGATGAATTGTTTTGTATATGTCTGTTAAGTTTGCTTGTCCTGGTTCAATTCCAATGTTTCCTTGTTGATTTTCTGTGTGGACAATCTATCCATTGATGATAGCGAGGTACTGAAGCCCTTACTATTGTTGTATTTTTGTCAACTTCTCCCCTAAGGCCTGTCAGTATTTACTTAATATATTTTGGTGCTCAGGTGTTGGGAGCATATACATTTACAATTGTTATATCTCCTTGATGTATTGACCTCTTTGTCATTATTTAAGCATCTTCTTTGAAACTTGTTATCCTTTTTGTCTAGAAGTCTATTTTGTCAGATATAACTATGCCAGCTTTCTTTTGGTTTCTATTTGCTTGGAATATCGTCTTTTATCCTTCCACTTTGAGCCTATGTGTGTCTGCGGAGATGAAATGAGTCTCCTGTAGACAGTGTATAGTTGGGTCATTTTTTTTTTTTTGATCCATCCAGTCATTCTGTGCCTTTGGATTGGTGAGCCCAATCTATTTACGTTTAATTATTTATGTGTAAGGATTTACGACTGCCATTTAATCTTTTGCCTTCTGGTTGTCTCTCCACTGTTTCTTTTTCCTTCTGTTTCTACCTTTGAAAGTTCATGGTTTTCCATGGTGATTTGCTTAGTTTCCCCCCTTTTTATGTTACTTATCCCTGTTCGGATTTTTACTCTGTGGTTACCAAGAGGTTTACATAAAATATCTCACAAATAGTCCTTTTCCTGCTGATAACAATTTATCTTCATTCGCCTGTAAAGGTCCCATCCTTTTACTTTTCCCCTTCTATATTTTTCATGTCACAAATTCTTTTTATGCTGCAATTTTGTTACCAAGTTGTAGTACCTATAGCTATAGCTATTCTTAATGCTCTTTTCATTTAACTTTTACGCTGTAATTGTTTAGTACACTATTCTAAAAAAGATTTAGTTTTCTAATTACCTTAATCAGAGTTTTGTGTACTTTCATCTTTTCACTTCAGCTTGAAGAGCTCCTTTCCACATTTTTTGTAGTCTAGTGGTGGTGAACTCCCCAGCTTTTGTTTATCTGGAAAAGCCTTTACTTCTCCTTCACATCTGAAGGATAACTTAACTAGATAGAGTACTCTTGGTTGGCAATTTTTATCTTTTCAATACTTTGAATGTGTCATTCCACTCCTGGCCTATAGCGTTTCTCCAGAGAACTCTGGTTATAGCCTAAAGGGTTTTTTTTTTTGTAGGTTACTGTCTTTTTTTCCCTGGCTGCATCTAAAATTTTTTTATCACTGACTTTGGACAGTTTTAATATAATGTGTCTTGGACAAGGTCTTTCGTGTTGAAATAACAAAGTGTTCCATCAGCTTTTGGACTTGTATATCCAGTTCCTTTCTCAGGTTTGGGAAGTTCTCAGCTATTATATCTCTGAATTCTCTCTGCTCCCTTCTCTCTCTCTTCTCCTTCTAGGATATCCATTCATCTTACGTTAGCTTTTCTAATAAAGCCTAATGGTTTTCATAGGGTTTCTCCACTTTTTAAAAATCTTAGTTCTCTCTCCTCTTCCACCTGAAACGTTTCTATATTCCTACCCTTGAGCTCACTTATTCTCTCTTCATCTGATGTGCTCTACTTTCAATGCTTTTCAATGCATTCTTCATCTCATTTATTGAGTTCTTCAGCTCTAGAATTCTAGTTCTTCAGCTCTGTTTGGTTCTTTTTTAGAATTTCAATCTCTTTGCTAAATTATTCTGTTTGATATATATATATTTTTTTTTTTTCCGTACGTGGGCCTCTCACTGATGTGGCCTCTCCCATTGCGGAGCACAGGCTCCAGATGCGCAGGCTCAGCGGCTCACGGGCCCAGCCGCTCCGCAGCATGTGGGATCCTCCCGGACTGGGGCACGAACCCGTGTCCCCTGCATTGGCAGGCGGACTCTCAACCACTGCACCACCAGGGAAGCCCATCTGTTTGATAATTTTATTCCTGAGATCACTGAGTTTTCTCGTACCTTGTTGAATTTCTTCCTAATAGCTACTTTGAATTCTTTACCAGTTAGATTGCAATATTCCATGTCTTTAAGTTCTGTTGCTAGAAAAGTGTTTTTCTTCTTTTTGTGATATCACACTGCTTTGATTTTTCATAGTGTTTGATGAAAAGTGCCTCTGTCACTGCATTTTTTTTTTTGTGTGTGTGTGGTACGCAGGCCTCTCACTGTTGTGGCCTCTCCCGTTGCGGAGAACACGCTCCGGACTCGCAGGCTCAGCGGCCATGGCTTACGGGCCCAGCCGCTCCGTGGCATGTGGGATCTTCCCAGACCGGGGCACGAACCCTTGTCCCCTGCATCGGCAGGCGGACTCTCAACCACTGCGCCACCAGGGAAGCCCTGTCACTGCATTTGAAGTAGCAAATGACTTTCCTATTTAAGTAAAGCTTTGTTTACTATCATTCTAACAATTCAACACACTGGTTACTAGAAGCCTTTGTTTCGTTTTCTAGAAGGTGGCGCTACAGCACAAGTTTTTGGTTTTTCTTACCTGAGCTGACTCATCACTAAGGTTGGGAATATGAACATAAAAAAAGCCAGTGGAAAGGGAAAAAAATGGATGGTGACAGAGTTGGGAGATGTGTGCTTAGCACCTGGGGCTTTGGGTGTGCCATAGCCCAGAAGAGGATCCTTGAGTGGAGAGGGGGAGTCCCAGAGGTCTGTGGGCTGTCCTCTTGCTAGAATCCCAGGGCAGACAGCAAAAATCTCATTTCTTCAGCTCTCTCTGCCTTCTTCTCTTTTCTTTCTCTGCCCCCAGTTGCTGTGGTCTCTCCTCAGAGTCCCTCCAGCTGCAGTACTCAGCCAGGTAAACTCCCCACCCCAGCTTACCACCTTCATCCTCCACCTCCTCTGCCAGAGGTCGTGCTGGCCCACTGCCACCCCTGCTGCTCCTGGCCTGGCTCTGTAGCCTCCTCTGAGGTCCAATCCACCCACTTTCTTGGGCACTGATGAGTTGATCTCTTGGGTGTCCTAGTGTGCTGTGCAGAGGCACTTTTTTTTGGTTATGGATGTCCAATTAGTTGTAAATCAAAGAGGAGAGAGAAAAGGAACCATGCACACTACCATGATGCTGACATCACCAAGACCTGTCCAACTTTTAATATTACCACAACCTTTTGAAAGGGCCATCATCCCACCAAATTAAAATATGTTTATTCCTCTGTCCATAGTGCAACTTTTCCGACCTGTGTTGACTCAAATCATTTCTTCTGCCTAGAATGAGCTTCCTATCCCTCTCTTAGAGTCCTAGCCTTACCATGATTTGGCATGCTGTGTTTATAATTATCCCTTGAGGCCTAGTTCAAATGTCACTTTCTCCATGATACCCCTAGTTAGGAAAAAAAAAGTCTCCTTCTTTCAAATTTCCATGAGTTTTTCCTTATCTTCCTTATGGCATCTAAAACTCTGCCTTATATAAGCAGCTAACTGTGTACCTTACTTGTCTATAAACAGCTTAACGGCAATATGTGAATTTTGCCCAGTTATTGGCGAAATGATAGATGATTTTGAAATAAATGATTTTTGGTCTCCATATCTAGCAAGCTATTCCTCAAATAATTTCAGTGACTTGTCCTTTCATTCTGAAGTACAATTATTTCTTTGAAAACAGAACATTTCCTCAGTGTATTAAAGTCAAGAATAATTTCCCCTTCCTAACAAGTAAATCAGTAGAAGGTTCCAACAGTTCAGTAATTATCATAATTCCAGAAAGCTGTATAACTTAGGCAAGGAACACAAAGCTTTTCTATCAAAACAAGTCCAAAATATACTTCCTAAATGTGATGAAGACAAACCAAGTTACTTTTTAATGGCTTAATGTTTGGATTATAAAGACCAGTCATATAAGAAACTGATTTTTCCATTTAAAAATTATAATATTTGAAGGCATGGTTTCCCAAATTTTAAGATGTTAAGAGTAATTTAATAAAGTGTAAATGAGGAAGACTGGGAGGACTTAAAGGAATAGCTTCCCAAATTTCAAGTTGAAGACTAACATACCAACCTTCTTGTTTCCCTGAAATTACTTCTGCATGAGAGTCAGAAAACAGAAAGTCGAAGTGCACGGGGATGTCAGTCAGAAGGTCTTCTAGAATGGCTTTCTGTTGACTGTAAGACAATCCAAAAATTTACATATCAATATATTATATCCTGAATTTTTCTGTTTTAGAAAGAAAAAAAAAACCCCTATGGCTCTGGTACACCTTATGTGAAAAAAATAAAATTTAAAACCAACACAGTTCATTGAAAAGACTGTTTATTTTAAGAAGGAATTTTCATGTAAAATTGACAGCTAGTGGGAAGCAGCCACATAGCACAGGGAGATCAGCTCGGTGCTTTGTGACCACTTAGAGGGGTGGGATAGGGAGGGTGAGAGGGAGGGAGAAGCAAGAGGGAAGAGATATGGGGATATATGCATACACATAGCTGATTCACTTTGTTATACAGCAGAAACTAACACACCATTGTAAAGCAATTATACTCCAATAAAGATGTTAAAAAAAAAAAGAGAAGGAATTTTCAGAAGTTGTGTAAATTATGTGATTCTGAGATGTAAAACTACAACTGCAAACAATCCTTAACTAATAAAATAGAAAATCAGTTTTTTTATGACAACTTTACAGTTTACTATTTATAGTCATAAATAAGTATATTAAAAGATATCTGGTGAGTTCTGACTAAGGGAATAGGTCTGGTACTACTCCAGATTTGAAAAAAGAATTTTTAATGTCTTCCTTTTGATGATGACGACGGAAGAGGAAGACAAGGAGGAGGGAGATGAGGGGGATGAAGAGGGAGAAAACCCACCACAGCCAATACCACCACCAGGCTGGCTGGCCCTGCCCTCGTGGGAAGGATCACCTTTCGGGGAGGATTCTCATTCCAGCTGTGCAGAGAATGTAGAGAGGGGTCTCTTTGTGTTTTGCCCGTGGTACATGCTCTGCAGCGAAGTTCAACAGCGGAGAAATGTAATCACTGACTTTCTCTGGAGAGGTAGCAAACTCTGAAATGCCTACAGAAAAAGGACACTCATGTTAACAAGTAGATACTTTAGCTTATAAGGTATGCTTCTTCATAAACTGTCACTGTTTGCAGATGACATGATACTACACATAGAAAATCCTAAAGACACCACCAAAAAACTACTAGAGCTCATCAATGAATTTGATAAAGTTGCCGGATACAAAATAAACATACAGAACTCTGTTGCATTTCTATACACTAACAACAAACTATCAGGAAGAGAAATTAAGGAAACAATCCCATTTACCATCACATCAAAAAGAACAAAATGCCTAGGAATAAACCTACTTAAGGAGGTAAAAGACCTGTATTCTGAAAACTATAAGACACTGATGAAAGAAACTGAAGACAACACAAACAGATGGAAAGATATACTGTGTTCTTGGACTGGAAGAATTAATACTGTTAAAATGACCATACTACCTAAGGCAATCTACAGATTCAATGCAATCCCTATCATTTTTCACAGAACTAGAACTAGTAATTTAAAAACTTGTATGGAAACACAAAAGAATCCGAACAGCCGAAACAAACCTGAGAAAGAAAAGAACTGGTGGTATTACACTCCCTGACTTCAGACTATATTACAAAACTACAGTAATCAAAACAGCATGGTACCGGCACAAAAACAGACATATAGATCAATGGACCAGAATAGAGAGCTCAGAAATAAACCCACGCACTTACAGTCACCTAATCTACAACAAAGGAGGCAAGAATATACAATGGAGAAAAGACAGTCTCGTCAGTGAATGGTGCTGGGAAAACTGGACAGCTACATGTAAAAGAATGAAATTAGAACATTTTCTCACACCATATACAAAAATAAACTCAAAATTGATTAAAGACCTAAATGTCAGATCAGAAACCATAAAACTCCTAGAGAAAACATAGGCAGAACACTCTTTGACATAAAAAGTAGCAATATTTTTTTTGGATCTGTCTCCTAAGGCAGAGGAAAGGAAAGCAAAAATAAACAAATGCAACCTAATTAAACATAAAATTTCTTGCACATAAAAGGAAACCATCGACAAAACAAAAAAGACAACCTACTGAATGGGAGAAAATATTTGCAAGTGACATGACCAATAAAGAGTTAATGTCCAACATATATAAACAGCTCATACAACTCAGTATCAAAAAAAGCAAACAACCCGATTAACAAATGGTCAGAAGACCTGAAGAGACATTTTTCCAAAGAAGACATACAGATAGATGGCCAACAGGCACATGAAAAGATGATCAACATCCCTAATCGTCAGGGAAATGCAAATCAAAACCACAATGAGATATCACCTCACATCTGTCAGAATGGATATCATCAAAAAGACCATAAACAAAAAATATTGGCAAGGATTTAGAGATAAGAGAACCCTTGTACACTGCTGGTGGGAATGTAAATTGGTGTCGCCACTGCGGAAAACAGTATGGAGGTTCCTCAAAAAACTAGAAACAGAACTACCATATGATCCAGCAATTCCACTCCTGGGTATATATCTGAAGGAAACAAAAACACTATTAGAAAAGATACATGCACCCCAATTTTCGCAGCAGCATTATTTACAATTGCCAAGATATGGAAGCAACCTAAGTGTCCATCAACAGATAAAGATGTGGTATGTGTATGCAATGGAATACTACTCAGCCAGAAAAAAAGAATAAAATTTTGCCATTTGCAACAACATGGGTGCACCTGTAGGGTATCATGCTTAGTGAAATAAGTCAGACAGAGAAAGACAAATACCGTTTATTATCACTTATATGTGGAATCTAAAAAATACAACAAACTAGTGAATATAAAAAAAAAGAAACAGACTCACAGATATAGAAAACAAACTAGTGGTTACCAGTGGGGAGAGGGGAGGGGGAGGGGCAAGAGAAGGGTAGGGGATTAAGAGGTACAAAAGAAAAGAAAGTTTTGCTTCTTTAATGAGGCTAATTTGAGAGCAATTCACACTACACACCATACACTCCTAGTTTTTCCCTATCCCTCTGGCAACTCCTTCCACAGTGTCTCGGCTGTTAAGTGATGGTGGTGCTACCTGTTCAGTCCTATGCTCTCTTCTCAGTCATCACAGACCTAACTGAGCAACTATTGTGTGTCAGACACTTGGGATCAGCTGCACATGAGCTCGTCCCTGCCCTTGAGAAACATGCTCCCACTGTCCTCAGCAAGTTTACTCACTCCCATGGCGGCCATCACCATCTATGCCTCAGATCTCCAAATCTTAATCGCAGCCCTCCAGCTCTCTTCCCCAACCTCCAGATGAGTATGTAGTAACTGTCCACTGGACACAGCCATGTGCTTGTCCTCACAGCAACATATGCAAACCCAAACTCAACTTCCACTGTAAACCTGGCTCTTACTGCTCATGACCTACCTCAGCAGCCCCAGCCAGTGTCCTGGGTAAAATCCCTCTCCCTCACCCCAGCGTGTGTTCTGGGTTTCACTGATCGCCTATCCTTGGCTCTGCTCACACTATTTCACTTCTCATCTCTGCTGGACACCACCAACCTCTGCAGCCTGCTGCAGCACATCCTACTCTCAAGTCCTGACAATCCCCAACCACTCTCCATGGTCTGAGATCTTCCTGGTCTGAGATCCTCTGGTGGCTCCTCAATGCCCTCCAGATAAAGCTCAGCTCTAGAACAGCATAACGTGCCCTGAGCACTCACCGATCCCATCTCTTGCCACATTCTTTCCATTTGGCTTCAACTAGACTGCATAAAATTTCTGTAATGCATCATACTCTGGCCTTAGGGCCCCTGCAGCTCCACCAGGAAGAGGCTTCTCTTTGACTGCCTCCCTCCCCCCGCCCCTTTCACCTGGCTGACTCCTGCTCACCCACTGAGCTATGCCCTCTCTGGAAGTCCTCCCTAACAGGACCCTGAAGGCGAGCTCTCGTTACATTCCATGCTTACCCCTACCTCTCGGTGGAGCACTCATTCCACCTCATCGAAACTACCTATTTACTTGCCTGTCTCATTTCCGCTGGAAGTTTCTGGAGGGCACAAACTGTGTCTTGTTCAAATTTATTCTCAGCACCTGACACAGTCTCTTGGCAAATAGCAGGTGCTCAACAAATATTTGCTGAATGAGTACATAAGTGAATGACTATTTCCAGCTGTCATTTAGCCTACAACATTAAAGCTGAGGGGGATTTTAGAAGTCCAAGATTTATTTCACAGATTAGGAAATGGTGGACTCAGAAAGGTTAAGCAATCTGTCAGAGCAATCAGCATCAAGCAAACTAAAAGCCAGATTTTTTGGACTCCACATACAATGCCATTTCAATGGACACCAAGCCCAAAACTATCTAGAATCTATTAAGTAAGGAAATTTCTAGAGTTTTGCTATAATGCTATACACAAGAGCCCATGCTTCAGGACAGAGAAGTACTATAAAAAGGTACCTGAATTTCCACTTCAAACATTTCCTGTAGCATCAAAGAGAATCATATTCAGCCTGATTTTAATGAGATTCTGGTGTGTACCCTGGGATGCTGTTGTAGCTGCCCCTTGTTCTCAGGGAACAACTCCAAGGCATGAAAGTTTTCACCTTATTCCATGAGAGCAGGTAATCACTGATGGAACCTCGGATGTGAAGCCAGATGAAATGCAAAGTGCTTTACAGAGTTTTATTTTTTAATTTTCTGGTGAATTTATTTGGTCAATATTACTTTAACCCTGAAAATGTTTCTAGATTTAGAGACACATAAAAATGTAAGAAATGGGAAAATAGAAAACTAAAAGTCATTCACTAAGACTTACAGAGAAAATGATCTTCTATGAATAACTTTAAAAAAATGTTCACGGGGGCTTCCCTGGTGGCACAGTGGTTAAGAATCCGCCTGCCAACGCAGGGGACACAGGTTCAAGCCCTGGTCCCGGAAGATCCCACATGCCACGGAGCAACTAAGCCTGTGCGCCACAACTAGTGAGCCTGCACTCTAGAGCCTGCGTGCCACAACTACTGAAGTCTGCGCACCCTAGAGCCCACGCTCCGCGGTGAGAAGCCACCGCGATGAGAAGCCTGTGCACCACAATGAAGAGAAGCCCCCACTCACCGCAACTAGAGAAAGCCCGCACGCATCAACAAAGACCCAACTCAGCCAAAAATAAATTAATTAATTTTAAAAAAGTGTTCATGGAAATGTACTCTGGTATCAAAATAATGCTTATACAAGAGACTCAGAGTAAGTTCCCTCTCTTTAACCTGAAAAATGAGGTAGAGATTTTGAATTTTCTGAGCTATATGCTGGTGCCAAGCTGCCCAAACCTCAAAGAACAGTCAACCTGTCGAGTGTTGACTGAAGAAAGAAGTGGGACTGACTTATTCCCTGAAGAATGAGTAGGAGGCGAAAGGTCTACAGTCCTGGTGGACTGTTCTATGAGGACAGGTTTTCTTATCAGTTAAAACTAATCTCTTTTTCACTTACATTTTTGAAATGGGAGACTATAAGCTATAACAGCTATTTTTTGTCAACATTCTCTAATATATTCAAAGATAAATTCTTCAGAATTTTTTATTTAATATTTTACTATTCAACACATTAACTAAATGAAATAAAAGTGCTGAAACTCCATTAAGATCTATGGTCCAATCACATCAGTGATGATCAACCATCGAGACGTAAGGTGCCTATTTCAAGGTACTCCTGAGATCTTCCATTCCTAACGCTCTTGACAGAAGGGTGGAAATGCCCGTGGAAATGATACAGATACAGAAAAAGGTTGAGAACCACCAATTTAAATTGTCTAATGAGGAAGGCAAATCCCAATTTTTACATAACACAGACTTAGAAATGACAGTATCTTTAAAACTAGACATAGTGATATCAGCTCTTCTAAGTTCTATTGTCACTCTTCTTAAATAACCTAGATGATTAGAAATGCACTGGGGTAGCAATTTTTAAAAATAACAAATACATATCAATGTATTCAAGTACAGATGTCCATGAGTTATCTGAAATCACCTTGTCATTAAGGATACAGACCAACGGCTACCAACTAGAAAACAATCCCTCCATAATTAACGTCAACTAGCCAACATTTGAGCAGACACCATAAGTAAAGGCACTATGGTAAATGCTGCAGGAGACAAAAAAGACAGACAAGGGTTTAGGCTATTTTATGAAGGTATTAGTCACGTTATGCAAGATGAACAGAAAAGGGGAAACAGAGTGAAACAAGGAGATCAACTGGGTCCTGGTGTGAGCTCTGAATGAGGGTGATGACTGCAAGGAGAGAAAGGGAAAGACGTGAAAGCCAGCACAGAGAACGAAAAGGCAGAGCCTGGTTACCAGTCAGATATTTATCATTTACATACCGGGTTTTATTTTCATAACCACAGGCTTTCGGTTTTTATCCCGCATTTGCCTGATATCCAACAGATCATGAGGATTGCCATTATGCCTTGGCCAGCAATAGACAAATATCCGAGACCCGCTGCTACCACAGTCCACCACGATACCATAGTTCACATTGGGGTTATTGGTGTCTGTAGCTTCAATGTCAGTAACTCGTGCCAAGTACCTTGTTTAGAGAAACAAACACATACTTTTAATGAGACAGAGGCTATCAATAATGCAATAAACAAACACCAAATCAGTGATCTCTAAGCTGTGTGGTAGTACCACCGTAACACTTTTACAACTGCCAAATGATTAAAAAGTCAAAAGAAAACAAAAAAGTGATAGTGGTAAAAGTAATCTAGAGCAGATACACACTCATCATTCCTTTAAGTAAGTTCAAATAAGCTCTGAAAAGCAAAACTCTATTTCCAGACTATCAACATTAACTGAAAAATCAGCTTAAAAGATATCACAGGAGAAGCTTATGCTTAAATCCTCTTATGATGTGGATTTGGTGGTAAACGAATAAACCATTTCAAGCAGTTTAATTTTTCATGCTATGCTGTATTCGGTACAAAATCTGTTTCCTCCAGCCACCTGCTCCTTAAATTCCATCCAAATCCCCAAAGTCGGGAAGTCATAACATGAAAGTATGGCATCCCATCTAGAAAACAAATGTTTTTCCCTCCTACCTTTGAAACTTCTTATCTCTGGAGAGCCGCCCATACTTATTTCGGATTATGACAACAGAAAAGTATAAAAGTGAAACAGCAGCAGCCAGAATGCTAATGACGATAATTTGGCGTAAGTTGGTGTTCAGAATTCGGGGACACCCCACTGGAGAGATGCTGAAATGCCAGGAAGCCGGAAAAAGACAGGAGAAGCCGATCCTGAAATTTCAAAAAGACAGGTTTAGCTAAAGCAGTCTGCTCCAGAGAGGCCTCCCCTCACCTCCACTGATCGGAAAGTTAAAACATTCAGCTTGAGCTGCCCCTACTTCCCTGCTGGTAGGTTATCGGTATACCGGCATCTTCCACATTGCTATTGATATGTAACTCGTTATTATAAAATTACATGAATGAGAATTAAGCTCTGATGACACTTCTATGTTCCCCCTTTCTGGAGAGTATTAAGTAGTTTTATTTGTGCCCTGCTTTGTTCCAAAAATAGAATTATAGACAGCTTATAAGAATAAGTTCAGGGCCTCCCTGGTGGCGCAAGTGGTTGAGAGTCCGCCTGCCGATGCAGGGGATACGGGTTCGTGCCCCGGTCTGGGAGGATCCCATATGCCGCGGAGCGGCTGGGCCCGTGAGCCATGGCCGCTGAGCCTGCGCGTCCGGAGCCTGCGCGTCCGGAGCCTGTGCTCCGCAACGGGGGAGGCCACAACAGTGAGAGGCCCGCATACCGCAAAAAAAAAAAAAAAAAAAAAAAAAAAAAGAATAAGTTCAATACGATAAATATGTAAATCTATAATGAAACCAGGTTTAAGGATGCTGAATTTAGAGCCCAGAAACACATGTAATAAGGAAAGCCTGCAAAGGTGGCTGAGCATGATAGCGACCAAAAACCCTGTCTGTTACAGCAGAAACATATAAACAGCCCAGGAGGAATAAGATTGTCTAACACTGAATCCCGAGGCCAATCTCTCCCGTGCTGATTGCGTGAGAAAAAGGGAAAAAACAGTATCTTTAACAACATCCCCGCAACAGTCAATAAATACGTTTTGTATATCCTGTGTTTTTAGAAATATTCCTGAGCCATTTTTGCAAATAAACTTTCTTCTCAGTTTGTCAGGAATGAGAGACTATTATTAGGCTTAAAAAACAAAACAAAACAAACCTTGCTGCCTTTGGGATAAATTCTACTGTTTACTGTTAATTTCTACACTCTTCCCTTTAAAGAGTGCTTCATGGACTAAAACATCTCACAGAAGGGGGAGGTATCCCGTCAACCCAATGGAATTTTCTATTTGTAGTTTCTGGTCTCCATGTGGGTTCTTGGGCCACGCCATGGAGTTTATCACCCCTCCCATACCTCCGAGGCTTACAGGTCGGTATCCTGTGCTTAATACACCTCCTCCCAGATTCCAACATGTGTGTCCTTTACAGTAAACTACATGAACCCCACTTTCCTTCGGTGACAGGCGCCCCCCTGGGGACCTGGAAGAACAAAGGTGTTAAACAGAAGTGTAGCACAACTTTAACACTTTTCACTTGGGATTTAGGTTCCTCCCCGCTCTCCAGACCTGCTTCTGTGGCACCAAATCTTGGGTTTTACAGTGCCGGTGATTGGGCACCATCACTCACCTCCCCATGCTGGCAGGTCAGAGGTCAGGCGAGGCCCTGGGAGTCAGTCCTCACACACCATTACAGAAGGCCTCCCGGTGCCAGAGCCCTCCTGTTCCAGGAAGCGACAAAAGTCACCAAGACAGCACAAGCCAAGGAGACGCTATGTTCTTCATCAAGTGCCTGCTTAAATCCAAGCACACGTAATCTGGTCTGTGATCCTTGCAGCGGAGCTCTTAGCTCGGTTTATTTTGAGCAACACGCTTCAGAGTTAATTTCGTACTATCAGAGACATAGGCCTAAATCAAAAGAGATAATAACAGTCTGGCATTTTTACCTAAATGCCAATCAGTGACGCCAAAATACAGGTCACCGAATAGCTCTTAACCACCTTATGGGGCTGAATGTTACGGAAGATTAGGGCTGGGAATAGGAGGCAGGCGGAATGAATAACCGAATGGGAGCCTGAACTCTCCGTCCACCTGATAAATACCTACTAGATGGCTCTTTTATGTACAAAGTACCACGCGAGGCACCATGTTCCTCGTGAGCTCTGTCACCTTCACCGTGGCGGCCACTCCTTCAGCTCCCAGACCTCAAATCACAGGAGAACAGGAGGCCGGGGCCTCCTTCCAACCCGCCGGATCCGAAGGACGCGTGATCCCGGGTCTCCTTCTTGGTCTTGTGGCACCGCTGTACCTCTTCCAGGCCTCTCGGGACAGCTGTCTCCCCTAGTCTGCTTGTTAGCTCTTGAACGATTCCTTCTCAGGACCCTCCGCGTCTCGGCGTTGCTGCACGTCCTGTCTGCTCTGTTCCCCAGGTTCTCTGTCTTGGCTCCAACCTCTGTTCCTGGTCAACTTCACTTACTGCTTCAGTGATCTGACAGCTCAGCACTTTCTTTCTCCGCCCCAGGCTTCTCCTCTGAGCTACAGGTACATATCTTCAAGCACCTACCAACAGCCCCATCTGAACATCGCACGGGCCCGTGAGAAACACTTCTGAAGCTGAAGCCTTCCACTGTAACCCTCACCCTCTCCTCCCACGCTCCTCCTCTCAGTCTCAACCCCATCGGCTGCTCAGGGAGAAACTAGGGAGTCGTGCCTGACCCCTCCCTCCTCTTCGTCCTCCAGAGCCAACTTCTTACGGAGTCCGTCCATTTCTTTAACCTCCATTCCTCTAAAGCCTGTCCCTTTTCTTAGCACTTCTGCCTGAGGTGAGCTTATCTTACTCGTACCTGGCCTATCAGGACAGCAGCCTGACTCGTCAGTCTCCCACCTGCCGTCTCAACCCAGCGGCTCTCCAGTTCCTCACCCCATAGCTTCAGGCAGATTCTTCGACGGAAACTGACATCCACCCCATCCCTGCTCAGGTCCAGGATCCTGTTAATCTTGTGCTGGAAATCCTCCAACGGCTCCCCTCGCAAGTAAATAAAGGCCAAAGGCCGTACCCTGACTCCCCGTCCTACGGGATCCGGACATCTGTTACTGCTCTGACCTCACCGTCCCTCTCCCTTTCTCACTTCACTCCAGCCACGCTGGTGTCCACACTGTCTTCACACACGCCAGGCACTGTCTGGTCTCAGAGCCTCTCAATGTGCTGCTCCCTCTGCTTGGAAATGATCCATATGGCTTATTTTTTCACTCCCTTCAGATCTTTACTCAATGTCACCTTCTCAGGGAGGCATGCCCTGGTCACCCAATCTATAACTGCAAGCCCTCCCCTCCATCCAGCTCCCTTCCCTGGGTTATTTCTCCTCCTTAGCATTTACGTATTTATTTACTTCTTTTTTTTTTTTTTTTTTTTGCCACACCACATGCATGGAGGTTCCCAGTTCCCCAACCAGGGATCGAACCCATGCCCTCTGCAGTGGAAGCTCGGAGTCTTAACCGCTGGACCACCAGAGAAGTCCCTTTATGAACTTCTTATATAGTGCTTATTATGTGCCAGGCCCTGCTCAAATGCTTTACAAATACTAATCTATTCCTCCTATCAACCACCAAGGTAGCTACTATTTGCATAATATTTTACAGATGAAGCAGAGAGGCTAAGTAATGTGCCTGAGGTCACACAGCTAATAAAAGGTGACTATAAATAAAAGAGCTGGGATTCAAGCATGTGAATCCATACTCCTATCCTGTCCTCTAACACACTCTGTGTGTGTGTGTGTGTGTGTGTGTGTGTGTGTGTTTGCATTTCTCTTGCTCATGTGTCTCCTCCTCCAGAATGCCAGCCCCACAAGGGGCCAGATTTAGGTCTGCTTGGCTGCATTCCCAGCGTGGCAGCCCCTAGGAAAGGGCCTGGCAAGAAGTCAAGTTTCAGAGTTCTGGGACCCAAAAGGGTTACAAACTTATACACTAGGGTAATCTTTCCAAAACAAACAGTCATCATGACACTTCCCCACTTCCCAATTTTTCTCTCTCACTCAGGAAAAAGTCCCAACTCCTTAGGATGGTAAAAGAGGTCCTTCTTGATCTAGTCTTGCGCTATTCCATACGGTAGCCATTGCCACGTGTGGCTAAAGTAATTTAAATTAAAAATTCAGTTTCTCCAGACTCACAGATATAGAGACCAAACTAAGTGGCTACCAGTGGGGAGAGGAAAGGAGGGAGGGGCAAGTGAGGGGTAGGGGATTAAAGATGTTCATCACAGTATTACGTATAATAGCAAAACACTGTTCTAAACGAATGTGCCTTATAGGGGGGTGGATTAAATTAAACATGGTCCATGTATGCAATGGACTACGATGTGACTGTTAAAGGTGCTCACACAGATCTACATTTATTGACATGGAAAGATACTCATGATAGGTTAAGTAAAAAAAAAAATAACATCATGCATAGAAAGGAGAAAATGGAAGGAGAAAAACCAAAATGTTAACAGTGGTTAGTTATTTCTGAGTAGTGAGATAATGGATCATCTCTGTTCTCTTCCCTAGGCTTGCCTAGATTGCTTAAAGGGCATATACTAATTTTATCATCAGAAGAAACAACAGAACCGTCTTTAACAAGCTACCTTTGACTGATATCTCCAGTTTCCAGCATCCAATCCTCTTCTGGATATATCAAGAAAGCCCGTCTTCAAAACCCTTCATGGCACAGGAATTCATTCCAGTCTGAACATTTAAAAAAAATCGATAATTATGTGATAGCTGAACTAAGAACAAAAGAAAAGAATGTTTAATTAACAGCTTAAAGTCAAGGTCCTTGGGAGAAGGAAGGCCTTTCACGATTCAACGATTTGTATTATGAAGGGCACAGAGGAGTAATAAGACTGACTCCAATCTCGAGGCTTCTGCCGATTGGTAATGGAGAAAATACCAACACCCAAGAAATAATCAAGAGAGTAACAGAAGGCAATGTTAAATTATCTGGACTCCTGCTGTACCAGTTCAGAGAGCACGGTGAAGGCTACAAGATTCCTGCAGGTGGGAAGTAGGCTTTGGATGGGGGAGGAGAAAGGAGAGTACCTTTCAAAGAAGAGGCCCTGTTAGGATGCACCATGGCAAACTTAGTAAATGTTATTTAATCCGGTGTTTGTCTTAGGCCTTTTTTTTTTTTTTTTTGAGATATGTGATGACTTTGACAATGAGGATAAATAGATATTTTTTGTAAGTTACAAAATGTGTGTTTAAAGACAGACAGAAAATAGGTCAGCTTGTAAATTGCTAAAGTAATTACTTTCACTTAGGACAAAAGTATGGCTGAATATCACCCAGCAGACAACAATACAGTAATTTGATCTTAAAATGTAAACTCCAGCTGTATTTGCAGCTAAGAGTCTTGGCACCAGGGTTTAGGGTGGCAAACTCTTAGCAATATTACATAAACCTGCCATGTTTTTAAAAGGCCTAAGTTGTGTGAGGCCCATCACCAGAGAGATGCATTAACTCGAATTCTTTCAGCTGATGGGGCCCCCCTTAGCTGAACATTCTTTAGCGGAGTGAGGTCCGCTGGGTCCTGAGTTAAAGTCTTTTCAGTCAGTTTCTCATTGACAGTCCTAAGGAAAACAGTGAAAACAATACAAGTCAACTGCAAAGTGAAATGGCTCCCACGGTGAAAAATGCAGGATGCAGTGATACAGACATTAGCAAATTCTGAAATTACAGGCAAACAAAATAACAGAAAAATGAGACTCTGGAAGAGCTAAACCTGAGTAAGAACAGGTAAGATGCCACGAAGGGTGCTTCAAAAAAGAACAATATGAATATCAAAAGATTACAAGAGAACCTGGAAAAATCAAAAGAAGCCCACAAATAGGCAGAATTCTGTAAGAAATGACTGTCTTGGGGAGAGTGAGAGGCCAAAGTGAAGTGAAGGATGCTGTGTGGCACTCAGTTGTGGGAAAAATACATCAAAACAACTTGATTCGTTTGTTGTTTTAAGAAGAATGCACAGTAACACGTGTTGGCAAGGATGTGGAAAAAGAGGAACCTTGAGCATTGTTGGTGGGAATGTAAACTGGTGCAGTCACTACGGAAAACATGATGGAGGTTCCTCAAAAAATTAAAAATGGATCTACCATATGATCCAGCAATTCCATTTCTGGGTATTTTTCTGAAGAAAACAAAAACATTAATTTGAAGAGATATATGCACCCCTGTGTTCATAGCAGGATTATTTGCAATAGCCAAGATATGGAAGCAACCAAAGTGCCCAACGACAGATGGATAAAAAAATTGTGGTGTATGTATACAATGAAATATTACTCAGCCACAAAAAAAGAATGAAATCTTGCCATTTGTGACAACATGGATGGGCCTGGAGGGCATTATGCTAAGTGGAATAAGTCTGACAGAGAAAGACAATACTGTATGATTTCACTTATATGTGAAGTCTAAAAAACAAATGAGCAAACATAACAAAACAGAAACACACACAAACATACAGAGAACAAACTGGTGGTTGCCAGAGGGGTAGGAAATGGGAGGAGGAGAGAAACAGGTGAGAGAGATTAAGAGGTACAAAATTCCAGTTACAAAATAAATGAGTCACAGGGGTGAAATTTACATATGGAATATAGTCAATATTGTAATAACTTTTGTATGGTGACAGATGGTAACTAGACTTACGGTGGTGATCTTTTTCGTAATGTACAGGATTATCGAATCCCTATGTTGGGCACCTGGAACTAACATAGTGTTGTAGGTCAATTATGCTTCAATTTTTTTAAATAAGAGAAAAAAGAAGAATGCACATAGTTGCATTTATGATCGACATTTTCTTAATATTTATATTTTTTTAATTTTATTTATTTATTTTAATAAATTTATTAATTTTTTGGCTGCATTGGGTCTTCATTGCTGTGTGCGGGCTTTCTCTAGTTGCGGCGAGTGGGGGCTACTCTTTGTTGCAGTGGCTTCTCTTGTTGCGGAGCACGGGCTCTAGGCACGTGGGCTTCAGCAGCTATGGCTCGCGGACTCAGTAGTTGTGGCTCACGGGCTCTAGAGCACAGGCTCAGCAGTTGTGGCACACGGGCTTAGATGCTCCGCGGCACATGGGATCCTCCCGGACCAGGGCTCGAACTCGTGTCTCCTGCATTGGCAGGCAGATTCTTAACCACTGTGCCACCAGGGAAGTCTCTAAGTTTTATTTTTCAATAGCAAGTGCTAATCAAACCTCTTCACTACCTCTCACTGTTCATTTGCAAACTTCTGGTCCCCATTTTAAATGATCTTTTTCTGGTCACACTTTTCCCTGCATCCCCTCTGTAGTTTCACAAATCTGCAACTCTGACTTCCCTCAAGTTTCAGTTCCACATCCTGAGCTTACTCAGTTACCACACACTCATTTAGTCTAAGATTGGGCTCCCAAATCTTTTGACACAAACTAATACCCCCTTCCAAATTCCCCAGGTCTAAGAGGAGTCTCATCATGGACTGGGGTCACCTGGTTCTTAACCTTGATTCCCAATTATCTGTGTGTTGCTACTTTATGTCATTCATCAGGTCCTGTCAATTCTTCCTCAAACAGTCCACACATCTAAAATGACCACAGCAGACACCCCTACCTCAGGATAGGTCTCTAGGCAGGTCACTGACCTTCCGCCTTCACCGTGAACACAATTCTTTGGAAACATTTCTCTGTAAAACATTACCTTCACAATACAACCAGCTCAAGAAAAAAAATCTAGAAACGATAAATGCTGGAAAGGATGTGGAGAAAAGGAAACCCTCCTGCACTGTTGATGGGAATGTAAATTGATACAGCCACTATGGAGAACAGTATGGAGGTTCCTTAAAAAACTAAAAATAGAATTACCATAGGACCCAGCAATCCCACTACTGGGCATATACCCTGAGAAAACCATAATTCAAAAAGAGTCATGCACCAAAATTTTCATTGCAGCTCTCTTTACAATAACCGGGACATTGAAGCAATCTAGGTGTCCATCAACAGATGAATGGATAAAGAAGATGTGGCACATATATACAATGGAATATTACTCAGCCATAAAAAGAAATGAAATTGAGTTATTTGTAGTAAGGTGGATGGACCTAGAGTCTGTCATACAGAGTGAAGTAAGTCAGAAAGAGAAAAACAAATACCATATGCTAATGCATATATATGGAATCTAAAAAAATAAAAAGGTACTGACGAACCTAGTTGCAGGACAGGAATAAAGTTGTAGACATAGAGGATGGACTCGAGGACACAGGGTGGGAGGTGGAAGCTGGGTCGAAGTGAGAGTAGCATCGACATATATACACTACGGAATGTAAAATAGTTAGCATAGCACAGGGAGATCAGCTCGGTGCTTTGCGTTGACCTAGAGGGCTGGTATAGGGAGGATGGGAGGAAGGCTCTAGAGGGAGGGGATATGGGGACATATGTATGCATATGGCTGATTCATTTTGTTGTACAACAAAAACTAACACAGTACTGTGAATCAATTATACTCCAATAAAGATCTATTGGGACTTCCTGGTGGCACAGTGATTAAGAATCCGCCTGCCAACGCAGGGGACACGGGTTCAAGCCCTGGTCCGGAAAAATCCCACATGGCGCGGAGCAACTAAGCCTGTGTGCCACAACTACTGAACCTGTGCTCTAGAGCACGCGAGCCACAACTACTGAGCCCACGTGCCACAACTACTGAAGCCCGCATGCCTAGAGCCCGTGCTCCGCAACAAGAGAAGCCACCGCAATGAGAAGCCCGCGCACCGCAACGAAGAGTAGCCTCCACTCGCCACAACTAGAGAAAATCCGCGCACAGCAACGAAGACCCAACACAGCCAAAAAATTAGAAGAAAAAAAAAAGATCTATTTAAAAAAAAAAGAACCTTCCAGAGCCTACGGGTCAACAACAGCGTCCCTGTGTGGCATCTGAGACCTTCCATTCATCAAACGGTCCCATCTTATTTTACTAAACTGGTCTCTGCTCAACCCCAGATAACATCTCTCTGCTCTAGTGAGGTGAGTCTCTCCTCTCCCACACAAGCTGTTCTCGTTCTTGTCTTGGGCCATTACTTAAGTCACTTCCTACTAAGTAATATTTCCTGTTCACAATATTACACTTCTTTCAAGGCACAGGTCAGTATTTTTCTTTGCCAAGATTTAACTTGTTATATTTCCCAATGTTTATCCACACTCTGAATCTTCTCGTTATTCATGTGTAGTTGATTTAAGATAAACATGCTGAATAAATATGTAAAGAATATAAATACCTAGATAACTTTCATTTTGTTTCTTCTTTCTACACTATATAGGTAAGGGTTGAGATCATGCATTCCTATTAGGCCTGGAAGGATGTAAACCACAGATTCAATATGCAACAAATAAATCAATGTTAAGGTTAACAATGGAATAAACAAACTACGTACACAAATTAATACTCCATTTTATAATTCTGCTAATGTGTCAGACAGAATGAACAGACCTGATACAAAGACACAATAACATCAAATATAACATAATACAAAGAATATAATTCTTTTAGGCCTCTCCAAGGCTGGAAAATTATTTTCATTACACAAAGCAGAACACAGTAAAGGCTGTAATGTGAAATTAAACTAGGGATCTGAGTCTCTAATTTAGAATTCTTTAATAACCTAGTTTATCTTTCAGCATGGAAGCATCTCTTTTCTTTCCTAAACAGTCTACACCAGCGTTCGTCTAACTGGGGTCTGAGAACCCCTGCGGGCTCTGAGTCAAATTCCAGAGAATGAGCGAACTGTCCCTTTAAGAGGTGTCACGCATTACTCGAGTTTGTGAAACACTGCTCTTACCATCACTTTATTGCCCAACGAGCTCTATTTTTCCAATGGAGCTAATCAGATTTAGATTTTGGAGAAACCTAAAGCATGAAACTTGGTAAAGGCAGAGTAAAGCAAAAACGATGCTGACTTGTAAATGTCATGACAAGGTGGCAGGTAAGACCCGCAGGGTCCTCGGTGCAGCATCCTTCTCCCCCGCCAGGTCCTTCCCCATGCGGCCCAGACCCGCGCCCACTACGTGTCAGAGGGGAAATCCAGCGCGGTCACCGGAGCGGGTGCCGACAGCACGACTGCCAGCTTTCTCCCGCCAGGGGCTGGGGGACAGCACCTGCCGCCCGGGGTCACGGACGCTGACGGCTGGCGCCCGGATGCGGCCGCGCGGCCCGGGCGGCGGGGAGGCAACGGCGCGGGAAGGGCCCCCGGGGCAGAGTGGCTCGTCCGCGGCCTCGCTGCCCCGTCGGGCCCCGCCGGGCCCCGTCGGGCCCCGCTTCGGCCGCCCACCCTCCCCTCGTCCGCGCCGGAAAGGCCGCCTCACCTGCTCGGCAGCGTCCGACTCGGCGGTCGGGGTTCCCGGGAGCGGGGACCCGCGAGCGGAGCGCATCACGGCCACCGCAGCGAGGCGGCGCCAGCAACGCAGTCGCGGCTTCCCGGCAGCAGCTTCCCAGTAGCTCCGCTCCTTTCCCGCAGCCGTACCGCCAAAACACCACCCCGTAGCCACCCGCGTCGCGTCACCGGCAGCGGCGGGAGCGCGCACGCCGAGGGGCGGGGCCTGCGCCGCGCCGCCGTGACTGGCATCCGAGCGCAGCGCTGTTCCGCGGACCACGCGGGTGCAGGCGAGCTCAGTGAATGGCGAAAGTGAAAGTGGCATTAATGAAATAACCAGTACTGTGGCTTAAATAACCAGTAGTGGCTTGGTTACCGCCGATCCTAGGCTGTCCCGCTGACAGCGAGGCGCAAAGTGCTTATGACACCGCAGTTCATTTTTTCTTAATTAATTAATCAATTATTGGCTGTGTTGGGCCTTCGTTTCTGTGCGAGGGCTTTCTCTAGTTGCGGCGAGCGGGGGGCACTCTTCATCGCCGTGCGCGGGCCTCTCACTATCGCGGCCTCTCTTGTTGCGGAGCACAGGCGTAGTAGTTGTGGCTCACGGGCCTAGTTGCTCCGCGGCACGTGGGATATTCCCAGACCAGGGCTCGAACCCGTGTTCGCTGCATTGGCAGGCAGATTCTCAACTACTGTGCCACCAGGGAAGCCCCGCAGTTCATCTTTTATTTGTGTTCTTCAGTATTATGGAAAACAGCACTTGAAAACTTAAGAAGAACGGCATTTTTGCTCGACTCGACATTTCATTTTGCAACTTTGCCAGTAGCTATCCCTATTTTACAAGCGGGGAAACGAAGCTCAAACTCATTCAATGACTCTCTTAAGGTCCACATAATTAGTAAAAGCCAGGATTCCATCCTTACCAAAAGTTGCATGTTTCAGAGCCTACTCTGGGTTAGAGCACCTCCAACACAGTCGATGGTTATGAGTAGAAATAGTGAGGTGAACACTAGTTCCAGAGAGTTAACCCCAAGACCTGGACTTAGCTCAAGGCCCCACTCTAGCTTGACAAAAAAAAGTGCCTTGAAGTCACAGAGCTGGAAGAGACCTTGAGAAACACAGCTTTTTATCCTTTTTTCTTTTCTTTTTTTTTTTTTTCTAAACAGGTGAATACACTGCTTCCCAGAGATAGAAAGTGACCAGCCAGCCTAGCCAGTTTAAAATATTTTTAAAAATGAGAGTCCTGGAAATGTCTACTCTATTACTTGTGTCAAGTTAAACAAGCTTGGACAAAACTAGTAGTTATAAATTTTAAGCAGAATCCTTGGTCCAGCACCAGCTTGGGTTAAATCTCCTTGTGGTAGCATTTCATCCTTGGATTCAGATACTGTTCATGGAAGAAGCCTAGCAGTGACCAAGGAGTCTTGTGCTTTGGAAGTAAATACTGTCTTTTAACTATTGCTCCATACTAGAATCATAAAGCCACAGAATGTTCCAACAAAGAGACCATAGTTACTATCTAGACCAAACCATCTCCTTTTAGTGTTAAGGAACCTGGAACCCAGAGAGACTGAATGTCTTGCCCTAGAGGTTCTGCCCTAGAGGCAGGAGGGGAAGCAGAACCTCTGGCTCTGACTCCTACTTGAGTGCCCTTTTATGGCAATCTGTTGCTATTTTTAAAAAATGACCCATTTGGATAGCTTACACATTAGAAAGCTCTGTGACTTATACCTAAGGTTAGCTTTGAGAAGCTGAAGTAGTTGGCCACCTATGATTTTAGGGCCAGGACCCCTCAAAATTACGTCTGTTTCAAAGTCCTTACCATCTGTGTTACTGGTTCATATTATGGTAGTCTCTCTCTCGAGGAGGCCTCTACCAAAATGCCAGACTAGAATTATCACACCATCAGTATTTCCTGATAATTCATATACAACAATTTTCTGATAAGAGCTAGGAAAAAAGTATAAAATATGAAAACATGGAATATGCTGCATTAGTTTCCTAGAACTGCCATAACAAATTACCCCAAACTGGGTAGCTTAAAACAACGGAAATTTATTCTTTCATAGTATGGGAGGCTCGAAGTCTGAAATCAAGGTGTTGGCAGGGCCATGCTCTCTCCGAAGAGTCTAGGAGATGATCCTTCCTTGCCTGTCAGTTTCTGGTTGTTGCCGGCAATCTTTGGCATTTCTTGGTTTGTAGATGCATCACTCCAATCTCTGCCTTTTCTGTCACATGATGTTCTCCTGTGTGTCTCTGTGTACAAATTCACCTCTTCTTAAAAGGACAGCAGCATAAAAAAAAAAAAAAAAAAAAGACAGCAGCATATTGGATTTAGCCACACCCTCTCCCCTCCCAACCAATACAATACGATTTCTTCTTAACATGATTATATCTGTAAAGATCCTGTTTCCTAATAAGGTCACATTCACAGGTTCTGGGTGGACATGAATTTTGGGGGGACTCTATTCAACCCAGTACATGAGAGGACCAGCCCGGTTTTGGTCATCAGGGAAGGCTTCTCTGAAGAAGTGATGTTTGAGGTCACACCGGCAAGATGAATAGGAATTAACCAGAAGATGGATGAAGTCTGGGCCTATATGAAGTAGCGCTTCAGGCAGTGGAAACAGCAAAGAGGCTCTGAAGTGGGTAGAAACACAACTGTCAGAGTGAGCCATCAACTTATTCTCCCTTATTAACAGGAGAAATTTAAAAACTAAGCTAATATGAGACAACAGTTACTGCGTACTTTATGCCAGGCACAGTTCTAAGAGCATTAGAAAACATTTCCAATAGAATGGTAATGAAAATACGTCAAAATTCATGGAATGCAGCCAAAGCGATAATTACTGAGAAATTTATAGCTTTAAAAGCTTATTTTTGTAAAGAAAAAAAAAGTTTGAAATCTGGGCCTCCCTGGTGGCGCAAGTGGTTGAGAGTCCGCCTGCCGATGCAGGGGATACGGGTTCGTGCCCCGGTCTGGGAGGATCCCATATGCCGCGGAGCGGCTGGGCCCGTGAGCCATGGCCGCTGAGCCTGCGCGTCCGGAGCCTGCGCGTCCGGAGCCTGTGCTCCGCAACGGGGGAGGCCACAACAGTGAGAGGCCCGCATACCGCAAAAAAAAAAAAAAAAAAAAAAAAAAAGAAGTTAGGATAAGAAAAGAAAATTAAAACCAAAGCAAATAGAAGGAAGGTGGTAATTTTTAAAAATAAGTAGGACAAAATTAACAAAACCACAAGTTGGTTCTTTGAAAATATTAATAAAATTGATCAATTCGTAGTGAGATTGATCAGGAAAAAAGAAAGAAAACACAAATAATCAAAATCAAGACTAAAGGAAGAACATCCTTACAGATCCTACAAAAATTTAAAAAAAATAATAAGAAAACGTAATGAACAACTATATGCTGGTTTCAACAATTTGGATGAAATGGAAAAATTCTTGGAAAAATACAATTTCCCAAAATTGACAGAAGAAAAAATCATCTGAATGGCCCTATATCTTTTATGGTCCCCAGAAGAAAATTCCAGGCCCAGATGGTTTCACCAGTAAATTTTATCAACTGTTTAAGAAAGAAATCATACCAATCTTATATAAACTCTTTCAAAGAAATAGAGAAGGGGGGAATATTTCCTAACTCACGAGGTCAGAATAATCCTGATTCCAAGAGATAAAAAAGAAGGAAAATTACATACACATCAATATCATTTATGAACATAAACACAAAAATTCTAACAAAACATTGTCAATTCAAATCCAGCAATATCTATCTAAAGGGAGTAAGATAGCTTAACCAAATGAGATTTTTTTCAAGAAATGCAAGGTTGGTTCAACATTTAAAAATAATCCGTATTATTCATTACATAAACAGAATAAAGGAGACAATTCATATGATCTCAATCAGTGTAGAAAAAGCATTTGACAAAGTTCAACACTCATTCATGATTTAAACCAAAAAGCTTTCATCAACTATAAAGGGAATCATCTTCCTTAGTTTGTTAGCATATTTACAAAAGAACTACATCTAACATGGTTGCAAGTTCAAAGTACGTTATTGCAAGTCTGTGTTTTGAAAGTATTAAATCATTAGAGAAATGCAGATCAAAACTACAATGAGATATCACCTCACACCAGTCAGAATGGCCATCATCAAAAAATCTACAAACAACAAATGCTGGAGAGGGTGTGGAGAAAAGAGAACCCTCTTGCACTGTTGGTGGGAATGTAAATCGATACAGCTACTATGGAGAACAGTATGGAGGTTCCTTAGAAAACTAAAAATAGAACTACCATACGACCCAGCAATCCCACTACTGGGCATATACCCTGAGGAAACCATAATTCAAAAAGAGTCATGTACCACAAAGTTCATTGCAACTCTATTCACAATAGCCAGGACATTGAAGCAACCTAGGTGTCCATCAACAGATGAATGGATAAAGAAGATGTGTCACATATATACAATGGAATATTACTTAGCCAGAAAAAGAAACAAAACTGAGTTATTTGTAGTGAGGTGGATGGACCTAGAGTCTGTTATACAGTGAAGTAAGTCAGAAAGAGAAAAACAGATACCGTATGCTAACACATATATATGGAATCTAAAGGGAAAAAAAGTTTATGAAGAACCTAGGAACAGGACAGGAATAAAGACGCAGATGTAGAGAAAGGACTTGAGGGCACAGAGAGGGGGAAGGGTAAGCTGGGACGAAGTGATAGAGTGGCATGGACATATAAACACTACCAAATGTAAAATAGATAGCTAGTGGGAAGCAGCCGCATAGCACAGGGAGATCAGCTCGGGGCTTTGTGACCACCTAGAGGGGTGGGATAGGGAGGGTGGGAGGGAGATGCAAGAGGGAGGAGATATGGGGATATATGTATATGTATAGCTGATTCACTTTGTTATAAAGCAGAAACTACAGAAACGAACACACCATTGTAAAGCAATTATACTCCAATAAAGATGTTAAAAAAAAAAGAAAGTATTAAATCAGAGTTTCAAAAAGGGATGTGATGTCTGGACTGCAGAAGCCATCCTGTAACCATGAGGCAACAGTGATGCAGATAAGAAGCCAATACTAAATATGTTGAAACAGAAAGAGAGAGTTGCCTAGGTCCATCATGGCATCACTAAATCACTAAAATAATACTAGCCACTGATGTACATCTTACTCCTTGTTATGAGAGGAGAATAAAGCCTTTGTTTGTTTAAATTACTTCTGGCTGGATATTCCATTACTTGCCATTAGGTCTCAGAGGCAACATGACTTGTTCAAGTTCCTAAAACAGGAAGGGATGCAGGATGATTGAATGTGAAGCTAACTAAACTGGAAGGTGGAAACCTGGATCCCAGTCCCTGCTATGCTATTCATTGACTGCATAAGCTTAGAAAAATTTAGTTTGCCTCACTGGTTCTCACCATCCATATGTAACTTTAAAAAGGGAGTGGAGAGGTGGCTAGGTTGACCTCTAAGGTCTGAAATCCACGATTTCTAAGAGGCAAAAGAGACCAGAAACAAGGTCCTCCCTTCCTCCTTCCCCTCTCTCCCTCCTTCTCCACCTCTGCTTCCTCATTATAAAATCTAACATAAGATAGAAGAACTCTTTCCTTTTTAAATTGAACTCCAGATACTTTTAAAACTGTGCATGTGGGAATCTTAATGAATGGATTAGGGCCAGTGAAAACCATCAATATTTAGAACCCAAACAGCATTTCCTTTAGTTATCTTTCTGGAAAAACCTCCAACATGGCCATAGCTTGGCATTCTGTTGGCTTTGCTCTCCAAATGTTTTTACCCATCATTCCAGGGAGACTAAATTGGCAAACGGGCCCTCCTGGCAGTCTGTAAGTGTTGGGAGGAGGTGACTGTGAGGCACTGGATGTCATGGAAACAAAGGAATCAAGTGACCCTTGGAAACAATGAGTCCTATTGCCCTCCTCCGTTCCTGTTTGCCTTCCAATGCACGCATGCACAGACTGGTTTTTGAGCGACTTGGCTAATAATCCTATATATTTATACAGCATTTGTCTTCAAGAAGATCATAACACTTTACAGACATGACCTCATTTATGAGCCCAGCATTCCTAAGGCAGGGAATGGGCCAGGAGAATTCTTATTTTATGGTGTTTTGTCATGGAGTGAAAGCACTTGAGATTCAGAAAGAGGAAGGGACTTGGTCAAAGCAGCATCAAAATTCACAGGGTTTCCTTCAAACTTTTCTCATCACAGCATGTGACCAACTGGACCATAAAGGGGTCTAGTGGGATGTGGATCATTACACACACATAAACATACACACACACAAAATAGGGAGTGGACATGGTTGCTTTTGCTGCCTACAACCATCCTTCTCTTTTTGGTAACAGTACCTTGAATCTCTGAAGCAGTATGCCTGTCTCGCACTCAGTCCATTTGGGTCAGGACATATCACCCTGGCCTGGTTAAGCAGAGCAATTTCATTCCCTGACCCTGTGATTGGCACATGAGTCACGCTGTTCTGATCAGATATAAGCTACGTTCTTCAATATCAGCTTCATCTGCAAAAAAGATGATAGTTTGATTTTTGTACAGTTTTTGTTTCATTTCTCAAATATTTCAGACTTGGTCAGGAAGCAGCAGGTTATTTATTGGCTCCCTTGAATCTCAACATTTCTGTGTTCCTTCCTCACCCCAGCTAACATATCATTCTCCTTCCCAGCATCCTTTGTTAATTCCTCATCCCCTCTAGGTTACAGTTGAAATTCCTAGCAAATCAACTCTGGGAATCAGTGGGGTGATTCGATTTTTATTGACAGGTTGGTCTAATACCCATCCCCTTAGCATGACACCCCAAGGCTGTCAGCTTTTTAAGCCTCATGTCATATATGCCCTGTGTTCTAACATGCTTAACTACTTGCTTGCTCCTAAATTGTTCCCTATTTTCATGCCTCTGGGTCTTTACACACATTTCCTACGGCTGGAATGCTTTCCTCTTCCTTGACCGCCTGGAAAAAAACCCTCCTTCTCATCCTTCAATTTGCCCCTTGAAGTTGTGTGTTGTCATGTGACCTCCCCAGGCAAGAAAGTCTTTCTCCTTTATCGCTCAGCACCGTTGTTTGGTGTAACTGTTGTTGGTCTTTGCTGCCATCTTATTCCTCTGGGCATTCCTAGCCTGGAGCAAACATGAATTCCATTCAAAAACACATGCTGTGTGCCCACATGTGTCTCTCCCGTTCCCTGCAGAACTGAGAAGGTTCTAGCTACCTTGCCTTCGGTAGAAAGAAATAGATTTCACCCCCCTCCTACTGCAATGGACTTTTGTCCCAGCTCCAAGTTCATCCCTGTTTGAAATCCATGCTGTATTTTTTTAGGGGAGGTGCTCAGTAATGTCTACTGGAACTGAATTGAAGATTTCATCTTGTTCAAGTCAGGCTAAGCTTCATCTGCCAGAAACTTTGGAATTCCTATATTGTTATCCAACCCACTCATTGTACTTCTTAGCTTTTTTTTTTCCGTTCATTCCCGACACCTCCCTAAGGAATGTCTTTTTAAATTTTATTTTAATTAATTAATTTACTTATTTATTTGGCCATGCTGCACAGCTTTTGGGCTCAACCAGGGATCAAACCCAGGCCCCCTGCAGTGGAAGTGCGGAGTCCTAACCACTGGACCTCCAGGGAAGTCCTTGTCCTTCTTAGCATTGAATAATACTTATTTGCCTAGACACATCCTGTCTCCCATATCCTCTCCCATTAAACTGTGATCTCTTTGAAGACAGGGCCTGTCTTAGTACAGAGAGAGGCACTTAGGAGGTGCTCAAAACATGTCTGCTAAGTAATTAGTGAATGAATGAATGATATTACTTTCCTTCTTGATCAAAGGGAGACATTGATGAAGTTAGAGCCTGGCAAAAGAGGTCTCTTCTCTGCTCACCACCTTTCAAATTCACTGAAGAGAGGGGACAGAAAGGGGAGAAAAAGCAGGGGGTGATCCAGAGACGAGCTTTATCTTTCCTTACAATATTCTGATCCTACTTGCCTTGTGTGCCTAGCAGGAAATTCTGGAGAATTTCTGGACTTGGATGGTGACTTTTCCACTTGTATGATGCAGGTTGAGCCCTAGTTTTACAGTTTCTCATCATTTTAGTTGGAATTGGGGATGAGGAGTCAGATGTGTATTTTCAGCCTGGCATCCTTCTCTGGGATGCCTCCTCTGACCCCCATTTACAATGGCAAACTGTCCCCCTTGGACCCCACACCCTCTACACACAGCCCCTGCTTTACTTTTTCTCTGTAGCTCCTATCTATCTGACGTACTACAGATTTTCTTATTTTGTTAGTTTACTCTTTGTCTCCCTATATCAGTCAAGAGGTAGAAAGAATATAAGCTATTTAAAGGAAAAATTTAACATAAAAAGCTGTTAACTAGTAGAAGGTGGTTAATCACTAAAAGATGTAAAAAGAGGTTTCATGAAGGGATGCAGAAGAAGCAGGTGCAGAAAAGCAGCTACTACCTCTGGGCTGGGGCAGGGAGTGGACAGGAAGGAACTGAGGACCCAGGGGACATCCCCCAGCCCACTTTCTGTCTCCATCCCAAGGCTGTGGTATAATATCCTAGTAGAGGGTCAGACAGGGTAAAGTGAAGAAGAGAAGGAGTAGAACAGAAGTGCATTCAAACTGAGGGCTTGAGGGGAGGAAACAGAAGTCAGGGACATCAGGTGGGCAGCAACTACAGCCCGTAGAGCCACAGAGCCCAGGAGGTTGGGAGATTGGTTGGAGGTGGCAGAGTGGGGAGACCAGAAAAGGCTGTTTTATTGGCTGGATTTGGAAGAATGAGTAGAATTAGTCAGACACAAGATTCCAACGGCAGTGATAATCCACAGGTGAGAAGGCTCACCCAGGATTTCCAAGTCCTGGACCACTTACAGGTTATGAGACCTTGGACAAGTCATTCACTTGCTTAAGCTCCTCTTTTCTCAAAGGCAAAATGGAGATCATATTCCCACTTAATTTGGGTCGTTGTGAGGATTAAATGAAATAATCCAGATGAAGGGCTAAGCATGGGCCTGGCATGTAATAAGAGTTGATAAAAAGTAAGCTGTTAATGCTTTATAAAGTAACTTCTTGTTTGGTAGGAGAAGGTAAATCGAGAGAGAAGTAAGATCTCTATAAGTGCCTTTCCTAACCACACCCTATCCTACACATACATGTTGGACAATTAATGTTCATTGATAATTAGTCTCACCTTCACTTTTGTCATGCACTCAGTAGTTGTTCAGTCGTCATAATTTTCTTCATATCGGTACCATCATCAAAGTGTCTTTGGATAGGAAACTAGTGGTCGGGGCTGTGCCTTCTTAGGACTTAGCTCGCTCGGCCTAGAGCCCAGCACAGCTCCCACGGCTGCAGCCTTTAGGAGGCGCTTTAGAAATTAACAAGCCCTGATATTCCTCATTCACACAGGGAAACCGAGGCAGGCCCAGGGGATGTGGCTTGCCCGGCACAGATGGTGGCATAAAAATGATGAGTAATGCGGCATCTGCTTCCCCAGTTAACCTCTCAGAGACTGGGGAGACAGGTAGAGACAGGTGTCGCCAACCCTCAGGGCCCAGCCTAGTGCAGGGAAAATTTCCCAGATACACAGAGGGTGTCAGGTCAGGCTCAAATGTGGCCCCCCGGGAACCAACCTCACTGGAAAGGACCTGTGTGTACAGCTGGATTCCTGCTCCCCTGCTGGGGAAGAGCCTGGCCTCCTGACCTGCCAGGCTGTTGCTTGTTATGTTTCTAAACAGTATATTCCAACCCTGCTTCCTCAACCAGGAGCCTGCTGCAATTCTTACTCTGCTTTGGGACTTAGGTCTAGAGGTTTATGTTTCTTCCTGGCCTATCCTTTAATATAATGATTATAATTGAGGGCATAATTTAAGAAGGTTAAGGAGAATATTTACCACACCCTACCATTCCTTCATTTTTGGGTACATCTCCTTCCACGTGCATAGATCATTTTACATTTTTGCAGTCATGGCACACCTCGGTCCATAAGAGCAATGAGTGTACATCTACTGTGACTCCCATTAATTACTTGGTGCTTGGTACACATAGCATGAGGTCAATAAAGGATTATTGAATGAACACCATTCTATAATATGCTGCTTCCAGTTAGCATAATAAGAATATTTCCCTATTTTCCATAGTATGAATCATTGTAATTTTTAATGGTTGCCTAATGGCATGGAATAGTAATGTATTCAAGGCTTCCTTCCATTGGAATTTTGACTCTTTGCTTTGTCATTGTTGTTGTTTTTACTGTTATAATTGTATTGTAAAACATTTCATGCGTATTTTATTTAACTTCTTTGGAATTAGTTTCAAATAAAAAATTCCCAAGAAGAATATGATTGCATTACGGAGGTCTGGATAACTTCATGATTCAATGAGTAATTTCTTAAGGGGACCATGCTTCCTGGTAGAGACAATCCATTTGTGCCCTCTCAACAGTATGTACTCATGTATCCATTTCCAGAGTGTGTCCTAGTCAGTGATGAGAGGCACAGAAGCCACCCCCAAGAGCCCCTGAATTCAGAACTCTGCTGAGGAGTCTGAAGACATTCATTGGAGGCTCACGTGGTGGGATAGAGTAGATCTTTCGGTTTCTGAGTAATAAAATAGATTATTAATAGGCATGGTGCTTTTCCCACAGGTCCTGAAACAAAAATCCAAAAAATATGGCTCTGATCAGAGCAAAGTCTCTAAAGGCAACAGAGCTCCGGGTGGCCCTTGCTTTGACGCGGAGTGAGACATTGAGATCTCAAAACCCAAAAAAGGCCTGTGTGAGCTTTTCTTTCTCCTCTAACAAGTCCCCATAAATTTAGTGGCTTAAAACATTGCAAATTATCTTACAGCTCAGCAGAAGTCTGACATGGTCCTTGCTGGGCTAAAATCCATAGGGCTGCCTTCTTGTCTGGAGACTCTACAGGAAAATCCTTTTCCTCACCTTTGTCATCTTCTACAGGTTGCCCACATTCCTTGGTTCGGGCATGGCATCCTTTCTCCATCTCCAAAGCCAGCAACATCACATCTCTCTCAGGTCCTTCTCCCATTTTCATCTCTCTCTCTCTCTGACCGTAGGCTGGAAAGGTTCTCTGCTTTTTATTTTTCTTTTAAGAGTTGATAGTGATTTTATTCTGCTACAAGCCACTTTCTGTAAATTTGACTCTTATCCCCATTGTGACACTTATGTCACCGGCAAAATTATTTCCAGGTTATCCATCTGCTTTTAAAGAGCTAATGTGATTAGATTGGGCCTGACTGGATAATCCAGGAGAATCTCCCCATCCCAAGGTCCTTAACCTTCAACACATCTGTAAAGTCTCTTTGGCCATGCAAGGATGAAAGGTAATGTATTCACAGGTTTTGGGGATTAAGAGGTGGACATTTTGGGAGGGAGGGATGATTCTGCTGACCACGAGATCTAAAATGGACATATATTTTTAAATTAAAAATATATGCATTGGGGCTTCCCTGGTGACGCAGTGGTTAAGAATCCACCTGCCAATGCAGGAGACACGGGTTCGAGCCCTTGTCCGGGAAGATCCCACATGCCGTAGAGCAACTAAGCCCGTGCGCCACGACTACTGAGCCTGTGCCCTAGAGCCTTCAAGCCACAGCTACTGAAGCCCGCGCGCCTAGAGCCAGTGCTCCGCAACAACAGAAGCCACGGCAATGAGAACCCGCGCACAGGAACAAAGACCCAACGCAGCCATAAATAAAGAAATAAATAAATAATTTTAAAAATGCATTCACAGAACATATTCGTTATTCTGAATATGAATTCAGAATACATACACATTACATATGCTCATATACATTATTCATTCACTTGTATAATGAATGATTAAATTGGGTGAATCAAGTACAAAAGTATGAGCTCGGAGAACTCTTCATCACCCAGTGGTACTCAGAGAAAATCCTCTGGGATGCCTCTCCCTCACCTCTGACACCAAGGTTAAGCCTGCATCTCTGGACCACTGAAACTGCCCGTCTCCCTTCCTGTCCAGATCCAGGCTCTGCACAACTGCCTGCCCTGTTGGGGCGGGCGGTGCTGGGGCTGAGGGGTGGGATACCAGTCAAAATGAAAGGGCAGGGGAGCATCAGGGAGACCCTGAAGGTGGCCCAGTGCCTTGAGAGCCTGCTGAGGATGCCCCTGTTTTCAAAGCTCTGTTTATGGGGATTCCTTTCGCAAAAACAGCATTTTCTTCCTTGGTGGTCCTCATCCTTTTGCCTTCCCAAGCTGCTGCATTCTCCCCACCTGGATCTTGTGTTTAGGAAAAGTTCCCCTGGAGAGGCTCTCTGATGAATGACCCTGCCAACAGGTGGGGTGTGTGTGTGTGTGTGTGTGTGTGTGTGTGTGTGTGTAGCTGAAAGACTACATTAGCTGAGCTTCTTTTTTTTTTTTGCTTTATAACAAATTTAATCAGTTATACATATACATATGTTCCCATATTCCCTCCCTTTTGCGTCTCCCTCCCACCCTCCCTATCCCACCCCTCCAGGCGGTCACAAAGCACCAAGCTGATCTCCCTGTGCTATGCGGCTGCTTCCCACTAGCTATCTACCTTACGTTTGGTAGTGTATATATGTCCATGCCGCTCTTTCACTTAGCTGAGCTTCTTTATTTTCTCCATTTGTCACTAACATGAATGGAAATACAAGGGGGGGTGTAGAAGGGCATTCCAATTCCTTCCAGAAAGCCTGGAAGGTGAAGGTGTGAGCTGAGAGAGGGCTCTGAGTTCAGGGGTATGCATCTGATGGCAAGCGGGCAGCAAATGAATTTCTTTGGGGATGCTACGGTGGTTCTGGACCCACCTGTTACAGCGAACTCTGAATCTGAGCTCTACAGGGATCCTGAAGCTCTGCTGGTCCCGAGCCTTTTCGGAGTCTTAGAGTGAGGCTTCCGACTCACCACTAGATGGCGCCCGAGCTGTGGCTCACCGCCGCCGCTCAGGAAGAGGGGCCAGAAGCGGGTTGGTCTGAGGCTCCTCTGAGGAGTTGAGTGATCGCTGGGCTGCAAACGGTCGCTCACGGAGATCCACCAGGTAAGACGCAGCCACTCCTGTCCCTCCCTGCATCGCTGAATGTCACTTTAGTATCCCCCAGGACTAACCTAGGCAGTTTTTGCTCTATTCTGTGGATCCCATCATAGATTAAAAAATGGTCTTTTTGTTCCTGGGGCTCCAGAGAGAAAAATGAAAATTGAAAACCGATTTGTTTAGTAATCATATTTTGTTTATTTGTTTATGGACAACATTGAGCCAGAGTGACTTGGGTTTAAGTTTTGGCTCTCATTTTCTGGACAGTCCTTTCTGGGCCTGTTTTCTTACATGTAAAAGGAAAATAGCCATCCCTGCATGATGGGGTTGTCTACGAGTCAAATGCGACAAGGATGCAGTGTGTCTAGCACAGCGCCCAGCGCTTAGTAGGCACTTTGCAGGGGGCGAACCCCACTCACCTTAAGACGCCCTCAGCTATCTCAGTGCCTGGGGTGTGGACGGTAGGCGTTGTGAGCAAGTGAAAAAACTGGTTCATGATTAGAGTTTACTCACCTTGATTTTACTCCACAAACCTCCTATTACTGAAATATGAAGTTTTGTCCAGGGTTCAGAAGATTATATCACAAAACTCCTGCCTGCAGATTCTAGCAATCTGATTAAAGGAGACAAGATTAACCAAAACATATTTAAGAGAGAACACAGAAGCTAATAAATGAAAAATGATTCAGAATGTATGATACAGACTGGTTACAATTAAATTTGTAGTTCCTCCAACAGGGCTCAGTTTCTCAAATTCTGACGTTCATGCTAGTTTACATCTGCATTGTTTGTCAAGAGTAGGCTGTTTGTCAGATCCCGGATATTTTGCTGTGAAAGAAGAGGCCTCATTTTGCAGCAGGGACATTTTGTCTAGAAGGCAGACCTGCCTGGGAATCCAGGAGGTGTGATGAGAGCGGCAGGTTCCTGGGGATGGGATGGAGGTGCCTGGAGACAGAAAAAAGGAGTAAAAAAGGGAAGTGAAAGGGTATTAGAGGCAACATTTAGCCACTCTACTATTTGGCTGATGATTTCTTCCTCCTTCCGAGTATGAATCAAGTCACAGAGTTTAAATCTGGAAGCTACCTTAAAAATGTTCTGGCTAGATCTCCAAAATAGGAGGCTTTATATAATATCTCTGACTAGAAGCATTCACATCACTGCTTAAACACTTTTAGGGACAGGGAACTCACTGCCTTGGAAGAAAACAACTTTTTAAACAAAATTTAATTTAATTTATTTTTTATACAGCAGGTTCTTGTTAGTTATCTATTTTATACGTATTAGTGTATATATGTCAATCCCAATCTCCCAATTATCCCACCTCCACACACCCCCCACCCCGCTTTCCCTCCTTGGTGTCCATACGTTTGTTCTCTACAACTGTGTCTTTATCTCTGCCTTGCAAACCGGTTCATCTGTACCATTTTTCTAGATTCCACATATATGTATTAATATACGATATTTGTTTTTCTCTTTCTGACTTACTTCACTCTGTATGACAGTCTCTAGGTCCATCCACATTTCTACAAATGACCCAGTTTTGTTCCTTTTTATGGCTGAGTAATATTCCACTGTATATATGTACCACATCTTCTTTATCCGTTCGTCTGTCGGTGGGCATTTAGTTTGCTTCTGTGACCTGGCTATTGTAAATAGTGCTGCAACGAACATTGGGGTGCATGTGTCTTTTATAAAGCCACTTCTTCACTAGACAGTTCTACTTGTAATTATTAGTTCAAAACATTGGTGCTGATTCTGCTCTGGAGCCACGTAGATTACGTTTCCTCCCTCTTCCAGAGGTCGGTTCTTCAAACTGCCAAGAGCTGCTGTCAATCACATGGTCCTTAACTTTTCCTCCCCAAACTTCCCCACATCCTTCAGACATTTGCAAATGACCCCTTGTGTCTCCTAGACCACAAACTATATGGTGCTGAAAGAGTGAGCCATCACAGGGAAGCCATCTTGTGCCTTGGCTTCCCCCGCTATGCCATGACACAGTTCTAGATGGCGCCATGGCCAAGGCCCCATTCTGGTGCTCTGGGTGTTCAGGACGAACAGGAAGATTGCCCACTTCCTCTAAGAGTTATCAGTGCCAACCTCATCATGCCTCATAGCCTTGTTTTCCTCAGCGACCACCAGAATCCAAAATCCCAGCCTCTGCAGTTATTCAACATCGCCCTGACCCTCATCCCCATCCTGCTCTGTATGTACCCAATGTGGACATCGTATGTTTGCCCAGCCAGTACCCTGCCCTCCTGCTCTCGATGACAGCATCGCAGTTTTCCTCCGAAGAACCATTCCATTACTCGCCAACGTGAGGTTCTGTCCACCAGGGGTGGGCAGTGCACCCAGGACCATGGCCACTTAGAGACACCACCACACTAACCACAGTGGATGGGTCAGGTTGGGATTTCACTGGGGTGGAAGGGAAGAAGCAGGCACTGAGGACCGTATCCACCTCTAGCTGTTGGGCAGCCACCTGATGTTGGGTGGGGAGAGGCTGCCTGAGAGTACAGCCAAGAGAGAGGAGAGAGGAGCAGAGAGATGGAAAGGGAACACCACACTCACCTAAGACAGCGAACCTAATCAATAAATGCTGAGTGTGTTTTGACTGCTCCACTGACTGGCTGTTCCCCCGTATCTCTCTCTTTCTTCTCTTCTCTTTTCTTCTTCTTCTTCTCCTTCTCCTTTCTCTTCCCCTCCTCTTCCTTCTCCCCATCCCTTCCTCTTCTTCTTCTCCTCCTCCTTCTCCTCCTCCTCCTCCTCCTTCTCCTCCTCCTTCTCCTCCTCCTTCTCCTCCTCCTTCTCCTCCTCCTTCTCCTTCTTCATCTCCTTCCTCTCCTTCTTTCTTCTTCTCCTTCTCCTCCTCCTCCTCCTCCTTTTTCTTCTCCTCCTCCTCCTCCTTCTTCTTCTCTCTCTCCTTCTCTCTCTCTCACCCCACCACCCAGGCCTTCCTGTTCCCTGAGACACAACTATATTGAAATTAGGCCAATTGGTAACCCTACAGTGGCCTCTAAGTGTTGAAGGGAAAGGAGAAGTTGCATGTCTCTTTAAATAAAAAGCTAGAAATGAGGAAGCATAGTGAGGAAGGCGTATTGAGAGCCGAGATAGGAAAAAAGCTAGGCCTCTCTGCCAAACAGTTAGCCAAGTTGTGAATGTGAAGGAAAAGTTCTTGAAGGAATTTAAAGGGGCTATTCCAGTGAACATATGAATAAGAGAGCAAACAGCCTTACTGCTGATATGGAGAAAGTTTCAGTGGTCTGGATAGAAGATCAAACAAACCACGACATTCACTTAAGCCAGGGACTAATCTAGAGCAAGGCCCTAATTCTCTATAATTTGTTGAAGGCTGAGAGAACTAAGGAAGCTGCAGAAGAAAGATCTGAAGCTAGCAGAGGTTGGCTCATGAGGTTTAAGGAAAGAAGCCGTCTCCATAACATAGAAGTGCAAGGTGAAGCAGCAAGAGCTGATGTAGAAGCTGCAGCAAGTTATCCAGAAGATCTAGCTAAGATCATTCATGAAGGCGGCTATGCTAGACAACAGCTTTTCAGTGTTGATGAAACAGACTCATACTGGGAGAAGGTGTCATCTAGGACTTTCATAGCTAGAGAGGAGAAGTCAGTACCTGGCTTCTAAGCTTCAAAGGACAGGCTGACTCTCTTGTTAGGGGCTAATGCATCTGGTGACTTTAAGCTGAAGCCAGTGCTCATTTACCATTCCAAAAAAATTTGCTAAATCTGCTCTGCTTGTGCTCTTTAAATGGAACAAGAAAGCCTAGGTGACAGCATGTTTACAACATGGTCTACTGAATACTTTAAGCCCACTGTTGAGACCTACTGCTCAGAAAAATATTACTGCTCATTGACAATGCACCTCGTCACCCAAGAGCTTTGATGGAGATGTACAACAAGATTAGTGTTGTGTTCACTCCTGCTAACACAACGTTCATTGTTCAGCCCGTGGATCAAGGAGTCGTGTTGACTTTCAAGTCCTATTAGTTAAGAAATACATTTTGTAAGGCTATAGCTGCCATAGATAATGATTCCTCTGATGGATATGGGCAAAGGCAATTGAAAACCTTCTAGAAAGGATTTGCCACTCTAGATGCCATTAAGAACATCACGATTCATGGGAAGAGGTCAAAATATCAACATTAACAGAAGTTTGGAAGAAGGTGATTCCAAACCTCATGTATGACTTTGAGGGGTTCAAGACTTCAGTGGAGAAAGTAACGGCAGCTGTGGTGGAAATAGCAAGAGAACTAGAATTAGAAGTGGAGCCTGAAGATGTGACTGAATTGCTGCAATCTCAGGATACAACTCTAATGGATGAGAAGTTGCTTCTTACGGATGAGCAAAGAAAGTGGTTTCTTGAGGTGGAATCTCCTCCTGGGGAAGGTGCTGTGAAGATGGTTGAAATGACAACAAACAACTGAGAATATTACATAAACTTAGTTGATTAAGCAGCAGCAGGTTTTGAGAGGATTGACTCCCATTTTAAAAGAATTGTGGGAAAATGCTATCAAACAGCATTGCACGCTACAGAGAAATTGTTTGTGAAAGGAAGAGTCAACTGATGTGGCAAAGTTCATGGTTGTCTTATTTTAAGGAATTGTCACAGCCATCCCACCCTTCAGTCATTACTACCCTGATCAGTGAGCAGCCATCAACATCGAAGCAAGACCCTCCACCAGCAAAAAGATGATGACTCAGATGATGGTTAGTATTCTTTAGTAATAAAGTATTTTTAATTAAAGTGTGAACATTTTTAGACAATATTATTGCACACTTAGACTACAGTAGTGTATAAATACTGTACACTATACAGTTTACATACTGTATAAACACAACTTTTATACACCCTGGAAACCAAAAAAATTCACGTGACGTGCAATATTCACTTTATTGCAGTGGTCTGGAACAGAATCTGTAATATCTCTGAGGTAAGCCTGTATACGAGCAAATAAATTCTCTTTACTTCTGCTTAATCTGGTTTGAGTTGGATCTCTGACATTTGCAGCTGAAAAGTCCTAATAGAATCCCTAACCTGACTCACCCTCCCACCTCTCCCCTCGGGGGCGACATTTCATTGCACCCTCTAGGAACACATGTTGAGTGGTCAGCACATTCCCCTGTATTCTCACCTCTTCCCTGAATGCACCTCCCAGCTCCTTTCATTGGGTGAAATCTGGCACTCCCTCGGGTTCCTGGTCCCCCCAAACACCCACAGTGCTCTCAGAAGACAGTTGAGGGGCTTCCCTGGCGGCAAAGTGGTTAAGAATCCGCCTGCCAATGCAAGGGACAAGGGTTTGAGCCCTGGTCTGGGAAGATCCCACATGCTGCCAAGCAACTAAGCCCGTGAGCCACAACTACTGAGGCCCACGTGCCTAGAGCTCATGCTCCTCAAGAAGAGAAGCCACTGCAATGAGAAACCCACTCACCGCAACTAAGAGTAGCACCCGCTCGCCACAACTAGAGAAGGCCTGCGCACAGCAATGAAGACACAACACAGCCAAAAATAAAAATAAACTAAAAAAAAAAAAGACCGTTGATTTTTCCCCCCTCCCCTTCAGGTAGCTCAGGGCATGAAGTGACTAGGAGCCCTCCTTGCTCTCTGTTGCCATTTTAAAACCACTTCTCTTCCTTCTACTTCAAACTCTTCAGTTCTTTGAAGCTCGGTCTCCACCTGTCCTAACTGCTGTACCTGACAACCTGCTGGTCACTGTTGCACACTCACTGGGACTTCAGCTCCAGGATCATGGACTTTCTCTTTGGTCCCCTCCTGGCCACCATTCTCTCAGCAACCTCAGCCTCCACATGAATGATGCTTCCAACTCATGGGTCTCCAATACCGCAGCCACCTGATACCTCCTAATCACCGGTAATCAGAACACATCCCAAACCTCAGATTCATATCCCACTTTCTATCAACCTTTATCCTTACTGCTCGCTTATTCTCGTACCTCCAGTCAAAAATTCTTGGACCTTCTCACAGCCAATTCATGTGATCTGCATACTCTGGATCTTATGGTCCATCATGATAGTCACTCTCCTCAAAATACCCTAAATCCCTTAATCTGTCTTGTTTTCTATTATCCTTATCATGCTGTATTTTTATATTGATGATTCATTTACACTGGGAACTGTGTTTCCCAGAATCCCTTTCTCTGAATAGTCCAGGGTTCGAGTTGGCCAAAAGCAAAGTCGTGTAAGATTTGGGAGGCGGAGGGAAACGGCAGTCATAACACCCTGAAGGTGGTTGTTTAGAGTCAGACACAGAAGTGCCGGAGGTTCTCTCTGGGTCTCTCTTCCCAACTGCTGGCCCTGCTGTCCAGCAGTGACTCCAAGCCCACCCCGGACACTTTGGTGTGAACTCACAGAGGCAGTAACCACGGGGAACCAACAACCGTGCCTGGACTTCTGTCCTGGCCCCCTTTGTGATCCTGTTGCAGCAGCTGGATGTGACTTGCTTACAGCATTCCTGCAAATCCCTATTGGTTCACCAGTGCCAGAGCTGGTTAGTGGCTTTTCTCTGGTCTTTCAGCTCCAAATTTGGACTTTTCTTTCCCAGCTCCTCCTATGATTGTGTCAGGTCTAATTACTATAATAAGCTCCTATCCCACAATGTTTACTTAGCTCAATCCTAATGGCCCACTTTCTTTGAGCTTGCCCCAAAGAGGCTGAATGTTGATAGAGAAAACACACAGTCCTACTGACTGGTTTCACTTGAATTCATGACTACACGGTACTCCTCTGGTTTTTGTCTGTCCAGTATCCTTTCCCTCTTCTTTGGGTAATAATGTCACAGATTTGCTGGATGAAGTATCCCTCACGGAATACGGTCTTGGTGACACTTTCAATTCAATCATTGTTCTTTGCCTCCATCTGGCCAATCACATGCTCTCTCCTTGGAATTTCAACGTCCCAACAGCTGCATTCTAGAACTGCCGTCCATGTATTCCTGCTATAGAGATCCCCAGGGCTAAGCTAGTCCCTGGTACTCTGGTCCTTCAGCTTTTCTTACAGCCATGTGAACTCTCTCCATTCTTCCAATAGATTTGTTACTTAACGTAGCCAGGGCTGATGGCTGAGGCTCACACAAACCTCTACTCTGCCCAGCAATCCTGCTATGTTCCCCCAGTCAATATGAATTCTCACTTTTCAAGGCAGTTATTCCATATCTTTCCTCTCTTCCCAAATCTACGTTCTGCTCCACCCAACTTTGGTCTCATACTTTGTTAGGGAAGTGGAAGCATTTGACATCTTCCCATCACCAAGTCTACAAACCTACCGGGAGTTGAACTCATGTCTTCTGTTTTCTTTCCAGTTACAATGCTGCCCTTATAATCATTTTAAATCTCTCTGCTCCAATCAAAGGCCAAGTCCTCCACCTGTGCTCTGGACCCATCTCCACTGGCCATCTCACAGATTATATGCCTGCGTTTATCAACCTTCCCTCTCTCTTGACCATCACTTTTCCTTCCTCTATTGGATCCTTCCCATCAGCCCATAATTGTGTCCTAATACCTCCCATCTTTTAAAATACAGTTGACCCTTGAACAACATGGGGGTTAGGGGTGTGGACCATCTTTGCATTAAAAAATCTGAGTATAAATTAAAATCTGTTCTTGGTATCCTCAGTTCCTTCATATCTGTGGTCCCACATGCACATTGGATTCAACCAACTGTGGATTGTGGAGTACTGTAATATTTACTATTGAAAAGTAACCTGTATAATTGGACCCGCACAGTTCAAACCCATGTTGTTCAAGGGTCAACTGCATATCCTTCCTTGATTCTATGTATATATCATTCCATTCTCTGCTCTCTGTTCATGGCACAACTTGTGGGTTTCCATTTTCAGCACTCCGGTGAAACCTGCTCTTGTGTTCTGGTAACAAATGACACCCATCTTGCCAAATTTTTGGTTACTTCTCTGTTCTCATCTTCCTTTTCCTCCCAGAGGCCTCTACAAAGTCAACCTTTACCCTCTGTTTCTGTGACACTCCAAACTCTTGATTTTCCTCTACCTCACTAATTGCTCTTGAGATTATATCCAGCTCTTCACCCTCCCCCCTTTCTTTCAGTGTTTATCATACTATAATTATCTTGCTTATTTTTTTATATACTAGCTTATTTTCAGTCTTTTTAAACATTCACCACAGAATGTAAATTTCTTTGAGACAGGAATTTAGTTTTTGTCGTCTGTACTGTTCAATGGGCACATAGTACGTACTCAATAAATGTCTTTTGAAAGATAAGCATGACATGTTTTCCAGACCTTTTAACATCCAGGTCACCTTTCTCCCAGTGCCCTCAAGTTGGTCACTATTCCTCTAAAAATATGGTCCCGTTTGGAGGCCCATATGAGCATAATTACTTTGGACCCTGACAAAGATTCTCTCCTTGATCTAATTCTAGTCTGGCTCCTCTGAACCCTCTTCTCAACCAGGCCCTGACTTTTGGGCTTCCATGTTCATCTCTGCTTAGTCTAGTTTTAGCAAGAATTCTTCTGTGTCAGTTTAGCGACAATCCCCCATCCTTGATTTCTGAGCAAATTCCTTATCTCCCCACACTCAGTATCTTACCACCCTGGTCTGCCTTTAGCAAAAATTTTGTCGAGTTGGTTTAGCCAGAATCCCCTTTACCCCTGATGCTCCTTCTTAGTAATTTTCCATCCTCTGACCCTGCTCCTTGGCTATAAGTCTCCACTTGTTGTATTCAGAGTTGAGCCCAATCTCTCTCCTCCTCACTACAAAACCCCAATGTATTAGTCCCCCTTACATAAAGTCTGCCTTATCACCTTTAACACGTATCATGAAAAAAAAATTAACAACCCTACGGTTCTATTAATACAGCCAAAAATCACTGCAGGTCTTGGGCAGCCATATCCAAGGCTGTCTCATTGAAGTACATGTAAATAGTGCCCCCTCGAGTTGTTCAACTTGGTGGTTCCCTATATTATTACATTGTTGACCAGCACTAAGTGGGGGGAATTAACTGCATTTTCAATTTTTTTTTCATAGACATGCTATTAAGTCATATTTCCTCCTTTCTGGGTATAGTTTTTTCTTTCCTTTTTAAAATTTTTTTAAACTTTTAAAAATTTCTTGGATAGAAAGGAAATCTTCATACTTCTTCCTAGTAGGAGGAGTTTTAGTCCATCCTTGAGATCCATTGAGTTTGGAATCTTGCTTTTGTCATTCAGCATATTAATTATACGTTACCTGAAATGTTTATAAGTCTGCTTTATCCACCGTCATCAAAACATTGGGCAGGATAGAGTCAAGGGTAGAGACCTGTGACACACCAATAGAGACCATCCCTCAGGCTGATATGAATAAAAGATCAATCCTCTTTAGGCATCCTTAGCATATTATCATCTCTTGTACACTTAGTTCTCAAATACGCAGAAAACAAGAATGCTTCAGAATAAAAAACAATCCAATTGATTCACATGTGGAAGCAGCATTGGATCTAAGGCTTTTAGGTTTTAGTTCTTATCTCTGGTACTTACTAGATCTATGAACTTGTATAACCCAGTCAAATTCTCTTGAATGCAGTGTACCTCATCTGTAAAATGGGGATTAAGTGATTTTGAATCTAGTTACAGGGTGCTGGGCGAGTGAATCTCTTGAGGTATAATAGATCTCTCGAGTCTATACTTCTGTGACTCCCACTGGGATGGGGTCCTTCTCATGAATGTGGTGGCCTTTTAGCATCTGCTTTATTGTCATTTATAACAGTGAAGCATTGGGGGGAAATTCCCAATAGCCACCAATAAAATATAGACTATGATATAGACACAATAGGCTGTTTTGAAAAATGGGCCATTTTGCAGTAATTAAAAATTATGTTTTAGAACCATTCTTAAAGATGTGAAGAAATAAGTGACAATAAGTGAAAAATATTATTTATATGTATAAAATGATCCCAGAACAATGTGGGAGGAAGCATATGAAATTGTCAAAAGAGGTTATTTTGGATGTTAGGATTATTAATTATTTTTTCCATTCACTTTACTTAGGTCTACTTTTTAACATTTTTATATGAGTATACATTACATATTCTAGAAAGCATTTTGAGATACCTAATATATGTATAAAAAGTCATAAATGTTTATGCCCTTTAACGATATGAATTCCATTTGGGGTATTCAGTCTAAGGAAATAATTTAAATTACAGAATATACTGCATACAAAGATGTTAATGTGATGTTTTTTATAGTAGTGTAAAATTGGAAACAGTCTAACAATATAGGAATGATTAGTTAAGAACACATCGTCTAACTGAAATCAAAGGCAGACTTTTAAAATTGTGTGTGTAAAGTCTATAATAACACAAGATTATGAAGTAATGTTCAGCAAGACAGTAGAATAAAATTATATTCTTATTACAACTATATTATTTTTTACAAGGCCCAAAATATTGCACTAATTATCTAGAATACAGGAGGTGATTGTTGCCAGTGGTGAGACTCAGGGTAATTGTAAATGTTGTTTTGACTTTTATACACTTTCCAAATATAAGCATTTATTATTTGTGTAAATAGTAAAAAAAAAAAAAAAAGTATAATTATTTTAAAGTAACAAGTAGCTGCTCTAGGGCAGGGAGACTGATGAGCTGAGCTTATCTCTTTCTGGGAGGCTCCCAGGGTTGGGTGGAGACAAGAATGATAATCTGCTGTCCTTATTCAAGGGCCCCAGGGCTCCACCCCCAGAGCAGGGGCTCCCTGGCCCCCGTCGCTGGTTGTCAGATGGAACACACTCCCTCCCAGCCAGACGCAGCCTGGGCCCTGAAGGTCTAGCCCTGGACGTGGGTCTTTCCTGTGGCTGCTTGAAATCCTCAGAGAGATACGGAGGGGGCCTTCTATCACTCAATACCCGGCCCGCCCCAACCAGAAAAATAATCAGTTCCATCACTGTCACCCTCTCCTACTTCTACTCCATGGGGCACTTTTGGTAACGATGGTGATGCTGGCGGATGATAATATCTTACCAAGTCCCTCCGACACAGCAGTCCTATTATGTAGAGACTTTCTGTGAATCCTCACAACGAGGTCTATACCACCTTGAGAGATACCTACAGTTATCCTCACTTTACAGATCAGGAGATTTGGAGGTATTAAGCCATTTTCTCAAGCTCATACAACTACTAAATGGTAGATCCATTTAGTGTTGACTATTCCCAGTTCGTGCTCTTACCCACCGTCTTGATGTAGGTTGAATGCCCAGCCTGGGCTCTAAGCCATACTGTCCCCCCTCCTCCTGCAGGGGCCACCCCACTATTTCAGATGGCGATGGCTTTCTTTTTTTGTGTGTGTTTGTTTTGTCTGACGCTCAATTCCTTTTAATTTTGGAGTTTCAAAGCAAAACCAGATTGTACTTATTAAAAAACAAGTTTACCAAACCACATAAACAAGTGATTCTAAAAGGAAATTTTTCAATCAACCATTTATGATATTTGCCTTTACTCTGATTTTTTTTTTTGCTTTTGGCTTTCTTTTCTTATGTCCTTCTCCAAGCATCCGTCTTCCCCCAACTTCCTGAGATGTGAGGTAGCAATTTCAGTAACCTGTGTGTGTGTGTGTGTGTGTGTGTGGTATCACAGGTTCCCATTACTACCCTCCCCCAATGGCATTTATATGATGAAACTGAAGCTGTATAGATAAAATTCATAAGGCTCCAGTGCACAACCAAAATATAAACTCCTGAAGTTGCATAGATTTGTGGTTACCTATGTAGGTGTTGCATCATGGGTAAGAATGTGCCTGACTTTTCTCTGTATCAGCCTACAGTGCCCAGTACAGGGCCTGGCACCTCATGTGACTCAATAAAAGCTCTCTGAATAAATGAATGAAGGAAAGAGCAAATGAATGTTTCCCATTTTTTTTCACGGCTTGAGGGATCGTAGTTCCCCGACCAGGGATAAAACCCGTGCCCCCGGAGCTTCCGGGTTGAGCAGGCAGAGCTGTGGGAGAGAGCTCTTGGAGAAGGCATGGAAGCTCCACGTCCCATCCTACATTCCTTGCCCTAGGCATCTCTTCCATCGGATGTTCAGCTATATCCTTTTATAGGAAACAGCTAAGCAGTTATCCTACTATATTAAGAACTATATATCTAGATCATTGGATTTTCCCAAAGAAGTACATTCTTTTAATCTCTCCATAAAAGAAGGGAGTCTGGCAAGAGTTTGAATTCATGACAGTAGCATGTGACAAAAGGATAATCTGGGAATAAAGATCATTCTGTGTCCTGATCACCATTGTATCCCCAGTGACTAATTAATTAGTATGAGCTTGGGAAATGTACGTTGAAAGAATGGATGGATAAATTTCAAAATAGATTGTAAACAAAACAAAACAAAATGAAAAAAACCCAAAAAAACCCCATGCCCCCTAGAGTGGAAGTGATGAATCCTACCCACTGGACCTCCAAGGAGTTCCCAACAAATGGATGTTTTAATGACAGCACATATGGCTTCAGTTTCTTCATCTGTAAAACAATTATGATTTTATTCTCGTCTATGAGAATGAGAGCTCTGAAGCATGGGGAATAGATTGTATTCTAGCACCCAACAAACACACTACCTGGCAGACAGGATATACTCAATAAAGGTGAGTTGTCTGAAGTGAATTCCTCTAGACTCCTAGCAGGGGTCTGAGAATAGCCGAAGCAAGGCCTAAACGTGCCCTGCATATTTCTTAGAGAAGGACATTTTGCTGTTAAATGACTGAAATGGATTGTGTTATCTGCCACTTTTGTGGAGTCTGTGTGCAAATTATACACCTGAGGCTATAGGAAGTGGTCCCCAAGAGTTGGAAGCATTTGGTGTCCTAAGGTGGCCCCAGGCCAGGCCCTCGGGGAGCTATCGGGGAAACCAGGATCCTCCACTCCCCCTGGGCTTCAAGACTATAAAACTTGGTCAGACCCAGACCCAGCTTCCTTTGGAGAAATGAGGCTGGAACCACCCTGGGATTCTGCTACTCTTTACTGAGCACCTGCTAAGGGTGAGGGAACTGGAATGGGCTGCTGCTGCTGCTTTTCAGGCAAAACCTCCTTTCATTGCTGTAAGGAATCCAGGAGGGTAAACGGACTGGAGGGGTTCCGACAGGGTTCTCATTTCTCTGGGGGAAGACTCGCCTGCCTTCCCGCCTGCCTGGAATCTACAGCTCTGAATAGTCTTTCAAAGAGCCTCCCTTTCCAGTGCTTTTCCCTCCTTCCCCTTCTCATTTTCCCTCTTCCTTCCTCTCTCCGCAGCCTCCTTATCCACCGCAGAACTTACCTACACAGTCATCTCTCAAACAGCATCTTTGAATCAAAAACGGAATGAGCCCCCTCCTTGCCCTCCCCCATCTCCCCTCCCCGTCCTCTCCCCGCCCCAAAGTCTCTCTCCCTCTCTCCCCTCCACACACACATTTCCCTTCTGCCACCTTCACCACCATCCAGCACAGCAGCTTCCAGAAGCTGATAGAGTTGTTATCTTATTTTGCTCCCATATCTGGGGATTCCTGAATGCTGCGGGCCGCCAGGTGGGAGGAGGGCCCCCAGAAAAAGGATGGGTCCTCGGAATGACTGGGTGGCCTGGTGGCCAGCACATGGCCAAACCATCATCAGAAGCTCCAAGCCCCCCACCCCACCTTCTCAGAGGGGCAGTTTCCAGCAGGACTGCACTGATTCAATGCAAGGGCTTGATTTCCATCAGTCGGAGGATACACCTGTTTAATTTTAACCAAGCATACACCTGTTTAATTAAGAAGGGCTGCAGGGACTTCCCTTGTGGTCCAGTGTGGTAAGACTCCACGCTCCCAATGCAGGGGGCCCAGTTTCGATCCCTGGTCGGGGAACTAAGATCCCACACGCATGCCGCAACGAAGATCCTGTGTGCCGCAACTAAGACCCAGCGCAGTCTAAATAAACAGTAAATAAATAATAAATAAATAAAAATAAATAAATTTTAAAAATAAATAAATAAATTTTAAAAAATAAAAAAAAAAAAAGAAGGGCTGCACTGGCTGGAGACGAGAGGGCACACATACTCTCCAAAAGCACTATGGTTGGCGGGGGAGGTCCAGAGCTCTATTACCTGAGGCACAGCCGAGAACTCCCCTCCCAACTTCAAAACTCCCTGAAAGAAGCTTTGAGGAGGGACAGCGGGCCATAACCACCTCCTGCAAGCGTACAGCATTTTACAGTTTACCAAGCATCTTTGCAGACAAATACCTCACCTGACATTCACTGCAGCCACAGGGGAGAAGAAAGGTCGTTATCCCCATTTCACAGATGAGGAAACTGAGTACCAGAAAAGAAACGAAGCTTGTATAAGACAGTGGTACAGTTGGAACTCAGACCCAAGTCTTCCAGATTCCAGAGCCAATTTCCTTACTCTTACTCGTTTCCCTCTTTATTCTGTCTCCAATAAAATGGCAGATCTCTCTGGTTTGATAATTGTGTCACTGCTTAATTATCAGGTGACGCTTTTTCAGGGATAAGCAGAGGCTCACTGAGAGCAGAATCACACTGTGATTACTCATAGGATTGCCAACTGGGAGAGGGCCCCATTTCAGGAATTGGAAGAAACACACACACACCAACCTCACACGTCATCAAGGCCACGCTGCCGGAAACCATTCTCTTAGCTAACCTAGGCATTAGTCCCTACATTTTGACCCAAGAAATGAGATTTCCTCAAAAGTGCCTTCCAACCAATCTATCTCTCTGCCACCGATTTTCCAGAGTGAGAGAGGAATTCCGCCCCCAGCTTTGTCAGCATCCCTTCCATGTCCACCTAGTAGAGTTGCCCACCCAGCTGTACGCTTGGCCTGTCTTGTTTCCATGGAGCCCAGCTGGGTCTCCGTGTGGCTCCCATTCTCCCAAGCATCTTGGTGGAGTTGGCAGCGAGTGACAGGCTGGGGTGCTGGAGGGCCCGGCTGCCAGGGGAACATCCATTTCTAGGAGGGGAAATCCCGTTGAGTGGGACCCCCCCTGCCCTGGGTTGCACCCCTCTGTTTGCAGGTAAAGCCAGATCAACACAGGTCAGAGTTGTCTAGGAGAGTCATGGGCCGCTAAGGATGTGGGTGGAAGCAAGGAGGGGTGGCCCCACCCATTTTAGTGCTGGGGCTGGGGATGCTCACAGATTAATTATAGGTGTATGAGCCTAAGGTCTTCTGAGCACTGGGACCTGGAGTTCTCTATCTCTCCCCACTCCCGTCCCTTCTCTATCTGACTCACCTGAGCTTTCTACAGTCCTGCCAGGCTCCCCAGTCTCAGGATCTGCAGCAAGGGGCTGCTTTCCCTGTGCTTTGCCACGTCTTTCTATTACATTTGCATTGTTTCTGCACCTCCCCCCAGTGACCCTGCCTTTGCCCCTACCTAATTATGTTGATAAGAACCGCAACAAAAATAAGCTAGTATCCCATGGCCACTGAGCCTGCACGTCCGGAGCCTGTGCTCCGCAACGGGAGAGGCCACAGCAGTGAGAGGCCCGCGTACCGCAAACAACAACAACAACAACAAAACTACTGTCTACTGAGTGTATCAAACTTATTAAACCTTATTAACTCTTCCAACCACGTGGAGTAAGAATTATCATTTGCATCTTCTGGTTGGAGGAATGGAGGCTTAGAAAAGTCAAGAAACTTGTCCACACCGTCACCCAGCTGGTGAGCGGCTCCCCAGAGCTCGTGCCTCAGCCACTCCTGCCCACGAGGGCTAGCGTCGCAGTCTGGCTCATTTTTGACAACTTCTCCCCAACCAGCCCTGTGTTCCATCCATCAGTCCTCCCAATCAGCAAGTGTCTACAAACCCCAGTTGGGGCCTGGGCCCCTGGAGGGACTCAAAAGGCAGGAAAGCCATAGCCCCTGCCCTGGAGTTACTGAGGAGACAGGACAAAAACACAGAGAAATTCACACACAACCCCTGGCTGACCCCTGCCAAGCCACTTCCCTTCTCTGAGCCTCCGTCTACTTATCTGCAAAATGAGCGGGTTGCACCGGAAGGCTGCACGTACGCAATCCCACTCATCTCTGATCACCTGAGTGCACCCCACTTAATTAGAAGGTGGGGACACTGAGGCCCAGGGATTAGGGCCATCCCAGAAAAAAGCTGGAGCAAAGTCAGAAAAGAAAATCACAAGATTTGACCCTTAGAAGAAAATGGCTTTGTTATTAAGAATAGGACTAACACTCAAGAATGATCCCAGTGAGGGCCCAGAGAGGGGAGATGGGGGGGCGCATCTACTGCTCCATCCTTTTGTATCCGACAAAGCCTGAGAGAGCGTCAGCCTGGTGTGGATTTCCCCTTAGTTCTTGGGCGCTCAAGGAAAAGTAAGCTGGTTGCTTCTGATCCTTCCATTTCCAGGGTACCCCAGGGTGCCCGGAGAGCAGAAAGGCTCCAAATGAGGCATTTCTAAGCCTTTTTCTTAGGAGCAAGAAATGGTGTTTGAGTGTGGAGGACTGACCGGGATGAGGCACCTCCAGGTTTGGAGAGGAGGGGACTGACCCGAACAGGAGGCTGCCTTTCCTTCAGGGCATCTGGGTAGGAACACACGCAGCTCGCAGCGTGGTTGCTTCCCCCGCCATCCTACAGCAGTGGTGGCAGAGTGAGATTCAAAGTCGTCTTTTCACTGCCGATCCAGCCCCGTCTTCAATACCAGGGCATGACGCTCAGACTGCAATTATGGCTCCACCATCAGAAGTCCATCTTTGTTCCACCTCTGAAAGAAGGTCCCTATAAATCACAGCATAGGGCTTCCCTGGTGGCGCAGTGGTTGAGAGTCCACCTGCCGATGCAGGGGACACAGGTTCATGTCCCGGTCCGGGAAGATCCCACATGCTGCGGAGCAGCTGGGCCCGTGAGCCATGGCCGCTGAGCCTGCGCATCCAGAGCCTGTGCTCCGCAACGGGAGAGGCCACAACAGTGAGAGGCTCACGTGACGCAATAAATAAATAAAATAAATCACAGCATAGACAAGGTGAGATAAGGACTGTGGTAGGCTGAATAATGGCTCCCCAAAGAGATCCATGCCCTAATCCCCGGAACCTATGGATGCTACTTTATAGGGGACTAGGGACTTGCAGGTGTGATCAGTGAAGGACCTTGAGATGGGGAGATTAGCCTGGATTATCCAGGTGGCCCTAAATATAATCACAAGGGTCCTTAAAGACAGAGGCAAGAAGGTAAAAGGGGAAGCAGGAGATATGAGGATGGGAGCAAGAGGGTGTGTGTGGGGGGAAGGGGTCAGGAGACAAACATAGGTAGCCTCCAGAAGCTCACCTGGAGGAAACATTCCAAAGCCTCCAGGTGAACGCTTTGATTTTGGTCCAGTGAAACTGACTTCAGACTCCTGGTCTCCAGAACTCCAGTAAGGGAATCAATTTGGGTTGTTTTAAGCCACCAATATGTGGTAACTTGTTATAGCAGCTACAGGAGGCTTATACAAATGCTATTTACCCACTTATGAGAATAAACTAAAACATTTAAAATGTATCTTTTAAGATGTAAATAATTTATGGTAATTCATTGTAAGCAGAAACCATGATTGCTTCTCTTGGCTGGCTCTTGGATATTTGGATTAAAAATCATTTTAAGTTAGTGGTTAAAGCCAAAACTATACCCGACCAGACTTGGCAAGGCCTAATTTTATATTGGTGATATGGAACTTTTGTTTACATATTTGAAAGTAAGTTTTAAAATCTCTATATCAGACTTCTACTAATGCAGACTGCCCTCCCCTCAATGCATCTAGGAAGGAAGTATACTTTAGTATATAGGACACAAAGACTAATATACTAAGCAAGGAGGAAAGAATTAGCAAGTTAATTGCTCTTACTTGTGTGTTCACTTCCATCCTGGTGAAGAATTATTTGTTCAGTTCTGTCTGGAATGGAGGTGTCTACTTAGAAATATGTATCGTTTTGGCAGTAATGTATCATATGCATGATATAACTAGCTGATAATTCTAGATCTTCTAACAAGGCAAACGCACAAACCATTAGCTTTGGGACCAGATGTGTAACTAAAAAGAAAATTCATGATTTGCTAATATTATTCTCCGAGAAGGAGGTATCATATGGATTTCAACTTTTCAGTATGTCTTGGATGTGTTTGTGCTTTTTGTGTAATTGTTATTCACAAAGATGATGTTTATCACACATATTATCCGATTGGAATTATCACCGACTATACACATTACTATCTGGAATAATGACTGTGTTGATTGTAATCCTTTTGCTTATGAACATGGGCTTGAACAATATAATACAAAAATCTAATCAGCACAGGCTAAGGTGCAAGTCATGCCGTAATAGGGAAGAAATTTTGTATCCTATTACAAGTTAATTAGTAAAGGAATGTTGCCTATAAGCTTACATTATACATAATGGCCCAACTCTGTCTCCCAGGTAATGAGCATTAAGCTAAAATACCTTTGTTTAGCTCACAGGAAACATCCTGACCAGACCCACCAGTGAATGACTACAAGAAAGAAGAAACTGGGCTTCCCTGGTGGCGCAGTGGTTGAGAGTCTGCCTGCCGATTCAGGGGACACGGGTTCGTGCCCCAGTCTGGGAGGATCCCGCATGCCGCTGAGCGGCTGGGCCAGTGAGCCATGGCCGCTGGGCCTGTGCATCCGGAGCCTGTGCTCCGCAACGGGAGAGGCCACAACAGTGAGAGGCCCATGTACCGCAAAAAAAAAAAAAAAAAAATCTTAAAAAAGAAAAAAAAAAAAAGAAAGAAGAAACTAGCACATTCCCACCAAAGTCTGGCTGGAACCAGGACTTTACCCCCTCCCCTTTTAGTATAGAAGAAGCCTGAATTCTAATTCGGAGAAGATAGTTCTTTGGGACACTAGTCCACCATCTTCTCCGTCTACTGGCTTTCCTAGTAAAGTCGCTATTCCTTGCCTCAACAACTCGTCTGTCAGTTTATTGTCCTATCCTGGGGTTCGCAGTACGAGCTTGGACTCAGTAACAACGCTACCATTAGGTATTAACCGCTTGCTTTCCAAAGCAGCTAGTAAGTATTCACTGGTGCTCACTGAATAGTGAGTTAAGGACATGGACAATCACTAGATACTTAGAATGGTCTTTACCATTATTTCCTGGTGACAGGATTGTCAGCTTTGTGGAGGCACCATGGTGGGGCTCAAAGAAGTATCATCTGCTCTACCCTCCAGAACAACCGTAGCAACCTAAATATAAAACATAGAATATAAATCAACTATGTCTGTTCTAATAATTCTGACATGGAATTGGAAGAGCAGTTGGAGACATCACTGAAGAGTAGATGTGGGGTTTGAACCAGACCTTAAAAGAGAGAAAGAAATGATCAGATGAGAGGTAGACATGTGGGGTGTATCTGAGGCCTGCAGTAGGATCCTGCCATAAATAGCTTGCATGCTGTTGAAGTAAATTTGGGGTCCCATTAAATATCTTCTTTTTTTTATAAACTTATTTTTATTTTTATTTATTTTTGGCTGCATTGGGTCTCTGTTTCTACATGCAGGCTTTCTCCAGTTGCGGTGAGCAGGGGCTGCTCTTCATTGTGGTGCACAGGCTTCTCACTGTGGTGGCTTCTCTTGTTGCGGAGCACGGGCTCTAGGTGTGCAGGCTTCAGTAGTTGTGGCGCATGGGCTCAGTAGTTGTGGTGCACAGGCTCAGTTGCTCCACAGCATGTGGGATCTTCCCGGGCCAGGGCTCAAATCCATGTCCACTGCATTGGCAGGCAGATTCTTAACCACTGCACCACCAGGAAAGCCCTAAATATCTTCTTTATGTTATCCTCAGGGTAAAATATTTATAAACACTGCCAGATACTTTTTTTAAAGGCCCAGCTGCTATTGCTTGTAGGTGGGCATTGATGTGCACACAGAATGCCCAGGTGTGGTGCTGAGTTGTCATCCTGCAACTCCTGCTTTCCAAGGCAGAGAAGCGCCACTACAGTGTGTTCTTTTACAGCCCAGACTGGTACGAACATACAGGGGGTACATTTTAGGATTTGGTCTCTGTGTTTTGTTTGGGGTTCATGGTAATTTGGGATGAGTGTCCTCATGGACTGTTTCACATGATATGGTTCAGAACCTGTTGTCTGACCTCTCCTGGTCAGTTTCAGCCCAGGATGTGACTTTTGTCTCCCCCTCTGGATTGTGGACCCCAGGACCACATCTCACTCTTCTGCTGCATCCTCTTCCACACCTTGCCTGGAGCCAGGCCCAGAGGGATGCACCCTTAACCTGAATCAAATTGCAAAGCCAAACAGATGCCAGTGGAAGGATGTGGTGGGATTTTATAGCAACCTATGAACTTGGGAAGCTAGGGAGTAAGGGAGAATGAGTCTTTCCTATTATTCAAATTGTCAGAGTTGCTTTCCTTCCATATTCTTGCCTTGAAATCACTGCTAGGAACCTTTCTTGTCTAAAACAGGTAAGTAACCACCTTCAAACAGCCAGGGGGTCTCTCTAAAGCTGCCAGGACCATATGTAGACTTTTAGCCAGGGGGTCTCTCTAAAGCTGCTAGGACCATATGTAGAGCTTTAATGGCAATAGGCCACTGATACTTTTTTCTTCGATTCCACCTGGGGAAAAATCCCCCAAGCCCACTTTACTCTGAGGCCAATGGACAGATATGCGAAGGTCCACCGGGCAGTGTGGGCTGCTGGAGGGAGGACGTGGCTACTGAGTGTCTCAGAGCTGCCTGCATGGAAGACAGCCCAGGCCTGGATCTCGCATCGCACATAGGACCAGGACAGGTCTGACCACCCAGCCTGAGCCTCCCTGTGTGGCATCGCCAAGCCGGGGGCTATTTCCTCCCCTGCAGACCTGGAAGCAGTGAGTCTGACAGTGACAGCAATCTGCCCTGACAATCGGGTCCGAACACAGGTGGGAAGACCGAAACACCTGTCCCTTCCCGTGAGTACTGGGGCAGATGTGCAGCAGTGACGCCCCTTCCAGAAGCAAGGACACCTTCTTACCCCTTTGGTGACATTTGCCACTTGTAGAAGGGGCACTCTCCTGGGAAGGGCACATGCCTTAGATCATATAGTCGCAGGCAGTGGGGGACTCTTGGTCTGTGGCTCTAACCCACAGCTCTGCCCATTGGGCCACACCACCCCCCTACTGCCTGTCACCTGTGCTATCATCTACTCCAACTGCTCTGTCTAGAAAGTGCTTCTCTCTCATTCTCCCTTTTCTTTTTTTGTTCCCTGGGTCTATTTGTTTTTGTTTGTCTCTTGTTTATTTTGTTCCAGGCACACGTGTTGGGGAAGTAGACCAGGGAGGCCCCAGATACCTGGGCTGGGTGGACCGCTATCTCTGGTTGACACATCTGCCTGCAGGGCTTGCTCCTCCCTCACAGCTGGCAGCTGCTGCCAACCGGGAGATGGCTGCGGCTTGGAATCTGCAGTGGCCCAGCTGAGGGCTGGCTGCCCGCCCCTGCAGATGGTGGAGATGACGCCTCTGGAGTGCCAAGCCTCCCCCATGTCACCCCAACACACGCAGGGCCCTGCAGCCCATTTCTTCTCTCCTCCTGTGGCTTCACCCTGCTGCTTTTTGGTCAAGAACGAGAGGAAAGGCTCCGAGGCTGCGCCCTGTTATTATGCGACAGTCATTTACATCCTCGAGCTCTAAGTCAGGGGTCAGGAATGAACCCAAAAGTAGGCATCACTGGGGAGAACGGAGCACACCTGCTCTGGCTTGGGCAGGGCAGGCGGAGGTGGACGTGGAGCCCGAGAGCCTTCCCGTCCGCCTCCTGTGCCTCCGTTTCCCCATCTGAACCATCTTCTCCAAAACAACTGACTGCAACCCCTTGGCAACCACAAGTCTGTTCTCTATGTCTGTGAGTCTGTTTCTGTTTCACAGATAAGTTCATTTGTGTCATATTTTAGATTCCACATATAAGTGATATATGATATTTGTCTTTCTCTTTCTGACTTACTTTACTTAGTACGATCATCTCTAGGTCCATCCACGTTGCTGCAAATGGCATTATTTCATTCTTTTTATGGCTGAGTACTATTCCATTGTATATATGTACCACATCTTTATTCACTCATTGTTGATGGACATTTAGGCTGTTTCCACATCTTGGCTATTGTGAACAGTGCTGCTATGAACATAGAGGTTCATGTATCTTTTTGAATTATAATTTTGTCTGGATATATGCCCAGGAATGGGGTTGTTGGATCATATGGTCACTCTATTTTTAGGTTTTTGTGGAAACTCCATACTGTTCTCCATGGTGGCTGCATGAATTTACATTCCCACCAACAATGTAGGAAGATTCCTTTTTCTCCACACTCTCCCTAGCATTTGTTATTCGTATTTTTTCATGATGGCCATTCTGACCAGTGTGGGGTGGTCCCTCATTATAGTTTTAATTTTCAAAATCAAAATCTCTAATAATTAGAGATGTTGAGTATCTTTCCATGTGCCTGTTGGCCCTCTGACTGTCTTGTTGGAGAATTGTCTATTTAGGTCTTCTGCCCATTTTTCAATTGGGTTGTCTGTTTCTTTGTTGTTGAGTTGTATGAGCTTAATTAACTTGGCTTTTAGATGAGGAAATTGAGGCACAGAGAGGTTGAGTGTCTTGCCCAAGGTCACAGAACGAGGAAGTGGTGGAACTGGGATTCTAAGCCAGTCTGGCTTCCAAGTCTCTGCATGTAACCCTCTCTTAAGAAGCCAGTCCCCCTGAGTGTGGGCAACTGGGAAATGGGGGGTAGTGGTAGGGTAGGTATGAACCATGATTTTAGTGCACCCACGGAGTCCCACGTGATGGTAATAGACACCTGACCCAGCATACCTTAAGGGAGCTCATCCTCAAAGATCTGCCTCAAAGATCAGAGCACTTGGATAACAGCACAGAAGTGATTATTCAAAACGAGATGTTATCTTTTAAGGGACACTCTATATTTAGGAATAAAATGACGTGATGTGTTTTGTTTGCTTTGAAATAACTGCTGGTTGGGAGCAGGGTGGGGGTGCATAATGAACAGATGGGGTGTAAGTAATGCAAAATCAGCTGTGAGTTGAATTTGTTGAAGTTGAGTGGTCTGACTGGTGGATCCATGGGGGCTCTCTCTTCTCTTGTATTTGCCGGAAATTTGCCATGCTAAAACATTTTTAAAACATCTCAAGTCATTAGATAGTTCATGAGTGATATTTGAGGGGATATTCCAACCCACCGTGTAAAGGTTCAGAGTAGAACATAAAGACAAACGCACCTCTTTATTGGGTTTCTTATTTATTATTATTTAAAAATAATTTTCTGTCTTTCTTTCTTTCTTTCTTCCTTCCTTTCTTTCCCCCAGTATTGATCAGTTTGCAGAAACATCCCCAAAGGATCCAGCTCTTCACTGAGAATGTATGGAATGAGAGTTAGAGGTTTGTTCCTTCATTCAAGAACTGTATCCTCATCTTGAGCACAGGGATGAGCTGTGAGGGATACGGCTGAGTTTGGGAGAAAAGATACACAAAGGAAATGTTAACCACACAAGGTAAGCGTTCAGCAAATGTCTCAAACCTTGGAGGCAAAGGGGGTAAGGGAGGAAGGTGTGGGTTGTGTCCCCCTGCCCAGGGCTTAGAGTTCCTGAGGGAGGGTCAGCTGAGCCTGGAGCCTGGAGAGCTCTCTTTTTCCTCACTCCCATCCTTCCCATCTGAGTGCCCTAGGACTCAGGACTGTACAAGGAAGGGGTCAGGACTCTACATTTTGCAAAGGGAGACTTACTTTTCAGCTGGCTGAACCAGAGCAAGAAAGCACCACTCTTTCAACACCATCTCTCATCCTTATATGGTGGCAAACTTTCTGACAAATCTGGCTGCTGTGTATTTTTTCAGTGACTTAATTTGCCAGGAGGGCTAGCAGTGTATGGTATGTACGTAATCTACTCCAAAATGTATTTTACATTATAAGAGATAGATTAATAGAGAACAAAGCCCCCCCCCGCCCCCGAAAGGTGAGATGGGCCGGGCCTACGGACAATGAACTAGTGGAAGAAACATCTGTGCGCTCCGGAAGATCCTAGGTCTCTTAGGATCACATGCTCATCTTCTACCAATGAAAGTTCAACGAGGTTCCACCCTCCCCCACTCCCTCGTCCTGCCTTCTCCCTCCCTTGAAAGAGAGTGTTTAGTTTCCGACTTAACTCACTATGGTCTATGCCAGGATTTAGGGCAAAACAGAAAACTGAGATCCGGAGCTCTGTAATTAGGCCTCCTCGAAGATTTCAAGCAGGGCCGATCTGTGAACATGCCTGAATTTTCCGGTCTGGAGGCAACAGGAGAGGGCTGATCAGACGCGGCTAGTGAGGCCCCAGTTTTCCTGATCTGCCCCCGCTGTTGTGGCATATGACCACAGCTCAAGAGCTGGGTTACGGCAGCCTCCTGCCCACGCCTGCGCAGTTGGCCTGGCACTGCGCCGTAGGGGAGGGAAAGGGAAAGGTGAGCCGGGAGGAGGGCATGCCAGGATCGGGCTCTCTGTGGACTAGAGGAGCTGCCAGGAGGGCACGTGTGAGGCAGAGGCCAAGGGTACTAGGCGCAGAGTAATTGGGGTCCTGAGGTCCTGAGTTAATTTCCATTTTTCACAGACGGGCACACACGTTGGAATAGACAAGACAGAAATTTAAGCTGTCACTGCTCCTAACCAATCCTAAGAAGCAAGACTGAAAGGGGGCAAAAGCTGTCTACCGGGGCAGAGACCTATGCCTGGAACAAGGCACCCCCCAAAGGGATGCATCCTGGGGTTTCTTCACTGATGGGCAGGCACTCACTTTTCCTGGGCACAGAAGTTTTCGTGGCACTCATAATTCCACTGCCGGGATTCTTCCAGTTTTTACATGGAAAGGCCTTTTTCCCCCCTTATTCTTGGCTTTAAAGACTCCTCCCAAATTTCACCAGTCTGCTAGGAGTTCATGTTTACCGGTGAGATCTGTTCTCTTGCTTATGTGAAAAGGACCAAAACTTATTTCCTGAGGACAAGGCCAAATAGCTGTAGCTTGAGTCTGTTATCTCAAACCTGAATGTAACCTGAGGTGCATTCATTTTAAAAAATGCCAAGTAAGGAATGAGGTTCTCCCAACTTACTGCACTGGTCAGATGCAACCTGGAGAATTATGTTAACTTCTGCATTTCACCTTTAAGAGAAATGTGGGCTATTTTATAATACTTCCAGGGGAGAGATCAAGAACTATGTCCCAAAAGGACTGATCAGGAATGACAAGTCTGTGGAAGATAAAACTGAAGGGGACAGGAGAACCAGCTCCAAAGCAGTGAAGGCCAATGATGGCTCAAAAAAGCAGAACCAGGGAAAAGGGTGGGGGAGGGATATGCTGGGAGACAGATTTTGACTTTACAGCAGCCAGAGCCTTCTAATAATTAGGCTACTTAAACATGGGAAGGGCTCAGTGAGGTAGTGAGTCAAGGCCTAGTTTGGCAGTAGCCAAGCAGAGGCTGGACAGCCACTCCTAGGAGAAGTGCTACAGGGGGACTCCTGCACTGGGCAGGAAAGGAGCTCTAAGATTCTGTTATTTTGTAACTCTCTGAAACATAGGTCCTATACATCATAAATTAGATTAGGGGTTAGACTAAAAAATTTCAGTGGCTTCTTAAAAACATGTAGAGTTTTGTTTATAGAAATGAAGAATGAATGAAAGTAGAAAAATGAAAACCATGGGTCATTTTTTTTAGGCTCCTTTCAGCATTTTGATTTCATGTGTCTTTGTGTTCCTCTTAATTTCAGATCCTGGTTTTTTTCTTTTACTTCTACCTATATGACCTTATATTCTCTCTACCTCTTCTTTTACACAGAAGATTTTCATTTATTCCATGGGTGGTAGGTCTTTGGATCATATTGGAGGAATTTAAGGTCTGGTTATTTGGAAATGATTAGAGTAAAAAATCTATAATATCTTACCTAGCCTGGTGAGTGTTTCTTTGTACTGTTTCTCTCTTCTCCAACCACATCTTTTGGTCAAGACCACGTTTGGGTTTAAGAAAAATCATTAATGTTCATAATATTATGAGTAAAGTAAAAGAAAGTAGAATTGCCAGAATGATTCCGGAGGAATACACATGCAAGTACAACCAAACTAATCTTGAAAAAAAAAAAAGAAAAAGAAAAAAACAAAGAAAAGAAAGAAATAATAAGGACTTTCCATAAAACTAGAATTGCATACACCATAATTACAATAATTGACATAATGCTGGGAAAATGACACTCATTGATTAAAACTGAAAAGTCCAGAAAGAGACTCAAATCAATATATATTGAAAGTCCCAGTTAAAATCTGTAAGAAAAAAGGTGACTTTCATGAAATGATTAACTCTTTGGAAAAGAAGAGGGTAACCCCAAATTTCATAGATAAAACCATGGAAGACACATGAAACATTGTAAATCAACTATACTTCAGTAAAAAAATAATAAAAAATAATTAAAAATAATTAAACCATGGAAGTACTGGGGAAAAGTATAGGTGAACATTTATATATTCTTTGGGGAAAAGACTCTTAAAAATAAAAAAACACCCAAGAAAGTATCTGAAATAAAAAATATTGATACATCTAATTTTAAAATGTCTGTGCATCAAAACCACAATAAACCATATAGGCAAATAGCAAAACAAAAAAGAAAATACTAACAACATACATGAAAAAAAGTTAATGTCATAATATATAAAAAGCTCTTATTAATCAATAAGATTAGGAGCACGGTCTCAATGGAAGACAGAGCAAAGCACGAGAATAGTAAATCAACTCAGAAGAAACACAAGTGTCCAATGAACATGTGGCAATTGAATCTTGGACTGATGGCAAATTAAAGCTATGAGAGGCTATTTTTTAAAAATCTATCCATTGGACAACATACTTTTGTTTAATGTGAACATTTAGCATTGACTTCAGTTTGGGAAACAAGGCATTCTCATATACTGATGTGTGTGAATTGATGCAACATTTTGGGCAGCATACTTGGCAATATATCTCAGAAACCTTGAAAATATTCAGTCCTCTTTGACAAAGGAAGTCCACTTAGAAGAATTTTTTTCTAAAGAAATCACTAGGGCTGTATGCTAAGTGTCAGCTGTAGGAATGTTTGTATCGAGCAGAAACTAGAAACAATCTAAATGTCTAATGGTCCAATAGTGACCATTTAATCAATGTTGACATGTCTTATGTAGCCATTAAAAATGTTGTAGAAAACAATAAATGCCGGAGAGGGTGTGGAGAAAAGAGAACCCTCCTACACCATTGGTGGGAATGTAAATTGGTGCAGCCACTATGGAGAATGGTATGGAGGTTCCTCAAAAAACTGCAACTAGAGTTGCCCTATGATCCAGCAATCCCACTCCTGGGCATATATCTGGACAAAACTATAATTCAAAAAGATACATGCACCCTTATGATCATAGCAGCACTATTCACAATAGCCAAGACATGGAAACAGCCTCAATGTCCAACGACAGATGAATGGATAAAGAAGATGTGGTATATATATATACACAAAGGAATACTACTCAGCCATAAAAAAGAATGAAATAATGCCATTTGCAGCAACATGGATGGACCTAGAGGTTATCATACTAAGTGAAGTAAGTCAGAAAGAGAAAGACAAATATCATATGATATCAGTTATCTGCGGAATCTAAAATACAACACAAATGAACTTATCTATGAAACAGAAACACACAGACGTAGACAACAAACTTGTGGTGGTCAAGGGGGAGGGGGGTGGGGGAGGGATGGAGTGGGAGTTTGGGATTAACAGATGCAAACTATTATATATAGGATGGATAAACAATAAGGTACTACTGTATAGCACAGGGAACTATATTCAATATACTATGATAAGTCATAATGGAAAATAATATGTAAAAGAATGTATATATATATATGTATAACTGAATCACTGTGCTGTAGAGCAGAAATTAATACAACATTGTAAATTAACTATACTTCAATAAAATTTTTAAGAAGTGCTGTAAAAGAACATGGAAAGATGTTCATAGTGTATGTTTCTGTATATTTCTGTTGCTGCTGTTGAAATAACTGTCATTTATTTATTTTGTTCAAGCTTGTTTTTTAAAAAATGGTGTACACTTTGAGTAAAAGAAGCGAGATTTAGTCTGGAAGCTTAAAGGGCTGGAGCAGAATTGTGGCTGCAGAGTGCCTTGGGTCTCAAACCATCCTCCTGGACACAACCGCAAAGCACTCAGCCTCTGGCCTGGAGAACTTCTGGCCACGCTCTGCGTTTTGCAAGCTCTGTGTTGGTGTTACATGGTGCACCAGGGCTGGAAGAATGGACTAAGGGTGAAGAGGAGCAGCTGGCAGCCCTCTTGGGAACTCCTCCCTGTCAGGTGGCTTCTGTTCCATGTCCTCCAAGCCTGGAGCTGTGCAAGGCCCTGGGCGGTTAATCAAGTCAAATGCAAGAGCTAGTCTACAGTAAACATGCCTTCAGGCACAAGTGCCCACGAGCTGGACAGTGATGCCAGAGCAGGCCCTGGGGCGCCAGCATCTTTTAGGAGAGACTCTTTGTTTTCCCCTCTCTTCCCCTCCCCTCCTCACCCCTCCCCTCCTCAGCCCTCCCCTCCTCACCCCTCCGCTCCTCACCCCTCCCCTCCTCAACCCTTTCCTCTTCTCCCCCTATTCCCCCTTCCTTCCTAGCCTGAGGCTAGTACAGTTTGGGAGAGGAGAACCTCTTTAAGAAAACAAGTACACAATTACGAAATCAAATTCAAGTACAGGACCTTGAAAGTGTTCTAAGTGAGAGGCCTGAACTTAAGCTTCATGGGCTTCATGGTAAATCCACCTTTAATCCTGAATCTGGTTTTTATTGTTTGCATGAATTTCCTTTTAGCTTGTATTATGTATGTTTTCCTAAACTACGTTAAATATTGTTTTACATTTTTTTTTTTTTTTTTTTTTTTTTTGCCATACGCGGTCCTCTCACTGCTGTGGCCTCTCCCAGTTGTGGAGCACAGGCTCCGGACGCGCAGGATCAGCGGCCATGGCTCACGGGCCCAGCCACTCCAGGGCATGTGGGATCTTCCCGGACCGGGGCACAAACCCGTGTCCCCTGCATCGGCAGGCGGACTCTCAACCACTGCGCCACCAGGGAAGCCCTATAAATATTTTTAAAATCTCAGTGTACTAAATCTTATCCTGGTATACAAATGTAATATTCTTTCAATAAAAAGCTGTATATCTAAAACAATTCAAGTGCTCAGAATAAACTGTATGAAAACATGCAAGTTCACTAAAGATGACCTAAACCCTGTTGTACAGGGACAGAGATTTAAAGGTTATTTTATTGTAAAATACATTGAATTTTCTGTATTCCCTGGTTATCATACATTTTCTCCTTTAAAAAAAATGATGTAAGTCTTAATTTTTATGCCATTTGTTAATTTACCCACTAGTTACCTTGTAAATAAGAAGTCACAATAGCACTGAATTTTAACTAGTTTTGATTTATAAGTTTGGTACTGTGAGGTAACAACTTAAAATTTTCATTTTAGTAATTTAAAAGGCATTTAGAGCTTCAAGAATAATTTTGTACGCAATGTTGTTTTAAATTTTGACTAATCTCATAGAAATGCAATACTGTCACTATTAGAAATCCTGAAAGTTTATTAGATGTTCTTAAAGACCACGAACAGACTGGCTATTTGATCCCTTTTCACTTTGACTATTTTTAAGAATAGGACCTGTTGTTTTGGATTACCATCTGAGAATTTCCTGGATTTACTCCTGGATGCAGGAGATAAGAAAACGTTTAATTCATAACTTTTATATTAACGAATGTAGTGAAAAAAATAAAGTTCACACAAAAACCAAGTTGCCTTTCCTTGAATGAATCCTGCTTGAATAAAACAATGAAAGAAAAATAAAAATAAAATTAATGGTATGTAGTCTAATTTGTAAATGAATGAATATTGAAATAATACACACTGTGGATATATTTTAAAGCCTTATGTAGTTTTAATTGTTCTGCTTGTTCTGTGGTTATGTCTAAGACTATAGTGTATGATTCTCTTCAAAGTATATCAAGTATTGTGAATGCTTTGGTTCAGATGAGTCAAATTAACAGTAAAACAATAATATGCCACAAAAAAACACCCAGTTATTCGTCAAGGATTGCTGGAAGTTCAAAAATTCTTAAAAAGTTAAGAATATACCCTTATATTCTTTAAATATACACCTTTAAATATACCCTCCCTGTCCCACCCCCCAACTTAAATACACAGCACTGTGTTTGGGAAGAGTGGCAGGTTTCATTGCAAAAATTAGGTAATTCCCCAAAGTCTGGAAGTATAGAAAAAGGTTCTGGGAATCGTTTAGCTTGGTTCAGGGGGTTCTAGGGAAAGGGCTCATGTTTTTTACTCACCGATGTTCCATTAACCAGGACACTCCAGGGACTTGACTTAAGATTTACTGACAATAAATATTTAACTACAGTTAAACTTAGCTACTTTCTGGGAATGAGTCTTCTCAGCTGGCTGAGAGTTTTCATCTCTTTTACATATTTACATTGTAATGATTTGGAGTAGAAAAATTTCTAGAATGTTTTACGTACTTTTCTGCCTTCTTAAACAGAACACAGAGTATCTCGTTTCAGTTTTCCCAACTTTGCTATTTCTAAAGGTTGCCACATGGCACACTTATCAGGATCTGTCTATAGCAACACTCTCTTTCCTGCTAATGGCTTTAGAAGTTAACTTCTTGGAATTGTTTGTAAAATAATCAGTGTGCGGTGCTTACACTAAGAGGATTCCCTAAGATAAAAGAACACACAAACATTATGGCATCTATTTTGGCTGTTACACACACACACACACCGCTTTCTGGTTTTCAGTAATGTTCTAAAGTGCTGGCCTCAAGTCTGGAAGGTGGTACAGGTAGAAAAGAAAGAACAGCATTATATATTGCAAAACTGATCTCTATCAATGTCAAAGCTTTTGCTATTGGCACAGAGCTCTTGCCACAGAACTGAGTTGCCAATGGATGAAATGTGTGAATAACCTTAAATTAAGACAGAAACCGTAAACTTAGAGCAGTTATACAGTATCTACTGGAAGATTTTGTGGTTTGACACAAGAATTTCCCAAGATACAGCAGGTGATTATTAATGAAGGCTTTGTAAGTAACAGCCTTATACATCTGAGAAAAATGGGGGTCCAGGAGGGTTTTTAGAGAGTTGGGTCTATAATCTCAGGCCTACTCTTTGCAAAACCAGAAGGGGGAGGGGAAGGGAGGGTATAAAACGTAGCCACCGAAGCTCAAGTATCACAGATAAGGACTTTTCTTATGCATGTGTCGCAGTCTTCATTTTTCTTCCTATTGCAATAACCAGGCAGCAACACAGAGGGGTGATGATTCACAACTACATTCCAAGGCTCTGAGTGCAGGAAGTTATGGCTCATTTGATGTTATCAGTTAGCTGGGGTGGGGGGTGACCAGATCTAATAAAAACACATAGGACAAAAGTTCTCAATTCCTTTCAGAAGGAGGGCTCTCACTCTGAGCATTGCAGGACCTGTGTAAATTGCTCCTGCCATGTGTCTATGTGAGATAAACTCACAGAAATACTGTAGAAGAGAGATGGCCTGTTCATAAGTCTCAGCCAGGGCTACGATGTTCATTTCTAGCAGATGCAGAGCAGATGAGGGCTCCCAGTGAGTTGATGTTGTTGCAATGAAGATGCGAAGAGCATGGAGCCAAAAGCATAGGAGTCAGAGATAGACAGGCTGTCTCTTCGCTTCCCCACCGCTGTGTGCCTCCGTCTGTCTTCAATAAATGGGGAGGCTCACCCTTTCCCCTGCCTTACAAAAGTCCAGCCTTAGAAACGTCTAGCCTTAGAAAAGGCAAAAATAAATGATGCCCGTGGAAATGCTTAGAGTTATTTGGGGAGGAAGGGGGTGGTGTTAGATTGAAGTATGGTATTGTCTCTCCTGAGAGGCCTGATCCTCATAAGGGAACAGGACAAAGCTATGTGGTTTGTCAGCTGATCCTCTTTAGGGTAAAGCTCAGTCTGAGGGTCGGTTCTCATTCTAGGAGGTTTGGAACACCCACAGCCTTGGGAGGGCATTGTGAATGTGCCTCAACTCCTAGAATATTGGTCCTGGAAAGGGTCCGGAGACCACTTCCCTCATTCTATAGACACAGAAATGAAGGCCCAGAGAGGTGAAGGGGCTTCTCTGAGGTCACACAGCTACTCCCAAATCCAGGGCTTCAGTTGACAGGCCTAGAGCCCTTTTCACAGACCTTCTCAAAATGGGGTCCTCTGAGATTGCATGTAGCAAAAGAGGACTGCAGAATCACCTGATGTGTATACAGGGGCGCCAGGGAGGTGGCGGTAGCAGTGAGGAGAGTTGTTCAAATGCAGATTCCTGGGTCCTACCCCAGACCTACTGAATCAGAATCTTTGGGATCAGTACCTGAGAATCTGTATTTTAGCATGAAGCTATTCTTACACAGCCCTGCTTTATTTCAACAACACCTTGAAGTGTTGCTTCTAAATGACCTATGTAGAGTGGCGACCCTTTATAAAGAGGCTCCTAGAGAATATGGAAAGAACATATGCTATTAGTTGCCACCAGACCATGCCATGCCCTCAGTTAGCTACAATGTATGACAGTCAGCCTCTTGTCCTGTAGGCCACAGTCATATCCTTGAATGTTCTGAACAATCAAAACACATTTGGGAAACAAACACAGCTCATGTGGTCCAGTCCCTTTAAGAGCCTCTCTTCCCCTGGGTTCTGGAATGGGTGTGCTCTCCTCGGCAGGTCACTCCCACTTTATCTTACTGTCCCCGCCACCTCTCTGAGACATCTCCCTTCATACACGTGTCTCTGGCCTGAAAGCAGAGGGTTTCTGATACAGGGCTGAACCCACCCCTCCCTTAATCAACCAAAAGTGCTCTGGCAAGTCCATGGGAGATAAATATAGCTGAGATCTTCCCTGTAGGAACCGCTTGGGAGGTTAAATATGGTATGTGAACAAGCGATGGAATTGCTAGCAGCTTCCACTTAATGCCCATAAAGGGCCCTTTGCACAAAGACATCAGCTGTGCCGGGCAATTCCAAGCAGAGTTAATCCGAAAGGGAAAACCTCTGAACCCAGCTGGATCCCTGGTTACTCCATAATTGCTTGAAGCTTAGGGAGGATTTGTCTCTTGGGTGCCCGTGTACCTGATTGCTCCCTGTCTGCCTCCCAACAGGTCCTCACCTGGCTCCAGATGGTTCTGCTGGGGTTAGAGCCTTTGCAGCTTCCTCCTCTTCCCAGGCAGCACCAGCAAAGATGGAGCCAGATTTCAAGAGGGGCCCCATCAGGGAGAACCACTCATTAAAAGACAACCTTCACGTCAGCAAAAACCCAAGGTGGAGCAAAAGAGGACTGCAGAGCTTTCCTTCAGTCTGCATTTAATTAACTAATTAATTAATTACATTAATTAATTTATTTTTTGAGGTATGTGGGCCTCTCACTGTTGTGGCCTCTCCCGTTGCGGAGCACAGGCTCTGGACGCGCAGGCTCAGCGGCCATGGCTCACGGGCCCAGCCGCTCCACGGCATGTGGGATCTTCCCGGACCGGGGCACGAACCCGTGTCCCCTGCATCAGCAGGTGGACTCTCAACCACTGCGCCACCAGGGAAGCCCATGCATTTATTTTTTTTAAAGAGGTAGTTTTGGGACTTCCCTGGTGGCGCAATGGTTAAGAATCCACTTGCCAATGCAGGGGACACAGGTTCGAGCCCTGGTCCGGGAAGATCCCACGTGCCTCAGAGCAACTAAGCCCATGCGCCACAACTACTGAGCCCACGTTCCACAGCTACTGAAGCCTGCACACCTAGAACCCGTGCTCCGCAACAAGAGAAGCCACCACAATGAGAAGCCCGCGCACCGCAATGAAGAGTAGCCCCTGCTCAACGCAACTAGAGAAAGTCCACGTGCAGCAACAAAGACCCGACACAGCCAAAAATAAATACATGAATAAATAAATATATATTTTTAAAAGGTAGTTTTTAGGCTTAAAAGGAGAGGTAGGAAAGGACTGTTATTTGAATTTCTCTGAAATTTGCTTTAGAAAACAAAACCAGAGTCTCCAAGGAAGCAGGAGCCAGATGGTCCCCAAACTCAGTTCAGCGTCTAGCAGCCAAGACGGTGCTCAAAAATGATGTGTCAAATGAATAATCCACTATCTGGGTGTGACCACTGGCGGTACGGCCACTTCTTGCTGAGTGTCATTTATTGACACCATGGTGACTGAACCATGGTCCAGGGTAGACTTCTAGACTCAGAAACCCGCTTTTGTTGGTGCCTTGAGAGCATTTTGATTTCTCAGGGGCTGATTCGTATTTATCAGACTCCCAAGATTAATATGTGGAACCGGAATGCCAAGTTAGCCAGGGATCACAGAGAGAAATAAATGTGTTGGGGCCTCACATGTCCCCTCTCTGTGTGGCAACCCTCCTGGAAACCAAAGTTGACCAGATGGTGATCTGGTGGGCAGAGAGCCAGAACCAGGGGAACTAGGAGAATCAGACGTTTCATGGTATCAACATAAGTAACAGGGCTTTATACAGCCATCCAGCCAAAGGCACGGAAATACAGCCCTGCCATCAGCACTCATGGCCCCTGTGTGTCCTGGCATCAGGCAGGCTGTCATAGGAGGGGCCATCGAGGCTTTGCAGAGGCTGCATCTTTCTTCATCTCTACACAGACAGGTGTCGCTGAGGTTTCCATCTGTGACTCTCCTTTTACTTCCAGATTTCAAGACCATTTCTGACCAGCCCATTCTTTTCCCCCATCCCCCAGTTTTAGGGAGATATAATTGACATAAACACTGTATGAGTGTAAGGTGTACGCATAATGACGTACATATGTTGTGAGAAGGTTACCACAATAAGTTTAGTTAACATCCATCACCTCATACGGTTACAAAACTTTTTTTCCTCATGATGGGAACTTTTAGGATCTATCTCTTAGCAACTTTCAAATATACCATACAGCAGTGTTAACTGTCGTCGTCATATTGTACATCACATACCCCAGACTTATTTACCTCATAACTGGAAGTTTGTACCTTTTGACCCCCTTCCTCCAATTCCCCTCTCCCCCACCTCCAGGAACCAGAAATCTGTTCTCTTTTTCTATGAGTTAGGTTTTTAGAGATTCCACATCTAAATGAGATCATACCGTATTTGTCTTTTTCTGTCTGTCTATTTCACTTAGCAGAATGCCTTCAATGTCCACTCTTTTTTTTTCTTTAATTGAAATATTGTTACTTTCAATCCATTATCAGTCAGATTTTAGGAACCTGGACATCCTCTTCTCTCTTTCAGATGACAGCCCACCTCTGATGTACTGTGTGCAGACTTTCGACACACTCAGAAGAAAGTTAAATTTCCTTCATTGCCAAAGTGGTGAGGGCTATCATTCTGTAGGCCCCCAAGTACTAACTGACAGCAATTATAAATCAGATTTCTAGATAGAAGATCAGTTTAGGGATTTTTGTTTTACCTTTTTACCCCTACCCTGTCGGTGCCATGGGTATATTACAAAGAGCTTAGATGGATGATGGTGGAAACCTCCAATGTCAGCTAAGGAGGCCATTACTACTGAGGAATTCACTAGTGGGGACTGTCTGCACTGCCTGAGGAGCCTCTGGTTTCATTTAGGAAGAGAAATTTTCATCCTGTGAGATCCAGCACGTGGCAACAATCAAAGCACCACCCAGAAGTCAAGAGGAAGAGAAAACAGTAGAATCAGAAGGAAGTGACGATCAGCGAGCACATAGGACCATGGTCAGTGCTCACATGACGGCCTGAGAGACTGAATGAATACCTAAATAATCCAACCGCCTCATTACACAGAGGAGGAACCTGAAGCCACAGGGGAGGTTAATTTGCTGAGTCATACAGCTGAGCGATGGCACCTGGGCTTATAGGGGACCTGAGTCTCAGCTCTGTGCTCGTGTTATCACAATGATGGCAACTGGATAAATAAAGGAGAGCTGGGGTGGAGAGAAGGAAATAGGGAATCATAAAAGAGTAAAATGATTTAAAATACAGGCATACCTCGCTTTACTGAACTTTGCTTTATTATGTTTCGTAGATAACTGCGTTTTTTACGAATCGAACGTTTGTGGCAATGCTGCGTTGTCAGACGATGGTTAGCATTTTTTAGTAATAAAGTATTTTTAAATGAACGTGTGTACTTTTTTTTTGACCTAATGCTATTGCATACTCAATAGACTACAGCACAGTGTAAACATATCTTTTATTTTTTCATTTTTGTTAAATTTTTATTGGAGTATAGTTGATTTACAGTGTGTTAGTTTCAGGTGTACAGCAAAGTGAATCAGTTATACATACACATATATCCACTCTTTTTTAGATTCCTTTCCCAAATAGGCCATTCCAGATTATTGAGTAGAGTTCCCTGTGCTATACAGTAGGTCCTTCTTGGTTATCTATCTTATATGTAGTGTGTATATGTTAATCCCAATCTCCCAATTTATCCCTCCCCCTGTAAACATAACTTCTATATGCACTAGGAAACCAAAAATATTCATGTGACTCGCTTTATTGCAATACTTGCTTTATTGCGGTAATCTGGAACCAAATCTGCAGTATGCCCAAAGTGTACCTGTAATTATGGAAGAGGAACCCAACCAGCAATAACCTCAAAGTTTGCCCCTGTCCTTCCTTCACACTCTTTCCTCCTTCCTCCCTTACATCCAGCCTCTTCCTGGATGAGGCACCATTTTTAACTTCCTCTTGCTTTCACCTTTAGGCTCTCCCCTCTATATCCCCTGGAGTCGACATGTATGCATCCCGTACTAAATAAAACCTTCACTAGATCCAGCTCCCTTCAAAACATGGCCTTGTTTCTCTTTACTTTTTACCATCCAGCTCCTTAAACAAAAGAAACTAGACGTGCATCACCCAGTATGGTAGTCACTAGCTTCATGAAGCACTTGAAGCGTGGCTGGTCTAAACTGAGATGTGCCATGAGTATGAAGCATACACCGATTTCAAAGACAGTATGAAAGAAGAATGTAAAATATCTCATCATAATTATTTTGAATAAGTTGGAATAAACAAAATATATTATTAACATTAATTTTCCCCGTTTCTTTCAACATTTTTAATGTGGCAACCAGAAAATTTAAAATTACATTTGTGGCATGCGTTGTATTTCTGTTGGGCAGTGCTGGTCTAGACTCTGCTTCAAAGCATTTAAAGACCATCTCGAACACAAAGTGCAATGTTCATAAAATTAAAACGGGTGTTGAATCTAAGGAAGAGGTTGTGTTCTCAAACCATCATTTTCAATGACCTTTTTTTTTTTTTTGCGGTACGCAGGCCTCTCACTGCTGTGGCCTCTCCCGTTGCAGAACACAGGCTCCGGACACGCAGGCTCAGCAGCCATGGCTCACGGGCCCAGCCGCTCCGTGGCATGTGAGATCTTCCCGGACTGGGGCATGAACCCGTGTCCCCTGCATTGGCAGGCGGACTCTCAATCACTGCACCACCAGGGAAGCCCTTCAATGACCTTTTTAAGTGAGGAAACACAGAGGTTGCGTGTGACATGGCAAATCATGATGGAATTAACATGGTGATCCCCTTGTTAATCAGGGAATTGACCCTGAAAGGATAGTAATGATACAGCTAACGTTGGTTCAGGCTTTATGCCTCTCAGAGGACATCCTGGCCTTCTTAACATCCTCAGAAGATGTTTGAGGATGTGCCTTCCTGAGGACAGCTTGGCACCTTCTGGGACCTAACAGGAATGCCCATGGGGGGCCTTTGATGCCCCAAGATGGAGGAGGAAGAGTGCGGAGGCAGCATGGAGTTAGTGGAAGACCTGGGCCCAGGTGCTAGCCCAGCATGGCCTCGTATAATTCACCAACACTCTAGGTTTCCTTCTTGGTGCAATCTTTGTGCTGTAGCATACTGCTTTCTCTAGAGTTCCCATCTTTCTGTTTTACACTTAGAACTGGGGAGGGCTTGAGGAAATGACTGGAGATCTTTAAGCCTCCATTTACTGTTTGTAAGATGGAGACTAGGACAGCGCTGTCTTACAGAGTGATGGAGAGTCAACGAGACAATCCATGCCTAGTGGATGCCCAATAAATGTTAAAAACAAATAAAAGCTTACAAACTGAAAGGCATTTTAAAGGTCACCCAGTTCAACTCCCACCCGAACTCAAGGATGCCCTTATATTTCCCCTGATATCTGGCCTCCCCTTGTTCACTGCCAACGGAGGGAACCTCACTGTCTCACAGGGCAGAACTTGTTTTTTTGTTTTTAAATTTTATTTTATTGTGATAAAACATACATAGCATAAATGTTACCATTTTAACCATTTTTAAGTGTACAGATCTGTGGCATTAAGTACTTTCACTTGTTGTTGTATAAACTTCCCACCATCCAGCTCCAGAACTTTTTCATTATCCCAAACAAAAACTGTACCTATTAAACAATAACCCCACATTCCCCTGTCTCCCCAGACCCTGGTAACCACTGTTCTTTCTGTCTCTATGAATTTGACTACTCTAGGTATCTCAAGTAAGTGGAATCCTACAGGATTTGTCCTTTTGTGTCTGGTTTATTTCATTTAGCATGATGTCTTCAGGAGTCATCCACATGGTAGCATGTGTCAGAGCTTCTTTCCTTTTAAAGGCTGTATAATATTCTATTGTACGTGCACACAACCTTTTGTTTATCCATTTATCTGCTGATGGATGGTTTTGAATGTCTCTAACCATCAGTTCCTCCACCAAGTGAGCTGAATCGTGCCTTCTTGTGACTTAAACCCATCTGCCCAGCTCTGCCCTTGGGCCAGAGCATCAGACTGGCCTCCTTCCCACAAGAATCCCTGCATGTGAACCACCAACTCCTCAAAGGCTAAGCAGTATTTCATAATTTCCAGACCCTTTGCCATTGTGGTTTAAATCTTTAGACCCACTTCAACTTGCTGATCTCCTGTTCAAAAGGAATCATCCTAAACTGAGCTGATTTGTACTGTACTCTGGGACTAACCTCCCTTATCTTGACCCTACTCACACAGCCTAAGAATGCATTGACTTTTTTTTTGGCAGCCATATTTCACTGATGCATCTATTGAACACATTTTATTGGGTGCCTCGTAAAGGTGAGGCAGTTCAGTTAGCAGTTTAGAGCTTGAGCTCGGGGGCCAGACCTCCTAGGTCAGAATCTGAGATCCATCCCTTACTGTGTGCCATTGGGCCTCAACCTCTCAGGGCCTTGTTTCCTTATCTATAAAATAATAATAATGGTAGAACCTCCCTCATTGGATGGCTGTGGAGGTTACATGAATTAGTGCCTGTCAAACATGGGAAGAAGGCATGGCAATCAATAAATGTGCTATTTCTCTGTGCGGGCACTGTGCCAGATGCTGGGGGCACGCAGGCAGCCAGGCAGACCAGCTATGGGCTCTTTGTGGTTCCCAGTCTAGCGAAATGGTTGGACAAGCAAACCATTACATGACAACCAGAATTTATTCATGGGCAAACATGTAATTAAAAGATATGTTTTTAAGTAGAAAGAAACCCCAATTACACTACAGTGTATAAAGTCTTATGAGGAGAGGATTGCAGAGTGAGATGGGGGCACAGCAGGGGGACACCTAACTTACCCTCACTTATTCACTCAGTCATTCATTAAAAATAAATTCGTATTGGTGCAGCCACTATGGAGAACAGTATGGAGGTTCCTCAAAAAACTAAAACTAGAGTTGCCATATGATCCAGCAATCCCATTCCTGGTCATTTATCTGGACAAAACTATAATTTGGAAAGATACATGCACCCCTCTGTTCATAGCAGCACTATTTACAATAGCCAAGACATGGAAGCAACCTAAATGTCCATTGACAGAGAAATGGATAAAGAAGACATAGTACATATGTACAACGGAATACTACTCAGCCATAGAAAAAGAATGAGATAACGCCATTTGCAGCAACATGGTTGCACCTAGAGATCATTATAGTAAGTGAAGTAAGTCAGAAAGAGAAAGACAAATACGGTATGATATCACTTATGTGTGGAATCTAAAATATGACACAAATGAACTTAGTTACGAAACAGAAACAGACTCACAGACATAGAGAACAGACTTGTGGTTGCCAAAGGGGAAGGAGAGTGGGGGAGGGATGGATTGAGAGTTTGGGATTAGCAGATGCAAACTATTAGATATATGTATGACAATCACTTTGTTGTATACCAGGAACTAACACAGCATTGTAAATCAACTATACATCAATAAAATAAATTGGGCTTCCCTGGTGGCACAGTGGTTGAGAGTCCGCCTGCCAATGCAGGGGACGTGGGTTCGTGCCCCGGTCTGGGAAGATCCCACATGCCGCGGAGCGGCTGGGCCCGTGAGCCATGGCCTCTGGGCCTGCGCGTCCGGAGCCTGTGCTCTGCAACGGGAGAGGCCACAACAGTGAGAGGCCCGCGTACCGCAAAAAATAAAAAAATTAAATAAATTAAATAAATAAATAAATAAATAAATTGATGGGCTTCCCTGGTGGCACAGTGGTTGAGAGTCCGCCTGCCGATGCAGGGGACACGGGTTCATGCCCCGGTCCGGGAAGGTCCCACATGCCGCGGAGCGGCTGGGCCCGTGAGCCATGGCCTCTGGGCCTGTGCGTCCGGAGCCTGTGCTCTGCAACGGGAGAGGCCACAACGGTGAGAGGCCCGCGTACCGCAAAAAATAAATAAAATTGTTTTTAAAAAGCAAAAATAAATACTTACTGGGTTCCTACCAGTGTTAGGTACTATTGTTGATTCTGGGAGGTAGCTGTGAACAAAACAAAGATCTCTCTCCTGGGAAGTTTACATTCTACTGGTGGGAGATGGACAAAAACATAATAAATACAAATAAATAATAAAAATTAGATTGTACATTAATGACTACAACTCAACTGTCTATTAAAGGCAGAGCTGGCATGAGTTTTTTTTTTCTTTTTTGCGGTACCCGGGCCTCTCACTGTTGTGGCCTCTCCCATTGTGGACCACAGGCCCCGGACGCACAGGCCCAGCGGCCATGGTTCACGGGCCCAGCCGCTCCACGGCATGTGGGATCCTCCCAGACAGGGGCATGAACCCGTGTCCCCTGCATCGGCAGGCAGACTCTCAACCACTGCGCCACCAGGGAAGCCCTGGCATTATTCTTGATAGATCATATGTTCTATGTGAGCGACAATTAGGACTTTGGGATGAATCCAGGAGTTTTGGCTTGAACAACTAGAAGCAAACCTGTGAAGTCAGGATGCTTCCCAGAGGAAGTGGCATCTAACTGGGGACTGGAAGGACAAACAGCGGCTGTCCAAGTGAAGAGAGCCAGGAAAAACGTCCTGGGAGCTGGAGCTTGTCCCAAGCTGACGGGCAACTACAGCATCATGTGAAGTCTTACCAGTTCAAGAGGGCCTGTTCTGCCTTGCTTGTCCGTAAGGTTCAGGATTTAAGGGTACAATTTTATCAATATGTTTTTAGAGATTTAAAAAAACAACCTTGACTTTTAGCCTTCTGTAAAGCTACTCCTCCTAGTATTGCGTCTTCCAAGAGGTTGATAAGTTTGCATTCCATGACTTTTTCCAGTAGTTGATTAAAAAAAATAGTTGAATTGAACTTGGTCAAGGACAGGGTACTATGTGACACCTCCCTTGCTGATATTGGCCCCATTAATCAACCTCCTTGGGTAGTACAGCTTACAAATCAATCCAACCATAAAATAATATTACATGGCCTGCATTTCTCCATCTAACTCTGTAATAACAGCCCTAAGAATCAAATGAGATAAGATATGAGAAAGTGCTCGAAAACTTTCCAGAGTTCTACAAGTTGCCACTATTTAGTATGACTTGGCCACCAAACTTCTGGGAATGAAGAGACATGGAGATTAAGTTAGGACTCTGCTGTCATAGGACAGGTGATTAAAGGTCAGAGCAGCCTCTTTGTATTTCCACCTGTATAAATGTGCTACATTGTAATAACCTCACACCTGGGCAAGTGCACAGCCTTTTAAAAGAAACATGCTTTACTTGCACCAAACTGATCGGTTTTGAGAGATGGCTATAGCTCTTGAAGTGACTTTTGTGATTGTGAAGCAAATGGTGAGAATGTGAATTGGTCCTTTTTATGATAATATGGAAAGGAAATCTGTTAACTGTAGCACGTAGTGTTCATGTCCTGATTTTATATACTTGCATGTATCAAAATATTTTGACAAAAATGTTACAGACTTGCATTTTTGAAAAAAAAAAAAGAACACTTAAAAAGCAGAATTAACTGCTGATTAAGAGACAGAAAATCTTCGGTGAACATCAGCATGCTATGAAAAATGTCCATGGCTACTGTAAGAGCTAACAAACATTTGTCAAACACTAACGGGGAAATGACATTTCTGAATACAAAAATACATATACATATATAGAGTGCTATATATATTTTCTTTTTTAATCCTGTAATGTAGGAATTAATGTGCCCTTTTATAATTGAGAAACTAGACTCAGAGATGCTAAGTAATTTTTCAAAGGACACACAGCTAGGTAGTGAGTGGTAAGTCAGGACATCTGAGTTCAAAGTTCATCTTTTCTGCTATGCTCTGCTTCCTCCTCAATCGATTAAACACATGCTTGTTGCTCTCCTGTTATGTGCAGGAATCTGTACTAGGTTCTGGGCCTACAAAGGAGCATAACCGGAGATTCTGCTCTCCAGGGCTTAGGGTCTAGATGGGGGACCAAGGTATGTTCTGAAACAAACTACAGTACAAGGAAGTAAATGGTAAATGTCATGTGGGTGAGGTAGTACCCACATCCTAGAGAAGTTCAGTGGAGAAAGATGTGTGTGGGCTGTCTGGGTCAGGGAAGGCGGACCCAGAGGAGGGGACATTTTATTTATTCATTTGCATTTATTCAGTCATAGCCTACTCTGTGCCAGGCACGGTTCTAGGCACGGGGACAGAGCTGTGAGGATGTGACACCCAGTGTCTGTTTCCTTGAAACTTACTCTGTGTGATAGTCAGAGACACACAGAGAGAGAGAGAGAGAGAGAGAGAGTGCAAGAGGGAGAATAAACAAACAAACAAACAAAGATAAATTAAGAAAGTAATGGGTGCTATACATTTTTTAAAAAAGTGATTGTGGGGCCTCCCTGGTGGCGCAGTGGTTGAGAGTCCGCCTGCCGATGCAGGGGATACGGGTTCGTGCCCCGATCTGGGAGGATCCCATATGCCGCGGAGCGGCTGGGCCCGTGAGCCATGGCCGCTGGGCCTGCGCATCCAGAGCCTGTGCTCCGCAACGGGAGAGGCCACAACAGTGAGAGGCCCACATACCGCAAAAAGAGAAAAAAAAAAAAAAAAAAAAGTGATTGTGGTACTGGTTTAAATTGTTCTCTCTGAGGAAGTGACATTAGAGCTGGTACCTGAAACACAAGAATCTATCCATGGACTTGCATATACTACCAAATGTAAAATAGATAGCTAGTGGGAAGCAGCCGCATAGCACAGGGAGATCAGCTCGGTGCTGTGTGACCACCTAGAAGGGTGGGATAGGGAGGGTGGGAGGGAGACGCAAGAGGGAGGAGATATGGGGATGTATGTATATGTATAGCTGATTCACTTTGGTATAAAGCAGAAACTAACACACCATTGTAAAGCAATTATACTCCAATAAAGATGTTAAAAAAAAAAAAAAGAATCTATCCATGCGAAGAGCGGGCAGTGGATATTCCAGGCAGGGGGAATATCATCTCCATTCTCCTAAAGAGTGCCTCTTCTATGCTCAGCAATCTATTGAATTGTTGGAAATATGGCAGCTATGCTGCCTAGAGGATAATCATCAACACATGCTTTTTTTTTTTTTTTTTTTTTTTGCTGTATGTGGGCCTCTCACTGTTGTGGCCTCTCCCGTCGCAGAGCACAGGCTCCAGACACGCAGGCTCAGAGGCCATGGCTCACGGGCCCAGCCGCTCCGCGGCATGTGGGATCTTCCCGGACCGGGGCACGAACCCGTGTCCCCTGCATCGGCAGGCGGACTCTCAACCACTGCACCACCAGGGAAGCCCGATCAACACATTCTTAATGATGGTAAGGCTCAGGGTGAAACTCACCTGCGGAATCTGGCAAATGCGGCCATGTGCTAATGTGCTATGTCGGGGAACCCGGCCAGAGCGGAGCATTGATGATTATTGGTTTTTACAGAGCAGGCATCTGAGATAAGACTAATGACGGCAATAATGGAGTCTTATCAGCCTCTAGGGTTATTTCAAAGGTGGGTGAATTGAAAAAGTACTGAATTGAACACCTGGGTTTTTATCCCAGTTCTTCCATTATCCACTTCTGTGTCTGTGGACAAGTTACTTTACCTCTTGGACCTCTTTGGTCACCTGTGAGATGGGATTATAGACTATATCATATTCTAGGTCTCTTCCAGTTCTCAGGCTTTGCAACTCCATGCTCCCAAGAAAAGTAGCACCCTGTTTTAGCGTTTGTGACATGTATCAATACTTTGGAAGAAAAGAAAATGTCCCTTTTTTCCTCTCTTCTCCACCGTCTGTGCTCAGACCCTCCGGAGCTACGGTGCAACATGGTTTAATTTCCTGGAGATCATGAACGTCTGCAGCATTTTAATGTTATTATATAGGAACATGGAGCCCCTTTGAAGGAAACTCTTACTCCTGTAATAAATATTGATCATTTACTCAATTTACATCCTCAAAGAACTTGAGGCAACATAACTGTAATAATAAATAGAAGGTTGGGAGAGCCCGGAAGGAGGCGTGACAGAGTGACAGGGCTCAGCTCACTTCCGGAGGGTCAGAGAAGACTTCCTGGAAGGGGAGCCATCTGAGCTGAGAAATGAGTACCTGTGACAGGTGGGGCATGGAAAGCAGGGGTAGGCTCTAAGTAGGACGACCATATCCTAGTTTCCCCAGGACACTCTCAGTTTCTACCTCTGTCCTGGTGTAATTCTCACCAGTGTCCCTTGTCACTCTCAAAAAGCATCCCAGTTTGGATGATAAATTACACAGTCGCCGTAGCTATAAGTGACACTCTCTCAGAGGCCTGAATCTCCCCATGGCTGACAGGATCTGAGAGAAGAAGAGAGAAGCCAGGAAGGACTCTAAACTTGCCAGCCAGTTGCGTGGTAAAACAGAGGTAAACTACAGGAAAAAGTAGCATGAGAAGAAGTTGTCAACTAGGAGGAAAGATTATGAATTCAGTTTTAGATTGGACAGATAGAGCTGGAAGGGGATTGGTACATCACTGGGTCCAACTCCTCCTTTTGAAGATAAAGGGACGGGGGCAAAGGATATGAGTCAGGACTGGAACCCGGGCTTCTCCCCCGACAGCCTGCAGCTCTAGCCTCTTAACTTCCCCTGTCGTGAGCTCAACAGTTTTCCTCCAATATTCATGTCTGCTCGGAACCTGTGCCCTTATTTAGAAATATCTTTGCAAATATAATCAAGCTAAGATGAAGTCATCCTGGCGTAGCGTGGGCCTCTAATCCAATGACAGGGGCCAAGGAACATCGAGGATTGCAGGGGAGCCGCCAGAAGCTAGGAAGGGGCAAGGAAGGATCCTTCCTTAGAGCCTTTGCAGGGGGCATGGCCCTGCCAACACCTTGATCTTGAACTTCTAGCCTCCAGAGCCATGAGAGAATATACTGCTGCTGTTTCAAGCTGCCCGTTTGTGGTGTTTTGTGATGGCAGCCCTAGGACACTGATCTACCATCTGAGCTTCAGATGGAGCTGTCTGAGAGGCATGAGAAAATATGGGGCTGGAGTGCAGAGGAATGGTCAGGATTGACAACAGAGCCGGGGTTGGGAATGGGAACATGGGAATGGAAGCGAGGAACAAAGGGAGGAGAAGAAAGGAGCTCTGGGGACAGACTGTCAGGAGGAAGGAGAGGCCGAGGAGGCAGAGGGTGCTGCCTGAAGGGCAGGAAGAGAGAGGAAGTGAGGGAGGAATTCCTGAGGAGGCGGGGTTCAGAGGCTCCCGCCAGAAGGGGCGGGCTGATCCCACAGTGAGGTCATTGGTGACCTTTTCAAGAGCTCCTTTCGAAAAGTGCAGGAGTTAGAAACCACGGGAAGGCTTCAGGAGGGAGCGCCTTGTAAGGAGGGATGGCCAGGGGCGATCATTCTTTCTGGGGCTTCAGAATGGAGGAGAGAAATAGGGCAATAGCTTAAGGCGTGGAACAGGGAAGAGGGATTTTATCAGGCTATGGAGGGTTGAGTATATTTGTGGAAAAGGTGAGGAAAGGGAAAGATGACAGATGCAAGCCCTTTTGGTGAGTGGCTACGGGTGGTCCAAGGTCACCCATGCAAACACACAGATGTGGCACACCCTACCCACAATTCAGCCAATGCTTGGCCTCCACTGGGGCCTCAGGGCTCCTCTGCTACCCATTCCGTCCACCTCTGGGGCCTTGAGACATCTGCTAGGTGATGGGTTCTTGAGTGAGAGTGGGAATGGCCGCAGTGCAGAGACCCTGATGTGAAGAGGGTACGGCTGGCATCGTTGGGTCTCATCCGTGAAAGTGCAGGGGGCAGCTGCCACGGAGGATGGCACACGCATCCACAGGACAGGAGTGGGGGGGGCGCGGTGGCTGTCACACAGCAGGGGGGCCCAGCCCTATCACAAGGGACTCAGCAGCAGAGTCTGCAGCAGTGCGAGCCCGGCAGGCTTCTGGGAGGCAGAGTTGGGCAACACTCCTCTCTCAACCCGCTGCTTAAACTGCCAGCTCTGACCCTCTCTTGTCACCACCTTTCATAAAAGGAAGCCCCGTAAACTGAGGCAGGTCTGTGCTCTCTGTGCCTGGTGGCTCGCCCCCCCATCCCTTCCTTATTTGATGGGGGGCTCTGGAGGGAGGCTAGCTTTTGGCCTCCATTTCTTCTGTCTCAAGGGGAGACTCATCCCTAAGGATGAATCACGGAGAGAGCTTTTAGGGAATACAGTGCTGTCCTTAGGAAAGCAAGGGGGTCAGCTGTGTAAATGAGGGAGACACCCTGCATGTCTAGAGGCCCGCGCAGCCCTTCCAACGTATACACTTGACTTAAAAATCACGGAGATGTGGAGGCGTGCACATTGTGAAAAACAAAGGCAAAATGTGCACCCCACCTGGTACCCAGCACACGATGATCTAGGAGACATCACACCAGCTGCCGTCCCACCATGGTCTGGGCCTCCCCTCTGTTAGAGGAATTCTGGGGCTCCAGGGGGAGACACAGCATTGGCTAAATTCTGGGTACGGTGTTAATATATCTGTGTGTTGCATGGGTGGGCAGGTGGACGCCAGGGTTTAAGTAATTATTGTGAAAAAGGTAGGATTTTGGAGGAAGCCCGGACCTCTTAACTCTATACTCTTAACTCCTTTCTGTCCTCTTTCCTCCCAACACCCCCAAATTATATATACTTCACCACGAGCTTCTAGTCTACTTTTTTCTGTATTTCATTCACCATGTGTTAAGTGGCAGTGCCCAGGGTAAGCAGGTGAGGAAGCATGCCAACCAAAAGGGCCAGAGCTACATAGCTGCTAAATGGTGAGATCTGGGCTTGAACAGGTCTGTGGCTCCAACTCAAATGCTCTTCCCGCTACACCCTGTGTAGCTTCCCGTTTCTAAGCGGAGCTTGACTCCCAGCTGGGCTAAAGCAGCATGATGACATCTTCAGAACTTCAACATTCAGGAACTTTATGTAAGACTCGGCTGGAAGCAGCAAGTCATTCTGAGTCTCCTGGTTCACCCCACAGGGCAGGATCTCCACTCTGCTCCTGGGTCCTTCCACTGTTGCCTCCTTGTTGGCAGTGTGGCCAAAGCACTGGGTTAGGGGGTCTGGGATCTCACCCCTCCTTGCAAGCAGGCCTTCCTCAGAGGTCTAAGACCACGTCTGGCTGCTGTATTCTGACATCTAGGGAAGCCGCCTTCATGTCGATGCCCATTTGCTCCTATACAGGATATTGTTGGATGGGAAGGAAGAGCTGAAACCTGGGCGGGGACTCCAGAGATGATTCTCAGACCCACACCTCCAAACCGGCTTCCCAAGGGAACCTCCACCACATCCTCAAAGGTGAAGGCCACCTATGGAAGCTATGGTCATGCCACCAACCCTGCTGCCACTCCCACTGCCACAATTGCCTCTCAACATTCACGAACTTGGTGTCCAGACCCTGCAATGTTATTGTAACAGGCCAGCCACTGCCCACCCCAACTGCTCCTAACCCAAGAGTCTCTGATTTCACTAGGCAGCGTATAACTTCAAAGCAGCAGGAAGGTGGTCTCTATCTGCCTTCTACTTCCCAGATCTCCCTAGTTCACCCAACTGGCAGAATATAAATTATATCTAGACTCCTAGTTGCAAAGGAGTCTGAGAAATGGGGTTTAAAATGTTCTGGTCACTACAGTACAAGGAGAAGTTTAAGATGGATGCTGAGGGCCAAACCACCATTTTTACCACATTTGGTGAGAAAAAATATTGAATATTCAAAATAAGTATTCCAAAGATTCTCTAAATGCTTCTGGCTTAACGTTTGTTTAATGAAATTTTTAAAAAAACTTAGGTATCTGAAGATTATGGGCATGTTTACAAGTGCCAAGAGTCCTCTTAACCATCCACAAGCTTACTTTTCTCCACCAATATCACCATTGCAGAGTTCAGGAGATTTCTCATCCGTTGGGAGATTAGATCCTAAAAAGAATGATCCATTTTCATTCCTCAATTATAGAAACAATACAAGAATTGTTTGTCTGAAAAATATAGTAAAAATACCTCTGATCCTACGTCACTATCACAATAACCACTTCACTCTTTTCCTATGCGTATTTACATCTTTGTGAATGTAATGTTCATAGAATTTTGTTTTGTTTTTTCACATAACATTGCATCATAATTATTTCCCATGTCGTTGCATAGCCACAGTTTTAATGGCCCCATAATATTTCATGAATACAGGTATCATAATTTGCTCAGCCAATGTTCTCTAGTTGAACATTTTGGTTGTTTCCAATTAGTTATTACTATGAATAATGCTTTGAAGAGCATCATGCATATTCAGACAGTTGTGTCACATTCCCTGAAGTGGGACAATGAGTTAATATGTACTGGTTAAAGGGTATCCATTTTCACATGAGTATCAACAGGTTTTGACCAACGTTTCTTCAAACTCATCTCCGGCAAAAGCAATTACTAAATTTTTCTCCAGCAATTACTAAATACAGAGCATGTTTCTACCTAGCCCATCCTTAGCACTGGTCTCGGGAGCAACTTTTGGCAGCTACCAAAATTGGGGAAATGGTGCCCTTGGTCATGAAGACTCTATTGACATCACTCACATCACTGAATCTCAAATCCCGGAGAGCTGCCTGGGTTGTTATGACCCAAACCTTGGGACCAGGGTGAGGCCAAGGAGGTTGTGCAGCATCTTCAGGGTCTCCTGCCCCTTTTCATATCTCAAGGCACAGCTTTCCTGACCAGAGAAGCCTTCTTTGGATAAGGTGCAGTAAAAGTTGATCAGCTCCAGCCAAGTCTTAAGCCCAGAACATGCACATTTAGATGTGCAGATGCCATGCTTTCAGGGAGCCTTAGATAAACAGGCAGGTTACTCCCCTATTTTTTGATTCCTCCCCCTTCCCCCAGATGGAGAAAGACAATATTATTTAGGTTAAAATAAAACAGTCTGGGTTACACTTTATTTAAGAAGATAGCTTGGGAGGAGTTTAAGAGCTAGAAGACCAGAGTCTTTAAAGATAGGCAGATGCAATACTGCACGATTTTACTCTCTTGGCCACTTTGCACCCTACTGTGAGACCAGGCTTCTAAAGCCCCTCCAGCCCCAGGAAAACGTGCTGAAGGCGCCTACTCAGAAGGGCTCCATCCTGGTGGCTACTTATTGCCCAGTCCAGGGCAGGGTGGATCTAGCCTTTTGGTAAGAATAAGGAGGCACAAGTTTTGCTCTATGTATTATGTGTTTTCAGTGAGACAGAAAAATTCGAGTAAGTGGCCGTTCTCCCCAACGAAGCAGCCTGGCACAGCATCTTGAGTTTTCACTTTGTTCCCTCCACGGGACGTGCTCTCGTGCTGCACAAAAGGAGGTGCACCCCTCATATGGTGCAGTGGGTCCTCAATTCTAGAACTCCACTCCACCCCCAAGTGTGCCTCCACCCCTCCCCTCCTCCAGCCACCATAACTGCTCCATAAATGACGTTCGCAGCAACTTCCCCCCTCCAGGCCTGAGGAATGCCAAAGCTTGCTGAGCAATACTGTTTGCAAAATCCCGGGCTCTGGGGGCAGATTTTCCGCTGCTCCGAATCTCCCTCCAGCCTCAAGCATTGCCCAATCCCTACGGTCCGGCTGACCCTCCCCAGCGACTGCCCCCTGGTCTGCCCCAAACCAGGCAGCACCACCCCACCAGGAGGTAAGACAACTTCCCGGGACACCCCAACGTCTCCTTTCGCCCCCATCCGGTAGCTTGGAAATTTGCACTGGGCAGTGAGGTCACACTGGGAGGCGGGTCCCCACTGTCCCGCACACCAATGGCGCGGCCGCGGCGGGCCTCTCCTTTCCCACTGATTGGTGCCCCTCTGCTCCACCCCGGCCCGCCATGGCGTCAGGCGCCGCAGCACCCGGGAGGTGGTTCCCACTTTAAAGAAGTGAAGTTTTTCACCCCCTCCCCCTCCCCGCCCGCCTCCTGCAGCCTCCCGCGCCCAGCGGAGCCGGCGGATGGAGCTACGCTGCGGCGGCGTAGGGAGCCAGGCTGGAGGGCGCAGGATGGATGGGGACAGCCGAGATGGCGGCGGCGGCGGCTGCAAGGACGCCGGGTCGGAGGACTATGAGAACCTGCCGACCAGCGTCTCCTTATCCATCCACATGACAGCCGGAGCGATGGCCGGGATCCTGGAGCATTCGATCATGTACCCGGTAGACTCAGTGAAGGTGAGGCGCGAGGGGACTTTAGGGACGGAGCGAGCGGAGAGGAGAGCGCGCGCGCGTGCGTTTGCATCCCGCGCAGGAGCAGCCTGGATGCAGCTCTCCGAAACCGCGCTCTCCTCGGGGCCGCGGCGCCCCGGGTCTCCTGGGTCTCACCGGGAGCTGGCGCGCGCAGCCGGGGCGCCGGGGAGCGCGCTGCGCAGCTCCTTCCGCTGTGAGCCTGGGCCCTGGGGGCACCCCCCGCGCCCACGAGGGTGCCCCAGCCGGCGCCCCGCTCCGCTGCTCCCGCCGAGTTCCCGGCCCGGGCTGCTGGCGGCGCTGCGGCCGGTGAGGAGGAGTGGCGAGCGCCGCTGGCTTCGGTGGTGGCGGCGGGGTTCCCGAGGGAGGCGGCCAGTGCAGCTTTGCACAGTCTTACCACTGTCTGGCCACGCGATTGGAGAGTTTGCGGTCCCGGGTCGTTGCGGCTCCAGCTGGCGCGCCCGGTGTCCGAGCCGCGGCGAGTGGCGTCCGCCGGCCGGTGCCGGGTGGCCGAGGCTGCCCACACGTGCGCTGTCCCGGAGGGACCCGCCGCCGGGAGCGCTAACCACGCTCGCGCCGAGGAACGTGTCCCCGGTCCGGCCGGCCCGGCCACCCGCCCTCCGGCTGTCGAGCCGCTGAGAGGCAGTAAGACTTGCAATGACATTTGCCTTCTCATTTTGTTGTAGGGAGGCGGGCAGGCAGGGAGAGCGTGTGCTATACAGCCTTTCTTACGGTTTGTGTAATAGACGTTCAGTTGGCCCGGTACTTCCCGGGTAGTTTTAAATGCATTTCTGTAAGGAGGCAGCTTTAGCCAGGCGGATTTTACCTGAGTTGCCCTCGGTCAGCCTGTTCAGGATACCGAATGGCTAGGGGATAAAGTGCTGACGGGGAGTAATTCTAGTACTGACACATTGCACTTTTGTGGGCAGAACTCATCTAAAACATACAGCAACCCTGGGGATTAACAGATGAAGAAACCGTGGCACAGAGAGGTGAACAGATTAGCCTGCCTGGGCTCAGGAGCCACCTGTATCCTCCGACTGCAGCCCCAGTGTGCTTTGGGAGATTTGGGGACCTCTCCGGGTGGCAGTTATCCTGGAAGGCAGGCCCAGCAGAGTTCCCCAGCTAGCATCTGTATCTTGCTGCTGATGCTTGCCCCATGTGAGCGGCGTGAAGGCTAGAATGTCTAATGCAGAGGGTTTTCCCTGCCCTGGGCAGCTCTCAGAGCTGGCAGTCAGTGGCTGGACAGACACGGGTCCAGAGAGAAGGCCATGGGCATTGGCAGTAAGGTGAGCCCAAGTCTTATATTGTGCTGCTGGGACTGAGCCATCACCCCTTCTCTCCCTCCGGCATCCCAGTGGGGAATTAAGGGAATGGTCCTTGCCTGCCAGGGTTACAGAGGCCACAGGGAGATCTTGTCTCTTAGGTTTTCGAAGGTGCTCCAGGAAAGACCCTGGACAGATACCAGGTGGCATTTGTATAGGAAAGAATCCCTCACATGTAATAAAATTCCCCATGTTTGAAGCTGGTGTCTCAGGTGCCTTGGACAGAGTGTGGGAAAGTTAGGAGCAGGGAGATGTTACTTGAGCAGGCACCAGACCCACTGGGTCGTGGAGATGAATGTTCCATCAAGGACCTGTACCACTTCTGAGGCCCTTGGCCTCTGCTGTGAGTTTGGTTCAGGGCATCCTTTTAGCTTATCTTTAGGATTAGGAATAGTCAGTCATGCCTTTCGAGCTCCCTGTGACACTCTGAAGAGGCCTTAATCTCACGTGTTTGAATCTTGTGATCTGTGTTTAGTTTCCTCCCTGCCCCTGCCCCTGCCCCGTGGATGCTGGTCTGTTTTGATCCATTTGTCACTGTGTACTTAGTATCACTTTCCGTAGCAGTTTTCACCTGTGACCAGGTTAATGTGGTGTGTATGATCGAAGGAGCTGGTCTTACCGTCCTAGGCAAGTCATTCTGTGGGGCTTGACTGTAAAATGAAGGCTTGGGTTAACGAACCAGGAAGGTTTTCTAGGTTCTGCGATTCTAATCCTAGCTCTGAATAATGACCCTTAGGGGTTCTTCTGGTTTTGAGCATGCAGGTTTGGCTTTAAAGCCCCTCTTGTTTTTTGGCTACAACTTTCTTGGATTACTCTTTTCATTTTGCAGCAGGGATGAAAGGTACAGAGTTAAGTGGTGTGAGCCCCGCTGTGTGACCCCAGTCAGGCGGCGGCAGAGTGCCAACGTGTGCCAAGACCAGCACGGTTGTCTGTGTCCAACATGAGATATGCTTCAGTCATGCAAATGCTCTACTTGGGGAGACCTTCACTGTGTTCTTCTTAAATATTTGGGAAGATGAAGACTGTGAGTAATTGAATCAGGAGCCCTGGGCTGGGGTTCAAGCCCGGCCCCTAACTTGTTTCATGCCTTAGGCACTGTTCTGTGCCTTAGTTTTGTCACTAGTAAAACGGAGGCTGTGGACCAGTTCAGTATTTCCCATTTTTAACCTGTCCCCCTTTCTACGGACACAGAACACTCATTGTCCTCTTTACGTTCTTGAAATTTCAAAAAGTTATTACACCTGAAGCCAAATCAATGTAAATTGTATCTTGAAAGGGAAAAAAAAAGTTTTCTTTGATTTTATAAGGCACACAGTTTTAACCTGGTCTTGTAAAGTTCAGTGAGAGTGTCGGGTGGGCCTGCTTTTTCCAGTTTTTCTCTCCTAGATAGTGTAAACCATGGTGCTCAGGGGTGGTCACTTTCATTTCTGAGCCCAGGGAGCTGTTAGGTTGGGTCATTAAGTGCAGATAGGTCAGCCTTGCTAATGCTTCCCGTTGTAACATTACATACGTTTTCCCGTGAAGTCCCATCCCCCCCACCATGCCACCTTAATGATCTGCATTTTTCAACCTGGGTGGTGACCCATCAGTGGGAGCAACATTTTTTTTTAATTAATTAATTAATTAATTTTTGGCTGCGTTGGGTCTTCGTTGCTGCGCGCGGGCTTTCTCTAGTTGCGGCGAGCAGGGGCTACTCTTTGTTGCGGTGCCTGGGCTTCCCATTGTGGTGGCTTCTCGTTGCGGAGCACAGGCTCTAGGCATGCGGGCTTCAGTCGTTGCGGCACCTGGGCTTCAGTAGTTGTGGCGAGTGGGCTCAGTAGTTGAGGCTTGCGGGCTCTAGAGCGCAGGCTCAGTAGTTGTGGCGCACTGGCTTAGTTTCTCTGAGGCATGTGGGATCTTCGCGGACCAGGGCTCGAACCCGTGTCCCCTGCATTGGCAGGTGGATTCTTAACCACTGTGCCACCAAGGAAGTCCCGGGAGCAACATTTTTAAAAAGCCAGATTGGTGCGAGTACAAAATACAGGCACGTGTGGCATGCGGTAAGGAACAGTGCTGCTCCATGAAATTCTGCTTGGGTGTGTGTGTGTGTGTGTTCCCTGAGTGGCTGTGTAAAGTGCACTTCCGGCTGGGGATTATGGGCAAAAACGTCTGAAAAACACTGAACCTCATAATCACTAGTGCCTCTCGAGCTCCAGCAGTCAACAGCCTGTGATTATTAAGTGGGTATTTGGAAGACTTTCGGCAACTTTTCTCCTCTTTCCTGTGTCTTCCTCTGTCACTTGTCCCCGCACCGGTAGCATATGAGTACTCACTCATCCATAAAGGGCCAGGCTGCTGGGACCCCGTAGTGGTCCCAGGGGAGGGAGCGAGGGGGCTCCGTAGGGCTCTCACCAAAGGCTAGCCACGACTTGCTCCTTTCCAACTGGGGCTTTGCAGCCCCTCTACCATGAGCCTCTCCCTGGTGCTCCAGAGGGGCCAGTGGCGTGGTCGCCTAGGCTAGCACTTGGGGTGGCTGTGAGAACCCCTGGTCGGGAGCGCTCAGGGCTGTGGGGAGAATGCCAGGTGGGTGGAGGAGGAAATTCCAACCAGATTAGGCACACCACTCGCGGACCATGCTGAGTCCTGCGGTGGCGAAAGCAGGGGCAGGCAGAAGGAAACAGGAAAGATTTGAAGCGAGGGAACTTCCGCTGACCCTTTCACAGCCCTTCTCTTGTTTTGCTTGTCAGGGAAACTCAGTCCTCAAGCTCTGCTGGGGGAAGCCCTCCTTCCCCGCCAGGGTGCAGCCCGATGGCAGGGCACTGACAGCCGGCCGAGTGGGTTAAGGCTCAGCCTTCTCTTGAGGAGCTGGTGGCCGCCGAGCCAGTTAGAAACCTCGCTTGGCCTTGGGGGTTTCTGTCGCTGGCCCTGCTGAGCTCGGAGCAGCAGCAGCAGCGAGCCAGGCAGGTGCCAGGAGGCTCTGTATTCCTCCACTTCTGACTTTGCTCATCCTTCCTGGTCCCAGCAGTGCAAGCTGACTGCTAGGGTCCTCTGGGGAGGTGGGGGGCAGGGCACGAAGGCAGCCGCCAGTGTCCCTCCCACCCACTCCAGTGCTTTCGAAACCAAGTATCGTCCAGTAGATGCCATTCTGCTTCGAAAGGGCGTGAAATCCCAAATTGCTCTCGTTCTTGCAACAAAATTACAGTGATCTTTCTTGTCTCCTAAAGATCCCGCCCCTCCCTTCTTTTCTGCCCTCCTTCAGTGGGAGGCGCTTTTCTAAAAGGTGGATTTCCGAGTGGCGTGGAGCCCAGTGAGGAGTCCTCTTGAACTTCTGTCCGGTTGTCTGTTTCATGAACACCCAGGCCGCGTGCTGATGCCCAGGGCTGGGGTCTGCTGGAGGGAGTGGGAGCAGGGATCTCAGGCGGTCCCAGATCAGCACTTGGCCCCCATGTGGCCACTTTCCTGCCGGCTGCTGGCCCCCTCTGCCCAGAAGTGGGGGAGGGGGAGGCCTGGGCAAAGGGCTTGGAGGGGAGCCCCTAGGCTTATAGTTGGCAGCCAAGGCGGCCTCACCTCTTTAACAGCGGGAGGCACTTGGGGCTAATTGAGGGGATTCAGTTACATTGTTTAAACCATACAGGGGTGTGCACATGAAGTGTGGGTGGGGCGTGTCATGTGGAAGGGAGGGTGTGGCTCTGTGGAGTAGGCCTTCCATAGTTTCCTGGTTTCCGTTGGGCACCTTTTAGCCATCTGTGGCCCTTCCATTGAAGAGGGCTTTTGTCCCACCGCTCTTTGGGGCGGTGACCCATCTCCAGACTTGAGTCCCACTTTCCTTCTTTTACAGGCTTGGGTTCTGGACCCCTTCTGGCTTTCGCTGACCCACTGGATGAACTGGCTTGCTTGTGTTCAAGGAAGCCTTTGGTAGTCCGTCTTGAACCCCAGAACTGGCTCTTTTCATATCTCCCCTGGTACCCAACCTTTCCTGCTCAGAGAGTTTTCTTTTTGTTTTTAATCTTCATTGAGTTCTGCTTCTCCCAAAGTCTGCCCTCCCCTCCCGGCCTCCGCCTGGAATGTTTGCTGCCGCCATTTTTCATAGGAGGCTTGCATCTGACCACTGTCTCTTTAACTGCAAACCTGCCCTCAAGCTCCTTCTGAGCTGCAGTTTCTCACCCTCAGAGAACTGTCTTGGGGCAATTCAGATCCCAGTCTTGGACTTACCGGTTGGGCGGGACACTTAGCTTTTCTGAGGTCTAGTTTTCTTATCTGTGAAATGCAGACACCAATTTTCTTCCTGCTTTTTCTCACCTGAACCAACTTTCCATTGCTTCCTTCTTCCCTTGTTTTCCCGTCGGAACCCATGGAAGTTCCTTGTAACAGGCTCCCTTACATCTTCACTGAGTTCTCCTTCCTCCTACCGGTGCTGATGGAAATCCAGCCCTTCTCCTGAGACCCCCACTTCCCTGAAGCCTCTCAAGAAAAGATGGTTCCCATCGCCTCAAACCACATGCCTTGGTGCTGCTGCCCTCTGGCTGTTAATCACCCACCTTATCAACTGCTCCTTCCCTTTTGAGGCTCCCACCATCCACTTCCACCAGTGTCCATCCCTCTTCTCTCTCTGTCCCCACTCACCTCCTACTCTACTGGGATGGCAGCATGGGTAGGGGCAGGGGCCCTTGAGCCAGACTGCATGGACTAGGTCCTGCTTCCCACTTGGGTGTGACCTGGGGCAAGTTTCTTCATTCACCTCTCTGCCCAGTTTCCCCACCTGTAAAAAAAGGACAAGATGGTACTGATGTCCCAGGTGGCTGTGAGGGTTACGTCCTTACAGCGCTTATCAGAGCCTGCTGTGTGTGAGTGTCCTCTAGGTGGGAGCTCTCAGCTTCACCATGATCATCATCAACGACGTGATCCAGTCACTTTCCCTCTTTCTCTGGATGTTGGCGTCTGGCTCATAGACTGCTCCACTACCCTGAATCCCATCATCATCCTGAGACTGTCCCCTCTTGGCCACCACCCAACTAACACCCAAATCCCTCCATTCTTTTTTTTTTTTTTTTTTTTTTTTTTGCGGTACGCGGGCCTCTCACTGTTGTGGCCTCTCCCGTTGCGGAGCACAGGCTCCGGACGCGCCGGCTCAGCGGCCATGGCTCACGGGCCCAGCCGCTCCGCGGCATGTGGGATCCTCCCGGACCGGGGCACAAACCCGTGTCCCCTGCATCGGCAGGCGGACTTTCAACCACTGCGCCACCAGGGAAGCCCCTCTCCATTCTTTATGTTGCTCAGGTCGAGGGCCGTGACCTCCACGGGGCCTTGTCCTGACCCAGAACCTTTCCGCCTCTGAAATCGTGCATTCAGACGTCTCATAGCCTGGCCGCAGCTTTCGCATGGTCACACTGTGCTAGGGCTCCTGTCTCTTCTCTCAGCACATCCCTGGCTTCCTCAGCCCATCACTGCAGCCACTCCCGGGCCCGCAGTTTCTCTGCCTTTGGTTCTTCCAACGCTGGCCTGCCCACACCTAACCCCTAACAACCCACCACCCGCTGGGCAGCCGAGCCCTTCGGGAGAAACCCACACCGCTGCCCCGTGTGCCAGGCCTCTGGGGCCCCCAGCCTGTCCTTTCCCGTGTTCTGGTCAGTCTGCTTTTGTCCTCCTCAGCAGCTGCTTCAGACCACCTTGCTCCTCAGACCCCCACCCCTCCACTTCTCTCAGCCTCAGTGTGGCATCTTGCTCCCTGTTTATAGAGGAACCAGGCCCCCAGGCAGACTCTCCTGTGACTGCCCTTCCAACTAGCCTGCCGCCCCCCGCCCCTCCCTCCTCCTATCTTAAGGTAAGAGGGTCCTTCCTTCCTCTAAGGGGCATCAGCAGGGGAAGGGTGACGTGTAGGGACCACCCCATACACCTGGATTTGAATCCTGGCTCTTCACCTGGGCCACCTTACTTGACCTCTCTAAGCTCAGTTTCCTTGTCTGCCGAGTGTGGATGTGAATCCAAAGACCTACCTTATAGGGTTGTTGAAAGAATTAAGTGCGGTGACACATGTGAAGCTCTTGCTGCAGTGCCTGGCACCTAAGTTCTCAATAAAGGTCATGGGGGTAGTTATTTTGGTCAGCTGTCTCATGAGTAACCCGGTTCCAGTATCCTTAGCACACCCCCACCCCACCACTGGTACCTTCTTAGAAGCATTTCTACGTCCAGTCCGTACTTCTCCCATCTTAAATAACGAACCAACCCCAGGCAGCTCACCTTGAGCCCACGTGCCCTTAAAATAACAAATGTTCAAGAAGGATGGTTGACATTCAGTCTCTCCCTCCGCCCCTTGTCACCCCCCAGGCCTCTCTGGGTTTTTGTGCCCGTCACTCTGCTGGCACTAGGGTGCCAGCGATCTCCAGGCTAATAAGTTCAGCCATCGTTTTCCTGGCCCCTCTGATGACAGGCAGCCTGCTGGTCTTCCTCAGAATTCTGCCCTCTACCTTCTTTTCTTCCTTCGGGACACGTCTCCATTTCTGCCGGGGTCCTGATAACTCGCAGGTTGCATCTCTGTGTCTCTGGTCCAGACTCTCTAGGAGTTAGATAAACAGTTGCCTTGAAGACATGTCCGTTTGACTGCCTTGGTGTCCATCATGGACGTCCTGCCCTCCCCCTCTGGCCTGCCCTTTGGCCTAGGCCCCCTCCCCCAGAAAATTGGGGATGGCCTTCAGCTTTTCCCCCACCTCTGCCCCCCTTCCCCTTCTCCCCGTATGCTTCCAAGACCTGTCCACTCCTGCATCTGTAATACCTCTTAATTTGTTTTCTTCTCCCTCCTACTGCTTCTCCCTTGGTTCAGGGGACTCAGCAGCTGTCGCCTTTACATTGCACACTTCCCTGATCACGGAGTCACAGTTGAGCAAACCCTCCCCTCCACTCACCCACACTTCCCTATTGCCTGGCCCTGCTTTTTCTCCACAGCATGTGTGACCTTATAACACACAATCCTGTTAATTCGTACTTATTTATTTATTTATTTTTCTGGCCGCGCCACCCAGCTTGTGGAATCTTAGTTCCCTGACCAAGGATTGAACCTGTGCCCCCTGCAGTGGAAACGCGGACTCTTAACCACTGGACTGCCAAGGAATTCCCTCATCTTTATTACTTATATTGTTTACTATTTTCTTCATATCTGTAATGTTATTTACATTGTTTATGGTCTCCCTTCATTGGAATGTCAGCTCCCAGTGGGCAGGAATGTTTTACTCCTTTGTCCTTTGGTGTGTTCCTATTGCCAGAAGCAGTACCCGGCACACCTTAGGTGCTCAGTTAAGTATTGATATTTGTTGAATGAATTCCCACAAATCCGCCCTAGCTAGTCCTGCACACTCCCAGTTTTCTCTCCTTAAATAGGGAAGAGTAGCAATACCCATCCTGCCCACCTTTCAGATCTACTTATTGGAAGAAAGTGCAGCCAGGTTTGCAGTGAACACAGTTGAAAAAGCATAAAGCTCTCTGCAGGTGCCAGGCTGTGGTATTTATTATCAAACCAGGACCGTGTTAAAGGGGTAAGGTTAGCCGATTGGAATGGAAAGTCCAGCCTGTTCTCCATGGTGCTGCAGAGCCTGCAAGGGGCCTGAGGGGGTAGAGAGGCAGCCCATGGTCTCAGTTCACATCCGTTGGTGCCTCCCCCCACCTGACACTCCCCTAGCTGTCCCCGTTGCCTTCAGAATAAAACCTGGGCTACCTCGCGTGGCATGCAAAGACCTAGATCTTCTCCCCCTCTGACTTAGCCACCGGGGATACGTAAAGGTTGTCTGTGACTCTTGGTTGAATGAATCAGTTGTTTGAAAAAAGATGTGGGGGAAAAAGTGCTTTAAAACCTGCTATGAAACAAATGCTAGTTTTTGTTTTGCTTAGCGTTGTTTGGAATCTCTACTGTATCTTGGTCACAAAGAGACTTTCTCAGCCCTTTTGCCTGTCCCTTTCTTGCGGTAGAACCCATAAGCCTCAGTGAAACCCTGATGAGGCTATTAATTCATCTGGCCACCCACTTCATTCATTCCACACTTAACTGAGGGCCCCGCCTACCCCGGGCAACAAAAATAGGTCCTGGCCCCTATTTCCAGAGCCCGCTCCCTATAATTAGACCCTGAGCTTAGGTGATGGGACCGGCTGGCTCCCTTTGAGGAGATGAATGGCCCAACTTGATATTTGCTTTCAGATGGGCATGAGGGCTGGGGTGTGGAGTCTGGAGGGCCCAGGCTGCCATCTTGAACGTGTGGAGCCAGATTGGGAGTGTCACTGGGATGTCTTTGCCTGGCATTCTTGCATCGGCTCCTGTCCCCGTGGGAGACACTGGCCCTCAGTTGTACTGTTCCTCCGTGCCCACCCCACCCCCCATCCTCTTCCTCACCCCTGCGGTTGTTAGTCATTCTGGAAGCTGAAATTGGCTCACAGAAGGTACCTTTGAGAATCCTCTCACCGTACCCTCCCAGTAATCCCAGCCTGCCGGGAAGGGCCGTTGTCAGGTCACTAAGAGGTGTTTTGGTTTCACATTCGTGCTTTCTCTCTGAAGAGAAAACAAAACATGTTGAAATAGAGAGAAATCCCAGCAGCAGCTTGGTTGAAGCAAGAGTTGCATAACAGGTTTAGGAAATGTCTGACCACCGTGGATCAGGTGAGGGGACGCTGCCGCTTCGTGTCATGGAGAGGACGTCCTCTGAGGCCAGCAGCCTCCAGATTCATCACACACATCCTGCGAGAGACTCAGAAAGCCACGGTACCCTGAGGTCCAGTGGCAAAAGCCCCTGATGGACCTCTCACTGTAGCGACAGCCTTTGTTCCCTGGAGATGCTGCCGTGGGCAGGGGCTGGGAAGGGGGGCATGTCTGTCAGACTGGTGCTGGTGTTGAAGCCCCTAGAAAGGGCACTGAACTAGGAGGGCGTGGGGCTGGCCCCATGAATTTAAGTCCCAGTCCTGCCATTCACCAGCTTTGAAACCTGGACGAGTCATTTCTCTGGGCCAGTGTCTCCTTGTCTCATAGATTATTATTAGTCACCTAGACTAACATCATCTGTTTACCTACTTGACAGGGCTGTTGAGAAGCTCAGGTGGGATCATGTTTGCGGGCGGCTTTTGTGAACCTTGACAGGCCCAGCTAATGGCAGAGCATATCAGAGGCAATATGCTTAGTGATTAAGAGCTGTTCAAGTTAACAGCACGGGCTCTGGGGCTAGACTCCCTAGGCTGGTGCCTGGACAAGTTACTGAAAACTCTCTGTGCCTTATTTTTCTCATCTGTGAAATGGGGATAAAATAGTACGCACCTCAGCGTGTTGCTATGAGAATTAATTATGATCCACCTAGAGTGTTAAGAAGAGCCTCAGGGACATGGAAAGCACTCCTTTAATATTAGCTCGTAACATCATTTCTGAAAGTGTTATTTCTTGAATGCCTGATTATGCTTGTATGTTGCTATTGTAATTGTATATTGCAGTATTTTTGTATTGTTTCAACCCTATATTCTGTCCCTTGATCCTCTTAGCTCTCCTTTTTTTTTTTTTTTTTTTTTTTTTTTTTTTTTGCGGTACGCGGGCCTCTCACTGTTGCGGCCTCTCCCGTTGTGGAGCACAGGCTCCGGACGCGCAGGCTCAGTGGCCATGGCTCACGAGCCCAGCCGCTCCGCGGCATGTGGGATCCTCCCGGACCGGGGCACGAACCCGTGTCCCCTGCATCGGCAGGCGGACTCTCAACCACTGCGCCACCAGGGAAGCCCTTAGCTCTCCTTTGAAGATAGGAAAAGGCATGTGCAGTTTCTCATTTCATAGATGAGAAAACTGAGCTTCAGAACAATAACATGCCCTGAAACTTGGGCCTCTTTCTGCTGTACCAGAGTTGAGGAAAGGAATCAGGTAGGAGCAAGGAAGTGAGGTGCTGGGGTGCAGACTCAGATGTTAATGATGGCAGAGCCCTTGAGCTGGGTTCTGAGAGGAGATGATGGGGCCTCAGCTGCATTCTTGGGAGGGAGGAATTGGAGTTGAGGGAACACCAGCAGGAAACCAAAGTGTGGCATGGAACACGGGGCTCTAACATATAGGTAGGAGTTCCTGGGTCAACTACTCTAGTATGCAAGGCAAGCGGATGATGACAAATGGCTATTGCCGTAGGATATTTTTGGCTCTGCCTGGCTTCTCTCTCTGGAGCAAGTTGCAGCTCTCATTTCAGCAGTGTGTCAACGTTGGACTCAATATAGTAATTTGAATTTGGACTGGCCTGAGGATTCCTTGCCAGAACACAGCCGGAAAATGACCTGTTGGGAAGAGCATTACCTCATAGTTCCTCGGTCTGCTAGGGCTGCAGTTTTCTCATCTTAAATAGGGCAGAGTCACAATGCCTGTCGTGCCTCCGTTTCAGGTCTACTTAATACATCTAGTAAGAAAATACAGCCCGGTTTGCAGTGAACAAACCTTTATACCATTTAAAAAGTATAAAGCTCTCTGCAGGTGCCAGGTTGTGGTATTTATTATCAAACTGGGATCCTGTTAAAGGGGTAGGGTTAGCTCGTTGGAATGGAAAATACAGGCTCTGGTTCCAGCCATTGCAGGATTTGCTACAGCTGCATGGCCTTGGGCACTTCACCTCTCTCCTTACACAGTGTCTCCCATCTGTTGAATAAAGACCAGGGTGGCCGGCTGCCGCCACCTCTTTAGCTGGGTAATGACAAAGAGCCAATTCTACTCTGGGGCGTGCTCAGAAATACATTTAAAATTGATGATGTAGGACCAGTGACGAGCGGGGCCGCACACGGCTGGCTACTGTGATGAAGGCCAGTGATTAAGGCCGACTTCAGGGAGTGAGGGCCCCGTGCATCTCCGTGGGGTTATCACCTTAGAGGCTCCATTTCACTTTTCAGGTGAGTCTGCCTCTTTGAGTGGCAGGCGTGTGAGGCTGGGGACCAAGGGAGGTGGCTGATCATCCTGAAGTGTGTCTCTGAGTATCTGCTGATGCTCTTACCTACCTTGGTCCCTCCCATCTCTGTTTGCCTTGGTTGTTCATGGCCACTGACCGTGAGAAGTTAGAGGGGAAGGAGGTAGGACACAGATGCCTTTGTCTCGGGGCCCCTGCTCCTCCTTTCCTCGCGCTGCCGACACAGAGGGTTTTGCTTGCTCACTGCTTTGCCCTGGGCCTGGCAGCCAGTGTGGAAGGTGGAGGTGGAGAGTGGGCGCTGGCAGCCCGCAGGAAGCTTGCTGGCTGGCTTGCTGGGGGTGGGAACATGCAGGGCCCTGCCTCTGGCTTGCAGCGGGGTACTCTGGTCCCCTGGAATAGAGGTGGTCCCATGGGTGTCCTGGGGCTGTCTCCAGCCTGGATTAAGGAGTGGGTGGTTGGCAGATGATCAGATCTAAGAAGTCAGAGTGGAGAAACAGGGGGAAGCCTTTCTTTTTTTAAAGTATTTATTTATTTATTTATTTATTCATTCATACATGCTGCACCGGCTCTTCCTTGCGGCACACAGGATCTTCCTTGCGGCGTGCGGGATCTTTTAGTTGCATCAGGCGGACTCTTAGTTGTGGCATTCATGCAGGATCTAGTTCCCCGACCAGGGATCGAACCCAGGCCCCCTGCACTGGGAGTGCAGAGTCTTACCCACTGGGCTGCCGGGGAAGTCCCGGGAAGCCTTGCTAAAGGAAAGAGGATGCTGGTGTGTGTGTACATGAGTGTGCGGGTGGAAGGCCGAACCTGGGGTGTGTCACTGACTATAGAACCAAGCCTCCTTCCTTAGTCACCCTTTCCACGGCTTGTTTGCTAAATGTTGGCTTGCATTAGCATGATTCACAGAAACATCTCTACCGAGAAAGAGTTAAAAGGCATTTGTAAAAGGGCAGCTTCATCCCCTGGACTTCATTGAATAACTAAATTAATTCAGGCGTGGGAGCATGTGGGTGTGACCACATGTGCTGGGCGCTGGGAGCTGGGGGGCTCGACACCTCCGAGGTCACCCCACAGCAGTCCCCTGTCTGCCAGGAGGACAGAGCTGTCAATAAATCATTTCCGGAGGGGGCAATGAGCCTCTTCTCATGGAAACCGAACCTCAGGAGCAGTCAGGAAAGGGCCCCTCGAAGAAATAATGTCTCAACCCATCTGTATGTAGACTGAAGGAGAAGTAGATGTTAGAACAAGGCTGTACGATTCCCTGTCCCCTAGAATGTCATGGCCTGTCCCCAGGCCATGATGGCCTGGCCATCAGCAGGACACCCTCCCCTGATATTCTGATTTTGGGCTTCTGCTCTGAGCCTTCTGATCACAGAATCAGCTGAGAAAGTTTTTGGGGTTTGGGGTCACACGGGGGCCTCCACGTGGGACCTGCCCCACATTCTGAAATTCTTCTTCTCTCCCCACCCTGTTCTGAAATTTTACTTCACTGTTTGGCCTCCGAGTGACTGCCTGGTGGCATCCAGGAAGCCCAGCCTCGTCCCTGGATGAGAACTTTCACTGCAGAGCTGAGGACCTCGTCCCTGGATGAGAACTTTCACTGCAAAGCTGAGGACCAGAGCAGGGTGAAAACACAGAAGAAGGGAGGAAAGCTCTCATGTCAAAGGCATTTCTGCTCATAATTGGTTCATAATTGATTGGTGACATGACTGGCATATGCCAGCTGGAGCAGCAGCCAGACAAGTGGCTAAAAATTAAAAGTCACATGACTTGTCGAGGTTTACGGTCTGCCCGAGTAACCTTTTCGGCCCAGGTCACAGTATGTAGGGTGACCTGAGAGGCATGACAAACAGTGTAGGTGACCACTTGGCTTTCTGAAGGACAGAGGTTGACCTGGCGCCCCATACAGGGCCCTGTTCTTGACACTCAGATTCCTATCTCATTCCTTGTCGCTTTTTAAAGGCAGCTGAATAGCTGGACATTTTTTCGTGCCCTCTCTTTCCTTTGAGCCCTTCTGTCTCCGGTGGATCCTCCTATAAATGCAGAGGGTTCAGTTCCTGGGGCTTATCCATCAACCTCCAGTGGTTCTGATAAAGGCTGGAAGCTGGGCTCTTGAGGATTTTCCTCCTGGTGCCCATACTAGTCCAGGTTTAGACAGAAGCTCCTGGATCTCACAGCTTCTAAAGTCTGAGTCCTGTTTCTCCAAAACGCTGGTCCAGTGACATGGGCAAGAGCCAACCGACCCCAAGGCCAGCCCTCCCTTTCTGTGTCTGTGGATTCCCCTGGCACAGGAGGTCTTTGTTACTAAATCTTCTGGGTGTTTTGAAGGAGAACGTGTGTGGGCCTTTTTCAGTGTCGATAGACAATGCTGAGCTGTTCTCCAGGAGAAACAGTCGGGATAGAAGCAAAGGATTGATCTGGTGGACGTTACGCCATAGAAAATGCCCTGTTGGGATAGGAGTTGTCAGTGAAAGGGTTAAAAATCTAAAATATGAAAAAGAGACTAGAGGGTTCCTTTTCAGTGTAATTGTGTTTAAAAATTGTTTTTCCTTAAATCTTGGCTTCTCCGACAATCATTGAATTAATGAACGTGTATTTATGCCAGGAAGTGTAAAGCGTTAAATTTATTTCAAAAGTGACTAAAGATTTATAGTTAGTCCTTAGAGCACTGAGAATATCACCATCATTAAGTCAGACAGAGAAAGACATATATCATATGATGTCACTTACATGTGGAATCTAAAAAAATGACACAAATGAACTTATTTACAAAACAGAAACAGACTCATAGACGTAGAAAACAGATTTACAGTTACCAAAGGGGAAAGGGGGTGGGGGAGGGATAAATTAGGAGTCTGGGATTAACAGCTGCACACTGCTGTATATAAAACAGATAAACAACAAGGACCTACTATATAGCACAGGGAACTATATTCAATATCTTGTAATAACCTATAATGGAAAAGAATCTGAAAAAGATTTGTGTGTGTGTGTGTGTATCTATCTATCTGAATCACTTTGCCGTACACCTGAAACTAACACAAAGTTGTAAATCAACTATAGTTCAATTTTTAAAAATACATAAAGCAAGGGCTTCCCTGGTGGCGCAGTGGTTGAGAGTCTGCCAGCCGATGCAGGGGACACGGGTTCGTGCCCCGGTCCGGGAAGATCCCACATGCCGCGGAGCGGCTGGGCCCGTGAGCCATGGCCGCTGAGCCTGCGCGTCCGGAGCCTGTGCTCCGCAACGGGAGAGGCCGCAACAGTGAGAGGCCCGCGTACCGCAAAAAAACAAAACAAAACAAAAACATAAAGCAAGATGACTTAAATCAGCTTTAGAAATGACTTTTCAGTGTAAAAACAATAGAAGAACAATGAGGAATACATGGACAAGTTGAAGTGACTCCTAGTTCCTTCTTTGCCTCCAAAAAAAGTCTTTCAAGTTTCAGAAGGAGGTAGAGAAGGAGCTTACACTGCCGTTTGTCACAGTGGGGTCTGTGTGGGTACAGTTTTAGGTGGTTCTGTTTATCCTTGGAATTAGCACTGTTCCCTCCACAGGCTCCTGAGATTGGGCCAGCCAGTGATGCTTCCCCTGACCTGGGGTAAGAATTCTCATTTTAACCTTCCCGTGAATGTCTCTTCCAAGGTTCTTTTGAATGTTCTGATAATCTAATCACAAGAAAGTTTCTGAAATTCTCTTTCAGACCCTAGAAAATGAAAGTTAACTACAAAGCTGGGCTTTTACTAGAAGTTGCTTTTAAGTTGGAAGCAGATTTCTGATCCTCTCTGAGTTTAAGGGACAGGAAGAAGCTTTGTCAACCCAGAACTTGAACGTGGAGGGCAGGGGATGACATGAGGAGAAACAAGGCAAAACGGATTCTTTCTCTGGATACACACACAGAACATTTAATTTGCATTTTAGGGTGAGTTACAATTAGCTCCTGATGACCAAAAGCCCACCAACTGAGTGGCCCTGGGAAAACACTTCACTTAATCTGAGCCTCAGTTTCTTCATCTGTGGAATGGCAAGATGGAACTAAAACTATATGGTTTCTTAGGAAGCTTCCAGTTCTAAAATTTCCACTCCTTATTTGCATGGGCTGTATAACTCTGGGCACTGTCTTTTGACTTGGAATGTAACATATAGACTTGCAAGCACTTCTACTTGAAGGAGGAAGCTAGGAAGACCACCCCCGCCCACGGCCCCCAGCTCTGGAATTCTCCCAGGGCTAGAATGCCCAAGGAGGAAAAGAGCTAGATGCCCAACTACCATTTGGGGCCCCTGTTTCCCAGAGTACCTGCCGAGAAATGATCATTTATTTAAATTACTTGAAACCTCCAACTACAGCACTGAAAGACTGCAAACGATGCATTCACACAATTCCAGAAATGCTCAATGGCCACAGCCCCACCCCAGAATCAAGGAGAGCCGTGTAGCAGATGCTTCTGGAAGGCTCTGTTTATAGCTCTCTGAGTCCTTCCTGCTGAGGACCTTTCATGAGCTCACTACCAGGAAGCTGAGTCATCGAGGGGTCAGCCGGCATGGCGACGGTCACCCAGCATTGCCACATTGAAAGGCTTGCTGCATCCATCCCCCACACGGTGATGGGAACCCCATCACTCCCCGTGGCTTGTGCTGAGGTCAGGACCGAAGAGACTGAAACATCCCATGGAGGGTCAAAGGACTGTCCTCTTTTCAGGGCTCCACATGGGCTCTGTGCTGTGCTCCTGGTACCCAGCTGGCTGCCATCACAACATCTTTCTCGGGGCCTCTGTTCACATCCCACCTGCCACTACCCGTGCCCCCAGGTGGCCCCCTTCTCCCGTGCTTCGCCTGCGTGGCTCCCCCCAGGCTTCCGGTCCCTGCTTCAAAGTCACTTCCAGAACCCCGCCCCAAGTCTAAACTAGGATCCCTGCCTTTACTGTCTCAGCATCTTCCCCTTCTCCCTTGCTTCAGGACATTTAGAGTTTGACATTTTTTATTTGTATGACTTAAAAAAAAAAAGTTTCTAGATTTATTTATTTATCTGGCTGCACCAGGTCTTTAGTTGCAGCACGTGGGATCTTCGTGGGATCTTCACTGAGGCGTGCGGGATCTTTTTTTTTTTTTAGTTGCAACATGCAGGATCTTTAGTTGCGACATGTGGGCTCTTAGTTGCGGCATGCGGGATCTAGTTCCCTGATCAGGGATCGAACCCGGGCCCCCTGCATTGGAAGTGTGGAATTTTCACCGCTGGACCACCAGGGAAGTCCCTATTTGTATGAGTTTTGGTTTGCTCTTCCCTTCGCCTACTAGACTGTAACCTCCTTGAAGGCCAGGACTCGCTGCCTGCCCCAGCATCCCCAGCACCCCTAGCAGCGCCCTGTTTATGTTGTAGGGAGAATTTGTTGGTAGAATGACCCTGTTTTACCAACGTGAGACTCCTGCGGTCTGGCCACTCACTTTCATGCCCGGCACCCATCTCCTTCTCTCCCCCTGGAAACCCTTCTCATCAGCTGACTTTGGTTTAAATCATACACTTGAGCTCTGTTTCCAGGATGAGGGTTTTCATTGGCATGAAATCTCACCCAGGATTGAAGGTTCCTGCCATTCTCTTAGGCATCCAGGGAAACTTACAAATAGCTCCCCCAAAACTTAGGAAATAATTTGTACATGCAAAAAGTTGTATTATACATGCAGGTGGATTTTGGAGGCTGAGAGGCGAGTCTTCAGGATGTTACCTTTGGTGTCTTTCCCCTGAGACCCTTAGAACATCAAGCCTGGTGTTTCTGGTATTTTGTCATCTTTCTCTGTTATTGTCTGGTATATGAAGAAAGCAGGAGAACATCCCCTCCAGCTGTGACCTGGCCCCGCCTACACGTAAATCACCCAGCATTTTGGAGATGATTTGACAGCAGCATTTGTGGGAAATCTGGCTCCGGGAACATCTGGGAAATTTAGCCAGGGCCTGTGCTTAGCCCTCTAGTGTTCCCTGAACTCTGGAGCCTGGCTCTCCTAGGGCTTATATCCTGGGCTCTTATCCTGTGTGTTAGACCCCAGAAAATGTGAGATGCTTCCCACTGTGGGACATAGATCCTCAGTAAGCAGATGGCTGTTTGGGGAGGAGAGTACATCTGGGGCTTAATGTGCCTGTTTTGTGTACGTCTCTGGATGAAATGCAGCGCACCTCTGAGTCCTTGACTATCGTTATGGAGTGTCAAAGCACAGTGCTGGGGCGCTGAGATCACAACAGATGAGGCTGCTCCTTCCTTTGTGTTTCTGTCAGACTTTAATGGGAGACAGGCATGCAGACGCATCACCTGATATAATTATAAGTAGGGGAATGAGCAAGAGAAGGCTGGTGACAGGGCAGCTTTGAAAAGGCTTTTTTTCCTATGGATAACAGGCTAATAGTGGGGCTTGCTTTAGAAGGTGTGGCTTCTCTGGCGGGCGTGGAAGCCAGTTTTGCAGAAGCTGGCAGGACCGCGCTTGACTTGGGAACCGTGCATGGGACTTGCGCGGTGCCTGGCTCCCTGAGCTTGTCCAGGGTGGATCCAGGAGGGCCGTCACCCACGGCTCCCTGGCTCTGATGACAAGGTAGGGCCTTGGAAACACCGGCATCGTCACCCAGTCTCTCACATACAAACGTTTGGCTGGTTTTTGACAGCTACCTCCACGCCTGAGCAGGTGGGGTACTGCTTCCTGGTATGATATCTTCTGGGCTGACACAGGCCAAGGGTGTATTACACAGGGACACACTGCATCATTGGGGCCGGGGGCCAGCATGTGGAAAAGGGTGAGCATCGCAGCTCTGCATCTTAAGCCTTTCTGCCTTACGTCAAAGCTTTGCCTTCCGTCCAAGAGCCCCTGGGCTGAACTTCCAGGTGCTTCCTTCCAAGGCAGGCCCTGGAGCCAGGGATGTTGCTGTGTCCAGGTGATTATGCTGTGCCTTTGAGCCTCTGGTCGCCTTCGCCAAAAACAGACAAGAAAAAAAAAATTGCTCTCCCAGCTATGCAAAGAAACCTCAGGGAACCATTGGATTGTGACAGGATTTCAGACTGTGATTTCAGAAATGCATATGGAGTGAGCTGTTGATTAGATTGAGGATTGTTTAAGAATTGTGGTTAAAATACACATAACATAAAACTTGCCATCTTACCCTTTTTTCAGTGTACAGTTCAGTAGTGTGGTATATCGTCATTATTGTATGATACAACCGTCACCACCATCCATCTCCAGAACTGCTCTCATCTTTGCAAACTGAAACTCTATCCCCATTAAACAGCATCTCCCCATTGTCCCCAGTCCCCTAGCAACCACCATTCTACTTTCGGTCACTTTGCATTTGACTATTTCAGATACCTCCTGTAAGTGGAATCATACAGTATTTGTCTTTTTGTGATCGGCTGATTTCACTTAGCTTAGTGTCTTCAAGGTTCGTCCATGTTGTAACATGTGTCAGAATTTCCTTCCTTGTTGAGGCTGAATTATATTCCGTTGCATGGATAATAGCACCTTTTGTTTATTCATTCATCCATGGATGGACACTTGGGTTGCTTCCACCCCTTGGCTATTGTGACGAATGCTGCTGTGAACATGGGTGTACAAATATCTCTTTGGGACTCTGCTTTCAGTTCTTTTGGATGTATACCCAGCAGTGGGATTGCTGGATTGTGTAATAATTCTATTTTTAATTTTTTTTGGAACTTCCATACTGTTTTCCATAGAGGCTGCACCATTTTACACGCACACCAGCAACACACAAGGGTTCTAATCTCTGCTGGAATTCTTTTTTTTTTTTTTTAATACAGGTGTTTTTAAGCTGCGGGTAGTCCTAAGGTTTAGCAATGTAGATTTACCTCCCCGCCAAATAAAACATTCCCCTCCCACACGTTTTGTTTTTTAAAAGACTCTTTACTGGTTTTATAGATTTAGAATGTTAGAGGCCAAAAAGGACCTCCTTAGAGATGATCTATTAACTCCATTTATTCATTGGACAAATATTTGCAATTGTAGTAGATGGGTGAACAAAACGCAGGAAATCTTCCACCTCTCGGTTTACCTGCTGGTGGAAATTCATGTTGATGCCCAGCTAGGTGAACCGATTGCTAGGAGTTCCTCAGGGATTTGGTAGCCAAGCTGGATGGGAGTTGAGGTCTTCTGATGCTTGGAACAGGGCTGTCTCTGTTCTGTCATGCTCACATTTAGGTGCACATCTTGGGGGGATCCCCCAGATCCCCCGTTTGGGAAAGTGAGACACACTTAGATTTATCCCCAGAATCCGAGGGACCTGAGAGCCGGCCCACACCCACAGGTGGCAGAGGGAGCAGACCTCATGCAGGGCGCCCTGTGCCCGGGCCTGTAGCTCAGTTTGGCCCCACCTGGCTGTTTCCCTGCAGTTCCGAGGGTGGTGGGTCCCTGAGAGCTGGGCAGGGCCTTCACTACCACTGTGGTGACTGCACGGGAATGGGTGCCAATCAGCCGTTTCAGGGAACCTTGGCACTTAAGGGCTCTGCCTGGCGCTAGCCCTGGACTTAAGCACCAGGTAAAGGTCTCCAGAACTGCCCTGAGCACTTAGTGAACTTTCTGCAGCGCTTTCCTCTGGACCCTTTGCACCAGCGTAAATTGGCACTAGATTTCCCCCCCACCTCTCTAGCTCCCCTGATTGTTACATAATCAGGATTAATGTAAGCAGCCGTCTCCATTCATTTAGAAATGGGGAGCAGAGAAAGGTGACTGTGCAAGTGGGGTGGGTGGGAGGGATGGAGACCCTTAGGGGCTGTTTTGTGCAGAGCCCTCACATTCCTAGGCCTCAGTTTCTCTTCTGTTAAGAGGGTCAGCGAACTAAAGGGCTGCTGGGCAGTCCTGACCATCACTCAGGTCGTCTAGTCCAAATATGCAGTGCTTGCAAGGGCCTTGCTTCCAACCAGGGTGGATCCTGGGGACATCCTCCTCAAGGCGTCTTATGAAGGAATTAGAATAAAAATGACATGACATCTTCCTAGGAATTTGCTATTTATCTCCCCCTCACCCCCATAAAAAGGATTAATAGAAGCACCAGCAGCTGGATGCCAGACCCAAGGCAAAGGGCTTTTCATTCATTATTTCCTTTAATCGTCACAGAGGCTAGGAGGTGGCTGCTATGATGAGCCCCATTTCCAGGTAAGGCTGGGAGAGATTAAGTAATTCGCGGAGGGTGCAAAGGAGCAAAGGTGCGAGAGAGGAAGCAGCAGAGCTGGGATTTACGTCAGGTGAGGCCCCAGAGCCTGTTCAGCTGACTGTGGTGGGTCTGGACTCCACTGGAAACTGGAGGGCTGCCTCCGGTTTGTCCGGCCTCTTTCTGGTCAGAGGGGATTGGAGTAGGGGTTCCATTCCTGTCCCTTTATTATGAGATTGTAGGAATCGTGGCCTGGAGTCCCCAGTGCCCTGTGGCTGGTAGCTTCCTTCCAGGACCCTGAGCTCTGTTGTGTGGTTTATGGCCTGTCCTATTGCGTAGTCTAATGATTCCGTTCAAACCTGTAATGAGATCCTTTGTGCCCAACAGCCATTTGTGAGCAAGCAGGGAAAAACACCCTCACCTTCTAGTCAGGATTAAGCTAGTTTTGGTGGTAGTTCTTAATGATATTTCAAAGCCATTTGTATTAACACAGGTGGTAGTTCAGGGATCATACTTGCTGGAGCCCTTCTACAAAAAATGGCAGTGATGCTAACATATACCGAGCACCTCCTCTACGGTGTTAGGTGGTCGATGTGCTCGTGTTTTCTCACTTATTCATCGCAGGAAGCATGTGAGGTAGGGGTTTTCACTGATGAGGGAACTGAAGGACAGAGAACTTTAGTCACTTAATGTGTACAGCTCAAAAACAGTGACGTGGTTGAGGACGGGGCCGTCTTTGTGTCCCCAGGTCCTAATAACGGCGTCTGGCATGTTGTAGGAGCTCAGTACGTGACGGTTGAGTGAATGGATGAACTTCAAACCCCAGGAACTGTCTGAGCCTTGGGTGGGTGGGTGATTGAACGAGGTTTCTTTGAGATTCCATGATTCGGATTTTTAGCAAAGTACCGCTGAAGGATGGTCAAGTGGGCGGGGTCCGGCAGTCGGAGTGCTGTCCAGTCTCAGTGCAGCGGTGACTAACTCTGGGAACTTGGGCAAGTCCTACAACCGTTTCCTCATCGGCCAAGCAGAGTTGGGGGAGGGCTGGATGGGTGGAAAACTCTGAAATCAAACAGAAGCCCAGAGGGAGGAGCCACTCCACTCCATGCAAAACAAAACCGATGTTGCTGGAGCTTGGGGGGCTGAGGTAGGTAGCAGGGCTGTCTGGACTCTGCTTCTCCTGCATGCAGGAGATGCACTGGTGCTCTGGGGTGGGGGACCTCGTGTGTTCCCTGGGCGCTTCCATGTGGACCCTTGTATTAAGCTTGTTCTTCAGTGCGGTTCTGTGATGCTTCAGCGAGTTTCCCCAGATGCCAGGAAAACAGAACACTTTGGAGAGTGAGGTGTTTCTCCAGTTTTGCGTCTGACGCCTTTTCCTTACTTGTAGGTGGGGTGTTTTTAAGCCAGTGACATAGACAAAGCTGCTGAGTCAGGGGAGGCCCCGGGGAGGCCAGGTGAGTGAAATTCTTCCTTGAAAGCAACCTGACCATTGGAGTATTCAGTCTCAGCCTTTGCATACTGATGGAGTGCCGGGGGTGTTCGTTGGTCAGGATGCTCTTCCTGCCCACAGCCTGGGTGGGCAAGTGGTTCAAGCTCTTTTCCAGGACAGAGATGGGTTGGTATTGAACCGGATTCAATTACCCAGCGCTGTTTGAGCCCAGTGACCGGGCTGACAGCCAGAGTTGGGAAACAGTGATGCTGTGTGACCTCCAGGGGACTGGTCTCTATGACTGCCTCTAAGTACCACCTGGACATAGACACCCCCGCCCCCCTCCCCAGGACCTGCACGGACTTAAGCAGCAAGGCTTTAGGTGACTTTGACGCATCAGGGCTTCTCCCTCTTTAAAAGGTCCGGCACGTGAGGTGGTGTACGGGTGACTTAGCACAGTCATAGAAGCAGGGCACATCAGAGACCAGGGAGAAGCTGGAGGTCATAGGTCACCCTTCCAGTCTACCTTTCCATGAGAGGTCCTGTAGCCTGGTGCAGGCTAAGGGCACAGTCCTGGAGTCAGACTGTGTGGCTTCCGGTCCTGTCTGTACTCTGTGACCTTGGGGCAAGTCGCTTATCCCTCTGTGCCTCAGTTTCCTTGTTTGTAAAATGGGGATAGTTAGCTGCTATCTAACTTTATTATAATTATTTTATTATATATAATACATTATTATAATAAATATTTTATTATATTTATTTATTTATTATATTTATTTTGTGAGTATTGGCATTGGGGCTCAGAGAAGTAAGGCAGTTTGCCTAAGGCCACATAGTCCTGCATGCCAGATGTGGGGCTTGAACATAGGAGTCCAGCCCTGGCTCGTCTTCCTGGAGCCAAGCAAGGTGGGTCAGAGTGACCAGTGGTCCAGGCTTCCCCTCCACCCAGTGCTCTCCCCTCCCTCTCTGTCTCCCAGTGAGGTCTCCCATCCCACCCATGAAATTCCAGCCCTGTTACCTGGAATCTTGGGAATTTGCCCACCTGTAGAGCAGAGATCATTTAATCCTTTGGGCGGGCCACCAACTAGGTACTCTGAGTGTGTCCTAGGTACCTGGGGCCTGAGCCAGGTACGGATTCTTTCATCCCTCCCTCCAGCTATAGAATTTTCTAGAGAAGGGGAGGAATGAGCAGGTTTGGCTCCTATGATAAAGGAATGTGGGAATGGCATCCTTGGAGCCACAGGCGAGGAGGCTGTGAGCTGCTGCCTGTGGGTGGGAAGGCAGACTCCGTGGCTGTGCTGTTACAGTGACCTTGCAGCTTGGGAGCCAGCCGCCGGCCCGTAATGGGACCCCATGGGGAGGGCTTCTGTTGCACAGGCCTGGTCCCTCCTCCCAGAGGCAGGAGATCCCAGCCTTCTTGCTTACCGTGCTGCTCTTTGTAGCTGCTTTGTCAAGTGCGGGGCATAACCATGGAGAACACTTGACTGTAAAGTAAATTCTAAACACCTTAGCAACCTATTCAGACAGAGCCTCCTGGAGTTCAGCCGCCCTCCCTCTCCATCCACACCTTACCGCTGCATCCCCTGCACACGTGCCCTCCAGCCAGACCCTCCTCCATTTCCCAGACCCACCAGCACATTCACATCCCCCTCAGCCCGAACGTTCTCTTCCTTTCTCTGCTCTGTTTGCTTTTTTTTTTCAATCAAAGTCACACGTGCACCTAGTCAAAAAGGCAGATAGTGTGGAAGGGATTGTAATGACAGCTCCATTTCTTGCCAGTTGAAATACCATCCCCCTTTCCAGGTGCAGCTCAAATGCCACCCTTTTGGGGTTGGATATGCTCTGGGGTCTGTGGCCTGTTCCCAGGAGAAGTGGTGTTTGGTGCTGTGGCTTCTTCCCTGGGAGGCTGAGGAACTTGGTTTGGGTTGTCTTGGTGGAATATGTGTTTTCTCCTGAATACATCGTGTAAAGTCTTCACTTAGTCCTTTTTTAAAAAAAAAAAAAAAGAAAAAAATTGAAGTATAGTTGATTTACAATATTGTGTTAGTTTCAGGTGTACAGCAATATATATATATTTATATATATATCTTCAGATTCTTTTCCATTATATAGGTTATTACAAGATATTGAATACAGTTCCCTGTGCTATACAATAGGTCCTTGTTGTTTATCTATTTGATATATAGTGGTGTGTATCTGTTAATCCCATACCTGCTTATTTATCCCTCTTTTCCCCTTTCCCCTTTGGTAACCGTAAGTTTGTTTTCTATGTCTGTGAGTCTATTTCTGTTTTGCAAATAAATTCATTTGTACTATTTCTTAGATTCCACATATAAGTGATGTCATCACTTAGTCCTTTTGTCCCTAGAAATAGCAATGCGCCCTAAGCACACCCTTAATGGGCCTGAAGGTTTCAAGATTGCGTCCGGAGAGCATGAATGACAGTTGGCAGGGATCCTTTGCAGTCCAGGCCCAGCACCATAGAGGCAGGAGGTAATCAGGAACGTCTGACGGTGGCTGGTCTGATGAGAAGAGCAAATGTGACTTTTGTGAACAGTGGACCCCATGGGAAATAAGTGAAAAGGCAGAGCAGGCTTGACGGTTTTCTCTCCCATGTGTGAACCCACTTCCTCCCACCCTCCCCCAACATCGGGGCCACCTGAAAACCCTGGGAGGTCTGGGGCTTTCTGTAGGTGAAGCAGGGACATTGGCACAGGCCTGATTTAGCTGGAGGTCTGTTCCCACCCATCTCATCTCATCTCTCTTTTTTTTTTTTTTTTTTTTTTTTTTTTGCGGTACGCGAGCCTCTCACTGTGGCAGCCTCTCCCGTTGCAGAGCACAGGCTCCGGACGCGCAGGCTCAGCGGCCATGGCTCACGGGCCCGGCACCCGTGTCCCCTGCATCAGCAGGCGGACTCTCAAGCACTGCGCCACCAGGGAAGCCCCCCCCTCTCATCTCTTTTCTGTTCACCTTTTCTGCCTGGTTCTCTAAGAGCTGGCCCTTTGGCTGCTTTCATATAGGGGTTCTCAGCAGGGGCTTTCAGAATGCAAAGGCCCGGTCCTCCCGTGCACCACCCGTCTTCCTACTCCGATGTACAGCCATTCTCCCAACAGACCCCCCTTTTTTTGCTGGTGGGGAGAGGCAAGGACTGCTTGTGAAGACTCATTTTCTCTTGCTGGCTCCTAAATTTTCCTTTTGATGAAAAATCAGAGACATAGTATATTCTCCTTATGGATATACTTTTGCCAACTTGGGAGATGTAAAAAGACACGATTTGGAGTTTTGAACCTGGGAATACGCTTTGATGTGCCTCAGAGTGTTGCGAACGGCATGGTTCCCCTAGAGGATTTTCTGCATTGCTCCGTTCCTGGTTAATGTGGTGCGGGGGTGATGCTAGATGCTGTCCTCGTGCCTCATTTTTTATGATTTCTGCACGTGCTTTCAGAGGGCCAGGGCGTGATCGTTGGGAGTACCACCAGGAGTCCATCCCCCGTCGTGAGCATGATGAGGATGCGAGTCCTGTCTGAGCCAGGATGCTGGCCATTTTGAACTCAGAGCGCTGAAAGGTTTACTGTGCGTTGGCTCCCTTGATGTGGTTTGGGTTTCTTCGTCTGTTGTATGTCCCTCCTAAGGATTCTGGAAGGTGTGATGAGGTCTGTGGCTTTGCTCCGGAAGGCAGTCCTTTCCCCACAAGGCACTGTGCCAAAAAAAGCCTCTCCTTCCTGGCCTGCGTTGTGAACCGGCTCTTGGGCGGCCGTCTCTCCTCTGGGCGGCTGTGCACGGGAGCTGTAGCATCAGCAGAAGACAGACCCCAGTGCAGCTGCACACAGCGTCGTGGATGCGCTGCAGGTGGAAATGCACTGCCAGGGAGGCCTTGCACCCATGGGTGCCTGGCTATGGGGTTTGGAAAATAGGGAGGGGGCTGGGGGCAGGCCCTGCAGTCCAGCCTAGGCATTTTACTGCGGTTCGACTTAGTGATGTCAGTGCTACTTGGAAACGGTTGGCAGATGGGAGGGAATTAAACTCACCAACTTAACATCTAATTCTGAAGCAGCCACTGGGTGGCAGATGCTAACATGGTTTGGCATTTTCCTAGCACTTTCTCGGTGCTTGAGCCTTATTTCCTTTCTCTGGGAGGAAGTCTGGAGCAGAGATTCCTGGGCGACCTTCTGGAGCACAGCCTTGTTCCCTCTGTGGGAGCCGCGGCTGCCCATGTGCTGTGATGTTTGTTCATTCACACCGTGAACTGGGAGCCCTGTGCACGCCCCTCCCTGTCTCCCTCCCCATCACACCTGCCTCAGGGGAGGAGCTTGGCAAATGCATTTGAATGGATGGATGAGTAGATTTCACATTATCTTTTTCTGGTCTTGAAAGTGCCACTTGTCATGGGAAGTTTTTTTTTTTTTATCTTATTACTTGGGTTTTATTTTTGAGAAATTCGGAAAGATTGGGAATCCCCAGCCGTGTCCAGGTCAGGTGGGAGGACAGTGGCCAAGTGACACTGCAGCGGCTGGAGCCAGGCTGGCTTGGCCTCTGCAGGATCCCCGGGGAGGTCCGAGAACTCCCTGCCAGACTCAGCTTGCCCTCTTCTTTCTGGTGGGCCCAGATCCATGACTCCTTATCCATGGGCCCTTGGGCAAGTCCCTTTTCCATTCTGGGCTCCAGTTTCCCAGCAGAAAAGGCAGCTGCTCATAAGCTAGATGTGCTCTCTGCCCAGCCCTTGCAGCTCCTGTTATACGATCCTTCGAGCTTACCTGGGGCAGAACACACATTTTCCACTCCCTCCCTGCCCTCTCAATGCGAGAACAGGCCAGGACTTCCCTGGTGGTCTAGTGGTTGAGACTCTGTACTTCCACTGCAGGCGTGGTAAAAAAAAAAAAAGAAAGAAAAGAAAGAGAGAGTACAGGCCTACAAGGTAGGCTTGTCCTGTTTTGTCTTCTTAGGGGAGAATTTGAGGAAGGGACTTGACCTCTCCATTCTGGTCTTGCTGGCAGTTGATGGAGTTGGTTTAAAATTTGTATCCCTCCTGTAGAATTACTGTTCTAGAGCTGGGGGGTGGGGGGTAGGGTGCGGGGGCGGTGCTTAGGTGATGCAGTGAGTGGCAGGACCAGGCCAGAGACCCAGGTCTCCTGATCTCGGGGCCCATGCACTATCCTCCATCCCGTCCCTTTGAGAGCAACGGCAGTTATGCGAGTTGATGTGGAGTAAAAGGCTCCATCACGTGCCACACAGGGCTTGTGCTGCTCATTTGTCCCCCGCACGGCCCCCCACCAGGCCTAGTCTTCCAGGCTGTTCCCTGCTGCCCATGCTCTGCAGGGGCTGCTCCAGGGGGTCCCTCTGACTCCTGATCTCTGCACTTCCTGCTTCCAGGGTCCGTGCCTTTGGCTGCAGCTGTGTTTTCTCAAGTGAGTTCTGCAAGGTGTAACTGATGATTCAGTGAGACGAGGCTTCCATTGCCAAAGACAAACCTTGAAGAAGTGCCTTGAAACAAAGTTCAACAGTCTGCTTTCCTGAAGGACTTCCCAGAGTCTTTATTGTGCTAATGTACCTTATGAATTTCCAAGAGGGGAGAATTAAAATGCAAAGAATGGGAATTTATTATAAACAGGAGAGCTGGACAGCTAGGTAGGAACTGAAACTCAGGACATGAATGGCAGTGGGTGAAATTCTGTCTCCGTTTTCTTGTTTTTTTATTTTATTTTATTTTAATTTCTGCTCTTTCTCTGGGCATCTTCATTCATTCATTTTCTTTTTCCTTCTCTCCACCCTCAAACCTTTTTTTTTTTAATTGTGGTAAAATACACATAACATCAAATGTACCATCTTAACCATTTTTAAATGTCCTGTTAAGTGGCGTTAAGTATGTTTATACTGTTGTGCTACCATCACCACCATCCATCCACAAAACTCTACATCTCTTTTTTTTTTAACTTAAAAAAATTTTTGTGGCCGCGTGGCTTGCAGGATTTTAGTTCCCTGACCAGGCCCAGGGATTGTGCCCCCTGCAGCGGAAGCACAGAGTCTTAACCACTGGACCGCCAGGGAAGTCCCAGAACTCTACATCTCGCAAACCCCAAATCCTACCCTTTAAACAATAACTCCCCTTCTCCGCTCCCCTCAGCTCCTGGCAACCATCATTCTGCTTTCTATCTCTATGAATTAGAGGTCTCTAGGACCTCTTATGAGTGGAATCATACACTATTTGTCTTTCTGTGATTGGCTTATTTCACTTAGCATCATGTCCTCAGGGTTCACCCATGTCATAGCACAAGTCAGAATTTCCTTCTCTTTTAAGGTGAATACTATTCCACTGTGCGGGTGGACCACATTCTGCTTATCCATTCATCTGTCGATGGACACTTGGGTGGCTCCCACTCACCCCTAACTTTTTCTCCTTCTCTAGTCCACAGGTAGATAGAAAATGCCCAGCCCTCAGTTGTACATTTTATGGGCAGTGTCACAGAAAAAGAAAAAAAAGAGACTCTGTTGATTATCTCCTCTCCAGCCCTGGTCCTTGCAGCCTCACTCTCACCTGCCCGCCTTCAGCTTCTCTCAGGCTCCCTTCTGAGGATGCTTTCATGACCTTACGTAACGGTACAGATGGGTCAGTCCTGCCCCCTTTTCTGAGCCCCTTCCGACAGTCAGTTTCATTTTCCTCTTACTTCACACTTTCCTTGTTTATTTCCTCTTGGTCTCCTGGCTCCCGACCCCGAGTGGGTGCCCCCTGCAGGCAGATTGGAGAAATGAAGGTGCTGCAGGACCAGGGAAGCGCTGGCCCCAAGCCTGGCCGTGGTGGTTGACGTGGGCTGAGAGGGGGCTTCCTGGGTCCTCAGCGCTCATGGACCACTTGCCTCTGTTCCGGGCGGGGGTCACTGAATATGACCTGCCACTGAGTAGCCCACCTCCCCGAGGACAGAGAGGTCCACTGAAGTCCAGCTGTCCTTTTCCATAGGATGATATGTTTTGGTTCAAAATGTATTTATTCCAACGGCCTCACCCCTCCTATAAAGAGGGAGGAGGTGAGAACTCAACCCCAAATTTCCCTTGTAAGTCTCCGTGAGCCGGCTGACATGAGCAGCTTTGTTAAGGCAGAGACCACCCGTGCCCTCCGCCCCCTGCCCGCCGTGCCTTCCCATATATAGGGGGCAGGTAGGAGGCGGGACGATGATCGTTGACTGCACTCCAAGCCAGGCGTTTCCTGAGGTTACCTCACTCGGTCTGCCAACAGCTCTCTGGGGGGATTTTTCCATACCCCAAGATTAAGGAACCCGCTTGAGGTCCCAGAGCGGGGATGGTACAGACCAGCAATGTCGGCTTGGCCGGCTCTAAAGCCCTAGCACCGTGCGCCCACTACTCCCCGCCTTCGCCTCTCCACATACACCGCCCTCCCAGACAACCCTCACCACTCCTCAAGCGAGCAAAGCTGAGTCGATTACTGCTGAGGCCGGGTGAAGAACGTCATTAGAAAGCATTGGGGCCTAGAAGGGGCCTTTATTTTTTATTTTTTTGCGGTACGTGGGCCTCTCACTGTAGTGGCCTCTCCCGTTGCGAAGCACGGGCTCCAGATGCGCAGGCTCAGCGGCCATGGCTTACGGGCCCAGCCGCTCCGCGGCATGTGGGATCTTCCCGGACCGGGGCACGAACCCGTGTCCCCAGCATCGGCAGGCGGACTCTCAACCAATGCGCCACCAGGGAAGCCCTAGAAGGGGCCTTTATTTAGCAGTTCTCCGAAAGTGTGAGTGAGGATCAGGATCAAATGGGGAATTTAAAAAAAAACTAAGCCAGACAGAGAAAGACAAATAATCATATGATATCACTTATATGTGAAATCTAAAAATTTTTAACAAAAGATACCGGTGAACTTATTCACAAGACAGTAATAGACCCACAGACATAGAAAAGTTATGGTTACCAAAGGGGAAAGGTGGGGTAAATTAGGAGTTTGGGAGTAACATATGCACACTACCATGTATAAAATAGATAACCAACAGGGACCTCCTGTAAAACACAGGGAACTATACCCAATATTTTGTAATAAGGAAAATAAAATTATTTTCCCTGTAAGGGAAAAGAATCTGAAAAAGAATATATATATATATATTGATATAGATACACACATATATATACATGTATATACATATATGTGTGTGTGTGTATATATATATATAGAGAGAGAGAGAGAGAGAGAGAGAACTGAATCACCTTGCTGTACACCTGAAACTAACATGACATTGTAAATCAACTATACTTCAATTTAAAAAAAAGTTTTAAATCAATATGTGTTGGGGTGGTGCCCAGACAGGTATTTTTAGACATTTACCAAGTGATTCTGATAATTAGCCGCTGTTTTGATCCTCCCCTTTGCTTTACAGTTGAGGGCACTGGGGACCAGAGAGGTGAGATGCCATGGCCAAGGCCACTTGGCCCTGTCAGAGCCAGTGAGGGCCGGGATCCAGTGTCTCACTCCAGTCCTGTGTGTTTTTTTGCACTGCCACACCCCTGCTTGCGAGGGGCTGCTGGGACCGAGGAAGGCTGTCCTCCATAGGCTGGTCTTGCCACCCCAGGCCAGAAACCGGGAGGAGGTGGCACAGGCAGCTGCTGCAGACCTTCCCCAAGGCGGGTCTCTCCTCCGGGAATGGGCCTGGCAGGAGCCACTTCTTAGTGACAGGCCCCAGCTAGGTCCCCAGGGACAGGCTGCCTTTGGTCCTCTTGTGGCTCAGAGACTCACACTCTGGGCTTGAGAAATGCAGCCAAATGTGAACTTTTCATCAATAAGGAAAGTTCTAGATATAAAGGGTGATGGGAGGAACAGGTAATTCCAGGAAAGCATGCTTATATTTAGGGGAGGTGAATAAGGGACATAGTACGGCTTCACCTTTGTCGGTATTCTGAGTTGCATGTGTGTTTGTTTGCGTATCCATTCATTCAACAAACATTTATTGGTCCCCCACTGTGAGTTAGATACTGTACTAGGCACTGGAGATGTACGGTGACTCAGACACACACAACCCCTGCTCCATGTAGCTTAGAACGGTCTGGAAGGCCAGGTACTAGAACCATATTACTTAGCTTCTTGATGAATCCTTTTTTGTTATTAACCGTAAGGATAGTAATAGACATTTAATTTTCTCACTCCTTCTTTCAAAAGAGGAAGCTGAAGCTTAGAGAGGTTAACTACCTTGTCCAGGGTCACACCATAAGTGATGGAATCAATTCTGTCTGATAGCAGAACTTGCCTTCTGGGCCACCTGGTTGTACCACCTCCTGCATCAGGCTCCTGATTTTTATCAGGGGCAGTGATAAGAGAAAGCCAGGCAAAATATGAAGCTTCATTTGCTCTAAAGCTTGAGCAATTTCAAATACCCGTTAGAATTTAGTGCTAGAGAACCTCTGCCGTCCCTGGAGCACCAGTTTTGTCTCTTCCAAAGGGAGCACTTTGCATTGCGTGTACTTTATTTTCTCTGGCCAGCAGTGCACTTAGGAACAAAGCCCAGGTTTTGTAGCCGTGAGTCAAGCCGTGAGTCAGCGACCCTCCTGGTCGGCACACTCACCCACTTCTTCCTTTGGTCTTGTTTGCTTATAATGTGTCCTCCATTATCAAGTTGCCTAAAATCCTTTTGAAACGGGTTAGAATAGAAAACACTTAAACAAAAAGGTACAGGGACACTGACCCTGTCCATTCCCCACCCTGGGAATGTGGGACCCAAGTGTCTGGCGGCTTCCTCTGGCTGAGTCAGGGGGCATTTTCACCAGTCTGTGGTAGAAGAAAAGAGGGGAAAGTAGTATTTAATAAAGCTAAATTGAACTTAAAGACCAATTTTATAGTCAGAAGTAGTCTTTATTTATTTATTTATTTTTTAAGCATTAAAGATGTCCTGGGACTTCCCTGGTGGTCCAGTGGTTGAGGCTCCACGTTTCCAGTTCAGGAGGCATGGGTTCGATCCCTGGTCAAGGAACTAAGGTTCTGCGTGCCGCGCCGCAGGGCCAAAAAATAAAACTACCACTACCACTAATTTGGTTTTCATGCTGTTCCTCTGAGCCCTGGGGTTCCTGGTCGGGGGGATTTCTGCCTTGAGGAGTGAGAGGAGGGCACAGAACTTTTTGTCCCATTTCCAGTCAGAGAAGTTTTTAAATTTTATATATTAGTTTCTTTATGATTTTGTTTAGAGGTAAAAGGGTATTCCTACCAAAGTTTGGAGACCCTCTGCTCTAGACTGTGTGTGTTGGGTGGAGGGGAGTGCAGGAGGGAATGCTGCTTCTGCAGGACTGAGCCAGTGTGGTACATTTACCCACAAATATTTCTTATCTACTGTACTGGTCAGGGCTCTTCAGAGAAACAGAGCCAGTAATGTGTATATGTGTGTGTGTGTGTGAGAGAGAGAGAGACAGAGAGACAGAGAGAGAGAATTGGTTCACATGATTGTGGAGACTGGCAAGTCCAAAATCTGCAGGCCAGGCCAGCTGGAGACCCAGGGAAGAGTTGATGTTACAACCAAAGACTGGAGGCAGAATTCTTTCTTCTTTGGGGGACATTAGTTTCTTTTCTCTTCAGGCCTTCACCTGATTAGACGAGGCCCACCCACACAATGGAGGGTAATCTGCTTTACTCAAAGTCTGCTGACTTTAAATGGTAATCTCATCTATCAAATGCGTTCACAGCAACACGTAGACTAGTGTTTGGCCATAATTGGAGCCAGCATGGGTACTGTGGCCTCGCCAGGTTGTTGGCATATAAGACTCACCATCACACCTACTCAAGTGCCTGGGGAGTGTGATGGGGATGACAGAGATGGGGAAAGTTGGTCTTTGCCCCCAGGGGGCAAGACTATACATAGGAAGAAATTAAGAACAAGACCATATATTTCAGGGCTAACTTGTATAGACGAAATGTAAAAAGTATTTAGAGGAGATGAGGGGGTGCGCGATGGAGGATTCCAGGGAGGTTTATGGTTGGGGCTGAATGGGGCTTTCCCAACACAGAGGTCTCAGATAAGTGAGGGCACAGAAGACTTTAGAACTGGAGTGGGAACCCCTGGATAATAATGAAACTTCTATTTCAGGGGTCCCTACCCCCTGGGCCACACAGCAGGAGGTGAGCAGCAGGTGAGTGAGTGAAGCTCCATATGTATTTACAGCCACTTCCCATCGCTTGCATTACCGCCTGAGCTCCGCCTCCTGTCAGATAAGCAGTGGCATTAGATTCTCATAGGAGCGCGACCCCTATGTGTGCACTGCACATGTGAGGGATCTAGGTTGCACGCTCCTTACGAGAATCTAATGCCTGATGATCTGAGGTGGGGCTGAGGCGGTCTCATCGCCCCAAGATGGGACCATCTAGTTACAGGGAAACAAGCTCAGGGCTCCCACTGGTTCTGCATTCTGGTGAGTTGTAGAATTATTTCATTATATATTACAATGTAATAATAATAGAAATAAAGTGCACAATAAATGTAATGCGCTTGAATCATCCTGAAGCCATCCCCCCCACCCCTCTACCCCCGATCCGTGGAAACTGGTCTCTGGTGCCAAATCCCGAGGCCCAGAGAGGTTAAGGGATTCATCAGAAGTCACACAGCTTGCCAGTGGCCGGGCAGGTGTTCCTACTCCAAATCCTGCCCCTCATCTTTTACTGCCTTTGCTGGGCATAATGAAATCCATGTGAACGCGCGCGCGCGCGTGTGTGTGTGTGTGTGTGTGTGTGTGTAGGGATGGGGGATTACTCCAGAAAGGAGAAGAATAAAAGTTTTCTTCACCCAGAAATCCTGTGAATCTATAAAAATGGCCTGTTTTTTTCTCACTCTCTCCCTGGGTCTTCCTTTCCCTCCTGACCAGCCTCATTAACCCCACTCTTTTCTTTTCTCACCCTCCCCCAGACACGAATGCAGAGTTTGAATCCAGATCCCAAAGCCCATTACACAAGTGTCTACGGAGCCCTCAAGAAAATCATACGGACTGAAGGCTTCTGGAGACCCTTGCGAGGCCTCAACGTGATGATGATGGGCGCAGGGCCGGCCCATGCCCTGTATTTTGCCTGCTACGAAAACATGAAAAGGACTTTAAATGCCGTTTTCCACCACCAAGGGAACAGCCACCTAGCCAATGGTATTTGCAAGCATTTGTCTGGAGTTAGAAAGGTCTCTCCTTCAACAGACCCTTCCCCAGGGTTCTCCTCCCTGTGACCCAGCAGCCTGATGCCTCATCTCCGCCACGCTTGCTCATGAATCAAGGACTCTAGATATGTGTGTGCACACACACCCAAACACACGCACACACACATGCACACGTGCTTTTTTTCATTCCCTTCCTTCGCTCTCTGGAGCCCAGGGAGAATCAGTGACAGAGGTGTTTCATTGTTGAGTGGGTTTTGCCTTTTTGCTTTTAAAAAACAAATTTTTTTTTAATTCAAAAGCAATTAATGATCAGATCTAGGGGAGAAAAAAACAAAAAACAAACAACCCTGAATAGAAACAAAACTTTTGAATGCTGGATTCAAAAAAAAAAAAAAAAAAAGTTATCTGGACAGCTTCTTTGAGACTATTTAAAAACTGGCCCAACAGGTCTCTACAACGTCAAGATCTAACTAAGCTTTAAAAGGTCAAGAAGTTTTATGGCTGACAAAGGATTTGCTCCTGCGCAGAGGACCTTTCCCACCTAAGCTTCTGGGGATTTGGGAATTTTGCTCCCATTCTCTTCGTCTGTTGCATCTCTCTGCAAGCAAGGGCTGAAATCGTTTTCTTTTGTTGTTTTGAGGGAACCAGGAGGGTGGGGGGTGGCCTGAGCTGGCCGCAGGCAACTGTTATATAGGCTTGTCTTACTGGGCCCTGCCAAGTGGTTATTTTCGCCTCCTGTGGGTTTGGCTTTTGTTGGTTTCTGTTTGGGTTTGGAGTGACACTCTGGCTAGTGGCATAAGGAGAACTTGCTTTAACAAATTTATTTTTCAGCAACAGAGAGGTAGATGTGACTGGCAACAACTCTCTACCCCTTGTCTTTTTTGTTCTGCTCAGAACCAGAAAGCATCCCTCCCATCAGCAAACCCTGGTAATAATGACTCCAACCTGGCTGGTTTGCAGACATTGGTTTTGCTTTTTAAAAATCGGCCCCTAGTTGCATTTGTCCGGACCGTCACCAAGATCTGCACTCTTGATGCTGTCCTCAAGTTCATGGCCTCAGGGCCCTCCTTTTGCTGAAACTGCCTTTTTAGCTCCTTGGTCTCTGAGCCCCTTGAAGGCGGTTTGAACGGAGCCCAGTTTATGTCAAGTTCTACCCAGCACTGTTATTGCTTCACTGTGGTGTGTGCTTTGGTCGCGTTCTGACCTTTCTGGGGATGATCTTAAGCGTGTGGGAGGGAGGGAGGGAGGGAGGGAGGGAGGGGGATATATACGCATTTCTGAAGCGTTAGCCTGTGTCCCTCATGCTTCCCACCTTTTAGCAGTTATCTTAATTACTGGGCAGTGTCACCCACAGAGGGAGGAAACCCAGAGCCAAAAGCAAAATTCCAGGCTGGAATCTGGCTTTTGAAGTTCCTGGTTCTTGAAGCCAGGCCAGAGGAGACCCTCAGAGGGGCTCGGTCATTTCCGAGACACGTCATCACTTTGCAAACTCACCCTGGAAATCTGCCATATGCAGATCTCCCTGACGCCCATTTCCCTTGGCCATTTGCTTTAAAAAATGCCTGGATTTTATTAAGGAATTTTCTCAAAGATTTATCTTCTTTTTCCCCCCTCTCTGCTGTATACATGATATCATCCCCTTCCATTGCCCCCAGCGTAAGGGCAGAGTGGGTTAATCTGTAGACAAAGGCCAGAGATAAGAGAGAATTCAAATCTCTGTGGTGGAAAAAGCCACCAAGTGTGTTTTCTGGTAGCATCCCATGGTGGCAGGTCTAGCCTTTTCCTAGGGAAAATGAGGTTCTGCAGGGTTGAAATGTGAGTAACGGTGCCTATATTACCTTCCTCATTTTTATCCAGTATTTTCCATGATCACTTTAGGGTTTTAAGAGACAATGCTCACCTGGGTGGAGTTGGTAATGAGTTTTGCTTCTTAGAAACAAGGTCCAGGAACTTCCTCAGAACCCCTGGTCCCAGAGGGTAATTTTCTGGAGTTTGTTTTGCAGGGATAGCTGGGAGTATGGCCACCCTGCTCCACGATGCAGTAATGAATCCAGCAGAAGGTAATGTTTCATGGTCCCAGGGAGTGGCAGTAGGGGATGCGCAGAGGGGCCTGAGCAAAGTTGGGGCCTGGGGACAGAAGGTCGGGCAAGGGAACTCCTGGTCCCGTCGGAATAAGCAGGAGAATTCGTACCATGTTCTCAAAGGCCTCGAGAAGGCACGTGAGCATTTGAGCTCGGGGATTCCTGTTCGCTTAAACGGAGCTGCTCAGGGTGTGATCCACAGACCAGTAGCATCAGTGTCTCCTGGGAGCATGTTAAACACGGTGATTCTCTGGGCTTCCCTGGTGGCGCAGTGGTTGAGAGTCCGCCTGCCGATTCAGGGGACGCGGGTTCATGCCCCGGTCCGGGAGGATCCCACATGCCGTGGAGCCGCTGGGCCCGTGAGCCATGGCCGCTGAACCTGCACGTCCGGAGCCTGTGCTCCACAACGGGAGAGGCCACAACAGTGAGAGGCCCGCGTACCGCAAAAAAAAAAAAACCAAAAAACCATGGTGACTCTCAGGTTCCACCCCAGACCTACTAAACCAGAATCTCTGGGGGTAGAGACAGGATATCTGCTTAACGGGCTCTCCTGGCAATTCTTTTGTGTGCTTTTGCACTACTCTGAAACCTGTGTGTGCTCACATGCATACACGTGCACACACACACACCCCACTGGGCCCTTGTTAACCATGATCAACCACAGACGCGAATTTAGAAGGAATCTGTCAGAGGCCATTCGTTAGGGCTTAGGGGCTTATGTTCAATTTGCTTTTTTCAAAGAAATTTGAAATTATTATGGAAAATTTCAAACAGGCGAATGTAGGGAGAAGAGTGTGGTGAGCCCCCACGTGTGTATCACTCTACTTCATAAATTATTATTTGGCCATTTTGTTGTAGCTATCTCCTCCCACATTACCTTCTTTTTTTTTTTTCTTTTTTTCTTTTTGAATTTTGGGAGCATGATAAAGCAATTCTTAGCTGTGCAGACGAGTTCTGTCAGCTTTTTCAATATCCTCGCGTCCTCAGCCAACTTGGGTCTGAATGTTGAGGAGCTTTTGGACCCAGTGCTGGGCACACCTTCAGCTGGGTTATTCTCTGTGTGAGATGTAGGGCTCTCTCCCTTTTCCTCCTCTATCTGAAAATGGTCCCGTGCCAGAAGGGAGAATCAGAGGTTTAAAAGTGCAGCATTTTAAATCTTGTGTTATAAGTTTGTCTGGTTTTGTCTTTTAAGGTTACAATTCATTTGCTCTCAGCTGCCTCCCATGCCTTAGCAGATAGGAAACTTGTTCTGACTTTCAGGGATGTATGGGTCAGATTGGGAGGTGGGCCGCTTTTTCTGTGTGTTTAAGGCAGTTCACATCAATGAGCAGGAAGTTAGCCCATGCCAACCAGGCAAGACTTTTATTTCTATTTTTTTTAAAGGAGAGAAAAATGAGGTTCAACTCCACCCTCCTCTCCTTGACATTATATCGTTTTAAGGACTTTATTTCTTTAAAAGTAAAGCACGCTGTATGTGTTTATCTTGCAATGCGTGGGGACAATTAAAATTCTAAGTATTTGCCCCCATGTCCTTTGACCCACCAGTTCCTTTTGTATTAATAAAGCCAGGGTCCTCACTGGAGTTTGCCATTGAGCTTGGGCTGATATCACTCTAGTGTCTCTTCCAAGAGCACTGAGACCCAGAAGCTAAAAACACTGTCAGAGGTACAGACCACTGAGAATCAAAGACGGGACACGTGTCCGATAGACGTACTGGGACGGAAGAGGGCCGAGGAGCCAGGAGCAGGGTTTAGATTTCTCAGCGTGCGTGAAGCCCGAGGCAGTTAGGGCCTGGGGGCTCAGCTCGGGGAGTCTCGTCTGAAGTGGCTGCCTGGTTTGGGGGCCACGTCAACCAAGAGTCAGGCAGGAGAAACGTCAGGGAACAGCCACCTCCTGGCCCTGGATCCCGGAGGCATGTGTTTAAACGGGACGCCCCGGAGCTGGCCCTCGGTGGTTTCTCGGGCTGGGGCTGGGTGTGTGGTAGCTCTCTGTGCCCTGTTACCCACGTGTCTAAACTTGCTTGTTTCTCTTTATGGCTTGGCTTCCCGTCTCACTCCGACCTGGGGTGGGGCTAAACCCAACCACCCGGGACCCGCCCACAGTTGTGAAGCAGCGCTTGCAGATGTACGACTCGCCGCACCGGTCGGCCCTCAGCTGCATCCGGACCGTGTGGGGGACGGAGGGCTTGGGGGCCTTCTACCGGAGTTACACCACGCAGCTGACCATGAACGTTCCCTTCCAGTCCATCCACTTCATCACCTACGAGTTCCTGCAGGAGCAGATCAACCCGTACCGGGCCTACAACCCGCAGTCCCACATCATCTCAGGCGGGCTGGCCGGGGCCCTGGCTGCAGCCGCTACCACCCCTCTGGACGTTTGTAAAACCCTCCTCAACACTCAGGAGAACATGGCCCTCAACCTGGCCAACATCAGCGGCCGGCTGTCGGGCATGGCCAACGCCTTCCGGACGGTGTACCAGCTCAACGGCCTGCCGGGCTACTTCAAGGGCGTGCAGGCCCGCGTCATCTACCAGATGCCGTCCACTGCCATCTCCTGGTCCGTCTACGAGTTCTTCAAGTACTTCCTCACCAAGCACAAGCTGGAGAATCGAACTCTATACTAAAGGAACGGGCTGTGGGAAGTGATGCCAGAATCTTGGATTGTGCAAAGGCTTTCCCTGACTTCTCCCCTTCCCCTGCCCTCACACCAAGATTACCGGGGCAGGGTGTTGGCAGAATCTGCTCTCTGACGCCTTAGAGGAGAGGAGAGGATGGGACAGCCGCTTACACGACGGCCGTCCGTCCGCAGGGACATCCCAGGTGGTAGAACATGTCGAAAGACTGACAGGGGAGCGAGAAAGTGCTTTTTCTCTTCCTCCCCCACCACCCTGAGAGCGATGTAGCTTTTCTGCTTCAGTATAGCATCTCCTCCCCTAGACTCGTACGTAGATCACCCAGGAGGGAAGAAGATGTGCGGTGACTGAAAACATTAAAGAGGAAAAAAAAAATTATGTACCTAGAAGTTCCAGTACCCAGTATCAAGTAGATGGATAATGTTTATCCTTTATTTTTCTATGTAGAAGTTTTTGGATTTGCGTGTGTGCCTGTGTGTGTGTACAAGCAAGTGTTACAGCTGGGAATATAAAGCTGTTTAAAAAAAAAAAAAAACTGAATTCTTCCATCGGGTTAAGTCAAAAGGCACCAAAGTAATACGTTGCTCCACGTGGCCTAAAATTGTGTTGAGCCCCCCCAGATGGAAGTTCCACTTGAATGTAAAATAATAAATATAAGGTTTATATTTTGAATTTTCTTTTCATAGGGGAAAATGGTACGTTGAAAAACAAGTCAAAATAATGATATAATACTTTTAGCTACTTTTTTTTTTTTTTTTTTCTTAATCAGTCACCTTCATGTGCCTTTTCCCTTTGTCTTTTCCTAGAAATTCCAGGACCAAAGATCTGGCCCTGGGGCTTTTCCTCTTGCTGTGTGCTCGACCGAACGCACACGTACTGGGCGGCAGCACGGCTCACACTGGAGCACAGTGGCCCCCAGTGGAATTAGGGTGGCTGGCCTTACACTTACTGAAACCATTTCCTTCCCTTGTGGGTGACGTGAATGTATGCCTCGCGGGGCCAGCACTTAAAAGCCCTTGAAATGCCAACGCTTGGCCACTTGTTGGGCGGCCAAGTGTGATAAATCCTACCTTGATCCGTGGACTTAATTCTCCAACAGTCTTTTAACCCAGGCACTTCAGGTATTCTTGTCTGTGTGTGTGTTTGACTAAATCTCCTGATCTCCTGTGTTTCCCTGTGCAGTTTTAGGGGTCTTAAAAAACACAGCAAGCATATCTACGGCATTTGTCTGTACACCTGCCCATCACAAATTTCCCCCTTAAGAGCCTCTCACCACGCCGGGACAGGCCAGGCTCCCCAGCCCCGCTGCGCAAGGGACCTGGGCCCTTGTGCTCAGTCAGGATGCCTCTCGAACCATCTTCAGCCTTGCTTGGTCCGCGCCAGCTGGGAACACGATGCCTTGTTTCCTGAAATGGCCTATCTGAGCCAGATTATCCCTGAGAGCAAACGCAAGTCTGTTTCCTCCAGCCAAGCCTTCCCAGGCCTCTCGGAGGGAAGACTCAGTGGCTTCACAGTTTCCTTCAGAGCTGTCTTTCAAAATGAGCAGGAAGTACGTGTGTGTTTTCATTCTGGCCGGCCTGGTCCTGACCTTGACCCTTTGCCCTTCGCCTTTCACCTTTCACCTTAGGCACGGTCCGTGTCGTGCATTCTCTCTGAGGCTCAGACCCGGGCTCTTTCAGATGCCGTGACTCCTGGGATGAACTCAGGTGGTGCTGGGACTTTTGCATCTCAGAACCTCGCGTGCAGGTCAGGGACAGCAGAGACCCACGTCAGGCAGCTCCCATACGTGCTCCGATGAGCAGGGTCTTCTCCTGGGCTGGGGGGCCTGCCTGCTGACCTGTCCCACCTCGGAGTTAGCCCACCCCCATCTCCCGGTGGAAATCAGTTGCAGCGAGCTTCCCCACTCAGTTGCAGTTACATCCCCACTCAGGGATGCCAAAAGCCCACGGAGACCAAACTGCTGGAGGAAGTGATGACATCTCTCTAAACATATACCCCGTCAGTGTTACATTTTGCAAATGGAAGAAAATCTAGATCGAATTCTAAAATAATTATCCAACCACCCTTTTTTGTCCACTTCAGATACACCACACTGCTGCAAAATATTCCTTATTTCTTATGGGATTTTGTTTTTGATGGTATTGAGGAAAGAAACGGCTCACTTCTCTGGGAGAACTCCTTTGGGTCAGGAGAGATAGAGTCTCCAGATTTCAGAGTCGGAAGGTCTGATCCTGGCTTTCCTTTCCCAGTGTGTAGGGATCGGCTGGGAAATGGGGCTGATGCCACCTGTCCTGCCTTCCCCACTGGGTCTTCCAGAGGCTGGACGAGCGACGTATCTGAAAAAGCTTTGAAAGTTGTGAAGCGCTAAACAAATAGAAGTGGTCATGAATTTTGTGGGAGGTAACCACCGCCCCCCGCCTCACCCTGAGCTCCAAAGCTTGTCTTGCTGCCCCATGCAGACCGCAGCGCAGTTGACGGTGACTTTGACTTGGCCAAGAACGAAATAGGAACATGTTCTCCCCATCCCCCAGCCCTGGCGATGACCAACCTAATGTAGTCACGGCACAGACTTGGTCGCTGGTGTCTTGGGTGTCACTGGGGTGTCATCTGCCACCCAGCAATGCCACTTGAGGACAATAGTCAATAACAGTGACTTCTGTCCAGACCATGATTTGTGAGCCAACCCCTCATACATCTGAGTTTTACTTTTTAGAATTAAAAAATTGATTTTTTTTCCCAAATGGGATAAATCTTCAACCCATGACTATTTTTTTCTTAACTTTGGATAGAAACTCGCTAGATAACTGGCCTGCATCCTTTTGTGTGGTTTCTTTTTCTTTTATTTTTTTTAAATGCTGATGTCTTGTTCCAAGAGCTGTCCTCCAAAGTCCCCCTAAGGCTGCACTGGCAACACGTTGTTATGCCATTAAAGTTTTATTTAACTTTATTTAAGGATGATTGTGCCTGTTCCATACAAATGTACTGCTGCTTCCCACCTGCGAGACGCACGATGTATGTTACTAGGGTGGGCCAGTGTCCTTTCTTAAATTCCTGTCGTAAATATCATGGTTTCTGCCTCTTGGCTGTCACCCGTTCCTGGAAGAAGGGGAGAAATGTGTGTTTCTGTGTGGGGATATTTCTGATATGCTGCTACAGTTGTGACACTGGAGCTACAGAAAATAAAGCCTTGATCTTCGAAGTGTTGTGGGCTCTTTGGTGGGAATGTTGAAATAAGAGGGACGTGGATGGAGAAAAGGAACCTAATTCATGGGGCTTGTGCCTCCTGCAGTCTGGTGCATTAAGGACCAGGATCTATGGCTTCGATGGAAAGTGCCCCTCAGCCCTCTTACCAAAATGGAAGCAGGTGGCCGGGGATGGTCACGAGAGATGATGGGGCAGGGCTGGGAGCCTCCATGGCTTTGCTCGCTCTGCTGGGGAGGGCGGCAGCTCTTCTATCCTTGTGGGACCATGAGTGTGAGAGGCTGCCAGCCCCTGGGATGCCCAGCCCTGATGCCTGGCACGCTCATGCCTGTTTTCCCTCTCTCATCCTTTTATGGAGGCTTAATCAGGGTCCCTCTACACGGAAGACCCCAAGGGTGACCAGAATCCACACATACTTCCTAAAGCGCACAGCTTAAACCAGGAACTAGACCTATTCTGGAGTTGAGAATGGCGCTGGGGGGTCTCGGACCCCTTTGAAAAGCCAGGGACAGCCCTTGACTCATCATAGTTTGGGAGGTCAGAGCGCCTGCTTTCAGCATAACCACCAAAGGCTTTAGTGAGGGTGGGGAGTCAGGGTTGAGGTCAGGCTTGAGAACCAGCCATGGGCAGTGGTGCCAGGAGGTGGGCAGCGGTGCTGATCGGAGAGTGGAGAAGGCCATAGGTAAACTTCCTGCTTTGCACTTTTACCAAAGGCCAACACTGTGCTTCTCAAAGCTGCCTTGTGGCTTGTTGATTGCCTCCACTCCGGGCTGGAGGGCATCCAGTGCGTATGTACCCATTCAGCAGATTTCTCTCCCTGCCCCATGGAGTCCACCTGCCAGCAAATCCAGAGCGCCTCCCACGAGCAGAGCACCGTGCCTGGCGCCCTGGGGACAAAAGCCAAGTGTCAGTGGTGTTCCCACCCTTTCGGGCCATACAGTCTAATAGAAGAATATAAGGGAAGACATCAAATCAAGACCCACCAAGATGGTAGTGGAGGCTGCCGTGGATGGAAAACAGTAACTCGATACCTTTAGACCAGGCTCCATGAGACACTTGCTAGTCCATCCAATCCCCAGCTCGGTCCCCACCGTTGGTGTGCCGTCTTGTCCTGCACCAGCTCCCCGGAGCTGACTGGGCGCATTTTTTTCCCAGCTTCGAATTCGGTAATGTCGCACTGGTAGCTTGAAATCAGCAGTGGTAGGGATGTTTACACCACAGGAATAGGCCGGTGCTATAAATCAGGGCTCTTTCTTTTAGAAGAGCCAGCTTACCTGTCCACCACTATTGGCACATAGCACGGGGCTTGGTGTGTGATATTCGCTGAAGTTTCACTGAGTGAAAGAGATGCTGGATGCACTTTTTGTGTTCGACCCGGGGTCCCCTCTAGTGCTGGAGCTCCTGGTTCTTCCTATGACAGAGACCATCTTCATCACTTAGGAGTCCTTTCCAGCCCATCCACACTCTTTAAATTCCAGCCCAGAAAAGCCATGAAGGGAAGGGCTTCCCTTTCCTCCTGGGCCAAGCTCTCCATTCTGTTCCAGTTCCCACCTCTTCTGGGAGAGACTCCACTTCTGCCTGCTCGAGTGACCTAAATGCAACAGACACCTCAGAGAAGAATATAAAAAGCCCAGGGTTGTCCATGAGACAGACAGGGTCCCTGGGAGGGGTGGAGGGGGGCTAGTACTGCTTACAGAGAAATAAAGGCTTGGCTCTGGTCTAAGGCAGAATGCACGCATGGCCTAAGAGTAAAGATTACCATTCGGGAGAACAGCTGGGTTGAGCCATAAGGGCCTTGTAGGAGAAACCTCGGTGCAGAGCTGCAAATATGAGCTTTGACTGTCATCTGACCTTGCATCAGTGGGTAATGGGGAGTCATTAAGGGTCTCTGAGTGGAGGACTCCATGACTGGAGCTCAGCTTTAGGAAGAGTCATCTGGCGGAAGTAATGGAGTGGAGGTGGAATACGAAGGAGGCCGGGAGACGGTCGATTTGTGTCACAGTGAAGTTGCCCAGGAGAGAGGTGGCTGAGGGAAAGGCAGGGGAGACTGGAACAGAGTGAGCGTGGCTGATGAGCGTGTACAGTGGAGCTTGGGGCGGGGCGCGGCTGCAGGGCAAGGTGGGAATGGGCTGGCTGAGGGCAGTGGCCGCGTCGGGAGGGAAACCTGGCTGGCAGGAGGAGCAGGTGGTGGAGGAAGTGCCTCATCTCTAGAGCCACTGGGTTCCCCTCGGTCCTCCTCCTCCCTGGGTGTGCTTGACGTGAGCTGAGATCTTGCCCGGAGCGGCCTCTTCACTCCCCACCCCCCACCCCCTTGGTGTTCGTTCCTTGCCCTTCTTCAGGCCACACCCTGACTACCTTCTTTGTTGCTTTCCGGGCCTCCTAAGGATGGCTGCTTGGGAAGGTTTTGCCTTTGGAACTCCTGACTCTCCACCCCTCTTGGTGCTGATCTGCCCTCACAGCTTCACCTGGTCCCCCTGGAAACATGATTCCCAGATGTGGTGCTGGCTGGAGATCTCCCAGATCTCAGCTACTGTTCTCCTAACCCCAAGAGACTCTGGCCCCTCCTGCCGGAGGCTTACTATGTTACTTACGTTATTACTCCCTTACCATGCTACTCCCTTACCCTGCTACTCCCTTACCATGCTACTCACCATGTTACTCACTTGCTCAAAACCTTCCAGGGCTCCCCAGTGCTTATTGACTTTAAGAATAGGCTAACCTGCATATGGCAGTGCCAGATTTAGGGAGTAAAGAGAAAGAGAACAGCTAATGGACATATGAGACCCTGAGGTCTTGATCTCCTGAACAGGGCAGGACAAGAACCATGTGCAATGCTTACATTTAATAGTGAGGAGAGAAATGGGGACCAGGAGAGACTGGAGTGTTCAGAAAACCATGAAGATAGCCAAGAGGTGAGGCTTTTTCACGGGAGGAGGAGTCATCCATTCGACTTGGGTAGGTGTGCTGTAAAAGCAGTGACAGTCATTTACAAATTCCCAGATGGTCTCTCCTTGCTCTTGCCCTCTTTGTCCCTGGTTTGTCTCCCCTCCCCTTTACTCTTACCTCTTCTGATTCCTTGCTAAATCCCACCTCCCCCAGGTTCAGCTGCTTGCCCTCCAAGCGCCATTCCTAATATACCTGACAGAATATTCCAATAGCCACCTAAGGCAATAATCAGGCAAGTAATCAGAAATGCCCATCCCAGGCTTGTTCACAAAAGTCAAATCCGGAAGCAAACTGGATATCTATCAAGAAGTTAAATGATTTATAGAGCATCCGAGCTACCCTGGTGTTCTAGTGGGAACCAAGGAAGTTTCATCAGGAGTCCCGGGTCAGATACATTGTTTAAAATGTGGACTCCCCAGGCTTCCCTGGTGGCACAGTGGTTGAGAGTCCGCCTGCCGATGCAGGGGACGCAGGTTCGTGCCCCGGTCCGGGAAGTTCCCGCATGCGGTGGAGCGGCTGGGCCCGTGAGCCATGGCCGCTGAGCCTGCCCGTCCGGAGCCTGTGCTCTGCAACGGGAGAGGCCACAGCAGTGAGAGGCCCACGTACCGCAAAAAAAAAAAAAAAAAAAAAAAATGTGGACTCCCCAGTACATTTATAAAATTCGAGAATACTTCCAAGCTTACTCATTTCTCTAACCTTTCCTCCTAAAAGTAACCTTACTTTGGGGAACATGTAAGCCCCCTTTTGTGAAGGGGTGGATATGCGATGGCATATCCACGGTTTAGAATTCCACTTTAGTTTCCTGTTGACATGGCTTCTTTAAGAAAATCTTTGCTTATGTTTTTATTTACACGTGGCAGTCGTGATCTTTTACTTTCTATAGCAGGTGGGACAGCTGGGGAGAACCACCAGCACGACTGCTGAGAGGACACAAGTGCCACCTTAGGAAGGATAGCCCAGCCTGTGTCTGCTGTCATCTGAAAGTCCTATGTGAGAAGAAAAACTCTAAAATCAAGATCATACTGGAGATGTTTGGGTCTCTGACCCAAGGCAGTTGAAGTCCAGGTATTGCCTTAGGGTTCTCGTGAATTTCTGTTATCAAGGACTTACTACTGAAATCACTTACTACAAAGCAGAACCCACATGAAACCCAGAGCGACAGAGGCATTGTGGACACCTGGGTTCTTTGTCATTGTCACCCTGGCTTTTGGTGGCTTCCTTTAAGAGAACAGGTGGTTTAAAAAGAATAAATGAAGGAGTTCAGTCCTGGAGTCTGCCCAGCACCCTGCTTTCAACCTTAGGTGTTGCTCTTGCCCGGGGTGGGTGGAGCAGGGCATGGGGGAAGCATAGAAGTTTCACTACGTCTACCATTGTGACCTGGACATCAATGTGCAGTTTAACATAGGAAGTTTGGAAGGGAAGAGAGAACAAAAGAGTTATAAAGCTGTTCTAGAAGACCCAGTGTGGAAGTTTTCAGGACTGTACCAAAAAACATGTTCTGACCTCTATGTTACTTGCCAAGTTTTTGCAGAAGGGAAGCCTCTGGCCTTGCCAGTGAGACCCTCCTACAAGGCATTTAGTATGAGGTGGAACTGGAATGAATGGCTAAAGCTGCCTGTGAAATACCCTGACTGGCCCAGGAATGCCCAAGTGGCCCTGACTATTTGGGATGTGTTGGGCCAGGAAAGGCAGTGTCTGTGGGAGGACCAACTGTTTCACAGTTTGGAAAATACGGCATGTTTTGCCAGGGGATGCATGACTTGAAAGTCTGGCCTAACGTGGAAGCAGATGGATGAAAACCCACAAAAACTGCTGGCAGAACAAGCAGCGCTCTCTCAGAAGATCAGGTGAGCAGCCTTGCCAAGTTACCTCTAACATCAACAGCAGATAAGCAAATAGCGTTGGGTTTGATTTCCGGTTTCTGCAATGTGGAAGACTAAGATAAACTGAAAATCCTCCCACAGCAAACAGCTAAAAGTATGAAGTAGCAGTAAAATAGGTAAAACAATTTAGGAAGGTAAGCCTCGCCAAAGATGAGTTTGCAATCTACAATTACAAACCAATGAAAGCTAAAGTCAATAATCATAACAAACAACTGGAATATATCCACCAGAAATTCAGATAATGGAATATTGAAAATTTAAAAAAACTATTTAAAAATAAAACAATAATATAAAAACATAAAACATAAATCAAAGAATAAAACACAAAAAAGAGAAAGAGATTATTTACTACTATAGCTATATAATGAAACTTAATATTGGTTAGAGTAATTCTTCATCTTTTTTTCTCCTTTCTTCAAACTCAAGTGTTTTTTTTAAAATAAATTTATTTATTTATTTTTGGCTGTGTTGGGTCTTCGATGCTGCGTGCAGGCTTTCTCTAGTTGTGGTGAGCGGGGGCTACTCTTGGTTGCGGTGCGCGGGCTTCTCATTGCTATGGCTTCTCTTGTTGCAGAGCACAGGCTCTAGACGTGCAGGCTCAGTAGTTGTGGCACGTGGACTCAGTAGTTGTGGCACGTGGGCTCAGTAGTTGTGGCTTGTGGGCTGTAGAGTGCAGGCTCAGTAGTTGTGGTGCACAGGCTTAGTTGTTTTGCAGCATGTGGGATCTTCCCAGACCAGGGCTCGAACCCATGTCCCCTGCATTGCCAGGTGGATTCTTAACCACTGCACCACCAGGGAAGTCCAAACTCAAGTGGTTTTATAAGCCGGATTTAAAAAGCTGCTGAGATTAATATGACCATGATATCAAAACTGGAGAAAGAAAGTGAAAGAAAGGAATATTACAGACTGTTCTCACTTATAAATATAGATGCAAATTTTCAGCTGAAAATTAGCAAATTGAATCAAGCAATTAAAAAATACATCATGCCCAGGGACTTCCCTGGTGGTCCAGTGGTTAAGAATCCACTTTTCAATGCAGGGGATGCAGGTTTGATTGCTGGTGGGGAAACTAAGATCCCACGTGCAGCGGGGCAACTAAGCCCTGGTGCAGCAACTAGAGAGAAGCCTGCGCGCCTCAATGAAGAGCCCGCATGCCCCAGCGAAAGATCCTGCATGATGCAACTAAGACTCAATGCAGCCAAAACTTAAATAAATAAATAAATATTAAAAAATACATCATGCTGAAACAGGATTTATTCCAAGAATGTAAGAACAGTTTAACACAGAATATCTATCAGTGTACATTATTACTGCATTATTGAGTGTTTCAGGGGTCCCCCAAGATGAGATGATGGAGTCACAGGGCTCAGAGGCAGTTGTAATCACAGCTAAGATTTATTATAAACAACAAGGTAAGAATATACAACTAGATGGTTCAGTAAGGGAAAAAGATATAGGTGAGGTCTGGAGAAATCAATACACAGGCTTCCTATGCTTCCCCGTCCCAGCCCAGGAAGAGACACACTTGAGTGTGCTTCTTTCTCCAGGAAGAAAAATGAAGCCTTTTGGAAAAGCCCATTTGAGACTCAGAAATTAGGGTTTTTACTGGGGGTCTGGTCAACAGGCATTCTCTGCCCTCAAGTACCAAAATTCTAGCCTCCGAGAAAGAAATCATGTGCTCACCATAAATCACAATATACAAACAACCTAGCCACAGTGAAACATCTATACCAGTTAGAGAATGTTTCAGCAGTCAAGTTCTCACACCTTAGCAGGAGGCCATCGTTGCAAGCAGGTCCTTCTAAAGATAGCAGCTTCAAGCCTGCTATGTTAACTATCTCCTGCACATTAAATTAAAGGAGAAGAATAACATATGGTCCAAAGAATCCACAATCTTACCAACTTTTTGGTAAGTTTCAACAAACATTCATCATACAAAGTTTTGGTAAAATAAAATAGGACTGTCTTAACCCAATATAAGAAATATACCAAGAACTGATAACCAACATCTTACCAAATGGTTAAATGTAAGAAACGTTCTCATAAAGTCAGGAACAAAACAAGAATGCTTCTACTACTGTTCCAATTAGACAATGTATCAGAGTTTCTTGCACTAGCCAATACAAGAAAACAGTAAACTTAGAGCTAAGAAATAAAAATTATTTACAGACGAAAATCACATAGAAAAGTCAGAACTATTAGATAAACTGTTAAAATAATGAGTGAGGGCCTCCCTGGTGGTGCAGTGGTTGAGAGTCCGCCTGCCAATGCAGGGGACACAGGTTCGTGCCCTGGTCTGGGAAGATCCCACATGCCACGGAGCAGCTGGGCCCATGAGCCATGGCCGCTGAGCCTGCGCGTCCGGAGCCTGTGCTCTGCAACGGGAGAGGCCACAACAGTGAGAGGCCCACGTACCGAAAAAGAAAATAATAATAATAATAATAATGAGTTGAGAAATGTTGTTAGATATGAGATTAATAAACAGAAATTAGTTATTATTCCAACATTCTTATTATTCCCTTTTTGCCAATCTAAAAATACAGTCTTCAAAAGATATTTTCACTAGCAACAAAGACTACATGAAATTTAGAAATAAACCAAACAGAAAAGGTATAGATCTTCATCTTGGAAATCCAACAATATCACGCCTAGAATTCTACACTAAAGGAACTCACTTTGGGCATAAGGCGATACATACAAGTATATTCACTTCAGCCTTGATAATAACCCCAAAAATTGAGCTTGTTGGGAGAATAAATAATAAACTGATTTACTCATACACTGGGATACTATACAACAGTTTAAATGAAAGCATTTGAGCCATGTAGATTAACATGGATAATCTCAGAGACAGAATTAAGCTTAAAAAAGCAAATTGAAATGAAGGAATGAGGGAAGTCTTTCCAAATATTTGTGAGTTTTTTCATCTTTTTAAAAAAGTGTGAAACAAATAAGGCAAACTATTAACATATGTTCAGTTTTGACAGTGAATACATGGATGTCTATTACATTATTCTGCATAATTTTGTTTTGGTTCATAATAAAAATAAAAATTTAAATACCTACATACGTAATTTTAAAACTCAGACATTTAACTTGCCATGACTGGGCAAACAATAAATCTATAGTCAATGAAGGAAAAAAAAAAGAATAAATGAAGAGTGGTCTTGGGAGTCTTTGCTCCTATTGTTTGTGGGTGTGTAGATATAGATTCTGGCTTCTGCTGAATAGTGAGAATATTCTTTTAGAGGATGCCTCTAGTTGGGTTGACAGGTGACAAATATATATATCAACATTCATATTTTGAGCTTCATACATCAGGTGAGTGAAATAGTGCAGCAAATCTTCTCCCTTTGCCTGATTGTATCTGTGTAAAATTTGAAATAAAATAATGTACAAATTTTAATGAAAATAATTATGGATACCACCCATATGCCATTTTTTTTTCTGTAGTGCTGGGCTTCACAAAGTTTTAATGGGTGTTGCTTTATAGAAACCACTTTTTAAAATTGGAGTATAGTTGCTTTACAATGTGTTAGTTTCTGCTGCACAGCAAAGTGAATCAGTTAGACGTATACATATATTCACTTTTTTTTAGATTTCCTTCCCATTTGGTCACCACAGATCATTGAGTAGAGTTCCCTGTGCTAAACAGTAAGTTCTCATTAGTTATCTATTTTATATATAGTAGTGTATATATGTCAATCCCAATCTCCCAATTCGTCTCACCCCTCCTTCCCCCCTTGGTAACCATAAGTTTGTTCTCTACATCTATGACTCTATTTCTGCTTTGCCAATAAGTTCATCTGTACCATTTTTCTAGATTTCACATATAAGCAATACTATACGATATTTGTTTTTCTATTTCTGACTTACTTCACTCTGAATGACAATCTCTAGGTCCACCCACGTCTCTGCAAATGACACTATTTTATTCATTTTTATGACTGAGTAATATTCCATTGTATATATGTACCACATCTTCTTTATCCATTCCTCTGTTGATGGACATTTAGGTTGCTTACATGTCCTGGTTATTGTAAATAGCACTGCAATGAACATCGGGGTGCATGCATCCTTTCGAATTATGGTTTTCTCTGGAAATATGCCTAAGAGTGGGATTGCTGGGTCATATGTTAGGTCTATTTTTAGTTTTTTAAGGAACCTTCATATTGTTCTCCATAGTGGCTGTACCAGTTTACATTCCCACCAACAGTGTAGGAGGGTTACATTTTCTCCACACCCTCTCCAGCATTTATTATTTGTAGACTTTTTTTAGTGATGGCTATTCTGACTGGTGTGAGGTGATAACCTCATTGTAGTATTGATTTGCATTTCTCTAATAATTAACAATGTTGAGCATCTTTTCATGTTCCTCTTGGCTATCTGTATGTTTTCTTTGGAGAAATGTCTATTTAGATCTTCCTCCCATTTTTTGATTGGGTTATTTGGTTTTTTTGATATTGAGCTACATGAGCTGTTTGTATATTTTGGAGATTAATCCCTTGTCAGTTGCTTCGTTTGCTAATATTGTCTCCCATTCTGAGGGCTGTCTTTTTGTTTTGTTTATGGTTTCCTTTGCTGTGCAAAAGCTTTTAAGTTTAATTAGATCCCATTTGTTTATTTTTGTTTTTATTTCCATTACTCTAGGAGGTGGGTCAAAAAAGATCTTGCTGTGATTTATGTCAAAGAGTGTTCTTCCTATGTTTTCCTCTAAGAGTTTTATAGTGTCTGGCCTTACATTTAGGTCTTTAATCCATTTTAAATTTATTTTTGTGTATGGTGTTAGGGAGTGTTCTAATTTCATTCTTTTACATGTATCTGTCCAGTTTTCCCAGCACCACTTATTGAAGAGACTGTTTTTTCTCCATTGTATATTCATGCCCCCTTTGTCATGGGTTAGGTGACCATAGGTGTGTGGGTTTATCTCTGGGCTTTCTATCCTGTTCCATTGATCTATATTTCTGTTTTTGTGCCAGTACCATACTGTCTTGATTACTGTAGCTTTGTAGTATAGTCTGAAGTCAGGGAACCTGATTCCTCCAGCCCCATTTTTCTTTCTCAAGATTGCTTTGGCTATTTGGGGTCTTTTGTGTTTCCATTTAAATTGTAAACTTTTTTGTTCTAATTCTGTGGGAAATGCCATTGGTAATTTGATAGAGATTGCATTGAATCTGTAGATTGCTTTTGGTAGAAACCACTTTCAGTAGTGAAAGTCCTTGACAACAGAAGTATCTGGGGACTCAAAGCAATGTCCAACTTTCAACTGCCTTGGCCCAGGACTAAAAGAACTTCACCAGCCTGGAAGCTGATAAGACCCAAGTGCTAGCAGCTTCCTTTGGTTCTTGCTTATTTTCTAGCACTTCCAGTGGTCTTATCTATGGATTACTTTATGTCCATAATAATGAACCTCTATGGTCAGTTCACAGTCTTTAGGCAGGGGCCAGGGGCTGAGGGCCAATTATATGTCTCCCTCTCATGTTTCCCCTCAAACTCATGATATGAATGAGATCTGGGTAAATTACACATTAAGAAGATTATGACTAATGACACTGAGATGATAACTGTACTGGGAAGAACAGCTGGGAACAAAGAATGTTCTAGATGGAAATACTGGACCAAACCCTGATCCTGTTATTCATCATAGAAAAACTCTCTTTACACAGCATGGAACATGGGGTTCTAAGCCTCTTGGTGTTCCAGTGAGCTAGGGTTGCCAAGAGCACTCATTTGCAAATGCTCTTAGATTCCTACCGTCATGCTTCATTTGATCCCGCTTCCTATTGTGAAGAGATTATTTTTGCTGATTTGACTTAGGTCGAAAATCTTTGTTTATTGATGCTATCTTGTATTTCTACCTTGGCCTCTATAATTCTTTTGTTTCTAAGATCAGCAAGTTTCTAAAAGCCAAATTTGAGAAGTGTATAATTACCTTATAGTGAATACTAATATGAGAATAATTTTTTATTGTTGATATAATGAAGTAATTTATTTGCTTTGGTTAATTTTAACCATTAAACCATATCAGATGGGTGCAGTCCAAAGGCTTGGACACTAGTCCTGGTGGTCACTAACTAGTGGGGCAAACTTGAGTGACCTTGGACATATCATTTAATCTCTCTGGTCTAGTTTCCTCATCTGGAAAATGAAAGGGTTGGGTCAGATGGCCTGTAATAGTTACTCCAACTGCAATAGTCTATGTTTGTTTAATACAGGCTCTATCCAGTCTCTAAGTCTGTAATTAAAGTATGATTACATGCTTTTATATGAGATGAGAAGGAGAATCTTCACAGGCCTTTTAGCGTACCTGCCAGAAGGAATCATTCATTATCATTTTGCTTTACTGATATTTACTTCTCACTTCCTAAACTACTCTACAAATAAAATATAAAAATCCAGGAACTCAGTATAGGAAAATGATGCATGTAAGTGTATTTCACATCCTTGTCTTTAACATGTTTTTAATTGCTGCATCTTTATGCAATGGTAATTAAATTATTTGCCTATGTCATTCTAAATTCTGAGTGACGACTGTTGTCTGTGTTGAACTCCAGGTCCAGTGCCTGAAACAAAATAGGTCACATTGAGAGCCTGCAGTTTGGGGAATGTGATAGCAGCAAGGCCCTCATTTTCACATTGTACATAATTATAGGAAGACACAATGAAGTTTTTCTGTGGCATTTAAAAAAATTGTAGGGTCTGTATGTCTGAACTTTTAAAAAATACATACTTCAATTTTTAGAACAGTTTTTGGTTCACAGTAAAATTGAGGTACAGAGAGTTCCCATATACCTTCTGACCCTACACATGCATAGCCTCCTCCATTATCAACATCCCTGACCAGAGTGGTACATTTGTTACTATTGATGAACCTACACTGACACATCATAATCACTCAAAGATCAATCTTGGGGTTCACTCTTGGTGTTGTACATTTGATGGGTTTGAACAAATGTGTAATGACACGTGTCCACCATTATAGTGTCAAGCAGGGTCATTTCACTGCTCTAAAAATCCTATGTGCTCTGCTATTCATCCCTACTTCCTCCTAACCCCTGCAACCATTGATCGATTTGCTCTCTCCATAGTTCTGACTTTTCCAGAATGTCATATATTTGGAATCATACAGTATTTCATCTTTTCAGAGTGGCTTCTTTCACATAGTAATATGCATTTTAAGTTTCCTCTATGTCTTTTCATGACTTGATAGCTCATTTCTTTTTCTTTTTTTTTTTTTTTAAGATTTATTTATTTATTTATTTATTTTTGGCTGTGTTGGGTCTTCGTTTCTGTGTGAGGGCTTTCTCTAGTTGCGGCAAGCGAGGGCCACTCTTCATCGCGGTGCGCTGGCCTCTCACTGTCGCGGCCTCTCTTGTTGCGGAGCACAGGCTCCGGACGCGCAGGCTCAGCGGCCATGGCTCATGGGCCCAGTCGCTCTGCGGCATGTGGGATCTCCCCAGACCAGGGCTCGAACCCGTGTCCCCTGCACTGGCAGGCAGATGCTCAACAACTGCACCACCAGGGAAGCCCCAGTGGCTCTTTTCTTTTTAGCACTGAATTATATTCCATTGCTGGGTTGTACCACAGTTTGTTTTTGTTTTGTTTTGTTTTGTTTTGTTCCATTCACTTACTGAAGGACATCTTGGTTCCTTCCAAGTTTTGACAATTATGAATAAAGCTGTTATAAACATCTATGTGCAGGTTTTTGTGAGGACATAGTTTTCAACTCCTTTGAGTTGAAAGAAAGGTGATTATCGAATTATATGGTAAGATTATTTTAGTTTTGTAAGAAACTGCCAAAGTGGCTGTCCCGTTTTGCATTCCTACTATTTTTGCATTCCCATCTCAAGCAACAATCATTGTTAATTGTTTTTAGCAAACTTCTGGAGTCCCACAGAATTTGGAATGCCTTAGGGGTTAATCAACACTGGATTTAGGGAGGTGACAACCAGCTCTGTAGATTAGAGTGGAGGAAGGGGGTGTTCAGGAGGCTTGTAAATGTCATGTGTGTGTGTGTGTGTGTGTGTGTGTGTGTGTGTGTGTATTAAGAATTATGTCTGTAAGGATGTCATAGGTTAGAGAAAAAAAGTGTTTTGAGGATTAATGTGTGAATACACTGTCTCCACTTGGATGGACTGTGTTACTAATGGACACAATTCTATAGTAGTATTTGATTCTCAGAGCAACCAAATTCTCTTTTTTTTTTTTGCTGAATTTCTATTTCTTGCCACAGGGTGGCATCTGATTTTCATTAATATCCGAGACACCCTTCATCTCTCACCATTCAAACTGGAAACCCACATCTGTCTCAGCCTCTGGATGCTTAGTGTACCACAATTTTTTCAAATGGCAGCATTTCCAAAGGATATTGCATTACCTTGGGTTCCTCTAGGAGTCTTGAACTAAATCTTTTGTATCTGTAACTCAGATCTGTATCAAGGCATGCTCATGCATTTTAAATTTTTTAATTGATCATTGTATTGCAGATCATTCATAGTCTGGGAACTTTTCCCATGTGTTTCTTTGCCTTACGCCCAAGAGTGGAGGCATGAATTATTTTGACATATGCTTATTATAAGCCACATGCTATTTTGCTTGGGAGTGAGAGAACACAGAGAAGCCTCTACTCAAAGATCTAGGTTTCAATCTGGGTCTATACAAGATATATGCATGAAACAACCCTGAAGGAAAATCTCCCAAGGCAAATTGGTTAAGTTGAAGACCATTTGTATGAGTAAGGTCTCTAGATCCACGAGGGAAAGGATCAAGTCTGATTGGGTTCACCATTGTGTTTCTAGCACCTTGCACAGTACCTGCAGGGGTCATGACTCAGTTGAAAACTGTGGACTTCGGGGCCCTGAGACCTGGGTTTAAAAGCCTGCTTGCTAGCAGTAGGACCTTGGACAAGTCACTAAGATGGTTTGTGTTCTATTTTTCCTCTCTGTTATGTGAGGATGATAATTAAAACCTCAAAAGACTGTTGTAAAAGAATGAGTGAATAATATAAATGAAACCAACAGCCAGTGGGTATTAGGGCCCTGAGTTTCTTCTCTTTTCAAACGTGTAAAATTATCTTAAGCTGGATGTCGCAAGGATTTGGCCCAGAGACACCATTCCTGCATTCCCGTGTGCAAAACCGTTGTATCCATTAAGCACTATAGATTTAGTGCCTTAGGAGTACCAGCTTTACAGGGAACAGTGGGAATGTTTGGAAACCAAAAAGAAATATACTGATTTCAAAATATGAAAAGAAAACTGAAAAATCAAAATTAATGAACATTTAATTAAATGTCTATTAAACATTATATCAGTTAGTTAACTGCTTCTAGCTCTTATATAGCCACGTAGAAATTATATTTAACGTGGGATGTGAGTAAATTAAAGCTTTTCGATTTGATGTGGGATGAAGACTTAGGGACACAGGCCTATAAAGTTCTTAAAACAGTTCCACTCCTATGGCTGGTGCAATCATGGAATCCTTAAGGACGAGCTGGCTTGCCATGCCGAATGAGGCAGGACCTGGGGGTTTATCCGTCCTCCTGACCTGTTACTTTCCTTCAACAGCTAGATCAGATAGCATAGGGTGAGCCTGACAGAGGATGAAGAATGGATTGGAAAAAGGGTTCTGTGGATTCTTTCTCATTAGTGGATACTCTTTGGCTTCTCAGTAATAAGGAAATTAACAATTTAAATTTGACTTATACTTTATTTTAAAAATCTAGCCGTATCCATTGATCTTTTCCAGTTGCAGTGAGAGCCCCAGAAAAAGAAAAACTCTTGGTGTACGTTGGTAATATGAAAGGACACTCATATTACAGTCTATTTCTTCTTATTTACTAAATGCATGCTTTATGTAAGAACATCCTCCCCTTGGGTTGAGTTATGGCACTACCTTCTCCTCCTGTAAAGGTGGGGAGTGCTGGATGAAGCTGGGAGATAAGCAGAAGCATCTGTATGCTATAGAAAGAGGAGGAAATGGTTCGTCAGGACCTTGGAGCTCCCAGGACTGGTTTTGATACCCAGCAATTAAGTTCAAGCTTACGTCTCCCAGAGTCACTGCATTAAAGCACAGGGCATTTTAGGAACCCAGGAGAGTGACTGCTAGACTGCTTAGACTGCTCACCTGACAAAAGCTCCACTAAGGATTTAGTTGCCAGAGAAATTGGTGTGTGTGTGTGTGTGTGTGTGTGTGTGTGTGTGTGTGCGGCAAGAGGGGTGGATTAGCTTCTTTGCAAAAGGAGACTTCAGTTTGTAGAAGAAGCCACACTGGTTTGCATTATAGAGGATGCCTATATTCCTAGGCATCTATTATGCTCTGTGATTGATAAGATTTGCATCCATTGTTTTTCCAGAAAGTTACTGAGCAAAGTGAGGAACACCGTCCTAGAAGGGCAAAGGCAGAGTTGTCTGTGATTTTTTGAAAGACTACTGAACCTGAAACACAGCTCAGGAAAGTGGGGCCTGAGGAACTGTGACCAGGATGTGCAAACTGATGAACAGAGCACCTGAGCTAACTGTGGAGGAGGAGGGAGCCAGAACAAGGTGCACTAAGTTTACCTGGTTTGTTGAACAGGTGTCATCTCTGTCATACATCACTAAGCACCAGGCTGAGACAAAGACGACTTCCTCCTTCTCATGGTGTTGCTGTTTGCACTTGACATCAGGACTGGCAGGATGAGAGGAGGGATGTGGCCATAATCCAGCTCAAAGGGGCTCAGGACTCAGTGACTTTTAGCTGTGAGCACAGTCTAAGAAGGGGCAAGTCCTTGTGCAACCAGGCACCCAAGCCCTGTCTCCTGGTGTCCTCTTCACTAAGGCAGAGAATGTGGGTTTCTCCAGTGGCTGGTCCTGGGGACTTGAACTGCCTAGGACTGCTCTGACTCTTTTTTTTTTTTCTTTTCCTGTCGTGGTATTGGAAAGGCTGTGAGAATAACTTAACCAACCTGCTCTTGATTAGAACTGCAGAGAAAAAAAGAATATCCTGGGAGATCATCACAGTTGCAGATTCACCTCACTTTAAGCAGATGATGAAATTCAAAACTCTGGTTTACGTAGATAATAGTGCATATCAGATGCACTAAGTTTACCTCACGAAAGAATGCACACTAAATTCTTTTTAAAAGTAAGCCTGCTTGGTGAATTTTTAAATATTGAAATATACAAGAGTCCCACTTGCATTCAGCTTTTAGAAATATGTATGTTTACCTAAGGAAGGGACATGTGGAATTGAAGAAATTAACAGACAGCTAAATTTTTAAAAAATATTTATAAATTTACATCGAGAATAATGAACTTGTTTGGTGTTCAGTTCTGAGTTTTGAGAAATGTATAAAGTCATGTAATCACCACCATGATCAAGGTACAGAATATTTCTATCACTTCCCCAAATTCCCTTGAGCTGCCCTTTATAGTCAAATTTTTTCTCAACCCCTGACCCTTGACAAACTGTTCTCTATCTGTATAGTTTTGCTTTTGCCGAAGGTCATACAAATTGTAGACTATTTTCTATTGTGTGGATGTAACACAGTTTGTTTATCCATTCACTGAAGGATATTTGGATTGTTTTTAGTTTGGTGATTATGAATAAAACTGCTCTAAGCATCTGCATACAAGTTTTTGTATAAACGTAAGTTTTCATTTCTCTAAGGTAAATATTTAGGAGTGGGATTGCTGGGTTATATGGTAAGTGTATGTTTAGCCTTATAAGAAACTGCCATATAGCTTTCTAAAATGGCTGTATTGTTTGTATTCTTACCAGCAATGTATGAGAATCCCAGTGGCACTAAACAATATGAAATAATTTTTGCTCTTAATGATAACATATATTTTCAAGAACTTAAGACAAGAAAAATAGCCCATGATTTTTATCTGGGGTTTTAGAATTTCTGTTGTTCTTTATCTTTCCTCTTTCCTGAAGTTCTAAGTTTCCCTTTGGTATCATTTCCTTTTAGGCTGAAGAACATCCTTCAGCATTTCTTTTAGAGCAGATCCTCTGCTAACAAATTCTTACTTTTCCTTAACCTGAAAATGTCTTTTATTTGCCTTGGAGGTTATATCCAATGGGTTTAAAGTCTGAGTCGACAACTCTTTCAGATTGTTAGAGGTTCTGTTCCATTGTCTTCTGGCCTCCGTGGTGCCTGATGAGAAATCTGCAGTTATTTGACTAATGTCTCTTGTATGTAATATATCATTTTTCTCTGGCTGTTTTCAAGATTTTATTCTTACCATGTGTTTTTCATCAATTTGGTTATGATTTGCTGGTTTTCATTGAGTTTCTCTTGATTGAGGTTCACTGATATTTTCGATTTGTAAATCTATATCTTCCACAAAACTTGGAAAGTTTTCACCCTTATTTCTTCAAATATTGTTTCTGTACCAATATCTCTCTTCTCATTTTGGGACTCCAATGACATGAATGTTAAACTTTTGATACCATCTCACAAGTTCCTAAAGCTAAATTTATTTGTTTGAAAATTTGTTTTTTCTTTCTTCTTCAGATTGGAAAATCACTATTGATCTACCTTCAGATTCACTCACTTTTTCCTTTGTCATCTTCACTCTGCTATTGAGTGAATTCTTTATTTCAGATACCATACCTTTTAGTTGTACACTAAAAAGTAGTTTATTTTTCTCTGATGAGAATGTCTGTCTTTATATTCTTGTCAAAACTATATATCCATATCTCATGGAGTGTGGTTATAATATTGCTTTAATGTCTCTGTCTGATCATTCCAATATCTAGGTATTCCCAGGGTTGGCATCTGCAAGTTGTCTTTTCTTGAGCCTTGGCCATATTTTCCTCATTGTTGGCATGTTGAATAATTTTAGATTGTATCCTGAACACTTTGAATAGTATGTTGTGAAAGTGTGAGTCCTGTTAAAATCCTCTGGAGAATGTTTATTTATTTATTTTTTGTTTTAGTAGGCAATCAACCTGATTATATTCAGGCTGCAGGTTCAGTTTTACCTACTTAGCGGTGGTAGATCCAACATCAGTTTGATGAATCTGTCCAGGCATGTACCACTCAGAATTTAGTCTGGGACTTAGTCTTTATATCATAGTTCATTTCTCAAAGTCTTCACTATGCTTCTTGACACAATAGACCAGATAGATCTAATAGATATTTACAGAACATTCCACCCAAAAGTGGCAGAATCCACTTTCTTCTCAAGTGCACATGGAACATTCTCCAGGATAGATCACATCTTGGGTCACAAATCAAGCCTCGGAAAAGGCTTCTCCAGTGGCTGGTCCTGGGGACTTGAACTGCCTAGGACTGCTCTGACTCTTTTTTTTTTTTCTTCCTGCCGTGGTATTGGAAAGGCTGTGAGAATAACTTAACCAACCTGCTCTTGATTAGAACTGCAGAGAAAAAAAGAATATCCTGGGAGATCATCACAGTTGCAGATTCACCTCACTTTAAGCAGATGATGAAATTCAAAACTCTGGTTTATGTAGATAATAGTGCATATCAGATGCACTAAGTTTACCTCACGAAAGAATGCACACTAAGATTCTTTTTAAAAGTAAGCCTGCAAGAACATACAATAGAGAAAAAACAGCCTCTTCAACAAGTGGTGCTGGGAAAACTGGACAGCTACATGTAAAAGAATGAAATTAGAACACTACCTAACACCATACACAAAAATAAACTCCAAATGGATTAAAGACTTAAATTTAAGACCAGACACTATAAAATATTTAGAAGAAAACATAGGAAAAACACTCCTTGACATAAACCACAGCAAGATCTTTTTGACCCACCTCCTAGAGTAACAAAAATAAAAACAAAAATAAACAAATGGGACTTAACTAAACGTAGAAGCTTTTGCACAGCAAAGGAAACCACAAACAAGACAAAATGACAATCCTCAGAATGGGAGAAAATATTTGCAAGTGAAACAATAGACAAAGGGTTAATCTCCAAAATATACAAACAGCTCATGGAGCTCAATATCAAAAAATCAAACAATCCAGTTAAAAAATGGGCAGAAGACCTAAATAGACATTTCACCAAGGAAGACATACAGATGGCCAAGAGACACATGAAAAGATGCTCAACATCACCAATTATTAGAGAAATGCACATCAAAACTACAATGAGGTATCACCTCATGCCAGTCAGAATGGCCATTATCAAAAAAGCTAGAAACAATAAATACTGGAAAGGGTGTGGTGAAAAGGGAACCCTCCTACACTGTTGGTGGGAATGTAAATTGATATAACCACTATGGAAAACAGTATGGAGGTTCCTTAAAAACTAAAAATAGAACTACCATATGACCCAGCAATCCGACTGCTGGGTATATACCCTGAGAAAACCATAATTCAAAAAGAGACATGCACCACGATGTTCACTGCAGCACTATTTACAGTAGCCAGGATGTGGAACCAACCTAAATGTCCATCAACAGATGAATGGATGAAGAAGATTTGCCACATATATACAATGGAATATTACTCAGCCATAAAAAAATGAAATTGAGTTATTTGTAGTGAGGTGGGTGGACTTAGAATCTGTCATACAGAGTGAAGTAAGTCAGAAAGAGAAAAACAAATGCCATATGCTAATGCATATATATGGAATCTAAAACAAAAAACAAAAAAAAATGGTACTGATGAACCTAGTTGCAGGGCAGGAATAAAGAGGTAGACATAGAGAATGGACTTGATGGTGAAGTGAGAAGGGTGGGAGGGTGAAGTGAGAGTAGCATCGACATATATACGCTACTGAATATAAAATAGTTGGCTGGTGGGAAGAAGCAGCATAGCACAGGGAAATCAGCTCGGTGCTTTGCGTTGACCTAGAGAGGTGGGATAGGGATCGTGGGATAGGGATCGTGGGAGGGAGGTTTAAGAGGGAGGGGATATGGACACATGTATATGCATATGGCTGATTCGCTTTGTTGTGCAACAGAAACTAACTGTGAAGCAATTATACTCCAATAAAGATCTATTAAAAATAATTTTAAAAAAAGAAGACAACTCTGCCTCCTAATCCACAGAGATATCATCTGTCAGAATAGAAGGCCTTCAACTCCCTACCTTCCCATTTCCCACTTTTCTGAGCCAGTTTGTCCTTCCCTCTTGCCCCAGTGGAAACAGGGGTTCCTCTCCCCTCCTGAGGGGAGAGGAACCAAACTGCCCCTTGGTTTGTGCACTAGATCTCATCTTTTTCCTCCACAGTTCTAGCCAATGGAATAAAACAAAGAACAAAAGCAAGAGCAATAAATATTCTTTGAAAAGGAAATAAAATTACCACTATTAACAAAAATAATGTAAATATAGTGGCTTACCTATCAAATCAGCTAAAAAGCCAAGAGAAAAAATGAGTTAATTAAAATATGAAATTGTCCCCAAAGCACCAGTACTTAAAAGCCAGATCAATGTAACAGAATAGAGAGTCCACAAATAAACCCAAGTGTGAATAAAAATTTCATATATAATAAAGGCAGAAATTGCATACCAGGAGATAAGGGAAGAATCAGTCAATGAAAGGTTCTAGGCTACTTGGAAATTTTCATTTAAAAAGGAAAAAATTAAATCATATCCCTACCTCACTCTCCATATGGTATACCAAAATAAATTCAGATGAATTAAATAAATCAATGTAAAAGAAGAAACCGAAAAATAACCTTAAAAAATCAGGGACTATTTTTCTGCAAAAGTTGAAAATACAAAGCAAAAGATGGATAGAGTTGACTACATAAACATTTTTAATGCATGTATAAAAAACATACAGTATTGTTAGGCGTAAATGGGAACTCAGTGTTACCTTTGCAACTTTTCTGTAAACCTAAAATGATTCCAAAATAAGTAACAAAAAAGTCACACACATACACACACTCAGACACACAATATCTATCATAATTATGAATCTATATATCCTTTTCCACTTCTGGGAATTTATTTTCCAGATATACTTACACATGTACAAAGTGAACTTTGTGAGAAGTTTCTCCTGCTTCAATTCTTGCCAAGTTATTTGCAATAGCAAAATATTCTGTACAACCTAAATTACAGTGATAAGGAACTACTTTAAAAATGATGGTATATACATACAATCGAATACCATCCAACTGTTTAAATAATAAGAAAACTTCTGATATGGAAAGGTGTCAAAGACAATCATTTTTTAAGTAAAAAATTTTTAACTTAAAAACAACACACAGAAATAAAACAAAAAATTAAACAAACAAAACCCCCAAAAGAAGACAAAGCAAAGTTTTATAATATGTTACTTTTGGGTGAAAAGGGGAGGTGAGAATATTTATTTATCAATATATTGCTCATCTGTGCAAAAGGAAACTCTAGAAGGATACACAGAACACTAATAACACGGTGGTACAAGGATATAGGCAACAACTGAATGATGAAGGACAAGAGTAGGAGGGTGACATTTTGTGTATATAACTGAACTAAAAAGTTATGTAGTTAATGTGTGCACCATGTGGTTGCAGTATCTATTTTAATAATTAAATGGAAAAATAAGCTCAAGTGCATCTAGAAGCAACCCTTCACCCAGAAAAATACGCCGGTGTGCCACCAACAATATTAAAGACCAACAGAGCATGGTTCTAATGGCAGGTTCTCAGATATCCGGCACAGGCTCATGTGGAAGAAATGTTTTTATGTCCTGCGACTTTCCCTTAATCCGCAGAATCTCTGATCACATCAACACCCATTTACTCTGCCTTCCTGAAGGTTCTACTTTCACTTCTGCATCAGGCTAGTTATTCCAGATGCCATCAGGACCAGAAACCCCAGGATGGGAAAAGCAACGAAATGCCTCTCCAAGCCTTGCTGATGAGCAGACCTACAACGAGCCAGCCGTCTACTTCTCTCTAAGAAGCCCCTCAAGACATGAGCAGTCATCTGGGATTTCCAGCTGTGCAGATATGAATGTGTCCTCCTTGTAAGCTCAGTGAGTCCAGTCATGTACACACACCTGTGTTTCCCAAGAACCACCATCTGGTGTTGGGTGTGTACAGTAGAGTCATCTTATTTGCAACAAAGCAGTATTTCTCTCTCTTTTTTTTTTTTTTTGGCTACTTTGGGTCTTCATTGCTGTGCGTGGGCTTTCTCTAGTTGCGGTGAGCGGGAGCTACTCTTCGTTGCAGTGCGCGGGCTTCTTGTTGAGGTGGCTTCTCTTGTTGTGGAGCACGGGCTCTAGGCACGCAGGCTTCAGTAGTTGCAGCACGCAGGCTCAGTAGTTGAGGCATGTGGGCCCTAGAGCACACGGGCTTCAGTAGCTGTGGTGCGCAGGCTCAGTTGCTCCGTGGTATGTGGGATCTTCCCGGATCAGGGTTGGAACCCGTGTCCCCTGCATTGGCAGGCAGATTCTTAACCACTGTGCCACCAGGGAAGCCCCAAAGCAGTATTTCTTTGACTTAATCTTCTCCTCAAAACTTCGGGTATTCCAACCCCTCACACTTTCCTTCCGTCCTTTGGAGCTCCTGGGGTCTCATATGAGCTCAATAATGTCCATCTGGATTTGCCCATCTTGTTCTCGTCCTCAGTGGCCCTGACCTCATCAAGCAGTTTTATTGTCTCTGTGATAATCCTGTCCCCAGAGTCCTGTGGTGACACTGGGGCTCCGGGTCACAAGGAGCTACCTATGACCTCTGCGTTCTTGTGGTCTCGTTACACTTTCATTCTGTGCTCCAATAGGTGAAGGCAAGTGTGGAACCTGCCTTCTACCTTTACAACCTTGAACTAAGGGGACTGAAAAGCTCTGTGCTCTATGTGAGCACTGAGACTCGGAGCAACCCCAGGCCACCAGCATCAACCTCTAGAGACTAGTCAAGAGAACAATCCCAGCACATGTCTTGCTGTATTTAAAACTACCCATCCCCCATTGTCAGCCATTTCCCCCAGAGAGTGCTGTGATCCTCACCTAAACACGCCCCTGCCCTGATGATTTCCATTTTTATCCATTTGCCTGCCAGGTGAGTCAAAGGGAGACTTTCATTTATTATTTGTATTTAAAATTTTTATTGGGGTATAGTTGATTTACAATGTTGCATGAGTTTCAGGTGTACAACAAAGTGAATCAGTTATACATATACATATATCCACTCTTTTTCAGATTCTTTTCCCATATAGGCCATTACAGAGTATTGAGTAGAGTGCCCTGTGCTATACAGTAGGTCCTTATTAGTTATCTATTTTATATATAGTAGTGTGTACATGTCAATTTCAATCTCCCAATTTATCCCTCCCCACCCTTACCCCCTGGTAGCCATAAGTTTGTTTTCTACATCTGTAACTCTATTTCTGTTTTGTAGATAAGTTCATTTGTACCCATTTTTTAGATTCCACATATAAATGATATCATATGATATTTGTCTTCCTCTTTCTGACTTACTTCACTTAGTATGATAATCTCTAGGTCCATCCATGTTACTGCAAATGTCATTATTTCATTCTTTTTTATGGCTGTGTAATATTCCATTGTATATATGTATACTGCATCTTCTTTATCCATTCCTCTAGAAGGTTTAAGAGTCTTGCTCCTGAGGGCTAGGAGCCAGGCTCAGGGATCATTGACCTGCTTCCCATGGTGTCTCAACATCACTGGATTTACAGTGAGAGCCTTCCCTCTGTCTCTCCAGCACAGGCACACACACACACACACACAGACACACACATTCACACACACACCTGCAGCAGTTGTACACTTACGGAACTTGCAAAAATGCAAATAACTTCTAATAGCATTTAGATACCTTAACGAGTGCCATCACAAAAACCTGGACTATCTTTCTCTTTTTTTCCTCCTTACTGCTTATTTCTAGATGCAGGGCTGAGCTGAGACATGTCGGTGCCCAGAGCAGGTCCATTAATTGACATTCTGTTACACCTTTATTCTTTAAATGTTTGTTTAACGTTTATATGTATGGGAGAGGCTGACAGCTGACTGGGGAAAGATCTGAGAAGAGGAGCACCGGGGGTGCAAACATACTCTTGTAACATCTTTAACATCAGCAGCTCCATTCTCACCACAAACCTGTGCTCACCCAGCCCTGCCTTCTCAGAAGGAAGTTAGGCGGCCATGTGTTGTTATTTGAGCGTGCACCTTTGGGGTTTCCTCCTCATAATTCATAAGAGTTTTACTTCCAATCACATCTAATATTACCCTGGAGAGAAGTATGGACATGCACAGCTGGTTATATTTCTGATGATATTATAGTGCCTCTTATAATAGGCAATCCAGGCAGCCACCCAGATTTTCTTCTTCTTAATCTGGTCTTGATTCTATGTTATCTCTCTCCTGGGTATCATGTTGTGTTTCTGTCTCCCTGCTGTGTATCAATACCTTACTTATATGGCACTTCCTTAGGGAAGACTTTCCCAGGAACCAAACTCCACAGCGACCTGTGCTCCTCTGAACTCACAGACTTTCACATGTATGGTAATTATGTTTTTCATTTGCCATCCAGCCATCTGTCTATCTGTTCAGCAAACAGCAATGGGATCCATGACTGCTGCTGGGCATTGGACATAAGAGTGGGACACTGTGTTTACCTTGAAGGGTCTTATAATCTACAATCTATCTTAAACTGTTATTCATTTCTGTGGGTATATTTGATCGTTTTGGCTAAATTGTGTATTGAAATCATGGTTCTTGTCTTTTGTTTATTTGACCAGTGTTGTAAGTTGGGTTCCTTGGAAGCAGATGCTGAAATGGTTAGTGTGAAGGAGATTTATTAGGCAGTGCTTTGGAGGGAAGGAAGCATGAGATTAGGCAGGGGGAGACAGCCAGGGGTGATGCAGTTCTAACAGAAGCCGTTGCCAATGCTGTGGAAAGTTCTGAAGCTGGGATGACCCTTCAGAGCTATTCTAAGTTGGAAATAACTGGTTTGGGGACATTTCAGACTTAACTTTTCAAATATCCATACCAAATGGCCATCTGGTCCAATGATGCTCACTTCCTGATGGATTTAGTGTGGGATAAGAGTAGTCTGGAAGTACTGTTTCATAGCCTCGGATTCACCCTTAGTCTACTTAACTTTACAGGCGCACCCTTGGGTAAATCTCCATGCATACCACTCAGCCTCCTCTCTGGGGGTGCTCAGCTCTTGAGGAGCAGCTGCAGCCACAGCCCTGCGTTCACATTTGAAAACTTGCCATGAACTCTGTGTTCAGCAGCTCAGAAAATCCACCTGTCAAATATGGGATGGGCTTGGAATTAACTAATATTTTCTGCAATGGAATCTCTTAACATTATCGCTAATATCACTATAATCAACTTAAAAATGTCTCTACTCTCTGCCTTTTCAAATCACACTCATCCTTTGAGGCAGAACTAAAAGGCACTTTAAATAAATAATATTGAGCATCTACGACGTGATAAGCACTGGCTGAACCCCGGGGAAAGACAACTTTGAGAGAGGTGTCATCTCCGACTTCAGACCTAAAGACAAGGGGGGAGGGACATAAATGAGTACATAAGTAATTAGAATACAAGGTTTTAGAATACAAGAATTATATACATGGAATGACTGTATAATTTATTGTCCTAATCTGGACATTTTTGAGAGCAAAGTGAGGGAACCATTAATATACAAGCAGGAACATCAGGTGTAAACTGGGACCATCCCAAGCAAACTGGAGTATAGGGTCATCCTATTAATTAATAACATGTCGCAGGAACTTGGAAAACAGAGTATGAATTCAGATTGAGAAGATGGTGGAAAGGCTAATGAGAAGATGTAGCTTTTGAACCGGAATTTAAATAAATATGTTCATAGTTGTAAGATTGAGCCTTCCCAGGAGAGGGAACCCTGCAGGGACGTATGTGGTGAATTCTGGAATACGTATAATGAATATTTCAGTGAGATCTGAATGCAAGGTGTAAGGTTGAGTACAATGACAGGTGACTCAGGAATGTTGGGTCGGATCCTGATGGTGTGGTGTCTTAAGTGTCTTACTAAGATGTTTGAACTTAAAACGGTTGATAACAGGGAACCACCAAAAATTGTTGAGCATGGGGAGGAACTGATAAATAAGGTAGAAGACAAATTAGTGATGCTAAAGGCTGGAGTCAGAGAGGACAGTTAGAATATAGACCAGTAGTCTAATTAAGGCCACTGAGAATGGAAAGAGAGTGGAATTTCGACCTACAATAGAATAGAAGCCTTGGTTCAGTTGAATATGAAGGAAGAGAGGAGAGGTCTCTGGACCAGCTGCTGGCTTAATGCTGCCATTACTTGAAGCAGTGAGCACTGGAGGAGCTTGCTGAGCCTGATGGAGGGATGAGCTAGTGAATTGTGCTTGGTACTGGTGGGAGACTGAAGGTGACAGCCCAGCTGCCTCCACGGGGTTTCCGTGGCGGCCCCACTGGGAGCTACCCATTGGTGGCATGCTAAGAGCATTCAGTGAAGCCCAGTCCCAAGACACTGAAGTGGTTCCAGGGACCAGAGGCATGAGGATGAATAGGACAGGACTCTCGGGAGAACAGACCTCATTGCCAGGAGTTGCTGCCAGCTCTTGGGCACTGCAGCTGAGGACAGCTGCACACAGGAGAATGGAGGAACCACTGTGATGGGCCACAGCTGACAGAGCTCCATGAAAAACAGCCAACAGGGACTGCTGGGGAAACATACTTCATTCACCCCATCTGGGATCCTTCTGTCACCATGGCAGAGTTACCGAGGACATTCTCATTAAGGGCAGAAATGGTTGGATTTTTCTCATGCTCCATGCTGATGAGCAAGTAGATCTGGTGGATCAGAGGGCTAGGTACTGTGGGAGCCTGAGCCAGGCCTAATAGCCTAAGGATGCCCTCACTCTCCCCAGCTAGTCTCTAAAATGACTGAAGGTGAGACTATGGCTATTCTATTTCTATATTACCGAGGGCAGAGCAGAGGACTTGATATTTTTTGTTTAGACTGACTGCCACTGTATTAGTCCAAGAGCTATTGGGCTGACCAAAGTAACAACTAGTGGTCGCTAGAGCCGAGGGCACAGCCCAGAGGTGATGCAATGGATGCTTTGCCCTCTGAGATAATGAAGAGCTGACCAGCTCCTGTCCTTCTGAATGAGACAGGACATCTCTAGCCTCTTGGCTCCAGACACTGATACCTTCTTCATGTCAACATAAGAAGAAATTGTGGCCTACTGGCAAAGTGCCAATTAAGAACCAAAACTTGATTTGGAGACCTTGTGTCTTAGTCAGCTCAGGCTGCCATAACAAAATACCATAGACTGAATGGCTTAAAGAGAAAACATCTCTTTTCTTACAGTTCTGGAGGCTGGGAAGTCCAAGATCAAGCCAGATTCAGTTCCTGGTCAAGGTCCACTTTCTGGCTTTCAGATGACCACCTTCTTGCTGTGTCCTCACATGGCAGGGAGAGAGGTGGCAGGGTGGAGGGGGAGAGAGAGAGAGAGTATGCCAGTGCACCAGAGTACCAGTCTCTCTTCCTCTTCTTGTAAGGACACTGACCACATCATGGGGGCCCCATCCTCATGATCTCATCTAAATCTAATTACCTCCCAAAGGCCCCACCTCCAGGTACAATCTCACTGGAGGTTAGGACTTCAGGATATGAATTTTTGGAGGACACAAACATTCAGTCCATCACATACTGGAACTCCTTTTAGCCTTACATTATCACTTGCTGGAAGGAGCGAAGCAGTGGGGGTGATGGTGCTGGGGAGCATTATGGTTTCTTCTGTGTACTCTCTTTAAAAAAGAACTCTAAACCGAATCATCAGGATTAATCCCTATCTTAAGTGTGTCTCTTAATTGCACCAGAAAACACTTTAAAATGGGTAAGACTTATCCCTGGAATGTACATTTTGGATTAAGATCAATTTTAGACATGTCATTTCTTTAGCTAAAGTGAAGGGAAAACAAGTTTTATTTGATCTTCTGTAAGATCTTTCCTCAGTGTCTTACTTCTTCTCCTGCCATCAAATTCTTACCTTGACTGAAAAGCCACGTTAAGTGCAAGGCAAATTCCTTACCTCTTTGTATAGAGATTAGCAGTCTCTGGTGGATGGAAGACTCAAGTGACTAAGTGCTGTCAGTTCTAGATGCTATGCTTTCTGGGTTTCCGTCCTTCATCTCTACAATTATAGGTTATCTTTACTGTTGAAAATCATGGGTACAAAATCTACTTGAAATTGGGAGCAAATGTCCAAATTAAAGAGTGATAGGGACTACATCTTGAAGAATCAAACTAAAAATCTAAAAAATAAGTTTATATTATTTTGTATATAAAATATATATTTAAATTAAAACTGTGTTTTATTCTTAGAATGAACCAAGAATGACATAAATAGTCATTCTTTTTTGGAGTTTGTGATTTTTCTGTCAAAAGTATATACTGGCATAATACAATGGCTTCCATTTCTTGTTTGAGTTTAATCCTACAATTACAAAGAGAATCATCTTTGGAAAAATATTCAAGAACTTCATTAATTTGTTCAAGGGCTTCTCTTAATTCAAGGATACTCAAACCATTCTTTATGGAGGTAACTTTTATCTCACCATCCTTGCAATTTTCTCTTCTTCCATTAACCATGGTATTTCTAGTTGCTCTTCATTTATCAACAGTTTTGCATGTGATTGAGCCATTCAATATCAACTTGATTGACTTTGTCAATTCTTTCAGTAAGAGTTTTGATTTTATTTTGCAACCAGTTGGCATTGTGTTGGTGTTTATAATGATCAGGGAAAGATTGGCTAACAAAGATGTTGACCCAAAGGGTGAAACTAAACACCAGCACTGAGTGAGGAGGGATGTTTGAGAGGGCACTAATTTTTAAGTGGAAAATCATTTAGTGAGCATTTTCTGATTAAAACCACTTTTGCTTCCTTACATAGCCTACAGCGTAGTCCCCTGAATGATTCATATTGGGATAATGAGGATCCCCTATAGGCCTTAGGATTTGAAACACATTATGGCCATACTTCTTACCTTGACATGGTTAAGACAAAGTGGGAGTTGTGTGACTAGCAGATTTTGTTTGGTTTTTTAACCAAAAAAAGTATTAAATAATAAATATCATATGATATCACTTATATGTGGAATCTAAAAAAAGGGTACAAATGAACTTATCTACAAAACAGAAATAGAGTTACAGATGTAGAAAACAAACTTACGGTTGCCAGGGGACAAAGATGGGGGAGGGATAAACTGGGAGATTGGGATTGACATATTCACAAGGCTATATGTAAAATAGATAACTAATAAGGACCTACCATATAGCACAGGGCACTCTACTCAATACTCTCTAATGACCTATGTTGGGAAAAAAATCTACAAAAAGAGTGGATACATGTATATGTATAACTGATTCAGTTTGTTGTACAGCAGAAACTAACACAGCATCGTAGATCAACTATACTCCAATAAAATTTTTTTAAAACAAATATTTAACATTTCTCTAAGATCTAACTATGAGCAATCTGCACCTACTTGAATGTAAACTCCCTGAGGTTTCCCCAACTTGATAAATCCAGAGGCAAGAACATGAAAGTTCTTGACATAGGCAAGACATCCAACAAATGTTAGGTGAATGCTCACTAAGGTGGAAGTAGGAGGGAGGGATTCTTCCACTAAATAGTTATGTTATCTTGATAATCTTTTAGTTTCCCATAATCTCAACTATAATATGAAGAAAAAGAATGGAAAAGCCTCAAAAACTCATGTACAGTTCTAAAATTCTGTGATTCCAGTTTATTCTAGGTATTTAGAGAAAATCACTTTTTACCAAATTTTCTAGAATCTCAGGGTAAGTCATAATTGTGATTTGGAAAAAAAATCTTAGTGATATTAATAGGCCAGTGAAGTAGGCAACATTTGAGTAGAAATATGTTCATTTGTTTATTAATTTTTTTTCTTTCTTTCTTTTTTTTTTTTTTTTTTTTGCAGTACACGGGCCTCTCACTCTTGTGGCCTCTCCTGTTGCGGAGCACAGGCTCCGGACGCACAGGCTCAGCGGCCATGGCTCACGGGCCCAGCCACTCCGCGGCATGTGGGATCCTCCCGGACCGGGGCACGAACCCGTGTCCCCTGCATCAGCAGGCGGACTCTCAACCACTGCGCCACCAGGGAAGCCCTGTTTATTAATTTTTAAAACTTGAGTGATGAAAATAATTTTTAAGCTTCGTGGAATTTGATTTTCGAACTAGAACTGCGGATGTAAATTAGAAGATCCTGATTCTTGTGCCTGGAGTGAAAAGCAGCCCCCTCCCCACTTCACAAAAAGAGAAGGCCGCCTGGCATCGAGGTAGCAGTGCTTTTCATTGAGTGGGGAGATTTGATACATATCCTGCCAAATAAAGTGCACATTTAAAAAATTTCCCTGCACAAATATGCATGACTGCTTGCTTTTCTCAGGCTGCCGTTTGTTCTGGGAGAAAAGCGAGGACTTAACGTCCTCAAGGCTGGGGTGTGTTTTAGTATCTGCCCAAATGTTCAGGCCTAAAATAGAGTTTGTTTTGGCCATGACTCTGCAGAGGTGTCAAGCCATTTCTAAGCACGGGATAAATGGCAAGAAAGCTTTGCAAAACCTCTCATAACCCAGCTTGTCTGAAGGTTTGGTTGCATCACAGTTGATGGGCTAAGAATCCTTGTCTTCCACCTGGGTCAGTGGGTTTTACTGGTACTGAGAACATTTCCTCAGTGCTGTTGTTCAACCAGCAGGTCGCTGGAATAGGGAGTTTTATTTTTTGGACATTTTCTCATACTTTGGTTATAGTATCTTGAAGCATGTTTGGAGGTAAAGATTCTATAGGCTCTACCTTCCTTCCTTTGTAAATGCTCCATTTAGCACTTGTTACACAGGGTTTCAACTAGTTTTATAGCTACTTCAGCTGTGTAGCTCTTGTCTCCTCCCACCGAGATTTATAACTCCTCCAGGGCAGGGACTGGGTTTTCTATGTATGTACTGTACCCAAGTAGTACTTCTAAAGCATAAAGAAATAGTCTTGTCAGGGTGGGGGGAACATGGGTCGTTTAAAGTTTTTCTTTAATTTTTCAAGATTAAAAATGTGCTTTATTATTATATTTATACAAAGACAAATTAAATATATTAAATACTATCGTTGCACCATAATGTTGGGTTCTATCACTTTGGCACCTACCTCACTAGCCCTACATTAGTTATGTAACAGGTACACAACAGACTTGTTGAATTATCCCAGAATTTTACAGAAGAGTCAACCACAAATTAATTCTTTCCTTTTTCCATTCTAAAATGTTTTGATGTCAGAAAGCATCCAACGAAAATATTTTTTGGAAGTGCTTGAATCCTTAATTCTCTAATTCATATTTCTTAAGGTATTTTTAAGCACTCAATTGCCTACAGGAAAACAAAAATCATTACAAAGATATGTTCCACCATGACCGTAAAAACATGCGATCTAAGACAACCGTGTGATGTGAACATGCAAAGGGAAAAGAGAAAATAAAATATAAATGTTAAACCCAATCTGCAAACTCTTCATGTCAAATATGAGTCAGAGATGAGAGAAGTGTTTAGCGTAGGGGGCAGAAGCATTTTGAGAAGAGCATAAGGAAAAAAGTCATGGGAGTTTGCAATTCACTCTTCATGGGACTCAAGAGAAGCCATCAGACTGATAATCTTTGGGAATTTGTGTGATTTTAGAGATTATTTTAATTGTGTAAGGAGGAGGATTAGTAGGTTTTTTGGAGAAAAGGATGACAGTCCAAGTATATAATGAAGCTCTTTAAAAAAATATTTTATTGAAGTATAGTTGATTTACAATGCTGTGTTAATTTCTGCTGCAGAGCAAAGTGATTCGGTTATACATATATAGATCCTTAAAATCAATAATAATTTAAGTGCTTCTTGAACTGCACAAAACACTAACATCATTCATTTGACCAACATTAGTTGAGCACCAGCTATGTGTCAGGCTCTGTTTAGATGTTTGGGTCCTTTACCTAAACTACATCCATGTGAATATGGTGCCATTAACCTCATGATACATATGAAGGTAGCTGTATGAGAGGCAAAGAAGTATATGACTTGGCCTTCCCCTTGAGAAGCTTCAGTCTAGTTGAGAACACAGTACATATGAAACAGCTGCTAAATAAAATATACTATAGTAAACATCAGCTTTCCAGAACTGTCGAAGGTTGAGTCATCCTGGAGAACCCATCCAGTTTTCCAGATATCTGAGAGGTTGTCCCTTAAAACATAAGATAGTAACATTAAAGAAAATTAGTAGTTGTACTTAGTTCCAATACAGTAGCTCCCTCAGGACCTATTGAAGTATGTGTATGAGACAGTTTCTATATTAGAATCATCTGTATTTTATTGTACCTGTTTTATGGTTTTTCTATCTCCTCCTTTGTAATTGTTTTGTCAACGTACCTTTTAATTTACTGATGATGAACTAGTAAAGGTTCGAGAACAAACTAATTAATTTTATTAGGTTTGGATGTAAAACACCCAACAAATTAACCCTAAGTAATGGGTTTCTTCCTTCAGGAAAATTCTCCAACCTTTGAATGGGCTCCTGAGAGACCCTCCCCTATTCCTCTTTCAAAGCTTCTTATCCTATCCCTGATTTTATTCTAGAGAATTGAGAAATCAAGAGAACTGAGTGCTAGATGAATGAGTATTATTGTATATTACATTTACTAAACTGAATATAATTGAGCATTAACATTTGACAAACATGGTTTTTGAAATTATGAATAGGAAGCAGATGAACCGTCTTAAGCAATGGTGTGAGAGAAGAGTAGTTGTGTGGAAGTCTTTCCTCTGGAAGGTAAGGAATCATATTTATTTGGAATCATTTTAGGAGTTATCGATCCTCATTTGTTGAAGGATAATATTGAAGCCAAGAGAAGTTAAGTGATTTGTTCAAGTTCACACAGAACCAGTTGTAAAAAATCTGGTCGTTTGATCTTCCTCTTTCTTTTCTTTCTTTTCTTTTTTTTTTTTTTTTTTTTTTTTTTGGCTGTGCTGCACAGCTTGTGGGATCTTAATTCCCTGACTAGGGATCAAACCGATGGCCCCTGAAGCGGAAGCACGGAGTCCTAACCACTGGACTGCCAGGGAATTCTCCTGATCGTTTGATCTTAAGTCCAGTTTTTGACATACTAATTGTCACAACAAATGAATAAACATTTCTGAGTTGAACCAAAGAAAGTATATCCAGGGGCCCAGCCTCGAACATTTACTTACATGACAAAAGAAGGAAAGGAAGGAGAGAAACCCCATGACCCCAACCCAAAACCCCATTCCTCCCACTCTACTGAGGAGTTCATGCTTCACCTTCTCTTATGGACTCTCCAAGAAAATCAATGACCGACTCCCATTTCTGGTGGTGGCAGGCCAGGGCCTTTGGACCAACAATCCAGAGCTGACACTGTACTAAGAAATCACTAGGCTAAAGAAGGAACGGAAAGAGGAGGCTTAGAGAAACAAGGGGATTATGGAAGCTGCTTTTGTTATGAGGGCATTTGGTAATTTGAGCCAAAACAATTTAAATATCAGCCTTATTAAGATATAATATACATATATTTTAAGTGTATAGTTTGATAAATTTTGACAAATGTCACATAGCCACTTCCACCATCAAGAAATGTAACATTTCCATTACACCCCAGAGTTTCCTCATATGCCTTTGCAGTCCATTTTCTTCTTCCATCTCAGGCCCAGGTAGTCACTGATCTGCTTCTTGCCACTGTAGTTTTGCCTTTTCTAGAATTTTATATAAATGGAATCATGCAGAATAGAGTCTTATGTCTGACTTCTTTCATTAATGTGTTAATATGGTGAAATATATGGATTGATGTTCAAATGTTAAACCAACATTGCATTCCTGGGATGAACTACACTTGGTCCTTGTATATCTTTATCCTTATACTGATGGATTCAATTTGTTAATATTGATATTTTGTGAAGGATTTTGTATCTATGTCAATGAGGGATATTGGTATGCAGTTTCCTTCTAATGTAATGTCTTGTAATGTTCTTGTCTGGTTTTGACAACAAGGTAATGCTCGCCTGATAACATTTGGAATTAGGAAGTATTTTCTCTTCTATTTTCTGGAAAAGTGTGTGTAGAATTGATTTTATTTCTTCCTTAAATTTTTGTAGCATTCAGTGAAATCCTCTGGGCTTGGAGTTTTCTTTGGGAAAAGGTTTTTGATAATGAATTACATTTATTTTAATAGAATCAAACTTATTCATATTGTCATGAATGTTATTGTGTTAGGAGCTGGATTTTTGTTATATTACTTTCAGGAGTATTGGACCTTAATTGAGCTTAACTTGAGGTTAAGTTACTTGTAGACCAACTTGATCTAATTGAGGCTTGCCCCCCCTCCTTTTTTTTTTGAAGGTAGATTTTGTTCTAGGACAAAACTACTAAACTGCTTAAGCATGGTTCTTCTAAAGACTCTACCTCATGCTCAGTAGTGTGCTAGTAAATGTTTAACAACTGTTCTCCAAGAAAAAAATACAAACCTGAGTTGTAGTGTTTGTTTACTTCTATTACAGCCAATTTCAATCTACCAATGTAGCCTCACACAGCTCTCAAAATTCCTGAAAACTTAACAAGCAGCCATCTCAAGCTTGTACAAGACAGCTCCAACACACCACCACCAATGAATGTCTCATATATTAGAAGGTCTCTCCACCCCGACTGGTCAAAATAAGAACTACTCTTAGCTTTGAGTAAGCTCCAGAAATTGCTTCACCTACTGCTTTCTGGCTGTTCTTTCTTCAGCTTCATGGAATTTCACGTCATACCTGTGCAGGTAAGCATTCAGCCAAAGACTCAAGTAGACCCCTCTGCATATCCCCAGAGCAGTTTTGTTCTCTCTGTCTCTCTCTCTACAGCTCCCTTCTCTCCTGCACTCTTCCTCACAAATTCTGGTCACCTCACATTCCCCAAACTCCTAAACTTGATGAGAGCACCAGGCTCTGTTTGGGTTCCCTCTTCTTTTGCTGTAGCTTGAAAACTGTCTACAGGCAGCAGGTTGGGGCAATCGTAGGGCTCACCTAGTTTATTTTGCCTCTCTCGGGGAATCAGTCCTAAGCTGACTGTTGCCTAGTAACTGAACACAATTGCTTCATATGTTTTGTCCAGTTTCCTAATTATTTTTGGTTGGAAGGCAATTTCTATAGCAGTTAATCCTCAATTGGGGTAAATTTAAACTTGTTATTGGCAGCCTCACTTAGGTAAATAGTGAATTGATTACAGGTTACCAGGGAAGCATTACTATCCAGTTTTCTATTTTCCATTCATCTTCTTTCCTTCTGTCTCTGTCAGAGAAAATGATCTTCCTACATAAACTGTAAAGGGATTAAAATTGAATTAGATGAGAAATATGAGGTATTGCAAGTCAATGATTGCACATCTTTTGGCCCTAAAAAAAATGTCATCGTGTGCCATGTAGAACATTATGCCTGAGATTTCCCAGCTGTTGCTACCAGTGATGTTGGAAGGGTTACAGACAATGAGAGTTGGTATCAGAAGTTTGGAGATGGACAACTGTGGTTCTAAATTTGAAATGGTGAGCAAAGTATGTTGATCAAATTCTAGACCAATGAGCTTGAGCTTGATCTTAGGAAAAGTTCTCGAATGAACTATTAGAGGAAGCATGGCTGAGAACCTCGAAAAGGAGTTAGTCATACTAGGCATCAGCTTGGATTCCAAAGTCATATCAAGCTTCACACGTGCACAGTGTCTGGCACGAGGTAGAAACTCAGAAGATATTAATTAAATGAGTGAATAAATTACTGACTGAGTAAGCAAAGTCTTTTCTTTTGACAGACGACAAAACTAGCAGTTCAGGAACACACAGCAGAGAGTACAGCTGACTTTCAGCAAAACAGGATAAAGTCTGCACAGTTCAGCTCAACTTGTGTTTATTGAGTGTCTACTGTGGGCCAGACATTCTGCCAGTTATTGGAGGTGCAAACATGACTAGTACATGGTTCCTACAATTTAGATTTAGACGTAGACCTATAAACAGATAGTATCAATATGATGTGACAAGTGATATGAGAGAAGGATGCAGAGGCTGCATTGGGAACTCAGACAATGGATGAAGAAGCACACGGCTCAGCTTAGGGGGGGTTACAGGAAGCTTCCTAGTCTTGAATGACGATGACACCGTCTGTGGCACCAGCAGCATCAATGCTGCAAATACTCCCTCCAGCGTGGGTTCACTTTGGGCACTTTGCATTTTAAGTTCTATCATCCTGGGTAGGTTTCTCCTTCTATTTAGCTGCATTTGCCTTATCTGTTGGAGACTCCTCCCAGATTTCGGTATGGGACTGTCAGTCAGAGTTCATTTTCATTTTTGGATTCTCCTGAATCTCCTTGGATATTTAAAGAGAAACCTAAGGAGCCATAATTAGAGACTGTGTCCAATTGCTAAGTGAAAATTATTATTATATTTAGATGATAGTGCTTTCAAGGACTGTGTTCTCTGAGTGGGTGTTCCCCTTATGGTTTTGGATGCTGTGTCAATTATAGCATAAACAAGAGAATCTTACAAAAACCAAAACACAGTGATGAAAATATTTTTACTACCAATGACCACTTTAATTTTTTTCTCCCTCTACAAGCCAGGTTTTAAGAGATATCTTATACATAAATTCTTTTTAATTAATAAAAATTAATTTGAGATATGCCATTGCCAAGTAGAGTTTCTGACTAGCATAAACTATCTAGGTCGAATTCATATAGCAAAAAGTCATAATAAGCATCTATCAAGAACTGACTGTGTGCCAGGGGCTAAGAGCCCTCCTTGCATCAAATCAGGTAAGCCTCACAATCCTCATACAAAGTACACACTGTTGTCATCATTATTTCACTGATGAGGAAACTGAGGGTCAGAGAGATTGAGTATACAGGACAAGGCTCCACAGCTAGTGAGTTGTGGTGCTGCACTGAATTTCAGGCAGTCTGGCTTCAGACTCTAAACTTTTAAACCTTTATAAAGCAGAGTTGACTCTTGAATTGGATCATGTGGTCACCTAAGTGTAAATGAATGATCTCCATTAAACTTTCTGAAATAATGAAAATAGACCATAGACATCCATTACTACCTTTGGGGACACCTAAACAGAAGCCTCCGCTCTAAAATTTAGATACTGATTAGTATCCTGAGCTTTGCCTTGAACGAATGGTGCATATTCCACATCATCTTTAGAATGGATCCTTACCATCCAAAGAATGCTAAGATACAACCCTGATGTGGTAACTGGTAATACACAGAAACAGGGGCAGCCTTCCCCACTGTGCTCATAACCTAACCACAATTTTGTTTTAAAAGAACTGGGCTTATTTAAAAGAGAAACACCTCACCCAATGGTCTATTAATCTGCAAATATGTATTTAGGGACGTTTGAAGTTGTTCTATTTACCTAATCATCATTAATGGCTACTTTGGATCTATGACAGCTGAATGTGTAAATATGGCTCTTAGACCTTTCTCAAGGTATGATACTGGCCCAATAGACCATAACGGCTTCTTAAGAGAACAGGATTTCCTTGAAGCAAAATCTGAATATCAAACAGAGCTCAGAGTGCTTAAGGAGTTTCTTAGTAGGTCATTTTGAACTGCTCTCCTCAGAGCTAAATGTCAAAATTTACCAGGAAATTTGGGTCCCACTAAGACCTGAACATCAATAAACATGAAAGCCAAACACTGATTTTTAAATAATGAGAACAGCGTCAGCACGATTCTTCACAGGCAATAAATAGATAATAAGCAAGGAGACGTAATTTTAAAAGAGTTTGTGCAGCCAAACCAAATAGACTAGGTAGCAAAGTTAAGATAGTATTGATTACTAAATAATACACTAGAAATTGCCGATCTTACCCAGAGGGAACCGAGACATTATTCCAATATATTATAGCAAGTTGAGAAATGATTAACTTGACTGGTGATGCTTCCCTCCTACTCACTAGGGGAACATCGGACCTGGGAATGCAGCACAGCTTACGAGGCCCCGCTCAGATTCCATATTAGTTGGACCTGCTTCAACCAAGTACCACAAACTGGGAGGCTTAAAACAACAGAAATTTATTCTCTCACAGTTCTGGAGGCTGGAAGTGAGAAATCAAGGAGCAGGGCTGTGCTCCCTCTGAAATCTGCAGGGGAGGAGACTTCCTTGCCTCTTCCAGCTCCTGGTGTAGCCAGCAATCCTTGGCGTCCTTGGCTTGCAGTTGCATCACTCCAATCTCTGCCTCTGTTGTCACATGGCCTTCTCTCCTTGTGTGTGTGTGTGTGTGTGCGCGCAGGTGTGCGTGTGTGTGTGTGTGTGTGTGTTCACATGGACTTCCCCTGCCTGTGTCTCCCTCTGCCCTTCTTATGAGGACACCAGTCATGTTGGATTAAGGACCCACCCTAATCCAGTATGACCTTAACTAATTACATCTGCAAGGACCCTATTTCCAAATAAGGTCACATGTGAGGTCCTCGGGGATGGGACGTCAACATATCTTTTGGGGGGACACAATTCAACCCACAGTAGCCCCCATGTCTTCAATGAGACCGTCCCAAATCACTCTCTGCTCTATGTTTGTACAGCTTGTGGGTCTGTGGCTACTCATTTGTACCTGTACCACTCATCGTTCCTATTATTAGTTATTGTATGCTGCATGTCTTGTCTCCCTAATTTTATTGTAAACTCTTCGATTGGTAAATAATTCTTACTCAATCTTCTACCCACAAAGCACTTAAAACAGCGATTTGATAGCAGTAGCATCTTCTAATCTTACAGCAACTTTATACTTTTCAAAACTCTTTCCCATACATTATCTAACATGGTTCTGCCAATATCCCTGTGCTGTGGATTGGATGGCTGCATTGTCCTAATTTTATGTCCAGGGGAATTAAAACAGAGAGAGGGGAAGTGAATCACGTGGCTTGAGCTATTCCCAGCCGCCTTTTATTGAAAAATGTCTCCTCCCTCCCTTCATTCCCTGTAAATTGATTATTAATGAGTCAAGTGTCTCTCTGGGAAAAAATCCCTCCTTACTCTGAAGGCAAAGTGAGTGAGAGGGGAGGGACAAAATGTGTATGAATACAAAGTCTGCCTTTTCCACTTGCACAAGCAGTTGGAAGAAAGTCACAAAGTCACCCAACCCTTCTGTTTTCATGAGCACTTCTCACCCTTTTTCCCCAGCATAACAGTGGAAAACCTCAACTTTTCTTAAACTTCTGACCCTGTCCCTTTATTCTCTCAGTTTAAGAAGATAGCTGCTCCTCCTTTGTTTTTTCTTTTAATAAAAAATATCCGACGGTAACTCCTTCAGCATCTTTCCTTACAAATGGCTAGAGGTGGGGAGGGGAGAAGAAAGGAGGTGGGTGTGAGCAGGAACAGGAGTCAGTGGCCTCCTGACCAAGGGCCAGCTGGCCAGGGGTGCCACAGAGCTCTGCATGCCCAAGTAGTGCACGTCCCCAGCCTGCAGACCCAGGGAGTGTGAGGGATGGAGATAGCTCCCCTCAGAGCAAAAGGAGGGCAGACAGGGCTTCCCTGGTGGCACAGTGGTTGAGAGTCCGTCTGCCGATGCAGGGGACGCAGGTTTGTGCCCCGGTCTGGGAAGATCCCACATGCCGCGGAGCGGCTGGGCCCGTGAGCCATGGCTGCTGAGCCTGCGCGTCTGGAGCCTGTGCTCCGCAACGGGAGAGGCCACGGCAGTGAGAGGCCCGCATACCAAAAAAAAAATGTGCCACAAGTCTTGAGGATCCTAGGAGCCTTAAAACTCTAAAATTAATGAGGGATTCAGGCCATGGGTTCTTGTGCTGTGTTACTATGATAAACTAGATCAGAGATAATAAAAGGTTATTAGTCTGGAAAAACCAGTAAAGGGCTGGAACCTAGGGGGCCAAAGTACAGCCCCACTTTTTCTCTGAGTAAAGCGCTTTCCTCTGCATCTGTTTCCTCTTCTGAAAGTGAAATGTTCTCCTGTGCTTTTAGGTCAGTGCTTCTCGGATTCTAACGAGTATACACATCACCTGGGACTTTGTTACTAGGAAGATTCTGACTGAATAGTTCTGGGGCAGGCCTTGAGATTCTGCACTTATAAAAAGATCCCAGGCAGCCAGTAGTCTACATGATACTTTTGCATGAATTAGAAAAATGTACCCTTCTCTGGGCAGCCCTGCAAGTGCCTTTGCAAAAAGAATCCTTTTCCCACATGATTTGGCTAATGATAGGTAGGCTGGATTTCAGCCCGTGCACTCCTTTGGACAGTGCCTTTGAGCAGTGCACAAGCTGCCCAACTGTACAGGGCAGTCCTGACCTCGTAGGCAGCTGTCTCCTGGACTACTGCTAAGATAGCCCTGCTCATGATCCATCAGAGATGGTCTGCCACTCTTTCTCTCCTTAATGGCACAACTCAGCAAGCTCATCAAGTCATACTTGCTAGCAGTCATTCTTGCACTGGAATACCTGTTTTTCTTCAGAGACTGCCCGAATGACAAGTGGGAATGAGCTGATTCCTTTTCTACTTAAAAAAGAGTTTGGCTCCTGGTTCCTCACCCTCCAATGCACACTTACTCAGCCCAGGGCTCTAAGTATGGGTCATATCATGGCTCCCCATCCACTGCTTCTGCTGCAGTACTTGCATTTGGAATCTTATGCCTCACGTCATGTATTAATCCAGGATTTAAACAATTAAGCTCCTGTGCCTATTCTCGTACATGATTATTATCTGGTTTGCTCAAATCTTTTGTTTCTCATCAAATATTACTCCTCCTTTATAGGGGATCAGACATAAAGGCAAAGACCCAAGTACCTGAGATTTCACTAAGCTGTCTGTCTGCCTTGAATGGCCGGATCCAGTACAGCGCCGGACTCGGGAAAGTTTTCCAGGCTCCACCTCTGCCCAGGCTGCCTTGTTCTGTCCTATGACTGGAGAGAAATTCAAAATATTTGTTTGTCTACCAGTGTTGCTGAATTCTCTTCTCTATAGGTGCTTAAGGTCAGGTGGGGAGAGCAATGGAACCAGTTAGGAGAGGCACCCCTGCAAAACTAAGCTCAGCTGTCCTGGGCTTTCTTGGAAGCATTTGGTGCTCGCTAGTCACGTATCTCCTGAAAAGAAACTTTTGGCCAAGGACAGAAAATTCTGGTTTCTCTAAGTAGCAGGTAAAGGGAGCAACAAAGTAGAATATAAAGATCTCTGAGCTAGTAATCTGGAGGTTTTGTTTCTGTTACCCAAGGCTGCCTGCCTGCCTTGATTTCTCTTGGTTAAATCTATACAATGAAACAATAGAACTACATAATGTGGAAAGTGTAAGCATCTATGAAGTTTGGTGGCTTTTGCCTTTTTTTCTGTTAAGCTAAATTTATGAACTTAAAATAAGTCCTACATGTTAAAAGGCAATCGAATTAATTTGTAACATGTTGAGGTGTAGTTCCTAGGTCCCTCTTTGCCAGGTGGCTGTATCCCTTTACCGAAGGCATCACTCTATTAGAACGCCTCTCCATCCAGCTCCCCTGGCTTCCAACACCTGCTCCCTCCGTATTCTTTTTAGGTTTCTACTTGGGAAGAGCCACCCTGGCTGCTTCTGCTCCTTTACTAAACTTCAAATTACCCATCTTGACAGTGCCATGGGCTTCCTGCCAGGACCATGACTTATGCAGACCCCATTTATAAGACAAAGAGTCATTGAGAGCTGCCAATGTTTGTAAGATTTTTGGTGCAAACAATTTTCTTAAAGCCAAATCTATTGTATTACCCACACTGGATAGAGTTGGATAAAATATTTTATTTTTGCCTGGCATCTGTGAGGTAGAGTTTAGACAAGTTCAAGGCCATTTTTTCACACATTTGTTCTGCAAAGCACTTACTTGGTCAACTGTAAGCTCTGGTTAGACTTCAGTGATCTAATACAAAAGGAGTAACATACAGGATCTCTGCCCACAATGTGTTTTCAAACTACTAGTGGAATCAAGACACTCACAAAAGAAAGAAAATGCAAGGCGATACATGAGATGTGGTTACAAAGCTGACTTGTTAAAAATTCTAGCATATAAAAGCTAGAAGAGTTGTCCAGTTTGGTTTTCCTGTCTATAGATGGAGTCCCAGAGCTTAACTAGTCTAGGGTTTGAATCAGAGGTAATACCTGAACCCATGTCTCCACCTTCCCAGGGTGGATCTGCTTCTCCACCTCACACTGCTTCCCCTTTAACGAATATTCCACTTACACTGGTGGTCTCATATCCCATGAGGTTTATCTAAGGAAGGATTATGGCTGATTGAAACTTTTTAAGAAATATACAAAAACTCATACAATCAGGTCAGCTTCATATGTTATTTAAGAAAAATAGCAGTTGCCGTTACTTTGTAATCATAGGTGTGATGTATAATGTAACCAGGTGGATCAGAAACTAGAGAGAGAGGGTTGACTGTCTGCTGCCATGGGGGAATCACTCTGCCATAGCTCCTTGCCTGGAGGAAGACTTTTTCTGGCTCCAGGGGCCATCCCCGTGGAGTGCTGGTCGTTATATGTCTCGGCATGGCCTCAGAACTGCAGCCACGCTGTGTGGATGCATCATCAAGGGAGATCTTCCTGTCCCTTGAGGCAGCTTCAGAAATAAATGTGTCCCTCAGGACCAACTGAGAGAGCTAGAGGGCAGAAGCAAAGACAAATGCCTTCCTGAAGGAAACACTCACAGCCAGATTTCCATCCTATTTTGTGGTGGTTTTTTCCTAATTAGCATCTAATTTTCTTCTGACACAGCCCTTCTCGGATCTTCAGAGAACTCCTGTTATGTCCTGGGAGAGTTTCCAAGACTCTTGGCCTTTCAGATGAACAACCCCAAAGACAACATCCAAGATCAAAGTGGCATTCAGAGATCTCAGATGGCTCCGGGTGTGACTGGCACCAGCTGAGCTGATGACGCTCAGCTCTTGGAGGACATGCTTTGACTGTGGCACTTCCCTGCACTCACAGGTGGACAGCTTCTACTGCCCTCCAACACCTCAGCAAGACACCTCAGGGCTTTGCGCACAGGATCTAACTGTGAGACAAAGCATCAAAAAACAGTTGCTGGGTCCTTCTGAAAGAGGGGCTATCTCTTCTTTTTCTATCATTCATAAAATTGTGGAATTTTAGAGCAATATGATCATGCAGGGGTTGAAATCTCATTGTACAGAAAATTTAGCTGGGATAGGCTAAGTCGGTGCACACAACTCACCTGTGTCTCTTGTTAAAATGCAGGTTCTGATTCATTGAATCTGGGTCAGGGCCTGAGATTCTTCACTTCTAACAAGTTCCCAGATAAAGCCCAGGTTGCTGGTCAAGGACCAGACTCTAAGTAGCAAGAGGCTGTATTTCCTGCCTAAAGGCAAAGAAGTGGACAGAATTAGGACCAAAACCACATTTCCTGACTCTTATTCTACCTGGTTTTTCCCTCATGTAGTGAAACTTGGAGCCCTCCCTGCCCACACTTCTCCCCTCCTGCAAATAGGTACCTGAGCATAAAAAGGAGGGCAGCAGGAGGAGGAGAGAGAGAGAGAGAGAACAGCCTTGCAGTAACAGGAATGGCAGATAAGAACTCTCTATAAGGGAGTTTGAATAGGGAGGGGAGAAGAGAATGCAAAGAGATAAGTATAGAATTATTGAGGTTAACGTCCTGGATTCAATGCCCATAAAGCCCAGCTAAGTTTACTTTGGTTCTGGCCCAGAAAATGATGCCTCCAACTTAACCAATCATCTTGAGATTGTGTGATGCTTACCCCAAATAGGAGGATAAAAATAGATTCCCATCTAATTTTTTTAAAAAAAGGGAATCACTGTTTTAAAGTTTAAAATAAGTATCTTAGAAATGTAAACCTGTGTTTATTTGTTTATCTGTTGGTCACAAATATGCACACAAAGTCCTATCAAAAAATACATATCTTCTTTATGCATTTATCTGTCGATGGACACGTAGGTTGCTTCCATGTCCTGGCTATTGTAAATAGTGCTGCAATGAACATTGTGGTACATGACTCTTTTTGAATTATGGGTTTCTCAGGGTATATGCCCAGTAGTGGGATTGCTGGATCATATGGTAATTCTATTTTTAGTTTTTTAAGGAACCTTCATACTGTTCTCCATAGTGGCTGTATCAATTTACATTCCCACCAACAGTACAAGAGTGTTCCCTTTTCTCCACACCCTCTCCAGCATTTATTGTTTGTAGATTTTTTGATGATGGCCAGTTTAAAAAAAAAAAAAAATATATATATATATATATATATATATATATATATATATATATATATATATGTTAAGTAGAAAATGATGCAGAAATTTTTACTTGAAGTAGAATCTTGGAACTATCAGTGATTAATCATGATGCATATCCATAAAATGTGCTATGAAAATTGGAAAAAATTATAACAAGAACATGCCCTTAGGAATTAAAAAATATTCAGTGGAAAGAGATAGAAAAAAAGATAGAGGATCAAGTCAGTGTCCAACATCAGACTGATAGGAATTTAAGAAAGTAAATAGAAAATAGAGGGAAGGACATAATCAAATTATTAAGGGAAGAAAAATTTCCAGAGCGAAAATGAAGTATGAGCCTTCAAAATAAAAAAATTCCCAGAGCTGAAGAGGACATCTGACTAGTGACTGTCACCTGATGCATGACTGGACAATTTCAGAGCAAAAAGAATGAAGGAAAGATGGTGATAAATGGCTCATGATGAAAAAATGAGTGAAAAATCAGACTGGTATCAAAATTCTTATCTGCAATTTCTTGAAACCAATAATAGATGTTAGAAGACAATGGGCCAAAGTACTTAAAGTTCTGGGGAAAAATATAATTGCTGTTAGGATTGTATACCTAGTCACACTATCAGTAAATACAGGTGAAAAATTAAAATTATTTTCAGAGAAGACTTCTGAGATAATTTCAACAGCAAAGGTCAAAGACAACTGAGTAATAAATCAAACTGCTAAAGAAGAATAACTGTGAACATGTAGAATTCTACATTCAAACTACCACAAAGGGTCAGAGTAAAATACATTTTCAGAAAAACAAAGTGAGACTGATTACCCCTCACAGAGCCCTCTGAAAGAATTACTGAAAAGTGAACTTAGGAAAAATTAAAATTAATTGAGAAATAGGAAGTGTGTTTTAAGAAGAAATGATGAAAAAATGATGTCATATGTGTACATATATAAGAATTGACTTCATTAGGATAATGGTGATTAATACAGGGGCTATAAAAGCAATCTGAAAATAAATAGACAACAGTAACTTGTAAAATAGGGTGACAGTGTGTGGAATTAAAGCACCCTAAAGTCCATGATCCTGCAATATATTAAAAAATGGCCTTGGGTCTCTGGCCAGTGCCAGACCCTATGGGTCTTAACCAATCAAGTGCCAGAGGACAGGGGAATCCATTGGCCCAGCCTATATAGGTGAGGTCTTTGCATATCACCACATGGGGCAGCATTCTCTTCCCCACTACAGTCTTGTGTTATTTGTAGAATGAGGCACTTTTCATTTACTACTTTGCATGGTTATTCATCTCTTTACTATAATCGTGTCTTGAAAAATACAGTTGTATTTCTGCTATCTAACTGAAGAGTGATAAAAACAGATGAAAAAACTTGATTTGTGACTATTTCCATTTTCCTTAACATGGAACAATGACAAAATATGTGATTATAACATTGTAATCCAAAATGTGATAAATAAGATAAGAGGAGCAAAATTCACAACCAAATATGGTTTATCATAGAAGTGCTTGGATTGTTTAAGAGGTTTTTCAATGAAACTGACCATATTAGCATTTTTTTTTTTTTAAGTATGCTTAGCTTCATAGATTCTGAAAAAGCCTTTGGTTAAAATTTCACATCCCACGTGATGAAAACAAACACAAAATCAAAATAGTTTTTAACAAGTTATGATTAGAAAGTAATTTGATAAAAGTATATTTACCAAAATGCCAAAGCAAACATTATAGCTAATGATGAGAAACAATAAAAATATTTCTGTATAATAAGTCATGAATATACTCAGTTATTGCTATCATTAACCATTTTACTGGAGGTTCTAGCCAACTTAATAAGACAAGGGAAAAAAAAGAGAAAATAGACTGTAAATGAAAAACACAAAATTGTCAATACAGACACTATAATTGTCTACATAAAAAACTCAAGAGACTCCTATAAACTGTAGGAATTAATAATAATTAATTTTTTGTTATTTCCATAACTTTATTAAAACCAGAAAATTAAATATATATGAAGAAAATAGTGGAAAACAAGGACCTCTATCAGCTTTAGTTACTGCAATATGAATTATTTGTAATTATAAATTATATAAATTATGAATTACATGTAACAAAATTATAACAAAAACTTTAGTTTTGAAAAACGTTTTATTCAAGAATTACATAATTTCAAATATCTTCCAAAATACAGTTTCCTAGATTGCTACAAAAGAAAGCAAACTCAACAAGAAATTTAAATCATTAAATATGTTTCACTAGTATATACATGCAGGATGCCAAGCAATTAATATTTAGCCCTGGAATGCGTACGATGTCTTTCATTTTTCCTTATTAAAAGCTCAATCCGGGCTTCCCTGGTGGCGCAGTGGTTGAGAGTCCACCTGCCGATGCAGGGGACACGGGTTCATGCCTTGGTCCACGAAGATCCCACATGCTGCGGAGCGGCTAGGCCTGTGAGCCATGGCCGCTGAACCTGCGCGTCCGGAGCCTGTGCTCCACAACGGGAGAGGCCACAACAGTGAGAGGCTCACATACCACAAAAAAAAAAAAAAAAAAAAAAGCTCAATCCACCACTTTGTATAGGCTATGTACAACAGGCAAAGTTCACTGTTCATAGGAGTTTGACATTAGCTGCCTCAATTTATAGCTGTGGTAGTTTGTCCACAGGGGTGTCAAATTTGAAGTTTGTAGGAAACAGGTCTAGGGTCCGAGGATAGGTTAGTCGGTAGGACAGTCTGACTACATCAGCAACACCAGCAATATCTCCAATTTCTTTTTGGGTCCTTTTCTCAGCTGATGCCTGTTAGGCCATGTGAATGGTGGCTGCTGCCACAGATATCGGGCTCTTTCCAGGAACCAAGTCCAACTCCACAGCTTTATGGGCTATATGTGTAGCTGCCATCTGTACTTGTTTAGGAAGACAAAGGTTGGAAAAAAACCTGGACATGAAGTCCGCAGTTGTAATCAAATCCACACTGGTTTCTAAAGCTTTCAAAATAAGGTATTATTAATTATATGAAAATGAACAGCTTTCTAAATATCAGAAATATAGAGGTAGAAAACGCAATTTGAAAAAAGATACCAAACACAACTGTAGCAAAACTAATAAGGTATCTGGAAATAAATTTAACAAAAGATGCTTAAAAATCTTATGCAAAAATGTATAAAATGTTATTGTAAGAGATAAGTAAAACTCAAGAAATTTAAAAAAAAGATAATTCTCTCCCAAATGCAATACAATTTTAACCAAAGCTTCTGCTGTGTCCCTCAGAAAGATATGTTGAAATCCTAGGTTCCAATACTTGTGAGCATGACTTTCTTTGGAAACAGGGTCTTTGCAGATGTAATCAAGTTAAAATGAGGTCATACTGGATTATGGCAGGCCCTAAATCCAATGATGGTAGTGATGGAAGCAAAGATTTGAGTGATATATGTGTGAGCCAAAGGATGCCAAGCACTGCTGGAAACCACAAGAAACTAGGAGAGAGGCATGGAATAGATTCTCCTCCCAGTCCCCCAGAGGGAACCAACTCTGTTGACATCCTAGTTGTTTAAGCCACCTCGTCTGTCAGGCTTTTTTTTTTTTTTAACCACAGACCTAAGAAACTGTTACACATTCCAACTCAGTTTTCTGCAAACTTGACAAACTGATCTTAAAATCCTACTGATGAATAAAGGACCAAAAATAAATAAGAAGGAGGGAGAGGAGGAGTGCTTGTTCCATCAAAGACAAGACTCATTGTAAATCTATGGTCATTGAGACAGTTTTGATAGTGACACAGGGACATAGGTGTTGGCACAGTTTCTAGGATGGATGGCCTGGAAACAACCCATGAGTATGGGATTTGAAATATGACAGAGGCAGCATTACAAATCAGCAGAAAACAATGAACTACTCAATAAATGGGGCTGAAACATTAGTTATAAGTGGAACCAAGACAAAATTAGCTCCTCATATCATGCACAAAGGGAAACTCTGTATGGATTAAATATGTAAATGTGGAAAACCAAAACTGTGAACCACATAGAAGCAAATAAAGAATATCTTTGACTTCAGATAGGTAAAGAATCCTTAAACAAGAAACCCAAACACATACTCATAATGAAAAAATTAATAAATGAGGTGCTATAGACAGAATATGTTCCCCACAAATTTGTATGTTAAAATCTAATCCCCAGTGGTATGGTATTTGGAGGTGGGGCCTTTGGGGTGATTAGATCATAAGGGTGGAGCTCTCGTGAATGGGGTTAGTGCCCTTATAAAAGAGGCCCCAGAGATTCCTTATCCCTCCCACCATGTGAAATTATAACAAAAAGACAGCTATGAACTAGGAAGTGGGCTCTCACAAGACCCTAAATCTTCCAGTGACTTGATCTTGGGCTTCCCAACCCCCAGAACCATAAGAAATAAATTTCTGTTGTTTATAAGCCACCCAGTCTTGGTATTCTGTTATAGCAGCTTGAATGGGCTATAACATTAGGCTATATTAAAATGTAAAACTTGTTTTCAACAAGAGACAACATAGATAAGGTATAGAGAAAACTCACAGATTAGGAGTAGAAATTTGTAATCCACATTACTAGGAACTAAAGAAAACTTCTTAAAAATGAGTAAGGCAAAGAAAATAATCTAATAGAAAAATGGATAAATGATATTAAGAGGCGTTTTTCAGAAGAAGACACTCTAATGGCTCATACACGTACACAATTATTCTCAACCTCACAATAGTCTGGAAAAAGAAAATTAAAACAACAGTGAGATCCATTTTATTCCTATAAAACTGGAAAAATTTGAAAGTCTGATAACCCAAAGTGCTGAGGAGGATGTATGGAAAAAGGAACTTTTATCCATTTCTGGTGGGTGGGTACATCGGAAGAATGACCTTGAAGAACAGTTTGGTAATATCTAATAAAACTGAATAATGAGCATACCCTCTGATTCAACAATCACATTTCTTGGTATCTATCTTCAGAAACTCATACACACATGCACAAAGAGATGTATGTGAGGATGTTCAAACTTTTAGTAGGGAAATGAATATGCAGTATAATGGGATTCTACAGGGTAGTTAAACATCACTGAAGTCTATCTCATTTATCTACAGATACATCTTTAAAATATAGGGGCCTCCCTGGTGGCGCAAGTGGTTGAGAGTCCGCCTGCCGATGCAGGGGATGCGGGTTCGTGCCCCGGTCTGGGAGGATCCCATATGCCGCGGAGCGGCTGGGCCCGTGAGCCATGGCCGCTGAGCCTGCGTGTCCGGATCCTGCGCGTCCGGAGCCTGTGCTCCGCAACGGGGGAGGCCACAACAGTGAGAGGCCCGCATACCGCAAAAAAAATATATATATATATAATATTGAACAAGAAAAAAAGAGGTTGCCAAAGGAGATGGACAGTATGAGACTACTGGAAACTCAAGTGAGGCTGGGATGGTCTAAAATGGCTCATTCACATACGTGGTACTTGGTGCTGGCGGATCTGGAGGGCCTCACTGAGATGACTGTCTCTGCCCCACTTGGTCTCTCATCCTCAAGTAGGCTGGACCAGGCTTCTTGATACGGCAGTCTCAAGGCAGCTTTCCAAGGGAGTGTGAGCTGCAAGGCCTCTTAAGGCTTAAGCTTGGAAGTCACATGGTATCAGCTCTGGCACATTTTTTTTTTTTTTTTTTTTTTTTAGGTACGCGGGCGTCTCACTATTGTGGCCTCTCTCGTTGCAGAGCACAGGCTCCGGACGTGCAGGCTCAGCAGCCATGGCTCACGGGCCCAGCCGCTCCGCGGCATGTGGGATCTTCCCAGACCGGGGCACGAACCCGTGTCCCCTGCATCGGCAGGCATACTCTCAACCACTGCGCCACCAGGGAAGCCCCCTGGCACATTTTATTGGTCATAGTAAGTCACAAAGCCATTGCAGATTCAAGGGATGGCGAAGTAGTCTTCACCTCTTGGTAACAGGAGTGTCAGAATCACATTGCAAAGAGGCATTGTATATAAGAATGAAAGGAAATCGTACCCTTCTTGTGTAATCTCCCCAAATGTACGTACTGAACTGATCTTCCCCTTAAAAATGTACACAGTCCATGGTTTTCTCCATCTAAATTGATGGCACTTTGAGCTTTCTGGTTGTTCAAGTAGAAAACCTTGGATTCATCCTTGACTTCTCCTTTTCTCTCATATCCCACATCCTATCCATTATGAGATAATGTTGGCAGAATATGAGAAATCATCCAGTATCTGACAGCCCCCTGCTACCAGTCTGGTTGAGCCACCATTAACTCACTGAATGACTGGAATAGCTTCCTAACTGCTTACGTCTACTCTTGCAAATTCCCTTAAAATACATTCAATCATGTTGCTTGTGGTAGGCTGAATAATGCCTCCCCATAGATGTCCACATCCTAATCCCTGAAACTGTAAATATATTATCTTATATGGCAAAAGGGACTTTGCAGATGTGATTAAAGATCCTGAGATGGACTATCCAGGTGGGCCCAATGTAATCACAAGCGTACTTCTAAGAGGGAGACAGTAGAATGAGAGCGAGAGAGAAGGCAACTTGATGATGGAAGCAGAGAGAGGTGTGAGGATGCTATACCACTGGCTTTGAAGATGGAGCAATCAGCCAAGGGATGATGACCGCCTCTAGAAGCTGAAAAAGGCAAAGAAACAGATTCTCCCTTCCAACCTCCAGAAGAAACCAACCCTGACCGCTTGACTTGACCTGAGAGAAATTAAAGTCAGAGGACTTCTGATCTCCAGAAATGTAGGATAACAAGTATGAATTTTTTAAAGCCACTAACTTTGTGGTAATTTGTTACAGCAGCAATAGGAAACGAATATACATCACTCTTTTACTCAAAACCCCAACATAATCTGTAGTCATTCTCCACTCCTCAACCCTGTCCCAACATGCCATCCAGTACCTCCCTGGTCACACACTCTACTATTTTGCCTCTTTGTCACTTTACTTCAGCCTCAGGAGTCTCCTAGCTGTTCCACAAACTGCTAGACATTTTCCTGTTCAGAGTCTCATTTGGTTCTTCCTTCTACCTGGATCACTCTTCTCCAACACGGTTTCTTGGCAAAACTGCCCATCCTACCCCAACATTCTCATTTATCTTGCTCAACATTTTCTTTTTTTTGTACCACCTATCTTCGAACATTCTATATGGTTTATTTTTATATAATGTTTACTGTTTATTATGGGTACCACCACCACTACCTCGCCCAAGGCTAGTAGGTAAGGAGGGGACTGTGTTTTAGTCACTGATGTACCTTAAACATCTAGAACAGTGTCTGAGACATAGTCATGACTCAATATCTATTTGTTCATTGAATGAAGACTTATTTTTAAAATTCTTGTAATTGAACATAAAGTAGATGCAAAATAATATATAGGTATAAATAGGTACATTGAATACCAGTGTATCCACAATCCAGCTCAAGAAAAAAATTACATAACCATTACCTTTGAAGTTCTGTGCACCTCCCTGAATCATTTGCTATTTTCTCACCACTCAGAGGGGAATACTGCCATTTTCATTTTATCATTCCTTTGCTTGTCCTCACAGTTTTACCAAATATGTTAGCAGCCCTAATCAATATATTGTTCAGATTTATGTTTATTTGATGTATATGTATTATATATGCGTATCATTACATAATACTGTAGGCATTGTTTTTTGGCTTTTATTATTAATGTTAATTTCTCTCTTTTTTTTAAATTGTGGTAAGAACACTTAACTTGAAATCTATCCTCTTAATAGATTTTTTTTTGGGGGGGGGGCACGCGGGCCTCTCACTGTTGTGGCCTCTCCCGTTGCGGAGCACAGGCTCCGGACGCGCAGGCTCAGCGGCCATGGCTCACGGGCCCAGCCGCTCCACGGCATGTGGGATCTTTCTGGACCGGGGCACGAACCCGTGTCCCCTGCATCGGCAGGCGGACTCTCAACCACTGTGCCACCAAGGAAGCCCCTTAATAGATTTTTAAATGTACAATACAGTATTATTAACTACAGGCACAGTGTTGTACAGCAGATCTCTGGAATTCATTCATAGTGTATAACTGAAACTTTACAACCCTTGATTAGCAGCTCATTTCTCCCTCCCCAACCCCTGATAACCACTATCTTAGTCTTGACTTGCTTTTCTTGCTTAACAGGATGTTCTTAAATTTCAACTTGTTCTGGCATATAACTGTAATTCACTTGCTTCTCTGCTATAAAGTACTTCACTATAAGAAGATGCCATAATGTTTTAATAAAAATAGTGTTGATAAAGACTTGTGTTATTTCTACTTTTTTGCTATTGCAGAAATACTACTGTGTCATTCTTTCATCTGTGTCCCCAGGGCTTGTGTGCAAGAGTTTTTCTAGGGTAACAGATCTAGGAGTGAAATTGCTGAGTCATATGGCTTGTACCTCTTCAGCGTTACTGAGGGTGCCAAACTGTTTTTTAAAGTAGCTGTACCAGTTTGCTCAACTCCCAGTGTTCTGGTTGCTCACATCTTTGTAGAAACTTGGTGTTGAAAGAATTTAAAATTTTTGCCAGTCTTAAATGTGAGAAATCTCTCATCACAGTTTAAATTCTCATTTCTCTAATTATTAGTGAGATTGTCTATTTTCTTATGTTTATTGGCTACTTGGCTTTTCTCTATCATGACATGCCTGTTTGAGTCTTTTGACCATTTTTGGGGGATGATTTATGCTTTGTTTTAGTGTGTAGATATTCTTTAAATATTCTTTATAAATATATATGTAATATATATAATATCTTTTCTCAGTTTGTGGTTTTAATGATGTCTTTTAATTAATGGAAACTCTTAATTTTACTGTAGTCTTTTATAAAAGTTTGCAGTTTTTGTTTCTTGTTTAAGAAATCCTCTTCTATCCCTACATCATAAATATACTCTCCTACGTGGACCTCTGAAAGTGTTATAGATTCGTCCTTCACATTTAAGTCTTGAACCTACCTGGAATTGATTTTTGTGAATTGTGTGAGATAGAGGTTGAATTTCAATTTTTCTATATGGCTATCCAATTTTCCCAGTACCATCCATTCCCCACTGATATGCAGGACAAGTTCTGTCATAGATTGTTTCCATTATTCTCTTCCCCTAGTCAATTTTTCTATCCACTGCCTTAATTATTATAGCTTTACATTAATTCTTGATATCCAGAGGCAAGTCCTTCTATTTTGTTCTTCTTCAAGAGCATCCTGGTTATTATTGGTCCTTTCCTCTTCCACTTACATTTTAGGATCATTTTGTCAAATTTGAAGATAGCTAACACTTTTATGCTATGAATTCTTTCTCTCCACAAATATAGTCTACCTCTCTATTAATGTAGGTCTCCTTTAGTATCTTTCAATAAGATTTTTATATTTTCTCTACAAAGAGATAGACATCTTTTATAGATTTATTCTTAGGTACATCTTTTTTTAGGGCATTGTAAATGCTATCTCTTAAAAAATTATATTTTCTCTGATGGCTGCTGATGTATAGAATGATAATTGGTTTCCTGGAGTCAAAATTCAACTCAAAGACTTGAGGTTATAATTGATTTTTAAAATAGACTTTATTTTTTAAAGCAGTTTTAGGTTCACAGCAAAGTTGAATGGAAAGTATAGAGTTCCCGTACACCCTCGGCCCTCACACGTGCACAGCATCCCTCACTATCAACATCCCCCACCAGAGTGGTACATACGTTAAGTTAATGAACTTACACTGCCACATCATTTTCACCCAATGTCCACAATTTACATTAGAGTTCACTCTTGGTCTTGTACATTCTATGGATTTTGACAGATGTATAATGACATTTATCCATCATATAGTGTCCTACAGAGTAGTTTTTGTTTTTTTGTTTTTTTGCGGTAGGCGGGCCTCTCGCTGTTGTGGACTCTCCCGTTGCAGAGCACAGGCTCCGGATGCGCAGGCTTAGTGGCCATGGCTCACGGGCCCAGCTGCCCCGCGGCATGTGGGATCCTCCCGGACTGGGGCACGAACCCGCGTCCCCTGCATCGGCAGGTGGACTCTCAACCACTGCGCCACCAGGGAAGCCCCTATTTTATTTTTTGACATTTGAGAAACGTTTAATGAGTAATTAAAAGTTTCAAAATACAATTAATAAAAGAAAAAACAGGGTAATATACACAGGTATGATCCTAATTTAAAGATAAATTTATTTTAGACATACACAATATATATTGATTCTAAATGGGTCAGTGGTTCTCAATCTTTCTGCAATTAGAATCACCCAAACAGCTTTAATATATACTGCCGCCTGGATCCATTCTCAGAGATTCTCATTGAATTGCTCTGGGTGTTGCCTGGGCATATGGATTTTTTTTAAAGCTTCCCAGGAGATTTTAATGTGTTCACCTGCCCACCCTCCCTCACCATTTTGATTCTGTGTCATAATAGGTTTGCATAGACTAATTTTTTTTAATTGAAGTTTAGTTGATTTACAGTGTTTCAGGTGAACAGCAAAGTGATTCAATTATACAAACATACATACACACACATACATATATGTACACATATATATTCTTTTTCAAATTTTTTTACATTATAGGTTATTACAAGATATTGAGTATAGTTCCTTGTACTAAACAGTAGGTCCTTGCTGTTTATCTATTTTATTATAGTAGTGTGTATCTGTTAATCCCAAATTCCTAATTTATCCCCCTCCCCTTTCCCCTTTGGTAACCATACATTCGTTTTCTATATGCATAGACTAATTCTTGACTGTCGATGAAGGCTTTGTTGCCCTCCTTTTCTGCTGGTCCAAAATGGGCAGGACACTGCACAGTGAGGGAACTGAACTCTGAACTCTGATGGTTTAGGTCTTCTGCCTCTGGGCCAAAGCACTTCCCACTTTCCAAGGCTGTCTTTAATCTAATATGCACACCAGAGTACATCCAAAGTGATGGCCGAACTAGAGCCATAAGGCTCTGAACTGATACTGGCCCCAATGGGACAGCAGCCAAAACATTTGCTGGGGGCAGCCTCTTTAGTGAGCAAGTTCATGCAGAGATACATGCATGGCCTACTTGACCACCTGCACTTTAGTGTGTTAGAAGAAAGTCAAAAAAATGGCAGGGGTTTATACACATCAGCTCCTCCATTGGCAAATTTCACGTCTGCTAGGTAGCTTCACCTGAAGTTACAAGAGGAAGGTAAGACTTTCCTCTGATGATCAACCTCTCCTGTAGGGCTTCCTGGGTCCCATTCTCATTTTCTCTTAATGGAAATGCAGTGCTCAGAAGGAGGTGTGTCCCGAAAGAAATAACAAGAGCAGTTTTTATGCAGTTTATGGGTTCAAACTCATGGTTTTAACCAATTAGCATGCTATTCAGAGTAATCTCTCAGTTTGGGCTTGTTTTCATTCTACTTAAAGTCTTCCTTTCCTGTGTTCCTTTGAAAAGGGGTTTATAATGTACAGTGGCTTATGCTTTCAATGCCCCAGGTCTGATGTTCAAATAAGACATTCACTTGGAGAAAGATTTTATTAGGTAAATACTGCAGTAAGTCACCTTTTCATCCAAATGCGTACAAAGATGTTTGGCCTTTTGTCATTTTTCCTCCTTTGCCAAAGGAATTGATCCACTCACCTCCCTGAATTGTTCCTCATGTGGGTTCATAGGAGGCAGATGTCCTTTAGGGTGAGGAGATGTGTCATCTGCTTAGGAAGAAACTTTCAGAGTAGAGGCTTCTGGTTTTAATTTTGTTGGCTGGAGCAGGCAACATTTCTTTGACTGTAAAACTGGGTAAATTTATAGACATGTTCCTAGGGAATGAAAAATTGAATCAGTGCCCTCAAGCTTGATATACAGAGGTAACTTCTGAAGTGGGAAAATCAAAGAATGAAAGAAAGAAAGAAAGAAAGAAAGAAAGAAAGAAAGAAAGAAAGAAAGAAAGAAAGAAAGAAAGAAAGAAAGAAAGAAAGAAAGAAGGAAGGAAAGAAAGAAAGAAAGAAAGAAAGAAAAAGAAAGAAAGAAGGAAGGAAGGAAAGAAAGAAAAAGAAAGAAAGAAAGAAAGAAAGAAAGGAAGAAAGGAAAAAAAAGATCTCAGACTCCAATGTAGGTAACGAACTTGTAATCACCTGAATATATCAAAGAGGTAAAGTTATTGCTCTGTCTTTTCTCATTTCCATAGACTCCTCTTAGGCTGTGTGTTTTTATTGTTTTTCCCCTTTAAAGTTCTCTGGAACTTCATTTAACATGGTTTCCCTTAAACAAGAATATCATGAAGGTGAAGAATCAGCTAGCAACATGACATGATTTGCTTCTGACTTTTTTTTTTTTTTTTTTTTTTTTGCGGTATGTGGGCCTCTCACTGTTGTGGCCTCTCCCATTGCGGAGCACAGGCTCCAGACGCGCAGGCTCAGCAGCCATGGCTCATGGGCCCAGCCACTCTGCGGCATGTGGGATCTTCCCGGACCGGGGCACGAACCCGTGTCCCCTGCATCGGCAGGCAGACTCTCAACCACTGCGCCACCAGGGAAGCCTGCTTCTGACTTTTGAAGCCTCTTGGGGCAGGTGTGGGCCCTGGGGACTCAGGTCAACATGGAATGGGAGGAAACAAATCCCTGCTCTTGCTACCTGTGCATGGGGACAGGAAAGCAGATGGAGAAAGACAGTCTCTTCTGAAGGTAAGAGGTGACTTAGAAGACGTATATTAAGTCTTGTGGTTGATTATGTTTCTGAAGTGCTCTCAAGAGAACAGTCGTCTAAAAGAAAAGGCAAGTGGGTGGGAACTGTAGGCCTAAGGGGGACCATATTAACTTCTGTAGTCCTTTTTCCCACCCAGGTCCAGCCAGCTGGCTGCCCCATCAGGCTGACTTTGCAGTAGGGAGGATGTTTTGTTAATGGAGTTCAACCTAAAGCCTGACCGCAATTTCTCACAAGGGTGAAAGAACTCCAAAGAACACCCATAATTTCCAATAGTCAAGTCCTCAGCAAATTAATTTTGTTTACCTTGGTTGCTTTTCTCACTAAACGTTGCACTATTGTTGTTTTCAAAAGTGCTAACATGAACAATCCTGGCCTCCTTGAACCCGGAAAAAGGATGGTGTTATTGAGAAGACATGATTGTTTAGACAGGGGTTGGCAGACTTTTTCTGGAATGGGCTAGACAGTAAATATTAATATTTTAGGTTTTGTGAGCCATGTGGTGTCTTGCAACTAGTCAAATAACTCAACTTGCAGTGAGAAAGCAATGAGTGTGGATTTGTTCCAGTAAAACCTTATTATTTGAACTTCACATACATTTTATATGTAATTAAATTGTGTTCTTCTTTTGATATTTTTCAACCATTTAAAACTGGAAAAAACATTCTTAACTCAAAGACCATATACAGGGCTTCCCTGGTGGTGCAGTGGTTGAGAGTCCGCCTGCCGATGCAGGGGACACATGCTCATGCCCTGGTCCGGGAAGATCCCACATGTCACGGAGTGGCTGTGCCCATGAGCCATGGCCGCTGAGCCTGCGCGTCCGGAGCCTGTGCTCTGCAATGGGAGAGGCCACAACAGTGAGAGGCCCACATACCGCAAAAAAAAAAAGACCATATACATACAGATGGTGAGCTGGATTTGCTCCATGGTCTATGTAGGTTGCCGACTCCTGTTCTAGGGTATTGGAGTCAATATTTTTGAGTAAGAAAACACTTTAAAAGTCAACTGTATTGAGGTATACTTTGTACACAATAAAAAATACCCATTAGGGTTTCCCTGGTGGCTCAGTGGTTGAGAGTCCGCCTGCCAATGCAGGAGACACGGGTTCGTGTCCCGGTCCAGGAAGATCTCACATGCCGCGGAGTGGCTGGGCCCGTGAGCCATGGCCGCTGAGCCTGTGCGTCTGGAGCCTGTGCTCCACAACGGGAGAGGCCACAACAATGAGAGGCCCACGTACTGCAAAAAAAAAAAAAAAAAAAAAATACCCATTAAAAATTTTAGTAGACTAATTTTCAGAGCAGTTTTAAGTTCAGAGCAAAATTGCATGTAGAGTACAGAGATTCCTAATATATCCCTGTCCCCATTCATACACAGCCTTCCCCACTATCAACATCCCCCACCAGAGTGGTGCATCTGTTACAATTGATGAAGCTACACTGACACATCACTATCACCCAAAGTCCATAATTTATATTAGGGTCGACTCAGTGTTGGACATTCTATGGGTCTGGGCAAATGTATTAATGACATGTATCTACCATTGCAGCAACATACAGAGTAATTTCATTGCCTTAAAAATCCTCTGTGCTCCACTTATTCGTCCCTCCCTCCCCACTAAATGTACCAATTTAAAATGCACAGTTCAATGAGTATTGATAATTAATATACTCATGTAATCACTGCCACAATCAAGATATAGAACATCTCTATCACCTTATAAAGTTCCCTTGTGCTCCTTCCTAGTCAGTTGGACCACCACCTCTAGCCTCAGACAAGGAATGGTCTGACTTTTGTCATTTAATTGATTAGACCTTCTCTTTCCTAGGATTTTATATAAATAGGATTATATAGCATGTACTCTTTGGTGTCTGGCTTCTTTCGCTCAGCTTGATGTTTTTGAGATTCATCCATGTTGTTACATGAATCAACAGTAATTCTTTCCTTCTTAAGGCTGAATACCCTCCATTGTGTGGCTATACACATTTATTTATCCATATAGCTATTGATGGACTTCCGGGTTTTTCCTCTTTTCTTTCTTATTATGAATAAAGCTACTATGAACTTTCATATATGAGTCTTTGGGTGAACGTATGTTTTCATATGTCTTGAGTAAATGCCTAACAGTGGAATTGCTGCATCATATGATACATGTGTATTTGACTTTATAAGAAGTTGCCAAATTTTCCAAAGTGGTTGTACCATTTTACATTCTCACCAACAGTATAAGAGAGTTCTGGTTATTCCACACCCTCATCAACAGTAGTGGGTATGCAGTGGTGTCTTATTGTGGTTTTAATTTGCATTTATCTGATGAATAGTCATGTAGAGAATCTTTTCACGTGTTTATTGACCATTTGCATATCATCTTTGTGAACTGTCTGTTCACATTTTTGCCCATTTTTAGTTGGGTTGTCTTATATTAAGTTATGAACTCTATATATTTTGGATATAAGCCCTTTGTCAGACATATGTATTGCAAATATTATCTCCCAGTGTGTAGCTTGCCTTTTCATTTCTTAAAGGAGTCCTTTGATCAGCAGATGTTTTAAACTTGATAAAGTTCTATTTACCAATTATTTTATGGCTCATAACGAAAAAAATCCCTTTCAATATTTAAAAACTTCATGGATCCTCATATGATGGTGGGTATATTTTAAGATCTACCAGTTGCAAAAATACGTAATACAAAGGTTGCTCAGATTTTTCTCTTTTTTAACAGCTTTATTGAGATATTCACATTCTATATAGTTTGCCAATTTAAAGTATAAAATTCAATGGCTTTTAGTATATTCACAGATATGTGTAACCATCACCACCATCAGCTTCAGAACATTTTCCTCATCTCAAAAAGAAACCCCATACCTTTTGCCTATAACCCTTTCATCTCTCCATTCTTTTCCCCCAGGCCTGGGCCACCACTAATCTACTTTCTGTCTCTATAGGTTTCCTTATTCTCAACATTTAACATGGATGGAATAATATAATAGATATTTTGTCACTGGTTTCTTTCAATTAGCAGAATGTTTTTAAGGTTCATCCATGTTACAGCATGTATCAGTACTTCTTTTCTTATGGTCGTATAATAATATTACATTGATGGACATTCCACATTTTGTTTTTACATTCATCAGCTGATGGACATTTGGGTTTTTTCCACATTTTGGCTATTATTAATAATGCTGCTCTAAACATTTGTGAACAAGTTTTTGTGTGGGCATATGTTTTCATTTCTCTTGGGTATATACCTAGGAGTGGAATTGTTGGGTCACACAGTAATGTTACGTTTAATCATTTGAGGAACTGTCAGACTGCTATAGAAAGTGTCTGCACCATTTTACTTTCCACCAGCAGTGAGCGAGGGTTCTGATTTTTCCACATTTTTGCCAACATTTGTTATTATCTGGCTCTGATTTTAGCCAAATGAAGAGGTATCTCACTGTGGTTTTGACTTGTATTTCCCTGATGACTAATGATGTCACGTATCTCTTTGTGTGCTTATTGGCCATTTGTATGTCTTCCTTGGAAAAATGTCTATTTAGTTCTTTTGGCTTTCTAAAAAATTGGGGTTTTGTCTTTTTATTATTGAGTTGTAAGAGTTCTTTAATAGTCTAGATAAAATTCTCTTATATATGGTTTGCAAATATTTTCTCCCATTATGCAAGTTGTCTTTTCATCTTCTTGATGGTGTCCTTTGAAGCACAAAAGCTTTTATTTTTATGAGCTCCAACATATCTACCTTTTTCTTCATTTCTTGTGGTTTTTTTGTGTCATATCTAAGAATTCCATACCAAATTCAAGGTCATGAAGATTTACCCCTATGTTTTCTTTTAAGAATTTTTTAGTTTTAACATCAGTTTTTTGCTCCATTTTGCATTAATTTTGTTTATGATGTGAGGTAAGGGTCTGATTTCATTCTTTTGCATGTGGCTATTCAGTTGCCCCAGCACCAATTCTTCAAAGGACTATTCTTTGCCCATTGAATGGTCTTGGCACCCTTGTCGAAAATCAGTGGAACAGAGACGTATGGATTGATTTCTGGACCCTCAATTCTGTTCCATTGGTCTGTATGTCTATTTTCATGCCACTACCATACTGTCTTGATTACGTTTCTTTGTAGTGAGTTTTGAAATTGAGAAGTGTGAGTCTTCCTACTTTGTTCTATTTTTCAAGACTGTTTTGGCTACTGACGGTCTCTTGCAATTTGATACGAATTTTAGAATCAGCCTTCCATTTTCTTCCATTTTCTACAAAGAAGTCATATGGGACTCTGATAGGGATTCCATTAAATCTGTAGATTAATTTGGGAAGCATTGCCATCTTAACAATGTTAAGACTTCTGATGCGTGAACATGGGAAATTTCTTCATTTATTTAGATCTTCTTTAATTTCTTTCAAAAATGTTTTATAGCTTTCAGAGTATAAATTTGCACTTCCTTTGTTCAATGTATTCCTCAGTATTTTACTTCTTTTTAATGCTATTGTAATGGAATTGTTTTTGAAATTTTATTTTTGGATTGTTCATTGTAAGTATGTAGAAATATAATTGATTTTTGTACATTGATCTTGTATCCTGCAACATTGTTGAACTTGTTTATTAGTTCTAATAGTTTTTAGTTGATTCTTTAGAGTTTTCTATATATAAGATAATATCATTTGCCAATAGAGATAGTTGTAACTTCTTCTTTTCCAACCTGGATGACTTTGATTTCTTCTTATGACCTAATTGTCACGTGTGGAACGCCCAATGCAGTATTGAATAGAAGTGGTGAGAACAGATATCTTTGTCTTGTTACCGATCTTAGGGGAAAAGCATTCAACCTTTCACCATAAATATGGTTTTAACTGTGTGGTTTTTTGCTCATGCCTTTTATCAGGTTAAGAAAGTTCCCTTCTATTCCTAGTTGTTCAGTGTTTTTATCATGAAAAGGTGTTGATTTTTTTTAAATGCCTTTTCTGCATCTTTTTTTTTCTGATTTCTAGTTTTTTTATTTTTTACATCTTTATTGGAGTATAATTGCTTAACAATGGTTTATTAGTTTCTGCTTTATAACAAAGTGAATCAGTTATACATATACATATGTTCCCATATCCCCTCCCTCTTGTGTCTCCCTCCCACCCTCCCTATCCCACCCCTCCAGGCGGTCACAAAGCACCGAGCTGATCACCCTGTGCTATGCGGCTGCTTCCCACTAGCTATCTACCATACGTTTGGTAGTATATATATATCCATGTCTCTCTTTCGCTTTGACACAGCTTACACTTCCCCCTCCCCATATCCTCAAGTTCATTCTCTAGTAGGTCTGTGTCTTTATTCCTGTCTTACCCATAGGTACTTCATGACATTTTTTTTTCTTTTTAAATTCCATATATATGTGTTAGCACATGGTATTTGTCTTTCTCTTTCTGACTTACTTCACTCTGTATGACGGACTCTAGGTCTATCCACCTCATTACAAATAGCTCAATTTCGTTTCTTTATATGGCTGAGTAATATTCCATTGTAAACATGTGCCACATCTTCTTTATCCATTCATCTGATGATGGACACTTAGGTTGTTTCCATCTCTGGGCTATTGTAAATAGAGCTGCAATGAACATTTTGGTACATGACTCTTTTTGAATTATGGTTTTCTCAGGGTATATGCCCAGTAGTGGGATTGCTGGGTCATATGGTAGTTCTATTTGTAGTTTTGTAAGGAACCTCCATACTGTTCTCCATAGTGGCTGTACCAATTCACATTCCCACCAGCAGTGCAAGAGTGTTCCCTTTTTTCCACACTCTGTCCAGCGTTTATTGTTTCTAGATTTTTTGATGATGGCCATTCTGACTGGTGTGAGATGATATCTCATTGTAGTTTTGATTTGCATTTCTCTAATGATTAAAGATGTTGAGCATTCTTTCATGTGTTTGTTGGCAGTCTGTATATCTTCTGTGGAGAAATGTCTATTTAGGTCTTCTGCCCATTTTTGGATTGGGTTGTTTGTTTTTTTGTTATTGAGCTGCTTATAAATTTTGGAGATTAATCCTTTGTCCATTGCTTCATTTGCAAATATTTTCTCACATTCTGAGGGTTATCTTTTGGTCTTGTTGATGGTTTCCTTTGCTGTGCAAAAGCTTTGAAGTTTCATTAGGTCCCATGTGTTTATTTTTGTCTTTATTTCCATTTCTCTAGGAGGTGGGTCAAAAAGGATCTTGCTGTGATTTATGTCATAGAGTGTTCTGCCTATGTTTTCCTCTAAGAGTTTGATAGTTTCTGGCCTTACATTTAGGTCTTTAGTCCATTTTGAGCTTATTTTTCTGTATGGTGTTAGGGAGTGATCTAATTTCATACTTTTACATGTCCCTGTCCAGTTTTCCCAGCACCACTTATTGAAGAGGCTGTCCTTTCCTCACTGTACATTCCTGCCTCCTTTATCAAAGATAAGGTGACCATATGTGCGTGGGTTTATCTCTGGGCTTTCTATCCTGTTCCATTGATCTATCTTTCTGTTTTTGTGCCAGTACAATACTGTCTTGATTACTGTAGCTTTGTAGTATAGTCTGAAGTCAGGGAGCCTGATTCCTCCAGCTCCATTTTTCATTCTCAAGATTGTTTGGCTATTCGGGGTCTTTTGTGTTTCCATACAAATTGTGAAATTTTTTGTTCTAGTTCTGTGAAAAATGCCAGTGGTAGTTTGATAGGGATTGCATTGAATCTGTAGATTGCTTTGGGTAGTAGAGTCCTTTTCACAATGTTGATTCTTCCAATCCAAGAACATGGTATATCTCTCCATCTATTTGTATCATCTTTAATTTCTTTCATCAGTGTCTTATAATTTTCTGCATACAGGTCTTTTGTTTCCTTAGGTAGGTTTATTCCTAGATATTATATTTTTTTGTTGCAGTGGTAAATGGGAGTGTTTTCTTGATTTCACTTTCAGATTTTTCATCATTAGTATATAGGAATGCCAGAGATTTCTGTGCATTAATTTTGTATCCTGCTACTTTACCAAATTCATTGATTAGCTCTAGTAGTTTTCTGGTAGCATCTTTAGGATTCTCTATGTATAGTATCATGTCATCTGCAAACCAGTGACAGTTTTACTTCTTTTCCGATTTGGATTCCTTTTATATCCTATTCTTCTCTGATTGCTGTGCCTAAAACTTCCAAAACTATGTTGAATAAGAGTGGTGAGAGTGGGCAACCTTGTCTTGTTCCTGATCTTAGTGGAAATGGTTTCAGTTTTTCACCATTGAGGACGATGTTGGCTGTGGGTTTGTCATATATGGCCTTTATTATGTTGAGGAAAGTTCCCTCTATGCCTACTTTCTGCAGGGTTTTTATCATAAATGGGTGTTGAATTTTGTCGAAAGCCTTCTCTGCATCTATTGAGATGATCATATGGTTTTTCTCCTTCAGTTTGTTAATATGGTGTATCACGTTGATTGATTTGCGTATATTGAAGAATCCTTGCATTCCTGGGATAAACCCCACTTGATCATGGTGTATGATCCTTTTAAGGTGCTGTTGGATCCTGTTTGCTAGTATTTTGTTGAGGATTTTTGCATCTATGTTCATTAGTGATACTGGCCTGTAGTTTTCTTTCTTTGTGACATCCTTGTCTGGTTTTGGTATCAGGGTGATGGTGGCCTCATAGAATGAGTTTGGGAGTGTTCCTCCCTCTGCTATATTTTGGAAGAGTTTGAGAAGGAAAGGTGTTAGCTCTTCTCTAAATGTTTGATAGAATTCGCCTGTGAAGCCATCTGGTCCTGGGCTTTTGTTTGTTGGAAGATATTTAATCACAGTTTCAATTTCAGTGCTTGTGATTGGTCTGTTCATATTTTCTGTTTCTTCCTGATTCAGTCTTGACAGGTTGTGCTTTTCTAAGAATTTGTCCATTTCTTCCAGGTTGTCCATTTATTGGCATAGAGTTGCTTGTAGTAATCTCTCATGATCTTTTGTATTTCTGCAGTGTCAGTTGTTACTTCTCCTTTTTCATTTCTAATTCTATTGATTTGAGTCTTCTCTCTTTTTTTCTTGATGAGTCTGGCTAATGGTTTATCAATTTTGTTTATCTTCTCAAAGAACCAGCTTTTAGTTTTATTGATCTTTGCTATCGTTTCCTTCATTTCTTTTTCATTTATTTCTGATCTGATTTTTATGATTTCTTTCCTTCTGCTAACTTTGGGTTTTTTTTTTTTGTTGTTCTTCTTTCTCTAATTGCTTTAGGTGCAAGGTCAGGTTGTTTATTCAAGATGTTTCCTGTTTCTTAAGGTGGGATTGTATTGCTATAAACATCCCTCTTAGAACTGCTTTTGCTGCATCCCATAGGTTTTGGGTCATTGTGTCTCCATTGTCATTTGTTTCTAGGTATTTTTTTATTTCCTCTTTGATGTCTTCAGTGATCACTTCATTATTAAGTAGTGTATTGTTTAGCCTCCATGTGTTTGTAGTTTTTACAGATCTTTTCCTGTAATTGATGTCTAGTCTCAGAGCGTTGTGGTTGGAAAAGATACTTGATACAATTTCAATTTTCTTAAATTTACCAAGGCTTGATTCGTGACCCAAGATATGATCTATCCTGGAGAATGTTCCATGAGCACTTGAGAAAAATGTGTATTCTGTTGTTTATGGATGGAATGTCCTATAAATATCAATTAAGTCCATCTTGTTTAATGTATCATTTAAAGCTTGTGTTTCCTTATTTACTTTCATTTTGGATGATCTGTCCATTGGTTAAAGTGGGGTGTTAAAGTCCCCTACTAGGAATGTGTTACTGTTGATTTCCCCTTTTATGGCTGTTAGTATTTGCCTTATGTATTGAGGTGCTCCTATGTTGGGTGCATAAATATTTACAATTGTTATATCTTCCTCTTGGATCGATCCATTGATCATTATGTAGTGTCCTTTTTTGTGTCTTCTAATAGTCTTTATTTTAAAGTCTATTTTGTCTGATATGAGAATTGCTACTCTAGCTTTCTTTTGGTTTCCATTTGCATGGAATATCTTTTTCCATCCCCTTATGTTCAGTCTGTATGTGTCTCTATGTCTGAAGTGGGTCTCTTGTAGACAGCATATATATGGGTCTTGTTTTTGTATCCATTCAGCCAATCTGTGTCTTTTGGTGGGAGCATTTAGTCCATTTACATTTAAGGTAATTATCAATATATATGTTCCTATTCCCATTTTCTTAATTGTTTTGGGTTTGTTATTGTAGGTCTTTTCCTTCTCTTGTGTTTCTTGACTAGAGAAGTTCCTTTAGCATTTGTTGTAAAGCTGGTTTGGTGGTGCTGAACTCTCTCAGCTTTTGCTTGTCTGTAAACGTTTTAATTTCTCCATCAAATCTGAATGAGATCCTTGCTGGGTAGAGTAATCTTGGTTGCAGGTTTTTCTCCTTCATCACTTTAAGTATGTCCTGCCAGTCCCTTCTGGCTTGCAGAGTTTCTGCTGAAAGATCCGCTGTTAACCTTATGGGGATTCCCTTGTGTGTTATTTGTTGTTTTTCCCTTGCTGCTTTTAATATGTTTTCTTTGTATTTAATTCTTGACAGTTTGATTAATATGTGTCTTGGTGTATTTCTCCTTGGATTTATTCTGTATGGGACTCTCTGTGCCTCCTGGACTTGATTAACTATTTCCTTTCCCATATTAGGGAAGTTTTCAACTATAATCTCTTCAAATATTTTCTCAGTCCCTTTCTTTTTCTCTTCTTCTTCTGGAACCCCTATAATTCGAATGTTGGTGTGTTTAATGTTGTCCCAGAGGTCTCTGAGACTGTCTTCAGTTCTTTTCATTCTTTTTTCTTTCTTCTGCTCTGCAGTAGTTATTTCCACTATTTTATCTTCCAGGTCACTTATCCGTTCTTCTGCCTCAGTTATTCTGCTATTGATCCCATCTAGAGTATTTTTAAGTTCATTTATTGGTTGTTCATCATTGCTTGCTTCATCTTTAGTTCTTCTAGGTCCTTGTTAAATGTTTCTTGCATTTAGTCTATTCTATTTCCAAGATTTTGGATCATCTTTACTATCATTATTCTGAATTCTTTTTCAGGTAGACTGCCTATTTCCTCTTCATTTGTTAGGTCTGGTGGGTTTTTATCTTGCTCCTTCATCTGCTGTGTGTTTTTCTGTCTTCTCATTTTGCTTATCTTACTGTGTTTGGGGTCTCCTTTTTGCAGGCTGCAGGTTCGTAGTTCCCGTTGTTTTTGGTGTCTGTCCCCAGTGGCTAAGGTTGGTTCAGTGGGTTGTGTAGGCATCCTGGTGGAGGGGACTAGTGCCTGTGTTCTGGTGGATGAGGCTGGATCTTGTCTTTCTGGTGGGCAGGTCCACGTCTGGTGGTGTGTTTTGGGGTGTCTGTGGGCTTATGATTTTAGGCAGCCTCTCTGCTAATGGGTGGGGTTGTGTTCCTGTCTCGCTAGTTGTTTGGCATAGGGTGTCCAGCACTGTAGCTTGCTGGTCGTTGAGTGAAGCTGGGTGCTGGTGTTGAGATGGAGATCTTTGGAAGATTTTCGCCGTTTGATACTATGTGGAGCTGGGAAGTCTCTTGTGGACCAGTGTCCTGAAGTTGGCTCTCCCACCTCAGAGGCACAGCACTGACTCCCGGCTGCAGCACCAGAACCTTTCATCCACACGGCTCCTCAATTTGGGATGATTCGTTGTCTGTTCATGTATTCCACAGATGCAGGGTACATCAAGTTGATTGTGCAGCTTTAATCCGCTGCTTCTGAGGCTGCTGGGAGAGATTTCCCTTTCTCTTCTTTGTTCTCACAGCTGCCGGGGCTCAGCTTTGGATTTGGCTCCGCCTCTGCGTGTAAGTCGCCGGAGGGTGACTGTTCTTCGCTCAGACACGGCGGGGTTAAAGGAGCCGCTGATTCAGCGGCTCTGGCTCACTCAAGCCGCGGAGGAGGGAGGGGCACGGAGGCGGGGCGAGCGTGCGGCGTCAGAGGCCGGCGTGACGTTGCACCAGCGTGAGGCGCGCCGTGCGTTCTCCCGGGGAAGACGGTTCTGGATCCCGGGACCCCGGCAGTGGCGGGCTGCACAGGCTCCCCGGAAGCGGGGCGTGGACAGTGACCTGCGCTCGCACACAGGCTTCTTGGCGGCGGCAGCAGCAGCCCCAGCATCCCACGCCCGTCTCTGGGGTCCTCGCTTTTCGCCGCGGCTCGCGCCCGTCTCTGGAGCTCCTTTAAGCAGCGCTCTTAATCTCTCCTTACACACCAGGAAACAAAGAGGGAAGAAAAAGTCTCTTGCCTCTTCGGCAGCTCCAGACTTTTTCCCGGACTCCCTCCTGGCTAGCTGTGGCGCATTAGCCCCTTCAGGCTGTGTTCACGCCGCCAGTCCTCTTCCTGCGCTCCGACCGAAGCCCGAGCCTCAGCTCCCAGCCCCGCCCGCCACGGCGGGTGAGCAGACAAGCCTCTCGGACTGGTGAGTGCTGGTCGGCCCCGATACTCTGTGCGGGAATCTCTCTGCTTTGCCCTCCGCACCCCTGTTGCTGTGCTCTCCTCCGCGGCCCCGAAGCTCCCCCCTCTGCCACCCGCAGTCTCCGCCCGCGAAGGGACTTCTAATGTGTGGAAACCTTTCCTCCTTCACGGCTCCCTCCCACTGGTGCAGGTACCGTCCCTATCCTTTTGTCTCTGTTTATTCTTTTTTCTTTTGCCCTACCCAGGTACGTGGGGAGTTTCTTAACTTTTGGGAGGTCTGAGGTCTTCTGCCAGCGTTCAGTAGGTGTTCTGTAGGAATTGTTCCACGTGTAGATGTATTTCTGGTGTATCTGTGGGGAGGAAGGTGATCTCCGCGTCTTACTCTTCCGCCATCTTCCCCGGAAGTTCTCTCTGCATCTATTAAGATGATCATGTGAGTTTTTTTCACTCAAATTTTTAATAAATTTGTGTTATTAATTACAATGGCATCTACATGCTCAAGAAACATTATTTCCTCAGTGTGCAGACTGGTTGGTTCTGAGTGCTGGATTCTTGGTTGGCTTGAAATGGTGCTGTAAATCTCAGGTGTCTGTAAGCACAGGTTCAGAACCATTGGTCTAACAACCAGATGTCTACCTAATAATGTGGAGTGCTCATTGTTTTACTTTGTGCTACATGTCAGTTTACATAGTGTGATAGAGTCCAAGAGTTAGAAGAGACTTAATTGCTTGAGTTGTCTTCTATTCAATGCAGGAATCTCCTCTACTGTATCCCCAGCACGTGGCCATCAGCTTGGAATACACTCTTGGGAATGAAAGCAGGGCTTCTGGAAAAGGAGCAGTGGCGTTCTGTCATAAAGTTTTGGTATCATTTTCACAAAGACACAGGCTGGGTTTTCTGTATGTAGTTATTTACTATACTAAGAATCAGAGACTCAGAATTTCAGTCTTGGCCTCGACTCTGATTGGCTGTGTAAGTCTAGCTGAGTCTCAGCTCCACTAAGCCTCAGTTTCCTTCTCTGTTAAATGGCAATAATGATGATGATGATAACAGCAATAACATTAAGTATATAATCCTAGCTTCTTCATAGATATTGGGAAGCTGAAAAAAATAATTTATGTGAAGACAATTAAAAATACAAAATTATCTTAGAGATTCTAATTATTAATATCAGACTACCTTGGTATTATTTGAAACCAAAAGAACAGGAATTAATGTCTTTAAAAGGTAGGCACTCAGTATTTGTATTAGTTCCTTAAAAATTCAGAAAAGCAGAGCTCAGGGATTTGGTTTCTATTGGTGTAGATGAAAAGTCCCTTGGGTTGGAGTTGAAAGCTGACTAAGCCAGGTGAACAGGTGTTGGTTGAAGAACTTAGGCGTAAGGGAGTAGTATGGAGCAGAATTCAGCACCCCAAACTCCACTCCAGGACAGAGCTCGTCTCTGAAATTCCTATGATGCGTCCTCCACCCCCAGTATGTGGCAACATGACTGCAAAGAAACCATCACCACAAAACATTCACAGTGGCAACGTTACTTTGGCTGCTGCATTTCAAGCCTGGAAGGAAGATTATAAATAACAATCTGACACTAACAGACAGTGGTTTTGAAGACCAGTTTTGTAGCTAGTTACTTTAGAGATTATTTCTCTCTGTACTGACCTTCCCAAGAAGAAGCTGACAAAGAGTGGAGGAGGCTCCCTCTCCTCCTAGAGCCTGAGGCTTTGTGTTTCTTTTGTTCTCAGTCTGAGGACTTCCATGTTGGCATTTTCTCTGAAGGAAAAGTAAGAGTTCTCCGAATATTTGTATTCCTGCAAACAGACCTTATACCTCCAAATTTGTTTCTCCAACCTCCCTTTCCTGTCTATACAAAAACAAAACAAACAAATAAACAAACCCCCTCAAATCTAAGTACTCACGGGCTCCTATCCAATTTAGACCTTGGGCATCTGTATGAGGAGCCATGGAAATAGTTGAGCTAAAATTTCTCAGACAGAATCAGCATCATTGCCAGAACTCCCTTTGTTTCACCCCTTTCAGGTAATGTGTTCTGAATGGAATAGCAGAGGAAACCAGATGTGAACCACTGAAAACCACTCTTCTTTCCCAGTGCTCCTAGGAAGTCTCCTGTCCTGGGAAATTACTTCTTTGGGGAGAAGAGGGCAGCAGAGAGCCCTTCTCCTTGACCACCTGCAGCAGGCGCTGGATTGAAAATAGCAAGACAGTAGCGGTTGCTGGATTGGTCCTGTCAGCTGGAACCCTTGTTCCCCCAGAGAGCTGAGGTTAGCAATTGTGTTTGTTACTCTGTTGCTGTCCAGCGAAGCTGGAGAACAGTCCAGCATTTTAAGGGCCTGGGTGCGTGGGAGCTGAGAGCTCTTGACAGGCACTGCACTCTTTAAAAGGGGGCACAAGTGTATTGAAAGCAGAGCACATCTCTGCCAGGGTGCTTTGCCAGGGATGACAGATTGCATTGTCTGCACTTTTCTATTTCCCTCTGATGCGGTGGTTGGCATCTCTGAGTCTATGGGAGGTGTTGGGACCTTGTAAATGTAACATTTCCTGGGAGGCCATCGCTGCCACCTTTTTTTTTTTTTTTCTCCCACTTTCTATTTCTGTTTTGTCTTGGTTTAGGGACCAAACTGGAGATGATTGTTTAATTTTCTTTCCCAAACACTCAGGGTCCCATAAGGACTCTTCTAAGAATGCATATATCCAAAGTATTTCCAGAATCCTCCGGGTTCTGCCTGGTTAGCACAGCTGGTTGGAATCATGCAGTAACAAGGGCAAAGTGTGGGTCCTTTTCCTTGTGGGCCACTTAGCTTTGTGCTGTTCTGTGGCCACGGGCTGCACCCCTAGCTCCAATCTGGTAAAATATCATGGATAAATGAAAGCAGATTAAATGCGTAACATAGTATACAACCCATAGGAGGTATTTAATCTACGTTTGCTCAGTGAATGAAAGCAAATCCATCAGAGAATCATAGAATGGCAACAATAAAAAATGATTTTAGGGCTTCCCTGGTGGCACAGTGGTTGAGAGTCCGCCTGCCGATGCAGGGGACATGGGTTCGTGCCCCGGTCCGGGAGGATCCCACATGCTGCGGAGCGGCTGGGCCCATGAGCCATGGCCGCTGAGCCTGCGCATCCGGAGCCTGTGCTCCGCAACGGGAGAGGCCACAGCAGTGAGAGGCCCGCGTACCGCAAAAAAAAAAAAAAAAAAAAAAAGATTTTAGTGACATATCTGCTGCATCCCTTTACCATATTATTTATCAGAGAAAAACAGAGTTCAGAGTCTCCTTGGATTATTTACAGTTACTACTTAACTTCTCTCAGTCAGAGGGCCAGCCAGGATTGCATCTGATTTGTCTTTTTGTCCTTCCCAGCTCTCAGGCTCAGCCTGGAAGTTAATGGAACTTAAGTTGTAATACTCAGCAACCGTCATGGCTAAGAACGGCCCTTCCCAAATGGTTTCACTGTGCAAACACCACACTAGACACAAAGGCTATTAAGGTGACAGGGTTTTGCGTAGAGAAGCCTGTAGTCTAAGAAAGAATTCACCCAGAGCAGTCCCTCCTCCCCCAGGAATAAGGCCCAGAGCAAGCAAAGTGGCAGTATTGGAGCTCAGAGAAAGCCTGGCCTTGGAGCTGCTGCTTGAGAAGGTCCCTGCAGGTGGAGGTCTTAGGGCCTCCAGGGCAGCATAAGAGCAATGACCTTTCCAAGGAGTTAGTGATCAGAGGGCAGAACTGAAGATCAACCTTTCCGACTCTATCGCATACAGAGGAATCATAATTGATGTGTAGAAGGGCACCACCTTGGTGGCTTGTGAGGGAAAGGCCACCTGATTTAATGGAAACATCTACTTTATAGAACAGCACAAACTAGGCAGAGAATTTTTCCAGATAAAGATGCTTTGGACTGCTCTCATGAATAGGTAGAAACACTTGACGGTCTAACTTGCAGGGCAATGGTCTTTGGGATGCACGTAGGGAATTGTTTCTTTTGTAAAGAGTCAGAATCCAGGATTAAAAGCTGAGCAGCACACACTGGGCTCAGAGGGGGGAAACTTGATGGCTCTAATATAGTAGAGAAGGAGGCAAGTTCTAGGAGGGCTGGAGATTGAGGATACCATCTGATATCTGGGCAGTGCCAACTCGCATCAACCCAGGCTGGGGGTGAGAGTCTCTTTGCTTTGCAGAAAACCCCCATCAGGGCAGCTTGTCCTTGCTGTGTCACCTCCTTTCCAGTAGCCCTTTTAGGAATTCCAGTTGCTGTGGTTGGTTTCCCTTAGTTTCTTAGAAGTATTTGTGAGTTTGTGGGTGGGATGCCTATCTCTCTGCACTGGCAGGATGGAAAAATGTGAGCATAACTCCCAAAACAGCTGAGTATAGTTGGGGCAGAGGTTACCCAGTTCTGGATTTGAGAAGACCCAGCAGAGGTGAAGACAGGTGCATTACACAGGAGGTCAAGGGTAAGGCCAACCTCTGCACGCTGGAGGTCTTGTCCATACCAGCCCGAGAGCTTTTGCTCACAGATTCCTCTTTGGCCTATTCTATTCACCCTTTACTCTTTCTTCTGAATTTCTGAAAATCAGCGATATTTTTACTGTTTCTATAATTTTGCCTTTTCCAGAATGTCACATAATTGGAATCACACAGCATAGAGTCTTTACATACTGGTCTCTTTCACTTAGCAATGTGCATTTAAGTTTCTCCATATCTTTTCATGTTTCATAGCTCATTTCTTTTTATCGTTAAATAATATTCCATTGTTTGACTGTACCACACTTTATCTATTGAAGGACATCTTGGTTGCTTCCGTTTCTTGGCAATTATGAGTAAAACTGCTATAAACATTCAACGTGCAGGTTTTGGCGTGAACAAAAAGCTTCAGATCAATCAATAAATACCTAGGAGCGTCCTTGCTGTGTCATATAGCAAGACTATATTTAGCTTTGTAAGAAACTGTCTTCCAAAGGAACTGTACCATTTTGCATTCCTGCCAGCAATAAATGAGAGTTCATATCGCTTCAAATCCTTGACAGCACTTGGTATTGTCAGTGTTTTTTTTAATTTAGCAATTCTAATAGGTGTGTAATGGTATCCCATTGTTGTTTTAATTTGCAATTTTCTAATGACAAGGGATGTGTACCATCTTTTTATGTGTCTATTTGCCATCTGTGTATTGTGGTTCAAACTTCTTTGACTCTGGAGGCCTAGCTCAGAGCCTTAAATAATCATAGGTTCTAAATTAATCATTCGCTGTTTGTCTACCCCAGGTTACAGCTAAAGCCATGTTAAGACTGCTTGAAAAGATTCTTTTTTTTTAAGTTGCCTTAACTTTTCCTTCTGAAACTTTTTCAACATTATACATTTGTATGTAATGCAAATGGATTATTATTACTAGGCACCAGAATTCTTAGAGGAAAAAAGTGCCATTTTTTTGAAAAATATATGATAGCATGAGACAAGGCAATGAAAGTGGTGACAATGTTCCTTGATTGAAACAAAGAGAGCACTCTCTCTCTGTTCTCCAGGGGGAGGATCCAGAAAGAGGGAAGGAAAGAGAAAGAAAGGAGGAATTAGCAGGTGAAAGGAGGCTGAGGTCCACATTCAATGAAGCAACCAGTAGAAATCCCACAATTTTAAGATTAGGGATTTCTGATGTTAAATTTGGAAATCTTCATGTTGCTGTGGTATAACACCCACTTTTGTCCCTCACCACCTCAACACATTTTCAGTAAAGTTGACCACACTTATGAATGCTTTGTGTGAAAGCTTTGTAGTGTTTTAGGAGTTCAAGAATTTGAGTTTCATTTCTGCAGTGAAGAACAGAGATAGCACCTGTGGAAACTGAGAATGAAATGAACCCACCTAGGATTTAGCAACCATCTTGCTGAAGGTTAGGATTTTGACAGGGCATGAATGGAGATTTAAGCTAAGCTTATGTGGCTCTCAAGGGGCCAGGAGACCCTAGCTAAGCTAGCATCTGCATTATAGATACTACAGTAAGAACTCCTTTATAATTCTCAAATTACAATAGAATTTTTTTCTTTGACTCCATCAACCATCATGTAAAGGAAATCTTTTCTTTAGATTGTGCAAATTTAATGCAACCTACATTGAGCTGGACATCCTGACAAATTACTGAGAATCTGCTTGTATGACATTTTACATTTTATTTTTTTAATTGACTTTTTATTGTATAAATCAAGATTCATCCACACACACTCCCCCCCCCATAAGTAAATGGAATCAAAGGGTTTAGTGGGTGGAGACACAACCTGAGCTTCTGTAACTTCCTGGGGACCTTCTCTATCCCTTCTTTTTCCACTGTGTATATCCACTTGGGTGCTACGAGGAGACCAGGAATCCCAGGGTCGTTGGGTGCCGGGGCAGGAGGGGGCATCTGGTGGAGGCCCAGCCCAAGGCCTCAACATATTTTGAGAGCTCATTGCTTACCATGGGCTGCACTGGCTGGATGTGTTAATTTAACCCTAGGAAGTAGGTATTCTCATGTGTGTTTGCACCTGGGGAAGTCAAGGCTTAGAGATTTAAATATTGTGCTCAGTTTGTACTGTTAAAAAGTTGTGCACTCAGGGGCCTCCCTGGTGGCGCAAGTGGTTGAGAGTCCGCCTGCCGATGCAGGGGATACGGGTTCGTGCCCCGGTCTGGGAGGATCCCATATGCCGCGGAGCGGCTGGGCCCGTGAGCCATGGCCGCTGAGCCTGCGCGTCCGGAGCCTGCGCGTCCGGAGCCTGCGCGTCCGGAGCCTGTGCTCCGCAACGGGGGAGGCCACAACAGTGAGAGGCCCGCATACCGCAAAAAAAAAAAAAAAAAAGTTGTGCACTCAGGATTCAAATTCAAGTGATCTGACCCAAAATCTGTATGACATCTTATATGCAAGCTTAATTTTTACATTTTAATTCATTCAAACATATGGTAATGGGAAGGGTCTGAGAGCTTCAAAAATGGAAGAGAGGTCATTGAACATAGATTGATAGAGCTGGAAGAACAGTTAGAGACTACTTTACAGATGAGGAAACGAAGGTAAAGGGAAGTGAATAACTTTCCTTAGGTCATACAACCTTTGGGCAGTAAATTTACTGTATCAATTTGAAGAGAAAGTCTTATTTTCCTTGTTAGGGGCATTTCTACAATGGGCCATCTCCCTACATTACTCAGAGATCTAACTTGGCCATGGAAGAGAACTTGGCCAACTCAAAAGTGTCTATGTCTTGAGATCCTTTCCTCTATTTCATAAAATAATATTGGAGAAAAAAATGGTCTACGTGATCATAAAACACTGAACTTCAGCTTTTTCAGAAGTACCTGCCCCCCCGCCCCAAGTCCAAATTTTGGAGGACTTCAGTGAATGAGATGCTGGCAGACAGTAAGTGGTTAGGTAGGCTTTTTCCCACTTACTGTGTCTCCCAGGACTGAAGATAGTCAACTGAAAAGCAATCAATATATGTTTCACTTTTGTTTTCTGTATAAATAGTTGTCTTATCTGAAATGACCTTTTCCAAGAGCTAATAGCCATAAATTTTTGCAGCTGGATATGTTTAGAAATGCCCCTTAGCTATTTTTGTTGATTTATTTTCTTTGTCTGTATTTGTGCAATCCAGCTTTGGGCATGGAAGCAAGCAGCCCTGGCCATTAGACCTCCACCTCTAATGATATAAACTCAGAGAACATAGTCTCTCTTCTGTGGGAAAGACCCCATATGGAATCCCATGGAGTTATAGCTCAGCCCAGGAGAAATTACTACATGTTGGAGAATCATCTTCAGTTCCTTTTGTGGTAACTTTAGTCTGCATTTCTCCCTGCCTGTTTTGAAATCGATCTATCTCTATCTATCTATCTATCTATCATCTATCTGTCTATCTATCTATTTATCTATCTATCTATTTGCAAATCCAATGTCCAATAATACAGTGGTTATATATTATGGCATATTAAAAGGCCACAAAAATGAAAAGGCAAATACTATTTGCTATGTTGCTTCATGGAAAAGCATATATATGTTAAGTGACCACTGCATATATTTAATTATAGTATGCAAATTTTATTTATACATTTGGATAAAATTTAGACATTTTCTCTAAAAGAGGAAAGTGAACTGACAATTCTTGATGACCTAATATATGCTGAATTTATCGCATTTAATGCATAGAATAACCCTGTAAAAGGCACTATTATCTTCATTTAAAGAGGAAGAATCTGGGTCTCAACAAGGTCAAATAACTTGCCAAAGGTCATACAGCTAATATAAAGGTATAACCAGTGTTCCAGTTCAGTCCAAAAGCTAAGATCCATGCTATTTTTATTCTGTCATGCTGCATTTAGAGAAACCTAACAATTAATGATTTAGGTAAAGAGCTTAGAGTTATGACATTTTTTAGTTAAAAATAAAAATAAATATGAAGATATTTTTGTCCTCCATATTCACTGAGTTACTAATTTCTGAGTGAAGGAAGTATGAGTGGTACAATGGAGAGAACTCATCATCCATTTGTCCTTTCACTATTACCTCTTTCTAGACATCCATTTCCCAGGCAACAATATACATGCTCCGAGGTCTAAAGTCAAACGGCTTCTATGAAAAGAATGCAATAGTTTAAGCCCTGAACGTAAGACAGAGCAATAAAAAAATCAGTATGGGCAGGGCTAAACTTAGATGAAATTTAGAAATAGAAATTTATTTTATTTTCTTTTTCAACCTCCAGCATTCTTTCCCCTCTCTTTTACAGTGACCCATTTTCGGTATCACAAGCTGTCTCTATTGAAATTAATAAACTTATTCAAGACCTCTGAGTGGTTCCCTGGGGACAGTTTGTTTTCTGAAGCTGCTGTAGATCCTTCCAGCTGCCCTAATGAGCAAGGGGTGTGCACCATACGTTTTGTATAATAGGTCGAATATAGGAAGCATGAAGAACGTTCTGAAACTAACTCTTGCCTTCTTTAAGTTTGGTTTGGTATGAAATTTGAATGATTAAACAAGAGTCAGTAAAACATTTTTTTAAATAAACATTAATATTGGGGGATAAATGATTCATCAAGTTTAATTCACTTCTTTTCCCAGGACTATTTATATTTTAGCCAGAGATGGGAATCTTATGGTTCAAGAATGGAATTTCAGATATCAATCAGCAGGTATCAATCAATCAATAGGTCTCCACTGCCCCTGAAATCGTAAAATTGTTTGTTTCCCTGAGGAGTAGCTGAAAGTCAGAAGAGTTGTGGAGATTTGCCCTCACCTCACAGTTAGTAGGTGGTAAACAGGATAGAACCCAATACTTCTCCCTAGAATTGTAGAACTAGAGGGCTGGCAAAGATCTTAAGTTGCAACAGGCATGTCCATTCTCCTTACGATCTCCTCACCAAATGGTTGTCACGTCCCCAGTGACAGGGAACCCACATCAGCCCAGTGATTTCTTAGACATTGCTGATCTGAGCACTATGTCACCTTGATGACTCCACCTACAGGACAACACAGGAAAAGACTAATGCTTCCCTTCTCTGCTCTGACGCTTCTGATTCAAATCCCTGCATCATTCCGATTAAGCTTCTCTGAACTTGCTACAGTTTACCTCAAAATATGGTTCTCAGAACCAAACCTAGGACTCCAGGTGAGGTCTGGACTTATTTATTCCTTCCTTCCTTCATTCAGCAGAAATATATTTGATCAGTGTCAGACTACACTGAGCTCAGTGCAAAGTAAGGAGGAAAGCTTAGTCCTGTTGCTCAGGACAAGATACATTTTTGGTTCCTGTCCAAGATCAAATTCGTTCTGGTTTTTAGGGGTTTATGGTCAGCTAGCTCTCCTAAGTTCTTTCCCATGGACTCCTATTGTAGTGGGTGCCTTGAGTTCTACCAAGCTGTTTCTCTGTGTGGGAAGCTTGCCCTATTTGTGTGAAAACCCATCCTGTCACCGGGGGGTGGGGGGAGGGGGTGCCTACACAGGCTTTTATAAAACCCATTTGGGTTGTAATGAGAACACTTTTCCTCAGATCCCGGTCCAGCTTTTATTTTTCCCTGATGCCAAAGTTGACATGCCCCCGGTATATCTCTGTAATAAAACCTAATCTCTAGGACAGGGAGCCATCTCTGCACTCAGGGGTCAATCAGAAGCCAAGGAGAGGGTGGTGAGCTCACATGTACATGCAGATGCTTCTGCAGGCTGTGGAAAACTACCTGTCCAGTCCCTTCCCCATGGCTTCCCACTGTGTTATCCCTCCTTCTGTGCCTTTGCTCTTCACATGCACTTGAACTGGCTCCCCGGGGAAAAAGGCAACCACCCAGTAATAGTGCACATGATTTCAGTCAAGGTCTAAACAGCATCTCTGGAGTCAGGATTCTGGAAATAGGAGGCTGTTGAACTCTGACATCTATACCATCGTATCTTGCTGTGTCTTTCCTCACTCATGCCGTCCCTCCTCATCCTGTTCTTTTCCCCTTCTCTATTGAAAGATTTCCTTTCAATGGAATTCTTGATGCTATTTACACATTTATGGAGGGTCTTGTCTACCCATTAATACGATAAGCAAGATTTAAAACCCAGAGAAATCCTTTGGGTGAGTCACACTGAGGACCCTGGGACCTTTGTCCTAAGCTTCCATCGTCAATTCACCCTGTCGGTTTGTACGTGTCACGAAGGGAGCAGCAGAAGTCTGCAGCCTCCATCAGTGCCTCCCTTCTTCAACTCAGAAGCCTCTCATGCTCGTTTCTCCGTTTTGTTGGTTCTTGTCACAGGAAGGAGATGTGGTCCTTCTAACTCGAGCTCTGCTAAAGCTAAAGCGGCATCTCCTCGCATGCCTGTGCCGTGGCAATCCTCAGTACCCGCTCTGCACTTCACTGTGCAAGGCAAAGAACCTGCACTTCTGATGAGTCAGATCTTCCTTGAACGGGGGAAAAATCGTCAAGGATGTCAGTATAAACAAGCTCTCGGCGTGGAGTGAGGGAGAGAGATTCCAAACTTTTCCATGAGAGAGCGACATCTCCCCATCCTCCAAGTTTGTGTTGTGAATATTCCCCACATTCTTCTCCATAAAAGCTAACTCGTTTCTACCACTCTTGTTTTCACATGTTGCTTAGGTCAAGTTTAAACTGTTCTAGCTTTGAGCTGGAGTTCTGATGCCAACTCTTTGCAACCAACAAGGACCTACTGTACAGCACAGGGAACTCTGCTCAATATTCTGCAACAACCTAAATGGGAAAAGAATTTGAAATGAATAGATCCATGTATATGTTTAACTGAATCACTTTGCTGTACACCTGAAACTAACACAACATGGTTAATCAACTAGACTCCAATATAAAATAAAAAGTTAAAAAAAAAACCTGTGTTGTCACAGGCGTATCCCCTCCTTCAGCCCATGAGCCACACTCCACCGTATCCATCTCTGCACACACACTTTAAAAAAAAAGTTTAGTATTACCAGTTTGGCAGGAGGAAGTGTAAATGTTATGTCAGTGTTAAGACAGGACTTAATCCTGAGAGATGAGTTGTCAGGGAAGCAAGACACTAATTGACACGTGTTAAATGACACCTGCTGTTCCCAATGGTGCACAAACAAGGTAGTTCCAGGACAGGTGAAAACTGCTCCACAGGAGTGGGGGGTGGAATTTTCCTTCCTGTCTTCCAGGGCGGAGTGCACTGTCATTCTGATGGGCCTGGGTTGGGGATGGGTACTAAATGAAATGCTTCTGGATTAGCAGGTTAGCCAAACACCCAGGAAGTTTGGGTCGTTTCAGTTTTGAGCGAGGGATTAACTGGAATGAGCTGGGCTTTCCCGAATTACAGAGGGCCTTTTGATGATGTCAGAAATTCCAAGAGGAGGAGGCTGGAGAAGAAAGTAAGAAAAGCTGAACATCTGTTCTCTGTAAAAATAATAAGCAAAACAAAGCAAAATGAACCAAACCAACCCAAACCTACCCCTAACTCCTCCCTTCCTGGCAGACTTCTCCAGGTAGCTCTCTCCTGTCCTGGCACCTGTAAGGCTGAGTGAGGAAGCAAACCAGTTGAAAAGGGGCGAAGCAAGTGGTTTGTAGTGTTGGACATTATATTTTAAAAAATACTAATGCCTGAGCCCTTTTCCAGAGATTATAGTGCAACTGCTGTTAAGCAGGGCTGGAGCTCCCATGTTTTGGTAAAGCCTCCCAGGATTTTCTAATGTGCAGCCGATACTGATGACCACGGGACCCAAGAGCATCCTGCAAACGCAGTGGAGCCTATGGGGCCACCTGGTATTTGAGATCAAATGCTGCTGGAGGGACTTCCCTGGCGGTGCAGTGGTTAAGACTCTGCGCTTCCACTGCAGGGGGCACGGGTTCGATCCCTGGCTGGGGAACTACGATCCCGCATGCCGTGTGGTGTGGGCAAAAAAGAAAGTTTAATTTAAAAAAATTATTTTTAAAAACCTGCTGCTGGAATTCCACCTTCAAGAGAGCAAAGTCAGCATTTTCTCCCACATACCGCCATGGATTTCTAGGCTTAACAACAATCTTTGAGTATCCTTTAGTCATTCCAAGGAGAAAATGGGGCTTTCCTCTGGGTGTCACCCCTTCCTTTCTGCCCCATCACCTCCCTGTTGAGGGTTGTGCCCGTCACTGGATCGGCTGAAAACAAGAGGAGACTGTCCAGTTAGAAGAGGCTGCACAGGGGACCCATCCTAAGTTTCCATCCTAGGTCTCTCCTAAACCCCATATCAGGCCCAGTGCAAGTTCAGGAAATAAGTCCAGCCATGTCTGGAGCCTCTGTAGAGGTCAGAGGAGGACACACCACAGAGACTGAGGTTCTGCTTTCCCTTGCTGACTTTTGACGCGCTAGTCTGTCTGGGAAAGTTTGCACGCAGGCCAAGTCTATGGCTAAACTCGGAGCTCTTTATGTTCCAGGACTATCATTCCTGCCCCTTTTCTTGGGCAGTAAATAACTCTTGGCTTTGACAAACAAGCCCTGGTGACACATTGGTGATGGCTGTGGGCAGAGCAGAGTCTGGGTGTCTCTGCGCAGAACCTGGTACCCTAAGCCTAGTCTGACCCTCTTGACTCAGATTTCGTCATTACAAGGGCAACCGTGGCCCTGAGAGTGAGCAAGACCAGGGTCTGATGTCTTATAGTGAATTCTGTGGTGCTCCACCGAGGCCCCATACCGGGGAGATGCAGCCCCACAGCTGCTGGGAATGTTGACGGTAATAACTTACAGCTTGTCCCTCGGTGGCCAGAAAGGAATGCATCGTCCAAGGTTACCGCCTCTTTCAGGAGGTGGCCGATGCTGGGATACAAGTACCCGTCCTTTCCTCGATCTGGGACACATGGGCTTCGGGGCTTCTTAAGGTATCAGGTGAGGACTCAGTCACACCTGCCTTAGGGATCAGCTTCTGCTCTTCAACTGTGTTTTCCTCACTTCCTCTTGGGTGTATTTCCTGAGCTCACCTCAACAAACCTTCTGTGTGCAACTCTCCCTCACAGGGCACCCAAGCTAAGTGACTTTCTCTTCACAGCCACTGGTCCCTAAGAGGTCAGCTTTAAGACACAGGGTATTAACATCACCCCAGGTAAACGACTTGCTTTGTAGTTAGAAGGAAAACTTTTATCAGGTGTACATCTTTGACTTTTATTTCCCCTTCTGACAGCTATGGTCTTCCTAAGGAGACCTGGAGAGGACCAGCGAGACCTCCAGTGACAAAGCTACGGTGACTCTAGAAATTTGCACCTGAAGTAACCTGAGAGACAGTTTGAAAAGGAATTCTGAATCCCACAGACTCGCTAAGGTGAGATGCTGGAAGAAGACAGGTATGAGATTAGCAGAGACATTCAAGGAAAGTTGGAAAAGTGACAAGGAAGAGGAGGCAGGGGGCTTTCTTTAGAGATGGGAGATTTGTGTTCAATTTCCTGGATTACTTTTAATGGTTAAAAAAAATAATCCACATCTGTTAATTTACTGTAAGAGCTTTTGTAATTTGAGAGTCTTCCAAGGGAGGGGAGGATGACTGTAGACTTATGCAAAGAGTTAAATCTCATGATGTGAACATGCAAGAGGCCCCACCTGTGTGTACAATGCACTTAAAGGATTAGCGCAAACTTTGAAAATTATGATATGTTTTACCTAGAGTAAGCACCTTACCCTTTAAGCTTCTATTTCCTGGAAGGAGGTGGGAGGAAAGAAAACCATCAATTCTCTCAGGTAATCAGGTGCATGAGACACTCTGCTTGTGGGATTTAATGAAGGTTTAAGTGCAGGTGGATGAAGGATGTGTTATTGATATATTTTACTTTAAACCTATTTTCAATGCTTGTAATTCCAATTCCAAGGTGTTGCTTGCCAGAGGTCCATGTGCCCTGAATGAAGGTGACATTTTCAGGGAGATGCAGGAGCCAGGAAAGCGGTCGTCGTGTGAGGGGCTACTGGGTGTAGGAAGGGGAATTTTAAAAGAAGTGCTGCTGTGGTCCCCATGTTCCCTTCAGGGTCTTCAAGAAATTTAAGTAAATACCTGACATTCTCTAAACCAAAGGTATCCCTGGGCTAAAGCAGGTGATTATTAAAATGACACAAACATTTCTTTCCACTCCATGTGATTAACCAGTAACGGAGGCCAGAGCATTTATAAAAGAATGACCAGGGCTTCCCTGGTGGCGCAGTGGTTGAGAGTCCGCCTGCCGATGCAGGGGACGCGGGTTCGTGCCCCCGTCTGGGAAGATCCCACATGCCGCGGAGCCTGTGCGTCCGGAGCCGGTGCTCCACAACGGGAGAGGCCACAACAGTGAGAGGCCCGTGTACCACAAAAAGAAAAAGAAAAAAAAAAAAAGACAATGACCATCCTCTGCTATCCACTAAGCTACGGCTTTTGATTATTCAGTCTCCATAGCTTAGTCAGGCAGGCGAAGAGTGGGAGAACAGGGTAATCAGAAACACAGAAACTCAATAGCATTCAGTCTGTAGGAAGCAGAAAATCACACACAGATATGTCTAAAAATGACACAGTACTTTATTTTTAAAATACTCAGGTGTTGCAAAAAATACATAGAAATATAAAGTTTGGTCGGTGTACTTTACTAAACTTCAACTCACAGGTCTGTGTGTTACAGACTGGAGCAGTTTGTGATGCACGTGGAGAACCCAAACCGATTTATTAAACAGGATAGAAACAGGTTGTCTGGGTGAAGTGGTCTGGCGGGGTGGGGTACCCTCGAGTTTACCTATCAGATACGGATATACTAGCTTTTCAAAGGTTGTTCTACCAGTTTGGATATGGGTGAGTGACTAGTTCCAATGGGGGAAAAGCCAGATGGATTCACCAAACCAAAGAGTTCTAAACAAAGACTTATTTTTTTCTTTCTGCAACACAATGTACATCACAGTAAAATGTTTAATACTTGCAGGTTTGGGGGTTGAAAGAATTCAACGCAGAGGGAGGGAGAGGAAGGGTACTGACCAGAGAGCCAGCTCTGAACGTTTATCTTAAAAGACGTGTGAGGGAGAAAAGCAATTTAGGCTGCACTGCCTTCTGTGCGGGCAACACGTGGCATTTGACAGTATTTCAGTGTGGAGCTCAAACCATAGAAAGTGGGATGAAACGAGCCAACTTTCTATCAACTTTGGCAGTTTTGCCACCAACAGTAAATTGGACCTTTTTAATAGGAGGAAATTGAAAGGTTTCTCATTGAACAGAATTAAGTTGTGGGATCAAGAGATTTCCAGGCCTCAGGGTACCTCATTAGCAACTGGCTTTTTTTCATTCTGATGTCTCCCCTCTCCCAGGTCACCTGAGATTATAGGATAAAAACAGAAGGGTGGCCAAATTCCTCCTGTGCCTTCTTCTCATTCTCTCTGAAGTCACCAGGTGACTCATTTGCGGCGGGGGGGACCCTTTTTTTTTTTTTTTTGTAAGCACTAAACACAGTTCCTGAAGCATTTGGACAGTTTCATTGTTTGGTGATGGAAGCTGCAATAATGTGTTTTGAAAACTGTTTCCTTTTTCTTAGCTCCTTCCTGCAAAGTGCCATCAGCCCGGTCAGCTTGCTTAGGAGATGGGGCTTTCCAAGGTCCAGGCCCCTTTTCTCCGTGCTCCACCCCTGAGCCTTCAATTTCCACTAGACAGCTCTACGGGCACCTGACCCTTCACTCTGCGCTGTATTCTTCCTTGAGTGTGAAAGCTCGATACCTCTTACCTCCTCTGACTGCAGGGATCCCAAAGGGTTCTCAGACTTTGAGCTGTAACAACAGAGCCACCAGAAAGTCCTATAAAAGCAGCAGTGACCTTCTGGAGCTGTCAAGTCTTTAAATAGGATTTGGGATTTAATGCTGTATATTTTTAAAGGAAAGACATAAGAATTGCTAGTTTTTTTAAAAAAATGCATGCCTTTTAGCCAATTCAGAATCTGCTCCCCCCCCCTACTTTTTTTAAACTCAGGAGAGATAAGACTTTGGGGAAAAAAAAGTACCAGATCTCGGGCTAAATAAGGAAGGTGTATGTTAGGTGCAGTCAGACTAAAAGAAGAACTTCAGTGGGTGACTTGTGGAAAGGGAACAAAAAAAAGAAAGGGGAAAGGAAGGAGCTTAAGGAATTATGTGATCTATCATGGTGTAGTATGAATTAGAGCCGGAAAACTCCAGGAAACTTCTCATTCTGAATGCTCAGACCCAGAGCAAAAAGGTCAGAAGAGGCTCTTTTACCTTTTGCTGATTAAAAAAAAAAAATGCAATGCCCCCCAGCAGCATTGGGGAGACTCCTCCTTAGACCACTGTCTTGGACACGCAGAGATTCTTCTGGCCTGGGCCCACCTCCTGCAGTAGAGTTCTGTTTATACAGCTTGTCTTAAGACCACAGTGAGTGCTTCTTGTTCTACTTGGGCCACCCGGTAAATACTTAAGTCGGCGTATTAATTAAAAAGGAATAATAAAAAGCTTATATTTTCATCTCTTCCTACCCATCTCCATATCCCGTGCCAACCTGCGCTGAGCACGACAGGCTTCTCTGTGGGATTCTCCATTTCCGTCTCTCTTCCAGGGACAGAGAGAAACCTTGGTCATAGTCCAAGGCCAACGAGAGGCTTTTGACCTTCAGTTTAATTCAGTAGATGACATCCTCTTATTAGCCGTGCTTCCCCGGCCCCCTCCCCCTTCGGGTGTGCTCTTTCAGAGTGGATGCTCAGGTACACAAGAGGGTGGAGTTGGAGGAAACAGAATCCTCGGAAGTGATGTGGTCACCTCCTACAAAATCACCCAAAGTGCTAGAAACAGCACTTGGCTTTATCCCTCTCTACTTCAAGCAGGTCTCTAAAAGCAAAAATGACCTACGTTCTGTGTTGGGGGAACTATTTGGATATTAAATCATTCCCTGTCCCAGACCTTTCATTGGCCCACTAGTGAAGAATCTGAGATTTCCATGCAAACCTCCAACAGTTTTGGTCTCGTACCTCTTGCTGCTCAGTCCTCCCTGACCCCGGGCCCTTTGGCCTTCCAGAGGGGCCACCTGGGGAAGGCAGTTCTTGATCCCTCGTGGTTGTCAGAGGCGTTACCAGAAAGCTGGGCTCCAGCCTGCCAAGCAGTAAAGGTAGGGGTAGTAAGGGTAGGTGTTATGCGTGGAGATGAGGGAGCCCCGCGAGAAGCCCTCCTCTTTCAGAGCTGGCAAGGAAGGATGCTTCTCCAGGTCTCCCAGGTCTGAGGCGAGCTGCTTCCGCTTGGTCTTATAGCGTCTGTTCTGGAACCATATTTTCACCTGGGTCTCCGTGAGCTTGAGGTTCTTGGCCAGGTGAGCCCTTTCGGGAGCTGACAGATACTTCTGGTGACTGAACTTCCTCTCCAACTCAACGACCTGATTGTGTGAGAAGGCGGCCCGGGAGCGCTTCTGTGGCTGCTTGGGGGCTGGGGGCAGGCTCGGTAAAGCTTCCCGAGTGTTTTCACAGTCCAACAGATAAGTCTCAAAGTGCCTATCTGGAAACGAGAGGGGAGAAGCAGGGATGGGAAGGCAAACGTTACATGTTAGCATGGAAGGGTACAGAATTCAATCCACCCTTATCTCTTCTGGTGAGTGAACAAACAGCCCACTGTCGGTTTAGATACATTGCACTTTTTTCACAGGACTAAGGAACTCTGAGTGGGGAGTGAGTGTATATGTAGATTATGTGTTAGTTTTCTACGAGTCATCAAGTCCCCAAAGTAGGAGCAGTTAGTGCTAGAACTTCCTGCCGTTTCATCCAGTAGAATGAAATAGGGATTCTGCATATGTCTTGAGGAAAAGCGGGGGCAGGGAGGAAAAACTCTGAGAAATAAGATACCCGGTAAAGCGGCCCCAAAGGCAGCCGGTGTTAACATTTGGGTGGCAAGAGAGGGCTTGTGTGGTAGGAAAGTTCATTCTCCGGCTTTAATCCCCCCTTTTTTTCCCTCAACCAGCCGTTAGGATGCCTCATAAGAAGGGTGTCTATTGTATGGTGACGGCTGGTACCTAGACTTATCGTGGTGATCACTTTGTAGTGTGTACAAATATCAAATTATTGTGTTGTACACCTGAAACTAATATAATCTGATGTACCAATTTTACCTCAGTTTTTAAAAAAAAACTAATGGGAAAGAAACTCTACTCTAAGCGTTCCGACGTTATAACTCCTGAAGACCAGAGGGGCTCCTAGACTTACTGTTTTATTGCCCGTGGGACTGGGAAGCGAAGGGCATCTTTGCTGGTCAAACCCTGATTTATTAATATTAATACGCTATTATCAGTAACTCGTTATATGTTAATTGTCGTAACTGCCCAGAAGTAATATGGGGCTGGCGCCGATCAAGGGTCGCACTGTGGCTGGGAGCGATGTTGGGGTTTCCTTCTGGGACACTGGACCACGGTGGGCGCTTCGTGCGCGCTCGCCTTTTGACCCCGGGGCGCGGAGAACCCGCTGCGCAGAGCACCTTGCCGGGCGAGTCTAGCCCAGTCTAAATCCTGCGCCGCCCTGACGCTGGGGTCATGGTTAATCTCCGAGGCGCGCCCGTGGCGGAGGCCGTGAGGTCCCTTCGCCCGTCGCCGCGGGGCCCCGCAGCCCTGCAGCCGGAGCTCCGGAGGTCCACCTAGCACTCGCCCTCACGCCCATTCGGCCAGCGGACCGGCCCTCCCTTCCGGGAGGACCCACCCCGGCCCAGCCCGGCCTCCGCAGCCTCGCCCGCATACCTGGCTCGGTCTCCGCCGGCTGCTCTGCCTCGCGGGGCCGGGCTCTCGGCTGGTCCTCCGGCGCCCCGGCGCCTCCTCTTCCTCCCTCGGGCTCCGGCTCAGGGTCTCGCCTCCGGTCAGGCTGGCGCGGGGGCTGCGGCGGGGGCTGCGGGCTGCCCGCGTGACCTCCGCGCCGATCAGCGCCTTCCCGCAGGATGTCCTGGATGAGGAAGGAGGTGAGCGGCTTGGACTGGGTGGGCGGCGCGGCCCGGGGGCTGCAGCTAGCTGCCCCCGCCTTCCCGGGCCGCGGCTCGGGAGTCCGAAGCATCCCCGAGGTTCAGCTCGGGCGCCCGGACTCAGGCCCCTGCAGCTGCGCCCAGGCTGAGCTCGCCGCTGGCACCACTTTCACTTTCCGCGGCCCCGGGAACTTATAGCCTTAGGGGCGCGCCGCGCCGCCTTCCCATTGGCCTCTCGCCCGAACCGCGCGGCTGATTGGCCGCCCGCCGCTCCAGGTGAGGGAAAAGGGGAGTCCCTCGCACAGTCTGGGTCCTGTCTTTCATAGAGGATTTCTTCCGAAGTTCCTTCTTCTCCAGGATCCTGGCTCGCCTCCCTCCTCCCTACGTCGTTTTCCCAGGCTGGTAGAGAAAACCAAAGCGGGTCTCTTCTGCCCCAACCCTCAATATGTTTAGCTGCTTCTGGGAAATTATGATGCGGAAGAGAAATACTCCATTTAGCTCTTAGAGATCGTTAAAGTGCCTTTACTCACAAAGAAATAGGTGGGGCAATTACCAGCATCCCACCTTACAGATGAGGATTCTGGGTGCTGGATCTACTAAACCTAAGTCTGTCAAAGAGACATGACAGGTAAGTGCAGTACCTGACCCCAGGCTGGATTCTGTACTGGACGTTATTGGGGCAATTGATGAAAATGGAATAGGACCATTGGCTAAAAGTATTGAATCAGTGTTACATTTACTGAAATGGGTTACAGTATTGTGATTGTATAAAAGAATATTCTTCGGAAATAAACACTAAAGTATGTAGGGGCAAAGGCCCATGATGTATGTAACTTACCCTCAATTGGTTCAGAAACAATGACATAGATGGATAGATTCCATATGATAAAGTTGAATGGGTTAAAATATTAATTGATGAATCTAGAAAAAGAGTATACCAGTGTTCTTTTGAACTATTTTTATTTAAGCAACTTTCCTGTACGTCCTACTCTAAGACACCTTTCATTCGACTGGAAACTTTTCAAAAAGACTGTATGTTGTATGTCTGGGGAGAAGGGAGAGGGAGTAGGTTACTGTGGATAAAGCAACCGCTAAAGAGAACCACCCTGTGTAATATGAAGGTCTTTGGCAAGGATGGTTTTCTTCTCTCATTTTTTTCATTAAAACTTTTTGTAACATTTTCTTTTGAAATAGTTATGAATTCCCAAGAATTTTCAAAATCTGTACCCCTAACTTCCCCCAATGATGACATATTATGTAACTGCAGTATAATATAAAAACCAGGAAATTGACATTGATACACACCATGAATTAGACTACAGACCTTATTTTATTGTCACCATTTAAAAGCCTGTGTTCATGTGTGTGTGCGCGCGTGTGTGTAGCTCAATGCAATTTTATCATGAGAGTAGATTCTTGTAAAGCCACAATCAAGATACAGAATTGCTGCATCACTGCAAAAGAACTCCTTGTGCTATCTCTTTGTATTTGTGTACCCAAAACCCTTCCCTCCGTCACGGACCCCTGGTAACCACTAATTGGTTCTCTGTCTCTATAATTTTACTATCTGGGGAATGTTCTATAAATGGAATCAAACGTGGTACAGTATGCAACCTTGTGGAGTTGGGTTTTTTTTTTTTTTGCTGAGTATAATGCTTCTGAGGTTACTCAGACTGTTGCATATATTAATAGTGAATACTTTTTAAAATTGCTGAGTAGTATTCTACTGTACAGATCTGCCAGAGTTTGTTAACCATCCACCCATTGATGGACAGTTGATCTGTTTCCAGGGTTTTGTTTGTTTGCTTGTTTTGTTTTACTATTTTGAGTGAAAGTGCTGTAGACATTCGTGTACAGGTTTTTGTGTGAACACGAGTTTTCATTTCTCTGGGATAAATGTCCAGGAATGCAATAGCTGGGCTGTATGGTAATTGCATGTTTAGTTTTGTAAAAAACTGCCAAACTATCGTGGTTGTAGCATTTTTAGATTTCCACCAGCAATGTATAGAGTTCCAGTTTCTCCACATCTTCATCAGCATTTGGTGTTATCATTATTTTTTATTTTAACCATTCTAATAGGTGTGTATTGATAGCTCATTGTGGTTTTAATTTTAATTTGCATTTCCCAAATGGCTAGTGATATTGAACATCTTTTCAGGTACTTCTTTACCATCCATGTCTCCTATTTGGTGAAATATCTGTTCAACTCTTTTTGCTCATGTTATAATTGGATTTGGGGGGAGTTGCGGTTGAGTTTTGATAGTTTTTTTTAATATATATATTCTGTATATGTTTTTGTTGAATATATGGTTTGCAAATATTTTCTCCTAGTCCGTAGCTTGTCTTTCCATCTTTTTAACAGGATATTTCACAGCAGAAAAGTTTTTAATGTTGGTGAATTTTTATTTCACAGATTTTCTTCCTGGTGTCATGCCTAAGAACTCTTTGCTTATTCCTAAGTACTGAAGATGCTCTCCTGTGTTTTCTTCTAAAAGTTTTATATTTTACTTTTAAATCCATGATCCATTTGAATTAATTTTTGTATATGGTGTGACGTTTAGGTTGAGTGACTTCTTTTCATTTTTAGAATTTAGAGCTGGGTGGCATTTCAAATCACAGGGGGGAAATGTGAATTATTTAATAACTAGTACTGCCATTTGGAAAAAATAAAGGTCTAGTCTTATAACAAAATAAATCCCAGATGGCTCAAGTATTTAAAACATAAACAGGCACATGAAAAAAAATAGTTTAACCACACTCATCATTAGAGAAATGCAAATCAAAACCACATTTAGATACCTTCTTTCCACCTATCAGATTGACAGAGGTTAGAAAGATAGATGATGTCTAGTGTTGGTGTGGGTGTGAGGAAGAGTTTCCCCCATACCGTTGGAGAGAGAGTAAGTCAGTTTTGTATATTTGGATGGTAACTTGGCAAAATCTGTCAAATTTAAAACTGGGCATATCCTTTGACGCAGATATTCGGTGCCTAGAGATTTACTCTAGAAATCTGCAAATACACAACATACCGACTTGGGAACATATCCTCAATTTGGTCGGAGAGTAATTCAAGCTGCAAAAAAATAAAATGTTATAAAATGAACTCATTGTGTTAAAAAAATAGTCACAGGTTATCTATAAAATATTTTACATTTGAACATTTTAACATATAGAAAAATCTGGAAAGATAGAAATATCTCAATAGAGCATTTACCTCTGGTCAGTGAGATGGAGGGAGATAGCAGATTGGGAGAAGAGGAGAGTGGAACAGGGTTCATTTCCTTGCACTAATTATAATTTTTTAAATTAAGAACAGAGCCAGAGCTGAGCTTGGGCTCCCTTCTTCCACAACCTCCTCCTCAGATATCAGGTGTCCCTTCAGGATGGGGACACAGCCCCAGCCCTTTCCCTTACGTCACTTAGCATGTTGTTCCTTTGGTGCTTAGTATTTTGGATGTTTATGTGGATGGGTCCTCTCCTTGAGCAGGGAGTGTGTCATCCTCATATTTACACTATCCATAGTACAGTTAGTTTTTGACACACAGAAGTCACTCAATAAATATTTGCTGGTGGATGTCCAGCTTTAGGTACTATGTGACATCTCACTAGCTGGCAGCGTTATCCACAAGGGACCACAGGGTCCCAAGGCACATACCAGTGTAAGGTCTGTCCTCCCCTCTTTGCCATGTCTATCCAGCTTAAATTGGATGAAAATGATAGGGATAGGAAGACACAAGGGGTGGTTGTAGGCTTTTTTTAGATGGAATAGAGTTCTGGAGAAGAGTAAACACCCCCCTTCCAAGATGCTCCCCTCCAAATGCCTGGAATACAACACCTGCAAATGGCAAGGGGGAGTTAAGTTGTAGATGGAATTCAAGTTGCTAACCAGCTGACCTTGAGACGGGAAGATTATTCTGGATTATCCAGGCAGACCCCATGTAATCACAGGGCCTTTATAGGTCAAAGAAGGAGGCGAGAAAGTCAAAGTCAGAGAAGGAGAGGTGATCCTGAAGTAAGGTTAGAGTGGTGGGAGGTGAGAAATACTCAACTGGCCCTTGCTGGCTTTGAAACAGAAGGCAGAGGGCATGTGAGCCAAGGCATGTGGGCAGCCTCTAGGAGCTAGAAAAGACAAGAAGTGGATTCTCTCCTAGAGCCTCTAGAAGGAACACAGCGCTGCCAACATCTTGATTTTAGCCCAATGAGACCCATTTCAGACACCTGACCCCTAGAAACGAATACAGGGGCATTTATAAAGGGATGCAAAAATGATGAGAGAAGGATTACCAGCTCTGCCTTCATATGATCTTTGGGTCTCTTAAAAAAACTGTTAAATATACTTTTATATCCATAATCCTGTCCCTTCATTTCTTCTTGGTATATTTTCTTCCAGTCTTCAGTCATACACATTCATTGGATAAGTGTAATTTTGTATCTTGTTTTTTCCTTCCAACTTCATATTACATCATAAGCATTTATATATTGTTCCATTGTATATTTTAGAAGCCATCTAGACCCAAAGACGTTTAGAGCTAGAAGGGATCTGGGGATCATCTAATAAAATTTCTTGGTTTTCTCAGAAAGAATCCGAGATTTTTTCTTTTTTTTCCTGCTCTGCGAGGCTTGCAGGCTCTTAGTTCCTCGACCAGGGGTGGAACCCAGGCCCGGCAGTGAAAGTCCCAGGTCCTAACCACTGGACCACCAGGAAGTTCCCAAACCTGAGATTTACAGAGACAAAAGAACTATAGATGGAAACTATACAAGCCCAAACACTTCCACTGCATCGCCTTCCATCCTCCCACCCGCCCCAACCTGCCTCCGGTGCTACCCTACTGTGTGGAAAGTGGAAGCAGAGTTTATAGAATTGTCCTGTATAAATATGTTTTTAAATGTACTTGGAATTTATTTTAAGCAAGTATGCAACACGTGCAGACACAGAAGTGACTGTATTGAAGGAAGAATTGTTTATACTCACAGATCCCCAGAAACGGGAGGCACAACACACTATACAGGGCCACCTGGGGAAGCACCAGGGTTAAGAGGCAAAAAAGACAAGGGGAAAGCATGGACACAGCCTTTTTTGTGGTTTCCATGGGAAGGAATGGGCAAAGCTGAGTAAATTTAGGATTGGGTAGTTTGAATAAGCTCAGCAGGCTCTGGGCTATAGGGGTGGTCCCTAGTTGTTCAGTACTTGGCCCTGGCGTGATTTGGGGCAGGGGAAATATGGGCTTGGTGTGTGAGAGTTAGATAAAGGAGGTGGTTGGGGAGTATGAACTCCACTGGTTGATTTGCATATCAAAGGTGTGTTCACAGGCAAGTTGTTTGCTGTCTTTAGGAATTAACTAACTCTGACAGTCCCTCCCTGGGCTCAGCAAGGTCTCAGATGTCCAAGCATCATAAAATACAGAAAATAGAAAACGTGATTCATGTGAAATGCATCATTGTCACAGCAGACGTTTTTCTTTTAAAATACATTTCAAAGCCTTCTGGGGTAACCACACCAAGTTTATACTTACCGAAACACATCATGCTGTGTGTCTTCCAAGGAGGCACTTGTGTTGGCTCTGCTAATTCAGAAAGACAAAAAGAAAGGAGAAAAGAGAAATCAATCCCAGCTATCACCCCAGCAGAAAGGACAAAAGCCTTCCACCAGCCAACAAGTTTTATAAGATTTCCGAGAAGGTAGCGGTTGGAGGTGGGAGAGGTTGAGGTCTAATCTCAAGGTCTAACCCAGTTGATGGCAGAGCTGCAAGGGTAAATGTTCAGGTGCAGTGTTCCTTCCCTGAGGGCTACCTGCTCAGGGTGTAGGGAGCCTCCTTCCTGTTATTCCTCTTCCCTTTTATACCCCCCCCCCCAGCCCCAGCCCCTGTTCCAATTCCCAGTCCTAACTGGGTCTAGATGGGCCTCAGTGAGAGAGGACTCCCTGATTTTCTCACAGTAGAGACTCCTACCATCCTCAATATAAAACAGATCTCCTTGGTCCGGTGCCATCCCTTCTTGAATCTGCTTTCCTGGCTGTGGGAGTGGAGGGGTGCGAGAAGATTTTCCCCATCGTTCTTGCAAATTCAGTGACGTTGGAATTCAGACTTGTCCCTTCATTATCTTTCCAGGTTGGATTAGAACATTAAACTGTTTTTCATTTTCTATTTTCTATATCTTACTAGAAAGGGTCCTGTATGTTTCCCTACCCTCGTGTCCTCCCTGCAATAAAACTGAAGACATTTTAGCCCATATGGAGAAAGAATTGTTTGAAAGCAGCTTCAGGGAGTTCAGTGTGTCGTGTCTTAGGACCCTAGACCAGTTGGGGGGTGAGAGGCAGAATTGCATTTTTTTTTTTTTTTTTTTTGCGGTACACGGGCCTCTCACTGTTGTGGCCTCTCCCGTTGCGGAGCACAGCCTCCGGACGCGCAGGCTCAGCGGCCATGGCTCACGGGCCCAGCCACTCCGCGGCATGTGGGATCCTCCTGGACCGGGGCACGAACCCGTGTCCCCTGCATTGGCAGGCGGACTCTCAACCACTGCGCCACCAGGGAAGCCCCAGAATTACTTTTTTTGGAAGGAAGACGGTGGCTAATAGAGTAGCTCTGGCTGTGGGACCTTGGGCAAGTTACCTAACCTTTCTGAGCATGCCTCAGTTTCCTCATGCAAAATGGGTGCAAAAACAACATCCCCCTCAAGGATTATTGAAAGGAATGATGAGGCTTTTCACAATAAAGGACCTCAGCATGTGGCATGCAGAGGGTGTCCAAGAATGGCTTCTTTCTGTTAGTAGGGTTAGGTTCTAGACCCACCTGCAGAGTAAACAAAATTTGCTTTTCCCAGGCACACTGCACATTTCCCAAACAAATAGGAGCTCCGAATCTAGGGTCCCTAATAAAACTGGGGAGGGGAGGGGAAGGAGAGTGCAATGAATGAATGAACATGCCTGAGATATCTACATGGTAAAAACCCAATATCTCAGCTGTTCATCTCGGTTTTCCAAGGCCTCCCACACAGAGGCGTCAGCTTCCCTGCCCTCCTTCCCTCTCTTCCTTCCTCCCCGACATGGTCCCCTGCCTTTACTGATTGTTCTGTCATGGTTCCCACTCGTGTCCTGCCCAGTCCTCTCTCAGGCCTCCATGCCTGCTCTGTGTGCATTGACAGGCTTTTGTTCATCTTCAGCAGTTCAATTTCTACCCAAAGTCTTCGGAGACCTCTCCAGCCTCCATCAGTGGCTCTGCTGCTCATTTGAGCATCTGATCCTCTAGTGCCTCGGAGTATTGCATCATTTTCTGCTTCTCAGTTGTGCAGTTGGCTTCATCAAAGGTCAGGGCTGTGTCTCAGCTCTCTGTGTCCTACTCCCCACCAGGAGAGGGGAGAGAACTGACATGTATTGAGTGCCCATTCTGGACTGGATCACTATGGACATTTCATTTGCACTACAACCCACTGGGGATCATTTTTGACAGATAAGAAGATAGAAGCTCAGAGATTGAATGTAACATGCCCACGTTCTCACAGCTAACCCGGGTTGTTCTGGCTCCAAACCCAGTGTCTTCCCCGCCATGCCATGCACTAGGCACATAGCAGCTGTTCCATAGACACCCATCCTCAGGTTGCAGTGGAGTCTCCCATGGCCTCTTACAGAGTCGCTGGCTCAGTCTACCCTATTTCCTTGCTTCTCTCTCTCTCTCCTCGCATGGAAGCACAGTAGGCAGAGCCACTGAAAAGAGGGACAAGAGGAAACCACCTCCCACCAGGTTAACCTGGATCAGAGGCACTGCCCCTGCAGTGGTTCAAAGGCATGGCCTCCCCATGGATAACGCTCAGTGCCCTACATTTCTCCCCTGTGGCATTTGGGTTAAGATGATTTTCATGTGTTAATGTGAAAATGCTATGTGTGTTTGGTGACACATTAAGCTATCCTCAGTTACACAGTGGCATGAATTAGTCAGACTTTTATTTTCCAACTGGTGATTGGCAGGGTGCACACCGCAGGATGTGAAGGATGAGGCCTGAGAGTGAAGGGCAAGGAGACCAGCCCAGAGCCCAGGGACACTAGGCTGGGAGGCCGTGCGGGGAGGGGATAGGACACTGAATGGCCAGATCTGTGCTTCTCAGACTTTGAGGTACATACAGGTTACCCGGGGATCTTATTACGATGCAGGTTCTGCCTCAGTAGGTCAGGGTGGATCCTGAGAGTCTGATTTCTTTCTTTTTCTTTTTTAAAGATTTTTTTTGGTGGGGACCTTTTTTTTTTTTTTTTTTTTTTTTTTGCGGTACGCGAGCCTCTCACTGTTGCGGCCTCTCTCGTTGCGGAGCACAGGCTCTGGACGCGCAGGCTCAGCAGCCATGGCTCACGGGCCCAGCCGCTCCGCGGCATGTGGGATCTTCCCGGACCGGGGCACGATCCCGCGTCCCCTGCATCGGCAGGCGGACTCTCAACCACTGCGCCACCAGGGAAGTGGGGACCATTTTTAAAGTCATTATTGAATTTGTTACAATATTGCTTCTCTTTTATGTTTTGTTTTTTTGGCGGCGAGGCATACCCACCAGGGAACAAACCCGCGCCCCCTGCATTGGAAGGCGAGGTGTTAACCACTGGACCGCCAGGGAAGTCCCAAGAGTCTGATTTCTAACAAGCTTCAAGGTGATACCACTGCTGCCGGTCCAAGGACCCTCCCCCCTGCCCACCACCACCAGTAGTGAGACGCTGAGGGCCCTGGGCGGTTCCGGGCGGGGCAGAGGGTAGGACCCTGTGAGGAGGGCACGGAGGCCACTGCAGTTACACGCGATCTACTCCATTTCTTTTTCAGGGACTTCTGACCTGACACGTGCCTATGCCCTGTCTGTCACTCTGAAACCCATTCATGTTTCAAATGCCATATTCGCCCAAAGACCCCTCTTTCCTTCCATCCCAGGACCCTATAAAAAGGTCTGTTCCCCCAACTCTGTACCTATGTATGCCAGTTTTCCCTGCAGCCTTTTCTGTGTGGCAAAAGGGATTAGGGTTTGTGGGAAAGTTCAGTAGCAGAGAGTGACTCCACATCCTTCTGCTTCCATCAGTGCTGATTGCCTAAGAAAAGCCATTAGGGAGGATTTATTGGGCGATAGGAACCCAAGAGTATTTTGCTAACGGTGCCCCTGGTCACCTGCTCTCTGCCCCCTCCATGGCTGCCTGCTTCTGGGGAGCTCAAGGCTGTGGGAGCATGTGCAGAAATGTCCACGTGCTCTAACTGGGTGGCCGCTGTCCCTTTGCGCTTGGTCTGTTCAACAGCTTAACAGAGGCCCTCACGGGGAGGCACACTGGGGGCTGTTTGTCTAGGGAAGGAGGCTCTGACCTTCTCACAGCACTCCGGCTGCCAGAAGCAATTTGAGACCGACTCTCTCCCACCTCTCAGCAGCCCCCTCCTCATAAAACTGCTCAGGCCGTCACAGACGATGCCCTGAAATGATCGTATCCATGATCATCTGAGAAGAGGCAGTCGATTTCTGGGGACGGAGTGGGTGCACGTCCCCCAGGAATGAGGGGCTGAGGGCTAAGACTGTGCTTGGGCTTCCAGAGGCTTCTACTGATCCCCTTGACTAGACAGGGAATGGGGACACGAGAGGCTATTCTGCAAAGAAAACTGCCTTCTTCCAGAGCTACTGACTAGGGCTTCTCTGACAGACACTTTTCTGAAAATCATTTAGGACGACATAGCCACTGGCCACTGAGCAAGAAGAAAGTCACCCAGCCAGGGGTTCATATTTGGCCTGAGGCAAGTCCAGCCCAAGGCAGTCAAGACCATGCTGCTGTTTTCACAGTTTGTAAGGGAAGTGACCACCCAGGCATGGGCAGAAGGATGGGGAGGTGCTTAGAGACCACCCTGCAGCACCTGAGATGCTTGGGGCATCGGCCAAGGCTTTCATCCCATTCATATATTTACCCAGGTTCTCATCGCCTCTGAAGGGGCTTGGGGAGGGGAAAGAGGGGAGATAGAGAAGGACCTGGAAGGCATGGAGTCAGGGCATGCTAGAGGGGGAGATGTTCACGACTGGGAGGCACGTGGCATTCCTATTTAAAATTCACATAGGGACTTCCCTCTACGCTCCCACTGCAAGGGGCACGGGTTCGATCCCTGGGCGGGGAACTAAGATCCCACAGGCTGAGCGGCGCAGCCCAAAGGAAAAAATAAATAAATACAATTCACAGAATGGGGTATTGAGAGACCCGAGGTGTCATTTTAGAAGTAGGGAAACTGAAGTTCGAAGAATGGAAATGACTCATCCAAAATCACTTGTGAGTGACCAAGTGAGAACTTTAACCCATGTCTCTCAATCTCTAGGTCAGTTTTATTTCTGTCTCTTTAACACATGTGACTTCTACTATAAAATGTTTTAAATGATAAAAAAAATGCAGAGATCATTGCTATCACTTAAGTGAGGGCATGTATGTTTTTTTAAAGAAATAAAATGTTACAGGCACAGCCAAAGTCCCCTTGCCAGTGTTTTATTTCTATGACATGCCAACGGACATGGTAAGGCCTTTAAAAAAAAAAAAGAAAAAATTCCTCTTTATGAATCCTCTTGGCAGGGCCAGTAGGTAGCTGATTGATAAGTAGAAAAACTGATGGGTCAAATCAAGCATGACACTGCTTCTCCCCCGAGACCTCCTCCGGCTAGAAGAGGCGGGGGGAGGGCAGAGGTGGGGGTTAGTGAGATGGCAGGAGGAATCCGGCCTAACCTGGTGGTCTAAGAGATGAGGTCGGGGCCGGGGGCGGGCGGGGGGGGGGGGCTGGCCTCTCATTGCTGAGCTTGGCTCAAGGGCCCCGAGAAACTAACTCCTGTGGGTATGGAGGGCCCAGCATCCCTGGTGCCTGTCTCCCTCAAACAGGGCTAGAAGCCACTGGTGCCGTCTGAGTTTTGAGGAGAAAAAGTGTGGAGAGAGTGGCCAGGGACGGGGAACAAGGCCAGGTGAGAAGCTCGTCTTGATGGACAGACTTACCCACCTCCTCCAGGGAGGGCTCAGCTCTGGCAGGGGAAGCTGGGCCTTTGATGTCCAGCCATTTTAGGGTAACCCAGCATTTCATGGGGATGGCACGAAATAGGTCTTTCCAAACCTGTGAGATTCAATGACACAGAGATCCTTGGCCTGGCACTAAAACAATAGTAGCTAAAACTTACCTGACCTTTTATTTTTTTAAATTAATTTCTTTACTGGCCTCTCCTGGCCTAAGTTACCTCCTCTGATAAGGGATAACAGCTGGCTCGGGGACAGAAATGTCCTGTCCTGCAGATCCAATGGCTGTGTCTTGTATGTGAAGTTCTTAAGTCAACGTCCAGACCAAGGAGAGCTCCAGCCAACATGACCCCTGACCCCCCAGTGGGTCATGTCAGTTTCCCCATCAGGACGGAGGGTGGGGGCAGGAGGCCAGACCTTCCACCAGCTCAGCCCAGGAAAGCTTGTCAACAACCACCACCCGACCTCGAAGCTGAGAGTGCTTGAGGAACAACAAGGAAGGTGAAAAACAAAAAGGAATGTGCGCGAAGCCGCTTTCTGCCTGGATGTTGGGTCAGTGCCGGAGATACTACCTCTGGATACAGTCCTGAGGATTGGGACTCTCCTCCTTAATTTGGGGGCTCAGAGTTGAGGGGAACTGCTGAGGGGTAGAGAAGCAGGCATCCGGAAGCAGAGCCTTCTGTGGGCGGTGGAGGGCGGAAGCAAGTCCTGGCCTGTGTGCTCTCTCTGTACAAAATAAAGGCTAAGGCAGTCGGCAGAGGACGGCTGCGGACCTGGAGGCTGGTGTGGATGCGCCAGAGTGTGTCCGGCCGCCCTGGGGACAGTGGGTGTGCGTACAAGCCGTGGCTGGTAGTTATGGGCTGGTGTTTGTGCACATCAACCTCTGACAATTTTGATCCTCCTGTGGGGAGCTATGTTCTTCTGGCCCTCTCGCGGCCCCTCTACATCACTGCCCTATTGCTACTGCTTAAAACCTGGGAGCAAGCCTACAGCCGCATCCGTCACAGCCTGGCCCACCTGGGAGCCTTGGCCCTGCCCCGTAAGTAAGGCTATTTTGAGGTCAGGAGGAGATTATTCTATTAGGTAGGAGAATACAAAGGCCCAAGAGTTGTATTGCCTCATTTCTTCACCGCTCAAATAAGAGATGCTGCTATCAGGCTTCGCTGGTGGCGCAGTGGTTGAGAGTCTGCCTGCTGATGCAGGGGACATGGGTTCGTGCCCCGGTCTGGGAGGATCCCACATGCCGTGGAGCGGCTGGGCCTGTGAGCCATGGCCGCTGAGCCTGCGCGTCCGGACCCTGTGCTCCGCAACGGGAGGGGCCACAGCAGTGAGAGGCCCGCGTACCGCAAAAATAAATAAATAAATAATAAGAGATGCTGCTATTAAAGGGCCATGATGAATGGGATTCCACGAGAGGATGGCAGGTTATGAGGTTCATGGTCTGCGAGGATGCTGATAAGAGACGAAATCCACTTGTCCAAGAGAGGTCGCAGAAGACGAAGGTAGCATTAGTGCCGAGCCTTCTGCCATGAGGGTGCCTCTGCTGCTCCCGTTTTCCATTTGTTGCCTCAGGGATGAAAATGTGACCCTCAGAGACAAAGTGAAATGATGCAAAGTGATAGCCGTCTCGGAGGGACCAGTCTGGGTCACTGTCTTTAGATTTATGGAGGATTAGACACACGGAGACACCTCCTTACACCATGGCTGAGACCCAGGAAGAGAGGGCGTCAACACAACACAACACACTGCACTGCCACTCATCCCCTCCCCTGTAAGACCTGTGCTCACAAGGAACTATCAAGATGATGCAAGTTAATTGCCCTGGGGCAGGATAACCCTCAAGAGGAAGGGATTCTGCAGCTGAGGTTGACCTTCCATAGCCCTTCCATACTTGTTACGTTGCCTGATACTCACTACGCCCTGTGATGAAGAGGAGCTGGCTTGGTTTTTCAACCTGGAGTTGGAAGGAAAATGCCACTTCGTCTCTGACTGTGCAGGTGTAAGGATGTGATTCTGAGCTGCCAGTGGCTGTGTACTTGGCCATGGTTTCTGCCAGCCCAGGATAATGAACCTGACCAGGTAGAGAGAAATGGAAATGAGAGGTGGATGGGGAGAAACCGGATGAGCCCTAGTCCCTGCTTTGAGCCAGCTTCACCATAAGCCTTCCTGCCACTCAGCTCTGAGGGTCAAGAAATTGCCTTGAATGTTTTGCTCATGCTGGTGTGAGTTAGGTTCCTGTCACTTACAACCTAGAGAGTCACAGATAACCATTGGTTTAAGTAACTCCATTTTACCCAAGACGAAGCTGAAGCCAGCAGAGATCAAGTAACTTGTCCTCCGTGGCTGAGCTGGTCAGTGGCAGAGCTAAGCCAGAATCCAGTCAGTTTAACTACATAGATGCTCAAAGCAGTCTTCAACTCAGGAACAGTTTGGGAACCTCTGCTGTGAGTCAAGAACAGTTCCATGTGAAGGACCCATCAGATTAGTTTCCCTTCAGGATGTTTGAACAAGAATCCGAAGAGAAAGTGCAAAGGAAGGCAGAGTTGTAAGCTAATCTGGTGATATTTGCTTTACCAGCCCTTTAGAGTTAGTATTCCACACCCAGACAGCTGTATTTTAGATACCCAAGTTCATTGCACGGTTGTAAACAGGATCAGTGGGTTTATATTCAGACTCTAACTTACGAGCTCTATGACCTTGGGTAATTCCCCTCACTTTCCCTGGTTTCCTCTGTGTTACAATAATACTTCCGCATATGACTAATAAATGAGCCAGTATATATGGAGGACATCTACCCCCTGGAAAGCACCCCACAGACGTGTAGCCACAAGCATCACCATGTTATCTTTATGCTCTGAATGTTTGTCACACTGAAACCATGGCCAACAGCTGGTGCCTATGGAACCCTTAATCCTTTGATTCACTGTCTCCTTCTATCCACTCCCAACTGTCAACATCCAAACCGGAAGATAAAGGGGTTGACCGGAAAAAGAAATCTGAAGCACTGCGGGAAGCAAAGGTTTTGGGTGGAGGCCTAAGGAATTTGGGGAATTCCCTTTTTCCCCATAGTGGGAAACTGGAGGCAAGGTTGTCCCCTGGTGGGCAGTTTAAGTGCTGCAGTCAGAGGTGGAGGGTTACTCCACTGGCGCTGTTGTCTCCAACACAAGCGTTCTTGGGTTACATGTCATATTCTACGTAATGTGTTGATCACATACAGGACTGATTCTGGATGCAGATGTCCCTCACAGAGAGCAGGGCCCCATGGGAATATCTGTGATCTTTTCCATCCCAAACATCTGAATGGGCTCCTCAGGCCAGACCTTTTCCCTCCGATGACTCTCTCTGCGGTTGGGATGGAAATATCGGGATCAGAAAGAAGCACAGCCAGTCAGAGAGCATGTGTTGGAGACTCCATCACTAGCAAATATAGCTGTAGGTTTAGGTATTTAAATAACAGTAAGAAGCAGCAGCCTGTAATGTGTATGAAACGGCAGCCAAACATAATGGAAAGTAAATGAACTTTGGAGGCTCAATTTTTACCTCTATCTTTAGTGACGGTGATTTTGGATAAGTTTCTTAAACACTCTCAGCCTCAGTTTCCTAATCTGGGAGCTTGTTGGATTCCTTGGACCCTAGGCTTTAGGGAGTGATTATGGCAATTACATGATATAATGCCAGACACTGAGCACTTAGCTTGGGCTTAATAAGCATTTGTTATTTTTCTCTGCACACTGACTAGGCACACCTTCAAACCTGTCTCCCACAGATCCTCCAGGGCTTCCACGCAACCCCATTATTCAGATATTCACGGAGCACTCCTTACTTGCCTGCATTGCCATGTCTTGGCAAGAAAGTGGATGGAGGGAGAGGTAAAAGGAAAACTGACAAGAAGTGTTGACGAGATGGAGCACCTGGAACTTTTAAACACTCCTAGTGGAAACGTAAGTTCATACAACTACTCTGGATAAGCAGTAGCATCTACCAAACCTGGCCACATGCATACCTCATGACCCAGAATTTCCACATCTAGCACATACTCAGCAGAAATGTGCTCATGTATTCACCAAAAGACATGCACAAGAACGTTCATGACAGCACTAATTATAATAACCCCAGACTGGAAACAGCCCAAATGCCCATCCACAGTAGAACAGATAAATCCATTGTGGTGTAATCATACCATGGAAAACTCAACCAGCAATAGCCATGAACAAACTGCAGTTACCGACAACAACATGAAAGCATCTCATAAACATAATCTTGAGTGAAGGAAGCCAGACAAAAGAATATACATCATGTGATTCCATTTCAGGAAAAGTCAAAAACAGGCAAAATTAGTCAATGGTGTTTGAAGTCAAGCTAGTAGTTTCCTTTGGGGTAAGTGACAGTAAGGGGGTGCATAAAAGAGCTTTGGGGGACATTGATGTTTTGTTTCATGATCTGGGTGCTGATTATATGGGAAATTCACTTTGCGAACTAGGCGTAGGTGTAGTAATCCTGCACTTCTCCCGATATATGTTATATTTCAATATGTCTGGTTAAAGAATGTGGTCTGTGTTTTGAAAGTGTCTTCATCAAGGAGTAGACAAGATTTCTTAAAAAATCCTATAGCAACATGAGAAATGGCCTGGAGAGAAGAGAGTGGAGGCAGGGAGACCAGTTAGAAGGCAGTTGCACATGATGAAGCGAGAGATGATGACTTGAGCTTAGATAGTAGTGGTGGAAACACAAAACAGGCAGGGAGGGGAGAGGAGAGAGTGAAAGAGGACAATGGAGTGTCATCCTGTGTCACAAGAGAGGGAATATGGAAAGTGGAGCAGGTTTGGAAGGAGGAAGGTGGAGAGAGGTGGGTTTGGTTTTCCATTGAGGTGTCTGGGAAACATTTAAGTGGAGATGTCCAGGGAACAATGGGCAGTTTGGAGCTGGAATTCAGGATGGAGGGTGGAGCTGGAGCTGTAGGCGTGGGATTTGGGAGTTACTTGCATAGAAATGGTAGTTAAGCCTTTGGAGTAGATGATACCAGCTGGGGAGAGGGCGGACGAGTTGAAGGCCATGACCATGGACATGTCCAGACTATTGCCTTCAATGTTGCCTCAGAGAGTCCTTGGCTCCCAAGTATTTTATGATCCGTAGTCTTCTCCACATCCCTCTGTGTAGATTCCCCATCCTTCCCCTCCAGGTATCCGAATGTATTCATCCTTCTGAGGAGCTTGCCTCAAGCGCCTTCTCTTTGATTGTCCCTTCCTAGATTACCTTGGTTTGATTTATTTCTCCTCTAAACATTTACTGTATTTGTATCAGCCAAACTTTTAATTACCTGCTTGTGTCCTCTGTGAGTTAAGATATGCATTCAGCTGCTATAACAAAGGTCAAAATAACAGTGACTTAAACAAGACAAATGTTTCTTTTTCTCTCATATATTAGATGGAGTGTAAGCAGACCCAAGCTGATAAGGTGATTTCATAGTGCTGGGAACCTAGGCTTCTTCCATCTTGTTGCTCTGTCAAAATCTAAGATAGCTGCTACTGCTCCCAACATTTCATCTGTATTCCAGCCAGGAGCAGGAAAAGAAAGGAAGTGGGGGGAAGATGCCTTCTGTTTAAGGCTATGTCCCGGAAATTGCACACATCACTTCTGCTTATATCCCTTTAGCCAGAACTTAGTTACTTGGCCACCCTTAGCTGCAAAGGACTCTGGGAAATATACCTTTAGCTGGAAGATTGTGTGCTTAACGCTGGGGTTCTATTATTAAAGAAGAAAGCGGGAGGGACTTCCCTGGTGGCGCAGTGGTTAAGAGTCCCCCTGCCAGTGCAGGGGACATGGGCTCATTTCCTGGTCCGGGAAGATCCCACATGCCGTGGAGCAACTAAGCCTGTGCACCACAACTACTGAGCATGCGCTCTAGAGCCCGCACTCTAGAGTCCTCAAGCCACACACAGCTGCTGAGCCCACATGCCGCAACTACTGAAACCCGTGCACCTAGTGCCGGTGCTCTGCAACAAGAGAAGCCACCGCAATGAGAAGCCCGCGCATCGCAACGAGGAGTAGCCCCCGCTAGTCGCAACTAGAGAAAGCCCACGTACAGCAATGAAGACCCAACGCAGCCAAAAATAAATAAATAAAAATTTAAAAAAAGAATCTTTAAGAAAAAAAAAGAAGAAGAAGAAAGGGAGAAACAGAGATTGGATGATATCCAGAAGCCTCTCCAGCATGTTCAATGAAGTGAAGGATTTATGTTTATAATGCACCTTTTCTAATTTTTCCTATAGATATTTGGCTGTGTAGGTACTTGTCTTACCCACAGTTTTATAATCTTGAAGATAAGGACTCTGTCCTATGCATCCTTGAGTCCCTCTGATCTTATATATATATATTTTTAAAAATGATACTAGTTCTATGTTCCCCCACAGTGTTCAAGCTAATGTTCCTTAATTAAAGTTAAGCTGACCTACAGGAGAATGGCTAAAAAATAAAACAGGGATTCTTGTCACCATGGTCGTAACCTTTGGCTGACAGAAATTCTTAGGGCCCCTGGTGTCAGGGCTTAGATGACCCCTGCCAGGAGCCAGATCCCTGTCCACATATAGGAGGACTTTCTTCCAGAGGGTTCTGACTTGCAAGGAGCCAGGTCAGAGCCCAGGTCTTCAATGCAGACTTTGTGAGGCCATGCAGGAAAGCCAGAGAGCAACCATTCACTCATTTGTTCAGTCAACAAACAGTATTGAGCCCCTTCTCCCTGACAGGCTCAAGGTGTGTTGGAAACACATCAGGGTCAGAGGCAGGCATGAGGCTGATTGTTTAGATGGTACAACAGACATGGAGAGTAAATGCATTGTGAGGGGGAGGTTTAAGATGCTCCAGGAGCAGGTCCTGGGAGACCTGACCCACAGGGAAGGTCCAGGAGAGGCACCAGAGGGCCCAGAGAAGGACAGGAATCAGGAACCATCAAAAGAAAAGTTCACCTTTGACTCACTGAAGTCGTAACTTCGGATTCCAATTTCCTGGGCCCTAGGGTTTCAGGCAATTAAGCTGGGCTGGTGGCAGGAGGAAGCAGGAGCCATTGAAGCGTGGTTGGGAAGGAAGCAGGTATGACTGAGACCAGCTCATGAGGCCAGCCCTATAGGGACTAAGTCAGAAGGCACTCAGGTCTGTGACCTGGCTGCTGGCATATCTGCTTTTCCTACAGTGGAATCTGGACTGTGTCACTAAGACAACATCCTTTTCTCAGGTTGAGGGTAGGGGGACTTACCGGAGTCTAAACAGAGCAAAAGGAAGGCAGAGGGACTTCCCACGAAAGTCTCTCCCCAGGTGGGGGGAGGTGGAACCGAGGAGGAACCGCTCAGTGCTGAATTCTCTCCAGTTCAGGAGCTGGCCACTGAAAGCATGTATCAACGTCTCTGGGGGCACAAAGTCAGAGGAAAATGTAGACAGAAATGGGCGGGGGGTGGGGTGCAAAAGCCAGAGCACTGAAATACTCTGTTTCCTCCTAAGTGCCTGAAAATGCAGTTATATCTCTCCCGCCACCTCCGCCCTCTCTGGCCTCTTGCTTCATATTTATCCCCTCTGGATGCTTTCCAAAAGGCTCCCATCCCTCATGCACTTTTCCCTCAGGAAATGAAGAAAACAGTATCACTCAACAGTCACCTGATTTGTGTAAAGGACTTGGACTCTTTGTTGAGTATTCGCTGGAAGTAACCCAGGACAAGGGGGCAGAGGGTCTGGGCTCTAGTCCCAGTTCTGTCACTAACTTACGGCGTGGCTGTCACCTTTCTAGCCCTTGGACTCTTCCTCTGCAAATGGGAACGGTAATATGTTCTGCCTCAGATGGAGGCGGTGAGTACACAATGAAATCATACAAGACTTAAAAGGCCGTTGTTATATAAATAGAAATCTGTCAGAGGATGGATCCTTGCTCTGCAACACAGAACAGCTCCTAGAAGCCGGGACCAACTCCAGCAAGAGAATACAGTGGCCGCAACCATACCTGTGAGAAAGGTACCACTAGCAGCGTTCTGTGTTATGGCACCCAGCTGGCTGCATTTTCGGTGAATACATACATTGAGGTACAAGCATTCAGTGGGATACCATGTAACAATGAGAATGAGCAAAGCTAAGCTCCACCCAACCTCATGGATAAATCTCACAACCATCAAGTTGAAAAAAAGAAGCAAGTCACTAAAGAATGCACGCACTATGATTCTCTTTATGCAACATCTATAATCAGACAAAATTAAGCCACACTGTTGAAGGAGGGTCCATGTGGGTAAATCCACAAAGAGAAACCTATGAATTATTATCACAGAAGTCAGAATAGCTGGTATCTCCTTTGGGGAAGGAGGGAAGGGGTTTACATGTTTGGAGGGGTTGGGGAGAAGGGCTGCTGGGGAGCTGGCACTCCCTGTTTCTTGCCTTGAGGGGTTACATCTGTGTTCACTTTAAAGTTATTAAATTGTGCCGGTTGTTAAACATATATGTTTTACGTAGTCTTCTGGATATATAATCTATCCTAGAATTAAAAAATAATAAAGGCATCTGAAATCAAATTAGAATAATAGCTTCAGAGATGCACTTCCTCAATCTTATAAATAAAGAGGCTGAAGCCCAGAGAGGTTACAAGTCTTGCTGAAGGTCACATAGTGTGTCACTAGTGGAACTGGCCTAGAATGAAGGCCAACAACTCCTAACTTGGATCCTCCACCACCTTCCATCTCTCCGAAGAGCCCTCACTGTGGAATGGTGCAGGTTGGGGGCACAGCTGTTATGCCTGGGAGTTCCCTTGTTTTGTGAAAAAGGGAAAAGGCAAGTCATTGGGCTGATATAATGAAGAGCTGGTATAAACCCTGAAGACTGTAAACACTTTTCAAATGGAATTTTAAAAATATGTCCCTTCAACGTTCTATCCTGATAATGACAAAATTACGAAAAATAAATACCAGAACTCTCTGGCCACCCTGAGATCTATGGTTTGACTCGTGCTCCATCTGATTTGCAGATAGTATCGGATGAAGCTGGCTTGAAGGGACGGGGAGCCAGGAAGTCTGCAATTTTATTGACTTATCCACCTGGCCTAGGTGAGACCCTAGCCCTGGGACAGTCAGGAAAGGAACCTCTGCTATCTCTCTGAGAGCTTTTTTGTTTTGTTTAGAGGTCAATTACTTCCCATTTGGGAAACTTGTGAACATTAAGAGGTGACTGGAGTGACGGGACTGAAGGAGGCAGATAAGAGGCTGATTGCTTACAGAGCAGCTCCCTGGTGAAAGCCCTGCCTTGGATAAGCTGTGGTTGGTAAGACACACAAAAAGGGACAGCTTTCAGTGCGAAGGAGAGATTACAGGACAGGATGGAAGATGGGCAGCTGGGGGTGGCTTGATGATCTGGGAGAGGGATGTGTTTTAAAGTGATCCTGACAGGAGCACTTAAAGTGGGGAGTTGGGAGAAGAGAGTTTTCCTTTACTCTCCTTTCCTTTTGGAAAGAAATCTCCTTGGTGTCCTGGGAATCTCAAACTTCCACATGCTCATTTGAAGAAAAAGCCACGTGGGTTGCACATGGACATGGTTTTGTTATAGGCTTTGCTTGTTCGTTTAGGTCAGCAGATATGGATGCTACAGCAATCTGGACAGCAAAACAGAAAATGTCCCAGGTCAATGGAACATCTTGGGTATACGTGAAAGCAACACCCACTCCTGCCTTCCAAAGCCCCTCAGCCAATTGATTGCAGTTTACAAAGTCCCAGAAGCTAGCCTTGAACTGTATCTCAAACTACTAGAAAATATGGCTCTAGCTTTGGCATGTGCCCATTTACTCTTCTCCTTTCCTAAGTCCTAGACCTTGCCCGGACCCTCTGCCAGTAAGTAGTGTCGTTCCCACCCTAATCACCAGGCTTAATCCACCTCCTCTAAGCACCTTCTCTAAGCATCCCAGCTCACACTGGCTTTTCATTCTTTTTAGAGAGCTTATTGTGTGTCTGACTTGACATGCACCATATACCACCTTGTATTTTCAGATACCTTTCTCATGTTAATCTCTGGTATCCAATTAGATAATAAATTCCTTCAGGGCGCCAGCCAAATCTTATTTTCTCTTGTGTCCCATGTTCAGTGATGATTGAGATATTGATGATTGAACTAAGCCCCTCTCCCCTTCACTCCCAGGCTTGACCACAGTCATTGCTCTCCCTCCTGGGCTTTTCCATGTGGCAAAAAGCATGGAGGGAGCTCAGGAGACAAGACCTATTCATAACAACACTGCTGTACATCTGAAACTAACACAGTATTGTAAATCAACTATACTCCAAAAAAAAGAACAACACGTGTCTGGTAACCACTCCTTGGGTTGCAAGAGGGTGGGAGGGTGAAGAGAATAGTATTTGTTAGTTTTCTACTCTGCGCCAAGTATCAATACTTTGCTAGATCCATACAATGCTGACCTACATTTCTAGGTAAGAACTTTGCCCAAAGGAGAACAAAAGATTTTTAAAAATTAACCTATAGTAGTTTAGAATCTGATCTCGGGAAAATTTAATACAACTCACTGAACAACGGAGGGCCAGGCAGATGGTTAGGCAGTGGCAGTATTAAACTTAAGCTCAACTGTCATGAATCTAAGGCCAGTGTCCACAGGTAATTTTTCCTCTTGTAAGGAATACCCACCTCCCAGCAAAGTGAAAGAAGTATATCACCGTGTGACAATTTTCTCATGATGGAGATTTTAACTGTAATCTCTATTTTTTTTGTTTTAGTCTTAGCTTAATTGACCAAGGAATATTTATTGAGATTTCTTAATTTAAAATATACAGACATTTCTTAATTTAAAATATACATTTTTATCCCAGGGATGCAAGACTAACTATAATTGAAAAACACTGCAGGGTGTTTTTAAATACACTTTTATTAACAGATGTTTATGGAGAAATAAAAGAGAAAAGGGATGAAACCAGAAAGGAGAGAAAATATAAGGAAATGTTCGTAAGGAGAAATGTGAATATTTACCATTGTTTTTAACTTAAACTTTAAGAGATGTAAGCTATCAATTGTCAGGCATCGTTTACATCGGACCAAGCAGTCCCTGTTTCCCACGTTGGCAAAAAACAACCAGGGCAGATGCAGAAATGAGAAAATGCAGGGCCAGTACAATTTAATTAAAATTAGAATTTATTAAATAATAGAATTGAACTTTTGACAAGTTAGTGGTCCAGGGGATGAAGAAGCAGAGTTTTTCATTGTCTAAAAAATGATATCCAAGGAAAAAGAAAAGAGCCTGATTTTTCAACTAGTACCTGCCAAAGACAACTGTCTTATTTGATTCCCATGTTCCCATTAACAAAATAAGTTTGTTCTCAGTCTTCAGTTTGCATGATTTCAGACATATTTGCGCCTGGGGGAATTGTAACTTTCCCTAAAATTCAGGCTTCCTGCCCATCCTGTTAGGACTTATGGACAAGTGGGAGCCTCCTTTTCTAGTGTGGAATTTAGAAACCTACTACCTTCTGAAAGAAAACCTACTGGGGCTGGTAGGGAAGGAGATGGAGAGAGGTAACCTCTCCAGAGCTGAATCCAAGTTTTGTCTCTCTAGGGAATTCTCTGTGTACTGAAGACTTAGAACTTCTGAGTTTCATTTTTACTTTAATTTCAAGTTGTTGAGCAGAAACCGAGAGGTGGATAGATTCTAATGGCCTACACACAAGGCAAACACACACTAATATATTTAGTCTATTTCCTCAAGAGGCTGAGCTGTATACAGGAGATAAAATGCACTTACAGTGAGGGAAGAACTAGAATGTGGTGGATATCTTCTGGAGAACAATTGTGCCTCCAAAAAAACAGCGCTCCACTGGATACTGAGTCCCAGGGAGCGCAGCCCATGGAAGGGGTGGGGGGCACAGATTAACCCCTGCAAGAGGACCTGGCTCGCACAAGTCTCCCTGACCTCCTGGTCCTCCTCTTCCAGGCTCTTCATCCCCTCCCCTGGCTCATCTCTTTTTCTCCTTCTTTCCCCACCTGTTGCCTTTAATCGGGGGATCGAGGCCCTCCAGAGCACCCCCATCACCTCCCCATTCCCTGGGGCTGCTGCACACAAATTAAGGAGCCTCTCAGCCCCTGTATTTGAGGCCAGAAAAGTCATCTGCCTCAGAACTACTACTCTGACGCCCGAAACTGCCAGCCACCCTTGGCTTTCCTCTCTCCCAGTGCTGCTTCGTGGGCGGCTGGCGGAGGCCCCGAGTTGCGTCTCTTGGGAGAAGAACGCCCCCAGGGCCTTGAGCTGGATGGCTAGTCGAAGGCAATTCCTAGTCCCAGGGATCGCTCGGGAGAGAAGTGCCATCGGGTGGCCTATTTCCTCCACGGCGGCGCTCCCTCATCCCGGCCGCGATCGGTTAGCGGAGAGGCGAGACCGAGCATCTGTTCAGGGTGGCGCATCCGAGCCAAGACGCCTCACCAGGCCCTGACCCCCTGAAGCGTGGCGGGCAGATGGCCCTGCGGGTTGGCGCTCGGTCCACCCCCACTGAAGCCAGAGCTGGCCTGCGGTACGGGGGGCGCGGGGCCGGGGGGCGCGGGGCCCGGGGGCGCGCCGGCGTAGCAGCCGCCGTAGGGAGCGCTGTAGGCAGCGCCCGCGTAGCCGCCGAAACAGGAATAGGGCGCCGCGGCCGCGCCATAGGGACCGGTGAAGGCGGGCGTGCGGGGGCCCAGGCAGGGCTTGCCATCCCGCACCAGCACAGGCACCGCCACCCGGCGCGGCGCTAGCGGGTGGCCGGCCAGTTCCAGGGACTTGTCCTGGCGCTGTCTCTTGCACTTATAGCGCCGGTTCTGGAACCAGATCTTGACCTGCGTCGACGTGAGCTGCAACGCGCTGGCCAGGTGCTCGCGTTCCGGCGCCGACAGGTACCGCTGCTGCTTGAAGCGCCGCTCCAGAGCCAGCACCTGCGCCTGCGAGAAGAGCACGCGCGGCTTCCGGCGGGGCCGCCCTTTGGGATGCTCCGAGCCATCCCCGCGCGCGCCGCCGCCGCCGCCGCCGCTGTCACCCACGTCGCTCTCCTGCACTCCGGTCCCGTCGCAGGGGGGCGAGGCTGCGCTGAGGCCGGACTCTAAAAGCACAGGAAGGAGCACCGTCAGCGCCAGCCTAAGGCTCACCCGAGAGATTCTTACACTGTTTTCAAGGGACTCCCCTCCCCTCCTAGTAGCCTTCACTTCGGGTCCCCGTCTCTCCCTTCTGCTGACCCCTCACCCCGTCCCAAAGCTTGTCCCTTTCACCCAAGCTCTGTCGCTTTTGCAGCTGCTGGAGCATAATGCAAATTGTGACACTCAGTGGTACCCAGTGTACAGTCATTTCCCCAAAGGTAGACTCTTGATTCAGAGTCTAAGCTTCATTTTCTTCTTAGAATGTCTGTATCTGGGCTGTTCTCTGTGATTGCAATTCTAAAGTGTGGGCGAGTTTGGGAAAACTTTTTCTGCGAGCCTATTAGATAGAGACTGATTTTAGATTCCTCTTGGTGGGGAAAGAGAGAGACAGAAGCAGAGAGAGAGAGAACCAAAACTCGGTGACATGCTTGCCCGGAGGCTCCCGTCTGCCTGGCTATCCGTTGTGGCCCGGTGTGCACCGCAGGGTACTTGGTTTCTAGCCCAGGCGCCAGGGTCTCCAGTGCCTCCCACCTTCACCTCATCTTTGCTCACATCCTTGTCTCTTTGGTCATCAGATGCTCCACTGGCACCAGGAAACCTTCCCATCTTTCTTGGACGCGATGCTCTGTAATCCAAATTAACAACATAAAATAAAACAAAAAATATTTTCTGGCTGCTGATTCTTGGCTTGGAAACTGAGGTTCTCTTTGTGGGATATGTAAAGTTGAGATCCACATTTGGCTTTTTAAAAAGCATCCTCTTTCTCCTTTGGGGTCTCCCGGGAGAGCGGGTGGCGTTGGCTTCTCCCTGACTTCCTCTTCGGATCGGGCAGCGCCCTCGAAGATAACCCCTGGGCGACTGTGCCCGGGGGGCCTCCAAGACGCAGACTTTCCTTCCCTTCTTCCCACATCTCCTGATTTGGCAAAGCTCTGCTTTTTATCCAAGGGTAGGTAGGAAGGAAATGCTGAGTTTTCGTGGAAATTCACTCCAGGAGAAAACCGGGAACGTGAAAGGATGCATGCTCTTGGCGAGGTGGAGTGGGAGGCCCCTAATTAGAGCCGGTACTGCTTGGAATCCGACTCCAAATCCACAACCGCGCTGGCGCAGTCTCCTGGGGCAAGGGGCTGTTTGGTGTTTCAGACTGAGGAAATAAAACCTTCCTTCAGAGAAGCCTGTGTTCAGACAAACTTAGGACATCTCTCCCCGCAAAGAGGAAAGATACTGACGAGGGTGTGTTTTCTTAGCAAATCAAAAAGTAACAGCTGGCCTTCAGTGACTCTGTGGAACAAGCAGGACCCCATTTGGGAGTCGCTGACCACGCAGGCCGAGGGGCTGCAGGCCACTCCGTGCCTTCCCGGTCACAGTTCGGAGCCCCTCTCACCCTGCGTCCCTGAAAGCAAGTTGGGGACGGAGGAGGCGCACAGAATCCCCCAGGGAAGATCCCTTCCACGCGCGATCGGTGGCTGCCTTGGCCCCTGGGCTTAGTTCCTGGAGCCGGGCGCTGGCCCCTTCTCGGCATCAACCGCAGCCGCAGAACAGCCAGCTGCCCCGGCCGCGCCAGCGGAGGAGGAAAGCCCTGCGGCTGTCTTCAGCTGCCAGGTGACAGCAATGGTCAGAGGAGCGTGACCCCTTTTTCGGCAAAGCCGAAGTGAACGGCGAGCTGTCTGAGCAGCGCTGGGAGAGATTAAGGTTTAGGATCCGCTGCAGAAAATTCACAGGTTTCTTTGGGAACACAGCACAGTGTACTGTTCTCCAGGCTCCTGGAGTAGGTGAATAACCAGCCTGCAAGTCGACGAATAACTGAAGCAGCATCTTAATTTTCTTCATGTGGTTAGTTTGAGGCTCGAATGGAGTGTCCGTGGCACAGCCTGGCCGAGGAGGCCTGACCTGCGAGGCGCCTCTCAGGAGCCCCCAGACCGGCATGGAGGCTGCGGACCAAGACGCAGAGGTTTGGAAAGGGGAGGAGTAGCCTTTTCATCCCACCAGTGTCAACCCTCTCCTGCCAAAACTTCCCGGCTGGCAAGAGCCAACCCATCACAACCCCCCGTCCACCTCTTCCCTTCCTGTCGCTGGACGCAGATGCCTTGGCCTCTCCGCCAGCGCACAAGGTTGCGCCTACGGAGACCAGGCGCTGAGACTCCGCTGGTGTCGTTCGTCTCCCAGAACAGCTAAAACGCGGGCTGCCCTTACCGTGCTCCAGGCAGAGGAACGGCTGGACTGGCCAGGCCACTCGGCAAGCCCCCAAGAAAAGGCTGCGCTGGGGCTGACCCTAGAGCCTACGGGTTTTCCACTCTCAAAGCGCCCGGCTGCTTTGATGGCTACACTTTCGGCAGACGGTTTAGGGTACAGAGGGTGGGAGATGGCTGGCAAAGCTGGTGGTGATGGAGCACAGCTAAGATACTGTAGAGGGCTTTGCTGTAAGAAAGAGAAGCTGGAGTTTCTGGGAACTGTGGCTGTGGGTCGGGGGTGGTGGTGAAGTGTCTGTGGGAATCAGAGGACTGGCTGCGGAAATAGTGAACCCCCAAGATTCAGGACCTCATTTTCGTTAGGATGTCTGGAGGAGATGTTAGAGGGGGCTGAGAGTCCTGTCTTTCGGATTCTTCATGTGAAGGAAAACGGGGCTAGCCCTCGGAGCCGGGAAGACCAGGAGATGCGTGTCCCCCCCCCCACCACGAGCCGATTGGTAATGATCCACCCCACATCTTGGTCTCCCTGTAAGAGCCAAGACCCGAGGGCGTACTCACGTGGCTCGCCCACCGGTTCAGCGTCCATCTCTGTGACTGTCTCACAGGGACCTTCCGGAGGCTCCGACCCTTCCAGACTTCTGTCGCCGTCGCCGCTACCGGTGCTGGGAACCTCCGACCCTCGCTGTTCAGGGACCGGTAGCAGGTACTGACAGCTTTCCGGGCTCCTCCGTGCACCCCGGAGTTGCAAGGCCTCCGGGCTGATCTGCTCACGCTCCAGCCTCAGGATGTCATTGACCGAAAAGGGAGTGGAGGTGACAGGATTCAGTAACATCCTGAAGGAGGAGGGGGCGGGGCTGGGGCATCCCCGCTCCCCACAGAGCGCAGCGCGCTGAGCTTTCCGTTTTGTCGCTGCAGACTCCGCAGACCCAAGGTCTACGGTAGACACCTAGCGTCCCGTACTGCTCCTTCCTCTGGGCCATCCCCGCCAGCCGATTGACCGGGCCGGGTGACGAAACCGCGGACACCCATTGGTTCCCGCAGAACCCACGTGTTAACTCAGCATCTCCCCGCGCCCCAGTCCTTTCTTCTCTCGCCCTTCTAATTCCTCTCCAACCCCCAGCCACCTTCCGAAAGGTCTGGGTTCTCGAAAGCAAGGAAAACGGGAGAGAGCGTGGGCACGGCTCGTATCTCGGTGAATACAGTACAAACGGGAGCTTCCCAGGTCAACCCTGGGTCCCTCGGGACTCCTAGAGGGTGTGCGGGGATGGGGGTGGAACCCTTGCTCTGCGACCCTAGTTGGTCCCTCCGGCCTAGCCTTAGCTCAACTGTCCAACGCCTGGCAGAGGAAAACTCAGGTGGAGACCGCTGGGCACCCGCGGGACTGGAGCTGCACGCGTGAGTGTAAGTGTGCGCACGGCAAGGGCCGGGAGGCTGAGAGCTCCTTCCAGGGAGCAGAGGCTGGACCGCAGAGGAGCGAGTCTGGACCCTCCACGGTCTAGACTCAGGTGGAAATGTCTCCGCCACTTCCCAGGAGGGACATCTCAGCCCTGGAGCGAAGAAAGGACTTGGGAGCTATATTGGGGGAGCCCCTGACCTCTTTATAGGCTCCGCGAGTGGGTAAGGAGGAGAAAGGTAATAGTTCCCGCCGGGGTGTAGGGGCCAGACAGGTGCTCACCTTGCCCTTCACGACCCCAGGGTCCTTCTTTTCCTCCCCTTTATCCTCCTAAAGTTGATTGTCTTGAGCGTGTGTGCATGTGTGTACGAACGCGGCGCCCCACAAAGGGGTGGGAAGTTTTGACGAGCATCAAATCTTCGGGAAAACTCCTTGGGCACAGCCGGACCGAGTAAAGGGAGGCAGTGTGTGCAGTGGTTATGCAGGTGGAATCCACAGGTCCAGCCCTCGCTCCGGAGCATATCAACTGCGGGCTTTGAGCAAAGTATTTACCTTCCCAATCTTAAGTAAAAAAAAAAAAAAAAAAAATGGAGATAAGAATAAGCCCATCATAGGATGATTGTGAGAATTAAGAGATAACGTGTATGAAAATATCAACGATTGTTACTACTCATGCGACATGGTTCAGTCAAACATGATTCCGGGTCAGCAGTCATAGCACAGAATCTAAGAAGTTAAAAAAAATTTTTTTAATCCAAATGAGATCTCATTAGAATTCTTTTTGGAATTTCAGATACAATATTTCTCAAATAAACCTTAGGAGAATTCAATATTATAAGAACTAAGTGGGCATTATTATTTCCTGAAACCCAGATAAACTGTACACGTCTCCTCAGGCTAGTGGGCACAAAATTTCTTGCAAAAATTCATGCAAATTTTTGGCAAATTTGATGGTTCAGCCAAGAAATAATTTCTTATATATCGTATCATTTAATCTTTACATCGAAGATATACCCTGAGTGTTTCCAGCTTTTCTTTTCTTAGTGAAGAGTCGAAATCAGAGAGGTTAAGCACCTCCAGAGGTGGCCCAGCTCGTCAATGGCAAGGTGCACCAGGACTCCTGTTTTGCCAAAACAGAACTCCTCCCTCTTCCCCCCAAAGAGACATCTCTTTGCCCTCAGAGACATCGAAATCTTTCAATGACTCATACATTTATTTAAATTTTGTTATTTTTTTCTGATTATAAAAGTCATGCAAACTTTGAAAAAAATTAGGAAAAATTGAAAAGAAAAACAAGATCCATCCGGAGATGATGTTTTAGCTCACTTCCTTCTTTATATATATTTGCATGTATGAGCTCATAGGGGATATGCGAGCTTGTATATTTTAAATTTACATCATGAGCATGTCTAGCTTCTCTAAAGAGTTTTTACAGATTATTTTTAAATGGCAATATAATAGTCCATGTGATGGATGAACTGTAATAGACTGTTTATACTTTTACATTATAGCTTTTTTTTTTCCTGTAGCTGTGAACAAGGCTTCAGAGAACATCTTTGCACCTTCATCCTTGTCAACATTTTGGATTATTTCCTCAGCGTAAATATGTAGAATAAACAATGAATCAAATATTGTAACACTTCTAAAACATATTCCACGACTTCCTAGAAAAACAGTATTATGGTATCCTCCTCCCTCCAGAGGTTCAAGCGATTGTCTGGTTAGGCGTGTATTTACAACCAGCCGGGCACCCAAAACACAGCGAATTTAGAACCTTTCCATTCAGAGCACGCCGGGTAGGTGCTCTTCCCACTTCTCTCTGGGAGCCGGCAGAGTCCTCGCCTTCCAAGCTCGGCTGGGAGGGGACCCCGATTAAAAACTTTAAGCCACAAACCTTCCAGCACGTTATGCTAGAGTGGAATTCTCTCGGCGGACTGCCGCGCTCTAGAACTCGTAGAAGAAAGGACACCTTGGAAGAAATTGACATCAGCAGCCCTGAGTTCAAATCCTGCTCTCAGATCCGCAGCCTTGCCTTTCTTCCCTGGTTTGCTGCCAGGATCTAATGAGATTTTGGACATGGAAAGGATTGCTAACCTCTCTCAAGCGGTGCAAACACGAATCTTCGTTACCGAAAGAACTCAGGCTCCCCGGGCAAACCTGGAGAGCCGGGCCCACATCGCCGTCGCCCACCGAGGCCGGGAGAGCAGCGGGCCGGGAACCTGCACCTCGGCGCTCGGGTCTCAGCTCCCAGCGCTTTCCGCTCGCCCGGGCCTCGCGGCCCCGGAGTCGCCTGCCGCGGTTCGGGACCCCCGGGCGTTGGGACGTCGCGGTAAATGACCCGGGCCTCCGCGTCCCATTTTTTCCTCCCCCTCCACAGCCAGGGCGCATTGAGCTGTGCGCTGTGCGCTCCGGGGACTGGAACCGCTGCGACGATCTCGCCCCTTCCGGGTCAATGGATTGCAGCCGCGTTAGGGACAGCCCCGCGGCGGGAGAATGGTGCGAGCTCCCGGCAGCTAGCTGGAGCGCGGGCGTCGGGGAGGGGAGGGGAGGGGAGTAATCTGGCCTGGTGGCGTGGGCAGAAAGGCCAGGAGTCCTGGGGCTCTCAGGCGCATCCCCGGACCCGGCGCAGCCCGGACAAGGAGGTGCGGTGTGTGTGTCCCTTGGGCATGAGTGGAGAAGTCATCATCTCTCTTCTTAAGATGGAACAGGCTGTGCGGGGAGATGAGGGAGGGGGCGGTGTGTGAGCTGAGCGGATCTGCTTTACTCCACCTGGCTCACAACATAAAACGCTCAAACAATATTATGTCCACAAATGTGTTTTGAGCGCCTACCGTGGGCTAGTTCCGCCCAAACTCTGAACATACGGGGGAAATGAGGGGCCTTAGAGCTTTAATTTTATCCCATTATTTTTAAAAAAAATTTAAATTAATTTTTATTGAAGTATAGTTGCTTTACAATGTTGTGTTAGTTTCTACTGTACAGCAAAGTGCATCAGCTATACGTATACATATATCCCCTCTTTTTTGGATTTCCTTCCCACTTAAGTCACCACAGAGCACTGAGTAGAGTTCCCTGAGCTATACAGTGGGTTCTCATTAGTTATCTATTTTATACATAGTATCAATAGTGTATATATGTCAATCCCAATCTCCCAATTCATCTCCTCCCCCTCCCCCAATTTTACCCCATTCCTGTACAGGAGACAGGCTCAAATCATTCCCATGATACCTGGCACAATCATATGGAATTTGTCTGCAATATTTATTGAAACTCTTCCCATCCACGGTTAACAAGTGTCCTTTTCTCCCCTATTTCAGACTTCGCCAAAACGAAGGGATTCCTTTTTTAAAATTCGATACGCAACAGGCAACTTCCAGTAAAGTCTGGCTCTGGGGCCTGTGCACTTGCAGGAAATCAACTGTCTCCAAGGTCTTTGACGGGAGCTCAGGATCCCCATTAGACTGGACTCGGGCTCTGGGTCTCTTGTCACAGCTGTATCCCCAGGGCCTAGGCTAACAACTAGCACATAGTAGCTCTCCAACCAACATTTTTTGGATAAAGGAATCTGCCTTGTTTGCCTGGAGATAGTCCTTCTGATACCCTGGGGACTGGTTCAGTGGAGTCTGGCCCTCCAGGAGTGGGGAGACTGACTTGCCATGGTTTCTTTTGCTGGGATTCTTTTAAAGATATTATAATAGCTTGTTTATATTTTGAGTATGTGAAACATTAACATAATTCTAAAAGTCAAAATTATGCAAAAAGAAATGGCCACACACCTTATCCTTTCTATTTCCATTCCTCTTTCTTTCCTGGTTCCTATACACTCTCAATCTCATGGTTTTTTCCTCTTTCTCTCTCTCTGTATGTTTTGCACAAATGAACAGCTACATGTATATATTTCCTATTTTTCTGTCTTCCTTAGCTGACAAGGTAGCATAATATGGGGACTCTTTCTTGTGGTTATAAAGCAGTGACATTTATTAAGATTTTTGTGCTGGTATTATTGTTTCTGATTGCCACCTGTGGATGGCTCTGCTTTATAACACAGGATGTCACAGCTGCAACAACGATGTCTATGCATTTTCTATCAATACCTACATCTCCTTGGCTCAAAATAAGCTAATCCATGTGTACTCAGGATACTGAGAATCTCCCACTATTCATGACTGCATAGATCTCCGTAGCCTTATTTTCACAGAATGCCTAATTGCAGTTTTAAAGTAAATCCTTTCAAAACAACTCATTGAATTTTCTCTTTTTTTTCTTTAAAATGATGGTGTCTTTTGAATGATGGGTTCTCATGTTTTCTTTTAGCTTAATTAACTCTATTTTACAGATAAAGAACACAGATGATACCAAACTACACAACTACCAGAAGAAAATCAGACTCCAGGTTTTCTCACTACTGATGCTGGTTTTCTCTCCACCATATTCCTGTTACAAACACAAAGACATCACCCTTTACCTCTGCTGTCCCACATTACTTCCCTCAAGAGTAGAAAGGAAGATTTAAGAAAAGAACTGGGAACAATCTGGCAAAAAGAACTGGACTATTTTATACATAGTTTTCTTTTTGATTTTTAAATCCATATTTACATCGCAACTCATGGATTCTCAAAATAACTCTGTGAGGTGTGTAAAGCAGTTATTATCTCTGACTTACAAAGAAAGAAACTAGTTTTCTAGTTTACAAAGAAAGATCAAGAAACCTGTTTTGAGTCACAGGTCTCCTCATTTCCAGGATGGAGCTCTTTCTTTTAGAGCACACAGACTAAGATGAATGCAGTTGCTTAGTTATCATCTTTTCTTACGTTTCTTCCTAGTTCTTTGCTCGGTACTTCTTAGAACACTTGTTTCTAAGGAAAATTCACTACATATTTTAAAATTTCACTGACACTATTACTCCAATATTTTCCAAATTATTCCAGTCAACTCAATAGAATTTTCCTAGTGCCCATTACATATGGGGAAGGTAATCACATAATCTATCATCTAAAGCAGGACTCTTTAAAAAGAAAGGAAGCACCCACTGGATGGGATGTCAGGAATAAACCACAGCTGTTCCAGGGAAACCAGGACATATGGTCACCCTATATATATATGGTAATTTGCAAATACTCAGGACACAGGGATAAACAGCACATATTCCAGAATCCTCCAGGAATATCCAGTCCAGCAAGAGAGAAGACAAGTGAACTTTTATTATGGGATGATGGGATGTGATCAGCACACCTTTATCTGGTACACTGGCATTAATGTGTCTAATTTCACCTGCTTGATGAGGGAAAACACTTTTATTTATAATGATATTTTCATCATCAACACCTATGATGTAGACCTGATTACCATATTTAACAGAGTGGTTGATCACTAGTGCATGATTTTTTACGCTGCCAAAGGCAAGCCCACCTACAGTCACATGCCTAAGGCCCCCCTGCTAGCACAGGACCGTCTCCTGAATAAGGGCTGCTCCAAGTACCCATTCCATCGAATAGCTACTCTCTCACAATTTGCTTCTTTCACTTAACAATATATCATACTGATTCAAAGAGCCCTTCCTTATTCTTTTTTACAGTTGCTTAGTGCTTCATTGCGTGAATGTACCATAGTTTATCCAACTGCTTGCCATTGAACAAGTATTTAGGTTTTCCCTGTATTTTGCAATTACAAACAGTGTTGTAATGAGTGACATTGTTGCTCTGTGGTTTTGTACTAGTAGAGGTATATCTTCAGGGCATGTTCCTAGAAGTGGGATTGTGGGTCAGAAGCAAATGCATGTATCATTCACGTTGGCTTGCCAAGTTCCCCTCCAGAATGGTTGTACAGGCTTGCATTCCACCAGCAATGTACGAAAGTGGCTGCCTCCTCTGTAGTATCCTGGTCAAAAGAATGTATTATACCTTTTAATTTTTACCAATCTGATGGGTGAGAAATGGTATCTCAGTGTTTTTCTGATTTTCATTTCTCTAATTATTAGTGAGATGGAACATCTTTTTATGGGTTATAGACATATGTGTATGTGTGTATGCATATACATATATAATATACATACAAATTATGAAAACACATATATAGACATAAATACACATACATTTAAGTTGTATCTTTCCCCCATTTTCTATCAATTTTTAAGAATTTTCTCTCTCTCTCATATATATATATATATGTATAGTGATTTTGGCTATCTGTGCTATATGTTACAAATACTCTCTCCTGTTTGTCAGTTGTCTTTGAACTCCTTTCATAGTGCATTCTGTCATGCATTTTAAAATGTAGTCACATGTATTCATCTTTTCTTTCATTGTCTCTAGATTTGAGTCGTCGTGAGAAAAACTTTTCCTGCACCCAGGTTAATCACCCATATTTTCTTCTAGTATTTGTATAGTTTTGTTGTTTACTTTAAAATTCATTTGGAGTGCATTCCAGTGTATGGTGTCAGTTGAAGATCTAATATTATCTTTTCCCAAATGGCTATTTTGGGACCATTTAACGATTTGCCTGAGGTGAATTTCAGAGGTGCTCTCTTCGAACCCCTGAAAAATCGGTGCAAAAATCTCAGGGTTAGAGGAGGAAGATGGGTGGAGTGAAGAGCGGAGCGGGCTAAGAGATTTATTAATTGTTTAAAAAACAACCAGCTTTTCCATTTCTCCCCGTCATCTCTCCACAGCCTCATTTTGGCGGCGGACACAGTTCAGTCTTGCTGCCAGACCGCGGGGGCTGGACCACCTCCAGTCCGGCGCTCGGATGCGGCGCTCCTGGGACCCTGAGCCTCCTCCCGAGCGCCGGCCACACCTTCAGAGCATAAAAGACTGTCATCGGTGGCCCGGGGGACGCCAGGGCTCCTCGGTGAGGGGCTAGCCCTGTTCCGGAAGGCGCGGGCGGGAATTCGGGAGCCACAGGCGGGGGCCAGGCCCGGGTGATGCTGGAGACGCTTATCTGCGCCGCGCTCCCAGCTCCATTTCAATTAACATTCCAGCGCCGGGCCGCCCCGCCGCCTGATAGCGCCGGCCACCAAGCCGCGGGAGCGAGTCCCCACCCCTGGAAAAATAAACTCGGCCCCAGCGGCTGTGTGTGTGTGTGTGTGTGTGTGTGTGTGTGTGTGTCTGTGTGTCTGTGTGTCTGTATGTGTGTGTGTGTGTGTGTGTGTGTGTGTGTAGGACCTGCAGAGACTCGGGTCAAATAAACAGCGCTGCCAGAGCTAGCAGTGCCGAGGCTTCGCTGCTGTGCCGTGGGGTGGCGAGTCTCGCTCGCGGTCGCCGTGGGCTCGGGTCCGGGTAACGTGATACCCGGTAGCCGAGGAGCAGCATTTGCGCCCCAGACGTGCGCCCGGCTGCAGCGGTCCCTCCACATTGCGAGACCGCAGCTGCTCTTAATAAACTGGCAGTCGGCGGTCTTGCTGAGCCTTCCTGATACCCCCAAAGCCTGTGAAATGATCAAGTGCATCGCTGCGTCCCCAGAGCCTGTGAAAGGAATTTCACACAGACTGCCTGACCCTGGGGGTCAGGCAGATCCTTTCCCGGCCTTTTTAGTATCTGGTGTCTTGCTCAACTTGGGCATCCATGATGTCATTGATGTCCCTTTGAGATAAGTAGGACAGATGTCAGCATCTCAGTCCCAGGGATGGGGTGTTGAGGAACAGAGGTCCAGTAATTGTTTATAGCAATTTGCCTCCTGAGGGGGCAGTGACAGATCTGCCACCCAGAGCTTTGGGGTCTGCGGCCCCAAGTGGCACCTTCCTTAAGACGTCACCACCAACCTGCAAGTTGCTATAAATGATATTCTACTATCATTATTGTTATACCCTGCAAATGTAAAAGATGTCAACACCTCAGCACACAGGGCCACCTCTTAACTGAGTGTATGCATGTGGGGTATCCTAAGTGGAAAACATTCTGAATGGAATCTTTCTACCCAAAATTCACCCTAGCAAGACATCAAAAACTTCTTTATTTCTTTAATATCATTGCAAGTTGTTCAATTATTTTTCCAGGCAATTTAAGCACATCCTTTAGGAAAACTAGAAACCTGCTAAGGTGTGGTGGGTGAGGATTAGACTAGAAGGAAATAATTGTGAAGTGAACTTGTAGTTAAATACCATCCAACCCAGATTGCCTGCCTGAAGGAAAATATGAATGGGGTACCACATCGTTATTCAGAATGTTTAGCCTCTAGACAGAATCATTGAGTCCTAAGGCATGAGTCCTAAGGCATTCATAATCTGCTTATGTTCCCCTGAGGAAAACCTTGTCTGCAGCCCTCTGGGGGGCAACCCATTCCTGGCGGGTGCCTTACGTATAAGGAATATAATTTGTAATGCAATCCCGGGTTTCCATGTTTGTTTATCCTGCATGGATATTAAAGAAAGTGGAAACTCTTCTGAGATCTCTCCCCCAGGAACTTGTGGATACTTCCCCCAAAACTCAGGGAGAAGGGCACATGGGCCCCTGTGCTGGGGGAGAGCCCAGGGCCTGGGGAGCTGTGGGAACAGGTCCATTACCCTTTCCCCAGTGGGCACTCTCCATATGTAAGTGGCAGCTGAGGGACGGCCTCCTGGACAAAGATAGAGCACACAGACACAGCCAGCATGTTGATATTTGGTGCCACGTAGATAAATTAGCCCGATAACCAGGCACGTTTTCCCTTTCCACCCCTTCCCCAGACAGTCTGACGCTGAGTAGACGCATTAGAGAGTAGTATGGCTCATTTAAAAGCTGACCTAGGGAAGGGCTAGTGTTTTGAGCAGGACCACTTTACACAGGAGAATACGCCCAGAAAGCTCTCCCTGTACCAGAAAGCCCTTCATCCAGCTCCCTTAGGCAGGGCTCCTTCTGGCCTCTGCTGTCGTTTGGGTTCCCTCCAGGGCCTGGATGCTGTAGGCTGCCCTGCTTGCTTGGAGCAGGGTTTGAGTGGATCTGTAGCCACAGAGTCCTGGGCTTGTTTGGGGTAGAGTGGAGGTTGTGTGGGAAACAACTGTACCCCAAGAGAAGGTGCTGATATATTCTTCTTTCTCAAGTCCTGATAATTTGGAGAGACTGGAGAACAGGGGGTTATAAAAAAGATATAAAGTGTTTGATCCATCAGGAAGACTGTTAAATATCCAAATCTTCAAAGTTTGACTTTGCCTTTCCTTTTGACCTCTCTGGGGGTCTGGAAACAGAGACACGACGGGTGTGGCAAAATTGTGCTTGTTATAAGACAGAGGTTTGATATTTGTCAAACCACATTAATGCAGAGAATGAAGTGCCAGTCCAAAGAATAATTATTTGCTGTCTAGTTCCCAGGAGGGTCCCTCCGTCCAAAGCTAATACTTGAGCACTAATTTACCAAACTCTATGCATGATTTTTATCAACCACCTCCCTCATTTTTACAGACAGGCCCAGAGAACCTGAATAATGTGGCTGAGGGCACATCCTTAGCAGCAAAGGAGCGGGGCTTCTGCTCAGCCTGAGAGAGCCAGACTCCTGTTTGGAACCACCAGGCATGATTAGGTATCTACAGGGTGTTCACCTTTGACATTTATCCTTTTATCTAGTGCTTCCCTGCCAAGTAGCCTTTAATAAATATAGATGGTTTAATTTAAAAATTCATTAAAATTCTCAGCATTATTTTTCCACCTTGAGCGAAGCGGTGGGCTGAATATTATAATAGCCAATACTCACTCTGTGCTTAGCAGGCACTGTAGTTTACACGGAGTCTTCTGATGTATTTATACAATTTATTACCCACCACTTGTCCTCTTCTTCCAGATGCTTTCATGGCTTCTTCAGATCTTCGCTCAGGTCATCTCAGGTCACCTTGATTCCTGCCCTCAGTGAGATAATATTTGGGGAGGGGTGGACAAACTACACACACATATAGCACATAAGTAAATTGTATAGCATGTTAGAAGGTGATGTAGGATATAGAGAAAATAGATGTGAAGAAAGCAAATAGGTAACAGGATCAGAAGTGTGCTTGTGTGTGTGCCCGTGCATAGGTGGGCAATTGCGATTTTAAGGGGGATTAGAATAGGCCTCTTTGAGATGAGGACATTTGAGCAAGGACCCAAGGGAGGTGAGGGAGTGAGTCACGTGGATCTGGAGGGAGTGTGAACAGCTAGTGAAAAGGCCCTATGATGGGAACACGCTTGGTATGCTTGAAATCAGTGTCTTGAGAGTAGATGGAGTGGAGTGGGGGTGGGGTGGGAAGGAGAGGAGAAACAGGTGTTGAGGTCAGAGACGTAAGGGGCCTTGGTGGGCTAGTGAAGGACTTTGGCTTTTACTTTTGAGGGAAACTGAGAACTTTGGAAGGTTTTGAGTGGAGGAGCAATATGATGTGACTTGACTTTGCAGAGGACCTCCCTGGTTTCTGTGTTCCGAATAGGTTGTAGCAGAGCAGAGATGGAAGGAGGGAGACTCGTTAGGAGGTAACTGCAGTAATCTAGACAACAGATGATGATAATGGGCCCAGGGTGGAAGCAAAGGAGGAAGTGCAAAGTGGTCAGGTTCTGAGCATATTCTGAAGGCTGAGCAAACAGGATTTCCAGACACTTGGATGTGGAGTGTGAGACAGTCAGGAGTCAAGGATGATTCTCAGGTTTTGGGCTTGGCCAAATGGAAAGGCGGAGTTTCCGTCAACTGAAGAGGGAAGGACTACAGGCAGAGGATGTTTTGGGAAGAAGACCAGGAGTTCAGCTACAAAATTTGAGATGTCTAGGAACCTCCAGTAAGCAGCTGGAGTCAGGTGTCTAGGAGACGGGCCTAGGCTGATAATATATATTTGAGAGTTGTTGGTATATATATGCCATTTAAAGCCACAATCCTGGATGAGATCACCAAGACCATGAGTGTGAATAGAGAAGAAAGGAAGTCCGAAGCCAAATTCTCATGCAGCCCCAAAGTTAAGATTTTTAGTACAGGAAACATTCACAAACCAACAGGTCTGAATGCTGCAAAAAAGTCAATGTCGTTAAAAAAAAGTGCTAGGTTGTTCTACATAAAAGAGAAAAGAGACTTTGCCACCAAACACATTTTGAGAACTTGGGTTGAATGCTGGATAAAAAAGAAGCTACAAAAAAACATTTTGGGAGCAAATGAAGGAATTTAAATTAAAAAAAATTCCCAGTTTTATTGAGAGGTGATTGACATACAGCGCTGTGTAAGTTTAAGGTATACAGCATAATGATTTGACTTGCATATATTGTAATAAGTTTAGTTAACATCCATCATATAGATACTTCCTCAAAAAATAAATTTTTTTTTTCTTGTGGTAGGCGGGCCCCGCACTGTTGCGGCCTCTCCTGTTGCGGAGCACAGGCTCCGGACGCGCAGGCTCAGCGGCCATGGCTCACGGGCCCAGCCACTCCGCGGCACGTGGGATTCTCCCGGACCGGGGCACAAACCCGTGTCCCCTGCATCGGCAGGCGGACTCTCAACCACTGCGCCACCAGGGAAGCCCCTCAACTTTTGAATAATACCAAAACGTGTCTAAAATCACGTATACAATGGCCACCTAGTTTTGTCTTGGATGTCTGAACCACAGCCAGTCCATTTTGACTTTCAAATCCATTCCCTTCCTCAATGGCCAAAGCAGATGTACAACACATGTCTGAAAGACCACAAAACAGGCTGCTCTGGTCAGTAAACTTTAAGTGAAGCCAAAATGACTTCACTATACCTCAATATGTGCAGATTTTTCCACCATTTCCCCTTTTGATTGCAAATCTTTCAATAGAAAGCATTGATCAAAATATCCATCCCTTGATGCTGGGGTGCTGGCTTCTACCCCAGGTTTAGATCATGTCCCTTGATGCTAGGCCTCCTTTATATTCACCTAGACATGCACACTGAGGGAAAACTAATCAGATCTCGTGAACAGGCTCAGAGGTATGTTAATGGGGAAACACTTTATAGGCCATACGTTTTATCACTTATACCCTATTGTCAGACAAGCATTGTACATGTACTTTTAGTAGCAGACTTAAAGCACGCAGTGTCACACTTCCTGAGTAATTATACTCTGTGACAATTTCACTAGATAATTTTCTTTCCATCCAGGATATCAGGGCAAAAGTATGGCTAACACAATAACTTTCATAAATACAGACTTCGGTTAACAGAACTAGAATTTAATATCTACTAAAACATAGTCTTCTTTCTTCTTGAAATTACCATCATCATCAAACAGAGCCAAATCAAAACTAATTTGTTTGCAAAAAACAGTGTGGTCAGTTGACCACCTAGGCTCCTCCAAACTGGCTGTGGTGGAATTCCTCAGAAGGAGTGTCAGACTGAATTCCCAAAAGGCCTCTCAAGGCCAGGAAAGCCATGCAAAAGGCCTGCCATCAGATTCTGCCTTGGTGGATTTTTCTCTTCTGGAAGTCCCCAATATATTGAGATTCCTGCACATGCCAGGAGAGGGTCTTTTCCATTCCCCTGATAAGGCTGCTCAGAACCCAAGAGTTCCCAGTTTCTGGAGGGACCAGACAGAGAGAAAAGAAAAAAGTCTCAGCTCTACACACAGGTTTGTTTACCCAATTGCTGTAAGTCATAACTAACTTGAGGGGAAGGGCTTCTCTCTACCTGGAAAACATAGATATAAACCAGTAGCATTCCAGACAAAACTATAAAAATTATAAGTATATTCACCAGTTCACTCTGTAACCAATTCTTTTGTTAATTTTTTCTGAAGCCATCAGGTTTTCCATTAGGATTCTTCAATTTCTTACCTTGTTCAGCAGTATAATCTGAAATTTATCAGAGACCTGTTATTGTCAAAATGTCCTTCCTATGGGGCTTCCCTGGTGGCGCAGTGGTTGAGAGTCTGCCTGCCGATGCAGGGGACGCGGGTTTGTGCCCCGGTCCGGGAAGATCCCATATGCCACGGAGCAACTAGGCCAGTGAGCCACAACTGCTGAGCCTGCGCGTCTGGAGCCTGTGCTCCGCAACAAGAGAGGCCGCGATAGTGAGAGGCCCGCGCACCGCGATGAAGAGTGGCCCCCGCTTGCCACAACTAGAGAAAGCCCTTGCACAGAAACGAAGACCCAACACAGCAAAAATAAATAAGTTAATTAATAAACTCCTACCCCCAACATCTTCTTTTAAAAAAAAAGTCTTCCTATGAATCTTCTTGAAGATTAAGCACTTTTGCAAAAGCATCAGAGTACAACAATAACTGTCTATAAATGACAAAACACTTAAAAAGTCACAGTAAACACCTGATCACAATGTAATTGATAAAGAAACTCGGTTACAAGAATTATGACTGATTATAATCTTAACCCCTGAAAACCTTAATCTCTGGCAAACACCAAGAAGCAAGTAAGTGTGCATTTTCTGCCTAGAAAACTTATTCTTTAGTCTTCCTCTCCTAAGAAGGCAAAAGGGTAGGTAAACTTAGACCCAGCCAGCAATGAATGTTCCAATATTTTATCCTATTTGAAATGACCCAGATAGTCAATGAATTCTCTTCATCTAACTTAGTTTGGTTTCAAGTTACCAAAATCTGGAGAGACTATTTTAGACAGACATTCCCAAAACATAATTATTTCATTAGAGTTTACCTAAAAGCTCTTTTTTCTCCTTGGCTTTTAGTGATCACATAAGTTAAAGCTCCAGAGAGCCCAGGTAGATCATCTACATCTCAAAGGCACAAGAGAAATACCAATTCCTTCTGGAGAGCTAGTTTAACCAGTTACAAAAGGCTCGCTTTGATACAACAGTGGAGCCATTAGACGCCATTGTCCTCCAGATCCATTGGCAGCCCCCATTCAGCAAGGACGGCCACCCTGAGATCACCTCCGCCACTGTCCATTCCCAGTCCTATATTTCCTCGCATCTTGGCGCTCACGGGAGTTTCCTCCGTCCCCTGGCTGCTCCCCCAATTGTTGCGGTGCACCCCACAAGCCTATGTGCTTGCCCAGCTTCAAGACGGAAGAGCGAGCCCGGAGTCAGCAACAGAGACATCAGTGGTTTAATGCATAGGGAATCTTACACATCCGAGGCAAGGTCCCTCAGCGACACCCCACCGTGTACGGCACGCGGCGGGCAGCACGTGGTGGCGGTCTTCCCGGGCGGGGTGGGGCGGGGAAGGGGCTTGGCGCTTACGCTTTATACATGTTTTGTACGGGTGACCCGGGTCTCGGCCTTAGACTTGCGGAGGGCCGGGTGCCAAGCGCGTGGTGGCGAAGCTCCGGCGACACCGCAAACAAGGACCCTGTCAGGAGTGATACTGGAAACAAACTGAGGGATGGCTTTGAAATCTTGGCCACCTCGCTAGTGTTTCTTCGAAGGGTGAGACCGTGGAGCCTGCGTTGCCTTTTGGATCCACTTACCTTGGGACCCACTGTCCCCAGCGGGGTTGCGGTGGGGTCCCCGCGCCGCGCCTCCCCCATCCCCCGTCCCGCTGCATTTCCCGAAGCGCCTTGGTGGGCGGGGGAATTGTTCTCCTCTGACTGGGGGCCGTCCCTGTCACTGCAACGGCCTCCTGGGGTGGCCCCTACCCCGGCCGTAACCCGACACCGCGAGCGGCTGAAGACGCGCGGCGCAGGCAGCCCAGACCCGGCCGTTTGGGTGTCACCTCTCGGAGGGGAGACTTAGAGCCATAAAACCACCGGGTGCCCTATCCTGTCCAGATTCAAGGAGACAGGCTGGCGTTTATTGCGCGCCCTCGCGGGGCACTTAGCCGCGTTTGCCAAGCTCTCTTGTCCCCGATCCAGTTCCCTTTTCCTGCCCGTATCGGATGTCCCTTGGTACTGTAATTTACTTAATAGTTTGTTAATTGGACCCACTTTTAGAAAACGTAAATATTTATTTTAACCTGAGTCTAGATCATAGTATTCACTAAAGCACAGGTTTGGAGCCGTGTGTGTGTGTGTGTGTGTGTGTGTGTGTGTGCGCGCGCGCGCGCGCGCGCGCGCCAATACACATTGCATTGTAACCATAACTTGAAACAAAGGTCCGTCTTTCACACCATCTGCGACTTGGACAACATGCTCTAGAAGAGACTGCTTTATTCTACTTTAACTCCCTCCCAAAATGAAAACCAGCCCCGTTTTATAAATGAGATATATAGGAGGTACCTTTTCTTGGGATAGAACCGCACACCTGCCCCACATGGGCTGCACCTGCTCCTCTGCCCTGTGACTCTGAGGCTGGAGAAGAAGGTCTATATCCACTTCCTAGTCTAGGGGCCCTGACGGAGCATCAACCGCTCCACCAGCCTGGGAAGGGATAGGAGATGCAGGAGACCACCTACTTGCCGTTTGCTCGGACACAAAAGACCGTAGCCAGTGTTTTGTAGACACATTTAGGAAGCAGTTCCTTGCCTGTTTACCGTCTTGCCTCTTGTTCTAAGGTGGTGCCTCACTCCCACCCCAGGGCAAGCCTGGTGCCATTCACAAGCGTCCCCACCCTCCCTGTGTCCCTCAGAGCTGCCCTGCTGGGGTGGACCCTTGCCCAGTCTCACTTGCCCAGAGTCTCTGTTTAATCATGCCTCGAGATGTCCCTTCCAAAAACAATGCAACAAGCCAATTTGATGGCATTGGTTGGCTGGCTCAACCTGCCTCTCAGATTCTGATGTTCGCTGGATGTGGGGCAGTTCTGACTCCAGACCATGTCTTACCCCAAAGGGTTGAGGGTCTGTCCCAGCGCTTCTCAGACTTTCAGGTGCTTATGAAGTAACCGGGACTTTGTGGAAATGCAGGTCTGATTCAGCAGCGTGGGGCCTGAGATTCTGCATTTCCCACAAGCTCCCAGGGGATACTGATGCTGCTGGTCCTCAGACCACAATCTGAGTAGAAGGATGCAAGGGACTCAGACTTTTGGCCTAGCTAGAGAGACAGAAAATTTGGGTGCAGTTGCTTTTCCCCAGAACCCACACTTTGCATTACCTTACTCTTTCTTGCCTGAGGCAGGCCCTTTGCTTATGAATCGATTAAAAAGACAATGAGGTATGTGATGAAGGGTAGAGCCTTGGAGACCAAGCGATAGTTTGGCTTATGCCATTTACTGCAGGAACTTGGCTAAGTCACACAACTTCTTTGAACTTCTGTTTCCTCATCTGTACACAGGCATAGTAACCTGTATCACTGGGTTTATTCGAGGATCATTGGGGGAAAAACATCCCCCCACCTGAATGTACTTTTTTAAAAAGCTAAAACACTGACCACATGTAAAGAATTAATATTTTATTCTCCACAGATTTGCAGTAATTTCTCAAAAGGTAGATTGCCGTGGTTAAACACAGATAAAGAGGATACTGAATATATATACATGGACACAGGTATTTTATTCTAAAGCAAAAGCTACACTCTTCTCTCTGAAATGATTTAAGAATCATGGCTCATTTTTATAAGTTATCAAGACTTAAGGAAAGGCATAGAAAGAAAAATGACAGTTGGTAAGGGCATTGCTAGCTGTATCTCTCACACCAACCTTAGGAGAGCATATACATTGGAGATGCACTCTCCAGATCTAGGCATGGGAAGGCATTCTAGATCATACCGACTGTACCTGGTGCTTTATTAGAAACTCCATCGGCTCATTTTTGGAAGTGACAATCTTTTTTATTCATTGGGTTTTTCCCTGCAGTAAAATACAGCTCAGAACAACGACGAGCATCAGGTTTTAATGTTGTATAACAAAGTAGTTGGCAAGAACTTGGAAACTATACTCAACATTTTGTAATAACCCATAAGGAAAAAGAATCTGAGGAATATATATGTATAATTGAGTCACTGTGCTGTACACCTGAAACTAACACAATGTAGTAAATCAACTATACTGCAATTTAAAAAAAAATACGAGAGCAAATCCATCAGTCAATTAAAAAAAAAGGAATTGGAAGAGGGGGCCCAAATTCTAGTCTTAACTCAGCCATTAACTGTAGTTGTTAATTGCTGCTTATTACATATCTCTTTTTTCTGAAAATGGGGCTTGTTTGTATATTAATGGTTGCTTCACTTCTCTTAAGCAAGGGTTAGCAAATGTCAGTCCTTCAGAGATGGTGTGTTTGACCCACACTTTTTGTTTGATAGCTTTACTTCTTTTGAAAAGAGAACTTTTATGTTCAGAAAGATTGAGCAGAAAGCACAGGGTTGCTATATTAACTCCCCCTGCCTCCAACAGTGTCTTCTATTATTAACATCTTGCATTAATGTGGTACATTTGTTATAATTTATGAGTCAATATTGATATAGTATTATTAACTAAAGTCCATAGTTTACATTAGCGTTCACTCTTTGTGTTGAATATTCTATAGGTTTTGACAAATGTATAATGACATGTATCCACCATTACATTGTCATACAGAGCAGTTTCACTGCCCTAAAAATCCCGTGCTTCACCTATTCACCCCTCCCTTCCCCTGAATCCCTGGCAACCACTCATTTGTTTACTGTCTCCATAGCTTTGCCTTTCACAGAATGTCATATAGTTGGAATCATATAAGAAGGATGTAGCCTTTTCAGACTAGCTTCTTTCACAGTGATATGCATTTAAGGTTCTTCCGTGTCTTTTTGTGACTTGATCACTCATTTATTTTTATTGCTGAATATTATTTTATTGTATGGATGCATCACAGTTTGTTTATCCGTTCACCTATTGAAGTTCATCTTGGCTGCTTCTAGTTTTTGGCAATTCAGCAATTCTACTTTGGGTATTTATCTGCAGAAAACAAAAGCCCCAACTTGTAAAGATAGATGCACCTCCATGTTCACTGTAGCATTATTTACAATAGCCAAGATGTGGAAGCAACCTAAGTGTCCATTGATGGATGAATGGATAAAGATATATATATAATATATATATATATATATATTATTCATCCACCAAACAAAATGAAGTCTTGCCATTTGCAATAACATGGATGGACCTTGAGAGCTTTTTACTAAGTAAAGTAAGTCAGACAGAGAAAGACAAATACTCTCTCTTATATGTGGAATCTTAAAATAACAAACAAAAACCCCTCCAAATCCCCAAACTCATAGATACAGAGAACAGATTGATAGTTGCCATACACAGGGGTGGAGGTTGGGAGAAGTCAGTGATCTTTTCCTTTTTCTTTTTTCTTTTTTACTTTAAATACATTGCTTCAATTAAAAAAAACAGAAAAAAAATCATTGCCTGACCCACATTGTGTTTTAAAATGTTTGAATTTGAGCCAATATTTTAAAAAATGGAAACATTAAAAAACAAATCTGACACTGGACAAATATAAATTAAATTGAAGGATATTTTATAGAATAAAAAGGTTTGTTCTGGTGACTGTGGTTGTATAACGAATAACCCCAAGACTTATTGGTGTAAAACAATCATTTATTATATTCATGGCTTCTATGGGCCAGGAATTCAGAAAGGGCACACAAGGTATGGTTTGTCTCTACTCTGTGATGTCTGGGTCTCAGCTAGAAGACTCCAGACTCAAGGGTTAGAAATGTCTGAAGGTTCATTCACTTTCCTGTCTGGTGGTTGATGCTGGCTGTCGGCTGGGACCTTGGCTGGGGCTATTGGCAGAAACACCTGTATGTGGTCTTTCCACATGGCTTGCTTGGCTTCCTCATAGCATGGTGGCTGGGTTCTGAGGTCAAGGAAAGAGAGAGAGAGAGAGAGAGAGAGACCAGGCAAACACCATATCCTTTTTCTGACCTAGCCTCAGAATTACATAGTATCACTTCTGCCATACTCTATTGGTCAGAGCAGTAGCAATCCCACTCAGGCTCACGTGGAGGGGAAACAGACTCTACCTCTTAATGGAGAGTAGTAAGAAGGTTCTGGAAGCACACGTGGGACTAGAAATATTGTGATCACTTTTGGAAAATGCAATGCACTGCAGACCCATATTCTTCAAAATTGTCAAGGTCATGAGAGTCACAGAAAGACTGAATGTTCTAGAGTAAAGGAGGCCAAAGAGACATGAAACCCGAATACAAAACATGATCTAGAATTTTCTTTTGCTATAAAGGGCATTACTGGGAAAGTTAATAAAATCTGAATAAGATAGCAGTGCTAATTTCCTGGTTTTGATAATTTCATGGTACTTATACAAAAAAATGTATGTAGGAAATATACACTCAAGTATTTAGGTAGAAAGAGGCATCATGTCTTCAACTTCTCAGTTTAGAAAGAGCACTTATCAACTACCTATCTATATCTGTCTATCTATCTATCTATACCTATCTATCATCTATCTATATCTATATCTATCTAATCTATCTATCTATCTATACCTATCTACCTCTATCTATCTATCCCTATCTATCTATCTCTATGTATCTATACCTATCTATCTATTTATCTACCTCTATCTATCTACCTATACCTATCTATCTATATCTAGCTATCTATCTATCTCTAGCTATCTATCTCTATCTATCTATAGCTATCTATCTCTATCTATCTATCTCTATGTATCTATACCTATCTATCTATCTATCTATATCTATCTATACCTATCTATCTATAGCTATCTATCTATAGCTATCTATCTATCTCTATCTATCTATCTATCTATTTATACCTGTCTATCTACATACACACACACACAGAGAGAGAAAAGAATGTTTGAGGAATCTTGGTGAAGATTGGTGAAGGGTTCATGGGAATTTTTGTGCTCTTCCTTGAAAATTTTCTGTAAGTTTAAATTATGTCACAATAAAACTTTAAGATGAGAAAAGGTGAAAAAAGTCCCAAATCTCAATTGTTGGTACTTCTTAAAAATTGGAAGAACTGGCAACATTAGACATGCATTTCTATATGACAAAAATGGAGCTGAAGAATGGCAATCTTTTAAAGAATTGGCTTTACATGTTTATTAAAATTATTTTTTATTAATCTGAAAGTTTGAGAGATGCAGTCACATAGCTCAAAAAATTTAAAAACACATACAAAGGTATACAGTGAAAAAATTTGCTCCCATTCTCCACCTCCCCTCTACCTGTTTCCATCACTTTCCTCAATATGTGACCACTTTATTGATTTCTGGGGGGAATTCTTTCTTTCTAAGTTCCTCTATGCAAGCATAAACAACTTTGACTATGTGGTCTCATCCAACCTCCTTTACACAAAAGAAAGCATTTTATATGCATAGCCACACCCTTCAGCAGGGCATTCATTCCCAACTTTGCCCCAACCCTCCCCTGCCGTTAGTTCATGCCCTGATTGCTTCATCCCTTATATGACTTCAGACTTCGCATGAGCTGACTTCAGCTTTTGCAAGCTCTGCCTTATAGGCTTGTTGTAAAGATTATTTGGGAAAATGTATGTGAAAGTAAATTTCTACCAATGCACACAATATAGATCACATCCATATGTACTTTTCTTTGTATGGATCATCGGGATAACATATTTGAAAAGCAAAATCTGCTACATACTAGCAGCAGGGCAATGGTGACCCTTGATAGGCAGTAATGAAAAGCATTTTTCTCAAAATGACTATACTGACGTCAGTCTTCCTTGAAGCCTCTCCATGGGTCCCTGTTGTCTTTTAGAACAAGTTAACCTCTGATCCAGCCCCTCTTTTCCAGTCTTCACTTTCCCTGCTTTCTCAGGTTCCCCTGGAGCCAGCCTGGTCTCCCAGGCAGAAGGACCAGCTGGGGCTTCAAGAGACCTCCACCCTCTTTTGCCTCAAAGCCACTGGGTAGGTCCCTCCTCCATGTTAGAATGCAAGTTCAGAAAGAGAGAGGAAAAAACGTGATGGGCATTTACCTCTTAGCTTAATAGCCCAGTTTCAAAAACAAACCCCAAAATAAACAAAATATCTACCTTTGTTCAGTAATTTGTAAGATTGAATGGGTCCAGCACTTGTCCATCCAAAAAACATTTCCTGATGGTCATGTGTGGGTAGACAGTTTCCAATGATAGGAAAGAGCATGAGCTTCATGTCAGAGCCTGAGCCCTGATCTCAGCTAGAGATGACTCTTTGAGACTCAGTTTGCCCTTCCACAGAGGAAGACTTTAGCTGAGCTCTAAGACCCTTCTTTACCCCAAAGATCTAAGACATTCCCACATCTCAAGGAGGAGATACAGTGGAATGATGCTGAGTTTAAATGAAAATGTACTTTCAAATGAACCTAGTCCCACATAGGGATGCAAGTGAGGATTTTATCATGTGTTTCTGAAACCAGTTTCTTCTCATAGGAAACTCATTTGATAATTCTGGATATAATAATTAAAAATATTTAACTGCACTGGTGATCTGTGAAGAAAGTATAGAATTCTCAGAGGTAAACAAAACAAAACAAAACAAATTGAAACAAACATAATAACCCAAACAAGTAAAAGCAGGAACCCAGAGAGGTAATTAGAATACTGAAGACAGCTTTCACCCAGAAGTCATGGTTAAATATTTGTGAACTTGAGGGGTTTTTTTTTGCGGTACGCAGGCCTCTCACTGTTGTGGCCTCTCCCATTGCGGAGCACAGGCTCCGGACGCACAGGCTCAGCGGCCATGGCTCACGGGCCCAGCCACTCCGCGGCATGTGAGATCCTCCCGGACCGGGGCACAAACCCGTGTCCCCTGCATTGGCAGGCGGACTCTCAATCACTGCGCCACCAGGGAAGCCCCTGAACTTGAGTTTTTATGGCACTAGGAACAGGAGGAGATAAAGCCTAAGGCCTATCCAGAGAGAATCCAATAGAGACCTTCTACCCGAAGCTGGGATCCCCAGGAGTGACACTCTCTTTGCAAGAATGAGTTAGGAAAAATCCATACTCTGGAGGACACAGCAAGTTTATTTGCCTACAAGGGCAGAGAGTAAAAAATGTGTTACCAGAAAACTCAAGCTTATAACTGGCACTCAAACAGGTTTGCAGCACAAATTCACATTATCGGGATGGTCTGAACATTAAGCTGATATTTTAGTTTAAAATGCTTATAGATTGTAGTGTCTTCAGGCTCTTGATGGAAGGAAAGGCAGATGTCCACTGGAAGAACCCACCTTCAAGACTCAGAATTCGTAGAGGTAAAATTCCAAGGTATATAAAACCACAGGCAAAAATCAACACACACACACACACACACACACACACACACACACACACACACACAGTACCATAAGGTAGAGCCAGTGGAAGCAACAGACAGCAAAATTAGGTCCACAAAAATTTCAGATATTGAAACTCACCAATAAGAAAGCAAACAGCATGATTTAAAAATGGGCTAAGCACCTGAATAGACATTTCACCAAAGAAAACACACAGGTGGCAAATAAGCTTATGAAAAAGTATGAACAGTTCTTTTTCCTATAAGTCTGAACACTTATTCCCTATATCACTAGGGAATTGCAAATTAAAACAACAATGAGATATCACTTCACAACTTTTTGAATGGCCAAAATCCAAAACAGTGACGACACCCAATGCTGGCAAGGATGTGGAGCAATAGGAACTCGCATTTATTGTTGGTGAGAATGCAAAATGGTACCATCATTTTGGAAGACAGCTTGGCATTTTCTTACAAAACTAAACACACTCTTACCATGTGATCCAGCAATTGTATGCCTTGTTATTTACTCAGAGGAGTTGAAAACTTATGTCCACAGAAAAACCTTCACACAGATGGTTTATAGCAGCCTTATTCATAATTGCCAAAACTTAGAAGCAACCAAGGCGTCCTTCAGTAGGTGAATGGATAACTAAAATGTGGTACATCCAGACAGTGGAATATTATTCAGCACTAAAAAGAAATGAGCTATCAAGACATAAAAAGGCATGGGGGACCTACTAGAGAAATGGAAATAAAAACAAAAATAAACAAATGGGACCTAATGAAACTTAAAAGCTTTTGCACAGCAAAGGAAACCATAAACAAGACGAAAAGACAACACTCAGAATGGGAGAAAATATTTGCAAACAAAGCAACTGACAAAGGATTAATCTCCAAAATATACAAGCAGCTCATGCAGCTCACTATCAAAAAAACAAACAACCCAATCCAAAAATGGGCAGAAGACCTACATAGACATTTCTCCAAAGAAGACATACAGATGGCCAAGAAGCACATGAAGGGATGCTCAACATCATTAATCATTAGAGAAATGCAAATCAAAACTACAATGAGGTATCATCTCACACTGGTCAGAATGGACAACGTCAAAAAATGTACAAACAATAAATGCTGGAGAGGGCATGGAGAAAAGGGAAGCCTCCTGCACTGTTGGTGGGAATGGAAATTGCTACAACCACTATGGAGAACAGTATGGAGGTTCCTTAAAAAACTAAAAATAGAACTACCATATGACCCAGCAATCCCATTACTAGGCATATACACTGAGAAAACCATAATTCAAAGAGTCATGTACCACAATGTTCATTGTAGCACTATTTACAATAGCCAGGACATGGAAGCAACCTAAGTGTCCACTGACAGATGAATGGATAAAGAAGATGTGGCACATATATACAATGGACTATTACTCAGCCATAACAAGAAACGAAATTGAGTTATTTGTAGTGAGGTGGATGGACCTAGAGTCTGTTATACAGAGTGAAGTAAGTCAGAAAGAGAAAAACAAATAGCGTATGCTAACACATATATACGGAATCTAAAAAAAAAAAAAAAGTTTTGAAGAACCTAGGGGCAGGACAGGAATAAAGACGCAGATGTAGAGAACAGACTTGAGGACATGGGGAGGGGGAAGGGTAAGCTGAGACGAAGTGAGAGAGTAGCATTGACATACATGCACTACCAAATGTAAAATAGATAGGTAGTGGGAAGTAGCTGCATCGCACGGGGAGATCAGCTCTGTGCTTTGTGACCACCTAGAGGGATGGGAGAGGGAGGGTGGGAGAGAGACGCAAGAGGGAGGGGATATGGGGATATATGTATACATACAGCTGATTCACTTTGTTATACAGCAGCAAGTAACACAACATTGTAAAGCAATTATACTCCAATAAAGATGTTAAAAAAATAAATTATAAAAAATAAAAGACCTGGGGGAATCTTAAATGTATATTACCAAGTGAAAGAAGCCAATCTGAATAGGTTGCATTCTGTGTGATTCCAGCTAAATGACATTCTACAAAAGACAAAACTGTGGAGACAGTGAAAGGAAAGTAAAAGGCAGCAAAAGTGGTTGCCAGAAGTTAAAGGGGAGGGAAGGGTGAGTTGGTGGAGCACAGAGGATTTTAGGGCAGTGAAACTATTCTGTATAATACTATAATGGCAGATACATGTCATTATATGTTATCCAAACCCATAGTATGTCTAACACATCAGAGTGAACACTGATGTAAGTTATGGCCTTGGGGTGATAATAATGTGTCAATATAGGCTCGTCAATTATAATAAATGTGCCTTTTGGCAGTCACTGCTAGGCCATGTTGTTCTTCTGTTGAACACAAGACTTTCACAGATCATGAACTTCAGACAAGGCCAGTATATGACCATGAGTAACCCAGATAAAAGCAAGATCCCATCATAATCTTGTATGACAAAATATGAACATTGTCTTAATAGAAAAAAAGACCAAATATCCCTCTATCTTGGCTAATATGAGTGACTGCAATTATAGCTTTAGTCTTGGTCTAGTCTTTCTTCCTTCTAGATAAGATTTTTGATACCCCAAATTATTCCACTTTTTGGTAGCATCCAATAGAGCAAAGTTCTGCTCCCTTAACCCCTTCCTGGAATTATCCAACCAGAGCCCAAATCTTAAAACAGGTCTTTTTTTTTTTAAACCAGTCTCTTACTGTGATGTCTCATGATTCCCTATGAGGTGTATTTTCCCTCACACCAGTTAGTAATAAACCCAACTTGTTTAACTGCAGGCGTGTTCTTGGCAGTCTTTGCCTGGAGAATATTGGCAATGTAAAAATCAAGCCAATTTGAAAAATAACCAAACAGTACTGGCAGAAATAAAAATATAAAGATAGAAACTCAATGGACAGGTTTAATACAGCAGCTTGGATACTAGAGAGAATTAGTGAGCTGCAAGATACATCTAAAAACCTTACTGATTATGCACACAGAATGACAAAGAGATTGAAAACATGAAAGAGAGGATAGAGCAAAAGGTTTCACATACATCTCATCTGAGTTCCAGAAGTTCCAAAAGGAGAGGAGAGTGAGAATGAGGTCAAGACAATATTTGAGGTGATATGGATGACATTTTTGTTGAAATAATAAAGACATCAATACTCAGATTCCAGAGTCCCGGTGAATCCCAATCATGAAACACAAATAGGAATCTACCCTTAGTTACATCAGAGGAAACTGGAGAATGCAAAGTGCAGAGAAACTCTTAAAAGGAGCAATAGAGGAAAGATAGATTATCCCAAAGGGAACAGTGATTAGACTGAGGGCTGGCTTTTCAATAGGGTTCTAAAACAGTAACGTTGGGAACCGGAAAGTGGAATAATATCTTCAATGTGCTAAGAGTGAACATCTGACAACGTGGAACTGTGTCTCTAACAAAGACATTGTCAGACTAACAAAACCTAAGAGCATTTTTCACCAGCAAATCCTAATGAAATGCACTTCAGACATAAGGAAAGTAATCCTGGAGAGGAAGTTTAAGATGCAAAAAAGGAATGGTAAACAAGAAAGACGATGAATAGGTAGGTGAACTAAACAAGTCATGAATGTATAGAACGACAAAAAATAATATGGGATTGGGAAAAACAAAAAATAGAAAAGAAGAACAGAAATACTATTTATGTTAAGAAGGATAACCATAGTTAAAATATCCTATGGTTCTTGAGTTGCTCAGGAAGATGGTAGAGACCATGAGTAACCATTGATTTTGATAAGATGGGTATGCATGTTATAATTTCTAGAGTAATGTATTGGTTTCCTAGGGCTGCCATCACCAAGTACAATGAACTTGGTGGCTTAAAACAGCAGAAATGTATTTTCTTGCAGTTTTGGAGGCTAGAAGTCCAAAATCAAGGTGCCAGCAGGGTTGGTTCCTTCACATGGCTCCCAGGAAAAATCTTTTTCATGACTCTCTCCTGGTGAGAGCCAAAAGTCTATGGTGTTCCTTGGCTTGTAGGTGCATCACCTCAATTTCTGCTTTCATTTTTACGTGGTGTTCTCCCTGTGTGTCTCTGTCTTCTTATAAGGATACTAGTCATATTGGATTAAGGACCCAACCTGCTCTAGTATGACCTCATTTTAACTAAGTACATCTGCAATGACCCTATTTAAGTAAGGTCACATTCTGAGGTACTGAGGGTTAGGACTTTAACATATCTTTTTTGGGGGGGACACGAAATAGCCAACAACAGGTAGCTTCTAAAATAATAGAGAGAGTAGGAGGGAAAAAACTAAAATGAGAAAAAAAATCCTTAATTACAAGAGAAGGCAAAAAAGGAGAGAATGGAAGCCATAAAAATAGGGGGCAGGAAAAATTTTTTTAAATATGGAATAAGATCATAGAAATAAATTCAAATATATCAGCAATTACAATAAATGTAATAAATGGACTAAATTCTGCAGTTAAAGGATGGCTTTCAGACTACATATATATGTTTGTCCCACAAGAGATAAATTTAAAACATATGCACAGAAATACTTGAAATTAAAAGGATGATAGAAGATAAAGCAGCCACATACTAATTCAAAGCTATTAATTACTATAAAGAAGATAGACTTTGATAGATTAAATTTCCCAGGGAGAGACAATATTCTAGGCTTGTATGTGTTTTAAAACATATAAAACAAAAATTATCATATCCATACGTGATATATGTTGAGGGTGAAAACTTTCTCTTAGTAATTGATTTCTTTAAATAAACATGTGCCAAAGTTTTTATTTAACTCATTAATTATTAAGGAACCAGTAAAAAGTTACAACTGATTCCAAGGACAATTCAAAGTAACACACACACACACACACACACACACAGATAAAGAATACTGAAATAAACTTAAAATAGATGTAAAATGGCTCAATAATCAATTGCATTCAACGAGACCTAACTAATTTGTATTTGTATGGACAAAATATTTTGTATTATTATCAGATTTCTTTATCTTTTGGAGTTATAAAATGGCTCAAAGACAATGAAAAGCAAAGATAACCTGGAAAGATGCCAGAGACATGACACTTGGTAATCTTTTTATTTTTCACATTTAAAAAATTTTCATAATTGTTCATGGCAATATTCCCCCTTGTGATTATAATAATCTCAAAGAAAGATTATTCTTAATAACAAAATAAGGCTGTTCTCATTAGATTTGGCTTGATCATTTAAATAAGTGCTGCCAGTCAGTTCCTCGTGTAGTTTGCTTTCAAATTTGGAGCCATAGAGTATTTTTAAAAATTTTTTGGCTGCTTGGCACAGCATGTGGGATCTCAGTTCCCTGACCAGGGATTGAACCCGCACCCCCTGCAGTGGAAGCCTGGAGTCCTAGCCACTGGACCGCCAGGGAATGCCCAGGAGCCATAGAGTACTGAACTAAGTCCACAGTTGTATTTCTCTATCACTATTATTACTACTGTAGTCTCAGCCATCCATATTATTTATAATATATAAACAATAACATATAAACTCATATGTTAAGGAATAAATCAAAATAAAATTAGAAAATATTTACAACTGAACTATCATAAATATACTACATATCAGACTTTGTAGGACATAGAAGAAAATATATAGCCCTAAATGTTTATAATAGAAAAGAAAAAAGGCTAAAAATAAATGAGCTAAACATGCATCTTAAGAAATTAGAAAAAGGACAGAGGAGAATTCAACAGAAAATAGAAAAGAAGAAATAGAAAAGCAGAACTAAATGAAATAAAAACCCAAACATACAAAAGATAACTTCATAAAAAACCAAATGTTGTATGGAAAGATTAATACAGTTGAAAAACCTCTGGCAATACTGAGTTAAAAAAAAAAGAGAAGGCACAAAAGAACAGAATTAGGAACAAAAAATGGGAACATAATTACTTATGCTGCAGAGATTAATAAGATAATAAGAAGATTCATAAATTTGGAAACAGATAAAATGGTTGAATTCCTAGAAGAATACAGTTATATCCAAACTGATTCAAGATTAAAGGGAAAATTTATGACACCAAAGGCTCAGTTGACAAAAGAAAAAAATAGACATATCGGACCTCATGAAAATGAAAAACTTTTGTTCCAGAAAAAAATGTTGCTTGTTCCGGTGCATATAGAGAACTCCTAAAACTCAACAACAAGAAACCAAAAAACCTGATTAAAATCGGGCTAAGGACTTGAATAGACATTTCTCCAAAGAAGATATACAAATAGCCAATACGCACGTGAAAAGATGCTCAACATCACTAGTCGTTAGGGAAATCAAAATCAAAATCACAATGAGATGTCAACTCATATCCATTAGGATAGCTACTCTCAATAAAGAGAATAACAAGAGTTGGTGAGGTTGTGGAGACCTTGGAACACTTGTGCACTCTTAGTAGGAACGTAAAATGGTACAGCCTGATTTGGAAAACTGTATGGTGGTTCCTCAAAAAATTGAATGTAGAATTGACTATTTATTCTACTTGTTGGTATATAACCAAAAGAACTGAAAGCAAGATCTCAAAGAGTTATTTGTACCCCTGTGTTCATAGCAGCATTATTCACAATAGCCAAAAGGTGGAAACTCAAATGTTCATCAGTGGATAAAAGGAGAAGCAAAATGTAGTATATCCATACAATGCAATATTATTCAGCCTTGAAAAGGAAGGAAATTCTGACACATGCCATAACTTGGATGAACCCTGAAGACTTGGTGCTGCATGAAATAAGCTGGTCACGAAAGGACAAATATTGTATGATTCATTTGAGGTAACGGGATAGTTAGAATCATAGAAACAGAAATTATAACGGTGGTTTCCAGGGGCTGGGGCAGGGGGAATGAGGAGTTATTGTTTAAAGGGGACTGAGTTTCAGTTTTGCAAGATGAAAAGAGTTCTTGAGATGGATGGTAGGGACGATTGCATAACATATGCACTTAAAACCACTGAACTGTAGACTTAAAAATGGTTAGGATGGCAAATTTTATGTTATATGTATTTTCTCATAATTAAAGGCAATTAAAAATTAGAGAGAAAACTTGAGTAGCTTTATAATTATTAAAGGTAACTAGTCAGTGAAAATAATAGCAATTGTGTAGCACTTGTCATGGGCCAGGTAAAATTCTAAATGTTTTAGATATGTTAGATCCTTTCAGGTAGGTGATAATGTTATTCATTCCTATTTATTGATGAGGATATGAAGTCACAGACAGAGCAACTTGGCTAGTGGCGCACGGCTGGTAGCAGGCAAAGCTGCACTTTAAATGCGGGCAGTTTAGCCTCAGCTTTATGCTCTTAACCAGGATACAATCTTCGATAAGGTGTTAACAAAAATTTCCCTCCAAGAGAACAGCAGTCCCAAGTGACTACCTCTGAGTTCTTCCCAATATTCAAGGAATAAGTGATTCCAATTCCACAGAAATGATTCCAAATCATCCAAAGAAAGTTAACCCTGAATAATCCCACATTTACCCAAAGGATGCAAGCTTGGTTTAACTTTAGAATAATAGCAAGTGTAATTTATCATTGAATGGATCATTTCAACAAATTCAAAAGTACTTTTGATCGTAATTCAACGTTCATAATAAAAATCTTAGCAAACGTGGAATAGAAGGAAACTTTCATAACCTGATAAAGTGTATTCACAAAAAACAGTATAAGGGTAAAGGACAAAACACAGAAAGCTTTCCCTGTGATATAGAGAGTAAGACAGAACGGTTACTACTTTTGCATACAGCCTGGTGCTGGGGGCCCCAACCGGTGCAGGAATGTGAAGAGAAGGCATGTGAAATACATGGACTGGAGAGGAGGAAACAAAATCGTCATTATTCACAGATGATGTGACTGTGAGCATAAAAAGGTCCAGATGATCCTACAGGTCAATTATTGGAACTGTTAAGAGTTAAGCAAGGTTTCTGGGTCTAAAGTCCACGTAACAAAAAAAATTACATTTCTATTTACCAGCAACAAACAGAAATTGAATAAAAAGAAACCGTGGATAATGGGATCAAGAAATGAAGTATCAATACCTAGGAATAAATCTTTCAAAATATGTGGAAGACCTCTACTGGTGAAAACTATAAATGGTGATGAGAGGTGTTAGGGAAGCCCAGAGCCCTTGGTGCACATGGTGTAACCTCTGCCTCTGTATATGCACGAGCTGGGTTTCCTCCCACCTTTGAACTTCCTCAAGCTGCAGGCTCTCCTCTCCTTCCTTGGGGGAAGGGGGGGGGTTTTCCCAGCTGCCTCAGGCCCCATCATCACCCTGTGGTCCCCCGGGGCAGGCAATTCTGTGGTGGTGGTTAGCAGTGTCAACCCAGAGTCATACTCCCAAAGTTTTTCTTGGGGTGTTCATGCTAGTTGGTGAAGGTCTTGCTTAATAAGAATGCCTTGGTTCAGACGGCTGACAGGTGCCAGGCCCAGCTGGCTGAGAGTTCCCTACAATGGCCCCAAGCTTCATGGGAAGTCCAGCAAATCATCTTTAAGCATCAGAACATCTGCTTTCTCCAGAAGGATGAGAGAGAACCCAGGTCTAAGTAAAAACTATGGAAACTCTCCCCTATATTGTTTCAACATTCCAGAATCCTTGAACTTCCAAAAAGTGTCATTGCTTGTAACTCCACACCTTTTCAGTCAGTATTTAATCTTAAAGGACCTCAAGATTTTACCTTTTAAAAATTGAGGGATGGGGACTTCCCTGGTGGTCCAGTGGGTGAGACGTCGGGTTCCCAATGCAGGGGGCCTGGGTTCCATCCCTGGTCGGGGAACTAGATCCTGTATGCCACAACTAAGAGTCTGCATGCTGCAGCTAAGGAGTCCGCATGGTGCAACTAAAGATCCAGGGTGCCACAACTAAGACCCAACGCAGCCAAAATAAGTAAGTAAATAAATAATAAATTATATATATATATATATATATATATATATATATATATTTTTTTTTTTTAAATGGAGAGATGTCACAGAGTTCAAATTCTTCTGGAAAGACTGTGAGCTGGCCTGTAGATGATGTTCTTCAAGTCCACAGACAGAGCTCTGGACCACTCACTGAGAACTAACTGGGTGAACACAAACCTCAAACTTACCTGGAAAGGAGCTGAACAGTTGGTCACAACTTCCATCATCCCAGAAAAATATCCACTCTACCAAGCACCAAGATTGACCCTAAAATACCAGAAATTTTATCGTTATTATTTTTAAAGAGAAATCAGTGTACTTGTTACAAAAAATCTAACTCACATAGTGAAAATTATTGTGATGGGTAATAGTCATAGTGTCTTGGTTACTGAATGGAGTGGGTGAATCACAAGCGCCTATATGCTCTGGGAAGGATTTTTTCCTTCCACGCCCCCTCTTCTTTCCCCCTTTCCTCTCCTCTCCTCTCCTCTCCTGACCTCTCCCCTCCCCTCCCTGTCCCCCAAAACCCTACAAATCTATCAGGTTTCACATTGATGTTTCTTCCCCATCACCTTTCAGGCTTCAGCAGACCCCAAGCTGCTGTGTGATGTGCCCTGGGGCTGTTTACTAAGAATATGTCTAAACCGCGATTTTGCCATCTGGTACCTTAGAAATGTCTTATTTTAATGAGGAGAGCCATGTTGCTTTCAGCAAGAGCGTAGGTGTTTTGGAAAACTGGGAATGGATTATCTTACCTTCAGGTGAATTCATTTTGGATCACGAAAATCCAGGCATGGTGGCTTACTGCTCATAAAATAGCTTCTATCTGCGGCACATCATATATTCTGACACTTTGCCATACAGACAGACTCTTTTTTTGAGCAGGATGCTGTGGGACCGCTTAAAAACATTGTCAGCCCAGTCAGCAGGGACCCTGGCTACCCCTGTAGATCTTTGGTTGCCTGGGAGATATCTTGCTTCCCGAGATTCAGTCAGGCAAGCCACACCGGTTTTCCCTTCATCCTGGTTTGATCTTAATTTAGGCAGGTCAGTCAGCATAATTGTCACTCAGATCCAGATGTGAATAACCATTCTGTACTCAGGGCAGTCACGCTGTTGAGTTGAATCACTTTGGTCTCACCCCAGACAAGCTTGCTCCCTGCCCCAGAGAGACAAGTTTAGCTCCTGCTTCCCATTGCTTGTTCAGCTTTTGAGTTTTGGTTTTAATCTCCTATTATTTTTGTTTCTTGTTGCAGTCGCAGACATATATTCCTAGTTGACCAGATAGTCTTATCTTTCAAAAATTTGTCTGTAAGAGGAAGAGTTACAATTAGATTTCTATAGCAAGATGATGAAAAAAGTGACTAAGCTATAATCTAAATTTCCTCTTCTTGTATATTCCCCTTAGATGCTGTATTTTTAATTTTATTCTTTTGTAATGAAATGGCACAGCAGGGAGGAATTTGGATTTCAGCGAGCAAGTGAAAGCATGTCAGAGCTGTGAGGTTGAACATGAGTTAAGAAGTGCTTGCAAGGACTTCCCTGGTGGTGCAGTGGTTAAGAATCCGCCTGCCAATGCAGGGGACACGGGTTCGATCCCTGGTCCAGGAAGATCCCGCATGCCGCGGAGCAACTAAGCCCGTGCGCCACAACTGCTGAGCCTGTGCTCTAGAGCCCACGAGCCACAACTGAGCCCACGTGCCACAACTACTGAAGCCCGCGCACCTAGAGTCCGTGCTCCACAACAAGAGAAGCCACCGCAATGAGAAGCCCATGCACCACAGTGAAGAGTAGCCCCTGCTCACCACAGCTAGAGAAAGCCTGTGTGCAGCAACGAAGACCCAACACAGCCAAAAATAAATAAAAGGAAATAAATAAATTTATGAAAAATAAATAAAAAAGAAGTGCTTGCAGCTGAGGTAGCTGAATAGTAGGGAGAAGGGTTGTGATTTTCTCCAGGAAAACCTCAAATCCAGATCTTCAGGAAGAAATCAAGCCAGCTTCTGCTGCCTGTGAGGCTTCCTGTCACCTACCACTCTGCCTTTGATTTCTGGCAAAATCTAGTATCACCTTATATTTCCACCTAAATTTTATTCTGCTTATATGTAAACCAGTATCTCAAAAACTTCTTCATGCTTTTCCCCCGCCTTTCCAAATTGCGCACCCATGCTTTGTTTTTGTTCTAAGATGTCTGCTTCAGTGCTGGGAGTTCAGAAGGCACGTAGAGTTTTTGTTTTGTTTTGTTTTTTTTACATCTTTATTGGAGTATAATTGCTTTACAATGGTGTGTTAGTTTCTGCTTTATAACAAAGTGAATCAGTTATACATATACATATGTTCCCATATCTCTTCCCTCTTGTGTCTCCCTCCCTCCCACCCTCCCTATCCCACCCCTCTAGGAGGTCACAAAGCACCGAGCTGATCTCCCTGTGCTATGCGGCTGCTTCCCACTAGCTATCTATTTTACGTTTGGTAGTGTATATATGTCCATGCCTCTCTCTCGCTTTGTCACAGCTTACCCTTCCCCCTCCCCATATCCTCAAGTCCATTCTCTAGTAGGTCTGTGTCTTTATTCCTGTCTTACCCCTAGGTTCTTCCTGACATTTTTTCCCCCTTAGATTCCATATATATGTGTTAGCATACGGTATTTGTTTTTCTCTTTCTGACTTACTTCACTCTGTATGACAGACTCTAGGTCCATCCACCTCATTACAAATAGCTCAATTTCATTTCTTTTTATGGCTGTAGAGTTTTGGAGTCTCAGTGTCGTGAATTTACCCTCCCCACCTTCTGGGGTGTAAATTGAGCTGTGGTCCTGGACCTGCCCTTTCTCTGTCTCTCACCTGCTTGACCTTGACATAGTAACATCACATTCGAAGCCTCCTTGGGAGAAAACCTCCCAAAGTGCTCTTTAAACGGTCCCCCCATTGAAACTCACATCTAAATTTTTGTCTCGAATTGGAACCTCACGAGAGCCTAGGACCTGGGTCTGATTTGGCAATAACTCAGCTTCCATGTGTGCGTGAGAAGCAGGTGCAATTGAAGTAAATGACCTCTTTTTGCCCAGTTAGAACAGAAGGGCTTGCGGGAACCCACAAAGCCTCGGCCCTGGCAAGCCCGACGCAATCTTTGTCTTGCAATTTTTAACAAGTAATTCTCAGAGTCACTGTGGCACAAGGGTCTGTGTATTTGGTTTCCTGGTTTTTTTTTTTTTTTTTTTTTTTGCGGTACACGGGCCTCTCACTGCTATGGCCTCTCCTGCTGCGGAACACAGGCTCCGGATGCACAGGCTCAGCGGCCATGGCTCACGGGCCCAGCCGCTCTGCGGCATGTGGGATCTTCCTGGACCGGGGCATGAACCCGTGTTCCCGGCATCGGCAGGTGGACTCTCAACCACTGCGCCACCAGGGAAGCCCTGGTTTCCTGATTTTGTATATAAGGAGTGTGAGTAGAAGAGAATATTTATAATTTAAAAACATCATTGGTAACACAGAAAAAAAAAAGCAACACAGAAACAACAACCAAAAAATCATGATAAATTAAAAAATGGCTTCTGGTCATTTGGTATAATTTTTTATGCTTAGCATTATTGAAATATATTTTAAAATTGTTCAGTATTTGATAAAACAGGAAACCAAAGAAAGATATGAAAAGTAAAGAAAAATGAATATATCCTTTGACTTAACTATCTTACGTCTGTATTCTGCAGAAGGAATACCATGATTATGTAAAGATTTATCCTCCAGGATGATAATTAGAGTGGTATTTGTAACTGAAATACTAAAAAAGCCTAGATATTCATTAATAGACATTTTGGTGATCATACAATGGGGTAGTACATAGTCAGTTAAAAAATGACTGGATTTGGAAGAAAGATGTGTGTAATATTTTTTAGGTGAAAATGTGAGTTGTAGATCAGAAAAATTACAAGATTCCACATTTGGAAAAAAAGTGTGTTTGTGTGTGTGTCTGTGTGTATAAATTCACAATGGAGTGTGTTTAAATTTAGGAACGAGTTAGGAAGGACAAATGGAATGTTAACAGTTACTAACTTCGGGAGGTGGACTGCATAGATGGAGTGTCCTTTATATAATTCAAACGACAAATGATGGGATTATAGGTAATTTTTGGTGCCTTTTAAATTATATACATATTTTTTAAAAAATCCTGATACAATGTCATTAGGCAGGATGAAAACCTTAAGGCCAGAGGAAGATACATGGGGAAACTTTGAGCCAACACTGCCCTCTGCTGGGAAAGTTGTGTCATGCACCGGCTTGGTGGTCGCTGAGACTTAACCCAGTCGAGCGACCTTCAGACCTGGTCTGCATGTCAGAATTACCAGGGCTGCACCCACGGAGAAGCGAATGGAACATGTTCACTACGGGGGCCAGGAATTTGTCCTGCGGTTGGTGTTGATCGTCGGATGTGGGTTCTTGTCTCCATCCTTCCATGTAGCTTTGCAAACTGAACTGGTTGAGGAAGTTAGTTGTGCTGGATTACGCAGGAGGTTTTAGCAGAGCCAGAACTAGAACCCAGATCCCTTGATTGCTAGCCCAGAAAATTCTTTTAAATCCCCCCTCATTTCCGAGAACCTCTACCAAGTGTCCATTTAATTCTGAAAAAATCTCCCTTCAGATAGAGGGAAAATGCATGGAAATAAAGGCACTGCAAACTTTAGAAAATAAAATTATTTCCTACTTTCAAAGTTAAACTTTTTTTTGTAAAAAGTAAAAATAGTCTTCCTGTTTTCCCAGCATCTTCACGTGTGAAAGTAGACACCCCACAAATGAGCAGTTTATGAGAAAACTACTTTATGCACAGTGTATTTCTAAACTAACAAAGTGACTTCAGATCCTTGATGAGCATTAAATTATCAAAAGTATTCAAATACTCAAGAAAGAAAAACAAAGCTGGAGGCATCATGTTCCCTGATTTTAAACAATATTACAAGACCTTCGTCATCAAAACGGTATGGTATTTGCATAAAAACAGACACATAGATCAATGGAACATAATAGAGAGCCCAGAAATAAACCCATGTATATATGGTCAATTAACTTACAACAAAAGAGCCAAGAATATACAGTGGGGAAAGGACAGACTCTTCAATAAATGGTATTGGGAAAACTGGACAGCCACATTCAAGAGAATGAAACTGCACCGCTATGTTACACCACATACAAAAGTAAACTCAAAATGAACAGAAGACTTGGATGTAAGACCAGAAACCATAAAACTCTTAGAAGAAAACACAGGCAGTAAGCTCCTTGACATCAATCTTGGCAATGATTTTTTGGATCTGACTCTAAAAGCAAAGGCAACAAAAACAAAAATAAACAAGTGGGACTACATCAAACTAAAAAACTTCTGCACAGCTAAGGGAACCTTCACAAAATGAAAAGGCAACCTACTAAATGGGAGAAGATATTTGTACATCATATATCTGATAAGTGTTAATATCCAAAGTATTTAAAGAAGTCATACAACTCAATATCAAGCAAAAGCAATCTGATTAAAAAATGGAAAGGTGATCTGACCTTAAGCCAATAAGAAACATCCCTATCTGACAGTCTTACTTATTTTTCAGAAGCCCTTTTTTTCAGGGAGTTATTTAGTATTCTCCCATGTAAGCATGTCACATTAATTCATTTAGCAATTTAAAAAGTATTCAAATACTTCCCCAAACTGCTTTTCTACATGACCTCATCATTACCGGATATTTTTGTATCTATAAGCAGGGAACTTTTGGAAACACAGGTATGGGAGTGGGATTTATTCTGTTGGGGCAGGAGGAATGGGATATTGGATATTGGACATATCCAGGATAGGGGAACCCAGAGTGAAGTGGTGAGGTGTTTGAATGTATAGGGGGTGCCAGGGATTCAGAGCATGGAGGCTGCCCAGGAATGGAAGAGGTAAGAGGGAGCAGAAAACAGGTGTATCAGGGCCAGGCAGGGGCTCCTTGGAGAACAGCTGCATACATCAGTGGTTTCTCAACTCTGCTGCATGTTAGAACCACGGCGGTGGCTGAAAAATATCCCCAGGGACATTAGGTCCTAATCCCTGGAAGCATGTGAATGTTACCTTATTTGGAAAAAAGGTCTTTGCATATGTGTTTAAATTAAGGATCTTGAGATGAGGAGGTAATCTTGCATTATCCAGGTGGGCCCTAAATGCCATTGTGAGTACCCTTGTTAGAGAGCGGTGGATAGACACGCACAGTGGAGAAGGGGATGTGAAGAAGTAGGCAGAGGATGGAGTGATGCGGCCACACGTCAAGGGATGCTGGCAGCTGCCAGAAGCCGGAAGAGACAAGGAACTGATTCTTCCCCAGAGCCTCTGGAAGGAGCACAGGACTGCAGTCACCTTGATTCTAGCCCAGTGATACTGATTTCTGACTTCTGGTCTCCAAAACTGGGGGAGAATAAATTTCTATTATCTTAAGTTACTCCATTTGTGGTGATTTGTTTGTTACAGCAGCTCCAGGAGACTAATAAAACCACTCAGGGGGATTCTAAACATTCCAATGGCTAGAGTGCCCCCCAGGCCAATCAAATAAGGATGCCCAGGAGTTGGAGCCAAGCATCACGATTTATTAAAGATCCCCAGGTGATGTCATGTTCACAGATCCCTTCCTCTTATTTCAAAATCTGCCCCATTTGCCTTTCTTGGAGTTGGATAGTCCAGCCATTAGGGATTTGCTCCTTGGCGTTTCTTGATCTGCTGCCTTAGCCATTTCCTAGCTGTACCTGGGGCAGAACTTGCTCCTGATTTCAAATGATAATCCAGACATTTTCTTAGTTCAGACTAGTTAGCTCCAAAGGGAGTGTGGGGATAGAGTGGGTACCCTCATATTTTGAAGAAGAAGAAGAAGCTTCATTTTGTTCGCTTACCCAGTAATTTGTCTGAGTTATCTTTGACTTCAGTTATTACCTTCCAATGAACTATTGGATTCTAAGCTCAAAATAACAGCACGTTGTGGTTGGTCCTTGAGAAATTTTTAAAGAAAGTGAAATGAGTCTTATGGTGCATCAGCCTCCCTTCCTTTTAGGGATCCCTCTGTTAGGGACCTAGTGCCCTCCCCTATCTTCCCGATGCAGCTCACAGGCTCTTTCCACTCACAGCCTTCCCTATTGGTGAACCACTGCACCTTAAAGAGCTTACTAGTTCTGTGTCCTCTAGCTCTGAGCCAAGGGGAATGGCACCCACTCTAATAAGACACAGTCTGGAACCTCCAGGGTTTGAACAGGAAGGAGAAGGTCCTGGTGAAGGGCTGCTGACTGAGCAATCTCAGCTCTGCTCTTTCACGTCTGTAGTCATCTTAGGGTTGAACGTCCAGCCTCAAGAATTTGCTTCTCAACCTTTAACTCTCTTATCTCATAGCTAGGATAACCCGGGACTGTAAAGAAACGGTGAATTTTACTCTCCAGAGAGCAAAAGGAATTAAGCAGAGTATTACCCTCTATAAAAGAGGCAGCTTGGGCTTCCCTGGGGCCGCAGTGATTGAGAGTCCGCCCGCCGATGCAGGGAACACGGGTTCGTGCCCCGGTCCGGGAAGATCCCACATGCCGCGGAGCGGCTGGGCCCGTGAGCCGTGGCCGCTGAGCCTGCGCGTCCGGAGCCTGTGCTCCGCAACGGGGGAGGCCGCAACAGTGAGAGGCCCGCATACCGCAAAAAAAAAACAACAACAAAAAACAGATGCAGCTTGGGCTTCCCTGGTGGCGCAGTGGTTGAGAATCTGCCTGCCAATGCAGGGGACACGGGTTCGAGCCCTGGTCTGGGAGGATCCCACATGCCGCGGAACAACTAGGCCCGTGAGCCACAACTACTGAGGCTGCGCGTCTGGAGCTTGTGCTCCGCAACAAGAGAGGCCGTGACAGTGAGAGGCCCACGCACCGCGATGAAGAGTGGCCCCTGCTCACCGGAACTAGAGAAAGCCCTCGCACAGAAACGAAGACTCAACACAGCCAAAAGTAAATAAATAAACTGATAAATTCCTACCCCCAACATCTTCTTTTAAAAAAAAAAAAAAAAGATGCAGCTTGCAAAGTAGATCTCACCAAAACTTGCCTACCGTCTGGAGCTTCTGGGCCCTGTCCTGCTCCCTTGGGAGTTGTGGAGGGAAAAGAGGACCCTTCTAAAAAATTCTCCCTTTTCACTTTAGCATCTTCTTTTCACTTTTTGTGACAGACTCATTTCCTAGGTCAGGGGTAGGAAGGCTTGTTTCTAGTGCAGGTCGGACAGGATTCTGATTGTCTAACATAGGATACTCACCAGAGCTTTTGAGTAACTAAAACCACACGTGTGCAAGGATATGGGAAGCTGGGGAAACACACAACTATCCTTCACATCTATCCTCTGATACAGTGATCCCTTGATGGCAAATACTGACTTACTGCGATCTCTTTTAGAAAGCATTTTTACTTTTTAATACACTTTCAATGCTTTAGTATGGAGGAGTGAGTCAGGCCTAGGGCAGCAGTGCACGCTTGTGTGCCTTCCTGCGTGTACGTGTGTTCCTGTGTATTTGTGGGACAGTGAAGGGTCCCTCCGATGCAACAGAACTCAGCGGTGTCGAACATGCTCAGTGGCACGGGTGCTCTGGGTGCTAAAATATATATTGATTTTTTTTTACAACTTTATTGGAGTATAATTGCTTCACAATGGTGTGTTAGTTTCTGCTTTATAACAAAGTGAATCAGTTATACATATACATATGTTCCCATATTCCTTCCCTCTTGCGTCTCCCTCCCTCCTACCCTCCCTATCCCACCCCTCCAGGCAGTCACAAAGCACTGATCTGATCTCCCTGTGCTATGCAGCTGCTTCCCACTAGCTATCTACCATACGTTTGGTAGTGTATATATGTCCATGCCTCTCTCTCGCTTTGTCACAGCTTACCCCTCCCCCTCCCCATATCCTCAAGTCCATTCTGAAGTAGGTCTGTGTCTTTATTCCTGTTTTACCCCTAGGTTCTTCATGACATATTTTTTTTCTCTTAAATTCCATATATATGTGTTAGCATATGGTACTTGTCTTTCTCTTTCTGACTTACTTCACTCTGTATGACACACTCTAGGTCTATCCACCTCATTACAAATAGCTCAATTTCGTTTCTTTTTAAGGCTGAGTAATATTCCATTGTATATATGTGCCACATCTTCTTTATCCATTCATCTGTTGATGGACACTTAGGTTGTTTCCATTTCCAGGCTATTGTAAATAGAGCTGCAATGAAAATTTTGGTACATGACTCTTTTTGAATTATGGTTTTCTCAGGGTATATGCCCAGTAGTGGGATTGCTGGGTCATGTGGTAGTTCTATTTGTAGTTTTGTAAGGAACCTCCATAGTGTTCTCCATAGTGGTTGTACCAATTCACATTCCCACCAGCAGTGCAAGAGTGTTCCCTTTTCTCCACACCCTCTCCAGCATTTATTGGTTCTAGATTTTTTGATGATGGCCATTCTGACTGGTGTGAGATGATATCTCATTGTAGTTTTGATTTGCATTTCTCTAATGATTAATGATGTTGAGCATTCTTTCATGTGTTTGTTGGCAGTCTGTATATCTTCTTTGGAGAAATGTCTATTTAGGTCTTCTGCCCATTTTTGGATTGGGTTGTTTGTTTTCTTGTTATTGAACTGCATGAGCTGCTTATAAATTTTGGAGATTAATCCTTTGTCAGTTGCTTCATTTGCAAATATTTTCTCCCATTCTGAGGGTTGTCTTTTGGTCTTCTTTATGGTTTCCTTTGCTGTGCAAAAGCTTTTAAGTTTCATTAGGTCCCATGTGTTTATTTTTGTATTTATTGCCATTTCTCTAGGAGGTGGGTCAAAGAGGATCTTGCTGTGATTTATGTCATAGAGTGTTCTGCCTATGTTTTCCTCTAAGAGTTTGATTTTCTGGCCTTACATTTAGGTCTTTAATCCATTTTGAGCTTATTTTTGTGTATGGTGTTAGGGAGTGATCTAATTTCATACTTTTACATGTCCCTGTCCAGTTTTCCCAGCACCACTTATTGAAGAGGCTGTCCTTTCTCCACTGTACATTCCTGCCTCCTTTATCAAAGATAAGGTGACCATATGTGCGTGGGTTTACCTCTGGGCTTTCTATCCTGTTCCATTGACCTATCTTTCTGTTTTTGTGCCTGTACCATACTGTCTTGATTACTGTAGCTTTGTAGTATAGTCTGAAGTCAGGGAGCCTGATTCCTCCAGCTCCATTTTTCGTTCTCAAGATTGCTTTGGCTATTCGGAGTCTTTTGTGTTTCCATACAAATTGTGAAATTTTTTGTTCTAGTTCTGTGAAAAATGCCAGTGGTAGTTTGATAGGGATTGCATTGAATCTGTAGATTGCTTTGGGTAGTAGAGTCATTTTCACAATGTTGATTCTTCCAATCCAAGTACATGGTATATCTCTCCATCTATTTGTATCATCTTTAATTTCTTTCATCAGTGTCTTATAATTTTCTGCATACAGGTCTTTTGTCTCCATAGGTAGGTTTATTCCTAGGTATTTTATTCTTTTTGTTGCAATGGTAAATGGGAGTGTTTTCTTGATTTCACTTTCAGATTTTTCATCATTATTATATAGGAATGCCAGAGATTTCTGTGCATTAATTTTGTATCCTGCTACTTTACCAAATTCATTGATTAGCTCTAGTACTTTTCTGGTAGCATCTTTAGGATTCTCTATGTATAGTATCATGTCATCTGTAAACAGTGACAGCTTTACTTCTTCTTTTCCGGTTTGGATTCTTTTTATTTCCTTTTCTTCTCTGATTGCTGTGCCTAAAACTTCCAAAACTATGTTGCATAAGAGTGGTGAGAGTGGGCAACCTTGTCTTGTTCCTGATCTTCGTGGAAATGGTTTCAGTTTTTCACCATTGAGGACGATGTTGGCTGTGGGTTTGTCATATATGGCCTTTATTATGTTGAGGAAAGTTCCCTCTATGCCTACTTTCTGCAGGGTTTTTATCATAAATGGGTGTTGAATTTTGTCGAAAGCCTTCTCTGCATCTATTGAGATGATCATATGGTTTTTCTCCTTCAATTTGTTAATATGGTGTATCACGTTGATTGATTTGCGTATATTGAAGAATCCTTGCATTCCTGGGATAAACCCCACTTGATCATGGTGTATGATCCTTTTAAGGTGCTGTTGGATCCTGTTTGCTAGTATTTTGTTGAGGATTTTTGCATCTATGTTCATCAGTGATATTGGCCTGTTGTTTTCTTTCTTTGTGACATCCTTGTCTGGTTTTGGTATCAAGGTGATGGTGGACTCGTAGAATGAGTTTGGGAGAGTTCCTCCCTCTGCTATATTTTGGAAGAGTTTGAGAAGGATAGATGTTAGCTCTTCTCTAAATGTTTGATAGAATTTGCCTGTGAAGCCATGTGGTCCTGGGCTTTTGTTTGTTGGAAGATTTTTAATCACAGTTTCAATTTCAGTGCTTGTGATTGGTCTGTTCATATTTTCTATTTCTTCCTGATTCAGTCTTGGCAGGTTGTACATTTCTAAGAATTTGTCCATTTCTTCCAGGTTGTCCACTTTATTGGCGTAGAGTTGCTTGTAGTAATCTCTCATGATCTTTTGTATTTCTGCAGTGTCAGTTGTTACTTCTCCTTTTTCATTTCTAATTCTATTGATTTGAGTCTTCTCCCCCCCCGCCTTTTTTTTTTCCAATACGCAGGCCTGTCACTGTTGTGGCCTCTCCTGTTGCGGAGCACAGGCTCTGGATACGCAGGCTCAGTGACCATGTCTCACGGGCTCAGCCGCTCCGTGGCATGTGGGATCTTCCCAGACCGGGGCACGAACCCATGTCCCCTGCATAAGCAGGCGGACTCTCAACCACTGAGCCACCAGGGAAGCCCTCTTCTCCCTTTTTTTCTTGATGAGTCTGGCTAATGGTTTATCAATTTTGTTTATCTTCTCAAAGAACCAGCTTTTAGTTTTATTGATCTTTGCTATCGTTTCCTTCATTTGTTTTTCATTTATTTCTGATCTGATTTTTATGATTTCTTTCCTTCTGCTAACTTTGGGGTTTTTTTGTTCTTCTTTATCTAATTACTTTAGATGCAAGGTCAGGTTGTTTATTCGAGATGTTTCCTGTTTCTTAAGGTGGGATTGTATTGCTATAAACGTCCCTCTTAGAACTGCTTTTGCTGCATCCCATAGGTTTTGGGTCATTGTGTCTCCACTGTCATTTCTTTCTAGGTATTTTTTAATTTCCTCTTTGATTTCTTCAGTGATCACTTCGTTATTAAGTAGTGTATTATTTAGCCTCCATGTGTTTGTATTTTTTACAGATCTTTTCCTGTAATGGATATCTAGTCTCATAGCATTGTGGTCGGAAAAGATACTTGATACACTGTCAATTTTCTTAAATTTACCAAGGCTTGATTTGTGACCCAAGATATGATCTATCCTGGAGAATGTTCCATGAGCACTTGAGAAAAATGTGTATTCTGTTGTTTTAGAATGGAATGTCCTATAAATATCAATTAAGTCCATCTTGTTTAATGTATCATTTAAAGCTTGTGTTTCCTTATTTATTTTCATTTTGGATGATCTGTCCATTGGTGAAAGTGGGGTGTTAAAGTCCCCTACTATGAATGTGTTACTGTTGATTTCCCCTTTTATGGCTGTTAGTATTTGCCTTATGTATTGAGGTGCTATGTTGGGTGCATAAATATTTACAATTGTTATATCTTCTTCTTGGATCGATCCCTTGATCATTATGTAGTGTCCTTCTTTGTCTCTTCTAATAGTCTTTATTTTAAAGTCTATTTTGTCTGATATGAGAATTGCTACTCCAGCTTTCTTTTGGTTTCCATTTGCATGGAATATCTTTTTCCATCCCCTTACGTTCAGTCTGTATGTGTCTCTAGGTCTGAAGTGGGTCTCTTGTAGACAGCATATATATGGGTCTTGTTTTTGTATCCATTCAGCCAATCTGTGTCTTTTGGTGGGAGCATTTAGTCCATTTACATTTAAGGAAATTATCGATATGTATGTTCCTATTCCCATTTTCTTAATTGTTTTGGGTTTGTTGTTGTAGGTCTTTTCCTTCTGTTGTGTTTCTTGCCTAGAGAAGTTCCTTTAGCATTTGTTGTAAAGCTGGTTTGGTGGTGCTGAACTCTCTCAGCTTTTGCTTGTCTGTAAAAGTTTTAATTTCTCCATCAAATCTGAATGAGAGATCCTTGCTGGGTAATCTTGGTTGCAGGTCTTTCTCCTTCATCACTTTAAGTATGTCCTGCCAGTCCCTTCTGGCTTGCAGAGTTTCTGCTGAAAGATCCGCTGTTAACCTGATGGGGATTCCCTTGTGTGTTATTTGTTGTTTTTCCCTTGCTGCTTTTAATACATTTTCTTTGTATTTAATTCTTGACAGTTTGATTAATATGTGTCTTGGCGTATTTCTCCTTGGATTTATTCTGTATGGGACTCTCTGTGCCTCCTGGACTTGATTAACTATTTCCTCTCCCACATTAGGGAAGTTTTCAACTATAATCTATTCAAATATTTTCTCAGTCCCTTTCTTTTTCTCTTCTTCTTCTGGAACCCCTATAATTTGAATGTTGGTGCATTTAATGTTGTCCCAGAGGTCTCTGAGACTGTCTTCAGTTCTTTTCATTCTTTTTTCTTTCTTCTGCTCTGCAGTAGTTATTTCCACTATTTTATCATCCATGTCACTTATCCGTTTTTCTGCCTCAGTTATTCTGCTATTGATCCCTTCTAGAGTATTTTTAATTTCAGTTATTGTGTTGTTCATCACTGCTTGTTTCATCTTTAGTTCTTCTAGGTCCCTGTTAAATGTTTCTTGCATTTTGTCTATTCTATTTCCAAGATTTTGGATCATCTTTACTATCATTATTCTGAATTCTTTTTCAGGTAGACTGCCTATTTCCTCTTCATTTGTTAGGTCTGGTGGGTTTTTATCTTGCTCCCTCACCTGCTGTGTGTTTTTCTGTCTTCTCATTTTGCTTATCTTACTGTGTTTGGGGTCTCCTTTTTGCAGGCTGCAGGTTCGTAGTTCCTGTTGTTTTTGGTGTCTGTCCCCAGTGGCTAAGGTTGGTTTGGTGGGTTGTGTAGGCTTCCTGGTGGAGGGGACTAGTGCCTGTGTTCTGGTGGATGAGGCTGGATCTTGTCTTTCTGGTGGGCAGGTCCACGTCTGGTGGTGTGTTTTGGGGTGTCTGTGGACTTATTATGATTTTAGGCCGCCTCTCTGCTAATGGGTGGGGTTGTGTTCCTGTCTCGCTAGTTGTTTGGCATAGGGTGTCCAGCACTGTAGCTTGCTGGTCGTTGAGTGAAGCTGGGTGCTGGTGTTGAGATGGAGATCTCTGGGAGATTTTCCCCGTTTGATATTATGTGGAGCTGGGAAGTCTCTTGTGGACCAGTGTCCTGAAGTTGGCTCTCCCACCTCAGAGGCACAGCACTGACTCCTGGCTGCAGCACCAAGAGCCTTTCATCCACATGGCTCAGAATAAAAAGGAGAAAAAGTAGAAAGAAAGAATTAGTAGAAGTAGAAAGAAAGAAAGAAAGAAAAAGAATGGAGGGAGGGAGGAAGGAGGGAAGGAAGGAAAAAAGAAAGAAGATAAAGTAAAATAAAATAAAGTATGATAAAATAAAATAAAGTTATTAAAATAAAAAATAATTATTAAGAAAAAAATTCCATAAACGCCTCCCTAAAAATAAAACGGACAGAGAGAAACCTGGGACAAATGGTGGAAGCAAAGCTATACAGACAAAATCTCACACAGAAGCATACACATACACACTCACAAAAAGAGGAAAAGGGGAAAAAATCATAAATCTTGCTCTCAAAGTCCACCTCCTCAATTTGGGATGATCCCTTGTCTATTCATGTATTCCACAGATGCAGGGTACATCAAGTTGATTGTGGAGCTTTAATCCGCTGCTTCTGAGGCTTCTGGGAGTGATTTCTCTTTCTCTTCTTTGTTCTCACAGCTCCCAGGGCTCAGCTTTGGATTTGGCTCCACCTCTGCGTGTAGGTCGCCGGAGGGCGTCTGTTCTTCGCTCAGGCAGGACGGGGTTAAAGGAGCAGCTGCTTCTGGGGCTCTGGCTCACTCAGGCCGCGGGGAGGGAGGGGCACGGAGGCGGGGCGAGCGTGCGGCGTCAGAGGCCGGCGTGACGTTGCACCAGCCCGAGGCGCGCAGTGCGCTCTCCCGGGGAAGTTGTCCCTGGATCCCGGGACTCCGGCAGTGGCGGGCTGCACAGGCTCCCTGGAAGGGGGGCGTGGACAGTGACCTGAGCTCGCACACAGCTCTCTTGGCAGCGGCAGCAGCAGCCCCAGTGTCCCACGCCCGTCTCTGGGGTCCGCGCTTTTAGCCGCGGCTCACGCGCATCTCTGGAGCTCCTTTAAGCAGCGCTCTTAATCCCCTCTCCTCGCGCACCAGGAAACAAAGAGGGAAGAAAAAGTCTCTTGCCTCTTTGGCAGCTCCAGACTTTCCCCCGGACTCCCTCCTGGCTAGCTGTGGCACACTAACACCCTTCAGGCTGTGCCGCCAGCCCCACTCCCCTCCCTGTGCTCCGACCGAAGCCGAAGCCGAAGCCTCAGCTCCCAGCCCCACCCGCCCTGGCAGGTGAGCAGACAAGCCTCCCGGGTTGGTGAGTGCTGGTCGGCACCGATCCTCTGTGCGGGAATCTCTCCGCTTTGCCCTCTGCACTCCTATGGCTGCGCTTTCCTCCGCGGCTCTGAAGCTTCTCGCCTCCGCCACCCGCAGTCTCCGCCCGCGAAGGGGCTCCTAGTGTGTGGAAACGTTTCCTCCTTCACGGCTCCCTCCCACTGGTGCAGGTACCGTCCCTATCCTTTTGTCTCTGTTTATTCTTTTTTCTTTTTCCCTACCCAGGTACGTGGGGAGTTTCTTGCCTCTTGGGAGGTCTGAGGTCTTCTGCCAGCGTTCAGTAGGTGTTCTCTAGGAGTTGTGCCACGTGTAGATGTATTTCTGGTGTATCTGTGGGGAGGAAGGTGATCTCCGCGTCTTATTCTTCCGCCATCTTCCCCGGAAGTCCCAAATACATGTTGATTGACTGAGAATCCAGTGTTCCTCCTTCGCTGAGATGGCGGCGTAGGTTTGGGAATTGGGGAGGAAGGGAGAGTGTTGCCTCTGCTTGCTGCAAGGCCCATGGACAGGAAACAGGTGGCTTTGAGAAGCTCAAGCCTGAAGATGCTTTTAATCTCCTTAGGCTTTCAGAAGTGTAGGCTGCTATCATTTTTTTGCTTACACCACCAACTGCCTACGCCAGCCCTAACCCGAATCCAGTGCTAACCCTTCCCCTCTCCCCTGCTGTTGCATTCCTGCAGGGTGAGCATCCTCTCTCACTGCTGGCTCAGCTCAGCACCAGTTCCCAGGCCAATTTAACTTGAGATAGGAGCCCTCTAAACTGCTTCTTTTTAGCGGTTCTTGTATCCCCCAGACACACACACACACACACACACTCACACACATTATAGTGGGGACATGGTATCCAGTCACCCTCTTTGCTGCTATAGCCACAGACCTCTGCCTTATTTCCCACTGGGATATACGATATGTAAACTTAGCCTTATAACAGGGCTCTTTTTCAAAGTTCCAGAGCCTGAGCCTTTGCTATGCGCCCAAAATATTTTTTGTCACTTGTCCCTTGGCTCATTCTGTATTTACTAAGTGTCTGCTCACTTAGTAAATACCCAGTGTCCATGCTGGGCGTGGGGCTTGGTACCTGCACAAGGAGTTCCTGCTCGGACTCCCTGGCAGTGTCTGTCCCATCCTTCTCATCTGTCTGGGAGGCGGAGTCCTGGGATTCCCACCTGCACCTCCCCGCTGCGTGCTGGTATGTCTGGACCTCAGGGTCCTGATCACCCCAAGGCTCAGGCTGGTGGCAAGGAACATCTTGTTACTTTTCCCTTGAACTGCGGTGGGAGAGGCCTGCTTGAGCCTCCAGGGACAGCCCATTCTGGTACCAAGAACAGCCTTTTCCAATCCTGTCCAGCCCCAGGGGGAATATTGAGAGCTGACTGTGGCCTGTGTCACATCGTCTGCCTCATCATGTGCTCATTAGCCAAGTCCTGCAATGTCCGGGTAAAGCATAGCAGCCTGTAGGGTGAGGTGCAGTGTGAGCGTGTGTATAACGTGTGCCTAATGGCGCCATTGTTGGCATAAAAGGATCTCTAGGAGGAGAAAATTAAACTATCAGCTGGAGAAAGAAGCCTCCCAAAGTCAAATGAATCAGTTCCTTAAAAAGGAATGAAATTGTGCCATTTTCAGAGACGGGGATGGATCTAGAGCCTGTCATACAGAGTGAAGTCAGAAGGAGAAAAATATTGCATATTAACGCAGATATGTGGAATCTAGAAAAATGGTACAGTTGAACTTATTTGCAAAGCAGAAATAGAGACACAGACGTAGAGAACAAACGTATGGACAGCAAGGGGGGCGGGGGTGGGTGGGATGAATTGGGCGATTGGGATTGACATATATACACTATTGATACTATGTATAAACTAGATAACTAATGAGAACCCACTGTATAGCACAGGGAACTCTACTCAGTGCTCTGTGGTGACCTAAATGGGAAGGAAATCCAAAAACGAGGGGATACATGTGTACGTGTGGCTGATACATTTTGCTGTACAACAGAAACTAACATAACACTGTAAAGCAATTATACTAAAAAAAAAAAAAAGAATGTCTTGAGTTTAAAAGATAGAGAGGGAGGCAGATTAGCATGGGGTGGGCAGAGGGTGGGCAGGGGACGGCCAGCTAACCTTAGGGAGCAAAGAACTGGGTCGAGGGGCATCCCTGGTGGTACAGTGGTTAAGAATCTGCCTGCCAATTCAGGGGACACGGGTTCGAGCCCTGGTCCGGGAAGATCCCACATGCTGCGGAGCAACTAAGCCAGTGCGCCACACTCTCTGCAACTAGAGAAAGCCCACGTGCAGCAACGAAGACCCAATGCAGCCAAAAATAATAAATAAATAAATTTATATTAAAAAAAAAGAACTGGGTCGAGAGTCCTGGGTCCTACATATCTGTCTGCCATTAAGCCCATTGTGTGTCCAGAGTCTATTAACCATGTGTTTTGCTGCTTTGATATTTGAAGCCTTGCTCAACCCCGAGGGACTGCCCCTCCCAGGCTTGGCCAGTTCCTAGGTACAGTAAAGGACTCATCTGAGAGCGTGCCTTTCACATGCCTACCAACCAATCCAGAGCCTGTTCCTAAATCCCCTCCTTTATTGGGCTCTTGCATCTGGGCCACTCTCTCTTTTTGCCCTAATCACCGCAGGGCCAGCTAGAGACAGCCCTTATGCCCCAGAGCTCGCTGAAATGATTCAACTAGCCAGTCCTACACCTGCTTGCCCTGCCCTGCCCGCTGTTTCCTGGGAAACCACAATAAAGGCAATTGCCTGCAATTCCCCTCATTCCCTCTGCCTCTTGACTGACCCTGGTGCTTCCTGTGTGCGCCCCGCCCCCATGGCAAGGTGTGCCCCCTCCTCTAGGGTATGATGGGTAACAAACTGTCTTTTCAGTGGCCATAGCCTCCTGGTCTGTTGGCCTCACACAATAATAATAACGCTTCAAAGGTACAAGGAAGTCTGAGCTTCAGTTTTCTATGTTTATTTATTGGCTGCGCCACGTGGCTTGCAGGATCTTAGTTCCCCGACCAGGGATTGAACCTGCGCCCTCGGCAGTGAAAGCATGGAGCCCTAACCACTGGACCACCAGGGAATTCCTCTGAGCTTCAGTTTTCTGATCACAAAAATGAGAGACTGGATTCAATGGACTTTTTTGGAGTCTCCTTTTAATGACCCAGATAGGCTTGTTTGCTTCCCCCCGAACTCCCTGAGAACCGGTAACCTTGGGCATCCTCCCCTCTCCTGGTCACTCGGGACGGAAGATGCTGCCCAGCTTCCTGCTCACTGCTGTGGGCATCCTTCCTAGCAATCCAAATGAAAGAACTCTGCCTCTTCAAGGTGGGGATTGGAATTCTGAATAAAAGTCAGATAATGCTAATGCAGACATCCTTTTGAAGTGAAAAGCTTCAAAAGAAAACGCTGAATTCAACTGCTTCAATGTGGAACTGTTTATTACCCAGATTTAAAATCTCCATTGATTAAGACTTGGCAACATGGATCTTCAATTTTTTTTGCTTTTCCAGAATCACAGATGTGCCCTTAGAGGCACGGTTGTCCCATTGCTCCCTCTCCCCCCAGCCCCCAAACAGGAGCCCCTTGGACAGTGTCTTTCCTTTTCTTTGATTGTGTTAAGAACACTTAACATAAGATCTCCCCTCTTAACAAACGTTTAAGTGTACAATCCAGTCTGATTAATATAGGCACAATGTTGTACAGCAGATGTCTAGAGCTTATCCCTCCTGCGTAACTGAAACTTCATGCTCGTCGAAGGACACTTCCTTATCCCCCTCCCCCCGAGCCTCTGACAACCACCATTTTACTCTCTGATTCTAGGAGTCTGACTATTATAGATGCCTCATATATATGGAATCATGCAGGATTTGTCCTACTGTCTGCTGTGTCTTAGAGGCAATTTTTTGGACTCTGGGGTTGCTCCAACGTGTCACATGGATGTCTTGACCTGGGCACAGGGCTTCAGGTGTAGCTGCCCAGCACGGGTCATGAGGGTTCACACACATCTTAGATCTAGGCTCCTTGCTGATGTGGCCCCAGGCAGAGAACACTCCTGGCTCTGTATTTGCAAGAAGAGTAGTTTTACTGTCTAAGTCCCCTAGATGGTGCTACTTGTCAAGTGTGAGTGTTTCTTTTCTTTTTGCCTTTTTTTTCTTTCTTTTGAAACTGCTGGCATCTCCCTGGGGCTCCCAGGCCGAAGCTAATGTCCCTTGCCTTAGTGGAAAGTTACTGCTGTCCGACCTGGTGAGTGATGTCAGAGATGATTTCTACTGGAAATAATCCTCACCTCTGGGTATTTCAAAATGATTTAGGGTATGAGTGTGTTGTATGACTTGTTTACGTGTGTGCACCTCGCTCTCATTCCTGGTCGCATGACTGTATCATCAGAAACACTGTGTGCGCGGAAGCAGGTTGGTCTTTACAGTGACCTGTCTGGGGAGGGAGAATGGAGAGAAGGGAGATGTCAGAATTAAGGTAGAGTCCATACCTTTTCTTCATCCCTTTCTCTCCCTGATTCAACTTTTCGTTAGATAAGAAAAATATCCAGAGACCCTGATCCATCACAGGCTTTCAAATGTCTCCCTTACCTGCTCTCCATCCTTCCTGAAATGCCACCGGGTCATATCCATTTTTTTGCATTGTCAGGAGTCTTCCTAACAAGTGTATATCCATTCACACCCATAGCTGACTGAAATCACTCTGATTTGGGAGTCAGAATTTTAACGATGGAGGTAAAAGGGTGCTTTAGGAATGTAAGGAGACTTTTTGTGATGTGAGGGCTGAAAATGGGGGAAGACCAGGGACATCATGAGGGGTGGGTGAAGACCTGGGGAGACGCCAGACAGTTGAAGGAAGCACTAAGATGGGAAGTGGGAGAAATGAAGGTACATTTTGCCAGGTAATGTTGAGGACCGCTGGCCTCCTATAAGAATGGGGCTCTTTTGATCCAACAGGGAGGCCCTGGGAGCAATCTCTTAGCAGAGGAGATGCTCACTGTACTTTGCTAGGGTCCCTGATACACGTCTGTGTGTACTCTAACCAACTGACAGGCATCTTATTTGTTCCCAGTAATTGCTTTATGTTGAGGAAGTCACTATAGAATAAACTCAGCCTTTTGGGAGGAGAAAAGTTTGGTTGCTCCTTGGTGAAAGCAGGTGGGCTGCAGCTCTTGGTGCAATTTGTTAGGTGCTATTGGCAACATCTTACGGTTTTGCTCTGTCATTTGAGGCCGCGGGAGGTCATCTGCTGATGAAGTAGGTCATCAGGAGAAAGGTGGGGCAAGGACAGGCTCAGGCTTCCTGATCCTCTGGGTTTTAGAGGAGTGAAATGTGAAGTGAGGAGAGAGATGGTCAGAAAAGGAACAGCAGTCACCCAAGTAGTGAGTTCAGTTGAATCAGTCATTTTCAGTTTTCTCTTTGTAGTTAATTTCCCTATTGCAGTCTAAAGCAAGACTTCTGTCCTGACTGCCCTTGTTTTCCCTCATTTCACTCTGTAAGCTTGATTCCAGCTTCTGTATTTTATAGTCCACGGATTTGGACATGCAAACAGTATGTTGAGGGAAGAAGGGTAGGAAAACTGAAGAGGGAAAGAAGGCTGACAAGCGAGCAGAGTCTCTTGCCTTCTGTGGTGTATGTCCTGACCCCCGGGACACAGGCTCGCAAGTTGACGCAGGCAAACCCACACTCCGCTGTGATGTGGTGGTGCTGTCTGACTCAGGTGATGGGAACACACCGTTCTTGCAACTTATCTGATTTCTTAAGTAGACCCAGGGTTCTAGTCTGTCTTACTTGCACACACCATCAACTTCTTCTAAGATGTTGGCTGATAAAGGCTTAAAATATTACCTCTCCTAGGGATTTTTGTATCTTAATTAAGACCTCTTGAATGAAATCCAAACTCCTTAGTTTGTTTTCAGTGTCCTCTATGCTCTGTTCCCAGTCTTACATTCCTAGATATACTCCCCTTTCAATGCCTTTCAAGGCAGCCACGTCTCTGGACAGTGAGCTCTTCCAAGGCAGGTGTATGATTTACTCTTTGGTTTTTGTGGTAGATACCTAATGAATCATGCTTCCCTAACTTCAAACCCCATATATTCTCTTCCCTCACTAAATCTGGATTGACCTCATGACTTGCTTGTACAAATAAAACATGGTGGAAATGATGTTGTGCAAGTGTCTGGGTCTAGGCCATAGGAGGCCTTGCGGCTTTTGCTTTTGCTCACTTGATGTAAGAGGGGAGCCCTGGAGTATGCAAGACCATGTGGAGAAGGAGAGGGCCATCTAGCCGCTAGCTGGTCACAGTCATCTTGGCGGAGATGCCAGACTATGCCTGAGGCCATCCTGGATTTTCCATTCCTGGTGAAATCATAAGCTGATTGTGGAGGGGTGATAAGCCATGCTCCTGAGCCCAGTGTAGATTGCAGAACTGTGAATAACTAAGTGGTGGTTGTTGTCCTAAGCCACTAAGTTCTGGGATATTTGTTTCACAGCAATAGAGAGCTGATACAGTGTTGTACATCATCTTTGTATCTGCATGCCAAACAGAGTTTCATTAGTTGGCTCAATATTTCTTAGGCATGCTTCACACCTTCTCATGCCCCCATGCTCATGTTCTTCCAACCTGGAAAAACTGATTTTTCCCTTTTATCTACCAAAACACAATGGATTCTACCTTCTCTGATGCCCCAACTAGGATTGATCCTCCTCCTTCTGAACTCCTTTGGTGTCTCCTGCTATTTGGCATATCCTGTCTTTGTGTATATGTCTTTCTCACTAATTAAATTTTAAACTTTTCAAGGTCAGGTTCTATTTTTTTAAACGTCTTTACTGAGATATAATTCACACACCAACAAATTCACTTGTTTGAAGCATACAATTCAATGGGTTTTAGTATATTTGTAGAGTTGTGCAACTATTACCACAATCTGAGTTTGGGATAATTTCATCACTCCAGAAGGAAACCCCATACCCATTCCACCCAACCCCTAGCCTGAGACAACCACTAATCTACTTCTAAAAAAAAAATGTTTGAAGTATAGTTTATTTGCAATGTTGAGTTCACTAATCTACTTTTGATTTCCATGGATTTAGGACTTTTTTTGGTCAAGCAGTGGAAGTCTAATCACTCTGTGTTGACTAATTGAGTGAAACCTCTAAACCTTTTTCAGACCAGAAATGATTGTGCAGTGGTCCAATTTCAGGTTCAGTGACAGGAGCAGAGAGGGACTTTTGCTGAGGAAGGTTTCCATGGCACTTCACACATTGCCCCATAGCTGCATCTCTGTTACTCCTCAGAGATGAGTGTTCTGGAGAAAGGACATGGTGGGATGTTGAGTCAAAGCTTGCCTCTGCTGGTTACCAGTTCTGAGGTCTAGCACTAGTTACCCACCTTCTCTCAGCTTTGGTTTCCTCAGTGGTAAGTCTTCATAAAGAGATCACACACAGGGTAGAGTTCCCTGTGCTATCCAGTAGGTCCTTATTAGTTATCTATTTTCTATATAGTAGTGTGTCTATGTCAATCCCAATCTCCCAATTTATCCCTTCCCTGGTAACCCCAATAAAAATTTTAAAAAAAGAAAAAAAAAAGAGATGACACACAGGGGACACCTCCCACACCTCCCATTGTACATACAAAGTTATTTCCCTTCTCGTAGCGCTTGTCCTTTCACTATCCTCCAGGTCCTCTTCCACCCCAGCTGCCCCACCCAACTCGGTTGCTTCCACCCCACCCAACTCTGCTCTGGGTGGATTGCTCTATTTGAATGAGAACTGGGTGGACCAAGGCACTGTGGGTGGGAGGTACCTGGAGAGCTGGGGACCGCGTCATGGCACCAGGAGGGTGATGTGATACCCTAGGACCAGACATTCCCAGATAGAAGACTCCCTGGATAGAATTCCATCAATCCCTTCCAAAGATAAGACTTTGGACCATGGCTCTTCCTCTTTTAGTTCTCTCTATAGTGGTTTTTGGGGGCACGTGTTTCTAGGCAGCCATTTAGTTGCAGACGAGGTTAGCTGCAGATTGCTGGTCTTTTAGTACAGATTGGCTGACATAGATTTGCTCACACAGAACACTGGGTAAGCTTTGTGGTGGTTTAGGGTCCCCTGGAAAAGGCAGGAGACAAAGACATATGTGGGCAAACACAGGGCTAGGCTCCTCTGAATATGCCGGTGGACTTGATGTACTCTGTTCTCTCTCAGCTTTCACAGTATTTACAACTGGGGCCGCATGTTTCACGCTGAACTCCTGCTCCTTGGGGAGCAGACTGTGCCACGTGCAATGCCACATGCTCTCTGCTGGGCATCCCCACCAGGGAGCTCCTGGGGGCAGGGGGATAAGACTGCACAAGCAGAGCAGCTTCGGTAGAGTCAGGGCATCCTTGGGACAGAGTTGTTCACTGTCATCACACAGGCAAGGTGGGAGGGACCCTGGCAAACACTGAGGGGGGGTTGCTCTCTAGCTTGGCCTCATGGGGCAGAACTAGCACATTCACCGTGCTCGGACTCTGATTGGTTCCCGCTTTGGGCCAAGAGGACCAAGAAGGGCCTTTTGCTCCTCAGTTTGCCCCTAGTCCTGTAGTCTCAATAGATGTAGCTCCAAAGCCTGGTGCTCTCCCCTCAAACCTGCCAGATGCTCTGGTGAAGCTCTGCATGTTCCGCCGGACACCACTGCGTCTTCCCATCTTTGCTCTGAGCCAGGCTGCTGGCTGCTCCGTGTAGCCCTCACCCCTCCCAGGGATGGAGTCGGCCATGGGGACCACGGAGGAGTTGGGAGGTTCAGATCACGGTTCCTTCCGCTGACTGTTAAGAGAATTCCCATCCCCAGCATGGTGGCTTCTGCAGGATTGAGGGTACCTACCTGTCCATCTAGCTCCGTCCTTGGTCAGAAGGGATCAACATGAGCTTCATTAGCGTCTTTCTTCTCAGACAAAGCCCGAGGGTGAAAGAGAGGAAGCTGTCGTAGGTGTGTCCTAAGTGCAGGAGCAGGGGCTGGGCATGTGAGGATGTGAGCGAAGACACGCAGGAGACTCGCTCTCTGACCCTTTTGATTGTTTTCTCCCCCAATCCCTTCTCCACTCCTGTACCCCAACACTCACAAAAATAGGAAGTGATGTCATCACACATGTGCATGCCTCCCCTTCCAGCAAGGATGGCTCCCTCCAGGTCACCACTTCCTGTTTCTGAGTCATCAGGAAGGTAATTTCCCTCTGATGCTCTATATCCTCAGGGACACTCTGATCACCAGCATCTACCCAGTCTCCACTTCTTCTATCCCTTCTTTTCTTTTAAATAAAAAAGAAAGCGCACCCCACCCCCCCTAAAAAAAAAAAAAGAAAAACTAAACTAAACACAGCGCAGCTGCTGGTCTGAGCTGCTGCAGGTTCACAAAATGCATGGTGGATTACAGCCATCAGCCCCTATTTGGAAGGATGGCTGAGTGCCTGGATTTAATTGGATAATTACAAGTGAAGATGATTCTGGAGAGCCTCTCCTTCTGTAAGAAGATCCGCCCTAGATCTTGACTACTAAGGGAAAGAGAGGTATTTGAGTGCTGTCCCAATATATAGAATGAATCCAAGTGCCAGAATAAGGTACCCCGGAGGAACAAGACGGCACTGGAAGGATTTGTTAAGAGTCAACTGAAGCAAATCTTCAAAGAGCCAGTTCTGTAGACAGCCCACTTCCCACTGCGTTTCCCCCCCTTCTCCTTTTCTCTCCCCCTCCTCCTTCCTTTGCAGTCCTCCCTCCCCCTTTCCCTCCGTCCCTCCCTTCATTCTTACGTCCTTCCCTCCCTCCCTCTCTCTCTCTCCCTTCCTTTCTTTCTTTTCTCTTTTCTTTCTTTCTCTTTCCTTCTTTCTTTCTTTCTTTCTTTCTCTTTCTTTCTCTTTCTTTTCTTTCTTTCTCTTTCTTTCTTTCCTTCTTCCTTTCTTCTCTTTCTTTCTTCTCTCTCTCTCTCTCCCTCCCTCTCTTATCCCTTCCTATTTCCCCTCCTTCTTCCTTAAATCATGCACCACACTTTCACTCGCTTTCTGCCTATTTTTCGCTCTCTCTGATTTTCACAGGAGGGAGTGACTAGTAAGATCAGGGATATAAAGCACGTGCTCAGGGCTCAGTAATTCATTTCCTAACCACTTACTGAATATACTAGATGCCAAGTGCTTTGCTAGGTGCAGGGCTCAGAGATGTGTAGGGTACCCTCCTGGCCTTCAAGAATCTCAGAGTCTGTGGAGACATTTTGTTTAATCCGTTCATCTGTGGATGGACACTGGGGTTATTAAATGATGTTTTAAATAAAACAGGGGCGGGATTAGAGGCTGGGAGGGTCAAGTGGAATTCAAAACGAGAGAAGTGAAAGGAAGCAAGGATCACAAGTGCATTTTTGGTGGATTTGCCTGGATTAGGGAAGGGGCATCCATTCTGCACAGGTTGGCGGCAAGAAAGCCAGCGGTGGAGTTGGGAAGATCTATAAATTCCTAAGGGCCCAGGACCCCCAAGAGACTTCCTACTAATTACCCCCAAATTCCTCGGCATAAGTCGGGAGGGAGGCCAGACCTGGCGGAGGTGGGGCACTTGGTGTGAGAAGGGGGAAGCACTGAATGGCCTCTCCAGGCTTTGCAGGGGGAGCTGGGGCTGGCAGATTGGAGACCTGGCCGCACCCCACGTGATTTCCTTCCCCACTCCCAGGGGGCTCCCCCTCTCTTCATAGCTGCTTCTTTGTTTTCCTTGCCCTCCGAGCTGTTAAATTTCAGTTGGGAGTAGAATCGAGGAGCTTTAAAGTCAGTGCCATGGAAATTTTGCAACAGAGGGAACTAGAAAACCTCTCCATCTGAGCCAGTCTCCCAGATCGAAACCTGGCCTCCCGGGAGTGTGGCCCCAGCCTCTGACTTCTCGAAGGGCCAGCGGGACCCGTGGCCCACAGCCTGGGCTTGGAGGCAGAGGACCGTCCTGGTCCTGGTGCCGCGTGGCCACGGGGCGGGCTGTGGAACCACTCTGATCCTCGCTGTGTTCATTGGCGGGGAGAGACGAGCCTAGGCTGTGTGAACCTCAAGGACAGTGACACAGGCACACTGTGGGTCACGACAGTGACCGCCCTGAGTGTCTGGACTGTTGGCTGCTCTACGGGACTCCTCTCCTCCCTGGCCGGTCACACCCTCGCCTCGTGCACTGGCGTTCCCCCGTCCACTGAATCCTAATCCCCTTCTTTTTTTTTTTTTAAAGTCTTTATTGAATTCGTTACAATATTGCTTCTGTTTTATGTTTTGGTTGTTTGGCTGCAAGGCATTTGGGATCTTAGCTCCCCAGCCAGGGATCGAACTCATCCCCCCTGCATTGGAAGGCAAAGTCCCAACCACCGGACCTCCAGGGAAGTGCCCTCATCCCCTTCTAATCCCATCCCGGTGAGAAGATATCAAGCGTCTGCAGCCTGGCCTGCGAGCGCCCCTCCCGTGGGGCGGGGGCGTGGTCTTCTGGGCTCCGCGGGCTGATACCATTTCCTGTATTATTTGGGCTCACTCACTGGGGTTAGTTTGGAAGCATGGCTTTGTGGGGCTTCTGGGAGCCTGGTTGGGAATTACGCAACCGCTTTAGTCTGGTGCACCGAAGCCGCTGCTTCCCAGAGCCAGGGGCCCTCAGCCGGAGACGATGTGCTGGGAAAGCGGGTGAAATTGAACTTCTTAGGTTCCCAGGGGGACAGAGGAGAGCGTGGCGGCTGTCTTCTCGCCAGAGGTCCTGACGAGGACCGATCTTGGTTGTGAGCCAGGTGATGAGGAAAGCGGGGTGCAGGATACACGGAGGTGGGTCCTCTCAGCCCTAAGTCCCCACGCTGGGGACAGGCTGGCCGCTGCGACTGGGAGAGAGAAGGGAGAAGAGGAGAAGCAGGGGAAGGCAGGGAGGAAACAGAGAACGGAAAGGAGAAGGGAGATGGAGGGGGCGGAGGGGGGCGGTGGAGAGAGGACGCTGCCACGTGCACAGGAAATGGCTTACTTTGCTGCAGACGCCCCTGCCTGCCGTAGCTTTCCCTCCTCGAGGTCTTTCTGTCCCCTTCTCCTCAAGTGCCCTTTCAGGGGCAGAACCTGCTGTTCTATAGGGTATGAAAGTGGAGGTTCCCAAGCTAAGGAGCTGGAGGAGGGGAAGGGCGACAAGAAAAGGCACCTTTGAGCTAAGGGGGTGACTCAGCCTAGACTCCTGTTTCATCCACCAAGGCAGACGTTGCCTGCTCTCCAATTCCTTCCCTGGCCTGCTGCAGGCCAGTCTATAGGAGCACATCCTCCATCAGTTTATTCATTGTCCACCGCGTGCCGGAAACTTCCATCACATCAGCTTTCTAAAGACTTGATCCCATCTTTTGAGGTAGGTGTTATCACTCCCATTTTACAGATGAGTGGTCTGGGGCTCAGAGAGGTTAAGGAGTATGCCTCGGGTCACACAGCTGTAAAGAGGCAAAGCCAGTTCTCAGCTCCGCTTCTGCCTGGCTCCAAAGCCATTCCTTAGGGCGCTTGACAAAACCCAAATTTTCTTTGATTCTCTCTCCAAAATGTGTCTGGATTCTGTCTACCTTCCTTCACACCCACTGATACATCCAGACCGGACCATTGTCATCTCTTAACTGGCAATTTGCAATAGCTTCTTAACTGATCACCCTGTTCCTGCGTTTGTCTCTGTCCATTGTGCTCTCCACAGGGCTCTAGAGAAATAATCTTAAAAGGTAAATTGGCTTAGGACACACCTACCCATAAAACTTAAGGGCTTCCTAGTGCAGTTGGGCTCAAATCTGAACTCCTTAATGTGGGCTGCAGGATCTGTAAGAGCTCACTCAGCTCTCTCCGAGGGTCTGAAACTCATTACGCAGTTTTATTAGTACCACTGTCTTCTTTACTTAGCGTGATCCAGCTACACTGGACATTCAGTTCTTTTCTACCTCAGAGCCTTAGCACATGCTGCTTTTTCAGAATGGAAGATGTTCCCTCCAATCTTCATCTGGCTAATTCTTATTCATTAGTTTGGATTTCATCTTAAATGTCACTTCCTTATAGAGAAGAGACCTTTCCTGAACCCTTCAACTGAATGAAACCATCCTTGTGCTTGGAGCTTCTTGGTTGGCAAAGAAGGAAACAGGATGAGTTACAAAGGTCTCATTGTCAGAAGAGAGAGAGAATGCTAGTTCTTCATGGGTGAGAGTTTCCTCTGGCACTGAATTCCTTCCCTAGGACTCATAAGCTAATGTAAACGGCAGACTCTCCTCAATATAAATCATATGATTAAGCGTGGCCTGGATGGACCACTCTCTGTGGGAAGACTTGCCAGGGAAGGCTTCACAGAGGAGATGGGTAAGACGTCTCCCTTGTGGATGGAAGGATTTGGATTAGCTAGAAGGGAAAACAGCCTGGCCATGGCTTGATGAAGTGTGGGAATGAAAGCACTGAAAGACCAGTGTGTAGTAGGCACCTCGTATATCTTAGCTTGGATTTTTCTAGTCCTTAAAGTTTCCTTAGTAATGCACACCTCTGCTGTGGTATCCACTGTGGCTTTTAGGCCAATCCACAGAGGGGCTAATCCCTGTCTGCCTCCTGTGTTCACTTCCTCTTTATCCACCCAAAGATTTCACCAACTCTGCCCAGCAGGGCTGGGACTAGGGTGCAGCAAGCGAGGCGCTGAGGGCATTTAGTGGGCGAGCCGAGCTTGAGGACCTGCTCAGATGGTTCACCCTGGGACACTAACTCCTGTGGGCCAGTGTCTGACCTTAGCCAATCAGGCCATCACCAGTTATGCTGAAAAAAGCAACAGAAACCTTGATTCAAGTGTGTAGGGAGGAAGTGGAGAGTGGCCCTAGAGAGAGGCCAGGAGTTGGGCACATTCATCCAAAAGGCCTTTCCAAAAACATCTGACTTCGTTTCTTTACATTGTCGAGAAGACTGTTAAAGCCCAGCTGCCTCTTATTAATCCTGTTTGGGCTGATCTCCTTCCTGCCAACCTAGCTCCCGGGCTGTGCCAGCATAAACGGCTAGGTGGAAGTGGAGGGCACACGGAGTGACGTCAGTGGCTAGGCCTGGGCTTCAGATCTCAGCCCAAGCAGCTGAGAACACAGCACCTTGGTCCTCTTCCAGTGAGAACAGAAAATGCTCTACCCACTGCCCTCGAAGGCCTGCAAGCCTTGGGGGGGACCGGAGGATGGATGGGAGAGCGTAGGGTGCCTATGCTGGGTGACTTAAGGTGTGGCCTGTAGACTCCAGGGCCATAAATCTTTCTCAGCAGGAGGTAGGGAAAGGAGCATGAGTCTGGGGGATCACAGAGCCCTGAGTCTGAATGTCGGCATTTCCTAATTGTATGACCTTGGGCGAGTGAACCAATATCTCTGAACAGCGTTTCCTCAATGGTAACGATGTGAATAATGATACCAGTACCCACCTAAGAGGGTTGTTGTTGGGATTAAAATGGGTTTCTTTACATGAAGGGTTCAGCACAGACAGGGTCTGGTGCAAAATAGATGCTCAACAAATGCTACCTCTCTCTTTCCCTCTCCCCTCCCTCCCTCCCTCCCTTCCTTCCTTCCTTCCTCCCTCATCCCCTCCCTCCTCTCTTCCCCTCCCCCTCCTCCCCCCAGTTTTCCTTCCTTCTCTTCTATCTTTTCCTCTCCCCCCCTTTCCTTCTCCTCCTTCAGAGAAAGCTAATACCTAACAGTCTGTGGGAGTTAGGGGAGTTAGGTGGGATGAAATCAACAAGGAACACAAACCTTGAAAGGCTTAGGAATCAGAGGCATCAGAATCTCAGTACCTCTGAAAGCTGAGAGACTAGGAAGGGGCAAAACACAGAAGGGCTGGCGGAAAGTTTGCACAAAGAACACTTAGGTACTCATATTCACTCTTTCTTCAGGCATCTAGGCAAGTGCCCCTCTACCTGCTTCTCGCCACCACACACTCCCCCCAAGATTGTAGACTTAGCCTGGCATTCATGTCATGTGCTAAAAACAGGTACTAAGGGAAACTTTGCAGCCTGAAGTGCAAAGGCAATATCCATGGGCTATTTAGATAAGTGAGATTCCCTTAGCCCCTTCTGCAGAGCCCACTCAGTGCAGGAGGCCAGGTGAGGAGAGTGGAGATTGTCTTCTGGGAAAACTGTCCAGCTCCAGACAAAGACCTAACAGAACAGGTGGATCCTCCCTGAAGCTCTGGTGAAGCTCACCAGGCAATTAGCCCTGCCTATGCATGAGAAACCTCTAATAAATGCTTTGTTCCTCACCATTAAGTATGAAAAGAGGAAGTCAAGAATCACCAAAATTTGAGGCAAGCCCAGAAGGTCAAACATTTGACCATTAGGAGCTCAAGAGGGAGAAAAAAAAAGAAAAAAAAAAAAGAAAATAGAGGGGTTAACTATCAAAGAAATGGGAACAAAATCTTCAAAGCATCTAGAGTCCTGTATTTCCAGTCCAGAAAAGCTTAGTGAATGCTTAGCCTAATGGATGAAAAAAAGAGGCCTCATGCAGGGCACATTATTGTGAAATATTAGGACCCTACCAGAGAGGAAGAAAGTAGATTATATGCAAAGGACCAGAAATCAGATAAGATTTTCAACCTTTTGGATATGGTGTAGCGGTGCCTTCCACATTCTGGGGGAAGAATGATTTCCCACCTAGTCCTAGTCCTAACAAAATGACCAGTCAGGAGTGAAGGCAGGTCTCCGGCTTCCCTGGTGGCACAGTGGTTAAGAATCCGCCTGCCGGGCTTCCCTGGTGGCGCAGTGGTTGAGGGTCCGCCTGCCGATGCAGGGGACACGGGTTCGTGCCCCGGTCCCGGAGGATCCCACATGCCGCGGAGCGGCTGGGCCCGCGAGCCGTGGCCGCGGAGCCTGTGTGTCCGGAGCCTGTGCTCCGCAGCGGGAGAGGCCACAGCAGTGAGAGGCCCGCGTACAGCAAAAAAAAAAAAAAAGAATCCGCCTGCCAATGCAGGGGACACGGGTTCGAGCCCTGGTCGGGGAAGATCCCACATGCCGTGGAGCAACTAAGCCTGTGTGTCACAACTACTGAAGCCTGCGCTCTAGGGCCCGTGAGCCACAACGACTGAAGCCTGCACACCTAGAGCCCGTGCTCCTCAACAAGAGAAGCCACCACAGTGAGGAGTCTGCACACCACAGCAAAAGAGTAGCCCCCGCTCGCCTCAACTAGAGAAAAGCCCGCGTGCAGCAACGAAGACCCAACGCAGCACCCCCCAAAAAAAAGAAAAAAAAAGAGTGAAGGCAGGTCTCAAAAAACATGTCTTCCTTGCACCCTTTTTTCAGAAAGCTACTGTAGGATGTGCTCCACCAAATGAGGATGAAAACCAAGAAATAGGAAGACTTGGAATCTAGGAATCACAGACAATAAAACCGATGGAAGTAAAGACAATAAAACCGATGGAAGTAAAGGAAATTATTAAGATGATGGATGGTAAAGGGAAGCTCAAGACAACAGAGAGGAGCAGCCTAGTGAGAAATCCTTCCGTATGAAAGGGATGATGGATGATTGTGTGAGAGACAGGTAACAAGTGGTAGATTTCCTGGTGTGTTTCATTGTATTGAGAGTTTTACTGTTCTTTTGGAAGGTGTGGGCTGAATTAGAGATAGACACTAGAAAGACAGATTGAAAACAAAAGCAATTATGCAAAACAAAATGTGTACAAGGAAAAACATTATCATAGTACACTAAATGTATAAAAATATATAGATATGTTAATATAATTGTTGAATAATAATTTCACCACTAAGCATAATGTAACTATATGGGGAGGATAGAGGGAGGGAAAAGGGATGTTTGTATGCCTGGTGGGGGATGGTGAGAGGTTGGTAAAGAGAACAGAATCCTTATATTCTGTAGTAGGAAGAGAAAAGATAATGTCAAACTATAAAAAGTTAAAATAGAGGATACATGGGCTATTTAGAAAAATGAGGATTATAGAAAAATATTTTTAAAATTATTAAGACATAGCACTGTTTGACTTCAAAAAAGCTATGCTTGTGCATTACTTTAATTAAGATAAAAAGAATGGGAAGTGAGGAGTGTTTATTGCACAGTTGGATTGTGAAGACCATCAACCAAAAGTGGGATTTTGAGTCATAGTGACTTTTTTAAGGATAGGAGAGGCTCAGGTGCATTTATAAGCTACAATCTGAGGGGGATGATAGAGAGAGATGGAAGATCCAGAAAAAAAGAGAGAGAATTCATGTTGCAGGATAAGATCTAAAGCAGAGGTAGGTGGATGAATTAACCTCAGAAAAATGTCCGGAGAGGGAAGGGTAGGTCTAGACACAGATGCATTTGGGATGCTGAGAGAGCTCTCACCTGAGGACACCTATTTTCTTTGGGAAATAAGAGAGAAGATGTGTCGCTAGAGTGAGGACCTTGTTAGGGAGACAGTTTAAGCAGAGTGTTAAAGTTGGAATCATTACTGTAGTGACTAGGGACAGAGAACTGACCTGGGCAGGTAACAGGGTATCTGAGCAGACCTGAGAATGGAAACTATGCCTTTGGAATGGCAAACCTTCCCAGCTGTGCATTTTCTCTAGTCACCTCTGCAATCCTGGGCAGCATGCATGTTGGGATATCGGGGATTTGCTAGATGAGCAAAGCCCCAGGACAGGACCGAGGAGCTGCAGGTGATGGAGAGAGACGATTGACGGTCTGTCGTGTAGGGTCTGGTCTAGAGAAGGGAGGAGATGAAGCAGAGAAGTGTGAACAGACTGGGAGAAAAGGCTGCAGGGGTTTGGTGTGCTCTGTGAAGATGGGGAGTAAAGTGGGAAAAAAGAGAGCGAGGGAGCTGAAGGACAGGGTGTTGTCCTTGGAAGTGGGCCCTAGAGTGTAAGAGGCTAAGATTCTGGCAGTGGGGCAGTTCTGCCGTGGACAGTTGACCTGAAGATGATGAAGCCAGGGTGCCCAGGATGAGGGCAATGCTCGAGGTGAGGAGAAGCTAGTGAGACGGATGCCAAAGTCTGACGAGTGAAGGTAGAGTTACTAGGAGGTCAGACATGAGTGCTGTGAGGCCAGGCAGAGAGTGGTAGAGCCAGATAGCCAGAGGGCCAAGAGGGAGGAACTTTCAAAAATGAAAATGAGAAGGTGGGAGAACATCCCAGCTCTAGAATATGGGACTTAGAAATGGGTACACTCCACATTCTACAGGGCTGTAAGGGAAGTGATGTCCTTGGGGAAGGGTCAGCTTCCGATATGGCAAGTTGATAGAGGGAGCACCTTTCAAAGGTGTGCCTGGGGTTTCTAGACTTTGACGATATCGGGAGGGAGATTAGCAGAAAGCAGATGAGTCAGCTGAGAGGCAGAGGGCCATGCATCGTAAACTGAGGTCAAGGAGATGAGAGGCGTGGAACTAACCGATTTTAAGCGTTTGATTTAAAAACTCGGATGCAGAAACATTTTCTTTTATCGGAAGAGAGACAGACCTACAGATGAGGTGGGGAGAAGGGTAAGGTCAAACACACTGCCTAGGGCTTCCCTGGTGGCGCAGTGGTTGGGAGTCCGTTTGCCGATGCAGGGGACACGGGTTCGTGCCCCGGTCCGGGAAGATCCCACATGCCGCGGAGCGGCTGGGCCCGTGAGCCATGGCCGCTGAGCCTGCGCGTCCGGAGCCTGTGCTCCGCAATGGGAGAGGCCACAGCAGTGAGAGGCCCGCGTACTGCAAACAAACAAACAAACAAACAAACAAACAAACGACACTGCCTACATCTGGTCCTTAGGAGCTCCCCAAATGGAAAGCAAACAAACAAATGCTACCCATGCCAGAGAGGAAGGGGATTCCCATGCTGCTGAGTTGGCTGGAGTCCTACTGGTTATTTCAATTTAATACTTTTAAAATGGATAACACAGATCCAGCAGCTTCTGATCAGCATGATCAAGCTCAACTTACTTGATGACCAGGGTATGTCTAAGAATCTTGTTTTTCTCCAGGACTAAAATCAGGTTGGGAATCTTAGGATGGTATTTTTCTCGAGATGGGTGTCTGTTAAAATTAATTTTGTTCTTTTACGGAACTGCCCTACATAGGGCTTCTTAAACTTACTCTTGGACTCCCATCATTTAGTATTTTCTAGGATTTCTTGCAACTTTCCTTGACAGAATTCCACCCTCCCCCACCCAATTCCCTGCTTCTTGAGGACTGCTGTAGCTAATCACACAACTGAGGGGATTAATATCGCTACAAATTCATGAGGGGGTGCTTCCTACTTCTTCAAGAAAAGCAAAGGCCAAAAAGCATGATCTTCCTCAATATCTTTTTTTAAAATTAATTTTTATTGGAGTATAGTTGATTTACAGTGTTGTGTTAGTTTCTGCTGTACAGCAAAGTGAATCAGTTATACATATATCCACTCTTTTTTAGATTCTTTTCCCATATAGATCATTACAGACTATTGAGTAGAGCAGGGGTCCCCAACCCCCAGGCCACGGATGGGTAGTGGTCCGCGGCCTGTTAGGAACCGGGCGTCACAGCAGGAGGTGAGCGGCGGGCGAGCTTGCGAAGCTTCACCTGTATTTTCAGTCGCTCCCCATTGCTTGCATTACCGCCTGAGCTCTGCCTTCTGTCAGCATTATGGTGAGTTGTATAATTATTTCATTGTATATTACAATGTAATAATAATAGAAATGAAGTGCACAATGAATGTAACGCGCTTGAATCATCCTGAAACTATGCCCCCCCTTCCCCGTCCGTGGAAGAATTGTCTTCCACAAAACCGGCCGCTGGTGCCAAAAAGTTTGGGGACTGCTGGGGTAGAGTCCCCTGTGCTCTACAGTAGGTCCTTATTAGTTATCTATCATATATATAGTCGTGTGTATATGTCCATCCCAGTCTCCCAGTTTATCTCTCCTCCCCTTTCCCCCTTGGTAACCGTGTTTGTTTTCTACATTTGTGACTCTATTTCTGCTTTGTAAATAAATTCACTTGTACCTTTTTTTTTTTTAGGTTCCACAAGTAAGGGATATTATACGATATTTGTTTTTCTCCGTCTGACTTCACTCAGTATCACAATCTCTAGGTCCATCCATGTTCTGCAAATGGCATTATCTCAATAGAGCTACCATATGATCAATATCTTTAAACTTTCCTATACACGTTTCTAACTGATCTGCAGCTTTACTTTCCCTGCTGTTTTCTGCAGGCTTAGAGCTTACTTGTGCTTCATGTTCAGATCTGAGGAGTTGCCATGCTCTTGGCCCAACTCCTATCACATCAGGCACTGCTGCATTAATCAACCCCTCTATGTCCTCTCCCCGTCTTGGCTCATATCCTCAATCTTTCTCTCTCTTAACAGTTCCTTCCTCTCAATCAATAAACATAGTCAAGTCTTCCCCATTCTAGAAACACCAAGGTCCACCAGACCCTCCCTTGGTCTCTGACCCCCTTAGCCACTTCTCTTCTCCTTCTGTCTGCTATCGAATTGCACTTTTGGAGACCAGTGTCTCCCAAATGGCTGTATCCAGAGGATCTTTTTTTTTTTCTTTTTTTTTTTTTTTGCGTTTATTCTAGGTTTTCTCTAGCTTTCTTCTGAATCCGGCACTACTGATGACTCTCATTTTCTTACAGCATTATGCATTTGGCTCCCAGAACTCTATAATCTCCTGATGTTTCTTGTACCTTTCCAATTATTTATTAACTGTCTCCTGCAGGAGATCCTCTTCTGTGCAACTTCCCAGTATTTGGGTTCTCCCTTGGGGCCTGTCCTTGGCTCGCTGCGCTTCTTTGGGGAAGAGCTCATCCATACCTATAACTTCAGCTACCACCTAGATGTAGGCAACCTCCAGGTCTCTTTGGGAGGACCGGATGTGGACATTCTGTTGCATCTCTGCTTGAGGTCTCACAGACACCTCAATTCAATCTCTTCAACCCTTGACTCACCATTTCAAACCAGCTCTCTTCCTGGGGACTTGAATGTCCTATGTGCCCCTCTTACACACATCTAAACCATCACCAAGACCTGGCACTTTTTCTTTCTAATTAATTTGTGGCTTTGTTCTCTCACCTCCATTCATATTTTGAGCACCCTAATTTGTGCCTTTACTAATTTTCAACTTAATATTGTTAAGTTTCCTGCCTTATCTCTGCCTCTAATCTTGTCTCTGTGAAATCTACCCTTTGCTTCTCTGCTATGTGATCTGTTTAAAACACTGCTCTGGCCATGTCACTCCCTGTTTTAAACCCTTCCAAGGGCTCCGCGTCATCTGTGGGATAAAGTTCACGCTTCTTAACACAGCACGCAGGGCCCAGCACCAAGTAGCCTCTCCAGGTCTCTCTGCCCCTCTGTTCTTCCTCCCTTCCTGCCTGCCTCACGTTTATTCTCTAACAATACTGGCTGCCTTAGCATCCTCAGCCCACGCCCGGCATCACGGTTTTGCTTAGATGGTCCCCTTGGTGAAGATGGTCCCTTTCCTCTTCCTGCCCCTTCTCGTAATAATTCATATTCATCCTATAAGATCCAGTTCCTATGAAACCTGCTCCAGGAAGCCTTCCTTGAGCCCTCAAACTGCTACTGCTCAGGGTCCTCTAATGTCTGTCTATGTCTGAGCACGTGGTATATAATAAAAAGGACAAGAGCTTTAGAGGAAGACGGACCTGGATATAAATAGCACCACTGAGACCTTGGAAAAGATACTGCTGATTTCAAGCCTCAGTTTTGTCATCCGTTGATTGGGGATCATAATATTATTTAATGTGGGGGGATAATATTATTTAATTTTTAGGAATATGGGAAGGATTATCTTAAATAATGTATATGTTTGTAGTGCTAGACACCAGCAGGCACTCAGTACATGGTAATTCTTATTTTATCTGCATCTTCGTCATTGTATCGACTATACTGTTTTATATCACCCAGGTGTGGGAAGGATCCTTTTTTTCATACCTTTTAACTTGCATTAATTCATGAAAGATTTCCTGGGAACGTAGTCCTACTGACTCTTGGCCACAGGGTTCTTCTTGGCAGCTGTTTCCCATCAATGGTGACTCCGTCCTGTGGAAAGGTGGAGCTTGGGGGATACGACATGGATGCCCTTTCAGCCATGGCTCTGCAACATGACTGGGGAGCAGTTCCTATGTCTTACCAGAGGTTTTCCAATTTTCTTCAGACCAAACACTGTATTGCCGTGGAAGAGTAAAAAGTTTTTACTGAGGGGTTGTGTAGCTATCAAAAGAACAGGGCAGGGCAAACTGAATGGAAATTGTATGTGTATCTAATTTGCTTGTTCCTTTGTATATGCCAGGGAAGGGCATTGTAAATGGAGGCTTTTGAAAAAAGATTGTCCAATATGTCCACTCCCTTATTTTCTCCTCTTTTGCCCTCTTAATGTCCCCTAAATCATGCTTCCATTCCCTTTCACAATTCCACCCCTCCCCACAGAAAGGGTAGGCCCCCCCACTCCTATGCTCTACAAACTTGAGTGCCTCTTGCTTTGGCTGGATGCTGATGGAGTTTTCCCAGTTTTTCATTGCTGCCTTTGGTTGGAGTGGAGATGGGCTCTAATTCTGAAAAGAAGGATGGAAGTGGCTGCTCAACTTTCAGTGTGATCTCCCCATCAGGTTAAACTAAAACCAAGCTCACCTTGCCAAGGCAAGCAACAAGTTGAGGCTTATTTGAGGAAAGTCTATTCCTTCTCCAGTCTGTTGCAAAATAATAACAGCTACCATTAATATGTTAAGTAGTATTCTACCATGCCAGCTACAAGTGCCCTGAAGTCTTGGCCAGTTGGCAACAGATTTTCTTAGATTTTTCTTAGTTTCAAAATGCCCTCGATGGAATGGGGATGGGGTGTTCCACTTAATTTTGACATATCATTTGACAATGCTCTATTGCAGAGTAGACTGTGGCTTCTTGAGAGTAGGGGCCACATTTTATTCAACCTGGTACTCTCAGTCTTACAGTGCTGGCTTCCTAGAAGGCGTTCATTATTGACTGTGTGAATGAATCTCAAAGTTTAACGAGAACCTTTTTTTTCTTTTGTCAGTGGTGGAATTCAAGTTTGGAGCATAGAAAACATGGGTTTTCCTCTAAGCTCAGATGTCTTCTTCTTGGGAGGTTCAGTATCAAGGTGCAGGGGAGCTTTGAAATTCCACATCAGGCCTCTAGAACATTCCAAAGGATGGTTGGCTACTGAAGTTCATTAATTTGTTCAGCAGGTATTTACTGAGGTCTTTTTTTTTTTGCGGTATGCGGGCCTCTCACTGTTGTGGCCTCTCCCGTTGCGGAGCACAGCCTCCGGATGCGCAGGCTCAGTGGCCATGGCTCACGGGCCCAGCCGCTCCGTGGCATGTGGGATCTTCCCGGACCGGGGCACAAACCTGTGTCCCCTTCATCGGCAGGCAGACTCTCAACCACTGTGCCACCAGGGAAGCCCTACTGAGGTCTTATGATATGCTTGGCAACGTGTGAGGTGTTAGGGCTACAGAAGGTGAATGAGAGACAGTTCTCCTAGAATTTACAACTTTGCTCTAAATTCTTAATCTTTACAGAGTAGGTTTCACTGAAAGGAAAAACATGGTGTGATTTCAGAGGAATTCTCCCTTGCTCTAGCTTGATACTCAAAATGGACTTTGTAGTTGTGCTATCGATCCCTTCAATCTCTTTTATATGCAGCCTACTGGACATATAATATCTAAATCGTGTTTAACACTCTTGTATGAAAAGAGGACTTGAGAGCAGGTCTTGATTTGGGAGGAGGGAAGACAATGAAGGTCCTCGGTTACTGTGTTTGGAGCAAGGGGATGCTCCTAATGGGGGAAGGGAGAGGATGAAGGACCTGGAGGCTGGGGCCCCAGTGACTGACCTGGAGGGGCAGGGCAATGCAGTGCAGAGTTGACAGTCATTGGGACTTTACTCTGCCACTCATGCGTGGGTTGATCTCTGGCAACATCCCTAAAATTCGGATAGTCTAACTTTCAAAGTCCATAATATAGAGATGATAATACTCAACTTTTTAAGAGTTATTGTTCATTTCTTTTTCACTTCCACAGTTTGCCTTGATCTGTGTGACTTGTCAGTAAAGGTATTATTCTTTGTTAAAATGCAAATAGTCTTGGATTAAGGTATAGAAAACGATTACTGACCATAAGTATATTGGTAAGACCTAGCGTTTATTAAATAAAAGCTCTCACCTTGAAAAATAGAACCAAACTCGAGGAAATGCATTCCTTGCTAGGTATGTTTGTTGAGAAGAGAGGATAAGGTTCTCACATACATGAGCCTGAGTTTGTTCTGCGGTGAGGAGAAGACATAAGGAGGGAAGAGGGAGCTCTGCACACGGGAAGAGGGTCCTATGGGATGGGAAAAATGAAGCTTGCTGTCATGCCTCTTTTTAAATTTATTTTTTATTTTTAAAAGTTTAAAACTTATTTTTAATTTCTCATGCCTCTTTCACAGTTTGGTAGACTCAGAATCTTTTCTATGTATCTTATATCTTCGTATATATCTTTATATATAGAAAAGATATCTTACGTATATCATACATATGATATCTATCTATCTATTTATCTATCTTTTTATCCTTTGCCTTGTTTGAGATTCTCATAGGAACAGAAGTTGCTTTTATGAGGCTGTCTACTTCCATCAAAGACAGCATTTTGCTCTGGAGAGTGAGATAGAGAGAGAGAGAGAGAGAGAGAGAGAGGGAGACAGAGAAAGAAGAAGAGTAGGAGGAGAAGGAAGAGGATGAGGAAGGGGAGAGGAGGGAAAGGGGAAGGAAAAGCAAAGCAAAGCAAAAGATATAGTTGGTAGTCAACGTCAGATTGAGGACAGTATACTCTAGCCTGGTCTGATGGCAGCTTGAATATTTTGTTCCATTCGTGGGTGCTACATTTTAGGAAGGACATTAGTAAATCTGACAGTAACGAAGGATGTGTGAAGACATTTAAGAAACTGCTGAAAGAAACAAGGATGTTTAAGTTGGAGAAAAATCTCAGAATCCAAATGAAAGCTATTTTCAGACATCTAAGGCAGAGTCTTGGGGAGAAGAAGCAAGGGCTTGTCTTCTGTGTGTCAGAGAACTCTGGGCAAGGGAGAGCCCCTGGTCCTGGAGGTCTGGCCTTAGGGATGCTCCTGTCTGTGGGGAATTAGGCTAAATGACTCCAAGGCTCTTTTCTGAATCTAAGTAGTTAACAACCAATTGCTTTGAGTGCAATGAGACTTAGACCAGCTTATTAATAATACGACTTAAAAATCTCTTTATAAAAGTACTATATGTGCATTATAAAATATTTGGGAAGTAAAGAAAAATATAAAGATGATTGCAACAACTACTAACATTTTGACACATTGATTTTCAATTTTCTCCACATTTTGGGGCCAAACTGAGAACAGAATCACTTATCTTTTTGCAAAATTAAAAAAAAATTTAATTAAAAAATTTTCAGGGTTTTTGAGATATAATTGAGAAATGTAATTGTAATATATTTAAAGTGTACATCATGGTGATTTGATATATGTATACATTGTGAAAGGATTCCCCCATCTAGTTATTGATAATGAACATATCTATCACCTCACAATTCTCTCTCTGTCTCTGTCTCTCTTCTTGGTGAGAGCATTTAATTCTACTCTAGCAAATTTGAATTACACATGCTGTGCATAACTACAGTCACCATGTTTTACATTAGATCCATGTTTTTTAATAAGAAGAGCTTATTCACCTTATTGTTGAAAGTTTATACCCTTTACCCACCTCCCCTTGTTTCCCCTGCTTCCCAGTCCCAGCACCCACTTTTATACTCTTCGTTTCTGTGGGCTTGACACTTTCTTTTCTTTTTTTCTCTTTTCATTTCTTTTAAGATTCCACAAATAAGTGACACCAAGTGGTATTTGCCTTCTTATTTCACTTTGCATAATGCCCTCAAGGTCCATCCATGTTGTTGCAGGTGGCAGGATTTCCTTCTTTCTCATGGCTCAGTAATATTCCATCACATATATATTCCACGTCTTCTTTACCTAGTCAACCATTGGTGAGCTCTTAGTTTGTTCCCATACCTTGGCCATTGTGAATAACGCTGCAATGAACTCGATATCCTGTTCTCATTTTCTTTGGATATATATTCAGAAGTGGGATTGCAAGATCATCTGGCAGTTCTATTTTTAATTTTTTTGAGGAATCTTCATTCTGTTTTCCATATGGTCTGAACCAATTTACGATTCTCGCCGACAGTGCTCAAGAATTCCCTTTTCTCCACATCCTCACCAATACTTGTTATTTCTTGTCTTTTTGATAATAGCCATTCTAATAGGTGTGAGGTGATATCTCATTGTGGTTTTGAGTTACATTTCCCTGGTGATGAATGACACTGAGCATCTTTTCATGTACCTGTTGGCAATCTGCATATCTTCTTTGGAAAAATGTTTATTCAGATTTTCTGCCCATTTTCTAATCGTATTGTTTGGTGTTTTTTTTTTTTTTTTTTTGCTATTGCATTGTATGAAGAATGACTTTTCAATATGCAGAGTGAGGCCAAAATTGACACCTCATTTAATCATAATCACGGACACAGACTGACCCCTGCCTGGGTCACTGTTTACAAGTTAGTTCCTGCTTATCTTAAGGCACAAACTGTCCGTGTTTATGTTTCTGGGCTCCTTCAAGGCCTTTCCCCTGTTTCCTCTCTGTGCCCTTCTCTCCCTTCCCATCTATCGAAAAAACAAAAAGCAAAAAAGCAAACCAAACCAAAAAAAAAAATACCCTATAGATACAGAAAGCATGCCCCTCTCGCCCACAGCAAAAGAAGACCCTACATATAAATTCGCATCTTCTTTCTATAGTGATTTTTATGCTGAGGAGTGTGGTGCTAGGCTTTGAAAGTTTGTATAAAGGATGAAATGAACGAGGCTGAAATAGGGAGTATTCCCTCCCCCGCCCCCATGTATCATTTTGGGTGAGTCCAGATTCCCCTGGAATGATATGGAAGGGTTAAAGAGCTGCTACAAAATCATTTTGTACTGGACTAACTGCTTCCTGCAGCCTTGGCTGGGAGTTGGAACATTGGTCCTTTGAGGAGAGTTACAACGGGGGCAAGGGCAAGGAGAATGTAGGGTGGCCGGGAGTTGTCAGGACATTTGTAGGCACACTGGCCAACATGCTGTGTTAGGTTTAGTGACAGCAAAGCCGAGTTCCGGAGGCCACTGTCCTTGAGAGAGGTCAGGCCAGTTAAAGGTGAGATGTACGAAGTTCGGTTTCCCCAGAATTTTCTGGCATAGCTCTGGGCAAGCTTTCACTGGAGGTCCGTTTCTCTAGGATTATTTTGCTATCCAAAGAATGCCCAAGGGTTGATTGATGAATGCCAGAAGACCTAGGTGAATCCTTTTGAAATCGGGTGCTTCTTCAGCTTGGTAGTTTGTCTGAGTGTCCATTCTTTCCTGCATGGATGCAGTGGAGCAGAAGGGGTACCAGATGAGGACCGTGAAACCTGGCTTTCTTACTAGTTATGTGACCTTGGGTAAATTTGCTCATCCTTAAAATGGCAAACTTAGGCTAGAAAATGGCATTTAGCATGAGCTCTAAGATGCTTAGGGGTTCATGAGATTTTTCCAATATTTAAAAATGACTCCTGGGAATCATAATTTACCTGTGATACGGCCACACGGGCTAAATAAAGGATCAGGAGTCTTTGCTTTTGGCTTCATTAAGTTATATCCACACAGTAGTGCTGTTGCATGCTGCCCAGAGGCTGTGATGGACAGTAAGGACATCGTTTCTGAAAAATGCCTTGTGAGTCCACCCAAAGTCATCTGTTAGATTATCACACTGAGTTAAAATACCACTGCTAGTACTGTGATTTTACTGATCATGGTGTCTTTAGTGGTGAATCTCTGAGGCACAGCTCTGATGTTCTATCAAACTCTAGGTAGGAGAGAGGAAGATGAGGCTTCAAGGAGAATGTTCTTGAATAATAATGACCATGGAGGGTGTCTAATTATGCAACAGGAAAGCTTGCTTTCTGCAAGAGTCTTTCCATCCTGTTTGGTGCCTTTACCTAGCAAGCCTCCTTGCTCAAGCAGGGTCATCATAAATTGGCAGGTTCCATGTTCCAAGAGCACCTACCTTTCCCTCTCCTCACCCCATCCCATGGACAGTTACCCTTTTATCTGCCAAGTAGTAATGGGCTCCTTAAATCATTTGTCTGAATGTTCTCTATGTAAACTAGCTAAAGGGACCTATATATATCAGGAAGACCAAGAATTCACAAATCTTCCCTGGGGTCAGGCTCTCTGCATCGCTAACTCAAATGCTCAGTGAAAAAGTGTTGACATAAATGGTGTGAGTAACATTTGCATTGTCAGTCAAAGCTAATTAATTCTGCCTGAATCATTGGAAAGTTTTGATAGTTAAAGGGGGCTAGTCTGCCGCACTAGTTGCATAGAAAATCTATCGTGCATGGAGAATCTGGATAAATAATATGAAAGAGAAATCTGGATAAATAATATGAAAGAGAAATTTCTAAAAAAGCAATGCTTAAGATATCTGAGCAAAAGAAATTGCTTGCCAGCCCACTCAAGCACCTTGGAAACTTGCTTTCACTTTGGTACTTCTGGATTTCATTTTCAATCTTGAGAGAAGTGTGGTGTTTTTCACCATGCAAACAAAGAACAAAAGGAAGGAAAGAAGCGGGGAAGGAAGAGAGGGAGGGAAGAAGGGAGGAAGGGAAACTAGTTTTGGATTCTGTTACCCAGAAATGGTGGTACCTCAGATACAGTTATGGAATTCAAACAGAAGATCATAGTCATGGAAGTATTTAAGAAAATGGCAAACTTACCTTTTCTTCTTAAAAAAAAAAACTTTAAAAAGTCAAATGTATTCAACATAGCAATAAGTATATTTGCAGATGATATTTTATGGACTCCTTGTATTTAAACATTATGTTTTGGAGTAGCTTTTAAAAAGGTATGTAACAGCAGCTAATTTATGTTAAACACTATGTTCTGGGCACTGCGCTAAGCATTTTATACGCATTATTGCATTTAATCCCCACAGTCTGTCAATGTGGTAGGTAACGTTATTTTTATAGGTCAGAGGCTCAGTGTGGTTTACTATCTTACCTAAAGTTATGTCTCTAGATAGAAATAGAGCCAGAACTTGAATCCAGGTCTCTGTGGATCTAAGGCTTGTGCATCTAACGCACAATTGCTAGTGTTCATTGTGCATGATTTGGCATTTCCTCACCAGAGCTTTTCTCTGATAGATTTTTTTTTTTTTTTTTTTTTTTTGCGGTACGCGGGTCTCTCACTGTTGTGGCCTCTCCCGTTGTGGGGCACAGGCTCCGGACGTGCAGGCTCAGCGGCCATGGCTCACGGGCCCAGCATGTGGGATCTTCCCAGACCGGGGCATGAACCCGTGTCCCCTGCATCGGCAGGCGGACTCTCAACCACTGCACCACCAGGGAAGCCCTCTGATAGATTTTTTTATCTGCTATGCAAACTCTACTCTGCAGCTCCACCTGATTATCTTCTCTTGGAAGCAAAAGCATTCACCTTTCAAGATGGAATGGGAGGACCCAAGATTTGAGAGGATGGAGTGAGTTTGAGAGACTGCAGAGAATCTGAGGGAGAGAACGGATTGAGAATGATAAAAAGAATTGCCTTCCGGTTATAAAACAAATATGTACTGGGGATGTAATGTACAGCATGGTGACTGTAGTTTACAGTACAGTATTGTATATTTGAAAGTTGCTAAGAAGGTAGATCTTAAAAGTTCTCATCACCAAAAAAAAAATTGTAACTATGTGTGATGATGGATGGTAACTGAACTTATTGTGGGGATTACTTCGTAATGTATACATATATCAAATCATTATGTTGTACACCTAAAACTAATACAATGTTATATGTCCATTATATCGCAATTTTAAAAAGATAAAAAAAAAAAAGAAGTGCCAAGGGGCTTTGGAGGTCCAATACTCCTCCTGAGTTAGAAAGATGAGTAGTAGTTCAGTAGTAGAATACTCTCAGCAAGTTACCTCTTTCTTCCTAGCGACATGACCTTGTCACAGTCTTTGTGATGACTCTGGTCGCTGGCGTTTTGAATAGTCTGCTCCTAGAGTAACTACCCAATAATTGTAGTTTCTGCTCTTTCAAATGACCTCTCTCTTTCTCCTCCCCGCTCTTCTTGTACATATCATGGAAGAGGAGGATGGGAACAGTGGTGAGAATAAATCTCTAATGACAGGAAGCATGCGCTTTGAGTCATTTTATTCTTTTGACATGTAGATTTCTTGGTGACTTTTAAAAAGAATAGTAAAACATTTCTGAATTCCTTTTCAGGTTAGGAATTGATGGGAATATTTTGGCCATTATGCTTGAATAGTTAAATAGTTTTCACATTCCTTAGCAACCAAAAAGTTTTATAGCCATCTCAGTTAGGAAGCTTTTTGGAAAATATTTCCTTTTATGTGTGACAGCAAAGTTTTGAACTGAATTTAAATAAGAATGTCTTAAAATTGAGATTCAAATTAGTATCATGACATGTGGTTGCATATAAACAAGTGATAAAATACTTTTAAAGAATTCCACTCTATTTTGTTAAAGCAGGTGGTCTAAAAGCATCTGTTTTCGTTTGAATTTTTTAAATCATGAATTAAGAAAAAAAAGCTCAATAAGACAAACTTGGAAGCACAAAAATGCATAAAGGGGCAGAAATTAAAGACCTTAAAAATCCTGCCTCAGAGAGGCACGTAAACATTTCCTTCCAATCTTTTTTTTCTATTCATGTTTATGGCATGTTGTATCAGTCATGATAGGCTCGGTTATAATGTGGTTATAAGCACCTGTAAATTTCTATCAAATATCAGTATGGATATTTGTTTCCAGCTCACGGCATGTGTCCATTGTCCGTAGTCCTCCCTCAGGGCAATCACGATCTGGAACATCTTTGGTAACAAAGATGTTTGTTACCGAACATCTTTAGTAACAAAGATGTTTATTACCAAACATCTTTGCAGGGGGACAAGAATGCTCTGAGTGTCCACACACTGGAAGTTGAATGCTTGGACAGGAAATAACACATATTAAACTTCTGCCCACAAATCATGGCAGGGATCAACCATGTGGCCTTACCAACCACAGGCCACCACTGTATCACGTAAGCTTTGTTTAACAAAGTGATTATTATTAAACAGTGCTTTTAAAGTTTAGTTGGAGTTGCGTGAAATTGACAAAATTATGTTTCTTTTCCAATTAGTCCATAGTTCAGACTTCCAACTAAATCCTGGGATTGCCAAGGGTTCACTTGTTGGTCATACCTATCATATTTTGTTTGTAAAGTAATGTTTTTTTCCCTCACTCCAGATGTTTCCTTCCATGCGCTGAGGGACCCACCAGTTTAACTCTCATCCTCTAGTGACTTAATTTGATTGGTGTGTTTGGAATAAAAAATTGGGCACCACAGCCCAGGCCTTCCGCTCTCCTTCCTCTTGAGAGGGAGCTGTCCACGAGGTGCCGTCTGCCCTGCCCCCATGCTGTTGGGGGCAGTCTGCCCTGACCCAGCTGGGATGAGCCATCATCCTGGTTTGCTCAGGCTGAGGGTTTCCTGGGACGTGAGGCTTTCTTCAGTGCTAAAACAAGGAGTCTCTTTCTATGACGGGTTGGTCAAATCTGGATGATTTTGGGATCTGGGACTAGGAAGCCCATTTGTTCCATACATAAGTCACATCCTTTATTATCCCATTTATCAGTAATCAGGGTGATAATTTAGTGTCTCGTCCGAGACAGGTTTTGACTCATTTCTCAACTGGACCAGAACTCAGGTGAGCAAGAGAGATGCTATTTGTGGGGCCTGTTCAACCTGAACCCTGGCTTAGCACCGTCCCCACTTGTCCTTACCATGGACTGATTGGGCAGCCTTCCCAAATAATGAACCCAGATCTGAAGTTGCACTTCTCTAAGATAAACATCCCCATGGGACTCATAAGCTTGATCTAGTTGAGGTCTAAGATCAGAGTTTATTTATCTATTTGGCTTCTGTAGTGTAATTTCTCCAAAGCCCAGTGATGTTTAGATAACCAGGCCCGTAGTGATTAAGGGAGGGTCAGATCAAAGTCAAGACAGAAGAGGGGGTGTGGGGTGTAAGTAAAGGGGGGAGAGAGGAGGATGGGCACTCGGGCAGCTCCGTTACCCCAGGAGGGCCCTGGTTGTCAGGCGAGTCATAGAGCCATTTTTGATTCCTTAGCGAGGGGAGCAGCATGGACCCAGTGGCTAGATTCACTTCAAACGTGGACCACAGAGGGAAGCCACCAATATGCCGAGAGATTTACTCCTGCTTTCTAGACAGAAACATTGTTGCATATGCTGCTTTCTTTCACTTTTCATAAATCCCCAAATATTTCAGTTAAAGCAAGGATGGAAAGAAACAAAAGGACCTTTGAACATTTAAGTCGCTTCCTAACAGTTTCATTTGTATGTAATCTCTTCTGTTCTGCATATTTGCCTATCTGTCATTTTTACAGATAAAAGCTCTTAAATATTTTTAAACACTATTCTGGCTGATATTCAGCTGCTTTTAATGTATCTATACAATGGTGATGTGCACAATATTTAACAACCAGCACAGCCTGGATCCCAGCCAAGCAGAACAAATACTATATGTAAACCACTGTATAGTAAGGCGTGCTTCACGGAGGTGTGGTCCTGCCGGAAACCAGCTGTGTATATATGGGAATATGGGAATTATCTTGTGAATACCTCTCTGAAGGTCACTTGGATTCTCAGTTCTCTGACTAGAATGCTCTGCATCAGTAATCATCCAAATCTTTTTATTTTTCCTGCTTTCACCATGGTGTTTCTCCAAGTGCAGTGTTCTGGGGAGCTTGTTGAAAATGCAGATTTCTGGGCCTTCCTTCCAACCTGTTGAGTCAGAAGCCCTGGGGTGGGCCCCATAGTGTCTGACTTTGGCAGACTACTCAGATGACTCTGATGCAGCTCACCCAAGTTTGAAGATCCTTCTCCGGTGCGTTTCTCCATCCCTAAAGAGCCACTTACGATGTGACTGTGGTTACCTCCTGCTGTCCTCAACACTCCCCACCACGTTCATATTAGAATTAGCTGTCTTAAAGGTAGGCCCTTATTATTGTTTGACATTTTGAGACCATTAACTTCAACTTAATCTGGTCAGTCATCCTTTTCATTGTCTTGCATGAGGTCAGACTTGCTGAGAATAAACACGAGCCTTTTTCAAAAGGAAGGCACGCGGACAATCTTTGGTCTCACTTTCTTGTCTACAAAGAAGATTTTCCCTCTTTTGAGGCTCTATGGAAAGAACGAAAGAGAGAGAGAGAGAGAGAGAAAGAAAGAAAGAAAGAAAGTCAGCCTCCCCTGCCCCTCCCCTCCTCTTGGTGGGAAGGTGGGAATGAGGTACTAAGTATTTTGTCAGTAATAGAAAAAGCAGGTCTGAGTTTTTCTCCTCCAGGCTGATTTCATAGTCAATAAACTTATTCTACTCTCAACCAAGACCATCCACAGAGCTGGTGGTTTCTGTAACCACTGGGTTTTTAAAAGTAGGTTTTAGGATCTTCTAGCAGTTTTTGAGGTTGGAATGGCATTAGCTACATGCATGAATATGCTCTCCGATGTCAAATATGTTTTCCAAAATGGGTCTCATAGAGGCCTGTGGAAGCGTTTCAGCCAGGCCCTCTGCAGAGTGATGAAATTAGATGTAAGTACTGTTTCAGTAGACAAGACGTTACCATACCATTTGTAAGTTGTTAGCTTTATACCCGTGCTCTGGGGGTGTAGGAGAAGGCTAAGGATTGATTCTTGTGCTTTTGGTGTAACTGAGGAGAAACCATCAACATGCATGAAATGAGAGAAAAATAATACAAAACTGTGTAAGTTAATATTATCCAAACCGTAGGTGCTGTAGGAACTCAAAGGAAAAAGCATCCAGGGAGCACTGGAGTGGCAGGGCAAAGCTTCTTGGAAAAGATGGAGCTGAACTTCACCTTGAAGGATTAGGGAGGACACGGCAGACCCCGGAAGGAGGTGAGCAAGGCTCAGAGGTGCGACCGAGGTGGGGATCAGTGTGGGAATTAGCCTAGCAATAGTGAGGGATCAGTGTGAGACCTGCAGGGAACAGGCTGAGGAGGCCCTGGACAGGCAAGCAGAGAAGCTAAAAACAAAACAAAACAAAACAGGAAATAGGGATAGTGGAACGTTTCTGAATGGGGGAAGTGACATGTTTAAAGAAAAGCTTTTGTGGTTCTGTGGAAATGACTTTATGACCCAGGGTTTCATGGCAGTAGGAGAATTGAGCAACTACCTTGCTGAGCCCAGAGGAGCTGCGATTTGGCCCAGAGCTGCTTCTTCCTCGTAGACTTCATCTTTCTAATGTGTGAAGCATTGATGATGATGATGATGATGATTTTTTTGTCACCCCTCCTATGTCCAGGCACCACCAATCAGAAAGGATATGGCCTTGTGCTGGAGCAGGTTCTTGAGTCTGCCCCCAGGTCCAGGTGCTAACCCTTTACTTGCTGGATCATGGGAAGTGTGGGTGACTCTGGGGGAGCCTTGGGGAAAGGTCAGAGGAGTGTTTTTTTTAGCTAAGCGTTTTGTTTTTTAATAGCTAGTGCAGCTTTCCTAGAGAGGACTGAATGGATATTGGCTTCTCGTGAGATTTAGTTCTTGGTGATAAGTATAAACTCATTTCATAGCTGAAAGTAGACAAAGGATAGGCTAAATGGTATGTCCTACATCATACAACAACAAGAAAAAAAGAAACAGTTCTCTATTAAATTTATCCCTTGGTCCATAGCTCCTGTTTTCTTATTTTTTTAAATTGAAGTATAGTTGATTTACTATATTGTATTAGTTTCAGGTGTACAGCATAATGATTCAGTATTTTTGCAGACTATATTCCATTGTAGGTTATGACAAGATGTTGGGTAGAGTTTCCTGTGCTATACAGTAAATCCTTGCTGCTTATGTAGTTTATGTGTAGTAGTTTTAATCTGTGAACCCCATGCCCCTAATTTGTCCACCCTCTCTCTCCCCTTTGGTAACTGTAAGTTTGTTTTCTATGTCTGTGAATCTGTTTCTGTTTTGTGTATACATTCATTTGTATTATTTTTTAGATTCCACATATAAATGATATCATATAGTATAATATTTGCCTTTCTCTGTCTGATTTATTTCACCAAGCATAATATTCTTTAAGTCTATCAATGTTGCTGCAAATGGCAATATTTCATTCTCTTTTATGACTAATATTCTGTTATATATATAAATATATAAATGCATATATAAAAGTAAATATAAAAATAAATATATAAATAATTATAAATGAATATATAAATAAATATATATCACATCTTCTTAATCCAGTCATCTGTTGATGAGCACTTGGGCCGCTTCTTGACTGTTGTAAATAATGCTGCTATGTACATTGGGTACATGTATCTTTTTGAGTTAGTGTTTTTGCTTTTTTCTGGATATATGTTCTCAGGAATGGAATTGCTGGATTACATGGTAGTTCTATTTTTAGTTTTTTGAGAAACCTCCATACTGTTCTCCACAGTGGCTGCACCAATTTACATTCCCACCAACAGTGTAGGAGGGTTCCCATTTCTCCACACCCTCTCCAACATTTATTATTTGTAGACTTTTTGATGATAGTCATTTTATCAGGTGTGAGGTGATAACTCATTGTGGTTTTGATGTGCATTTCTCTAATAATTAGCAATGTTGAGCATGTTTTCATGTGCCTGTTGGCAATCTGTATGTCTTCTTTGAAAAAATGTCTATTCAGGTCTTCTGCCCATTTTTGGATTTGGTTGTTTGTTGTTTGATATTGAGTTGTATGAGCTGTTTGTATATTTTTGATATTAACCCTTTGTTGGTCGTAGCTCTTGCAAATATTTTCTCCCATTCTGTAGGTTGTCTTTTTGTTTTGTTGGTGATTTCCTTTGCTGTGCAAAAGCTTTGAAGTTTAATTAGGTCCCATTGTGTTTTTGCTTTTATTTATTTTGCCTCATAGCTCTTGTTTTTATTGTGGTAAAAGGTTTTCTGAATTTGAAACCTTTTTCAGAAAAAGGTTGAATGGGAATGGGGGAGGGGCACAGAGCTGAAAGAAAGAAAAGACGATTCCAGAGCAGTGTGTTATAACTGAATATTCTCAATCCACAACTAATTGCAAAGTGGGCAACTCCAGTCTGCCAGGAAGCCAGCCCCTTGGGAGATATTTGTGCTGATGAAGAACTCTTTGATGGGACTCACACCTTATCCTTGAATGGATAGATGAATGATGAATGAGTGAGAAAAACACAGGGGGCCTGAAGGGAGAGTTCAGAGACTCAAGTTCTACCTGTAGTTCTACTACGAGCCAGCTTTGGAACCAGGGGCATATCCATGTTTCTGGAACTCACTTCCTTGCTTCCTTTTAATTTTATAACCATTCCTTCACTCCAAAGGGGGTTGTGGGATCTAATGAGATGATGCCTGTGTATGTGTCCTTGTGAGCATGAAAGCTGCATGCAAAAAGAAGCATTCATGTGTCTTTCCACTCTAGCTTGCTTTGTAACTTTCTATGTGTTTTCTAGGTAACCAGAATCCAGATAATGAACTTTTAGTCAGCAGAGTTGCCTGTTTTTCCTCAAGGGGGTCTTTCCTCCCACGTCAGAGCAGTTGAAGTGGGTGTCTATGCACCCTCTGCCGGTCCTGTAACTATTTCCTATTGGGGCCAGCGGACCTTTGTGGGGGAGGGGAGCTCCGAAGACTCTGGGGCCTTCAGGGACAGTTGTCATCAGTCAACTCTTGGGATCTGATGTTCCCTGGGGTCTTGTAGCTTGGACACCTGGGAAAACAGACTGTTGACCATGAGAATCCTGGCACGTCTGACCACTGACAAAGAGCCTAAATTTCTCCTGGTTAAATGGTCCCCCACAACTTGGATGATCCAGGAGGTGGGCTGGATATGCGCTGGACCTCCCACCAGCCTTGAGTCATGAACAGCCATAACATCCTCCTGTCCCAGGGCTAGATGTGACCTGGGATCACGAATGTTCTTACTTTAGTTTCCTTTCCTCTCCTAATCATTTCCAGGCAGCCCTCACTCTGACATGAGCAATATGGCCTCTGTTTATGGAACTTGTGGGCAAGTTCCTAGTGGTCCTAGGCCACTCAGCAGGGGAAAGTCAGATTGATGACACCCAACCAAGGATCTACGTAAATGCCAGGCAGACAGTAGAGGAACTTAGATTTGGAATTACAGCATCTCAGTTCCAGTTCTTTCTGTAACGGTGCGTGTGAGCTCCCGTGGACATGGGGCCAGCCTAGCTGGCCGCTCAGAACTTGAAGCTGCAGGTCCGTGGCCTTAGAATGAGAATGACAATTTTGGTCCACCCCTGCCTCCCCCGCCCTACCTTCCACCCCCGCCCAAGATTTGTTGTAAAGATAAATGATATACTAGATGTTTGAGGAAAAGCACTTTTAAATCTTCAAGAGTCGTACAAGGTAGCGTCTTTTCCTTCCTGCAACATAAGGGAAACATTTGGGGAAGGAAGGAGCACCAACTCCTCAGATTCTGCTATCATGAAATTTTGGAGGTATGGTCAGGGTCCCTGGGGTACAGCTGGGTCAGCTTGGCTGTCCCCCAAACCTCTGGGAACTATACTCAACTGGATGGCAAGCAGTTAGTTGAGGTGACAGAGAAGGAAGTGGCTTCAGCAGCTTGGCTTTTAAACACACCTGCAAGTTTTTCCTGTTGCCAGGCCAGGGGGTGGAATTCCTGCTGCTTTTCTTTTTTCCTTTCCAGGCTGGCCTATGGATGTACAGATGTTTCTTTAGGGGCCTGGGTGATGGGATGGTGAGAACACAGCACGGACACAGCGCGGTGTCTGAGCTGTTTGTGTACTAGTCTAGAGCTAGTCTAGAGGTTTTAAGGAAGAGGAGCTGGCTGATGTGTTACTGCCCACTCTGCATACCTGCCCTTAATCCCGTTTTCAGAGAAGCGGAATTTTCTCTGCTCCCAGAAAGTGCCAGAGAGGCACTGTCCCCTGGGTTGGTTCAGGGGTGTGTCTCAATTGGCATTATTTTATATGCTAGATTGGGCCAAAATCTACCAAGTTCCCTTTCCTTCGTGTGTTCAAAAGGATATGAAATCCGTGTTTGGGGCTTCTTAACACTCATTCATCATTTGGCAGGAGTTTTTATCCAAGAATGGTTTCCTGCCTGGGGACGAGGCCCTTCCAGGGACAGTGGGTTTTACCCCCTGCTCTGCTCTTGCCTTGCTGTGTGATCTGGGCTAATGTACTTGCTCTTTCTGTTACGGGTGTCTTCAGCCTTGAAAGATGACGTCCTTTTAATGTAAAAAACAAAAATGAAACACAACCCCAACCTCTCTAATCTTCCAAAACAGAAAAAAAAAAAAGTGCCTTTTGAAAAGAGGAAATTACTTTTTATTAGGTGTAAAAACCAACAAAAAAGCTCCCAACATCCCCAAAGTCCTGGGAGTTGCCATGAACCGCTGACCCCATTTCGTTAGGTTGGCAAACATCTCCCCCAGCCCTCCATCCAAGCAAAACGTTGAGCTTGTGCCGTGGAACAGCCTTGCCTCGCATCGCATCGAGAGACATTTCCATATCCTCCCGAGGGTGGCAGCATAGTCTGGGTACATGTCTTGTGTAAGGGACATTCATTGGCAGGTTGATAAAATAGGCTGGAGTGCACCTTGAGGAACAATCGTGTAATCACATCATTTGAGAAATGAGGAGACTGCAACTCAGAAAGGGAGTCGTTTGCCAAGTTCCATGTGGGTTGATGTAACACCTGGGGCTGGAACCTCATCCTTCAGAGCAGTCAGTACTCTTCCCACGAAGTCCCTGGAGACTTTAGAAGGATATTCCCAGTGGCAGCCATAGTCATTTCTCACCAGATATTAGACGTGCTCCCCTACATTCCCCAGTACTCAGATTGGGGATAGGTGAGTAGATTTGGCTAATGGGCTCTTGGCAGAACTGAACAAAAGTCAACAAGAAGCAAACTTGTGTTGTGTTAAAGCCACTGAGATTTCGGAGGCATTACTGCTAATGTGGAATAACCTAACTTATCCTGATGTAGCACAAACCACCTTGGCAAAGTTGTCCCAGAAAAGCTGACTCCTTGAAGGCAGTATACTATCTCATCCAAAGGTGATGTATTTTGTTGACTGGGAGGTGGTAGAGTGTAGCAGTTTTGAGACAAACTTTGCTTTTACAGGCTTGGGAATCTGGCAGCTAGAGTGTGTATCTCAGATCCACCACTTGTTAGCTGTATGATTTTCAAGCAGTTTACCTAACCTCTATGCCTCAGTTCCTCATCTGCAAAGTGGAAATATCAGTAGTGACCCTATCACTGACGTGTTGAGAAGATTAGATAACATACCAAAAGCCCTTATCACAGTGCCTACTGCTGAGTAAGCTTTCAATCTGCATTAGCTCATGTTATTTATTGAACATATGCACTCTGTAAAAGTTACTGTACTGGGCTTTTCAGATGCTGTAGGAGTGAGTTGACTGTCTGCAAGGTACTTGTCATGTATCACCGGTCAGTTACCCAGCAGCTAGATGCATACCCACATACGACAAATCCTAGTTGAAAAGCATGAAAAATACAGGCTCTCTGGGTCCCATTTTTGGAAGAACTGCACTAGGGGGTCCGAATGCCAACCTCTTTCTGTGACATTGTCACTCAGTACCTGTAGTCTCCAGGATGATGCTGGTGGACTCCCCACAGAGGAACCAGTTCAATTTCAGTATTCACCAACATTTGATTTTAGCAAAAGATCGGTATTTGAACTTAGCTATGTGACAGCCAGTATGAGAAGAAGATTTTAAAATACCTAAGGGCTATGGTTGAAATTAATGAGTACTCTTCTCTGGGGAAAAAAAATCTTACAAGGGAAAAATAATAAAACACTACATAAAACTCTGGTTCCAAATAAATGGATCACATACCCTGGCTCTGCTAAATGCCTCCAGAAATATTTATTTATTAAAAAGCATCAACTACTCTACTGCTGTGAGGCTGGGGTTGATCTGGGAGTGGGGACAGGAATGCAGAGGTTCGGACCGCCAGTTCAGTGGATGTTGCATGTCATTTGGGACAGCCTGTGCTCTATCTTTTAGCACTTCCCCTGGCCCACACGCCAGTCAGAATGACTCTTAGGAATCCTTACTCTTGATTTTAGTTATATTCTACAGAATGAAAAGGAAGGAAGAGACAAAACAACATCAGAAATGCCCTGGGCCTTAATCTCTGGAGTGGAGATTGTGACCTACAGAGCGTTCTCCTTTGTTTCTGTCAAGTTCTGTCACAGACTTAAAATCAGCTCCAAAATGAGGAATGAGTTTTCAGTTCCTCTTCTTTGAGGGTAATATTTTTTAAATAGGAAAAGCCCAGTTGTGACTAACGACCCATGTGGGATAATTCCTCTCTACACTCCCAGCAATATCCTCTGTCTTGTGAGCCAACTTGTTAAAAATAGTCATAACCTGGGCATTTCCATCAGATAAAAAACAACCTACCTGTGAAAAGGGCTTGGCATGTGTCTTCCTGCCTCAGTTTCTTTCTGAGAGGTTATTTTTTAACCACATCAGAAAAATTATTACCCTTTTAGGGAGGTTGCTCGAAGATATGTCTGAAATGGGAAAAGTGTCATAAAAATTAGAAAATAGTGCTTTCCACTTTCTAGAACATTTTCAATTTTACGGTGTCATTTGATTTTCCTGGCATCTCTGTGAGCTGTGTGGAATAGATATTTTAATCCTGATTTTCCAGACAAAGGAAGTGAAGCATGGAGAGCCCCAGGAACATAGGAAATCAATTGCAAAGTCAGAACCAAAACCTAATGCAGTGTCCTCAAGTGATAATAAGGAACAAATAGCTCTTTGTAGAACTTCAGGAGACCTGTGCTTGGTTCCTGATCTGCTGCTAAACGGGAGTGGAACCTTTAAATCACTTAAAATTCTTGACTCTCCATTCTTCTTGTTTACACAATGATGAGGTAGATGAATGTTTTTTAATATCCCAACCCTCCCTGGTTCTTTCCACCCTATGAAGTGGTTGCAGGTGGTGTACATGGGGGGATTGGAGGCGCTACTGGGCAATAACACTTCACGACTCGCAGAAGAATGGAAAGCCCAGTTATCATACCTAGATGAGGCTGAGGTCTGCATTTTTTTATCTTTCCAAGATGCTTGGCCTCTGAGAGATGCCCATCATGCTAGGCATGCACAAGATGGTGCTGACTGAAAGCAAAAAGAGGAGTAATGCCTTTGCATCTTATCCATCTCCGACAGACACACCCGAGCTGAAGGGTGAAAGGTGCTATCAGGAGTAGGGATTGTTTAAAAAGAGAGGAAGGAGGACTTCCCTGGTGGCGCAGTGGTTAAGACTCTGCACTCCCAATGCAGGGGGCCCAGGTTCCATCCCTGGTCAGGGAACTAGATCCCACATGCATGCCGCAACAAAGGAGCCCACATGCTGCAACTAAGGAGCCCGCAAGCCACAACTAAGGAGCGTCTGCCACAACTAAGACCCAGAGCAACCAAATAAATAAATATTAAAAAAAAAAAAGAGTAAGGGAAATGTGTTGGCTTGGCTGGGAGACCAGAAATGACCCTGCTTTCAGCAGGAGGAAATTCAAAGTGAAAACAAGTCTTGCTTCCATTCTCTTCCCACAGGGCCAGCAAACACTGAAGGACTTCATTTTTTCTCCCCTTAATAAATGCTAACATTTATCTTGTTGGCAGGTGCTTATCTTCCCCTGGATCTCCTTGAGCCTTGGGAAATACTGAGATAATATAACAAAGGACATGGCCCTCAAAAGATAAGTGCCTGCTTTTTAATAAAGAACTGCTGTCAAGTAAAATGGTTTAATGGAAATAGCATGAAAGGGTCCAAAGAAAAGGTTTTGTCTTTTGTTTTGGTTGGCACTGTGGAGTTGGTGCCAAGGGAAGTGATCTGCTCTGTCCAGGGTGAGGCTAACGAGAGGCAACAGAGCAAAGTCAAGGGCCAGATCAGGAGGCTGGGCACCTGTTTTCATTTGCTGTTTATGGCCTGATGACTGTGTGAACTTGGATGAGTCATGGCCGGATGACTGTGTGAACTTGGATAAGTCATTCTCCTCACTAAGCTTCAGCTTTCTCAACTATACAACGAGAGGAAGCGGAGAAACGATTTTAAATTTCCTGCAAAGAAATCTTTAATTCCCATGTAGCCCCTTGAAGTTGCTGCTTTTTTTTTTTTGTCAGACACTCCTTCCCAGGACCCCTCAACGGTAAGCTCATAGCCTCTCAGGAAGGCTTCTCCAGGGAGTTTGGGTAATGCTTCCTGGACAGCTTTGAAAATGGGGTAGATTCGCCTTCCCCTCTGACCGTTGAGTAGGTTCTTGCTTGGAACAGGGAGTTGGCTGAAATCTCTGGTTCGCAAACATCCATGAGGGCTCAGAAGCATCAGAATGATCACTGGTTAACAAAATAAAATAAAACCAACAAACCAAAACTGACCCCTGGGTCCATACCCTAGATCCCATGGAATCCTGAGGGGTGGTACTTGAGATCTATCTATTCAAATAAATTCTGCAGGTTGGGGCCAACTGCCAGCTTAAATAATCTCTTAGGTTCTCTTCTGGCTCTTTGAGAAAAAAGTGTTTGTTTTTCTTTTTTTTTTCCTGTACGCAGGCCTCTCACTGTTGTGGCCTCTCCTGTTGTGGAGCACAGGCTCCGGACGCGCAGGCTCAGCGGCCATGGCTCACGGGCCCAGCCGCTCCGCGGCATGTGGGATCCTCCCAGACCGGGGCACGAACCCGTGTCCCCTGCATCGGCAGGCGGACTCTCAACCACTGCGCCACCAGGGAAGCCCCGAACAAGGTGTTTTTAATAGAGCTCCCAGCGTTGAGGTGAGGAGGGACAAGCCAAAGAGTTGACCATTGCCCCATTTCACAAACTTATCCCACACTGCTTTGGCTTCTCAAAGCCCCTCACCACACCTGCGCTCACTCATCTCGGTCTCTGTGCACATGACTTCGCCCCACCTCAAATGTCGTTTCCTCTCCTCTTGGAGTTTCTAAGTTCACCCATTCTGTGCAGCCCAACTCAAGTCCCTCTTCCTCCAAAATACCATCTCTGTTCACCCAGCGCACATTTAGTATCCTCTTTTATCCCCCACTCTGAAATCCATTTTTTGTCCGCTAACACACTGTCTTGCATTGTACTTTGGCGAGCTCAGTCAGGCTCACAAGTCTGCCTTGTGGAGCGTGAGTTAATAGAGGGTGGGTGGCCAGGGTTAATCTTTCTCTGGCATCTTCCTTGGTATTGCGCACAGTACCATCACAAAGAGGAGCATCCTGGGGGGGTCCATGCTCCCAGGACCAGCGGACCCAGCTGCAGGACCAGAAGTCAGACTTGTAGGAAGGCTGCTGGTGGCTGGATGGGGACAGGGTGACAGGTGGAGATAGCTAGGGAGGTGAGATACATGCCTTTACTGTGTCCAGAAACACATATCTTTAGCGCCTGGATGAGAGAATCCTGCTTTCGCTTCCTGGCAACTGCAACCCTTATCCTTCCCTCCTGCACCCCCTACAGGTACAGGATGACCCCCTTCCCCTCCAAGGATGATGTTGAATATTTATTGTAATTTGGCTTCCCATGACTTAAAAGAAGGTGAAGGTCTATCCTAAATATTGCTATGTAGCACATGGTTAAGTAAATTGGTTCCAAGTTGGTCTAGATCTGCACTGTCTAATATGGGCGCCACTAGCAACAGGTGGCTACTGAAATTTAGGTTAATTCAAATGAAATAAAAATGTAAAACTCAGTCATCTATTTGCACCAAGCACATCTCACGTGCTCAGTAACTACCTGTGGCTTGTGGCTACCATATTGGATGGTGAAATATGGAACATTTTAAACATTGCAGAAAGTTCTATTGGACAGCGCGGGTCTGGATGGTCTGGGTTCAAACCTCTGCTCGTTTGCTGTGTGATTTTGAATAAATCACAGTCTTTTGATGTCTCAGTTTCCTCACTTATAAAGTGGACAAAATAATAGTACCAACGTCACGAGATTGTTGAGGTTCCTATAAGATAAGCCATGTAAACTGAGTGGCAGAACACAGCACTCAATGGTAGCTGTCACAACATAGCTTATATTATTGGCCCTATTGTTCTGAGTCCTCTTTCCCCACCACAAAGGATGGCTCTGGTGCCAAAGACTGGGAGCTTCTCAACAGATGCTCATTATACGAACAAAGTGTTAACTCCTGTGAGAACAAAGGGCTCCGCGGAAGGAGAGTCAGAAGGTTACTTGGTGCAGGCAGCTCTGTTGAGTCAAGACTGAGTTTTCTCTGCGTACATGCAGTAACTTGGATCTGCAGTTGAACCAGAGGACGTTTTGATGCTTTCACCTTTTCTGAAAGGACAGAAGTTTCCCTGATCGTGGGCATTCAGCCAAGGGTGAGCACGTCTTGACCCTCTCCGGTTCTCTCTCTCTCTTTTTTTTTTCCCACACTGAAAGCGTATTCCCTCTGAAGAGGAAGTTTGTTTTCTGTGTCCTGGAAATGTCAGGCTCCCCAGAGGGCTGAAGGGTGGACCTGTCTCAGTCAAATGTCTCTTCCTCTGATGCAGTGGGTGACCCCCTGCTTTCTTGAATGACATCAGCCGAGCCGTAATCAAAGTACTCACGCCTGACTCACCATAGACTGTGGAGAATTGACTTCCAGCATAGCGGGGTGGGGGTGAGTGGAGGAAATGGCCCTTGGCATGTGAATGACTTCTTGACTTTTGACTCAGACATTTCAATTGTGGTCAGGCCTCGGCATTCCCCTTCCCTGAGCATCTGTTCGTTCTTGACTTAATGCCTTGCCAGTTTACAGTAAGCCCACCCTGGTTTTCACAGGTCACTGCAGAAGAGCTGAGTAGTTTGCATCAGCAGGGAGCCAGAGTGCCAGGATGCTTTGCAGAGTGTGCCCAGAGGCTGGTCTCTGCATTGTAAATTCCCGTCAACACACAGGAGCTGGAGTACATCAGCTGATGCGTTTTGGCACTTGGTGATGACTTATAGGGGGAGAGAAGGCAGTGTTTGAGGTTTCGGGGCCAATCTCGCATTAGGGAGCTAACCTTGAATTACTTTCAGAGGCGAAGAGATGTCAGCTGTTTCCCAGCCTCTTAGCCATCTAGTCTCCCTCGTAATTATAACTCATTGTTCCACTGACTTCCTTTTCCATAGGACAGTGTCTCAAGGGTGGACCTGTCTTAGGGCAGGGCTTCCAGAAGCAGTCCTAGAGAGGGCTCAAATGTGTGTACTGAGATTTTCCCAGAGCTCCTTAAAATCTGACTGATGAGTTGTCTGAGGGCCAAACCGAGCTGAGCAAAAGTGAAAATTCGTTTACCATCGGGTCTCTTTCTCTGCTGAAACCACGGAGAGCTCACCACCTCATCCATCATCTGTAACTCAGCGCTTAAAATAATTTTCCCTCTTGCTTCCTAGAGCGTAGCAAGATAGACCTTTTCACTACAGGGTACACTTCTTTCTAGATATTGACTTTTTAGGGTAACTTCTAATTTCCAGCAAAGTTGCAAGTATATATACCTTTCTTTACTGGTTCACCAACTGTTGACAATTTCCCCCATTTTCTATTTTTGCTTTAACACTCCTCCCTTTCTCCCTCTCTCTATGTATATTTTTATGTTTTCCCCCTGAACTTTTGAAAGTAAGTTGGAAACATTGTGCCTTTTTACTCCTAAATACTTGCGTGTACTTTCTAAGAAAAAGAATATTCTCCTACATAACTATAGTGTAGGTACTAGAGAATGCATGAAGCTTTTAAAGAAAACAGATGTTTTCATACCTTTCTTAAAGAGTGTATTACCGCAAACAAAACAGAACAAAGCCCCCCCCCCCGCCAAATCCCCAGACACACGTGTATCAAGGTCATTCTGTGTATCCAGCATGATGTTGGGAATTGTAAATGATATAAGGAAAGATTAGAAACAGTCCCTGTCCTAGCTGGGGAAGTAAGATCTGTGAAAAGTTAAAAATCAATGAGAGATTTAAAAGGAGACTTAATTGGTTAAATGCAGTTTCTCTGGGAAAAAAAAAATTGAAATACCCTTGAAGGGACTTCCCTGGTTGCCCAGTGGTTAAGGCTTTGCCTTCCAATGCAAGGGGTGCAGGTTTGATACCTGGTCGGATAGCTAAGATCCCACATGGGTCTCAGCCAAAAAACCAAAACATAAAACAGAAGCAGTCTTGTAACAAATTCAATAAAGACTTAAAAAAAACCACACTCATTCTAAAAAAATAAATAAATAAAATAAAATACCCTTGAAATAACCATGAAAAAAACTGTAGGTTCAACATTAAGATAATTGTTCAAACTTTATTTTTAGGCTGTATAAATTCCTTAGCTAATAGCAAAATTGTAGAAGGACTTTGAGATAATTGACAGTAAAGTTTTGATTGGATTGAATTTTTTATTACTTCAATCAAATTAAAGTGTGGGGCAAAAAATTATTCTTTGTTTTAGTAGACAAAGCCTTCAATACCGAAAGCAAAGGAAATCTGTATTAAAACTCATTTGTAATCTTTAAGTATTAAAGGATTAGTGGAAAGCTTGACTATGTCCTGTTTATTTTTGTAACAATACCTCTCCCTAGCACGGTGCCAGGCACATCTAGATAATTGATACGCATTGTTTGATGAGAGACAATGGACTGTCTTTGGCGCAGGACACATGGAGCATGAATGCATGTCCTGGGGGAAGAGTTTTGGATCCTTCATCTTCATCTTTATTGGAATGTATTCTTGGAAGTTAAGTGTGTTCCAGAATAGGAGGTGATTATGGTTCAGGTTCAAAATCAAGATAACTAGATGTAGTACACTGAAGAGTTACAAGATGGTGGCCTAGATAGAAGAGCCTGAAATGGCGATTAGGATCTGAGGTATAGAAACATGGGATTAGAGAGCTAAGGGAGAGGAGTGATGAAGCCAAGGTGAGTGTGAGTGAGTGTGGAAGACAGGGCTTGGCACTAGGCTTTGATGTGCTACCACTGAGTATGTATGGGTGGGCTTGATCCATTTTGGGTATAGGAAGGAGGGGATACACAGTAGAACTCAATAAATGGTCCCCTGGAATAAATCAAAGATAGCAACCCAGTATCTTATTATTTAGGACATTAAAAACAACCAAAGAACCTCTGAACCGAAGGCACTGCTGTCATCACCTGCAAGGATTTTCAAAATACACCCCACTTCTATCCCCCAGATATGTATAGTGTTTGCCCTAGACTGGGCAAAACAGCTCTTTGAATCCTGAATTTATAAACTCAGGTGCCTAAAGATCATGGACATAAAATATGAAGATGACACCTGTCATTGTGGGTGTCAACAATTATCCCCTCAGTTTTCCCGCCTTACTACTTGTGGTCAAATTATCCAAAGTGAGTCCCCTTCCCTTACTTCCTTGAGCTCTTCTCCTCTTTATCTTGTCCTTCACCCATCCTCAGCCACTCATTCCCCTAGGTATATTTTCAACCTCATCATCACCAATAGCTGCAATAGCTCCTCCCTCTCACTATCATGTTCTGCCCTTTTCCTGACCAACACCACTATTCTTGAGCCCAACACCAAGAATCTATCCCATCATGACCTCCAATCCATTGGTCCTACCATATTTTCCCTGCCTCTCATTCCCTTGATCCTCATCCCCTCTTCACCTATCTTAAATTCCATGTTCAATTATAATCCTTGCAAATACCTTTGATTCCTTTTCTGCTCACTCTTTATCATATTCACTTGGCTACATCACAATCCAACTCTTTTTCTGTTTGGCACCTGTGCTTAAGCACGGAGAAATGTAGTTGGAGGAAAACATGTAATTACACTGGGTAGTCTCACTTTAAAATCATGGTCTTGAATCTAAAGTGGACTTTTTAATGCTGAGAAGCAATCTTATTTTTCACATCTGGTCATCTAACTCTCTCACTTTTCTAGAATCCCTTCGCAATCTGTCATAAACAGTCTCATCCCACACACTCCCTCCCATGCAACTTCATTTTTAATTGAATTTTATCAAAGTAAATCATGTACATAGTTTAAAAGTCAACAAATAATATTAGATATATAATGAAAAAACAGCAGTTCTTTGCCAAATTTCTCATCATTTCCAATTCTTACATTCTTGAGGTAATATTTTCAACTCTTTTACCTGTTTCTTCTGTTTTCTTCCCCCAGTATTGTGATTATATTGTATTTCTTATATTTTCAGTGATATATTGCCTTTACACACACACTCATACCTGCACACACACATGAGCACACACACATTTCCTCTCCCATTACTCCCTAATTTTTCCCATATGGTTTTCTCAAAAGTTTTGGTTAAGTCATTCCCCAGTATTTACATTATTATTACTATGTAACTAATATTCACAGCTGAGCTTCACAGTATGCCAGGACACCATTTCTTCTTCTTTAAAAAAAAAAAACAACAACTTAATTTTTCCCCTGAATTAACTATTGTCACTTTTTTATTCGCCAAGTTTTATTTGGCCCATTCACTAAATCCCCCAAACTTTCCTCTGAAACAAATCAGAGAAGCGCCTCTGAATACTTCAGGTTTTCTATCACTTTCATTCTTTCTTGATGACCTCCTTCAGGGAACTTCCTTCACCTGTTCCAGTCCAGCTGGTTTCTCTCTCACCTCCTGCAGAATTGCCATCCTGGGCTGCTCTTCACTACAATTCCATGGGGTCCTTCATCATCTCTTCTGTGTTGCAGCCCTGTTACTAGGATCCCATGTCTTCCTCTTTCTTGCCTAAGCCTTTTCTGTGAGGGAGTGAGTCATCCAGTAGCTTCCTGGGAAAAGTAATTGGCAGGACAATTTTGGGGGCATATTGAAAGTCAAAAATGTCTTTATTTTACCCACATACTTGATAGATAGTTTGGTTTGGTACCTAATTCTAGATTAGAATCAATTTTCTCTCCCATTTTTATGGTACCGCCACATTGTTTTCTAGCTACTAGTGTTGCTAATAAGAATTTTAATGACATTGATACATGTCTTGTAAATGAACACATTTTTACTCTCCACATAATTTTAGATTCTTATCTTATCCCTGCTTTTCAGAAATGTCACATGATGTTCCTTTTCAGTCCTGGAAATTTTTGTTGTTGTTGTTATTATTGTATAATTGTTGCTCTTTTCCCTATTTTCTTTTTCTAGAACTCCTATTAGTTGGCCATTGTATGTCCTGGATTGATCCTCTGTTTTCCTTACTTATCTCACCAATTTTCTCTCTCTTTTTCAATTTGTTCTCCTTCCTGGGGTCTTTCCTCAACATTATTTCCCAACATTTTTTCTGAATTAAATTTTTTTGCTTTCATGCTTTTACTTCTCAAGAGCTCTTTCTTATATTTTGAATGTTCCCCCTTTTATAGTATCACGTTCTTATTTCATGGACCAGGATTTTTTTATTTTTTGGATGACGTTAATCATAAAATACTCTCTTAGTCCTGAGCATGACATGCAAACAAACAAAAACAAATTTGCTGAAGAGCACATGAAAGCCTCTGTCCCTGGGGATTTGGTGCTCAGCACTGGGCATGAGACGTAACTTAAACATTTGTTTTCATGACTAACTCCAGGGAAATATTTATTCACATCTCCTGCCCTAAGTCTCAAGACTGAAGGGAGTTGTCTTTAAATGCTGGGAAGGTCTGTGGGTGGTGTCATGCAGGATTTAGGGAAGGACACTGCTTAGGTAAATGAGGAGGATGTGAGTGATGGGAGCACTTACGTAAATGTAAAAACAATTAATTTGTCAAATCCTTTTCTCGGATAGCATGAGTGCAATACATTTTTGCCTAATAAAGTATTATTTTCCAATAGCACCCAGTATTCATTTCTTGCTCCTCTTCAGGTTTAAATTGTGGTTTCAGAGTTATTCATGGATTAGCATAATATTTGCCAACAGTTGATCATAGCAGCTGAAGAACATTTTGCACTTTTAAACAAAAATACGCTGAAATTTGTGTATGTGTGGGTCTAGACGTAACATTGTGAAATGCGATACCCATCATTCATTGGCAACTAGATGGACATTGATTTGAGAATAGGTTTATTTTAACGAAATAGATCATAGTAAGATGTAATCCTACTTTCAAAAAATTAAATAAAACCCAGTTTATGTAAATCATTTTGATTTAAGCTTTGGTATTTTTAACTATAATATGATTTTTTGTCTTTAAATTTTAATAGATCATTTCGAATGCTTTAGAAGAAATAACTTTTAAAAACACATCATGAACAGAAAAGTTTTTGACATTTACTTTATACTTTTATTGAAAATGTATTAGAATTTTGTAAACCTTAACACAATTCTATTTTAGTTTTTGATATCATTCCTGTCAATAGAATCTAAAACATGTAAAAATATCAATTGTAAGAACAGTGGTTTTACTGAAATGGCGGCAAGGAGAATAAAGTTTGTAGAATAAGTAAGTATTAATTATGAATCATGTATGACTTGATCATTGCTAGCCCAGCAGCAGAACGAGGACAATAATTCAATCATTGTTGATATTTTTCTGACTTTCAGTCATTTAAAATCCTAACTTTACCTGAACTTTTCTTTCTTTCTGTTTTTTGTTATGAGGGTATATTCATGAAGATAAGAGGAGAGGACCTGGGCTTCCCTGGTGGCGCAGTGGTTGAGAGTCCGCCTGCCGATGCAGGGGACACGGGTTCGTGCCCCGGTCCGGGACGATCCCACATGCCGCGGAGTGGCTGGGCCCGTGAGCCATGGCTGCTGGGCCTGTGCGTCCGGAGCCTGTGCTCCGCAACGGGAGAGGCCACAACAGTAAGAGGCCCACATACCGCAAAAAAAAAAAAAAAAAAAAGACGTTAAGAGGAGAGGACCTATTGTATTGAACAATTTGTTAGCTTGGTTTAAAATTTTAAAATATTTAAACCTACAGTGCATGGGACTTCATCTGTACTTCTGCTCCAGCCCTTTCATTTGAGGAGACTTAGAGTTCTCATTATTAGTAGGTTTAGGCCTCGAATTGAAGGCTGTTGAGATTGTTACCTGGGATCTTGTGTTCTCGTCTCCCTTCCTCTGTCTCCCACCCTCCCTCTAAACTGGGGTAGGGAGGCAAAGACTATGAAAGTGTAATGTACAATTTATGTTCTAACAATCTATTGTGAGGTAGAGAGTCCAACGAGACGTTCTCTGTATAATCAATTGCTTGTGGTGACATGAAATGTTCTAGTATTTTGAGATGGGATCGATGAAAATCACTAACTCCTTGGGGATAGAGGTCATGTAGAACTGATCTTTCTCTTTAACAGTGCCTAGCAGAGTCCTGGGCAAATAAGGGAGTGTTTCTGGAAAAGATGAAACACTTCCAAGGCCTGGAGGATGGGTAGGATTTCATACACAGAGTGTTGGAAACATCAAGTCTGGGAATGCAATTGTGAACGAGGTGCAAAAGTATGTGTACGTGTACGTGCGTGTGTGTGGGCGTGTGAGTGTATGAGTGAGATGGGGTGGGGGTGGGAGAGAAAGAGTGAGAAGGATTTTAGCTTGGATGAACTGGAGGGTGTGCTAGAGGAGAATAGGATGGGGCAAAAGAGGGCCCCAGCTGATGCAAGACCTTGGGGAAAAACATTATTCTCAGGTTACACTATGAACAGAGAGGATGGTGGTGCCATTGGAAAAAGGTGATTTATGGATCACTGTGAATTACTGTAATTACTTTCAGTCAAGCAAAACAAAAGGGAATGATTAAGACAGGGTCTATTTGCATGAAATTTGAGTTTTAAAATCTGGAAAGCTCCAGAGAAGGCAGGAAGCAAAGTGCATCACCAACTTCACAACCAGGCTCATTTTCTAATTTGGCTAATTTTAAGAGCCAATTTTTTGAGTGTCTTTGCTTAACTATAAAGAAAGCAAAGAGAAGCAGGAAGGGTGAGGGCCAGGAAAATTTGAGATGATTTTTCCTTTGTTATATAATGAAACTTAAAAAAAAAAAGTAGATAAGAGCATCAGTCAATCAGTTTCTTTGATTTTGGGCCAAGTTGAAATGTCCTCTGTTCTATTTGCTCATTTTAAAGAGCTTAATGTTAACAAACTCTAATCCTTTCAGTTCTTTTATGCTCATAAGGAAATGCAACACCTGTCAAAGAAAATCTTGTGATCATTTTTGCTTAAAATGAATACAGAAAGGAACTGGGGCAAATTAACCTCCAGCACTGCTTCCTAGCCCTAAGAAGGGTATTGGGGAATGTTTAGGGGAAAGAGCTGGTCCTAAGCTCTCCTGCTTTATAAAATGCAATAAACATTACCCTCATAGTTTGGGTATTATCTAGTACATGAAAGTCAGTGGAGTAATACAAGGAGTTCCAGGGCTGACCCTGCTATTAATTGACTGTATGACTTTAGAAAACTTATCTTTCGGGGGCTCCATTTTCTTCTCCAAAAACAAGAAGAAATTGAAATAGATTATCCCAAAAGTACACTTTGAGAGAGAGAAATGGAGGGCCAGAGGGAAGTAGGAAGGAGACATCAAAAGAAAGGGTCTGGGTGCTTGCTACGGAAGTATTGCTGCTTCTAAGAGATGTCAGCTGACAAAGCAAGAAAATATATGTGTTTATATTAATAGGTTACATACACATATCTATGAACATTTTTGTATATAAACATTTGTGTCTACATTAAGGGTCAATTCACACTGATCTCTCTAACTCTAATCTGTTTCCAGGTGGGTCATTCTGGCCTCCTCCCCTAGATTATCTGTAACCTGACACTCCAACAGTGAGAACCTGGCTCCCATCATCTGCCGCCCATTAATTGAATTGTTCAATTCCAGTATACATCTATAGTGGTATCAGAATGGTTAATCTACACCCCATGGAAATCAACTTGATCAGCTAGGGTGTATCAACTGTGCTTATGTACAGTTTCTTTTGCCTTTGATCTTACAGACTCCATTTCCAAAGTGTACAGTGTCAGCATCTTTTCCCCCACCCCTTTCAATGAAGTTGTTTCATACATTTGTAATATGGTTAGATAGTTTTGTCATATTATGTATTCTATTCTCATATCCCTCAGACTCCTAAATGATTTTTTTTTTTACTTTGGCCGAACCAGGTGGCTTGCGGGATCTCAGTTCCCTAACTAGGGATTGGGCCCTGGCAGTGAAAGCACTGAGTCCTAACCACTGGACTGCCAGGGAATTCCCCTCAAACTCTTAAATGACTTTTTAAGTTTGCATACATTAAGCTTCCCTAATCTATAAAGCTCCATGGGTTTTGACAAATGCGTGGTGTCATATTTTCACCATTAAAATATACAGAATAATTTTACCACCCTAAAAAAAATTCCCTGTGCTTCATCATTCAACCCTCTCTTCCCTTGGAACCCTGGAAAACACTGATGTTTTTACCATCTCCATAGTTTTGCCTTTTCCAGAATGTCATATAATTGGAACCTTACAGACTGGCTTCTTTCACTTAGTAATATCTAGTTGAGATTTCTCCATGTCTTTTTTGCAACTTGATTATTCCTTTAAAGAAAGTATTGCATTGTGTGGATGCACCAGAGTTTGTTTAACCTCTCATTTATTGAAGGAAATCTTGGTTGTTTCCATTTTTTGGTAATTATGAATAAAGCTGCTATCAACATTCACCTTTGTGTGAACATAAGTTTTCAAATCAGCTTGGTGAAAACCTAGGAGCACAATGGCTGTAACTTATAGTAAAAAAGTGCCAAACGGTCTTTCAAAGTGGCTCTATCATTTTGCATTTCCATAACAATAAATTAGATAAATATATTACTTTTTCATTTATTGAGGAGATTTAAAAATGAAAAATTTTGACTTTGCTTAGAAGTTAGTAATTCTCATGAGGGAAAAAACCCAACTTCAATGGGGTGTTTTCAGTGTTTCAGACACTATGATAAGCTAAAAACACAAAGATGGTGTAGGCTTCAAACACTAAAGTGTCTGTGGAAACCAGGAAGATGAAAATTGAAAAAACAAGAGCATATACAGTTGACCTTTAACAACACGGTTTGAAGCGCATGGGTCCAGTTACGTGCAGATTTTTTTCGATAAATATGTGGTTGGTTTGTGAAATCTGCAGCTGTGGATGGCCAACTATAGGGCTTGAGCATCGGCAGGTTTTGGTATCCATTGCAGGTCCTGGAACGAATCTCCCTTGGATACAGAGGGAGGGGCGACCTTAGTTTGCATTTTCTAGAGTTTTACGTAAATGGAATTGTATATTATGTATTCCTTTTTTGTCTGCCTTCTTTCACTCAGAATAGTTATGTTGAGATTTTCCATGTTGTGAGATCAATAGTTCACTCATTTTAATAGCTACATAGTATTCCATTGCATGAGTATACCATACTTTTTTTCTTTATTAGGATTTCTCTCTCTCTGCTTACCTACCTGTTCTTGTGTAATGTCTGCTTTATCTATTGGAGCCCTTAGCATATTCATTATAGTTGGTTTCAATTCCAGGTCTGATATTCTAACATCCCTGTCATGTCTGGTCCTGATGTTTGTTCTGTCTCTGCAAATTGTGTTTTTTGTCTTTTGATACGGCTTGTAAATTTTTCTTGATAGCTGTGATATACCAGAAAAAAGGGACAGGTGTAAATAGGCCTTTGGTAATGTGGTGCAGTGTTGCGGGGAGGGGAAGCGTTCTATAGTCCTATGATCAGGCCTCAGTCTTTTAGTGAGCCTGTGCCTCTGTGAACTTCACGAGTATTTCTCAGTTTTTTTTTTTTTTTCTCTTTTCTTACCCTTGGGTGGGAAGGGATGGCTCCAGTAGGTTGGAGTTGAGTATTTCCCTTCTCCCACCTGGAAAGCTAGAGCTTCCCCCAGGTCAGATAGACTCTAGTAATAACCCAGCAGGTTAGGCTCTGGTAACTAATTTCTTCTGAGGGCAGGCCTAATTAGAAAGAATGCTGTGGCATATTTAAAAATGGTTCTTTCTCCCCTCCCCTGCTGGAAGCTTGAGGGAATTTTTTTTCTGATACCTACTATGAGAACCCAGTAGAGTTTGGTATGGTCAGTCTTATTAATTTTAGCTATACTAGTGGGTGTGTAGTGGTGTCTTATTGTGGTTTTAATTTGCATTTCCCTAATCACTAATTACATTGAGCGTGTTTTCATGTGATCATTTGCCCTCTGTATATCTCCTTTGGTGAAGTGTCTATTCAAATCCTTTGTCCACTATTTTATTGAATAATTTTTAAAATTATTGAGTTAGGAGAGTTTTAAGACTATGTATATATATTCTAGCTGCAAGTCCTTTGTCAGATGTATGCTTTGCAACTATTTTATCACTATCTGTGATTGTAGTATTCATTTTCTTAATGGAGTTTTTTGAAGAGCAGGTTGATAGTGTCCAGGTCTTAATTTGTAAAGGCAATTGAATGCCAACACAGAGAAGTCAGTACCATTGAAAGAAAAACTTAATGTTGCTCAGAGTTTCCTAGAAATGTTCCATGTAAAATTACATGGGAAGCATTATCAAATAAGTGATAAAACTTCCTAGGTATATTGTTTGGGTAAATGTTATTGATATAGATATTGTAGAAATTATATGGAATTCCTAAAAATTTGGTATGTCCTGGTAAAATGTTATCAGTCATAATTCTAGTTATTATCTTAAAATGTTGTATGTCACAGCAGTAATCAAGTTTCTTTGTCAGTTGCATTCTAATCAGGTCTTTAACCATGCCCTTTAAGTCTTTTGTCATTCATAGACAGAATTGTGTTACTCTGATGCCTTTTCAAAAATGCTTCATTTTTGAGAAGATTCATAGAAGGGACTTTTTGACAAGTACAGGTTTTTGATCAATTTCAGATCATACTGCTGAACTGGGTAAGAAATTAAGAAATCCTAATGGAAAGCCTGATGGCTTAATAAGACTGTTAACAAAAAGGACTAGTTATATAGGACTGAGTGATCTGGTAAATATATTTATAATTTTTATGGGTTTTCTTTTGGTCTGAAATATTATTGTCGTTTAATCTGTGTTCTCCAGATATAAGAAAACCTTTTCTCTTAATCTAATGACTTACAGCAATTTGGTAAATTATATCTTTGTAAGCAGAATTGAAACATTTAAATATTTATCTTTTCTTTCTACTTATCCCCCCAGAAATTGGAAACTCTTAGGTTACCAGAAGTCTTATCAGGTGAATAAGGATGGTCACCACCTGACAGGTGCAGGAATCTCAAGATACTTTGGGGACTTCAAGAAGAGAGAAATTCACTCAAATCTATAGATATTGCAGGCAGAATCTGCGGCAAGCCCTTAGCATGGCTTTCCGGGCCTTAAGAAGCCTTTTAAAAGTTTAATCTGAGATTTATTACAAAAACTTCCAGCAAAATCAATTAAAAAAAGCCTCTATGATCAATTACACTTATGTAAGTAATCAGGTCAAGTTTATTGAAACCAGACTGATCCTCCAAACAAATTAGTCATAATTTAACTATATTTGATAGAAATGAGGGCAATTTTAGAGAGAAAAATTATGTTTTGATGGATATTAAGTTCTATTATAATTAATTATCTTTGAGGTTTGATATTTACTGCCTAAAACTCACTTCCCAGATAGCTCCTTGTTGCTATGTTACATAATTGTAAATTTTAATTGAATTATTAAAAGGACACTCTAAGCTTGTTTCTGAAGCTTATCACAGTAATCTATCTTTGGGTGAAGATCAGATGCCCCACTACCTGCAACCAGTAGAGTGTGCATACTGGAAAAGACATCATTTAAGGAACTGTCTCCAGCCTAGATGGAAGGACCTTTATCAGGTACTCTTACTAGCTCATGAGCAGTGAAACTGAAGGGGATTGACTCTTGGATTTATATTTCCCACTTAGAAAAGGCCCTGACACTGGACTGGTTTATAGAGAGGACTGCTGTCCTCAAAATCACCTTAAAATGACACTCAAACAGGGGAGAAAACCACACCCACACCAGGATGAGAAGATGACATCAGAAGTAGACAGCTACCCCAAGATGCTGGACCTGACCTGAATGATTATTTACAGTATTTTCTTAATTTCTTGGACTTTTGCATACGAATCAAATGTTTTTTTCTATCATAAGTGCAATCTAATGCAGAGTTTTAAAATTAATTTAATTGTTGGGTTTGTGGTCAATTACCTATATCCAGTACTTTTGGGTTACTTTGGTGGATTTCTCTTCTCTAAGGCTCTAACTGAATGGCCCTTAGGAAATTAATTCTAGAAGAAAAGAGTTATAGTTACGTTTGGGACACTATTGATAATACTAGATGGGACTCCCTCACTTGGCCAATCAATCATACTTGCTCTGACCATGGCCATAAATATGAGTTTTCTTTTAAAGTTACTCAAGCTCAATCAGAGTAATGAGCTAACTTTCAGTCAAAGAAAATAATCTTCGTCAGTTATGGGATGGATTTATATGGATCATGCCAGGTTATGATGGTTTAAGTTTAAGGGCCCCCCTTATGTTGGGAACAGTTAAACCATACTAAGGATAATCAGCCTAATAACACTAGGAAATTGAGCTGGGTGCCTTATGAACAATGCGAATATATAATTTCCCTTAAAGATAGGGATTGGTATGGAACAGACTAGGTCAGATGACCTGGAGCTATACTGGGCTACACCTAATGGACGTTCTTGCCTTAAATTCTTACTTATGACCTTACCAATCCTACTAGGTATATCACGTGTATTCTGCCTATTTTGCAAGGTTGTTGTTTCTTGCATTACCAAACGTGTGACTGAGCTTCTGATAACATGATGACTAGGTGACTTGAAATGATTGACCAAATACATAGTTCTGCATGATATCAATGATTGTAATGGTGATATTCTAGATATGTGAGGAAGCAACAAGAGGGAATCTTTTTGTGGACCATCACAGACTAGTAAGACAGGTTGTCCAGGGACTTTTGGCTACTGTTCACAGGGCCTAGTCCAGTAATAACACATTGAGTGGCCTATCAACAAAATCCTGATCTGACCTAGGAGTGAGCATTCCTACCACTGTGGGACAGAATGGTCATGGAATGCCTCTCAAACCATGGTCAGTTTTATGATCATGAGGCGGGGGGGCACTGACAACTAAAAATCATCACTTGCCAACATCTGATTCTACAAGAATTAAATCACTAGTCACTGCAGTTGCTGACCTTTAACACACCCTGAAAGGAGCTCAGGGCAGAGATCAGGAATGAGGCACTCTGTGCTCTGGAAAAACTGGCAGAACAGGCCTTTTCAGAAGAAAATTTTATGAATCCAATTTCTTGCATCTTCCCATACTTAGAAAAGTACTAAAAACATTAACTAAGATTTCTGTTCCTCATGACCAGTGGCAACCTTCTACCCGTTGTGTGCTTGATTGCACGTACTCCCTTCACCAAAATCACATATATGCTGACCTTCCCCTACCTCTTCAGAGCAGTTCCTTAGAGTTATCTGAGAGGCTCTCTTCTGGGCAAAGAACCAGCTTTTAGTTTCATCAATTTGGTGTAATGTTCTATTTCAGTGTTTTCTGCTTTGATCTTTATGAATTCGTTTGTTTTGGCTATTGGGGATTTAATTTGCTCTTCTTTTCTAGTTCTTCAGGTGGAAGCGGAGGCCATTGATTTGACACTTTAAAAAGGTAGAAGCGTTTAGTGATAGGAATTTCCCTTTAAGAGTAATCTCACAGAAGATGATAAAGTAGGAAGCACCAGGAACCTTTGTCTCCACCTGGACAACAAGAGTCCTGGTAGAAACGGTCTGAAATAAATATTTTGGAACTCTAACATTTATTGGAATGCTTGCAACTTCCAGGGGAAATCTTGGCTGGTAAGTTGCAGTTAATTTTGGTCAATTTCAGCCATTGGTGCTTTGGGGCTACCCATTTCAAATTCCCAGCCCTGTGACAGTCAGCTGTGGGGATGGCAGTCTGTGTTTTTGGTGCTGCATCTAGGCTAGGTAATAAAGACCTTGTCCTCCAAATGTTGGAGTTCTGGTTGTAGATTGCTGCTCTGATTACTAAGGCATAGGCATGGTGGCTGGCTGCCATTGTTCCAACCCCCATGGGCTGTAGTGACTTCCAAGATACTTAAAAGGCTCCACCTGTTTTTGTTTTTTTTTTGACATTCAAGAAAAAAGACTGTACATGTAGGGAAATTTAGAAGCCATCACATATTCCCAGGGAGATACACAGACTCAGAAAAGAACTGAGATCTTAAGCTTTCACCTCAGGCTGATCCTAGCATAGAGACACCCTATAAGCATCAGGAAAACAGTAAACCCTGGGGGAGGATAAGACTGATTTTCATAGTTACCACATTATAAGATTATAATGTTTACTGTACAACAAAAGTCATAAGGCATACAAAGAAACAGAAAAGTATAGCTCATTCAAAGGAACAAAAAATAATTGATAGAAAATGTGCCCAAACTATCCCAGATGTCAGACTTACTGGTCAAAGACTTTAAAACAACTCTTAAAGATACTCAGAGCTAAAGGAAGACATGTACAAAAAAGAGGCTATCAATGTGCTAACAAAATGAGAATATCAATAAGGAGATAGAAATTAGAAAAAGGAATCAAAAAGAATTTCTGAAGCTGAAAAGTATGATAACTGAAATAAAAACTAAAATGGAGGGGTTCAAAATCAGATATGAGCAAGCAAAAGAAAGAATCAATTTATAGATAGGACAATTGGAATTATCAAGTCCAAGGAACAGAAAGAAAAAGGGAATGAAGAAAAGTGAACAGAGTCTAAGGGACCTGTGGGATACCATCAAATAGACCAACACGCACATATGGGAATCCCAGGAAGAGAAGAGAGAGAAAGTGGCAGAAAGAATATTTGAAGAACTAATGGCTGAAAACTACCCAAATTTGATGCAAGATAAAAATATACAAATCCAAGAAGCTCATTAACTCCAAGTAGAATAAGCTCAAAGATACTATAATCAAGCTGCCAAAAGCCAAAGCCAAAGTGAGAATCTTAACATCAAGAAGAGGGAAGTGATTTAGCAAATACAAGGGATCCTCAACAAAGATTATCAGCCAAATTCTCATCAGAAACCTTGGAGGCCAGAAGGTAGTGGGTTGATATGTTCAAAGTACTGAAAGAAAAAAAAAAACACTGAGAACTCTATATCTGGCAAAACTGTCCTTTAAAAATGAGGGAGAAATCCCCAAATAAAGACATTCCTAGATAAACAAAAGGAGTTTATTACCACTACACCTGCCTTGCAAGAAATACTAAAGGGAGTTCTTCAGGTTGGAATGAAAGGAAACTAGACAGTAACTTGAAGCCATATGAAGAAATAAAAATCTCTGGTAAAGGTAAATAGGTGGGAAATTATAAAAGCCAGTATTATTGTAATTCTGCTTTGTAACATCACTTTTTATATTTTGTACATGATTCAAAAAACAAATGATTAATCAATGTTATTGAGCATATAATATATAAAGATGTAATCTCTGACATCAGTAACAGGAAGATGTGGAGAGCTGTAGAGGGGTAGAGTTTTTGTATGCTATTCAAGTTCAATTGGTGTAAATTCAAATTAGATTGTTAGAACTTTAGGATGTTAAATGTACTCTTCATGGTAACCTCAGAGAAAATGTCTATGAAGTATAGACATAAGAAGATGAGAAGGGAACCAAAATGTTTTACTAAAAAAAATTAAACACAAAAAGAAGGCAGTAAGGGAGAAATTGAGGAACAAAAATGCTAAAGTCATACAGAAAATATATAGCAAAATGGCAGATTTTTTTCTTATCAGTAATTACTCTAAATGTAAATAGATTGGAGGAGTGGGTAGAAAATATGATTCAACTATATACTATCTACAAGAGACTCAGTTTATATCTCAATATACAAATAGGTTGAAAGTGAAAGGATGGAAAAGATATTCCATATAAATAGCAACTGAAAGAGAGCTGGAGTGGTTCTACTAGTATCAGACAAAATAGGTCTTAAATCCAGAAATATTCAAGGGACAAAGAGTGATATTATATATTAATAAAAGTTTAATATAGCAATATGATATAATAATTATAAACATTTACACACCTAATAACAGATTCTCAAAATATACAAAGCAAAAATTGAGAGAATTGAAGGGAGAAAAAGACAATCCTACAATAATAATTGGACGCTTCAGTACTCCAATTTCAATAATGGTAAGTCAACCAGACATAACGTAAGTAAGGAAATAGAGCACTTGACTACACAATACAACAACTAAACCTAACAGACGTATGCAAAACACTCCACCCAACAACAGTAGAATAAACATTCTTCTTAAGTGAATAGGGAACTTCTCCAGGATAGACCATATATAAGGCCAAGAAACAAGTCTCAATAGATTTAAAAACATAGATATCATACAAAGTATCTTCTTTAATCATAACAAGATCAAGTTAGAAATCACTAACAGAAGGAAAACTGGAAAATTCACAAATATGTGGAATTAAACAACACACTCTTATAAAACCAATGGGTCAAAGAAAAAAATCAAAAGGAAAATTAGAAAATACTTAGAGGTGAATGAAGGCAAAAACACGATATACAAACACATATGGGATGCATTACAGCAGCGCTCACAGGAAAGTAAAGATCTGTAAATGCCCACGTTAAAAAGGAAGAAAAATCTCAAATCAGTAACCTAACTTTATATCTTAAAGACCTAGAAAAGGAAGAGCAAATTAAACCCAAATCTAGCAGAAGGAAGAAAATAATTTTTAAGAATATAAGGCAGAGGTAAATGGAGAATAGAAACAAAATAGAGAAAATCAATAAAACCAAATATTGGTTCTACGAAAAGCTCAACAAAATTTACAAACCTTTAGCTAGATTGACAGTGAAAAATAGAGAAGGCACAAATAACCAAAATCAGAAGTGAAACTGGAAACATTACTAATGCCCTGACAGAGATAAAAAGATTATGAGTATACTATGAGCAAAGGTATGCCAACAAATTTGATACCTAGAAGAAATGGACAATGACTTAAGACACAAATTAACTAAACTGACTCAAGAAGAAATAACAAGTTTTATCCGATGTTTAACAATTGAAAAGATTGAATCAGTAACCATAAACCTCCCAAGAAAGAAAAGTCCTGGACCAGATGGCTTCACTAGTGAATGCTAACAAACATTTAAAGGATTAGCACCAGTCGTTCTCTAACTCTTCCAAAAAATTGAAGAGAACACTTCCTAACTCAGCCTATGAGACTAGCATAACTTTGGTCCCAAAGCCAGATAAGGACATCACAGAAAAGAAAATTACAGATCCAAATTCCTTATGAATATTGAGGTAAAAGTCCACAACAAAATATTAGCAAATTGAATCCAACAGCATATCAAAGTGATTATTCATCATGATCAAGGGATTTACCCTAGGAATGCAAGGGTTGCTCATTATAATTAGTAAAACACAATTAACAGAATGAAGAAAAAGAACCCACATGATCATCTCAACTGATGTAGAAAAGACATTTGGCAAAAATGCAACACACCTTTCATGATAAAAGCTCTCAGGAAAGTAGGAATAGAGGAAAAGTTCCTCAACACAATAAAGAGTATTTAAAAAAATTTATTGAAATGTAGTTGATTTACAATGTTGTGTTAGTTTCAGATGTACAGCAAAGTGATTCAGTTATACGTATACATATATTCACCCTTTTTCAGATTCTTTTCCCATATAAGTTATTACAGAATATTGAGTAGAGTTCCCTGTGCTATACAGTAGGTCTATAAAGGGTATTTATGAATAACCTACAGCTAACATGATATTCAATGGTGAAAGACTGAAATCTTTCCCCCTAATGTCAGGAACAAGACGAGGATGCTCGCTTTCCTTGTTGCTATTCAACATTGTACTGGAACTTCTAGCCAGAGATTCTTACTGTTCATGTTAACTTTCATTATCTGATTGAGGTAGCATTTGTCTTCCCCACTGGAAAGTTGGAGAAACTCCTTTTAATATTGTATGCTTTTGAAAGGAAGTCACTATACACAGCATACATTTAAGGAGTGAGGAGTTATGTTCCATCCCTTTGAGAGCAGAGTGTCTCCGTAACTTATTTAGAATTCTTCTGTGATTTGCCTATTATCTCCCATTTATTTATTGATTGAGTAGTTGATTGATATCAGTATTGACTCATGGATATTTATATTATACTTTGAGTTATAAACCAATGTTACTTAATTTATTTTGTTGCTCAAAAAAACAGAAAACAGGTTTGTCATTATTTTTCCAAAATTTTTCTCCCTTCTCCTTCATTGAGGATTCCTACAATAAGTTTATTAGTCTAATTAAGTTTGTCCAGCTGGTGCTCTTTCCCCTTTTTTCCTCTTTATGTTTCTTTTTTGTGTAATTTTTATTGCTATGCCTTTCAGTTCTCTACTCATTCCTCCTACAATGTCTGATCTGCCATTAATCCCATACAACATACCTTGCAGTCTCTGACATTGTAGTTTTAATCTCTAAACATTACATTTGTGTACTTTTTGGAGCTCTCCTATCTCTACTTAACTTTTTGGATGTATGGAACACTATATTTTATGTTTGTATTAATGTCCTTGTCTACTAATTCTAACATCTGTATTAGCTCTGGGTTGGTTTTTATTGATTGGTTTTTCTCTCATAAGGCATCATATTTTTGGTTCTTTGCATGCCTGGTAATTTTTTGTGTGCGTGTGTGTGTTATGCGGGCCTCTCACTGTTGTGGCCTCTCCCGTTGCAGAGCACAGGCTCTGGACGCGCAGGCTCAGCGGCCATGGCTCACAGGCCCAGCCGCTCTGCGGCATGTGGGATCTTCCCGGACCGGGGCATGAACCCATGTCCCCTGCATCGGCAGGTGGACTCTCAACCATTGTGCCACCAGGGAAGCCAGCCTGGTAATTTTTGATTGGATTTCAGACATCATGAATTTTACCTTGTTGGATACTGGTTATCTTTATATTCTTACAAATATTCTTAACCTTTGTTCCAGCACACAGTTGACATACTTGCAAATATCAATATTTTGATTCACTTGATGTCCTGCTTTTTAGATTTGTTAAGTGATACAAGGGCAAGATTTGGTCTAGAGCTAATTATTTCACACTACTGAGGTAAGATTCTTCTGAGTATTTTACCCAGCACCTTGTGAATTATGAGGTTTTCCAGTTAGCTGTTGGAAATAGTCAATATTCCTGGCCTTATGTGAGTTCTGGACACATTTTCCCTCAATTTTTTTTTTATTTCTGTCTCTGGCCTCAGGTAGTCTTTTCGCAAGGATCAGTATTCTGTTGAATATTCAATGGGAACCCTCTGCAGCTATCTGAGGTTCTTTCCCTGTGCAGCTCTCTCCTTTTTGATATTCTGTCCTGTGAATTATAGTCACCTTAGTCAGCTCAGTTTCCTAAATTCTGGGAGTCCTTTGGGCTCTGCCTAGGCTTCCCTCCCCCCATGCCATGGTCTGGAAACTGTCTCAAGACAATATACTGGGGCAATGGTAAGGTTCACCTCATTTCCCCCACGTCTTTCAGGAATCATTGTTCTTTATTGCCTGATGTTTAGTTTCTTGAAAAAAAATTTTTTTTCATATGCTTTGTCTTTTTGTTTTGTTCAGTTTGGTTTGATTTTTTCAGACAGGATGTTCAATCTGGTCTTTGTTACTTTATCTTAGATAGAAGTTGAACATCATTTTGCTCATTTGTTAAATATTGGCACATAATAGAGAATTTAAAGACATATTGCAAGCAAACAAAAAACGTCTAGGCTTGCATTTAGTCCTTAGGTCATCAGTTTGTGATCTCTGAGGGAGAAGATCACGTAGGTAGGCAAAAGTCTCATTCTGAGAAAAATGAAGCAAGCCAGGGTGAGCTGGTTTAGCTGAGAATAAAAAGATATTCTATGTTTTCAAGAAGAATGGAATTGGCAGCCAGTGTTTCCCTGTTGTAAGGTTGGCCAAGATTATTACTATATTGAACATTGTTGGGTTTAGGAGGAGACAAGAGGTCAGTATGTGAATAAAATAGGATTGCCAGATTCAGCAAATAGAAATACAGGGCAAGTTTAAATATGAATTTAAAGTAACGAAGGATAAATCTTTACTATAAGTATGTCCTAGGTGTGATTTGGAACATACATAAACTAAAACAATTATTTGGTGTTTATCTTAAATTCAAATTTAACTGGATGCCCTGCATTTTTTTTTTTTTGTGCCAACTTTAGGATAAAACTACTCAGTGAAAGTGGGAGAAAAACCCAAAGCAAGTCAGGGTGAGCTGAGTTAGGAATCAAAAGTCCTGTTTTGAGTATAATCATAAATGGGTTGTCACTGGCTTAGGTCTTGGGATTAGTCTGGTTTTGAAAGAAAGAACTGAAAACTAGCCCACAAAGCTCTTTTAATACTATGATCCCTTATACTGATATAACACATATGCTTTTCCAAAGTTCTTTCACAATGCATTCTCTCACTTTACCCTCCAAACCACCAGAAGTTCAGTTCACATTAGCCATAGTTTGACAGTTGAAAACAACCAAGGGCTAGAGAAAAGAGACTATTCTGAAGTCCCCAAATGGGTTAGTATTAAATCAAGACCTAGGAACTTTTTTTTCCTACTTGTAGAGGAGTTCACAATCTTAAAATAGAGGTGCCAAGGTTCAGACTCTGTGTGTGTGTGTGTGTACATGGACAAACAGGTGAGAATGTGTGACATTCCTAGCAAGGGAGGAAGAGGTTAATCTGCTTAATATGAGCCTAATCCTGTGAGTTTAAACCGGCCACACTTCCCATCCTCCATTTCATAACTGAAACTGAATCAAAATCAGCTCAGGTGAAGGCAGTTCTTTGGGTCATGCTCACTTCACTTCTGTTCTTGCTTTTCCTTCTGTTACTGCCTCTGTTTGTCTCTTAGCTCTTGGAGTTACCTTCCATATCTGGATCCTCAGAGACAAATTTCAGGTTCTTGGGTTTCATTGCTTTCATCCTCGAGATAACGATTTGACTTGCTCTGGCCCTCTAGTACTTCCTGGTCCTGCCATCTTGACTGAGCTCCAGCCCTGCCGAGACCCCAGCCTGCTGTTGACTTGGGGAGCTGACATTCTAGCCAGGGTGGGGCTTTTGAAGGAAGCAGGTGGGTAGTAATCTTGAGCTGTGAGGGGGTGCTTTGGCAGCAGCCAATTAGCTAGAAATCTTCTGCGAACTGGTCTGTCGACCATTTCTGAGGCGTGTGCTGTGCTGCTATTCATCTACCTTTCAGCCTGGAGTGCTATGACACAGTCCTTACCCCTGGCAAGAACCTTCATGGTGACCTGCTTGAAGTGTTGACTTAAGCCAGGTTCATGCACATAAGGCCTCCATAGTTCGTGTACCTCTTAAGCTGCCAGCAAATGTTTATTCAACGCTTTAATTTTATTAATCTGTTTTCCTTCTCTTTCTCTCTTGTTCTCTTTTTTGCCCTCTCACCCACCCCTTTCTCCCTCTGCCTCTCTCCCCTGCCTTTCTCTTTCCAATCTAGAGCCATTTGAATGGAAATAAGGAACATATGACAATATGGAAGGCACAGCTCCATCCAGTAATATGTTTTACTCTTTTCCAGTTCCTATCAGTTGGGCCAAAAACCCACCTACTAAACCAGATGTGAAGCTCCCCCACCAGCAGTGCATTCTCATCAACTGCTTTGAGCTAAGGATGGAATAAATCGGCTGCTTGAATTGGAAATTTTTACTGACCCTGATGCTAAGAAAAAGTATAGCAAATAGGGGTCATGAGGTAATCATTTGTATATTAGTCAAAGAAGCTCCCTGTGTTGACCTCCAAACCTAAAAATTTTAGGAGAAGATGATATATGGAAGCCCATATTCTCTGTCTTAATCTCACATAACGCTGGAGTTGGAAAAAGCACTGGAGACTCTGAGATGTTGAATGAGGTGGAGTAGGGACAAAACTCAAAGCCCCTAGGCTTTATGACAATCTACTGTTACAATATACTTCCTTTAGTTTTCTGAGTTTTTCATTTCACTCTGTGAGATTGAGAAGTTTCAGAATAATGTGGTTGGTTAGATTGGTGGGAATATCCAATCTAACCGAGATCCAACTAGCTGAGAATCTAGTTCTTTATCTCTTTAGGATAGGGCTGATTCTCCAATGTAGGGCGAAGTCCAAACTCCTTAGGTTGGCCATTTGAGGTCCTCCACAGGTTGATGTACACCTGATTTTCCATCTTTCTTCCTGGTGAGTGTCATCTGCTTATCCAAACTGGTTCCCTTGCTGCCCACGGAACACTCTTCATGTGTTGCCTCTTCTGAGTCTGTTTCTGGAATGGGCTCCTCTCTCCATGCTGTCTACATCCTATACCATCTCAAGTCCTAGCTCAGATGTTACTTCTCTGTGAAACTTTTCTGACACGCTCTGATCTCCTAGGCCATTTTTGTCTGCACCATTCTTGACGACTTACTGTGTACCAGGAATGAAGTTCAACATAGTGGGCACTAATTGATCAAAACGGTTGCTGGTCATAGCTCTAGCACAGGGTTCCAAAGGATTTCCTTTTGTGCCAGATAGTTCGTTTTAATTGCTAGATGAGGAGGAGATCTGGAGGGAAGGGCCAGAGTGGCCAGAGTAGCCCTGGCACAGTGGTGGGAGGATTTGGGGACAGATGCTATTTACCACCCAGAATAGAGGTATTTTAAGATTTTAGCAGTCTGCGTAGACATAACAATGCATATCAGTCTAATGTCATTTCTCTATATATTATCTTATTTTCTTAACCTGCTTTATATGTGTGTGTTTTACATAGTTTTAGAACTAAAACTTTATTTCAGAAATCATCCATTTTAGGGGTTCTTAGCCTAGGGTTCATTCTATAGACTCAAAAGGAGTTGATAGCTTTCATCAGAGTTTTCAAAGGTATGCATAAAGAAGAAAAATTTAGGAACAACTGCTTTGCTCCAACACTTCCATTTACAGATCAAGAAACTATAGCTCAGTGGTTGAGCATTAGTGCCCTGCATGCAATACTTTTCAGGGAAATATTTGCTGCCTGCAGTCTAATTTAAGTTCCTTTGTTGACGCCACCATTATTATTAACCTTATTGAAGGTGTTCCATGACACCACATTGATTATCTGCACCTTTTCTTCTGCAAGGAGCCTGTGGAGCTTGCCTGCTAGGTTGGAGTTCTTTTTTTTTTTTTTTTTTTTTTTTGCGGTACGCGGGCCTCTCACTGTTATGGCCTCTCCCGTTGCGGAGCAAAGGCTCCGGACGCGCAGGCCCAGCGGCCATGGCTCACGGGCCCAGCCGCTCCGCGGCATGCGGGATCCTCCCAGACTGGGGCACGAACCCGCGTCCCCTGCATCGGCAGGCGGACCCCCAACCACTGCGCCACCAGGGAAGCCCCTGGAGTTCTTTTTTTTTGTTGTTGTTGTTTTTTTTTTGTTTTTTTTTTGTTTTTTTTTTTGTTTTTTTTTTTTTTTGCTGTACGCGGGCCTCTCACTGCTGTGGCCTCTCCCGTTGCGGAGCACAGGCTCCGGACACACAGGCTCCGCGGCCATGGCTCGCGGGCCCAGCCGCTCCGCGGCATGTGGGATCTTCCGGGATCGGGGCACGAACCCTAGTCCCCTGCATCGGCAGGCGGACTCTCAACCACTGCGCCACCAGGGAAGCCCTGGAGTTCTTTTTTTTAACAATTTATTTTATTCAAGTATAGTTGATTTACTGTGTTGTGTTAATTTCTGCTGTACAGCAAAGTGATTTATTTATACATATATAGACATTCTTTTCCATTATGGTTTATCACAGGATACTGAATATAGTTCCCTGTGCTATGTAGTAGGACCTTGTTGTTTATCCATCCTATATGTAATATAGGGTGTAATTAGCATCTGCAAATCCCAAACTCTCAATCTATCCCTCCCCTGCCCTTGGCAACCACAAGTCTGTTCCCTACATCTGTGAGTCTGTTTCTGTTTCGTAGATAAGGTCATTTATGTCATATTTTAGATTCCACATATAAGTGATATCATATGGTATTTGTCTTTCTCTTTCTGACTTACTTCACTTAGTACGATAATCTCTAGGTCCATCCATGTTGCTGCAAATGGCATTATTTCCTTCTTTTTTATGGCTGAGTAGTATTCCATTGTATATAGGTACCACATCTTCTTTATGCATTCATCTGTCAATGGGCATTTAGGTTGTTTCCATGACTTGGCTACTGTAAATAGTGCTGCTGTAAACATAAGGGTTCATGTATCTTTTTGAATTATAGTTTTGTCAAGATATATGCCCAGGACTGGAATTGCTGGATCATATGGCAACTCTATTTTTAGTTTTTTGAGGAACCTCCATACTGTTTTCCGTAGTGGCTGTACCAATTTATGTTCCCACCCACAGTGTAAGAGGGTTCCCTTTTCTCTGCGCCCTCTGCGGCATTTGTTATTTGTAGACTTCTTAATGACGGCCATTCTACTGGTGTGAGGTGGTATCGCATTGTAGTTTTGATTTACATTTCTCTAATAATTAGTAATGTTGAGCATCTTTTCATGTGCCTGTTGGCCATCTGTATGTCTTCTTTGGAGAAATGTCTATTTGGGTCTTCTGCTCATTTTATGATTGGGTTGTTTGGGGTGTTTTTGTTATTAAATTGTATGAGCTGTTTGTGTATTTTGTAAATGAATCCATTGTTGGCCACATCATTTGCAAATATTTTCTCTTAGTCTGTAGGTTGTCTTTTTGTTTGTTTATGGCTTCCTTTGCTGTACAAAATCTTGTAAGTTTGATTAGATCCCATTTGTTTATTTTTCCTTTTATTTCTATTGCCTTGGGAGACTGTAAGTTGGAGTTCTTTTTAAAAAAAATTTTAAGATTAATTTTTATTGGAGTCTAGTTGATTTACAATGTTGTGTTAGTTTCAGGTGTACAGCAAAGTGAATCAGCTATACATATACGTATATCCACTCTTTTTTAGATTCTATTTCCATATTGGTCATTACAGAGTATTGAGTAGAGTTCCCTGTGCTATTCAGTAGATTGACATATACACACTACTCTATATAAGTTGGGATTCTTGATGGAGTGAGAGTGAGTTGCTGGCGGAGGCAACAGCTCTTACCTAAGGCAATAGGTGATGCTTATACTGAGGTAGTGTGTAGACAAAGCAATTTATTGGCGAGACAAGTTCAAAAACCCAGAGCAGAATGTAAAATGGATCGTCAGACCAGGGAAGGAGTTGAAAGCAGATATTAATAATTTCTATATTATCTACTATATTAATAGAGCATTTATTATCAAATAAGCACTTTACATGTGTTTCAGCTTTGTGACAAACTTACGAGGTAGAAACTTCCAGCTTCCATCTTACAGACGAAGAATTCGAGGCCCAGAGAGGACACTTTCCTTGCTCAAGTTCATACAACTAGGAGAACTAGGATTTGAGCTGACGTAGTCTGGTTCCAGCATCTTCACTTCCAACTACTACATCAATTACTGCCTCTTAAAAGTTGGGGTGTAGCGTCAGGGAATGAAAAAGCAAGGAAGGGTAGATTGAAGTGGGTGATTTAAGTCGAGGGATAGAGTGGGGAGGCTGGCCAATGTCTCCATCAAGTGTTGCTACCACAGCCGGCTTTCGTGTGGCGTGTGCTGGGATGCCGGCCAGGTGTAAAGGGTAATGATGGAGTGGACAGAGTCTCCTGGGAGTCTGAAAGCAAACGGTATTTATTTATTCATCCATGGAAGCCCGGTGCTTGGTACTGGGCACACAAGATGCATCAACAGCCTGGTACCGAAGAAACTTGCAGTTCTTTCCAAAAGGAATAGAACGCTGAGGATCTGACAGTTCATCTTTGAGGCTGTACCCTCCCCTTTCAGAGCCTTCCCTGCTCCCTGATGCCTTTCTCCCTTCTGTCCTCCAGGGTCCAGTGCCAACATCCTAGCTTCTCTGCTAAATAGTTTGCTCTCAGGAAAGGAAGGGAAACCCTGTTAGCCTGGGGTGTACATAACGAGGGAGGCATAAACGTTTACATTTCCTGGATGTTCTTTTAAGCATGTTCTGTCTAGCTCTTCACCTTTACTCCTATGTCTCCCTGAAGAATCATGTAGTCAGCACCACTACAACTAAGTTCCAAACATCCCTCCACCCTCATTCTCAACCCAAACTCTGGACCCTGTCCCAGCACAGGTTTCTGAATTTTCCTCTTCTTTCCGTGCCTGTACTCGCGTTGGAGCTGATGACAACATCTGTCTCTTCTGTGGCACTGCCTGGCTGCTATCCTTGTCACCCATCCCCAGCTGTGTCAGGATGAGCCTGGCTGGGAACTGGGGCTGGACTGGGTGGACTTGGGCTGGGACAGCTACTTAAAGAGCCTGGTATTGGGAACAGCCAGGGGATGAGTGTGACCATTCCTGAGCCTCTGGACTTTCCATACTTTATCTTATTTAATCTTCCCCATAACCCTATGACGTTAGTGACCTCATCTTACAGATGAGAAAACTGAAGAATAGAGAGTTTAAAATACCTTCTTCAAGCTCACACAGCTAGTGAATGGCAGAGCTGGGACTCAGCCCTTACGTGTCTGATTGCAAAGCCTCTCTGTGACATTTCCCCTTCCCTAATACCATGGAAGCAGAATCCTGTTGTCTAGTCCAAGGTGGCAAGGAAAGGACCAGAAATGAAAGAGAAAAGTCAAAGGGTTAGATGTTGAGTGGGCATTGAAGTGAAGCAACCAGAAAAAACCAGCAAGGGAAAGGATGGAACTAGGAAGTAAGACAATCACAATGAGTGAAGCTGGAAAGCCTGAATCTTCTTATATTTTGGCTTTGGGTCCCATGGTTGGTGGGAGGGGTGGTCTGGTCTTGGGGGACAGGATGTGTCTTCCCGACCATGCTTTGACTCTCATTCCTGCACCTGTTCTGCTCATAATGACCACTTCACACATGACTTGGCTCCAGACCCCAGGACAGCACCCCAGCCTTGGCCAGCAGCTCCACGGGGCTCACCCCAGGCTGTGCAGCAGGACCAGACAAAATGGGATTAAAGACTGTAAGCCTGTGAACAGAGCTGGCAGCCTGGGATTTTAAGCATTAGCAGGTTTGTGGGGAAGGCAGCCTTCTTCATTCAAGGGGTCCTTCTCAGTATTCCTAAAATCTTACCCTGGTCGATAGCTGCCTATTTTCCATAAGCCTGAATCTGGCTTCAGATAAAGTTATGCAGGTGATATTAGCCCCCTGGATGCTCTTGCTTTGGTTTTCTGACTTCCTCTACAGATCCTTTCTCGGGAGAATGATATGCCTTTTCCTTTCCCTTCCCCACCATTATATACTTCCTGGCTGAGACGTGAAATAGAGTCCACAGATGGCTTGGGGGAACCCCAGTGGTTTTCAGCTTGGCTCTCGAAGCTGGAACAGGAGAATTCCAGCTCTGACCTGAATGGCTGACTAAACTCAGCTCCACTTGTAGAGCTCAGGGTTGTGTTGTTTTCTGCTTCTGGGCATTAGGCAGTGTGTTGAGAACTGTGTGGCTGAGAGAGAGGAAACAGGTGGATAGCACGTGGGCTGGAGGAAGCACAGGGTCACCAACTCCCACCGGGGCCCCGGATGATTGCTCTTTTTGGAGAATGGCGTGTTAATCATCAGATCACCAAGGTGCCAGGCTGTAGAGAGGAAAGTGAGAGGGGGGCTTGTTAGGTTTGTGATGAGGAACCAATTTAGCACGGGTTAGAGTCACTTTCAGTTCCTTTTCTCAGTGATAAGTTAGACATTGGAAAAAACCTGAATGTTGTCATTGACACTGGGCAGATTGCACTGCCCTCTACGCTCTGGAACTGGATAACTGGAAGAGACCACCTGGTCTAGTGCCTGGTGCTGGAGGGGCTCTGTCAATGTTTATTGAATCTTACTGGATTTTTATAGAGGAGGGCAGTGACCTTCCCAAGCGTGTGCTGTGCATTAGGGCTGGAAGAGGTGGGTCCCAGGCAAGGATGCCCCTCCCTATGGAGGAACATTGAATTCTGTACTGCCCTGGAAATCTGTCATAAATATGATTGCCAGAATGAGTTAAGTGGATGGGCAAATATAAATAAGAATTGCACACATCACGTGTTATTTTCCTATGGATTTGTTATTTAGAGATAATTTATCTCAGTTAATATCCTTCACATTAATCAGAATGTGGATCTCTAAGCCCTTCTCCCTTAGCTGCTCTGCCAGGTTTTGCTTTGCTTTGTTTTGTTTGTTGGCATTTAATACTCTACAATCATCGCATGTTCTGTGGGGTCTGCATTTTTTTTTTTTTTTTTTTAGGTACGTGGGCCTCTCACTGCTGTGGCCTCTCCCATTGCGGAGCACAGGCTCCGGACGCGCAGGCTCAGTGGCCATGGCTCACGGGCCCAGCCGCTCTGCGGCATGTGGGATCTTCCCGGACCGGGGCACGAACCCGTGTCCCCTGCATCGTCAGGCGGACTCTCAACCACTGCGCCACCAGGGAAGCCCAAGGGTCTGCATATTTGTTGGGGTGGCAGTGTAGTTTAATAGAAAGAGAAATGGATGAGGGACACAGCAGTCCTGGGCTTCAAATCCTGTGTCCACTGCTGATTAGATATGTAACCTCTGGCTTGTTACTTACTTTCTCAGGATTTCTGTTTTCTTATCTGTGAAATGAGAGATAGTAAGAACGCTTTCTGTGGGTTACTGTGAGGATTAAATGGGATAATACATGCTTAGCCTGGCATCCAGCACCTAGTAAGCCCTCAATAAAGGTTACTGATATTTAAATCTTAAACTGAACAATATTTAACATTAGTTTTCTTTCACTTATAGGATATTCTGTCTTCAAAGTAGGAATCTCCCTGCCCACCCCCTCCCCTGCTTTTAAAAAAATAACCAAATAGCCATTACTTTGTAAAGTTGAATGTTCTTATATTGGTTGACATACATGGAAATACACATCTGTATTTTAAATTAGATCACCTGGTGTTTATAGCCTCTCTAGGGTATACAAAGGACTTTTACATCAGTTTAGTTTTTTTTTTAATAAGCTCATTAGTTTTCACAACATTCTTACGAGACAGGGATTAGACATATTGTTCATGAATTAATGAAAATACAGAGAAGTTTTGGCTCTTGTCCAACAACACAGAAAAATCAGTGACAGCCAGGAATAACATGGACATCTCCAGGCTGCAAACTCTGTGTCGTCTTGCTCTCAGCTGACTATGTGCTCCATGTCCATGCCTTTTCTCCTCTGCTTGGGTTGTGTGTATCTTAGGTCCTCTGTGGTACACGAAGGGTATGAGGGATGCACAGGGAGCCCCTACCAGACGTTGACCACTGACCATTCCCACTGCCCCTCCCCCATGCCACTTTCAATTAGATGAGAAGGAAGGGGCCACCTGGAGCAGCGCTGCGGAAGACAAAATGAAGTGTATGAAATACCTAACTTTCTTCTATCCCACTTTCTATACCCTTTTGCCTTCCAGGATGTCTATGTTTTTGGACCTTTCTGGAGCCAAGTTCTTGTTTTCCTTTGACGCTCTGTTCCTAGGGAAGGTGCTCTCTATGCCTCCCTCCCTGTTGATGGCTTCTTAAGTCTTATCCTGAACAAAATCCATTAAGTTCTGTTCCACAACCAAAGGCATCTCAGGCATTAGTGTGGTGCTGGTAGGTTATCTGGGGACCAACATGCCATTCCCTGTGTTCCTAAAATCAAGTTGTAACGTTGGGGACCTTTCTACCTCTGGGTGAGGGGTGCTGGTTGAAATCAGGGTGTCAGATTTGGGCTCCAGTTGCCTTGCTCAGAGGGGGGACATAAGCCCCCCTGTGGTAGAAGTGGTCTGGTCTTCATAGGCAGCCTTGAGATTGACTCTGGAATGACCAGGTGACCACTTGCTCCCATATTTGGTCTCCCTGCTCATGCTGGCCATCTCAAATCCCGGGGTTGACTCATGGACTCTTCCTCCTCAATGTTTTCTGCAAAGCCTTGTTGTCTTGTGTTGCCTTGCCTGCTGACTGAGGACCTGGGACCAGTCTTAACTCTATTTTGGCAGCTTTCACTGTGTTTAGATTTCCTTCTCCTAGATTCCTGGCAGCCTAGACTTTCACCATCTCTGATCTTGGCCTTAAACACCTCTCTTAGTGTTGACCGTTTAGTTTTGTCCCTCCTTGCTGTAAGATTAGAAGGAAGAGGGTAGAACAGGCTGGTGATTCACACAAGGTTTCCTGCAGGAGCTAGGAATTGAAATGGTACTTGAAGTTTGGGTGACATCCCAACAAGTGGAGAGAGTTGGGGAGGGGGCCCCAGGCAGAAGGAACAAGAGTTAGGAAGTGCAGCATGGTGTCCTAGAAAAAGCATGGTTTGGTGTTGGACAGAATTGGGCTCAAAGTGTGAGTGGCATCTGGTACTTACGGAACATCTATGCAGGCTTCATGTATGTTTTAATTACAGTGATCTTATTGCAGAGTTTGGGTCCAACAAGAGAGTCACACTAAAAAAAATTTCACAGGAAATTCTTTTCTCTTTCCCCAAACTACATACAAGATTGAAGCTGTGGTTGTATATACTTGCATATGCATGCATGTATTTAGCTTCTAAAGCTCCCTTTTTATCATAAAAGTAGTGAAGTCTCCATATAAGTTGTTTTCTACTATAAAAGAAGCAGCTCCTGAAAAATGTATGACTAGTGCTTTGAGTGTGAGGAATTATCAGAAAGGTTCTTGGGCAGACCTCTTAACTTCTCTGGACCTTGCTTTCTTATCTGTAAAATGGGGATAATATAACTTACTTATCAGTGTTGTTGGGACTGTTAAATAGTACATGTGAAAGCAGCCAGCACGGTGCCCCCGGGTAGGTTCTCAAAAAATATGAATTTTATGTCATTTCATGCCTTTTATGTCATTCATGCTGCCTGAAATTCTGGTTTACTTAGGTAGTCTGGAGAAAGCCAGAGAGAGAGAGAAAAGCTCCTGTTTCTGCTCCAACCTCTTGCCTGGCCAGCTGCTCAATGTTGAGCACTGAGGATGCTTCCTCTACAGATACACCTGTTCCCCTGGGCCAGGCTTGAGTGTTTCAGTGCTAGAACCTACACACTGGGCTAATGATGCTTTTTCTTGCCCTTAATAAAACTCAGCCTAGGAATGAAAAGTGGTATCAGCTCCTTCCCCTCCCAGGTGCCCCGTGTCCCTCATCCTCTTTCTTTGTGATAATGAATTCTAGCCGTTGGTGGCCTGTGCATTTAACACCAGGCATTGTTATGGAAGCTCTAGATTTATGCTGAGTTTAGAGAGGACCTGATGTTGGGAGTAGCTTGGGCTCTTGTTAACTGGATGTGCTTGTCTGCTTATGAGGACATATCTTGTTCCAGCTCAAGAACCAAGGTGCCTATCTGAAGATCTTTATTTTAGGATTTCCATCTTAGGACTTGAACTTCTGCTGACAAGATGAAGTCATTGTCTCTGGTTTTTGATTCCTAGTTTTTCCCTTACGTTTGATGTAGATGTTTCATCAGCCTCCATCTTTTTTCTTTAGTAACTCAAAATGCTATGGATCACTGTCCAGGTACCAATACTTTTGTCCCTGATATTGGATGTCCAGGATTCTTCAATTCTATCTTTAACTGAGTCCCTTTAGCTTTTTATAGGTCAAAATCTACCTGACCACCTGCCAGAAATGCCCTGGGTCTGGAAGTATCTCTAGACTCCAAACTCTAATTCTGATTCAGCAGAGACTTTGATTTAGAAGGTTGGCTGGAGAAGGGGCTGGGGTGTTGAAGAACTAAGGGGACGTGGAGCCTAGACCTGCCCAGAACTCCAGGTGCTTCTGATACAGGTGGTTCATGGATCATTCACTTTGAGAAACACTAACACTGAAGTTTCTAGAAATCTGACTTTCATATAAAGGGAAATGTTGTCATCTTGGCCCACAGAGCTTTAAAGCCACAGGTAAGCAGGACTTGTTTTAAATCAGAGCTTCTTTGGGGACTGAAAACCGTTTCATTTCCTAAGTAAGCTAAACATTCTTTCCGTAGGTTTGTCTACCGTAAGCATCTTTCTTCAGAGGAAACTCAGAGGTGAATTTCAGGCCATGCTTTGTCAAATAACTTTAAAAGTTGAATTTGTTCAAGTCTGTGTTTATGAATTGCGCCTGGGCTCACAAAATATAAAGTGTATTCTCATTTGGTACCATTGTCACTTTCCCCACCCGCCTCCAATCCTTGCCCTTAATCTGCCCCACACTCCTGCCAACTCCCCGCAAACGTTAGCAATAAGTGCTTCATGGGTGATCTTTCTTTGAGCCGTATTTTTAGCAGAAGAGATGAAAGGAGACTGAAAAATTAAAATCAAGATAAGCAATCTCTCTCTTGGAATGTTATTAAGAGGATATAGTCATTTAAAAGTACTTTCCTCTCTTCTTCTCAGTGTTTGACATCTGAAGTCATGGAAGATGCTATCACACCTTGCTTTATTAACATAGCTAGAGTCACCTGTTTTGAAAGGCCCAGAACATTAACCTTAAATGAAAAGAAAGTGGAACAAAAGGGAAGATAAAGGGAGACTGGGTTTTGGCAGCAATAGATGCAGGCTGTCAGCCAGGCCCCTTCAGCTACGCTGTTCAATGGCCCCTTGAATTTATTTTACAGGGAGATCATTTCCACTATCTGAGTATACTGAGTCTGCTGTTGTTCAGACAAGATCCAGAAGCCCAGTTAAGTTATGTAACGTGTTGATCTTCCAGGAGAACAAGGGAGGGAAGTAGCAAGTTAACGAAGGGAATAGACAGTAAAGATGATGAGGATTGGCCTTTGGAGCCCAGCAGGACTTGTGGAGAAGGGTCAGGGCTTCAAGAGAAGTTGGGCTGAGGATTATATACACTAAAGCCACAGTCATGGAGCCTGAGGCCAAAGGCATGTGCTGACAGAGCATGGCTCTTGCAGGAAAGGCGAGGTGAAGCAGAGTTGGGAAGGTGGGTATTACAGCAGCTGACAGAAGCCTTAAAGCAAGGCACTGTCACTAATTCCATTTTTTTTGCACTGAGGCCTGGGCTTATCATTCTATTTCTTGTTGTTAGAGATTGAATGTTCCTGAAAGGTGGATGGGGTGGGGATGGGATAGGAGTGTGAAAAACTTATAGCCCAGATTTTACAAGACAGGCATATTCCCAGTGTCCTTCAGTGACTTCATAGCCCACTTATCAAACTGTTATGTCCTGACCTGGGGGGCTGAAGACCTTCATGCTTTGTTTCTCTGATAGTTTGTCACAGAGTGGCTTTGGGTTCTGTAAAACTTCACTTCCAGGTCTGCTACTTGCCCTCTAGAGTCTAATGAGGCAAGTGATTTTAGTGCATTAGAATATTAGAATAGCTTGTTATTCAGTAGAATAAAGAGGACTGAGGAATGGGTTTGATCAAAAGTGCAACAGGTGGTTTTGCTCGGGTTCCTGAGCGCAGACAGAACTCCCCTACCGCAAGATACCTTGCAAATGGTTTACCTCTGGTCGTAGAGCCAAAGGGAGAGTGAGGAGGGGGCAAAGATCAAGTGTGAATCCATTTTCCCATTTGGGAAAACAGCTCAATGTATGTGTCATCTTGATGGCTTCATCACTGTATGGAAGAGACAGAAAATTTGTACCCCGGTAGGAAAGGTTTTTCATGCATATAAAAAATAAGGAAAAACTATAAACTGTTACCATTTAGTAGAGGTGAAAGGTGTTATAAGTTCTGGACTGTGATGAGTACAGAGCCTGGCACTTACTAGGAGCTAGATAATCATGTTGTGTGATGTATGAATTGCCTTAACCTTGAGTAGTGTGATTCAGCAGTTTTCTAGGAAAAGACACATATCTCTTAAATTAAAATCATTGGATGTATTTATGAACAGCTGGAAAGCAAATAAGACAAGGGAGTTTGCTACTTTATTTACTTTCTTTATTTTTGGAGCCAAAATGACATTATTATTATCTTTTTAAGACCTTTATTGGAGTATAATTGCTCTACAGTTTTGTGTTAGTTTCTGCTGTATAACAAAGTGAATCAGTTATATGTATACATATATCCCCATATCCCCTCTCTCTTGCATCTCCCTCCCACCCTTCCCTATCCCACCCCTCTGTTGGTCACAAAGCACCGAGCTGATCTCCCTGTGCCATGCAGCTGCTTCCCACTAGCTATCTATTCTACATTTGGTAGGGCTTATATGACAATCCTACTTTTTCACTTCATCCCAGCTTACCCTTCCCCTTCCCAGTGTCCTCAAGCCCATTCTCTATGTCTGAGTCTTTATTCCTGTCGGGCCCCTAGGTTCATCAGAACCTTTTTTTTTTTTTTTTAGATTCCATATATATGTGTTAGCATACAGTATTTGTTTTTCTCTTTCTGACTTACTTCACTCTGTATGACAGACTCTAGGTCCATCCACCTCACTACAAGTAACTCAATTTTGTTTCTTTTTAGGGCTGAGTAATGTTCTGTTGTATATACGTGCCACATCTTTATCCATTCATCTGTCAATGGACACTTAGGTTGCTTCCATGTCCTGGCTATTGTAAATAGTGCTGTAATGAACATTGTGGTACATGTCTATTTTTGAATTATGGTTTTCTCAGGGTATATGCTCAGTAGTGGGATTGCTGGGTCATACGGTAGTTCTATTTTTAGTTTTCTAAGGAACCTCCATACTGTTCTCCATAGTGGCTATATCAATTTACATTCCCACCAACAGTGCCAGAGGGTTCCATTTTCTCAGCACCTTCTCCAGCATTTATTGTTTGTAGATTTTTTGATGATGTCCATTCTGACCAGTGTGAGGTGATACCTCATTGTGGTTTTGATTTGCATTTCTCTAATGATTAGTGATGTTGAGCATCCTTTAATGTGTTTGTTTGCAATCTGTATATCTTCTTTGGAGAAAGTGTATTTAGGTCTTCTGCCCATTTTTGGATTGGGTTGTTTGTTTTTTTGATTTTGAGCTGCATGAGCTGCTTGTATATTTTGGAGATTAATCCTTTGTCAGTTGCTTCATTTGCAAATATTTTCTCCCATTGTGGGTGTTGTCTTTTCATCTTGTTTATGGTTTCCTTTGCTGTGCAAAAGCTTTTAAGTTTCATTAGGTCCCATTTGTTTCCTTTTGTTTTTATTTCCTTTTCTCTAGGAGGTGGGTCAAAGAGGATCTTGCTGTGATTTATGTCATAGAGTGTTATGCCTATGTTTTCCTCTAACAGTTTTATAGTCTCTGGCCTTACATTTATTTAGGTCTTTAATCCATTTTGAGTTTATTTTTGTGTATGGTGTTAGTAAGTGTTTTTTTTTTTTTTTTTTTGCAGTATGCGGGCCTCTCACTATTGTGGCCTCTCCTGTTGCGGAGCACAGGCTCTGGATGCACAGGCTCAGCGGCCATGGCTCACAGGCCCAGCCACTCCACGGCATGTGGGATCTTCCTGGACCAGGGCGCGAACTCGTGTCCCCTGCATCGGCAGGTGGACTCTCAACCACTGCGCCACCAGGGAAGCCCTAATCCATTTACTTTTAAGGTAATTATTGATATGTATGTTCCTATTACCATTTTCTTAACTGTTTTGGGTTTGTTATTGTAGGTCTTTTCCTTCTCTTGTGTTTCCTGCCTAGAGAAGTTCCTTTAGCATTTGTTGTAAAGCTGGTTTGGTGGTGTGAATTCTCTTAACTTTTGCTTGTGTGTCAATGTTTTAATTTCTCCCTTGAATCTGAATGAGATCCTTGCTGGGTAGAGTAATCTTGGTTGTAAGTTTTTCCTTTTCATCAGTTTAAATATGTTCTGCCCCTCCCTTCTGGCTTGCGGAGTTTCTGCTGAAAGGTCAACTGTTAACCTTATGGGGATTCCCTTGTTATGTTATTTGTTGCTTTTCCCTTGCTGCTTTTAATATGTTTTCTTTGTATTTAATTTTTGATATTTTGATTAATATGTGTCTTGGAGTGTTTCTCCTTGGATTTATCCTGTATGGGACTCTCTGGACTTGATCAGCTATTTCCTTTCCCATGTTAGGGAAGTTTTCAACTATAATCTCTTCAAATGCTTTCTCAGACCCTTTCTTTTTCTCTTCTTCTTCTGGGACCCCTATAATTCAAATGTTGGTGTGTTTAATGTTTTCTCAGAGGTCTCTGAGACTGTCCTCAATTCTTTTCATTCTTTTTTCTTTCTTCTGCTCTGCAGTAGTTATTTCCACGATTTTATCTTCCAGGTCACTTATCCATTTTTCTGCCTCAGTTATTCTGCTATTGATTCCTTCTAGAGTATTTTTAGTTTCGTTTATTGTTTTGTTCATCATTTTTTGTTTGCTCTTTATTTCTTCTAGGTCCTTGTTAAATGTTTCTTGTATTTTCTCCATTCTATTTCTGTGATTTGGATCACCTTTGCTATCATTACTCTGAGCTCTTTTTCAGGTAGACTGCCTATTTCCTCTTCATTTGTTTGGTCTGCTGGGTTTTTACCTTGCTCCTTCATCTGCTGCATATTTCTCTGTCTTCTCATTTTGTTTAACCTACTGTGTTTGGGGTCTCCTTTTTGCAGGCTGCAGGTTCGTATTTCCTGTTTTGGTGTCTGCCCCCAGTGGGTGAGGTTGGTTCAGTGGCCTGTGTAGGCCTCCTGGTAGAGGGGACTGGTGCCTGTTTTCTTGTGGGTGGGGCTGTATCTTGTTCTTCTGATGGGCAGGGCTTCATCCGGTGGTGTGTTTTGGTGTGTCTGTGAACTTAGTATGACTTTAGGCACCCTCTCTGCTAATGGGTGGGGCTGTGTTCCTGTCTTCCTTGTTGTTTGGCATGGGGTGTGCAGCAGTGGAGCTTGCTGACCTTTGGGTAGAGCTGGGTCTTAGTGTTGAGATGACGATCTCTGGAAGAGCTCTCACTGATTGATATTACGTGGGGCCAGGATGTTTCTGGTGGTCCAGTGTCCTAGACTCAGCCCTCCCACCTTGGAGGCTCAGGCCTGACACCTGGCCGGAGCACCAAAACCCTGCCAGCCACATGGCTCAGAAGAAAAGGAAGAAAGAAAAAACAAAAAAATGAACAGACAGAACCCTAGGACAAATGGTAAAAGCATATACCTATACAGACAAAAGCACACAAAGAAGCATACACATACACACTCACAAAAAGAGAAAAAGGAGAAGAAAAAATAAATATATATTAAAAAAAGGAAGAGAGCCACCAAACCAATAAACAAATCTGCCAATGATAATAATGATAATGAGCACTAAATAGTATACTAAGAAAAACATAAAACCAGAAACAATTTAGATACAGAAAGCAAACCCCGAGTCTACAGTTGTTCCCAAAGTCCACCTCCTCAATTTTGAGGACCTTCGTTGTCTATTCAGGTATTCTTCAGATGCAGGGTTTATCAAGTTGATTGTGGAGATTTAATCTGCTGCTCCTGAGGATGCAAGGAGAAGTTTCCCTTTCTCTTCTTTGTTTGCACAGCTCCTGGGTTTCAGCTTTGGTTTTGGCCCTGCCTCTGCATGTAGGTCACCCTCAGGAGTCTGTTATCCACCCAGACAGGAGGGGGTTAGAGCAGCAGCTGATTAGGGCTCTCTTGCTCACTCAGGCCGGGGAGGGGGGGGTACGATAGTCATAACTGGAATGTGGGACAAACTTGAGGCAGCAGAGGCCAGTGTGATGTTGCAGCAGCCTGAAGCATGCCATGTGTTCCCCTGGGGAAGTTGTCCCTGGGTCATGGGACCCTGGCAGTGATGTGCTTACACAGGCTCCCGGGGAGGTGTGGATAGTGACTTGGTCTTGCACACAGGATTCTTGGTGGCAGTGGTAGTAGCGTTAGTGGTTCATACCCGTCTCTGGGGTCTGAGCTGATAGCCGAGGCTTGCGCCTGTCTCTGGAACTCTTTTAGGCACTGCTCTGCCTTCTGTGGGCACACTGGGAAGGAATCCCCTCTCCTCATGCACCCCGAAACAATGGTCTCTTGCTTCTTCGGCAGGTCCAGACTTTTCCCCAGACTCCCTCCCAGCTAGCTGTGGTGCACTAGCCCCCTTCAGGCTGTGTTCACGCAGCCAACCCCAGTCCTCTCCCTGGGGTCTGACCTCCGCAGCCCGAGCCTCAGCTCCCAGCCCCCAACTGCCCCGGCAGGTGACCACACAAGCCTCTCAGGCTGGTAAGTGCTCTTCGCACTGATCCTCTGTGTGGGAATCTCTCTGCTTTGCTCTCTGCACCCCTGTTGCTGCGCTCTCCTTCGTAGCTCCAAAGCTTCCCCTTGCCCACCCTCTGTCTCAGCCAGTGAAGGGGCTTCCTAGTGTGTGGAAACCTTTCCTCCTTCACGGCTCCCTCCCAGAGGTGCAGGTCCTGTCCCTATTCTTTTGTCTCTGTTTATTCTTTTTTCTTTTGCCCTACACAGGTACATGGGTATTTTCTTGCCTTTTGGGAAGTCTGAGGTCTTCTGCCAGCATTCAGTAGGTGTTCTGTAAGAGTTGTTCCACATGTAGACGTATTTTTGATATATTTATGGGGAGGAAGGTGATCTCCACATCTTACGCCTCCGCCATCTTGAAGGTCTGTTGAGTTTGCTACTTTAATGAGGACTTTTATATAAATATATATGGTGAGAATATAGTATTAATATTTTGGACCCTTTAAGGTCAAAATAAAGTAGTTTCACAGTAATAAGTGACGGTGTAAGGCATGATTTTTGATTCTGATTTTGTAAAATTTTATTTTCGTTGTATAATAAAAATAGTACATTAGAAAAGTACTGGAAATACAGAAAAATCTCCAAAAAACAAAGCCAAAATGGCAAGTTATTCTATGAAACAAAAATAATCACTATCAACATTTTATTATGTAAACTTCTAGTCTGATATATAAATATTTATGGATACATACACACATATCTGTATATTTTTATAAAAATAAGATCATATTGTACATGAATTTTTTCTAAGTTCTTTTTTCACTTATATATTTTGAATCTTTTCCTATGTTTATAAATATGCTTTGTATCCTTTTTAATGACAATATTATTTCACCACAATTTCTTTAGTCAATTTATTATTGTATATATAAGTTATTTTTGTTTATTTGGTAATAGAAAAGTTTTTGTGATAAATATCTCCATAGCAAAATGTTGTACATAGATATTTTCCTATAGTAAATTTCCATATGTGGAATTTCTAGTTTAAAGCCTTTGTAAAACTTTAAGACCTTGGACAGATACTGATAAAATATTCACCAAAAAGTCACTATTTTGCATTATTATCAGTAGTGTTTGAGAGTTTTCCTTTCTTTAAACACTGATAAACACTGGAAATTATTATTTACAAAATCTTTCAAATTAGATAGGTGCAGATATACACATCTTGAACCTTTTTCACCTGAAATGGCCAACTGTATTTGTTCTTTTGGAACCTGCTTGCATTTCCTTTACCACTTTTCCTACTAGAGTGTTTATGCTAAGAGCAATTTCTGTCTCACATGTGTCTTGCTGTTGTCCCAGAATGAATCCTCCTAGAAAAAGAATGACCACCTTTTAATTAATTTAACTATGCCACATTCTTCTTCAGTTAAATTCAACAAGTCTTTATTGAGTAACTATTATGTGCCAGGCACTATGCTTGACAATAGGCATTCAGTTTTGAAAAATGACACTGACCCAGCTCTCAAAGAACATATAGTCTAGTGAAGGAAGAGAAACAAGTCTCTAGGAAATTTAAATTCTCCAATAGAGAAATAAGCACTAGAAGCTTTGAAAGCAGTAGAAAGAGTACCAAACTCTGTCTTAGGTAGTCATAGAAGGCTTCTTGGGGAAAGGGATGCTTTTACTGAGTCCTAAAGGATGAATGGCAGTTTAGCCAGACATGGAAATGTGTGTGTGTTTGTGTTTGTGTGATACAATAGTACTAAAAAGTTTTATTGTATTGTTAATACAGTAGTATTAAGAAAGGTCAAGGAGACCAAGGTAAATGTATGGAATTGCATATACAGCATGCATGCTGGAGTTCACAGTGAGAGAAGTAGGAAAGGGGTTGAACTGGTTAGTAAGAGGTGAAGCTGAAAATTCAGAAGTGGTCAGATTATATAGCATCTTATATTGCATGCTAAGCAGCATGCAGCTTTTTCTGATGTTTTAGAGTTGCCACTGACAGTTTTCAAGCCATGGAGTGATGGAGTCAGATTTACTCTCTGGAAAGAGTCTTCTGGCTCTAAAGTCGGAAATGGATTTTGGGGCAAAGGCAGGGCATTACTGGAGTCTCAGAGAGAGTTTAGGAGGCTCTTGAGAACAGGGTAGCAATGTGAATGTGGATAAGTGGACCGATTAGAGGGATAATTAGGGAGAAAAACAATGGTTAATATTTGCTGAGAGAGATGAGGAGAGAGGAGTTAAAGGTGGTACCTATATTTTGGGTGGCTGGAGACGCCTTGAAATGAGTTTGGGAACACAGTTTGGGAACACAGAAGAGGAACAAGTCTCTGAGGATGAAGGCGTTTGGAGAATTCTGTTTTGGACCTGCTGTGTTGTTGGTGGCTATCATACATCAAAGTGGAAGTATCTTGTTGGATATGTGTTGGATATATGGATCTGAAGCTCAGTGGAGTTTTCAAGGGAAATACAGAGCTTTGGAGTTATCAACACATAAACAGGAATTGAAATATGAGTTCCAAAGAAGAGTATATAGAATGAGAAGAAAAGAGGGGTCAGGACAGAAAGCTGAGGAATTCCAGTATTTAAGGGATGAAAAGAAGAGATGAGATGGAATAATCAGAGAAAGAAAAAGTGTTGCCATGAAAGGCCTTTTAAGGAGGACAGGATGTTTATCAGTGCCAAATGGTGTCCATTAATCACATAAGCATTTTGGATTTAGCAACAAGAGGTATCTTGACCTAGTTTACAGGTATTTCAGTGGAGGTGGATGCCACATTCCAAAGCGTTAAAGGGTAAATGGGAGATGAGGCATGAAGAAAATAAATGCAGGCACCTCTTTTTAAAAGACTGTAAAAGGATGAGGAGATAGGATGGTAGCTGAAAGATGGCTCCGAGAGGAAGCAGAGTGGGAGAGGCTGCTGATGTACGAGAGAGGACACTTGAAATGATGGGTGAAATGGTTGGGCTCTAGAACTCAGGAGCATTCATTCTTCTGAGACAGCAAGAGAGATTCTGCACCTTTTGTGGCAGGAAAAGTACATAAGGATAGGTGTAAATGGGTATGGTAGTGGGGAATTGAGGGCTGTTTGATGTGAAGGTTTCTATTTTGTTTGTGCGGTAGGAGGCAAGATTCTCTGCTGGGTGTTAGAAGAGTCATGGTTGGGTAGGAGGTTTGAATAGATTGGAGGTTTTTTTTTTTTTTTTTTTTTTTTTTTTTTCCTTTTTGCGTTATGTGGGCCTCTCACTGTTGTGGCCTCTCCCGTTGCGGAGCACAGGCTCCGGATGCGCAGGCCCAGCGGCCATGGCTCACGGGCCCAGCCGCTCCGTGGCATATGGGATCCTCCCAGACCGGGGCACGAACCCGTATCCCCTGCATCGGCAGGCGGACTCTCAACCACTGCGCCACCAGGGAGGCCCAGATTGGAGGTTTTAATTGCTGCTGTGGAGAGTGGAAAGGGGAGCCAAACGGGGATGGAGAAGAAGATGCCCAGGCAACGCTGAGGGTCCTGTGGAGCTTGAAGTTGATAATTTTCTTTCTTTTTTTTCTTTTTTTTTTTTTGCGGTACGTGGGCCTCTCACTGTTGTGGTCTTTCCCGTTGTGGAGCACAGGCTCCGGACGCGCAGGCTCAGTGGCCATGGCTCACGGGCCCAGCCCCTCCGCGGCATGTGGGATCTTCCTGGACTGGGGCACGAACCCGTGTCCCCTGCATCGGCAGGTGGACTCTCAACCACTGCACCACCAGGGAAGCCCCTGAAGCTGATAATTTTAAGTGACATCATATCTGTGCATGGCTTTATAATTTTCTTCTCTAGCTGAGAAGGCAGACTTCAAGGTTTGGGATTTTTCCAGTTGAGTGTGACGGAAGATGGATGGGGCAAGCTATTTGAGGGCAATGCAATTGCATGGTTGAAGTGAAATTAACCATGGGTTTAAGGGAGAGGATCATGATAGGAGGGGGGCTGAAAGATCCGGAGAATGTAGATGGGTCAAGGTCCTGGAGGGCGGGGTAAAGTTAAAGAACTGGTGTAAGTACAAATAAATGAGTAGGAGAGCCGTGAGGGAAAGCTGTTGCAGTCAGAAGTCGAGATTTTGGAGTTAAGTTTTCAGAATTGTACCATTTTCAGAAAAGGGTTATACTCAACAAATTTAACTGGTCTGACATGGACAATGACCAATCAGGGTAAACCATACACAGTCATACTGATGTGTACCTTTTGATTCCAGAGCGTGGGCATGGGGTTGAACTGAGGAAGGATGGGGAGTGTGAGCACTGGATGAAGCATTTCCCTGAATATTGAATTTTTCCAGACTGAAGGTGTGACTTGAGGATGAAAAGGAAAATCATGAGTCTGTTACCACTGTCATCGAAAACGAGAGAGGCAGTTCTTGTCAGTATCATGCCAAGATAATCTGGGGCTGGTTAACCGTGATAAGGAGAGGAGGAAAGTGGTAGTGTCAGGTGGGGCTGCTATAATAGAACACCAAATACTGGGTGACTTACGAACAACAGAAATTTATTTCTCACAGTTCTGGAAGCTAGAAATCCAAGATCAAAACATTGGAAGGTTTGGCATCTGGCGAGGAGCTGCTTCTTAGTTCATAGATAGGGATCTTCTCACTGTGTCCTCACATGGTGGAAGAGGCGAGGAAGCTCTCGCAGGTCCCTTTTATAAGGGCACTAATCCCATTCAGGAAAGCTCCACCCTCATGCCCTAAGCACCTCTCAAAGACCACACCTCCTAATACCATTACCTTTGGGGTTAGGATTTCAACATAGGAATTTTTTTTGGCGGGGGGATCACAAACATTTAGAACATAGCAGCTTACGCCTCAGCTGGTCAGCAGTTTTACAGGACAGTGGCAGAGTCATATTCTGAACCAGTGTTAGGAGAAAGGCATATGGACCCCACTCTCCAACCTTGGGGATTTGGAAAAATAAGCAACCATTTGGGAAGATTGCAGGGAACAATGTTCTTTGAGGAACCAGTAAGACAAGAAATCAGAGGGGATATTAAAAGGGAGGGTGAGAGACAGTAGACTGTGTTTACCCTGCAATGGGCAGAGTTTGGAATGAGGAGAGCAGTGGGAGGTTGATTCAGGGAAGAAGGACATAAAGCAATATGAAAATGTACAGATAGGAGGATGCTAGATGTCAGAGAGGCTTCGACCTTGAGTGCTATCTTTGGAGTGATTAGCAAGCTGCAAGGTTTCCACATAATTAGTCTTAGCAGTTTCCTGATGGATAGGGGATGGGGAGGATAGGAGCTCAGGCCAGTGTGGAAAGAGTGAGCCGTGGCCTGGAATGATTGTGCTTCCAAGAAATCCCAAGACAGGTGAGCAGGCTGTCACTGGAATTGGTTCCAAGATTTTGACCAAATGTTGGAAACACCGACTGTCTCTTGTGGGACATGTATCTGGTTTTCTTACAGCAGAGTACACCTGCAGTGTGACTTAATTGTGCTAAAGTTGAGAATAACATTCTATCCTCAAATGGAAGCCATGAATCCCTTAGTGCAGAGTGGGGAGCCGAGATGCATTTAACTGGAAAGCAAGGGTCTGAATTAGTGAGTACTCAGTTTAGCCTGCTGTACGCTGTCTCCAGATACAGCCAAATAGCACATAGGTCTTCAGATGATACTTATTCAATAATTGGGCTTCGATTAGTTGTTTGCAAAATGGAGTGATGTGCATTGCTTTTCAGATTTTACAGTAGAGTGATGGGGTGGGCTTGGCCAATATCTCACTCTGGTCCTCAAGTTCTTCCTTGAGGTAAAAAATCAAAGGGCCATGGGGAATGCTGTTTATGGCAGAGCTTGAGTATAGAGAAGAAGAATTAGTGAACTGAAGGGTATTATAAAAATAAGTACATGACAGAACAACTAAGGATACAAGAAAACTTGATGTAGCTTGACTTGCAAATGACCGTATTCCTTCCGTGTTCCAGCTCTCCAGTATGATGCCTTGCACAGACTTAGTGAATATCTGAACATGTTTGTCAATGCGTCTTTTGTTGCTTAGGTTACCAGGAGAAAGTAACAGCAAATGTATACTTTTATCAAGGGTAGTGCTGGAAAGGAATATAGCTATGTGGTATTGTTACAAGCTGGCAGACTTAAGGATACCCAACTGGCAGCTGGAATTAGTTTTCCTGCTCACCATGGTAACATGCTCACCATTCCCCAGCATACTCTGCTATGGCTGCAAAGGCCCCAGCATCCTAGTGGAGGAAGAGTCATGGATTAGTTGATGGTGGTCAAAAGACTTCCTTCCTTCCTTCCTTCCCTCCTTTCTCCACTCACAAATGCTTAGCGCATGCCAGCTTTGTGTTAAGTACCGGGAATACAAAGATGACGAAATCCTCTCTCCTTGCAAACAGCCTTCAGTGCAATTCGCTACAAACTTGGGTATTCTGGGAAGGCTTCCCAGGTGATACAGGCTTTGGAGAATGAAAACAAGTTTGGGGAGAAGCATATTCATTAGCAGGAATGATAGGTGTGAAGTTCACATGTCAAAATAATGAGGCGGAAAAGGTCATGGTGTCTTTGGGGGGAGAAGGAGAAGTCAGCATTAACAAAATCTAGGAGGCACACGGGAAAGAAGGGACCAGATTTTGAGAGGCTTAAATTTGAAGTCAAGATGCCTGATTTTTGTCCTTTAGGCAGTGGGGAGCTACTAAAGCAAGGAAGTGAAATGATCATACTTGCTGTTTAGTAAGATCCTCGTCATGGCTGTGTGGAGGTCTCTAGGATTGAGGAACGGATTCAGTTATGTCAGAACAACTGGGACCTTGCTACTCGAATTATCCTCCGTGGAGTATCAGCTCCAATATCAGCATCACCTGGGAGCATGTGAGAAATGCAGACTCTTGGGCCTCACCCAGAGGTACTGAATCATTTTAACGAGAATCCCAGGTGATATGTGTGCACAGTAAATCGGAAGCTACATTGATAGATGGTGCTTATGGCATTCATGTAGGACCCATGGGAGGGATGACCTGAACTTTTTCCTTCTCTTATACCACAGATTCACAAACCACTCCGTGATCTTTTTATCCCCATTTTTGAAATGCTGAGAGAAAATTTTAAATGTATATTTCAATAATTTGAGAAATTTTGAAAATTCTTTTAAGCCATGGCTTTTGGAAACATTTTTGTCACAGGTTGTTAATGTACGAGTGGGTTCAGGGAGGCATGCACAAGAGGCTCTTATATCTGTGCTATCTTATGTCTTCAGCGTGGTGATGGGATGCAGGTGTTCATATATTACAATTTGCTGTTTTATGTAGGTTGCAATATTTTATCATTCATATTCATAAACTCTTGATTCAACAGTAATTTTTAGTGATGTACAAAGGGAAAAAGGGTAAGAAACTTCATCCAAAATGGTACCTCAAGGCTCATGTCAGGGGTGGGAGAACATAAATGATGGTGATAATATTCGTGTGAATGGTAATAGTTATATTTGCTGAGTGCCTAATAGATACTATTTTGGGTATACTCACTATGTGCTAGACACCATTTTAAGTGCTTTATATATAACTCGCTGAATGCTCATGACCACTCTAGGTGGTAGGACCTATTATTTATCATGATTTCATAGGGACATATTTTTAAAAATTTTATCGAAGTATAGTTGAATAATAATGTTGTGTTAATTTCTGCTGTATACCACAGTGATTCATTTATACCCATGTATGCATTCTTTTTCCTATTCTTTTCCATTATGGTTTATCACAGGATATTGAATGTAGTTTCCTCTGCTATACAGTAGGACTTTGTTGTTTACCCATTCTATATATAATAGTTTTTGCATCTGTTAATCTCAAACTCCCACTCCATCCCTCCCCCCACCCCCCCATTCCCCTCGGCAACCACAAGTCTATTCTCTATGTCTGTATGTTTCTGTTTCATAGATAAGTTCATTTATTTTGTATTTTAGATTCCATATATAAGTGATATCGTATGGTATTTGTATTTCCCTTTCTGACTTACTTCACTTAGTATGATAATCTCTAGGTCCATCCATGTTGCTGCAAATGGCATTATTTCATTCTTTTTTATGGCCGAGTAGTATTCCATTGTATATATGTACCACATCTTCTTTATGCATTCATCTGTCGATGGACATTTAGGTTGTTTCCGTGACTTGGCTATTGTAAATAGTGCTGCTATGAGCATAGGAGTTCATGTATCTTTTTGAATTATAGTTTTGTCAAGATATATGCCCAGGAGTGGAATTGCTGGATGATATGGCAACTTTATTTTTAGTTTTTTGAGGAACCTCCATACTGTCTTCCATAGTGGCTGCACCAATTTACATCCCCACCAACAGTGTAGAAGGGTTCTCATAAGGATATTTTCATAGATGGAAAAAAAAAAAGTGTGAAGATGTTAGATACCTGGCCCAAGGCCACAAACCTAGAATTTGGACTCAGTTCCCGGAAATCCCAGGTCTAAGTTCTTAATCACTACACTATAGTATAATATGTACACAGCCTCTCTGCATAAATAGATATTGATTGAAGACGATTAAGGATAAAGGATCATAATGAAATAAATGTACTCTTTTTCCTTGGCCAGGTCAGAGCAAAGCAAATGCAATACATTTTTGGCTTTGGGGAGACAATTCTTATAGCATTTGTTAGCTGTCTTCTGTATATCTGGACTTGGGAAAATGCAGTTTGGAGCTAGAAATGAATGATATTGAGAAACATCCCATCTGAATTTAAAATATGGAGAAAATCCACTAATTAAAAAAATAAACTATATAAGACCTCTCTTTGAAACATCTACACTGCACAAGTCCCCAATTTTCTGTGACTGAACTTGTAACTGTCCTTCAAGACCCAGGTAAATGTCATTTTGCTGGAAATCTTTTCCCCATTTTCCAAGATGGGCCACCTCCTCCTTTTGTTCAGGTCCCCTCTACCTGTGATGATAGTAATAATAGCTGACACTTATTACATTACGGTGTGTTGAACATGTTGTTAGCACTTATTTTATCTTCCTCTAACAGCCCCATGGACAGTTATCACTATCCTCATTTTACAGAGGAAGAAACTGATATATTTTGAGATTAAGTGACTTGTCTGACATCATGCAGAGACAGAATTCAAATTTCAGAAGTCTGACCCTGGAGCTGGATCTTTATCACCACAGAGCTATCTGCCTCCCTTCCCACATTGATTCAATTGTCTTTTCCCCTCTTCTGACTCTTTCTAAATCATTCATTAAGGTATTGAGTGTATCTTGCGAATTGGGTTTTCTTTCCAGTGCTGGGAATGCATTGGTGAACAAGCAAAGGTGCTTCCCCTCTCGGCAAAGGGTGGAGGGCAACATCTTCTAGAAAGTGAGAACAGCGTAATTAAAGGTGTGGAAGGGAGAGAGTGAACAGTCCTTCCCAGAGCTCCTTCATGGATGGAGAGTAGAGTTCACTGAACAGTAGGGTGAGTCTCAAGGCTGGAGAGCTGAGCAGAGCCAGACCATAAAGCTTCTTCTAGCGTTGTAAGGAGTTTGGGTTGCAATTTTACTGTGAGGGTAATGGTTTTGAGGACATTGGGAAAATGTTCATTTAAAGTATATTCATTTACACATTGGCACTTCATTAGCGACTTTAAAGAAACCAATCAGCCATTAACTTCAGGTTCAGAAAGTCTCATTCAAGAAGTTTTTTAACGAATAACAATGAAAGACATTGGGGGAAAACAACCCAGTAAGACGTAACACTTTATTATTTTTTGTTATCTTAGAAGGAATTCACCAAAGGCTTCATATTATGCTATGGCATCTTTAATTATAAAAATAAGCAAATAAAATAACTTGCATCTGTCATTACCATGATATGTTTCATAACCTTTATATGCACATGGAGCTTAAAAATGTAATTTAACAATAAATAATGACATATACCAGATATGCTCACTGTTTATTCCAGTACTCAGCCAAAAACCTAAATATCATTTAAATTATAAATACATAATGCAAATATAATGGCACAAAAATGTCTAAAGTGCAACCAAATCACAAGAGAAGAATCATGCAAACTGGTCTAGGTCAGCCCCGGAATCACTCTGTGCAGCAAACACAAGACAAAGCTTTGGAAGTTTAAGGGGGACTTGGAGGGAGCAGGATGGGAAGAAGAGAAGCAAAAAACTAGCAACATTGTGAGAACTGCTTCTTTCCATATGTGTAGATATATGTATTATAGATACATATATAAATATTATTGTGGGGAGAAAAGGGGGGGGTACCACGGTTTGAAGAGGTCACAGCAAATCAAAGAGAATCCACTGGACAGAAGTAAGAGAGAATTTTGTTAGGAATACTCATGAACTACTCGTTGCATTGGGGTCCTGGCTTAGTGGGTTTGAGAAACGGACACAACACACAAAACTGTAATAGCTTTTCTGGTTTGGAGAAGCCAGCCTTGCCTGCAGGGTAGGAATGGGTGAGGGAGGGAGAGGGATAGTCAACTTAGAGTATGATCTACCTGATTTCCAAGAGGCTAAGGCAGTGTCCATATGTTTGGGGACCTGGGGATGGGACAGTTCTGAGTATAAAAATGCTCTTAACAATCTGATGTCAGCACGCTGAGAGGCTGTGTGGGGACAAAGGCAGCCACGCTTGTGCTGCTGCTGGGTCTGTTGCATTCGCTCTTGGTCCTTGAGCAGCACGTTACTGGTTTTAAAGGCTTTGTGGTAAAGTTGTATTGCTTTTTGTTTTTCTGGGGATGTGCCCTCCCTCCTCCCACCAGCATCCCTAACACTCAATTTGGGCAAATCTGGAGTTTATCCTAGTGAGAGTCAAGCACCAATGGTTTCTACCTAAGCAAGTTTGGAGTGGCGCTTACAGTCCTAGCCCTCCTCCCTCTCCCTCTCTCAACATTGACCTTTGGTGGGCAGTGACGCTCCTAAGGGACCGTTGGGTTCAAGGACAGTGACCCTGAGAAACTACTGTTGTTCATAGCTAGGTTAATCATTTGGCTTTGGTGGTTGCCATCTTGTAAACATCACGGCAGACATGATCAAACCGCCAGCTCTTTTTTTCCTCTTTCTTTCATTTTTTTTTTCTTTTTTCTTTTTTGCAATCCTACAGAGATGGCCCAGCTGCCAGGACTACTTTGGCAGGCAGCGTGCTACAGGACAAAAATGTAAGAGGAGTCTATTAAGGCTGGACAGCCCAGGGTTATTTATACCCCCTCAGCCCCAAGTCCCCCAAACTAAAGACCCAAAGGCTGATTGACTCATACCTGATTGAGTTAATGGAAAGCCTCCTACCCCATCATCAGGCTGCCAGAGTACCAGGCACTGATGAAAGGCAGAAAGTCAAGAACTGCCACTTCCCAAGGTATAGCAGGCCTTATCACACTCCTAAGTGGTCCAAGCCCAAAGGGATGCTCTTTTTGGTCCCTGTAATTCTCAGTTGGATGTGACAGAGCTGTTTCAGGATAGGTCTAAGTCAAGAGTAGCCTCTGGGTTGAGGTGGGCTGGGAGATTAACATCTTGCCTGGGGTCCTTCAGATAAACCTGTTGGTTTTTCCTATCTCATAACAGGCCCATCTTAAGTTTTGATGTTGAATAAAACTACTTCTACCCCCTTAGTTATAAAAAAGGCCACAAGGAGCATTTATGTGGATATCTGGAAGTGAGATAGTTATTCCATTCCCAGGAAAAGAAAAATAAAGCTAAGTTACAAAACTAAATCTATATGCAATAAAGTTATTATATACTGCTTTGTTTAAGCAGAGTCCTCTGGAATTTATGTACAGTACATTAGTTTTCACCTATTTATATTCCACAGTTAGACCTTAAGATTCTCTGGATTTAAGACAATTGTTAAAGATACTTTTAAAGCTCTGAGCAGTTACAGTACATAGAGATGTTAGCTTTTTGTTTTTCATTAGATGCAAGAAGATGCAGGCTCCAAGTCTGGTTGGAGAGCCAGGCTCGAGCAATTTGGTAAATGTGTTGGGAAGGAAATTAGACATTGAGGATCAAGACCGTAAGACACTAGCTCATGAGAGATCAAGAATTCAAATATGACATTCATATTCGTCCATGGCCAGCACAGATTCATAACACGAATTCCACTGAGCATCTTTATGAGCGTTTTAAGACATGCATTTAAATTAAGTTGCTTCTTACCAGCTAACTCTACTGGGGCAACCATTCTAAAGGGTTCCACATCTTCAAATTACAAAGTCTGGGGAATTACATGAATGTTTTGTGTTTGAGAGTCATTGGAGGGGAGCTGGGAAAAGACCTGGTAGAGGAAAGTGGTAAAAGAGGCCACTTTCTCCTGAGGAGAGGCAGAAAGATCACACGTGTTCTGTTGGTGAGAATGCCGCCATCGAAGAATGTTGAGAGATTGATTACAGAAGCCTAGTTTCATGCAATTTTTTTAAGGGGGGGATAGAAAATAGGAACTACTTAAAAAAATCAAACCAGGCACAGTACACTCGAAGTTGGTGAGCGAACACCCTTAAAATGATCGTAGTTTGGTGAGGTTGTGAATACCTCTCCCCGGCTATGCACTCTCTTGGGAGGTGCGTTTGATGAGGGAGGGAGAGGCCACCTCACCTCGGAGGCTCCTGAGGAGGACTTTCAGCTTCTGTGGCTCGTTGGCACGCCTCCTGTTGAAGTCAGCTCGCTGGTGTGTGTGGGCACAGTGGTCTGTCTGCAGGATGTGAAAGAGGCTGGCCATGTTGGGTCCGATTTTCTCCATCAGGCTGTCTCTGATTGTGCTGACGGTGTCTTCATCACATTCCAGTAGGCTTCGGACGAGTCTGTTATAGTATCTGCATTGGGAAAGAGAGGGTCATTCAGTGGGCGCAAGGCAAGACCCAGGCTTTCATCCGGGCTCCAGTCAACACCCGTCCTGCATGGCCAGATCAAGCACCCACAAATAGTTGCCTCAGCTGAAGGTGGCTTTTGCTTCTAACCTTTAGGCAGTGTCTTCTTCGTGTGAGTGCTTGCGCTGCCTGGATTTACCACCCAGTGCAAGACAGCTCTGTGTCCACGTTTAGAGCTCAGGAGACTGAGATCGTACTTTGAATAGTAGGCTCGTGGCAATGTCTAAAAGTTTTAGAGAGAATTGTGGAGCTAGATGGAATCACAGAGACCATTTAACGACTCTTTCATCATTTCATTGTACAGAGAAGAAACTAAGGTGGGAGAGCTGAAGTGACTTGTCTGAGGTCATACAGTGGGCTAGTGGTCGAAGCAGGACTGAGTCAAATGTATGAGGTGACCCAACACTCACACTTATGTTTTAATAGTCATTGCACATGGATGCAATCATTTGCAGTTATTTTGGTGCCTCTTTGCGATTTTTCTTTTTCTTGGTGGGAGGTGTGTGTGTGCATATTCTGATTAATTTCTATCTTTTTTTTTCTTTTTGGCCATGCCGAGTGGCATGTGGGATTTTAGTTCCCTGACCAGGGATCAAACCCGTGCCCCCTGCAGTGGAAATGTGGAGCCCTAACCACTGGACTGCCAGGGAAGTCCCTAAATTTCTATTTTTAAAGGAGATCCCTGTCTTCAGTATCTCATGCATTTTTCTACTCAATCTAATTTCCCTATCATACACTTGGCTAGCCTCTCTGAAGGCTATCGTCTCACCTGATTTTCAGTCTTCTTGCAAAGGTATATTGCAGTCAGAGGGCCAAATGCCAGGCAACAAGGATATTTAAATAGAACGATTGGTGATCCTTAGTGGTTTGTGCTTCAGTAGTTTCAAGAAGCCTTCTCCCACTGCTCTAGATTGTGCTGCCCTCTCCTTTTTGGGGATGTTTTATAGATATTGGGTTACCATCGTACAGGTCAGCATTTGATGGTTTACTGATGGTTTTGTTTTCCTGACTAGGCTGTAAACCTATTGAAGGCAGGAGATGTGTCCTTATTCTTTGTATCCCTCATGTGCCCATGTCCTAGGGGTGCCTGCACACTGTCATTCTGTTGATTTATTTTGTGGCCCCCTGAGGGAATGGAGCTTTCAAAATAGAGTTCTTTCCAATGTCATGATTCCCAAAAGAAAAAATTATCTGTGGGTCTTCTGGTAAGTTTTACAAAAGAATTTGTGTTTGGTATAAATTTCCTTCATCTTTGGTGCAAGTTCTTTAAGCCTCCAAAATGCTGCAGCTAACTGTTAGGCTCAGAAAGAATAAAACTGTCTAATCTATTTTTTTTTCCTGAAGACTATGGTTTAATCATTTTAAATAGTCACAGGACATGTTTCCACACATGTGGAAGATGTGATGACAGTGAAAATGACAGTGAAGAAGATGTGAAAGATGACAGTGAAGAAGATGTGAAAACAATTGTGTACATGTTGTACAGCAAATAGTCCTAGGTAATACTCCCTTTGATGCAGGTTTTTGAAAAATCAGTACATATGGGTTAGACAGCATGGAAACTACCCAAAAAAAGATGGAGTCTTTTATGACATAGAGAACACACTTAAACACATTGACCTTTTATCAGTAAACTGTCTAATAGTTAAGGCATATAAATTACTCGTCCTATTCTTTGGGAAGACACTTCGGGTATTTCCCAATTTGAATTGGGATGGATTTGGTCCATTTCAAGGTGGCAGATGTCAGAACCCATTAGCTCTGTGTTCGCTAATTAGCGACTGTCCTAATGACGGTGGTCTGCAGCATTTATGTGGAGAGACCCTTTCCTCAGAGGAGCCCGAGGACTGCCGGACCACAAGATCTTCCGTGAAAAGAAACCTGTTTATTTTTAACTCACCTCACAGAGCACAGGATCAAACATCTTTCCAGAATAACTTAACCCCCCAGAGAGGTCCTTTCAAGGATGTACAGTAAATAGAGTGGAATGTGGGCACTGAAGCAAAGCCATCACCCTTCTGTGAGGGAGGAGAACCAAGCTGGGGATGGAGGGAGAAATGTGTCTGGGTCTCTGATATAGTCCTGGCTCCCATGAGGGAGGATTATATCCAGCTGTTGTTAAAACTGGGATTCCCTGGCACAGAGACACATTTTCCAACCCTTTGGAATTATAAAGCACATGAGTCAAAGCAGATCTCACTTGGATGGGGAAATGGGGAGAAAAGTGGTTTTGGAAAAACTGAGAATGAACTACTTTGTACCATCAGCTTCAGACATCTACACACCCACACAGATCCCCAGGCATCTCTTGGGCTCTGCTAGGATGTGGGTCCCCTGGATCTCTTTGTCTATTTCAAACGGTGATTAGATCCTAGAGAAAAAGGTTTCCTGACCCCTCATCTTCCTGCCCCTCAGTTAAGGACTTTATAACTTAGAAGTTAACCCTTCCACTTCTAGAAAGAAAGAACTGTTCACACCAAATGATCTTCCAAATGGGCTGGAGAGGTTGATCTTTCCTTATATTAACATTGAAAACTCTAGTCTGGATGAAGAAGTCTAACACCAGTAAGGAAACTAAGCTTCTGTAACTCGCCTCACCTCTTTAAGGTCAGACGTGTTCCTCTGGCCCCCACTTTGTCAAAACACCTCTTCTCCATCTCTGAGAGAGCCTACCTTTACTGTTACTTTCTCTGCCGGCCCCGATAGGCCACCTGTTCTTGGCGCTTCTTGAGGATGACCCTTGCCAGCCTGACTGTTCTTAGCGACTCCCCCCAAATCTACCCTTAGCTTCTCCCATGGAGCTGGTTACCTCAGCAAGGGCAGGCTAAGAGAGCTCCTTGGAATAGATAACAGCCATGGCTCCAGTAGCGGCTCCTCCAAGTGTGGGAGACCTATCAGGCTGCCTTGATGACAACGCCGTTTGCCTGAGCAAGCAATAGATTAATTCCACACCTCTCTATTGAGGGCCAGAATATGGCATTGACCTCTGGGGTTGTGTGGGCTGATGAGACAGACCTTTCCTATCTCTAAGCCAGTCAGTGAGGTTATTGAAGAGATTGTGTCTTCAGCGAAAGTTGACTTAGCAATTGTCATGTGGTCCTTGATCACTGTCTTGGACCAAGACTCGATGTTACTATAGCTATTGGTGAGAGATGTACACAAATTTAATTGTTGATCACCAGGGGGTGCATTTATTCCATTCTACTTGGAATTCCATTTTTGGATTGTGGATTTTATCTGCAGGTTTGACTGGCTGCCATTTTTGAAGTGGAAGTCAAATAGCCTGGCTCAGGGCCATGTGAATTCTAGGCTCAACTCTGTCATTCACTAGCTGTGTGAACTTCAGCAGGTCACCCCTCTCTCTGGGTCTCTGTTCTCTAATCAGTAAAAAGAGGCAGTTAGTCCAGATAACCTTTATGGTCATTTCCAGCTATGACATTTTATGTTTCTGGGGTTCAGTATATACGCTTCTTCTCAATTTAACAAAAAAATAGTTCAGCTCTGCTTAAGGCCTATCCTTGGCAGGAAGAGTTACAACGATTTAAGAAGATGCCTTTCTTCATCTTTATGGGGAGTGGTGGTGGGTTGTACTCCCAAGACTTAATGGGCTAAGTGTTCAGATCACCCAGCCTGGAAGGAACCTTTAAAGCATGTTTCTTTCCTCCCCCTTTGAAAATTCCATCACTGACTTTTTTCCTTGGTAAAGAATAAGATCAGATATTCTCCATAGCTACTGTTTTAAGCCATGCTTACCCAAATACACACATACTGCCTAGGAACGTTCTGTGTGAAGGTTTATAAATAGTCCTTTGTTTCCCTTGATCAATATTATTCTTCTGTTTCCTGTTCCCTATCCATGCCCTAGAGAGTTGGAAGCTTTGTCATTTTTCCCATCTGGATCTGGATTGGTTTAATTTCTTCTCAGGCCTCATGCCGTCCAGCCTGCCTGATCAATCCTGCCTGCTTCCCTCATGGTTGAAAGTAGAGTTTACAAATTCAGCCAGGGGGACACTCCAGCTATCCTTTGTGTTCTAAGTGCATTTCTGTCATGGAAAACCTCCCTGTTCTGGCTCCTGGTCCAGTCACAGGCTTTTGGATTCTCCCAGGCCCAAACCTCATGCTAGATAAGTCACAGGAAGGTGGAATGAACCTGTAACTACTTCCTTTCACAATTCTTTGCCAACTGGCACAACGTAGTGTGTATCTGTGGTGGGACAGAGGCTGGGAAAGCAGGATGTGTCAGAAGAGTGAGGATCTTAAATAGAGCAAATCGAGCCCAGCATGGAACCGGAAACCTCTAGCTCTGAGCAGGAATAACATTAGCCAGTTCAAGCGAAGTAACTGGAGAAAGCTAAGAGCTGCATGGAGGATTCTAGTCTTCAAGAGATGACCTTCCTGAGTCAGGATGATTCTTCTAAGATGATAAAGGGAGATAACTAGACTCCTGTGACCCCTTTCTAAAGGTGGTGAAAACGAGGCACCTATCGAAAAGAACAGCGGCCTGCTTAAAAGCTCCTATTACTAGTCTCTTAGATGGTTAGGATCACCAGTCCAGAATCTGTATTCTCCTTCCTGTAAGACCTCCTCTTCGTAATGGAAAATGCTACCTCAGGTGAATTAGAGATACTAGGGTTGTCTTAAAACTGGCCACATGCCACATTATAGATCATGAATTGTCACTGGACCATTAAAGATCAAACCTTATAATAGTGACTGTGCTAACCTATTCCTGCCCCCCAGCTACCACATAAACACATACTAAAGAGACAGGGCGCTTGAGATAAATGCTGAATTTGATTTTCCTGTTCTCAGAACATCAGTTAGCACCATGACAGAGTCACTTCCAAGGACTGAACAAACGATTTTTGTAAACTGACATGAGGTTCTCAAGAACAATGATCAGTAGTTAAGAGTGAATCAGAAATGTACGATGTTTAACGTCAGAGGCCTTAACCTTTCCCCAAGGAGGAGCTACTTTTCCCGTTTTCCAGTTGCACGCATGTACATGACTAACCCACTGGTAAGCCCCAGAAGGACTAGGTTATTGCCAGTATCTGAAGAAGGGTGGCAGCCTCTGGCTAGGAAATTAATCAGGTAGGTCTGCGTTAGCGCTCCTGTGGGCAGAATAACACGTACGGTCTGATCTTTGTGGATATGTGCAGATTTGGCTGGAGAGTCAAAGACTCCTAGCCCTTCAGGACTAGGAGTCAAGTCAGTGGCATCACAGTAGGCTGAACTTGACCGTTCTGCACTGCCCCTGCCATGCCTCCATGCTAGCCCCATCAGCACCTTTCTGAACTTGACCACAGATGGGGAAGCCCAGGTCTTGCCAGGAAACTTTCTACGCCATGGAATGAGCATGTCTGCCATCCCATGTCTTAGATGTTCACACCTGGCTGGTAAAGACGGTGAGTCAAGGGCACAGAAAGTCACGATGCTCAGATATTACTAGCTCAGTGGCTTGGGATCAGTTTAGAATACTAAGATGAGAGTGTGATCTGGGGAGCCACCAGAACATCATCCCAGGAAATCTTGGACTAGACAAATGGGATAACAGCCCTGGAAGGGACCATGGGAATCATCTAGTCTAGCCACTTCACTTTTCACAAAGGAAATTTGAGTCCCACCGAAGTCAGATGGTTCGCTCTGGGCTACCCAGTGAAATATCTGATTGGGCTTAGGATGGACTCAAATATATGCAGTTTTAAAACTCTGCATTATGACATTTGACCAAGGTTTTCATAATGGCCAATTGTACTGTGCCTAGTCATGATTTCAGCCCAATTTGATGTCTCAGAATCTTGTTACCATAAACTTCACAATTCCCTTCAGGCTTATGGAAGGAAATGGACAATGCACCCAGGGATGCTGCAGATGAAGTTTTCTATTAGCTGCATGGAGAGACTTTTCCTATAACAGTGAAAAAAAAAAAAAAATCCAGGCTGCTTAAGCTGTCACAACCAATCACAAACATATTTTTTTCCTGCAAAAGCTGGGAAGACTGCAAGCTAAAATAAGAGCATCACCGTGGCAATTTAACTCCTTCTGTGTCTGGCTCTGCCGGCCAACCACTCCCCCTCCCCCCGAACTGCCACACGAGTGGACTCATTTTGTACCTGTTGGAGAAGTGATTAGGGAGCTGGACGACTTCCGTGATGGCTTCGGGGTTCCGCTTGGCCACACTACACACGTTCAGCTTGCTGTAGCACTCCTCCTGCACCTCGGCAATCATCCTCTGGAAAGTGGAGCACCTCCGAATGGCCAGGAAGACCTTGGCGGTGACCCCGTTGGCGATGCACTTTAAGCTCTCTTTGACAAATGCTTTTCCCTGCCGAGGAAGGGGGGGAGGAGAGCAAGATTTAGCTTGAGCTGACAAGAGAGGACAGGGCCTATGATATGTGGACCTTAAGGGGGCTCACCCTGGCACTGTCTCACGGCCCTCTCTGCATGTCCTTGCAATAAGCGAACTGTACCCTGCGACCAGGATTTTTTTTAAAAAGTCCCTATTCCCTTAGACTACCTTGAGAATTGAGCTACATAGAAATGAAATGAGACGAGAAAAAGAGATGGACCATAAACAACCACCCTTCAGCCTAAAAATAGCCATAATACGGTTTTGTATTCTTGGGATTGAGATTTGATAACTCAAATCACAAGCTAGTAAAAAAAAAAAATGAAAAAAAAAAAACAAGCTAGTATGCTGGCTCTTCGTGAGAAGAACTTCTTTGTTAGAAGAACATTTTTATTTCCTCTTGAAGAGGCAAAGATTTTCCGCTCATCACCCCTCCCTTAGAAGACAGCCTCTGTCAGCCTGTTACAATTGTGCATTAGAGTGGGTGGAGAGTGGCTTATATAGAACCTATTTCTTGGCCAAAAGTGTGTGTGTGTGTGTGTGTGTGTGTGTGTGTGTGTACACATGTTGGAGATGAGAATTTAGACTGGGGAGGCTGAGAAGCAGAGCTGGTTCCCTACAAGCCCGGCTCCTAAGAACAATAGTCTCATACACTGTTAAAGACAAGCAGCCAGTTGTGAGCAGGGGTCAAGGTCTTATTACCTGAGTGTCAAATTTAGCAGCGCTGTACAAGAAGGATTTACAGATGTCGTACATCCCATCTGTGTCACAGGTGGAGTTTTCCAGGCATGCAAACGCTCCACAGCCAACCTGCAGAGCGCTGTTGAGGCAGCGAACCACTTCAGCTGAAAGAGACAAATCCATGCAATCTGGGTCAGATGGTGAGGACAGTCTAGAGGGATCAAGCTGATGTGGAGGCAAAATTCAAGGAAAAGGGGTCAGAAGAACTTATCCTAGAAGTCTGTGATGGGGCCAGTAGATAGACCCATTCCGAGCGGGGTGGGAGTGAGGAATAGAGGGGACAGACAGATCCCTTTTGCTTATAAGAACCAGAGAACATGGAGAAGGGAGTGAGTTTTCCCTCGGAGATACACTCTCTTGGTCTCACCATCACACACAGTTCTGGTGGCTGGAAAAGTAAGGTTGGAGTAGGAGGCATGCCCAGTGCTTAAAGCAGCTCTGCAGAATCCAAGGGCACCCCTTAAAGGCTGAAAGCATGGGAAGGTAGATGGTAGTGGTAGGTGGTCAAGTTTAGGAGGAGGAAGGAGAAGGGAATCCATTTGGCTTCCAGAAAATACACTCCAGAGTCATAAGGATGGAATTTTGGTCTAAATGGTAGAGAAGAATTTGCCAGGAGTCCACTAGGAGACCCTTCTGATTTAGGGCTTTTAACTTACCTTCCTATTGGCAGAAAGAAATCTGATCCGTTCATGTTTCATCCCAACCCCCCACTATAGGACAGTGCTTAGAGGTATGCATAATCTCTCTCATATTAAAAGCCTTTTTTTTTTTTTTTTAAAAAAAGAGAGAAACACAGGTGTAGAATAACCAGGCCAAGGCAACACTTGTGCAAGACTGGAAGAAAACCGCAGAGAACTTGCATGAGGCTTTCTACATTCTGGATAAGATCTTCCATAAAAGTAATTTCTCTCCTACAGAAGAGGGGTGTTCTGGCAGGCAGCTCCGCGAGAAATGATCTGCAGCCTTCATACCATAGGAGTCTCCTCTGAGATCAAAAGCACGGTTCGGTTAGGCGGCCCCTCCCCCTCCCACCACCCGCAGCCTCTGGGATGTTACAAGTCATTTCCCTAATTATATATTTCCACGGGTTCAAATGATAACTTTGCTTTAAGCAGTTTTAATATGCATTAGGATTGCTATTGTTTTTGGCAAGCTTGAATTGTGAATCACTGCATCTCTATAGCAACTAAGTACAAAAGGAAGTGAAGCAAAGCCCTCCTCTCGGCAGGGACCTGTGCTCTTCCGAGGGGAGCAGCGTCTGCAGCATTTGGACACCTGCGAGCCCATCTTTGCTGACAGTTGGGGGAGAGAGAGCAGTCATGGAAGGGGAGCAAGCTGGACAAGCGAAGTCCAAAGACAGAGGTGTCAATGTCGGCTTCCTAAGGACTCTCTTCCTTTAGAGAGCAAGATAATACACAATTAACTGCTCAAGGAGTCAGGGCTAGAGTGAGACCTCTCCCTTGGAGAAATAGCTGCTACGTTTCACAGATACTCTTTTTCGAGGGGCTCTCTAGCCACGGGGCTGCCTGGAGACTGAATGGAGCCCCAGAGAGCAGGGAGGGACAGACGGAACAGTGTCGAGGGTGGGATGTGTAGGGTTTTCTCTGAATCTGCCCTGGATTTGTCAGACTGGAGGGCTATGGTTCCGTAAATCAGTCTACAAAGGGAGCTTTCTGTGTGTTCTCTGGAGGGGCAGGGAAGTCAAGTTATAGGGTCTTCAGGGTAAAGAAAGAGGGACAGCATCAGACAAGTCACGTCTCACCTTAAGATCAGCTTCAGCTTCTGGAAAGTATAGAGAGCGCTTTGAAGCATGCCAACATTCAAGTCTTTCCCCCGCCCCCTCCCCCCCAGGAGGGTACGTGCCAGATTTCAGGCAATCAGGCTAGGCTTATGCAATGAAATACCCTCAGCAGAGCGCCCAGCTTCTTCGTTAGTTGCATGCAATTTATTAAACAAAGGAGCTCCACTTCCTAAGGCTATTGGATTACACTGGCAGTTTATTGCCATCAGGCATGAAGCACATTTATTATCAAGATCAGCCGTCACAGACACAGTTGCAAAAGCGAGAGGCAAATGAGGACAGCTCTTTGGGGGAGAAACCGGTCCTGGGTTTGCCGCTTACCTGAGTTCTGAGCTGCCACCCGGGCTTTCCTGGGGCTCACAGAATCATTCTGCTCCGCCTCATGGGTTGCAGAAGCACTGATCACCAGCACCAGAAGCACTGCTGAGTTTTGGAGCATTCTCTGAGAAGTTTCCGCTAAGTTGTTGGGTTTTTTTTTTTTTTTCCTCCCCCCCCCTTTCCTCTTTCCCTCTCCCGGCTTGAGTGAAGATGTGGATCTGGATACACTGAGAGCCTAGGTGAGGATTTGATGAGGAATTTTCTGTTGCTGCTGATGCTGCTTCTGCTGGCGCTTTTGCTGCTGCTGCTGCTGCTGCAGTCGCTGCTTCTTGCACCTCTGGCTTTTGCAAACTGGGGGCCCAAGAGCTGCACCCAGGGATTTTATAGCCGTTCTTATCGGTCCTCAGGATCAGGGACCAATCAGGTCCCTCAACTGGTCTGGCCAGCCAATCGGAGGGCATGCTCATTGGGCTGGAGCTGTTTGACTTCTTAGAAATATTTTCCAGCAAATTAAAAGTACCTGCTGCCAATGTCTTATACGTGTGTGTGACTGTGTGTGCAGAGATGTGTGAAAGAGCTATTTTCACAGAATTAAGGGATGACTTTGTATTGATCTAACGAAAGGGAAATCATAGGACCATCTCAACAAGGTGCCTTGGGAAACCTATCCATCTTTTTAAAAAAATGTGCTATGGGGAGGAATGGGCAGCTCAGGCAGGATGAGTAGTGTAGTCTCTTTGGATTTGAATTTAGCCTCATTATAGCAGTTTTACTATCATTTTCACAGCACATTCTCTGTGTTGTAAGCTACATACACCATACCTCCCCATCTTCTCAGTTTAGGCATGTTTACAGGTCTGTGAGGCATTTTGGTTGTATGTGGACATCCTGAGTTTTCACATGGATGAGCCCTTGGGAAGGGACATATAGGAGGGGGAAGGGCCCTCATGGACTGGAATAGGACAGCTCTGAGCTGTGGCCCGAGGTCCTCTTTTGATTAGCTCTGTGACCCTGGTCAAGTCCTTTTACCTTGTTCTACCTGTTTCCCGATCTGTCAAATGCCAAAGTTGGAGTCTAGCATTCTTTACGCCTCTAAAACTATGATTCTCTAGTAACACAAATTAACCTCGACTCCATCTTTTTTGTTACCAGCACGACTACAAACTCCAAGAGTGTTAGTTACTACAGGTAGACACATGCACACCTATGTACACTACGCTCAACAGGGAGACATCATGAATGCCTGGAAATTAATAAACTGTGTATTTAAGCCCAACAACTTCATAATCACGTTGAAACAATAAGCTGGCCAAAGTAAGACTAAATCTGCTGGGTAAACCGATTCATTTCTTGGGGGGTGAGGGGTAAGGGGGTGGGCAGGACAGGAAAGAAGAGGTAGGAGAGCAGAATGTGTAGGAGAAAAGACAGATAAGCTCTAGACGTAATAAGAAAATTACAGTGGCATCACAAACATGTCTAGGATAGAAGCTCATATTTTCTTATAAGTGGGTTGTAGGCAACACGGAGGCTTGTCACTAACTTGTGAAGGAAGCTAATGATCTCAGAGAGGACTTAGGGTAGAAAAGTGGTCATTAAGGGCTGGGTTGAAGTAAAGGATTAAGCAAGACAACCTATAAACATTTGGGGGAGGTAAATGAGGAAGGGCCATTGGAGATTCATACAGACAGGGGCAAGATGACCTTGTAAGGAAACAGAGCCAGTGGCTTCTGTGTAAATCCTCAAATCTTCAAACAAAGGTTGACGAAAGAACACCAACTCTATTAACCACAAACCGAGAATCAACCCTACGTGTGTGGGGGGAGTGAGCTTGCTGAGTGATTAGAGGTTCCCTTGCCAAAAAAAAAAAAAAGCTTGTTTGGAAAGCATGAAGTTTGCTAGAAAAAGGGATAGAGGAAATAAAGGATAGAAGGAATATCCAAAGAAGAGAAGGGGAATTTTCAAATTTCCATTAAATAATAGTGTTTTTCAATTTAGATTAACTGACAGTATTTCCCAAGTGTCTTCTGGGCTGGGAGCTAGTGGATGCGTCGGGGAAGGTAAATGAGAAGAGAGATAGAAGGAGGAAAAGTAATGATTCTTATCATCGAGGAGCTTGTAATCAAGTTGGGAAGACAGTCAACCCCAGTCATATTTCCTAAAGGTTCAGGATGTCAGGACCTTGCATGGTAAGAGAAGAGCATGGCCAACATTGGCTAGAGATGTGGGGAAGGCTTCGTGGAAGGGTCGGTGCAGGAAGGATGTGAGCTGCTGTTAGTGCCTTTTAAGACTTTAGGAAAAAGCCATGATATTTCATTTTTTGAAGTGCTTGTGTTCTGGAAATCTCAGAGGTTGTTTTTATTGCTTTAGGCAGGAGTGGTAGATGTATGGCACTAGGGCACTGCAACATAGTCATTCAGTGTTTTCTTCTAGAAGGAGAAAGAGGACACATGCATGCATATTATTCCCAAGGATTTGGATTTCTGTTCCTCAGCATTCTCTGCCTCCTTAGCCATTGTTTATTTTTCTTATTTTTTAAAAAATAAATTTATTTATATATTTATTTTTATCTTTGGCTGCATTGGGTCTTTGTTGCTGCACGCGGGCTTTCTCTAGTTGTGGTGAGCAGAGGCTACTCTTCGTTGCAGTGTGTGGGCTTCTCATTGCGGTGGCTTCTCTCATTGCAGAGCGCTGGCTCTAGGTGCGCGGGCTTCAGTAGTTGTGGCGCGTGGGCCCAGTTGCTCCATGGCATGTGGGATCTTCCCAGACCAGGTATTGAACCTGTGTCCCCTGCATTGGCAGGCGGATTCTTAACCACTGCACCACCAGGGAAGCCCCAACCATTGTTTGTTGTTAATGGCAGTGCTGTTTCTCTTGTTAGACTTTCCCTGTGTTGACCTACTGGCTTTGTAGGGTGATGACTTACTTTCCACCATCCACATTTTTTCCCCTACACTCTGGTGCTCCCAGATTGTTCCACAAGTGTCAGGATGTGTTTTGCGTTTTCTCTGATGTTGATTTATAGTTTCTCCTTATTTCACTCACTTACTATCATGTGCCTGGAGGTTCCTGGCTGGGTGTGTGAAGTGTCTCACAATGACAGATAAGCTGTCAGCTGAAGAAATCCAACAGTGGGCAGCCATATTGGTTTGCATATTAATTGGTTCATCAGTGCATTTGAGAACATCAAAGGCAGAAGCTGAAGCCTAAGTAGAAATGCCCAATGGAAATAAAGTTTCTTCCCCAGAGTTCAAGGACCTCTATATGTCCACAATCATTGTGCTCCCCCTGGACTTTGATATAGCAATGATAGAAGAGTCTTGGGAACACTGGAGGTGATGTCTAGTTTCTAAGGAGTTTGAGTATCAGATTTCAGAGTTTGAATACTCTCTTGCAAGCAACAAGGAGTCAAGGGTTCTTGAGTAGGAATTGTTAAATGTGTTGAAATTAGCATTTGGGGAAGGTCTTTTGATTGTACTTATGATGGTTTGGAGGAAGAAAAGAATGGCGGTTGTAAGACTAGTTAGTAATATCAGTTTGCTTTGATGAGGTCCTGGACAACCACAGTAGTAATAGGAAAGGAAGGAAGAAAATTATGAGAGATATTTTAAATAAAATGGAAATTATCAATTAACCTAAGAAATTTATTGGAAAAAATCTTTCTCCTAGTTTAATGATAATGGAGGTAATGTACATCAGGGTTTTCCCTTCCCCATTTATTGGTTATGATTTTTAGTGGATAAGACTATCTAGCATCTCGGTTAGGCAGGCACTTTCTGGGGTTCTGTTGAGGTAGTAATTTACCCAACAAAAGGACTTGATGTGCTTAAGGTAGGTGAAGAACTGTGCAGTAGGTGGGAGGGGAGGGAAGCCTTTGCCATTATCCCCAAGCAGGGAAAGTGCAAAGGAGTGGGTGGCAGAAGCTGCCAACACCAAAGGCTGGGTGATGGTACCCTGGCTGTGCCCATGCAAGGCTGGCATGAGTTCAGTGAGAAGATTAAACCAAAGATCTCTGGGGCTTTCTTGGATTTGGCTAGCTTAAAGCTGAGCAGTGAATGGCTCTGGGCCTTTTGGTGAGAGCAGCCAGGAGCATGGTTTCTTGGTAAATGTTTCTTTTGTTGTTAACAGAGTACAAGACTCATCAAGGTTGGTGTGACATGGTGGCCAAGGTTGGAGTGTCATCATCATTCTTTTATGGGAATTTTAGGCCTGACTGCACTGTTGGACTATTGAGTCATGCCTTCCTAACCTCAAGAAAAAGGAGGAGAGGAAGAGGAGAAAGATGAGGGGGAAAAATTATTTTCATCCTTCTATAAAGATACCAGGTTTTCTGTGTGGACAGTCTCAGATTCTTGAGTCTTAAATTCTTTACCTCTCCAAGTTGCCTTTGCTTGCTTTAAACTCTGCCAAAGAAAGAAAGGGAGAAAATATATTAAGAGGGCAAACTCCCCTCACCCCCACTGATTTAGGGAGGGTTACTGAGTGCTTGGCACTAGGTCAGGTGATGTGGGAAATGCAGAGAAATGTTTGATGTTTTCTTGTGCTCCATGAATTCCCAAACTAGCTCTTAACGCACGAATGTTGTATTTGATGAGGAAGAATATCTGTTTTCTGGAAATATAATACGGTAAGTGGGTTGGACTAGAGTTTACAGGTTTAGATTCAATTAACATTTACTGGGTGCCTATCAGCTCTATGCCAGGCATTGCTGCTGGCGCTTCTTTTCTGTGAGAAAAAACCCTGCTCTCCTCCCAGAGGAAGAATATGGGACGAGAGAGAAAATGGTTTTTGCATGGTTATAGGGTGGATGGTGGAGTTAGGTTACCTGAGATTTCTTATTCTAGAAGGTGCTCTGGGTTCTTCAGTTGTGTGACCCCCGCAGTGCAGGAGAAGTTAGTGCCCTGCTCCTTGGGGCGGGGCGGGGGAGGGAAAAGAAATACACAGGATGACCTAACATGTTTAAACCAGAACATGCAAGTTGACCTTAGCCTCTACGCCTGTGAACACTGGCACACCATCCTTTCAGGTGTAAGTTACAATGTCACTTTATATCAGGGAGGACAAGTTCATAGTCCCTGTCAATCTTCCGCTTCATACAAGGCTCCTGAAACAAGTACAAAGAGGATACGCGTGTCATTGAATCTGTCAGTACCAGTGGCCCTTTGGAGACCTGAAGGGACATTACTCTGTTGAGACACATGAGGGCGCCCGAACCAACCAGCAAGGAGATGTTTCTTCTACATTAAAAAAAAAAAGTGTGAATCCTGGCTAAGTTAGATTGACCATTGATTGTTTCAGGCCATCAGTACGCTTTTTTAGGGAGATGACTTATGTTTGTGGTTTAGGTCAGCGGTCCCCAACCTTTTTGTCACCAGAAACCAGTTTCGTGGAAGACAATTTCTCCACGGACCGGGGGTGGGGGGGATGATTTCAGGATGATTCAAGCACATTACATTTATTGTGCACTTTATTTCTATTATTATTACATTGTAATATATAATAAAATCATTGTACAACTCACCATAATGCAGAATCCGTGGGAGCCCTGAGCTTGTTTTCACTTGCCACTCACTGATAGGGTTTTGAGATGAGTCTGCAAGAAACTGATTTATTATGGTCTCTGTGCAGTCAGACCTCTCTGCTAATGGTCATCTGTATTTGCGGCCACTCCCCAGCTCTAGCATCACCGCCTCAGCCCCACCTCAGATCATCAGGCATTCGATTCTCATAAGGAGCACACAAGCTAGATCCCTCGCAAGTGCAGTTCACAGTAGGGTTTGCGCTCCTATGAGAATCTAATGACGCCGCTGATATGACCGGAGGTGGAGCTCAGGCGGTAATGAGAGCGATGGGGAGCGGCTGTAAATACAGTTGAAGCTTCTCTCTCTCGCCCACCTGTGGTTCCTAACCCCGGGGTTGGGGACCCACGGTTTAGGTAACACACCTGTGAGCCAGTGAGCTTGCATATGCCTAGCATGGTTCTACATATTTAGAAATTTTGTGATATAACCATTCTGTTTACCATCCTATTATTACCTAGTAGGGAAATAGGTTGTAGGCAAGTTTATTAACTATTCTACCCCAGTGCTAAGGGGAGGATCACGTTCGTACCTAACTGTTCAGGGCAGATGAGGGGATACGTCAGATAACACATGTATTATTTGAGCTCTTTGGTTTAAAAAAGGGATTCTATTTTAAGGTGGCAGTGAACATTTCACTTTGTTAGTGAAGAAAACAAAACTCCTTCGACCCATTTTTCTACTTAGGCTTCTTTCCTCTAGGGGTCTGCAGACAGAGGTCAAGGCTGACTCACTTTCCACTCAATTTCTGACCCTTTTTTGCATCTATCCTATGGCTTGGAAATCTTCCTGGGGAGTGTTGGGAGGTCGACGTGGAGGCAAACCTGTGCATGAGTGTTTTCTCCTGCTTCTTGGTCCTGCCCTCAAACGCCTTTGTGAAGAGGACATTTGTACTCGGTTAGATGCAGGGATAGCTGAGGAATCGGACTGACCTGTCACACTGCACGCTTCTGAGAAAGCCTTCCACCCAGCACTTAATGCAAACCTCTCCAGTTAGAGACCAGGGCTTATCACTTGTTGGCTGATCCATCCATCAGTGTGTATTCTTTAAGCTCTCTGTGCCTGGGATGGTGCTAGCACTGTGAAAACACAGACAGTGCAGTGTGGGGTGAGACCTAGAGGGGTGGACCTGAATCCAAGGCAGCCAATCCACAGGACCCAACTGTGAGCTATAACGAGTGAGACTGATGGGTGATGCCAATGAGTTTGTGAAATAGAAATTTTAAAAAATCCACTCCAGCCACCCGTGCTGAAGCATCATTCTGACATATGTAGCCTAAAGCCAGCTTGTCATTTGCAAAATGCTGTCCAAGTATAAAGAAGTGTCTTGCAGCCATTCTTGAGTGCTAGACAAATCTATTATTCTGAATTTATTGGCTGAGAAAGGGGGAAGTGGAGAGGGAGCAGCCTCTATATACAAAGTTACCTTGCAAGTTAGCAAAGGGACCAGACTAAGAGACTAGAGATTTCTCTACTTGATGTTTGGAAAGCTTGCCAAGAAATTGATTATGGCAATTCAAGTGCATTCTATAATCAAATTGCATTTAATACGCTTTAGGCTAAAGTGCAGTGAAGGTAAACCAGTTCCTGGCTCTGGATGGGTGTCATGGGAGTCTCGTCATATTCTGATTACTGTATCAGTGTAATAAAGTGTAGAATGCAGAGTCAGGATTTATACTGTAAGGATTTTAGAATGGTAGTGAAAATGGTCACCAAGTGCCGTTCTGTTTGCTTTCATGGAACACGGTTTTTGTCAGCTGTTTGAGAAATGGACTCTCTCAGCTCTTTTAAAAATTAATTGTAAGGAAATTCAGTGGAATAAATGGAAAATCCTAGTGCAAAGGAAACACACTCTGGCCTCAAGGCAAGCGTTTTCTCGAGGATGTCATTCTGCAGTCTTCAGTGACAATAATAGGAAGGGGGAGGAAGAGAGAGAGAGAAAAAGTTACAGCTTTGGAGGAAGTGGTGAAGTCCTTAAGGGCAAAAAATGTCATCAGGGAGTCACTGTGCTAAGACAGGAAAATTTAGCTCAAGAACGCGTGGAGCAGCAGAATTTTATTCTTCTCATACAGCAAATTTTAATTATATTTTCAGTGCTTCTCATATTTGTGCCTATAATAATTTCTTCACATAGTTGTGATTGATTGCCTTTACTGTTTTTCTTGTTAAGTTAACAAAGGAAGTGCAGTTTCCTCTCTCTCTGTGTGTGTGTGTGTGTGTGTATGGGGGTGTGTGTGGTGGTTTACCCTTCACTTGGCATTTAAATCACTCACAGCAGACTTTGGAATATGGAAAACAACTAGAAGTGAGCCACCCTGTTAAAATCAAACATTAGAAGCGAGAAAAAAGTATTTTCTAACATGATGTTAAACAGACCCTGAGAAGTAGATTGAAGGATGGGTCAGTGTTTGGAGCTTTTAAAGTCATAGCTCCCCTCTCTCTCTCTTTTTTCTCCAAAGAAGTAGAGACACCGACTGATAGTTTTGCCCTATTTCATGAGTCCATATGTCTTTCTGATCATGGAGAAAGGTTCAGGGATATGGAGTCATGTCTCTTATGACCTCAGGTGTGACCCACACATACAACCATCTCATCTCAACCCGGGCTGACCCTCTGCAGGACTCAGGGAAGCTGGCTACGTCCATAGTTACAAGGCTCTGAGAATTTATACCTTTCCTTGTGTGTTTCTTTTCCAAAAAGTGATAAATTTTAAGAAGACCTTTGAAGCAGTGGGATTTTCTTTCAGCCCCTCTCAAAACCTTTCCCCCACTCCCTCCTTAAAATGTTGCCTTTTGCCATGAATTGGAAAGAACCCCTGAAAGCCCAGAGCTGCTTTCAGAAGCAGTGAATGCAAAGCCATCAGCTGTAAAATAGATGCCCTGAATGGCTTTGCATAAAGAGGGGGAGAAAGCTTTGCCTCGCTGCAGCCTCTGCGGGTATTGCCAAAAAGGATTTGCTACGTGGTTGAGAATCCAAACCTTACTGAGTCCTTGAGCACTGCTTATGGAAGATGGGGAGAGGGGACCCCCAACCGACCTCACTATTAAATGATTGAATCTGACTGCTGCTCTCATGCCAGGGGCTTGGTTTATAATTTTGGTTCCTAATTGGTTGGAACTTCTCCAGCTCCTGGTTGTGTGTGTGTGTGTGCGCGCACACACACACACGCATGCACATGCACTTATGCACCTGCATTCTTGTACATTACGTGATTTAAAGGTATGGCCCTTATCAAGGTAACCAGTGGTCTTTCTAAACTCTAGGCTCTCATTCTAATGGAGCTCCTGAATAGTAAATGTGTTCTGATGCACCTATATTCCAGGAAAAGTACATTTTTATGTAATTATGTATGATGTGTTGAACAGCAGGTGACATAATAGCATGATTTTGTAGATATTTACTTAAATTTACTTAAATATACATTGTAGACATTTACTTAAATATCTTTTTCAAATTTTGCAGTTTTCTTATTGTATTTTTTATTCCTTTGGAACCAGCAAAATTTTTCCCCAGTTCTTCATCATCTTTAAGCCCTTGAAGGACGCATAGATGCTGGGTACCATACTATAATGCCTAAGGTACAAGTTGGTTCTGAGCTTTAGACTTAAGAAGGAGTTATCACACAACCCAGAGGCCCATTCATTTAAACCAACATTTCCTAGATTGTGTTCCCAGAGGTAATAGTCCCACGAAATGCACCATGAAAACAGGACCCCAGGCTCAAATCCATTGGAGCTGGGTGGTTCGTGGTGAGTATCTAGCCTATCAAAGTCACCCAGAAACCTTGCAATAAGAAAACTATTAAATTGTTTAATCCAATGTTTCCCAAATGTATTATTTAGAAAGATTTAAAAATAGGTAATACTTATCAATATCCTGCAGGACTAGCGTTCCTTGGAACTAACTTTGGCGAATGCTAGTTTTAAGCTGATCAGCTCCTGGTCACCTCCTCTGAGTTTACCTTGGTCTTGCTCTGGACCAGCTTTCATCCTTGCATCCTCAAGCTCCCTTCTTTACAACCATAGTCCTAATTAGACCTACCTTTACTTGAGTGTCTACAGAGCTTTAGGTGCTCAACACCTCTCATTTAATCTTCATAACAACAGTGCAACACAGGTATTATTATGAATATTGTACTTACAGAGAGTGAGGTTCAAAGAAGCCTAGTCATTAAGAAGTTGTATCTTGATTCAACATTGGGGCTGACTCTAGAGCACATGATTCTAACCAATGATTCCATAAAAGAAAACTGAAACACTTAATTCAGATGTAAGTGTATTTAGGAAGACAATAGAAAGAGTGTGTTTCTCTGTACATTTCTGAAAACTCTACCTTCAACTGAACAGGACTCTTCCCAGCTGCCTGTTGGAGCAGAACAGAGAGGGAAGGAGCATAGGCACTCCTGAATGGTGTTTCGCCTCCAGCTTAGAAAATCCTCTCTGCTGCTACCAGCAATTCAGGGTTTTCAGGCCAGGCTGCACCCAGAAGGTTAGGAGGGCTGCTTCCTTTGGAATTTACCTGCTGGGTTCAGCTCCTCATTGGCTGATTCCCCACGCTACTTCTTTTTTTTTTTTTTTTTTTGCGGTATGCGGGCCTCTCACTGTTGTGGCCTCCCCCGTTGCGGAGCACAGGCTCCGGATGCGCAGGCCCAGCGGCCATGGCTCACGGGCCCAGCCGCTCCGCGGCATATGGGATCCTCCCGGACCGGGGCACGAACCCGTATCCCCTGCATCGGCAGGCGGACTCTCAACCACTTGCGCCACCAGGGAGGCCCCCCCACGCTACTTCTTCTGCTGAGTTTGCTACCGCTACCCAAAATACTGCAGCAAAACAAAATCATCTGGGCTGCCCTTGTCTGTGCTTCTTCGTTGTTCTCACACCAGTGCTCTTGCCTCTTGCTGGGGAATGGCTCAATCTCTGACTCAGGGTAATTTTCTTGTCTGGAGAAAATGGGAGGGGGAGCACAGTGGTGGCTTTGATGAGTCTGAGAGAGTTCAGTGGTGTGTTGGCTTTCTCTCTACTTAAAGACAAGACGTTTAGAGTTACAACTATTACTGCTGCTCATTTGAGAGGTCCTGAGTCGTCACTCCTCAAAACTGCTGGGGAAATTCTAAACTTATGCCTTTCCCCATTTGTATGTAGTATAAGTGATGTATACCTGGTAAAGACTATAAATCTAATTTTTTAAAGCACCTCTTTCATGGGAGGACATCTATGTGCCATCCCCATAGTTGATTCTCCATGTGAGGTCTTTTGTCTGTCTATAAAGGCATGTATAGTAATAGCCTTCCTATGTCTCTTATTGGGGGAGTGAGGGACAGAAATTTGTATATATATATTCTCCAGGCTTCACAATTACATGAAGCTTTTTATTTTTATTTTATTTTTTGGCCATGCCGTGAGGCTTGCTGGATCTTAGTTTCCCGAACAGGGATTGAACCTGTGCCCCCTGCAGTGGAAACACGGAGTCTTAACCACTGGACCGCCAGGGAATTCCCTTCATAACTAAATGAAATGACACATGGAAAAGCCAAATTATGGAAATGGAAAGGATTATCCATGTTATTATTTTTTTTCTTTCACCTATTTCTAAGCCAAGAACATCAGCTGGGATAGGGAGAAAAAATGTGTTGTTAAATATTACTTAGGTGCTTGACATGTTATGAGGGGCAAAGTCCAACCACATTCTTATGTATACCATTACGTTCGCTCCTCTATTAATATCAGTAGTTTGACTAAGTGGCAGTTACAGGCTAACGCAAGCAAAGAGTCATCAATGTGCTGAGTGTTACAACTCAAAAATTCAAGACAATAATCAGACCACGTGGTCAAAGAAGTTTTCCTAGAAGAGGTGTTTAAGCTGAAATCTCAACAATAACCATGATGTAGTTTGGCGATAGTGAGGGTAGGGCGGTTGGGTTGCACAACTCTAGGGATCACCAGTCATAGCCCTCTTAGTCTAGGTATATGATAACCTCTAATTGTTTAACCCTGATGTGGAAATGTGTGCAATGGAAGAGGGGGAGCGGTGTCTAGTGGGAAGGAACAGCGTGCGTGGCCATCCTGAGATGCAGTATGGTGGGCCTGAGGAACTGAAAGGTGTACAGTAGTGAAACTTAGGGAGAGGAAGAGTGATATTAGGTGAGACCAAAGAGGTTGAGTCTAGCTAGATCAAGCATGATTTTGTAGTCCATGTTAAGATTTCTCAACGCTTTCCTACAGGGGAATGAGAGACCATTAAAGAGGTTTAAGCAAGCAAATGTAGTTGGCAAGATGGGTATTTGAAAATGTGTATTTCATACTACAGTGTGAAGGAGGGATTGGTTGAGAACTAAGGTAGGGTAGGCACACTAATAGGAGATGAATGATGTTTGGACTACAGTGATAGTGGGATTAGAGAAAAATGTATGGATCCAAGGGACATTTAGGATATTGGATCAGTGGGATCAGGTGATTGATATTTTGGGGTGGGGCATAGTAGGGAGAGAGAGATAGTAGATTCAGAGATAATTTCTGAGTTTCTGTCTTGAACTGGATGGATGGGGTGACATTTACTAACATAAGACACTAGTGGGAGAGATTTTTGTGTGTGAATGCAAAATCATGACCTCAGTTTTGGACTGAATTAAGATGCTAAGTTGTCTAAAGGGAGATTTTGAGAGGGGGCTGGATATATAGATCTGGGAGTCAGGAGGGGAATCTGAGCTGTAGTTATACATTTGGTGGCTGTCAGGGTTTAGAAACCCTGGAAGTGGTTGAGATCATTTAGGAGAAAGTGTTGTGTTGGAATCAGAGAAGACCCCCAAAGAAAGAGGTTTCTGGAAATCACACATTAAATGGTTGGGTAGATGAAGAGGAGGTTACAGAGGAGATTTAAAAGGAGAGTCCAGAGAGATAAGAGGGTGCAATTATCAGAAGCAAGGGAAGAGAATGTTTCATGAAGAAGGAAGTTGTTAACTGTTAAACGTTGTTGAGGGATGAAGGGTATAAGGTAGGATATCTTTAGCTGCAAACAACAGAGAATCTGATTCAAACTTGCTTAAATTTAAACAACCAGGATATGTATCAACTCTTTTAACTGGAATTTAAGAAATATACAATAAAAGTCTTCAGGTTCACCTAATTCTAATGGCTCTGCCTTCATTACTCTGGATTGGGTTGGTTTTATCTTTAGATGATGATGATTATTGTTACTATTAATTATAGTTGCCTCTGGCTTCATATCAATACTTCCTGGTGTCCAGAAGTGAGAATTTGTCTCTTCCAACTTGCTCACCATTGCAAGTGAGAAAATTTATTTTATAAAAACCCTTGGCACAATATTCTGGCTTATTATTGAACTGTACTGAGTCACATGCTTATTCCTGGACCGAATACTGACCAGAAAAATACCTTGCATTGAACGAGTTAAATGTGATTCCTGAAACTATTACTACTTTGGGGTGGGGTGGTGGGGAGACATAAACAGACCAATAAGGCTAATCCCAGGAAATAAGGCTGGAGTTATTTCCTCTTGTGGCACAGATCTGGAGTTCTTTTGGGAATGATGGGGAAGAGAATGGATGTAGGCTGGGCAACCAACAATGTCCAGTATATTAACATAAGAAAGGGCTGAGAATTGTACTTTGGAATTTAAAAAATTCTATATCTATTTATTGAGGTATAGTGGACATATATTACATTTACATTTCTAAAAGTGTACCATGAAATGGTGACCACAATCAGGATAAAGAACATATCCATAGTAACAAAAGTTTCCTTATGACCCTTTGTAATCATTTTCTCCCCTTTCTGCCTATCATACCCCTTCCTCCTTGACCAGTCCTCAGGCAATCACTGATTGTTTGTGTCTTCTGAGGAGTTTATCCCTTTCATCTACATTGCCTAACTTATTAATATAAAGTCCACAATATTCCCTATTCCTTTTAATATCTGTGGAATCTGTAATGATGTCACCTCTCTCACTGCTGTTATTGGTTACTTATGTGTTTTCTCTTTTGTTCTACATCATTCTGGCTAGAGGATTGTCTATTGGATTTCTTCATCCTCCTCCCCCTCCCCCTCCCCCTCCTTCTCCTTCTTTCTCCTGTATGTTACTAGAAAATGGAAATAAAAATTAAATCAAGTTGAGACACTCACCTAAAGCAAGTACCTCTCCAGTCACAGCAAGTTTTAACAATTCTTTTAAAAATGTTAAGTTACTTTATATAAAGTAGTCATTTTCATATTGTGAAAATTTACAGTATGTAAGATCAGAAAATAAAAATTAAAAGTCCTATTTTGTTTCTCACCTTTGTCCCTTTTTACAGTTTCCACACACCTTGACCTCCTGATGGGATTATTCGTAACAGTTTGGTGCATATTTTGCTAGATGCAATGTTCTCATTGTTTTAAAATTTAAATGGAATTACCTTGCACACATTGCTCCATAATTTATTCTGTTTCCTGTAAAAATAGTTTGTAGACACTTTCAGTTAAGTATACACAGATAGACATTATTTGAAAACCGTTTTATAGAATTAATGTGCAAAATATATAGCCAACTCCCTAATGGGGGGCATTTAGCTTGCTCCGATACTTTCAACATTACAAAATATTCTACATCATTGTAACTGCCTTTTGTGGCACGTGTAAGACTTTCTGTGGACTATTTTCCTCAAGGTGAAATGTCTGGGCCAAAGAGTAAGCACACAGAATTTTATAGAGGTTGAAAAAGCATCCTCCTTTAATGAAATAGTGCCATTTGCAGAGACATGGATGGACATAGAGATTATAATACAGAGTGAGGTAAGTCAGAAAGAGAAAAACAAATAACATATAATATCTCTTATATGTGGAATCTAGAAAAGTGGTACAGATGAACTTATTTGCAAAGCAGAAACAGAGTCACAGATGTAGAGAACAAACTAAGGGTTACCAAGGGGAGAAGGGGAGGGTGGGGTGAACTGGAAGATTGGGAATGACATATATATATACCACTATGTATAAAATAGATAACTAATGAGAACCTACTATTGGGTGCTCTGTGGTGACCTAAATGGGAAGGAAATCTAAAAAAGAGTGGATATGTCTATACGTATGGCTGATTCACTTTGCTGTACAGCAGAAACTAACACAACATTGTAAAGCAGCTATACTCCAATAAAAAAAAAAGAAAAAGCATCCTCCTTTATACTGCTTCTTTGAATAGTCCATGAGAATGAACATTTCATCCATACACTCACCAATGCCGAACAGCAGCAGTTAGAAAATATTAGGTGAAATTATATTGTCATTTTATTTTATTTCCTAGATTATTATTATGTCTTTCAAAGTGAATTCTTTCCTCTACTTTAAATTTCTTTTCTTTTTTTTTTTTTTTTTTTTTTGCGGTATGCGGGCCTCTCACTGTTGTGGCCTCCCCCGTTGCGGAGCACAGGCTCCGGACGCGCAGGCTCCGGACGCGCAGGCTCAGCGGCCATGGCTCACGGGCCCAGCCGCTCCGCGGCATATGGGATCCTCCCAGACCGGGGCACGAACCCGTATCCCCTGCATCGGCAGGCGGACTCTCAACCACTTGCACCACCAGGGAGGCCCTATTTTCATTTTTTGCTTTATTTGGATTTTCTACTCTTTTTTGCATGTATGTGGGCAAATTATATTTTTCCTAGAAGAAAGTCATCCATCAATATTTACATTACATTGGCATAAATTTCTCCATGGTGTTCCCTTTACATTTAGGAAATATCCTCTGTACCTGTAATTAAGACCATCTGTTGGCTTTTAATATTGTTTATTTGTACCTTCTCTCTGTTTTTTTGTTAATCAGACTTAGTAAAGATTTTTTCATTATACTGTTTTCAAAGCACCATTTTTAAAAAGTCTTCTAGTTATTTGTTCTAGATTATTAATTTCTATTTTATCTTAATAAATTTATTCTTTCTACTTTTAAGATGCTTATTTTACTGTAAGTTTTACAGCCTTTTGGATTAGGAGTTTAATTTATTTGAAAGATTTCTTGTTATATAATGCTTTAAGTGTATATGTTTCCCTGAAAGCTACTTGGTCACGCTCTAAGAATTTTACCATTTTTTTTCAACAATTTTAAATTTCATATTGTATTCCCTTTAAAAATAAGTAATTATTAAATAAAATTTAGTCTTCTAAAGGTACCACTAATATTTTAAAACATATTTGGAGTCATGTTTTTTCTAGTGATGACTAGTGTTATATTCTCCCTCAAGAATATTAGCATGCAACTACTTTTGCTTTTTCCAATGTCACCATGTCCCAAATTGCTATCTAATATTTGTTGTTTAGGTGTATGAAAGCCTTTGGTTGAATAATATGCCATTGCATGTATCTACCACATTTTCTCTATCCATTCATCTGGCAATGAATATTTAGATTGTTTCCACATCTTAGCTATTGTGACTAGCACTGCAGTGAACATGGCAGTGCTAATATCGCTTTGAGATCCTGATTTCAATTTTTAAGGATAAATACCCAGAAGTGGGGTATCTGGATCATATTGTGGTTCTATTTTTAATTTTTTGAGGAACTTCCATACCGTTTTTTATGGTAACTGCACCATTTTGCATTCCCGCCAAAAATGCACAAGGATTCCAATTTCTCTACATCCTTGGCAACATTTATCTAAAGTTTCAGTTAAGCAAGATGAATAAGTTCTAGAGATCTGCTGTACAACATTGTACCTAAAGCCAATAATACTGTGTTATACAATTAAACATTTATTAAGAAAGTAGCTCTCATGTTACGTGTTCTTACCACAATAAAATAAAATTAAAAAAAAAGACTTTGGATAAAATATGGGTATCAGTTCCTCATTTTCAACCAAATTTTAACAACTCCCAGAGATAATATAGACATTACCCTTTTAATCTAGCAATAGCACATTTGTAAAATTAAAAAGAAATCCCCAAACAATAACAAGTGATATTAATCATAATGTAATCCCTCCACCTTGCAAAGTGAATAAATAATGCAAGTTCCTTTTTAGCTCTTGAGGTGGCTAGAGTTTGTGGATGCTTTTTGCTTCATACTTCCCAGTTGATGGGATTGCTGTTATTTGATTTGTCTGTGCCAGGACTTTCAACTTTTCTTCTGGACAGTTTTCTTTTAATGGGATTCAAGCCAAGAATCTGTTATTTGGAGCACTGGTCACCTAAATAGGTCATCGAACATTCCGGGCTGATAATCATGGACCTTAAGCAACATAATCAACAGAGACATCAAGAATGACTAGTGCCTTTCGTCCATCCCATAATTACATCTGGGTCTCTGAAAAGCAGCATAATGCCTCTTTCCCACTTTCAGTAGAATTTGACGCTTTGGCTCTCTGGATGCTTTATGTTCGCCTCTAGATACCTGGCAAGTCAGTAGTGGACATGACAGCTGAGCTACCTACACTCCTACCTCCCAGGTCTGAGACTCTGGAGCTTCCCTCATCTTCATTTTGATCCAGAGAAGGTAAGAACCTGGCTGCCAGCATTTCTGGAAATATTGAGAAAAGAGGACTGGAGTCTCAGCTCCTTTCCTTTTGTGGAAAGTTCCTCTCTAGAACTCTCTGTACTCACACAGATCATGGTGCAGAAGGAAGGATAATTGTGGACTCTCAGGTAAGCACCAGGCATGCTTAGCTCTAGCAATATTGTCCCAGGGGACAAATTCCTCATCTCTGATGCTAATGATATTAGTGATACAACCTTCCCCAACTAGTGCTACTCTCACTGTCACCCTTTATGTCTTCAGATCTGAGAAAGTAGTGGGTGCTAGACAGAAGTTTCAGGACCTGGAGTAACTCATGTCCCATGAGGGGTGGGTCATCCTGCTGCAGTTCTGCGTACAGTGCTTTTCTGTGTGTGCCTGTGGACCATGCCTCTCTGCTGCCACTGCCTGGTAGCCTGTCCCACACCGTGGCCTTCTGTCACTTGGGACGGTGCTCCCTTTCTCCTGTGCTTTCAAACGTATTTTTGTATTATTTATTCAAGTTTGAGAAATTGTGGCATAAAGCATTGTCTCTTGAGAGTCCTAGTAAAAATGCTACTATGTTCCTTGGCAAGATCAAAGGTTAATGTAACTACTTCCAACATTCATCAGCAAATCTGTAAATTATATCAGATCAGCTAGTTACCCTGCATCATACGTAATAATGTCATTAACACTGGGACAGCTCCATAGTGGTGGAGATAGAAGAGGCTTAGGATTTATTTAGAATCTACTAATTCTAACCATGAGGTGCTTGTCTTATTCCCTTCTTATTCCACCCAGACTGGGTGGCTTATTAATAAGAGAATTTTATTTCTCACAGTTCTGGAGCCTTGAAGTCCAAGATCAAGACACCAGCCTCCTTATGTTCTTGTGAAGGGCTACTTTCCAGTTCCTAGCCAGCTCCTTTTCACTGTCCTCACATGGTGGTGGAGGGGGTGAGGGATCTTTCTGGAGCTTCTTTTATAAGGCACAGTCTCATTCATGAGGATTTTGCCCTCATGACTTAAATACCTCCCAAAGGCACCCCCTACTAATACCATCACTTTGTTTTTTTCTGTTGTAGTTGTTGTTGTTGTTGTTGTTTTGCGGTACGTGGGCCTCTCACTGCTGTGGCCTCTCCCGTTGCGGAGCACAGGCTCTGGACGTGCAGGCTCAGCCGTCATGGCTCACGGGCCCAGCCGCTCCACTGCATGTGGGATCTTCCTGGACCGGGGTACAGACCCGTGTCCCCTGCATCGGCAGGCGGACTCTCAACCACTGCACCACCAGGGAAGCCCTAATACCATCACTTTGGACAATAGGAGGCACTTAAGAGGGAACACAAACATTCAGACCATAGCAGTGCTAAAGAAGAGTAATAGGAAAATAGTAGAAGGCAGGGGACAGTCTTCTCTTAATCAACATTTTGCTTTTGTGTGGGCCTAATTTGACAAAGATTTAGTGGATCAAAGAACTTCCTGTGATGGTAGATAGACCTTTGCTGGAGAGGCTGGTTTTTATCCCCTCGTATGCACCCTCTTCAATCCCTGGTCCTCAGATGAGCACGGTGAGCCTCAGTTTCACTTGCTCCATTTTACTCTTCTCAGCACTGTGTCGGGAACACTAATCTGGTTCCGTCCATCATTTTATGTTTGAGGAAACTGAGCTCTATTTCTCTTAAAGTGGCTTCCCCAAGATCTCTTATCTTGTAACCTGTGATAGTCACTGGCCCCCTTCAAAAAATTCATCTCCAGCCCCCCGAGTATGGCAGCGGTCAGCGTCCCCTGGTGAGTATTCTCCTTCTGAGACCAACCTCAGGGGATCTAAGCCCAGCTTTACAAAATTCCTGGTGACCTTCCTTCCATGCAGTTTGTTTTCCTTGAATTTTCGGAATTGACTTTACATAGAGCCACAGTAACAGTGAAAGCTTTTGACAGTGATGACCTTGGCTTTAAGTAGACCACTATAATATAAAAAAAGAGTTATTTGAGGAAAATGTGGTAAACTGATAGATGACTATCTGATTTGATGGCAGGCATGTAAGCAGGGAATAGAGAGGTATTTGTTTACCTAATATCTCAGGGTGAATGTTGGCGTGAGAAGACTGAGAGGGAAGCATACAGTGGAAGAAAAAAAGTAGATCCCTGGAAACCTCAACTAGAGAAAGAACTGGAGATGACAGTCATGGCTTGTTTGCTTCCCCATGGCTATTTCTTCTTTCTACTTTGATTGCCAACAGTTGATTTAACTGTGTTGTGTATCAGATTCTCTCTGTCTCCCTCTCCCTCTCTTTCTCTTTTATTTAATAGAGATTATTTCCGGAGAACTTACCTGTGTATTTATCTACTTATGCATCTATCCATCATCTAAGAGTAATAGCACACGTTGGGCTGCTTTTAATGGCATTTTTAATGGGTTTATTCATTTCTCACATTGTACTGTAATTGTTTCATTACTGTAAACATGTTTTTTTTTAAACATCAGACTAAGTTCCTGAAGGAGAGAATCCATGTCTTATTTGAATTCTGTATCCCAGCGGTCCAGCAGAGAGAGCTTTGGGATGACGGAATGAGCTCATAATATAGAGATTAGACACACTGCCCTTATTTTAAATTAGTGTGTGTTTGTGTGTATGTGTGTTTGTGTATGTGTGTAAGGTAAGTGGCTAACAAGTGGTACCAATATAAACTAATAGAAGAGTTGAGAAAAGCCAGAACGCATGAAGGCATTGTAGGGACTCAGCTAGTCCTTGAAGGATGGAGAGAAATTGAATAGGATGTCAGAAGATGTTTGAGGAGGGTGTTCAAGGTGGTTGATTTATGTTGGGGGATGATTGGCAGAAGGCTTAACGTTTGGCCTGGTCTGTGAGCGTCTTGAATATCTGTACCATATGCACAAATGAGGGCACACATGAGAATATTGAGATATGAAGTAGGATGGAAGGTACCAGCAGCTTTGATGAGAGAACTGCCACCATGAAAGTACAGGGGTAAGAAAGAGTTTAAAAGCACTTTATTCATTCCATACATCCTGTATGCCATGCACAATGCTAGCTTGGCATACAGCATTAAATGTATCCTGAGAGTCAGTAAGTATCCACCCTCGAGAGCTATAGAAGAGGCAGACAGACCTTCACAATACACATGGTAAGTGTTAAGGGGTCCACCTGAGATACTTGGCCATTAGAAGGAGCATCTGAGGCATTCTTGGAGGATTGGCTGGGAAGGTTTCCTAGAAGAAGTGACAACTTGACAAATAAAGGAGACTTTCTGAAAAGGAAGATCCAGAGTGCCACAGAAAAGAGCATGGCACTTTCATGGCACTCCAAGTAGTTTAGCCTGGTTTGAGTATGGAGAAAAAGAGGATGGAAGGGGGGATGTGGTGACCAGGAAGTAGCGACTGATGAAATTGGAAAAATGAGCATGAAAGCCCTGGCTTGCAACCCAAACCTAGTTAGAGATTGCGTTATTCATACTTAAAATTTTCTTCTTCCTTATACCCCCTCTGAGATGTTTATCAAGGTTACTCTTTTTCATACGATGTCATTTAAATTCATTGCATTCTCTTTTCCACTAACAGTAAGGGCTTTCTTAGGTACCCAAGTCAAAACCAGTGGACTTCCACCCTCAATGTACAGAGACTGTAGTTTCCTCCTTTGATAGTCTAATTTCTATTACTAGATTTCTAATATTATTATCATTCTTGAGTTCCTGGAATAAAACTTGTTTTATTAAAAAAGTATTTTTCTGATAATTAGTGAATTCATTTACCAGTACTCTATTCTAGATTTTTGCTCATATATTTTGTCAGAGAGATTGTTTTGCAGGTGTGTTTTTCAGTGGTCAGATATTAGAGAGGATAAGTATAACTTGCTGAAATGAATCACCAAGTAACTTTCCATTGTTTTCTATGGTCTAGTGCATTTTAAACAGTACAGGAATGATCTTTCCCTGAAATTTCAAAAGCTTTATTATTTAGTAAGGAAACCTTCTAATGGAGTCTTTATGATTTTCAGTATAAGAAATCATGTCATCTGCAAATCGAGACAATTTTACTTCTTCCTTTCAAAATTTGATGCCCTTTATTTCTTTTTCTTGCTTGATTACTCTGGCTGGGATTTCCAGTACTATGTTGAATAGGAGTGGTGAAAGTGGGCAACCTTGTCTTGTTTACTAAATTTAGAGGTAAAGGTTTCAACCTTTTAACATTGAGTATGGTGTTAGTTGTGGGCTTGTCATATATGGCCTCTATTATACTGAGGTACAATCCTTCTATACCTAATTTGTTGAGAGATTTTATCATGAACAGATGCTGAATTTTTTTCAAATTCTTTTTTTTGCATTTATTTAGATGATTGTGTGATTTTCCCTTTCATTCTATTAATGTGATGTATCATATTTATTGATTTGTGTCTATGTAGTGTAAGCACCTGATAGTTGGCTTTTTTGATTGTCAAGCACATGCACGACATTAGGCTTTTGATACTCGAGGCATCCACTTCAAAGACAGCTATCTCGAATAAACATGCTGCCAGCCACATCACAAAATAAAGAGCCAGTACCTCCCTCAACCCAAAGTTTTCTTTGTTTTAGTGATCTCTGGATGACTTAGATAACTGACCATCTGACCCCTTGTTTTTCCCCTCCTGTATTTTAATTCCTGCTCTTATGTTTCAAATTCAACAGTAAAGAGTGGACCTGTGAGACCATAGGCACCCCACCCTCAACCCCAATAAAAGCAGAACCCGAGGCCCAGTCTCTGTCTCTCACTCTTTCTCTCTCTCTCTCTCTCCCTTTCTCCCTCCTTGTGACCTCACTGTGTGGCCCCAGGCATGCTGTGTGCCCTCCAGGACCTATGTGTAATGAAACATTTTTTTCCCAAGGTTCCCTGATGGTTATTGCTGAAGTGTGTCTTACAATCACAATAAGAACTACAAAGACTGGTCTAGCCACAACATTGTTTCCCAAAGGGTAAATGTCTCTGGGGGGGCTCATTGTGGGCCCACATGAGTGCCCCCAGGCATTCCTAGCTGACAGCATCACTGTCAGTGGGCTGAGACCAGCACAAAACAAGTATGTTGAACCTTCCTTGCGTCCCAGGGATAAATCCCACTTGATCATGGTGATTCATCCTTTTAATGTGCTGCTGAATTTGGTTTGCTCGTATTTTGTTGAAAACTTCTGCATTTATATTCATCAGGGATATGGCCTATAGTTTTCTTTTCTTGTAGTTTCCTTATCTGGCTTTTGAATCAGAATAATGCTAGACTTGAGTTTGGGAGTGTTCTCTCCTCTTTGATCTTTTGGAACAGTTTGAGAAAGATTGGCTTTAATTCTTCTTTAAATGTTTGGTAAAATTCACCTGTGAAGACATCTGGTCCTAGGCTTTTCTTTGTTGGGAGATTTTTGATTACGGATTTAATCTCCTTACTAGTAATAGGTCTGTTTAGATTTTCTATTTCTTCCCAGTTCATTCCTGGGGGGTTGTATGTTTCTAAGACTTTTCCCATTTATTCTAGTTTTCCTAGTTTGTTGGTGTATAATTGTTCATAATCTCTCATGATCTTTTATATTTCTGTGGTATCAGTTGTAATGTCTCCTCTTTTGTTCATAAATTAGTTGATAAGGGTCTTCTCAGAAAAGCTTCTAATGGCATGAATTTTCCTCTGAGAACAACTTAGGCCGCACAAATTTGTTTAGTTATATAGTGCTTGTATCTTGTTATTTTTCCATGTAATTTATGATTGTGTTTTATATTTCCAATTTTACTCAAATATTGCTTGAAAGTGTTTTGTAGTTTCTAAATTGGTTTCCGCCATGAATTAAAGTAGTTGCTATAATTTTTTTCTTTTTAAAAATAAAATTGTGATCATAGATTTTGGTCTAGATTCAGAATAAACAAATTTCTGTAAATGGCCGGTTATAGTGGCTTTGCAGGTGTATGGTCTCTTTTGCAACTGCTCAGCTCTACCATGGTAGCAGGAAAGCAGCCATAGACAGTATGTAAGAAAATGAAGTGTGTTCCTGCTACTAAATGATCAGAAATATTGAGGTTCTTTCTCAGCATAAGGCTAAAATATTTCTTTAAAGAAATGGATATTTATGTGTTTAGTAGGCTTTATTTTTAATGTAGAGGCAAGAAGCTAAAATATTTCACCATTCAGCTTAATACTAAACACCAAGCAATCCATTTGCATATTCACTGGAAATACTACCCTTTAGCATCATAATATTACCCTCTTTGGAATGTTTTATGCTTTTGGCTATAAATTCTAATTTGTCTACCATAAATAGAGCTATCTCTAGCTTATTTATTGCCTCTTACCTGGAAAATCTTTGCTCGTTGTTTTGTTTTAGAACTTTCTGGATCACTGTAGTTTAAATTTGCACACAGAACTAATAGAGGATGGGAAGCATGGCATTTCCCAGTATGCACTGCTTGTAGGGTTTCTCTTGTCTCTCTTCAGCGCACACTGCTTTAGGCTCATTCCTGGAAATCAGTAACCTGCTGCCTTCCTTCTTTCAGCCCACTTATTTCTGTAAGATGTCTTTTTCTACTTGTTTCAAAGAGTGAAACCTGGTTTTGCCATGAGGAGAAGTCTTGATTGGGTGTTTCCCATCCACCTCTCCTCAGTGGAAAAAACAATGTAATATCGGATCAGAGTCCGATATTACATTGTCTCTAAGCTTTAGGTTTTGGTGTGGTAAGTTTTCATATTTCTCTGTGCCCTCAGTTTTTGTGTAAATTTGGTAGAGATGGGCACCATTTTAATTAGCCAAGAAGGTCTAAGAGTTATTTTTCATTAGTGATCCCTCCTCAGCTAGAAAGGGGGTTAATGTTTCTGACTTAAATCTTTTTTTTTTTTTCGTTCTGCATGAATAATTTGGGGGAAAACAATTTTTTTTTTGCTTAGCATTTCACTTGCCAGAAACATCAAGTATGTTATGATCATTACTTAGAAACAATGCATAGTTTGTTTGGGTCTTGTGGGTTTGGTGTGTGTCTGTGTTTTTCTAAACAGATGTTGAGTAAAATCTTCAGGTCATGTGTGAGCCAGAATACTTAGAAGAATGCTTCAGAGCCCAGCCAGCTTTAAACACCTTGTCAAATCCATTGTTTATTAAAATGAAACAATGGAAAAGAGGAAGTAGTGGAAAGCTGCTGGGTTAATATTAAATGAAAGTCATCCCTCTCTTCCACATAAGACATGTCAAACCACAATGAATTATAAGCTGAATGAAGTTTTGAGAGCTGGTTCAGAAATCTTTGAACCAAGCTATAAGAAAACACAGCCCTAATGGCATGAATTTCACTTCAAATATTTTTGCTAGGTTGTTCTACAGACCAGCAGTGAGTCTGCAGAAGGTGGGTTCTCAGGGTCAACCCTGGAACTACTTTGCCAAATAGGAGAAGAGGTGTAGCTGATACAAGCCTCAAGAACAGTGGATTTAGAAAGTCAGGGAAGATATTCCTGCTGAGAGAGAAGATCTGGCTCCACATTAAGTTGACAGAATGCTTGTTTGTAAATGTTTCTTCAAGTAAGATCCAGCGTCCACTCCAAGTAGGCTGTGAACTCCTCAGGAAGCCAAGCCACCAGGCAGAGGAGGCAGGGTTGGAGGGATCAAAATGATTCCCAGTTTCTTTACTGTAATGGTTCATTTTATGTGTCAACTTCACTAGGCCATAGTACGCAGATACTTGGTCAAACACCAGTCTAAATGGCACCATGAAGGTGTTTTTTAGGTAAGATTACCATTTAAATCAGTAGACCTTGAATAAGTAGATTACCCTCCATAATGTTAGTGGACATCAACTAGTCAGTTGAAAGCCTTCACTGAAAAAAGATTGAGGGCTCTTGAAGAAGAGGGAATTCTGCTTCCAGACTGCTTTTTGATTTGGGCTGCAACACCAACTCTTCTCTGGTCTCTAGCCTGCTGTCCTGCCCTATAGATTTCAGACTTGCCAGCCCCCACAATTGGTATGAGCCAATTCCTTAAAATAAATCTGTCTATCATTATCATCATCATCATCATCATCATCACCATCTATCATCTATCTCTATCCTATTGGTTGTGATTATCTGGAGAATCCTGACTAGTATACTTGCTAAAGTGTAAAGAAGATATATTACTCCATAGCCCCCTAGGCAAGGGCCAACTCATCATTTCTTTGTTAATAACTCAGCCACCTTCCCCAAGCAATGTGGTCCGTTCACACTGGAATCTGAAAATCCCCTAGAGTGACTCCCCAGTTCCCACAAAGTCATACCCAGACTTCTCTGGCTGTGAATTAGGACCTATTAAAATCTGGCTACATGGTCACTATCCTGTCACCTTCCAACACAAAACCTCTGCCCTAGGTGGATGGTTTCTCTTGACTCCACTTGCATTTGCCAGAAGAATGTCCTCTTCTGCATCTTGATGTAGTCAGGCATCAAATGTCCTTCTGACTTTTCTTCTAAAGTCCTTCCACTCCTTCCAAGCACAGATCAAGTTCCACCTCCTCCATGCCATCTCTTCTGACTTTTCCTATCTCTCAACTCCACTTGTATCTCTAGTCTGCCTCACATTGCAATTATTTGTTCTCCAATATTGATTCGAGTATGTGTATTAGCTCAACTTTAGGCTCCTGGAAAGAAGGCACCAAGCATCTTACTAATTATGCCTATTCCCCTGGTGCCTATTCTAGTGCTTAGCACATGGAGGCATCATATGGTCCTTGACAACTGATGACTGAAATATATGTCATCTGGGGTTATGCAACTTGACCTTGTGTCGCCTAGACACATAGTTACATGTTAAACTGTAGTCTGCCACATACTTTCTTTTCAGATGACATGGTTGTGTTTTGATGTGGTTTCAATAGGACAATGCCAATGACTTCCCAGTAATTATTGTTTATCTCACCCATTAATAAACTGCCACTTACTGCCTTGTGATAACTCCTGGTATAATTCTCTTTTGAGGTGTTGTTTATATAGACTGTGCTTTAATATTTCATCAACTTGAATCTCAGAGTTAAAGACTTGGAATGCTCCACAGTGCTTGGCACATAGTAAGCCCTCCATTAACCAAATTATGATGTAAAGAGTGTGGGGAAATGTCCTACCCTTTGCCATAATGTTCTTCCATTTCATATCTCCATACCTTTGTTCATGTAGCTTCCTATGCCTGAAACACTCTTCTCTATTTAGAAACTCCATCTTATCCCTCAAAGCTCAGCTTGAATTTCACCCTTCTGTGATGCCTTTTCACTCAGGCTATGTTAGTTACTCCTTCTTAGAGGTTCATAGTTCATAATTCTGTTGTAGAACTTGAATTGTGGCTGTCTGCTTCTTTGTATTTCTTTCTCTGTCTTAGCCCTCAGTAGGATATCAGATTCTTGAGGGCAGAGCCTGTGTCTTATTCATCTCTTAATCCCCAGTCCTTGGCCCATAACAGATAATAACTTCTTGATGAATGTATAAATGAAGAATGAATGCTAGTCAAAATAGTTGAATATGCTTATTTTTAGAGTCTTGACTTGTGCATGGGGTGGAAGTTAATATGGTATAGTTTGAGAAAATCTTCCTGATTTTCTATATATCAATACCTTTTCCAAGTGCCCTCTGATTCTTTGCTTATTGATGGAAGATCATTTTTTCCTTTAGTGGGGACTGTGGCCTTCATGTTGCTGTTATGAAGTAGACAGTATGTGATTACCCTTGGGAAAGGTCACAAACCAATTGTTGCTCACCATGAATGGTTCTATAGTTACTACCAGAACTTTTCTGAGAGTAAACTTTGGTGAATGGTGGTAAGAGAATTGGAGTGGAGCATCAAAGTCCTGGATGCTTGATGAATTGGGTAAGACATCATAGTAAAAGGATGCTGGAAGTTCCAAGATGGCCTCTTTCAGGCACGCTAGGAATTCCACCATAGCACTCTAAGATCACAGCAGGAGAGATCTTCTTAATACTTCTTGCAAGTAAGTATTTATTTGTCTCAGTTATACCAATTTGCTACCTTCTCATATTCAATATTTAGCCCTGTATGTCTCATTTCCTATATAAATGGGAATTATATAACTCAGGAATCAGTTATAGGGACTAAATGAGATTATGGGTATGAGAAATGATACAGCCCTTTGCAAGTGAAACAGATTAGTGTGTGATTTTCTATTTTTTTTCTGGTAACTAATACGTGCCTGGCATATAATGGACATATTTTTTGAATGTGACATATCATACATATGTAGTGTGCACAACTTGTGGCCGTGGTTGGGATTCCTGCAAGTGCATTTCAGGAATAAACCAGGAAAAGGGTTTGCAAGCAGAATACCTGACTCACCTTTTCTTTCTCTCAATGAGTATTATATTCTCCACGTCTGGTTGACCAGACCCAACCCAGCTGACCTCCTTTTTGCCCATTTCCCGTTAGTGCACACACCTTATTTGTTAGAACCCTCTATTGTCACCTGTTGGAGCCAAGAAACTTGGCAATTCTTTTGTTAAAGCCTCTGCATCAGACAATGCAGACTAGAGTGGACCATGGCCAGGAAGGGCTTCATGGAACACAGTCATACAGCGAATATTTTCATCAGCCTTTGGGAACTGGTCATATTGTGGCCTCTTACCCCATAGGAGATTCCCCTGACCCAAGGCTGTGCCTGTTCTTTCAGTTCCTTTCCCATCCAGAGGTTGCTCCACTACTCCTGAGCCCATATCATTGTTCAGTTTTGTTTTTTGTTTTTTTTTTTTTTTGCGGTACGTGGGCCTCTCACTGTTGCGGCCTCTCCTGTTGCGGAGCACAGGCTCCGGACGCGCAGGCTCAGCGGCCATGGCTCACGGGCCCAGCCGCTCTGCGGCATGTGGGATCTTCCCGGACCGGGGCACGAACCCACGTCCCCTGCATCGGCAGGCGGACTCCCAACCACTGCGCCACCAGGGAAGCCCCATTGTTCATTTTTAAGTGCCCATTTATTTTTGAGAAAATTTCTCTCCTTTCCTGGGCTATGGGAGGAAGAGGGAGTTGAATTTAGGGATGAAGGGCTAGTATTCAAAGATAACAGTAGATTGGAGAGAAGTTCAGAGCTCGTCTTTCTGAACGAGCCCTTGAACACCATAGAAAGGATCCTACACTGAAATCAGCTACCTTGTCTTGGGCATGTGCCATTCTACCCCACTTCTTGCTGTCTAGCGGTCACTCAGAGCCAGTATCTTCTGAATATTCCTCGACAATGGTAACTAGCAGGCCCACAGACTGCAGCTAGTTCGTCATGTTGAGAAAATTTCTTCAAGAAGGAGGGGATCCCACAAAACAGGAAATGCATAGTGGCACGTGTCAGAGTGCGTTAGATTTTGTTACTTTGTCTCTGAAAATGAACAGCATGGGGATGTGGTTGGTGCTTTGGTGCAGTGGTTAATTTTATGTGTCAGATTCACCTGGCCACAAGGTGCCTAGATACCTGTTCAAACATTACTGGGTGTTTCTGCAAGGGTGTTTTTGTATGAGATTAACATTTACTTATTTATTTATTTTTAAATTTATTTTTTATTTTATATTGGAGTATAGTTGATTTACAATGTTGTGTTAGTTTCAGGTATATGGCAAAGTGGTTCATTTATATATATATATATATATATATATATCCATTCTTTTTCAGAGTCTTTTGCCATGTAGATTAGTACAGAATATTGAGTAGAGTTCCCTGTGCTATACAGTAGGTAGGTCCTTGTTGTTTATCTATTTTATACATAGTAGTGTGTATATGTTAATCCCAAACTCCTAATTTATCCCTCCCCTCACCTTTACCCCTTGGTAGCCATAAGTTTGTTTTCGAAGTCTGTGAGTCTGTTTCTGTTTTGTAAATAAGTTCATTTGTATCTTTTTAGATTCCACGTATAAGTGATATCATATGATATTTGTCTTTCTCTGTCTGACTTACTTCGTTTAGTATGATAATCTCTAGGTCCATCCATGTTGCTGCAAATGGCATTATTTCATTCTTTTTTTTTTTTTTTTTTTTGCTGTACGCGGGCCTCTCACTGCTGTGGCCTCTCCCGTTGCGGAGCACAGGCTCCGGACACACAGGCTCCGCGGCCATGGCTCGCGGGCCCAGCCGCTCCGCGGCATGTGGGATCCTCCGGGATCGGGGCACGAACCCGTGTCCCCTGCATCGGCAGGCGGACTCTCAACCACTGCGCCACCAGGGAAGCCCTCATTCTTTTTTATGGCTGAGTAATATTCTGAGATTAACATTTAAATTGATGGTCCAAGTAAAGCAGATTTATCTCCCTCATGTGGGTGTGTCTCATCCAGTTAGTCAAAGGCCAGCATAGCACAAAAAGGCTGACCCTCTCCTGAGTAAGAGAGAATTCTGTCTGCCTGGCTGCTTTCAAACTGGGATATCAGCTTTTTCCTGCCTTTGGACTTGACTGATACATCAGCTCTCCTGGGTCTTGAGCCTGCTGGCCTTCAGATTGGAACTTCACCATCAGCCCTTCTGATTCTTTTTGTGTGTGTGTGTTGCGGAGCACAGGCTCCGGACGCGCAGGCTCAGCAGCCATGGCTCACGGGCCTAGCCGCTCCGCGGCATATGGGATCCTCCCGGACCGGGGCACGAACCTGTGTCCCCTGCATCGGCAGGCGGACTGTCAACCACTGCACCACCAGGGAAGCCCCTTCTGATTCTTAGACCTTCCAACTCAGACTAGAACTAACCCATTCGCTCTCCTGGGTCTCCAGCTTGCCAACTCACCCTGCAGATATTGGGACTTACTGGCCTCCAAAATGGCATAAGCCAATTCCTTACAATAAATCTCTATTTATACACCTTATTGGTTCTGTTTTTCTGCAGAACCCTGAATCTCTCTGTACAGAGAGATACCTGCTCTCTCTGTACAGTCCTGAGCTCTGCTTGAGCCCTGGTGACTGGCCAGCATAATTGATAAAGACATAAAGTTCAGAGGGAGGTTATTCATTCAGCCAGCTCGTGTGGCCCTTTCTGGTGCCTGGTTACTAATTCCTGTCTTGTGTTTCCAGTTTGGCAGGATCAGGGTTTCTGGTATTCAAGCACGGCCTGCCCTAGGGCCAGATTCTGCTCTGCCCAAGTCTTCCAGAAGGGGATTTTCTAGACCACTAGGGAATTTGGGGCTTTTCTGATAATGTCTTGGTGGAAAGAATCTGCCTAATGGGCCTGGAAGGTGCCACATAAGGATAAAATCGATAGAATAATAGGGATCGAAGGGAGCCAGTACAACTGGCATAACAGGAACCCAACCAGATTTTCTGAAGCGCAGTTTTCACCCCAGTTACACTTCTTGGTGTGTGCTCCCTAAACCACAGTAAAATGTCCTTTTTGACTCAAAGACTCAATAGTTTTCAGTGTGAGGGGTTTAGAAACTTTTGCCAACTATGTATGGATGACAGTAAATGGGGAAAATACTCTTTGAGTCCAATTTTATTGAATCATGAGGGTACATGTCTAGAACAATTCTAGGGTAGCATGGGACTCAGTGAATAGCCGCTAATTCTATTTCTACTGTTAACTCAGGAAATGACCTTGGGAAAGTCGTTTAATTGCTCTTGATCTCCCATGTCCACTTGCCTCTCCAAAAGTGGTCCTCTTAGCAACTCTCAAGTATATGATGCGGCGTTGTTAACTCTAGTCACTATGCTGTACCTTAGAGTCCCAAACTTATTTATCTTAGAACTAATCTTATTGTGGTAATCATTTCATAATATATACCTATATCAAATCATCACATTTTACACCTGAAACTTACACAATGCTGTACGTCAATTTCATCTCGATAAACCTGGGGGGCGGGGGGAAGAAAAGTACGAAATGACTGCAAAAAAAAAAGTGGTTCTCAAACCAGCAGCCTCCATATCACCTGGAAGCCAGTTAGAAATTTAGAATCTCATGCCCTGCTCCAGACCTACTGAATCTAATCTACATTTTAACAAGATTTCCAGATGGTCTATTTACATATTAAAGTTTGGCAAGCACTGGTATGGAGGAAAGAGCACAACATTTTGGACTGATTTAGAAACTTCTGTTGTCTTGGTCTGGACTGTCCTGTGTGATTTTGCACATGTCACTGAAAAATCTCTGAGCCTCAACTTCCCTATTTGAAAATGAGGGATAAAAATATCTGCCTACCAACCTGATGGAATTTTCAGGAGGATCAAAATCATTTAAAATGTCATACACAAGTATTGAGTGACTTCACTGTGCCTGGCCCTGTGCAGGCCACTGCAGGGTAAAGAGATGAACTGGACACAGCCCTGGTGTCCAGGAGCTCTGCGTCTGACACAGTGGGAAAATATGTATGAAAGCGCTTTTAAATGCAAAGGGCTACCTAATGTTAGCTATTATTAGTATTAATGGAATAATAATACTTGCCCTACTTATGCTGCATGGTCATTATTAAGCTCAAGTGAGATAAAGCATGTCAAAGCCATTTGAAAAGCTGAAAAGTACTGACGTAAGAACTTATTATTAGTATTATTATTGCCATCACTGAGTGAATGATAATTAAGTCCAGTAGGGGAAAAACCTAGATTTAATTACATTTACTCAGGCCGCAGAGGATCCTGGAGTTTAAATACCAAACTTGGGACTCTTTGTTCAACACGCAAGGGGATTCTCACTTGCTTTTGGTTCCATAGAGGAGCTGCATCGAAAATTAAGTCTGTTAATACTTCTGCTATTTTAGACTATCTGATCCTAGAAGCAGGGATTTCTTCGCAGTTTACTGGCGACTCACTGAAATGCATCCACCTGTGAGGTGGAATGTTCTATCTGATGGGCAGCCTGACAGTGGCACTACCCTGCCGATTAGGATGTGGTCAGGTGGAAAAAAATACAAGAGGCCTATGTTCTGTGAGGTCCTCTATCTGGGCACATGCTCAGGGGTAGTCTCCTGCTCTGTGTATTCCTGTCTTTGGAGCCCAAGGCATCCTGTTGAAATGCTGGGTGCTCATGGTGGGCAAAGGAACTTGGAAATCATCCAGCCTAATCATCCACGCTTCTTCAGGGGAAGTCACTCACTGGCCTGGAGAGAGAACATGTCATATGTACCCTGCTCCAGACCACACTTCAAGTTGATGAAAAAGGAACTTGGAAAATCAGTCCTCCTAATTCCCAGTCTAGCGTGCTTGCATTTCATCTTAATGCACTGGAGGATGCTTTTTTTCTTTTGGGGGTGGGTCTGAGTAATAAACATAGCAGTAGGGAGACAGTTCTCACTGCGGTTGTGATCGGGATGTCTCATGTGTCTACCCTCTGCTCTTTGTTTTTGGTGGTTTGACGGTGTAGATGCAATCTCTGCTCTTCCTGCCTACTGGCTGTAGATTTTCTCTCTTAATACTGCATGTGACATGGTCAGCGCAAATTTTAATGAGGCAGAAAACGGGCAAGATTAACATTTTCCTCCCCAGCTGTCCTCATGCATGTTTATTCTCTCATTGCATACGGTCTGCTTTGATTTCCAGTTATTCATGTGTCTACCTCTCCCACCAGACTATAAAGCTCTGAGCTCTGAAGGTGGCAGCTCTACTGTTGAAATCTAGCTTTATCACTTGGTTGCCCTGTGATCTTGAGTGAATTACATATCACTCTGAACCTCTGTAAATTGGGAAACAATCATATCCACAGATGGTGAAAATTAAATAAGCCATGTGAAGTTATTGATCTGTTGCAGTTACTGCAGTAACTGTAGTTACTCCATCTCTGCTGCTCTCAGATGTGGTTTTGGGGGTAGATGGGGAGCAATATCTGATCAACTTCAGCCACCCCCTCACTTCCCCACTCATCCAAACAGATTCTCAAAACAAAAATGGCCTGAGCTCCCAGAAGAACTTTCAATAGCCCATAGGGTCACTTAATTCTGACTATTGGTTCTTTTTCAGGGAGGCTGGGTCTGCTTCTTCAAGGCCCTTCATTATCATTCCCTTTGTTCTTTTGTTATTGCTTTTCACCTCTGACATCTCTCATCCTTTCACTGCCAAGCTTACTCCCATTTTGTTTTGAAGGATGGTGATGATACCTTCAGGAGAATAATATTATCTGTTTACCTATGCATGGAGAAATGCATGCTGAATTGAGAATAATTGGATGCCACTTGACTTGGGACTCTGACTGGGACCTTGGCTCATTAGTCATGGCACATTTGCAATCATACCCTTTCTCATCCTGAAGCTCACAGTGGGCAGTGACTCTTCCTCCTTTGACCCTGCCCACCTAGACAGTATATATCTCAAGGGCAGGCATGCCTGTACTGCTCTAGCACCCTCCCCCCCACAAAGCACCTTGAGTCTAATAGAAACTCAATACAGAGTTGCCTGATTCCTGCTTCTTGAACTTGGTGCTCCCCCTTTAATTAGAAGATGTTTTCCCTTAGCAGCAGGTATTAGAAGTCGTCTGAGAGTGTCTCAGCTCCTTCCCTAGGAAAATGCCTTCTTAGTTCACTTAGGGCAGAAACTGAGCCCCCAGGGCCTAGATGAGCTGTGAGTGCTGAGGTTTCTGAAGGAGAAAGATACTTTGCATGACAAGCAGAAAAGTACTTTGCTGGGGAATGGGGGATTCAGGAAGAAGGCGTGAAGAATGGAGAGAGAGAAAGAGAGAACTCAGCAGTCAGGATGAGCATGATGGGAGAACGCTGTGTCCTTGATGTGATGACCTCTACCCAGGTCCCAAATAATTGGAGAAGCTTGGAGTGACTGCCTCTCCCTTGGATCCTGGTGAAAGGCTGATTCCTCCTGTGGGTGGATGGGAAGGTACCTCTCGAGACTTCGTAGCTCTGTGATTTCACAAAAATCTGGGGAGGAGTGCGGATAGGAAATAAACTGGACTCCTCCAGACCTTGGAAACTGAGATCTGGTGCAATGTGTGTGGGGTGCAGGAATTCAAGTAGTTTAAGTCTAGAATGCAAGGGGCAGAAGGGTCTTAGTTAACCTCTGGCTTATATTCACATTGACGCTGGCACAAAGCCATGTATTGAAAATGATATCCTGCCAGGATTTTTTGTTTCTGTAGAAAGGGATATGGCAACATTTCAAGGGGGCACTGTTGATATCAGAAGGCCACTTTGGGTCACCTCATCCAGGAGTCTATACTAGTTCCCATGATGCCCAGCCATTAAGAGAACTTTAGGCACTTGGCACCCAGCCTTTCTCCCTCTTGCCCTCTATCTCAATATATACAGGTGCAGCTACCACTGGCTACCAGGCATTTGGGGAATCTTAAGCTTGCTGTGTCCTAAGCAACTATTATTGGCTCTGAACACGACCACCTCCTCTTTCATTGAGATCTGTGACACTAGGCTGGCAGCAGATCTTGCAAACCTGAAAAGGGGTCTCTAGAGCGTAGACTCCAGGCTCAATTTCCTCACCAGCGTGATCCAAAAGAGGAGGCAGCCAACCAAACCCATGTGCCTGTTTTAAGAATGAACAGATGAAGTTTTCTGAGCTTCTCAAATTATCTCTTCAAAGAGCACCTCAACGGGCTTTCCTGTGCTCTTGCAGCTGTGCATCTGGCAACAATTGCTTACAGGGATACAAGAGTATAAGAGGTGGATCAATGTTTTTTTTTCAATATGCCTTACCCACAGCTGTTCACATATTTGGTTTCTTCTAATGTGCTTTCTCCTGGACTTAACCAGAAGAGGAGTTTCGTGAACCATAAGGCAATATAAATTAAATTTAATAATGAAAGTTTTAAATTTAAAAACGACCTTAAATAATTCTTGGGTTAACAGAGAAACCAGAACTGCAATAATAGACTGCTTAGAAAAGAATCAACAACGAGAATACTCCATGTGGAACTTAGACCAATGTTGTTCTCAAGGGAAATGTCATTGTGCTCAATGCTTTCAGAAATAAACAATACGAATGGAAAAGAATTAAACTGAGGAATGCAAGAAGTTAGGAAATAATATACACATGAGGAAAGCAAGAAGAAAATTTCGAAAGTTGACATTATTAAATTAGAATAGCAAAGTATAATATAATGGATTAATAAATCTAACAGATATTTCTTTTCATATAATAAGATAGAATAAACTCTGCCTAATGTAAATTACAAATGTAATGAAAATACAAATATTTCATATGAGAAATAAGAAAAAATATATACCCTAGAGAAAGATGATTTAAAGAGTAAAAGAAATACTATGGACAACTTGATGTTGGTAATTCTGAGAATACTACTTAAATAAATGATTTTCTTATAACTATGAATCACCAAGTCGACTCTAGAAGAAATACATAACAAGAACAGAACAGTAGCCATAAAATAATTGGAAAAAAATGTTTAAAGAACTACTTCTAAAAAAAGATCTTAGTTTATACAGTTCTACTATATTCTTCTTTAAAATTTTTAAGGAAACCCAGAAATCATAAAAAGAAATGGACAGATTTGATTACATAAAACCTAAAAATTTATTATGGCACAAGATAAAAATGAGGTGCCGAGTAAAATGATAAATGAAGAGGCAGTATGTACAATGTATAAAAAAGGGTTACTATTCTTTGTATGCCAAGAGCTCTTAGTCATTAATAAGAAAAATCACCTAATAAAATAGGTAGAGCTTAAGAACAAATGAAAAGAAAAGGAGATACAATTTGTCAATAATACACAGAAAGATACATACCTTTACTAGGAGTTAGTAAATACCGTATTGAAATACCGTATTTCACCAATTAGGTTGACAAACTGAAAGACTTACTTAAATGATTAAAACATCCTTTACTGACAGGAAAGTGGGGACACTCATACATTGTTGTTGAGGTTAAAGATGATTACAACCTCTTTAGAAAGTAACTGGCCACCTTTCTTAAAAATGCAAAATACGCCTGTTTATCAGAAAGCCTAGTTCTAGGAATCTATTTCTCAGAAATAGTTACTAGTTTTTAAAAATAAATGGATAAGGACTTTTATTGCACCATTGCTTTAAAATACCAAACATTCTGGAAACAATCCAAATGCTCAGTATAGGGGGATGATTATGTACATCATGAAGTAGTGATACCCAATTAATTTCTCAGACCCAAGTCTCTGGAACCATCCTTCATCTCAATTTTCATGTATACACTATATCCAATCCATCAACAAATTCTGTTTGCTTTCCCTTAAAAGTGATTCCAGGGCTTCCCTGGTGGCGCAGTGGTTGAGAGTCCGCCTGCCGACGCAGGGGACACGGGTTCGTGCCCCGGTCCGGGAAGATCCCACATGCCGCGGAGCGGCTGGGCCCGTGAACCATGGCCACTGAGCCTGCGCATCCAGAGCCTGTGCTCCGCAACGGGAGAGGCCACAACAGTGAGAGAGGCCCGCGAACCAAAAAAAAAAAAAAAAAAGTGATTCCAATTATGAACGCACCTCTCCACTTCCACGGCTACCCCTTGGTCCAAGCTCTCATATTTCTACCCTAAGACTCAATAGTCTCCTACATGGTACCCCTGCTTCCACCCTGCTCACCCTGCCATCTATTATGTGTGCAGATGCCAGAGTGAGGAATTAAAAATATAAAATAAGTGCCACCCTCTTGCTCAAAACTCTGTAGTGTCTGTCTTCCCATTGCACTTACAATGGTATCTGTAATCTGACCACAGCGCAAAGGTGCTCTTTGATCGTACGCTTGGCCATTGCTCAAACTCATTTCCTACCCTTCTTCCCCTTGCTAACTTCTCTGCCAACAATGACTTCTCGCTATTCCTTGAACATGTGAAAGGACCCCTGAACTTGATATTCCATCTGCTTGGAAGCCCCCCACCCCCAAGTTACTGGCATACTCTCTCCTTCACTTCCTGTGGATCTTTGTTTGATTTTGCCCTTCCCAGATCATCTTATTTAAACAGCAACTCTTCTCTGATCCTATCTACATGACACATTCTGAGAAAACACAAGTCCCAAATGTAAGAAAGCATTAAAATATAGTATATTTTATTTTATTTTTTATTAAAGTATATTTGATTTACAGTATCGTATTAGTTTCAAGTATACAGTATAGTGATTCAGTATTTTTACAGATTATACTCCTTTCCAAGCTATTACAAGATAATGGCTATAATTCCTTGTGCTATACAATATATCCTTGTTGCTTATCTATTCTATACATAGTAGTTTGTATCTCTTAATCCTATGCCCCTAACTTGCCCCTCACCACTTCCCTCTCCCCACTGGTAACCACTGGTTTGTTTTATGTATCTGCAAGTCTGTTTTTCTTTTGCTACATACATTTGTTTTTGTTTGTATTATTTTCTAGATTCCACATGTAATATAATACTGTATTTGTCCTTCACTCTCTGACTTATTTCACTAAGCATAATGACCTAATTCTCTAGGTCCATCCACATTGCTGTACATGGCAGAATTTCATTTTTTACGGCTTAGTAATATTCCATTATATATATATGTGTGTGTGTGTGTGTGTGTGTATATATATATATATATATATATATATATATGACATATTTATCCATTTGTCTGTTGATGGACACTTGGGTTGCTTCCATGTCTTGGCTACTGTAAATAGTGCTGCTATGAATAATGGGGTGCATGTATCTTTTTGAATTAGTGTTGTCATTTTTTTATGGGTATATAACCAAGAGTGGGATTACTAGGTTGTATGGTAGTTCTATTTTTAGTTTTTTGAGGAACTTCCATACTGTTTTCCATAGTGGCTGCACCAATTTACATTCCCACCAACAGTGTATGAGGGTTCTACCAAATATATAAAGAAGATATAATACCTATCCTTCACAAACTAATCCAAATAACTGAAGGGATGAAACACTCCCAAATTCACTCTACGAGACCACAATTACCCTGATACCAAAACCAGAAAAAGACACTCCCCAAAAAGAAGATTACAGGCCAATATCTTTAATGAATATAGATACAAAAATCCTCAACAAAATATTAGCAAACCAAAGCCAACAATATATAAAAAGGATCGTACACCATGATCAAGGAGGATTTATTCTAGGGAGGCAAGGATAGTTTAATATTTGTGTATCAATGTGATACACCACATTAACAAAAGGAAGGATAAAAATCGCGTGATAATCTCAATAGACACAGAAAAAGCATTTGACTAAATTCAACAACCATTCATGATAAAAATTCTCATCAAAGTGGGTATTGAGAAAACATATCTCAACATAATAAAGGCCATTTATGACAAATCTACAGCTAACATCGTACTCAATGGTGAAATGTAGTTGAAATCATTGCTAAATTCTCTCAAACAACTCCCAAATGTGGGTGACAGGAGTATCCCCTACACCAATTTAAGCATTAACTGCCAAGCACTTTACACAAGTTGTCTCATTTAATTTTCACCATACTCTTTTTATCAGTATTCCTTACATACAGATCGTTAATCCAAGGATGAGTGACGTTGAAAACTTGCTCCTGATTTCCTACAGTGTGAGTGGCGGAGCCAGGATTTGAACCCTGGCAGTGAGGCTCGGCAACAACAGGCTGTACTGCCCCATAGGACACTAAGCATTTCTTTCCTTCTTGCTTTTGCGCTGTCTCACAAAGCAAAACAGCTGTCTTTAATCTCATGTTTCACTCTTTAAAAGTTTCACAAAACTTCTTCCCCAAACCCAGCCCACACTGGCTAGTTGCTCTCCCGCTGTTTCCTCCTTCCATCCTCGGTCTCTTCTGCCTTGGCTGTGTTCAGTGTAAAACAGTCTGGAATCCTGGCTTCCTGAGCTCTGTATCACTAGCCACTTTGTCCTCATCTGCACGCAAAAAATCCCAAAAGGCAGCCTGGGCATGCCACACCCTCCTACAGTGGGGAAGGACTGGAGACAGGATCTTTGTCCCACTTATTTTCAAGCTCTTAGGAGATGCCTCTGTAGCACTTTAGTACTGAACCCATACTTGCTGAACCATTCCAAGTGGACATGACTTCACCTCTATTTCTTTTTTTTTTTCTCAACATCTTTATGGGACTATAATTGCTCTACAATGATGTGTTAGCATCTGCTGTATAACATAGTGAATCAGCCATACGTATACACATATCCCCACATATCCCCTCCCTCTTGCGTCTCCCTCCCACCCTCCCTATCCCACCCCTCTAGGTGGTCACAAAACACCGAGCTGATCTCCCTGTGCTATGTGGCTGCTTCCCACTAGCTATCTATTTTTAATTTCATAGTGTATATATGTCCATGTCACTCTCTCACTTTGTCCCAGCTTACCCTTCCCCCTCCCCATATCCTCAAGTCCATTCTCTACGGCTGTGTCTTTATTCCTGTCCTGTCCCTAGGTTCTTCAGAACCATTTCTTTTCTTAGATTCCATATATATGTGTTAGCATACAGTATTTGTTTTTCTCTTTCTGAATTACTTTGTCTGTATGACAGACTCTAGGTCCATCCACCTCACTACAAATAACTCAATTTCGTTTCTGTTTATGGCTGAGTAATATTCCATTGTATATATGTGCCACATCTTCTTTATCCATTCATCTGTGATGGACACTTAGGTTACTTCCATGTCCTGGCTATTGTAAATAGTGCTGCAGTGAACATTGTGGTACATAACTCTTTTTGAATTATGGTTTCCTCAGTGTATATGCCCAGTAGTGGGATTGCTGGGTCATATGGTAGTTCTATGTTTAGTTTTTTAAGGAACCTCCATACTGTTCTTCAGAGTGGCTGTGTCAATTTCCATTCCCACCAACAGTGCAAGAGGGTTCCCTTTTCTCCACACCGTCTCCAGCATTTGTTGTTTGTAGAGTTTATGATGATGCCCATTCTGACTGTTGTGAGGTGATGCCCCCAGTATAGCTTTAATTTGCATTTCTCTAATGATTAGTGATGTTGAGCATCCTTTCATGTGTTTGTTGGAAATCTGTATATCTTTGGGGTAATGTCTATTTAGATCTTCTGCCCATTTTTGGATTGGGTTGTTTGTTTTTTTGATATTGAGCTGCATGCGCTTCTTGTATATTTTGGAGATTAATCCTTTGTCAGTAGCTTCCTTTGCAAATATTTTCTCCCATTCTGAGGGTTGTCTTTTCATCTGGTTTATGGTTTCCTTTGCTGTGCAAAAGTTTTTGTTTCATTAGGTCCCATTTGTTTCTTTTTGTCTTTATTTCCATTTCTCTAGGAGGTGGGTCAAAAAGGATCTTGCTGTGATGTATGTCATAGAGTGTTCTGCCTATGTTTTCCTCTAAGAGTTTTATAGTGTCTGGCCTTACATTTAGGTCTTTAATCCATTTTGAGTTTATTTTTGTGTATGGTGTTAGGAGGTGTTCTAATCTCATTCTTTTATGTGTAGCTCTCCAGTTTTCCAGCACCATTTATCAAAGAGGCTGTCTTTTCTCCATTGTATATTCTTGGCTCCTTTATCAAAGGTAAGGTGACGATATGTGCCTGGGTTTATCTCTGGGCTTTCTATCCTGTTCCATTGATCTGTATTTCTGTTTTTGTGCCAGTACCATACTGTCTTGATTAGTGTAGTTTTGTATTATAGTCTGAAGTCAGGGAGCCTGATTCCCCCAGCTCCGTTTTTCTTTCTCAAGATTGCTTTGGCTATTAGGGGTCTTTTATGTTTCCATACAAATTATGAAATTTTTTGTTCTAGTTCTGTGAAAAATGCCATTGGTAGTTTGATAGGGATTGCACTGAATCAGTAGATTGCTTTGGGTAATATAGTCATTTTCACAATGTTGATTCTTCCAATCCAAATACATGGTATATCTCTCCATCCATTAGTATCATCTTTAATTTCTTTCATCAGTGTGTTATAGTTTTCTGCATACAAGTCTTTTGTCTCCTTAGGTAGGTTTATTCCTAGGTATTTTATTATTTTTTTTTTGCAATTGTAAATGGCAGTGTTTCCTTAATTTCTTTTTCAGATTTTTCATCATTAGCATATCAGATTGCAAGAGATTTCTGTTCATTAATTTTGTATCCTGCTACTTTGCCAAATACATTGATTAGCTCTAGTAGTTTTCTGGTAGCATTTTTAGGATTCTCTATGTATATTATCATGTCATCTGCAAACAGTGACAGTTTTACTTCTTCTTGTTTGATTTGGATTCCATTTATTTCTTTTTCTTCTCTGATTGCTGTGGCTAAGACTTCCAAAACCATGTTGCATAATAGTGGTGAGAATGGGCAACCTTGTCTTGTTCCTGATCTTAGTGGAAATGGTTTCAGTTTTTCACCATTGAGAACGATGTTGGCTGTGGGTTTGTCATATATGACCTTTATTATGTTGAGGTAAGTTCCTTCTATGCCTACTTTCTGAATGGTTTTTATCATAAATGGGTGTTGAATTTTGTCAAAAGCTTTATCTGCATCTACTGAGATGATCATATGGTTTTTCTCCTTCATTTTGTTGATATGGTTTATCACATTGATTGATTTGGGTATACTGAAGAATCCTTGCATTCCTGGGTTAAATCCCACTTGACCAGGATGTATGATCCTTTTAATGTGCTGTTGGATTTTGCTTGCTACTATTTTGTTGAGGATTTTTGCATCTATGTTCATCAGTGATATTGGCCTGCAGTGATATTGGCCTTTTTTGTGACATCTTTGTCTGATTTTGGTATCAGGGTGATGGTGGCCTTGTAGAATGAGTTTGGGAGTGTTCCTCTCTCTGCTATATTTTGGAAGAGTTTGAGAGGATAGGTGTTAGCTCTTCTGTAAATGTTTGATAGAATTCACCTGTGAAGCCATCTGGTCCTGGGCTTTTGTTGTTGGAAGATTTTTAATCACAGTTTCAATTTCAGTGCTTGTGCTTGGTCGGTTTATATTTTCTATTTCTTCTTAGTTCAGTCTTGGAAGGTTGTGCTTTTCTAAGAATTTGTCCATTTCTTCCAAGTTGTCCATTTTATTGGCATATAGTTGCTTGTAGTAATCTCTCACGATCCTTTGTATTTCTGCAGTGTCAGTTGTTACTTCTTTTTCATTTCTAATTCTATTGATTTGAGTCTTCTCCCTTTTTTTCTTGATGAGTCTGGTTAATGGTTTATCGATTTTGTTTCTTTGTTTGTTCTTCTTCTCAAAGAACCAGCTTTTCGTTTTATTGATCTTTGCTATCATTTCCTTCATTTCTTTTTCATTTATTTCTGGTCTGATCTTAATGATTTCTTTCCTTCTGCTATCTTTGGTTTTTTTTGTTGTTGTTCTTCCTCTTTCTCTAATTGTTTTAGGTGTAAGGTTAGGTTGTTTATTTGAGATTTGTCTTGTTTCTTGAGGTCAGATTGTATTGCTATAAACTTCCCTCTTAGAACTGCTTTTGCTTCATCCCATAGGTTTTGGGTCATCGTGTTTTTATTGTCATTTTTTCCTAGGTGTCTTTTTATTTCCTCTTTCATTTCTTCAGTGATCTCTTGGTTATTTACTAGTGTATTGTTTAGCCTCCATGTGTTTGTAGTTTTTACAGTTTTTTTCCTGTAATTGATATGTAGTCTTACAGCATTTTGGTTGGAAAAGATATTTGATATGATTTCAATTTTCTTAAATTTACTGTGGCTTGATTTGTGGCCCAAGATATGATCTATCCTGGAGAGTGTTCCATGAGCACTTGAAAAGAAAGTGTATTCTGGTTTTTTTGCATGGAAAGTGCTATAAATATCAATTAAGTCCATCTTGTTTAATGTGTCATTTAAAGCTTGTGTTTCCTTATTTATTTTCATTTTAGATGATCTGTCCATTGGAGAAAGTGGGTTGTTAAAGTCTCCTACTATGATTGTGTTACTGTCGATTTCCCCCTTTATGGCTGTTAACATTTGCCTTATGTACTGAGGGGCTCCTATATTGGGTGCATAAATATTTACAATTGTTATATCTTCTTCTTGGATTGATCCCTTGATCATTATGTAGTGTCCTTCTTTGTCTCTTTTAATAGTCTTTGTTTTAAAGTCTATTTTGTCTGATATGAGAATTGCTACTCCTGCTTTCTTTTGATTTCCATTTGCATGGAATATCTTTTTCCACCCCCTCACTTTCAGCCTGTATGTGTCCCTAGGTCTGAAGTGGCTCTCTTGTAGACTGCACATATACAGGTCTTGCTTTTGTATCCTTTCAGCCAGTTTACGTCTTTCAGTGGGAACATTTAATCCATTTACATTTAAGGTAATTATAGATATGTATGTTCCTATTACCATTTTCTTAATTGTTTTCAGTTTGTTTTTGTAGGTCTTTTCCTTCTCTTGTGTTTCCTGCCTAGAGAAGTTCCTTAAGCATTTGCTGTTAAGCTGGTTTGGTGGTGTGAATTCTCTTAACTTTTGCTTGTCTGTAAAGTTTTAATTTCTCCATCGAATCTGAATGAGATCCTTGCTGGGTAGAGTAATCTTGGTTGTAGGTTTTTCCCTTTCATCATTTTAAGTATGTCCTGCCACTCCCTTCTGGCTTGCAGAGTTTCTGCTGAAAGATCAGCTGTTAACCTTATGGGGATTCCCATGTATGTTATTGGTTACTTTTCCCTTGCTGCTTTTAATACTTTTTCTTTGTATTTAATTTTTGATAGTTTGAGTAGTATGTGTCTTGGTGTGTTTCTCCTTGGATTTATCCTGTATGGGACTCTCTGTGCTTCCTTCACTTGACTGACTATTTCCTTTCCCATATTAGGGAAGTTTTCAACTATAATCTCTTCAAATATTTTCTCAGACCCTTTCTTTTTCTCTTCTTCTTTTGGGACCCCTATAATTCGAATGTTGGTGCGTTTAATGTTGTCCCAGAGGTCTCTGAGACTGTCCTCAATTCTTTTCATTCTTTGTTCTCTATTCTGCTCTGCAGTAGTTATTTCCACTATTTTATCTTCCAGGTCACTTATCCGTTCTTCTGCCTCAGTTATTCTGCTCTTGATTCCTTCTAGAGAATTTTTAATTTCGTTTGTTGTGTTGTTCATCATTGTTTGTTTGCTCTTTAATTCTTCTAGGTCCTTGTTTCTTCTATTTTCTCCATTCTATTTCCAAGATTTTGGATCATCTTTACTGTCATTACTCTGATTTCTTTTTCTGGTAGCCTGCCAATTTCTCTTCATTTGTTAGGTCTGGTGAGTTTTTACCTTGCTCCTTCATCTGCTGTGTGTTTCTCTGTCTTCTCATTTTGCTTAACTTACTGTTTGGGGTTCCCTTTTTGCCGGCTGCAGGTTTGTAGTTCCTGTTGTTTTTGGTGTCTGCCTCCAGTGGGTAAAGTTGGTCCAATGGATTGTGTAGGCTTCCTGGTGGAGGAAACTGGTGCCTGTGTTCTGGTGGATGAGGCTGGATCTTGTCTTTCTGGCGGGTAGACCACGTCCAGTGGTGTGTTTTGGGATGTCTGTGAACTTATTATGATTTTAGGCAGCCTTTCTGCTAATGTGTGGGATTGTGTTCCTGTCTTTCCAGTAGTTTGGCATGGGTTGTCCAGCACTGGAGCTTGCTGGTCTTTGCGTGGAGCTGGGTCTTAGCGTTGAGTTGGAGATCTCTGGGAGAGCTCTCTCCAACTGATATTACTTGGGGTCCGGAGGTCTCTGGTGGACCAGTGTCCTGAATTCGGCTCTCCCACGTCAGAGGCTCAGGCCTGACAGCTTGCTGGAGCCCCCAAACCCTGTCAGCCACCAGCTGGAGAAGATAGGCTATGAGTTTGTTGTCAGCCACTGCCCTGTTGTAGGTCTGTCTCAGCTGTCTCCAAAGGTCACCCAGATACATTGGGTTATTCCACCATTCCTCAGAACTTGCACATGCCAGTCTGGGATTTATAGATGTCCTCCTGATACTCATCATTGAAATACCTTGCATTCATGGTGGTGAGAGATACTAATAGTGTTGGTTCTCTTCAGTTCAGAGACTAGAACAGTCTGAGCTTTCATGTGGCCAAGTCAGGAGCAGCTGGCCAACGATCCCAAAGTGATAACATGTCAGATTCCAAGAAGGTTTTCTGCAGCGCCCGAGCAGTAGTCCCTAGCAGCCGCTCTGCTCAGCTGCAGCACTCTGACTGGGGAATTTGGTGGGACCCTCAGTCGAGGATTTCTGCTGGCCCTAGAGCCTGACTTGCCCACCCAGGCAAGGAGCTGAGAGGCAAGGAGCTGAGAAGAGTGTCTCCCGGCCCTGTCTCACCAGAGGAGTGGACACCTGGAAGCTGCTTCACCTCTCTTTCTATAGAACATATTACCGATTCTATTCATTTCACCCTAGTATATAACAATATAAGGCAATTGGTAGCTGTGCTGCCTTGAGAAAGTTGCTTTCCCACTGCATCTTAGTTTCTTCCTCTGTAAAATGGGGAAAAATATCTACATTTTGGGTTCATTGTAGGAATCAACAAAAGATACCTAGTAATACTTGATATATAGCTGATGCTTATTAGATATGAGTTGATTTTGAATCAGAATCTGAAGGCAGAATAGGTACCTTTCCTCATACTTGCAATGTTGTGTCATTGTATGTATTGTATTTTCCTGAGGAAATCACTGGAAAAGAAGCCTAAATTTCACAGCGAAGGAATATCAAGATTACATGGTATATAAAAAACAAAAGAAGCAAACAACAAAGTACATATAAGTATGCTTCTAACCCTCCTGTGCATGGTTTCCAGGTCAGACATTTCTAAATGTAGTCTTCGATGGACACCTTTGAGCACTGAATGCCCATGCATGGCATGATGGATATAGAAATGGACTGAGATAGGGGATCTGAATTCTGGTCACACCTGCCTCTAACCAGCTGTGTGATCCTACTCAAGACACTTACTTTCCTTAGGACTCAGTTTTTTTGTGTCTTAAATGGGAAATACCCATAAAACAACCAACCAAGTAACAACAGAAACCTTCTCTGCTTGCTTAATAGGGTGGCTGGATCAAGAAAGATAACCTATATGAAGGTACTTTGTCTATCATAAAAGAAAAAAAAAGAGTATAAAATATGAGAAAAAGTTATACTAATTTTACTGTCTTCCTTTCAATTGAAAACAAAATACAACTGTAAGTAAGCATTTCCCCCAGTGTTGGCTTGATTGCCAGGCACATTCTGTAGATGCTGAGCAGCTTCCACTCCTCCCTTTGGGGGGGATGCTGCTCTAGGGCAGTTGCATCAGCATCAGGATTAGGAAGGGCATGGGCAACAATTGGATCTTGAACTACAACTGACCTCCGTAGGTCATTTGATTGCTTCCTCTGCCTCTGATAGGACTGTGACTCAGCTCTATGGGCAGGAAGGGGTCAATGCCTGTTGGCCATGGAATGATATCAGTCTCTTTCTCCCTCTCTCTCTCATATCTATGCATATCTATTTATTTTTTTAACCATGGCTGAGCTTCATGATCCAAATTCCTCTTTTTGCTGCAGAAGCTAGGTTTATTTGATGTCATAAAATACGAATGCTCCAGAACAGCTACCTGCCACACAAATAAAGACGTATATCTCTCTATTATATGTTTCCAGATCTTTCTATCAATCTATCCTTCCAATGATAGATAACAAAATGATATCATTTTGTTCAATACATTCATTGAATTCTACCTGCTAGCGTTTACCCTTTTCCTTTATCTTTTGCCTGTTTTTGGGCCCAGTCTGGCATAGGGACCATGGCTTCCATCCAAGGAAGTTTCATTGAGTTTGTTCTCAGCCAAGGGATGGTCTAAATTTAGAACCCCCCCCCCCCCACCGAGGTTTCGAGAATGTCTTTCAACCTTTGGATGATTATCTGAACTCAATCCAAACCTTCATGCTTGAAGACTCTGCTATTGTAAATTGTAGCTCCTCTTCACTGCTGGTCAGTTACCTGGCTGTTTTCCTTTTGCTTAGGAAATGACCTTGTACAAATTTCCTGGATTGTTTAAAACCAGCTGCATGGCAGAGGCTCACGGATGATGGGTAAACCAAGGAAGGTTGATAGCATTCATCTTGGCTTTCCCTGGCCCAGGGCCCAAAGCCCCAGGCTTTGCATAAACTCAGATGCAATTCACCTGAAGAGCAGCTTTCGCTAATAATTGTTTAGGGTACTGTCTAAATCACAAAAGCCTTATGAGAACTCTGGGCCAGAAAGCACAGGAAGAGGCATGGCCAAGACAGCAGTGGGGATAGGACAGTTGATTATAGGATACAACCTACCTCCCTCATCTCTGATGGAGCTTTCGTTTGGCAGTTTGATTTTAGGACATCCTCATTTGGTCCCCTCTACACTGAATTCTAGCTGGGGACTTGAGAAAGAGCTTTTATTTCATTCTTGGCTTAAAAAAATAATAAAGGCAATATGTTCTTTTAAAAGAGAAAACAACAAAACAGGTTTTGCAAGGGCTGGATTTTCAGTTCTGGAGTTTCCCACACTACCTATGAAAGGCCTTGGCAAGAGCAGCCCATGGCTATTTAGGGTGAAAAAGGTAAAAATAATATCTTATTTTTGAGTAGAGGTTATACTTTCCAGGTCTTTTCAACAATCATGGACTGCATACATAATTTCCACTAGGCGATGTGCTAGGGGAACAAAGTATGTAAAGCAAGGTCCTTCCTTTCAAGCAACTTCCAGTGTAGAAGAGGGAGAGCAACCCTGTTGTAAACAGATGTAACAACCCACTGTTCATGCTACCATACTGTGCATCTCTACAGTGGAGAGGAGGGAGGAGACAATTCTGTTGTGTTGAGGGTAGGACACTTAGAAAAGTAGGACAAAAATATTGTAAAATATTCAAGCTTGATGGAACTTAGATTTTATATAATCTTACATACTCAATTTAAAGACGAAAGAATTGGGCTTCCCTGATGGCGCAGTGGTTGAACGTCTGCCTGCCGATGCAGGGGACGCGGGTTTGTGCCCCGGTCCGGGAGGATCCCGCATGCCGCGGAGCGGCTGGGCCCATGGGTCATGGCCGCTGAGCCTGCGCGTCCGGAACCTGTGCTCCGCAGCGGGAGAGGCCCCAACGGTGAGAGGCCCGCATACCGCAAAAAAAAAAAAAAAAAAAAAAAACAAAACGAAAGAACTTCATCCCAGATATGAAGTGACTTACTTGAGGTCATGCAGCTAGATGAGCAGTGTGATGGGCCTGGTATATTATTCTTTCATTTCTCAGAACAGTAGTTTTTTTGTTTTTTTGTGATTTTTTTTGCGGTACGCAGGCCTCTCACTGTGTGGCCTCTCCTGTTGCGGAGCACAGGCTCCGGATGCGCAGGCTCAGCGGCCATGGCTCACGGGCCCAGCCGCTCCGCAGCATGTGGGATCTTCACGGACCGGGGCACGAACCCGTGTCCCCTGCATCGGCAGGCGGACTCTCAACCACTGCGCCACCAGGGAAGCCCAGGACAGTAGTTATTTTCTCCCCACAACAGTATCTTGCATCTTCAGGAAGGGACCTGAGCAGTTCGATGGGCTCTGGACAGTGCTGGTGAGGATGCCACGTCTTCCTTGTCCTGCACACAGAGCTGATTCAAGGCCAGCCGGGACTCCTGCCCTTCCTCTGTGCCTTTTGCACTTTCTTTCAGTGATGACTGGAGTTTTGGTCCTCAGGGTCTCTCCAGGATTCAGATATTCTCACACAGTCTACGGTGTTAATGATTTCATTTTGTAATCTCCCTCAGAGCATAGCACTTAGGAGAAGATCTTAGGAAGAGCATCTAAGAGCCAACTTTCAGGAATTTAGTACAGATATATTTGGGGCAGGAGAGGTACCCATATCCTCCCAGTCACACTCCACCAAGGACTACTCAGTAGTTCTAGTTTCTGGGACGGTGAAATTTTGGGGGAAACCTCGACTCTGTTGTCAGAACCATTCCTCAGCTCACAGAAGTGCGCTGGGAACCTGTACCATGGCTCACGGCTAAAACTAGGTAGAGGAGCTACTGGTGTTTCATAGGAGAAAATCCAGAAGAGTGAGGTCAAGGTCACATGGCTGATATGGGACCTTGGTGCTCACCCTGCCTGATCGAGTCTGACTTCCTTTTTACCAGCCTCTGGCTCAGTGTGGACACTTACAAGTGCAGGGAGAGCGGTGAGACCTGAGGACCAGGACTGGAGGGAGAGGCTCTCTGTGCACCTGTGTGTGTCCATGACTCTATGGGCTCTTGGTATTGCCTCACCCTTCTCCCCTGAGTTGATCTCAAGAAGAAAAACAAAGTACCATCCCCATTACTGGACAAACACTTTATGTTGTGGGTCTGGTTTGTTCCTTAATCCCTGGTTGCTTTTTAGCTCTATGTGCAGAACATTAGTTCCTGGGACAGCTGTGTGTGTGTGTCCCTTTCTCTCTACATGTCACACAATATACAATAAATTTCCACAGTTTGGTCCAGGCATCTGAGTTTGGTAATATTTGGATTATGAAGACCTGAATCCCAGAATATTCTAAATTAAACATATTTCAAGTTAAAGTCATAGAATCTTTATTTTTTAAAATCCCAGAACTATGGCTAAGAATTATATCTTTATCTGTATCTATTATCTATCTATCTACCTACCTATCTATCATCTATCTATCATCTATATCTATCTATCTATCTACCTATCTCTCTCATCTCTATTAATATATCTATATATTTAAAAATACAATATCTATTTATTGCTTTCTGCCACAGGTGTATTGCCACTATACTCTACCATGTGCAGTGTAAATAATGCTAGATAGGAATCAAGGAGGTGGAGTAGGTATAGGAAAGGGAAAAAGGAGGAAGACGCATATTATAATTTTCAAGATAGAATGATTGACCCCTTATTTTTTGTAAATAAAAGTATTTACTGTGTCTAACACCTATATGAGCAGACATATACATATTCACCTATATTGAAAAGAATAAAGCTAACAAAGCAGAATTTACATATCAGCTTGTAGTAAGGATCCCCAAAAAGGCCACCGGTCTCTTTAATGGTCACGTGCTTCACGGGAAGCAGCACGGAGTCCTGCGGAGGGGGGAGTGGCTGTGTGTTGAGGTTTCAAGTTGGTGCTGCTACTTACTAGCCCTGTAAGCTTGGCAATGTTACTTCCTGTGGGCCTCAGTTTCCTACCCTGTAAAATCAGGGGAAATGACGTTATCTCAGGGGATTGTGAGAATTAAACAAAATCTTAAATTGCCTGGCACATGGCCAGCATTCAGTAAATGTTAGTTTCCTCATAATCTTAGAAGCCTTTCTGTTTACAAAGCACTTGCACATTATTATGGGCTGAATGTTTGTGTGTGTGTCTCGTCCGCCACCCCCACCCCCGCCCCTGCCCTATATGATGATATTTGGAGATAGGACCTTGGGAGATAATTAGGTTTAGATAAGGTCATGGGGGTGGGACCCCCACGACGGGCTTATGCAGCCCTGGAAGAAGAGCTGCCAGACAGCTTTTTCTCTCTACCATGTGAAGACACAGGGAGAAAGCGGCCGTCTGCAAACCAGGAAAAGAGCTCTCCCTGGGACAGAACAGAGTCAGCTGGGACCTTGATCTTGGACATCCAGCCTCCAGAACTGGATGAAATAAATGTCTGTTGTTTAAACCACTCAGTCTGTGGTATTCTGTTATAGCAGCCCAGGCTGACCGACACATATATGCTGGTATTTTATTTATATAATCCCCAATCCTGGGGGTAGGTAGGACTGATTTGGTTCCTATTTCCTGGATGAGGAAGTAGGGGGCTCAGGGAAGTCATGAAGCCCAGCGTTTATACAGAAGGGTCAGATTCAGGGTTAGATGCCACGTCTCTAGTGTCTAACTCAGCATTCTTCCGTGACACTACATTGCTTCTCTATAATGATGGGGCCTGTCGTGTCAGATCTGGAGGGAGTATGGACTTTAATCTTATTTCATTGTTTCTGATCCAATTCCTTATTGGGCTGACAGCAGTGCTTCTCCATCTAGGGCAGTTTTGCCCCCCAGGGAACATTTGGCAATGTCTGGAGACATTTTTGATTGTCTCCATTTAGATTAGGGTGAAGGGTGCGACTAGCAGCTAGTGGCTAGAGGCCAGAGACACTGTTTCAGTGTGTGGGACAGACCTCACAGTTGAGAAATACAATGAAAGACAGTGGAATGCATTTTTCACCTATAGATGACAATACTTATACAGTTTGCCTTCTGCCATGGGCTCCGCTGAGTTTGGGGATCAACAACTTGCTGCAAAGTACAATATAAATCTAGAAGAGTAAAATACAACCAATCTCAGAAATAATAGTCCTTGAACACTTACAAAAATATTATGGCACTGATCAAATTATATTAAAATAACAGGAGATTTCTAAGATAAAACATTTCTGAATCCCATTACCTAATTAAATTGTCCCCATACATACTTAAAATATGAGATATTCATAGCCATACAAATCTTAAGCTTATATGTCAATGTTCACCTGATTCTAGAAAATGGCTGTGTAACCCTAGAGAACTGACAAAACATATTCTAGAACGTTTCTCACGAATCTGTTATTAAAGAAACTATCTGAAACTTTGATGAATTGGATCCCTCACTAACTGGAACTGCTATAATCGTGTTTAACAGAAAAGATAGAAATGGCAAGAAAATAAACTCATGAAGGGATTTAACGATGAAAGGAATTCCCAGGACACTTGTCGGGGTCAGTACTGATGCCCTACCCCCTGTAGGTACTGGAACAATCTGGTGTCTGATATAAATGATCCTAGGGCTTGTGATTGCTTCAGTTTTCCTGGACAGAGTTGCCCTGACTTTGCCAAGGCAGGAAAGTAAATCTAGAAAAAATTGCATCAGAATAAAGGACTGGGGGAGAAATGCTGTAAAAATGTCTTTTGGGGGATTCCACATTAATTGCCTGCAAAAATCAATACCCCAAGTGCTCTATTAATAAGGTTTTACTGTAAAACGCCCCTGTATATATGAAAGATTGAGTCTGAGGTTTGACAAGGTTGCAATGGAGGTACACTCCAGCACATACGTTTTATAGAGGTTAGAGGTTACTGCAAGAAACTCAAGGAATTCATCCTCAGCAGAGCATCCTGAGAGGTGTTAGGCTGGAGGATATTTGATGATGGCGCCTTCCATGATTCCTCCCCCAAAGCACATTGAGATGGTGGCAAAGAAATTCTTTCTTTTGAGGATAAGATCCATGAAGGTCATGCAAAACCCCGAAAAGTAACTTGGCAAACTTCTTTTTTAAAAAGGAAACTATTATTTTTCTTAAAAAAATTGAAATCCACAGAAAATTAAAAGAAAACTACTATAATGTTTTGAGAACTGTAATGAACACTATGCACCCCTCACTTAGATTTTTAAGCTGCTAACATCTTGCTACACCACCTCCATGTTACTTTCTCTAGATAAACATACTGCCTTTGTGCCAAACCGTTTAAACCATTCATTAGTAGGCTGCAAATATCATGACACTTCCGTCTTCAATACTTCAGCATTCATCTCCCAGGAAAAAGAGAGTTCTCTTACATAACCACACCATTAACAAACCTAAGGAAATGAACATGAATTGAATATTATCACCCAACAAACAGTCCCTACTCACATATTCCCAATTGTCCCAACAATGTCCTGTATAACGTTTGCCATTGCATTGCCTAATATGTTTCTTTAGTTTCTTCTAATTTAGAACAATCACCAAGTATTTCTCTGTTCTCCATAACACTGAAATTTTGGAAGCGTCTGATATCGGTCTGACAGTGTCTTCATGATTAGAATCAGGTCAAACAATTACAGCAAGAACACCACACAAGTGACGCTGTGTGTACTCATTGTGTCACACAGGAGGCGTAAAGTGTCAGCTGTCCCAGTATTGGGGATGCCAAGCTTGACCATCATTTGGATTAGGAGATGACCCCCAAATTTCTCCATTGAAAAAGAACCCCCCCGAAATAATAAGTAATTTGTGGGATGATAACCTTGAGGTTTTGTTTTTAACATACAATGATGGTCTTTGCCCGAATAAGTTATTACCTTGGAGGGTTTTCTGATTTTAGTTACTAGTTGGCATCTTTCTATAGAAAGATTTCCCTTTTGCTCTTATTTTCTCTCCACTCCCTTCCTTGCCCCTTCCTCTTCCCCCGATGCCCTCTCTCTCTATTTTTCAAGTATCAGCATTAACTTACACATTTTTGCAATGTTGTAATTTACCGCCATTGTTGTTCCACCCCCGTTTTGGACAACGAGAGCCCCTCAAGACAGCACCTGTGTTCTTTTGACCTGTATCCAACTGTCTTTGAACACTTGCTCCCTTTCCGGCTCAAGATGTGTTAGGCTCATCTTGTTCTTTCTCTGTCTAGGCCTGGAGTCAGTGTTTCTCAATGAATTCTGGTTCCTTTTAGTGGGGAGTGGTATTAGAAATACATACACATGCTCATTTCATATTTATACATCTAATTGACATAGAACATCACAGAATTCTTCCTCAGCTTCTCTCATCCCATATTTATATCTCCCTGCCCTCGCAGTGAAAACGCTGGTTCCCTACAACATTAATTTAGATACCGCCTTACTCTATATTACATCACAAACAAAGTAGCTTCAGAACTGATACCGAGCAGGACCCTGTGGGGCTCCTGGGCACAAAAGCCTCTCTGTGTCCCCCATTTCTTTGATTATAGGAAGTAGGCTTCATTCAGCCTCCATGACCTTCCCTGAGTTCCAATGGGCAGGTTCAAACAGTTGCTAATTAGGGAAGGGAGAGGATGCAGAGACAGGGGAGGAGTAGTCAAAGGAAACAGTACTGCAGCCTTGGGACAAGGTCCTGGGTCCCCATCAAAGGATACACATAACAATATCTTTGAGCTGTTTTGCAGATACTGAAACCCCCTCCAGGTGGGAGAAAGTAACTAATGGTATGCTGCCCACAAGCACGTAGACCCCATACTGGTTGGAACCAGAAGGTCGATGATGGCAACTCCCACTTACCTCCTCACCAACCAGTCAGAAGGCTGTCCATGAGCTGATCACGCCCTCTTTGAACCATTACTGTAAAACTCCTCACTACCCCCTCCAGGTTGGGACACACAGTTTTGAGGGCATTAGCCTGCTGTGTCCCCCTTTGCCTGAAAAAGCAATAAAGCTATTCTTTTCTACTTCACTCAAAACTCTGTCTCTGAGGATTAATTTGGTGTCAGGGTACAGAGGCCAGATTTGGCTTCAAAATTACAACAATAATACCACTAAGAATAGCAAGCCTAACTGTAAATTTCACCACTTATTTGCTGTTCTTCTTCGACTCTATCCCCTTATATTTAAATTACTTGAAATAAGTATGTTTCTCTCACTACACGTGTTTTTATTTTGATATGTGTTACTTATTTTTGTTTGTATTACATTTTAGAGTTTGCTTGTTACATCGTTTGTGATTTTTATTTTTTGGATATGTAATATTATTTTTATTTTTTTAATATGGTTCAAAAGTCAAAACTCTATAAAAAGATATACTCAAAGAAACCTCAGTGCTTTCTGTTATCTTCTCCACTCCACTCCCACAGCCTTCTATAGGTACTATTTTTATCAATTTTTGGTTTATCTTCCCTATTTTTCCTTTTCATAAAAAGTAAATGAATACATATATCTATACTCATATTTTCCCATATTTCTTTTACAGAAGGCAGCATCCTCTATAACTTCTTAAACAGGTTAATGTATAACATGGCAAAATGCAAGTTACCTCCCTCCTCCCTCCCCACTGTACTGTCACTTTCTAGAGATATCAGAGCTCCCAGTTGGCCACCTAGCCTTCCTTGACGAGTTCTAAGTGAGCAGTGGGATCTTAGTGAGCATCTCTGGATACCAGTTGGGAAGTCCGGTGGGATCCTACCCTCTACTGTCCTGTCATGCTTCGAGTGTTTTCAGTGTGGTCCAGAGTAGTCCCAAGCTTCTTGTGCCTGCAGTAGTGGTTCATCATCCAGAAGCCTAGGTTTGTTAGGGGAGACATGTAGCTAGGTATGAGCAGAGAAAGGGGGGCACGGGCCAGGTGGCAGGAAGTCATGCATCTTGTAAACAGCGGGGGTCCATGGGCAGACAAAGAAAAGCAGGAACCTCCAGACTGACAGGAAACCACACCTTTTGAGTGATAAGTGTCCTGGAGACAGACAAAGGAAGGTGGGGAAAGGAGGGAATCTCCTGCGCCTGGATGTAACCTGTTGTTCATTATGATCTCATTAGAAGAAGATTAGCCTTGCAGGTAAGACGCTCTCATCATGCACCGATGCCATGACATGTCCCATAAAAGCTAAATGAGGACAAAAAGCCCTCCTCCACTCGGGAAGGTAGAGTTGGGGTGAAAATCAGGGAACACAACCCCCAGACTCCTCCCCCCTAGTGAATATTCTATCCCTTCATTTGTATGCTCGTCATAATTGGTTTGTCACAGAAGCCCAGGGCAGCACCTCCTCACCTGTCTGCTTGCTCTCCCTCTGAGAGTGTATTCTCGTTTAAGTAAATCCTCACTTTACCTTCTTGACCTCCCCATCTGGTCTCTTAATTCCTTCTGCGACGAGACGAACCTTAAATTCACCCGGGGAACAGGTTGACCCTTAATTTTGACACAGCTTTCCATTACCTTGCAAATCCAGGATTCTCTTGTCTAGGGTGCTAATGAGAGAAAGCTTTGTTAACACAGTCCTCTCAATTAAGATATTTTATATACTGTGCTTTTTAGCATAGTGGTCGGGGAGAATAACACAGCATATTTCTCTTTGAACAATGCATGGCTCCCAAGGGGGCTTGTGATGGTTCATTTTATGAGTCAACTGGGCCAAGTGGTGCCCAGATTAAATATGATTTTTAGATGTGTGAGTGTGTCTCTGGATGAAATTAGCATTTCAGTTGGTGGACTCAGTAAAGTAGATGCCCTTCTCGATGTAGGTGGGCCTCATCCAATTCATTGAGAGCGTGAATAGAACAAAAGGCAGAGGAAGGAGGAATTCACCCATTTTTGCTTCCTACCTGCCTGATTGAGCTGGGACTTTGGTCTTCTACCCTTCGACTGAGAATTACACTTTTGGCTCCCCTGGTTCTCAGGCCCTCAGACTCTTCAGGCTGGAATTACATCACCAGCTTTCCTGGGCCTCTAGCTTGCGGACAGCAGGTTATGGGACTCAGTGTCCATACCTGCATGAGCCAACTTCTCATAATAAATCTATCTATCTATTTACATATTTATCTATTAACTATCTATCTATCTACACACATATATTCCTATTGGTTCTGCTTCTCTGAGGAACACTGACTAATACAGTACTGAAAGTTTATGTTTGGTTATAAACTTAACAGTTGGCTGACATCACCACCAGGAGTGCCTTGAATGACCGCACCACTTTTGTTAGAAAGAGGCAGGCTGGGTAGATCCTGTTAACGCTGGAAAACCTATTTAGAGATACAGAAAAGCAGATAGACTAAGTTTTCAAATTTATAACCCTATGTATTGCCTATAAAAGCAGCTTTCTGCTAATTCCTCTTTGCCCCAACTGTATGAGATATCTCAAATTTCAGTTGTTTTCTCCACACATAGAGAAATTATCAATGAGGCAATAAAACAAAAAGATCCTTTCCAGGCCCTGAGCATCATCTCAGCAGAGGTGCCAGAGTTGTGGCCAAAGTGGCCCCCTCAAGGGAGAGTTTGCTAATGCCCTGGAAAGAAGTCCAGGGTCAGGATGGCCTAGGAAGGGGTTGCTTTGTTAAGTTGGAAAATGCCACATGAAAGCATGACCCTTTTTCCCAGGGGCTCTTGGAAAGGAACCCATAAACACAGGGCTTTGGGGCAGACTCCCCTGGAAAACCATTTATTGCTGTAGCTTCATGGGCTTGGAAATCCTGTCTCCAGCACAGCACGAGCTTGAATTCGTTCTGTCCTGCCCAAGCAATTGGGTCATGTCCCCACTAGGGTGCCCGCCACTCAGATAACTTTGGGAGACAAAGACAACAAGTTAGTAGTACAAATCTCTCCTGGTGCCCTATGTAGAGAATCCAGGTCCTTCTGCAATGCATCTGGATGTCTGCCAGATTTACCATCTGCCCATCTCAAAAATGTCCCATCTTGTTCAACAGGGAACCAGTTTAACTCTGGGTCCCAGGCTGAATGGGTCCTGCAATAACATTATATTTTAGCAGGATGAAAACCAGAGAGGCTTTTGCCCATAGCATGAAGGCTCAGACTGAAGTGCTTCTGGGACTTTACTTTTATCATCTCCTTCAAAAAAAAAAAAAAAAAAAAAAAGCAGAATTACGTGATTATGAAGAATAAGACATAGGGAAAGTGTTTCTCTTTTCCCAGGCTCCCTTATACAGAGGCTGGAGATGGTGGCAAGAATTATTATCTCCATTCTAGATGGGGGTGGATTAGTGTTCTGTAGAACACAGTCCCACCTTTCCCCAGATCTCTTTGACTTCCTCAGTGCCCTGGAAAGTGGGAGTGGGTTTCAAGAACAGAGGATAGTGGGAGGAAGAGAGAGAGAAACTAAAATGTGTTGAGTACCTTCTACTTCCATAACATACTTTCTTTGTGAAAACCTGTCAATGACCCTGCAAGTTAATTATTCCTCTCTGTATTCTACAGAAGAGGCAACTGAGTTTCCCTCAACTGAACGGTTTGCCCAAAGTCACACAAATAGTGAGAGATGGAGCCAGGATTTGAATCTACTCTGGCCAGCCCTTTTCAGTAAATCACACTGCCTCTCTACACTGGAGTCACAATAAAGGATCCTTATAGGAGAGAAAATGTTGGGAAGAAATGAAACAATGCCCAATGCTGGGAGAAGAGTCAATAAAAGACACCCTTATCCCTTTCCTCTCCACTCACCTCCCATTATCACAGGATCAGGGGTGGAAGGTGGGCTGCAGAGGGTGGTACTTCTTTGGAGATAAGTGAAGGGAAAACAAATCAAGGACAGCGGAAGGAAGACACTCTTGAGAATCTGGGAGAGAAGGTCAAAAGGCAATTACCTTTTTCTCTCTCTTCTTTTTTCTTTCATTGTTAAGACTTCAGCCCAGCATGCATTCAGCTGGAAAGACATTTTTGATTCTTGATAGCCAAGAGTAGTGGTTTTCAAACTTTCTGGTCTCAAGGTCCTCTTACTTCATAAAAATTATTGAGGAACCTTAAGTGGTTTTGTTTATGCAGGTTATATTTACTGATATTTACTAAGGCAGAAATTAAAATAGAGAAAATGTAAAAATATTTATTAGCTATTTAATAGGAGCAATAATATACCTATTATATGTTAACATGTTTGCTTAAAAAGGACTGTATTTTCAAAAAAATGTAATGCGTAGATTGGCTTTTTTTTTTCTTTTTGCAACTCTCTTTCATGTGTGGATTAGAAGACAGTGGCATTCTCATGTCTGCTCTTGCATTCAGTGTGTTGCAATATACTGTTTTGGTTGAAGTATATTTGGTAGGAGCTTCATACAGCTCTGTCGTTGGAAAAGGGATTACTTTCATAGCTGTTTCAGATAACTGTTAATATTCTTTGATACTTCAGCAAAGCTTAACAAATGGTAGTTCTTGAAAGAAATGTGGAATGGGAAGCCTTATCAATGCAGTGTTCATGTTTTGTGAAACTGAAATTGATTGCTCTATCTTGCACCTTCAGTATGTCTTTATTCATGCGTGATTGTGTACTTTTCCTACATTGGTTATTTGGAAGATATGAGTTCACGAGTCATGCAAATCTTCCAAATGTTGATTGATTCCATTAAAAATCACATTCACTAACCTCATCAAAAAAGTCTCTAAGTACTGGAAAGCTCTCAAACTCTTAATAACAGATACAAGTTTTCCAATATTCTTATTGTTTCTTGAAAGTTCAAATTTTACCACTGATGACAAACACTAATGACTGTTTCTCTTTAAATGACAGGCTCACTTTGCTCATTTTCAAGAAAATGTCTGCCAGATACACAGATCTAAATAACCAAAGTGTTATGGTTAGTCATTCTTTCACATAAAAATGGTACTCCATGAAACAAGTGGATAGTTTAGCTCAAGTTCAATAGTCACACAAGTGCTTTTCCTTGGGACAACCATTGTCCTTCAGTTTGTACCAGAAGTGCTTTAGGCATATGGCCCATTTTGTCACCTTGAATATTAAAAGGTCTTGTATTCTGAGATCAAAATTTAATAACATTACTACTTTTTTCCTGTCCTTCATCAAGGACACTCTAAAAAGAAACTGGTATTTTTCATCCCCTTGCAAGTATGTGCGTTGAAGAATATGACTGCTAGGAGAGTTTGGTGTCACTTCCTTGATTTATGTTAGTTATGTTTTATCCACCATTGCTACTGCACCATCACTGCAAATGTCAACATAGTTGGTCCAGGATAAAACATTAGATATTTAAAAATTATTCAACACTTTGAATATTTCAGTACCACTTGTGTTTGCTGCCAAGCACTCATGTAGAACATCTTTGATCATTAGTTAGTGCTAATACTAGACAAATTCAAGCAAAACTACAAGTCTAGCCATAGGTTCATCTGTAACAATACAAAAGTACAATTCTGCAGATGTGATGTTAACTCATTTTTCATGTTTACAGCTAAATAATTTGTCAAGTTACTGTATTTTTGGAAAGTGGCAGGGTCATGATTTCTTTAAAGAACTTTTCATCCAGCAGGCATTCAGCAAATGTCAAATGTAGAAGCTTTATTAAAGCCTCAGTTATTATGTTCACTTCTCCAGACAATGCCTTGGACACTAAATCTCAAAATGATGCCACCATTTAATTGACACCAAAGTGCTATTCAACAATGTTCTGCTGCATAATACACAATAATTTAGGTGGTAAGTTATTATCATTAATAAAACTGAAGAAAAGATAGCTTTCGTTATATTTTTCGTCTTATTTACATTTTCTTCCAGTTTCTTTCAGTAGTTTCTTCTCTTCCATGAGTCAAATAACTCTTTGTTATCTCAGTTTTATCTTTTTCAGCATTTTAGAGGTAGACAGTACAGCTGTAGGTTGAAAAGTAAGTCTTAATTCTCCCCTTTAAGCCAAAAATCCATCCTAAAATACAAGGAAAACATTTTTAAAACATTTTTATTTGTTTCAGAATAAAATTATATTACATCCCAAAATAATGTTTTGATAAAACTTAAAAAGTTTAAAAAGTAAAAAAAGATTTTTTTTGCAAAAGAAGGCAAAAATTATATTAATTTTTTGTTGTATTTCCACATAGGTATGAAGAAAAGTTAGAAGTTTTAAAATAATAATTTGTTGGAGGGTAAGGAGATAACATGAATTATAGCTGGTGTTACTGAAGATAACTAGGAAACTCTCAGTAGAAGTCTTGAGAACAAACTGAGCTAATCTCACATGTTTGTATCCTAAGCCCACAACTTAAAAACATTCTGAAAACCCCAGGAATATACACACTAGCCATCAGAGCAATGGCAGCATCCCATACCATATAGCTTGAAAAAAGTACCTCTATATATCTGTGAGAGAATAAGAGTGAAAAGGGTGAATAACATCTTAGTGATATTAGGACAATAATTTTGACATCTGGAATTCCCTCACAGAACTTCTGGTTGCTTGAAAACTGCAGGATAAGAGAAAACTGAGCTAGGATCAGAGCAAAGAAAGAAAAAGCTTAACTATTCAGGACCTTTTTTTAATCTTTAAGGGAGGGGGATAAGGGACTTGAGGCTTCCACATCATTGGCCCTAGCTTATCTGAGTAGGCAAGCCGAGAGGAATTTGGAGATAACTCCACTAGCCAGGAATAGAGGGTAATTCAGCTGGAGTGTATCTTGTTTTGTGATTCTAAGTTGACTCTATGTAGAAGATTGCTGGCCTGGGTACCAGTCTCATGGAGTGTTGGGAACACATAATAGCCATCAATCAGCCTGAGGTCTTTTAAAGGTGAAAAGGGGAAAAAGAGTGGGAAAAAACCCTGCATTTGAAAGAATTACCTGCCCCCTCCTGAACCATCAAATCTCTAGTTCTTACTTGTCTGTTTCAAATCATACTTTAAAAATTAGGTGATTATTTACTTCTTCACCAAAGTTCTTCCATTATCGTTTCTGATTCGCATCCCCATATGTCCATTTCATTGCTTAGGATTTGGATTAGGATTGCCAGATGGTACAGAAACCGTGCTGACCCAAAGGTGACTCCTTGAAGAGGGGTGTCTTAGTCCATCTGGGCTGCTAGAACAAGATACCATAAATTGGGTGGCTTATAAACAAATGTTTATTTCTCACCGTTCTGGATGCTGGGAAGTCCAGGATCATGGTACCATCACATGTGGTGTTTGGTGAGGGTATCCTGGTTTATAGATGACTGTCTTTTTGCTGTGTCCCCACATGGCAGAAGGGGCAAGCTAGCTCTCTGTGGTCCGTATCATGGAGGTTCCACCCTCATGACTCAGTCATCCCCAAAGGCCTCATCTCCTAAGACCATCACCTTGGGAGTTAGGTTTCAACAAATAAATTTTGGGGGCACACACCATTCAGACCATAGCAAGGTGTAATGTTGGGTCTTCAGCGCCAATGATATTGTCTGGAAAGGAATGGCATTCTAATTGTTTAGAAAGAACAGATGCCCTTCTGATTAATTCTCCCCCCATTGAATCCTAACTGGCTGATTCACAATTTCCATTGTTTTACACTTCATCTTTCCCAACTCCATTCCATTGGAAGATTTAAGATAAATAAAAAACAAAACAAAAATTATTAAAAAAAACAATAAAACTCTACAGCAGCACAGTTCATTAAAACTTTCTACAGTGATAGAAATGTTCTGTATCTCTGCTGTCCAATATGGTAGCCGCTCACCACAGTGGCTATTGAATCTTTGAAATGGCTAGTACACTGTTAAATTGAATGTTTTAATTTAACTTAACAGCTTAATCTTAAATAGCTAGATATAGCTAACGTCAACCATATTTGATAGCACATCTCTAGACATCTTTGGCCACGATCGTTCTTCCCGGTTTCATTTCTTTTTCTGTACTCCTAAGCTCCTTGGGTTTTGTGATATTGTGATTTAAGATGGGCGTGGGGGAAATGCTGGTATTCTTTATTCCCTACCTGCTGCAGTGGTCATGGGACCAGGGCTGGAACTGTAAGGCTGGTAGGAGGGATGATTCCTAAGCAAAAATCTGTAACTGTGTTTTTAACCTTTACATCAGAATTCCTAAGGGACTGATGGGGCAGGATGTGCCTTCACCTCATCCGGTAAAATTGGGATTAACAGTCAATGCAGCTGTATTTCCTGGTTGTGAAGATAGCCCACTAGTTCTGTACCTATGTAATCTATGTGACTACATGAACAGGAGTAGACTGAGGGGGAGGGACTTGCTGCCTGCAATCTAGACCAGCACAGTGGCTGAACCCATCCAATTGTGTAAAAGTCTGAGTATAAATGGAGAGAAGGAAAAGTGGTAGATGAATAAATGGGTTATGTAATGAGGGAAATCCAATGTGATAGTAGCACCTCTAAAGAAGCTCAGAGCAAGAGATGGTACTGTATCTTCGCTCAAGTATACCACATGCCTGAAAGGGTAAAGTCATATGTTTCTGACATCACGTCTGCTTTTGGAACCCAGTAAAATCAAATGGAAGTCTGCAAACCTGTGTGGCCTTGCCCTGGGCGATGTTTTCACAGGATATGATGATGGAATGGCTACTTGCTATGACTGAATGGGATTATAGTAATGTGCCAGTATCTTTTGACTTTTATGATTGTTTTGCCATAGGAGATTGTGTTCAAAGACCATGGAGGGGGAATGTGATATTGTAATTGATAATAAGAAATGTATATTTGGTCTTTGTCTCTATTTCTGGCACAGAGCTCTTAAAACCCTTGACATTTCCTAAGTGATAAAGGTGTCTTTTGTTATGTTAGTGAGGTGACTTTTGGACTGCACCAAAGCCTCTTGGGGTGGTAATAATGAGGGCATGACCAGGGAGTTAGATAGACGAGTTAGCAATTCAGGGCCAAATATCAGACAACGATTTTCTTGGACAGGTGTCATATGCACCTCTGTTCAATGAATAGGAATCTTAGAACTGCACTAAAGGCATGGTTTCATCTGATGGGAAACAACGCTCACTAATTGTTTGTGAAATAAAACTGGATAAAACGTAAATGTAAGTTATATGTTATATCTTTTTTTTTAAAAAATATTTATTTATTTATTTATTTTTGGCTGCATTGGGTCTTCGTTGCTGCGCCCGGGCTTTCTCTAGTTGCGGCAAGCGGGGGCTACTCTTCATTGAGGTTCGCGGGCTTCTCCTTGTGGTGGCTTCTCTTATTGCAGAGCACGAGCTCTAGGTGCGCGGGCTTCAGTGGTTGTGGCATGTGGGTGCAGTAGTTGTGGCTCATGGGCTCTACAGTACAGGCTCAGTAGTTATGGTGCACGGGCCCAGTTGCTCCACGGCGTGTGAGATCTTCCCAGACAGGGATCGAACCCGTGTCCCCTGTATTGGCAGGCGGATTCTTAGCCACTGCACCACCAGGGAAGTCCCAGTTATATGTTTTAGATATAAAATGTATAAAGTATAAACCACATATACACTGAAGAGAAATATACAGGTCTAGGGTGAATACTTTCTGCCATCAAGTAGTTCATATTCTTGATAGAGAAACAAAGACAGACAACTAGATGGAACAATACCATAATGCTATATTAATTTGAATAAAAAATGAAGGTAGAAGTGATTAACTCTGTTTTTTTTATGATCACATTCTATTTTTCCAAATAAGAATCCACCATTTGTGCAGTGTTTTGAGGGTACAGAGGTGTTTGTCAGATAGAGGAATGGATGACCTCTTAACAAAGAGCTGTACTTCTGGTTCTTGTAATCTGAGCCTCACCTCGTTACAGCTCCTTAAGATGCTTTCAATCTACCAATTCTAGACCAGTTTTAACCCTGAATACTTAGACAACTTTCCTTGCAGCTGCAGATGAACATTCAATCAATGTTGGTGGAGCATCTACCAGGAAGATAGAAGATCGTCTTTGGAAGATAATGTATAGGTCCCTGTCCTCAAATAGCTTAGAACAAGAATAATGCATTTAAAAATTTGCCACCAATAGAATAGAGTGTACGTTACATATCAGATGAATGGTATAGACGTTAAGTACTAGGCCAGTTCGGAGGAGGGAAGGATGTTTTCCAGCTGGAGTGATCCAGCTGTTGTGATTAATCAGCATGAGAATGCCCTGGGGGATGGTAGCTGGCTCTGTTTTCTGAGGCCTTTAGTGCTGACTTAGCCATTCCAGGAGTAAAGGAAACTGACTCCAGTGAAAAAGTCCCAGCCTGACTTCTTTTCTAGAAAAGCATTGGCAAGTGGACTCTCTATTGTAATTCAATGATGAACAGCTTGACACAACTGTCATGGATTGTCCTGGCTTCTCCTGGATGTGAATTAGATCCTTTTGTAAACTGCAAAAATTCCTTAAGGTCACAAAGTACCATTCTGCTGTCTTGCTCTGCACAGTATAAAAGGGTCCCTTAATTATGTACTTGGGAAAAAAGTACAAGGATTCTCATAATGTATTTGTAATTCATGGTCATGTGAAGTAAGATCTGTATTTGAATTCCAGTTCTGTCATTTGCCAGCTGTGTGACCTTGGAGAAGTCAGTCTCTCTGGTCCTTCCTCACTCTCCGCCCCCCCCCCCGCCCCCATAGATTTCTGCTTTTAATCCTGAGTATGTAAGTGTTAAATGACATCACACATTTATCCAATAGTTACCATTCAGGTTAATAAGATCCAGGATCTGTAGTTTATCCATTTTCCTTTCCTTTTTTTTTTTTTTTTTTTAAATCAGATAATTCTTTCTGTTTCTAGTTTCCCCCTTTGGATATGGATTGAATTATACTATTTCCAATATAATTACCTCAAAAAAGGGAGACAATCAAACTTCCACCAGAGGCACCTAAAATAAGGGCTGTACCTTTAAATACTGATAGGGAGACACCCCACCTAAATTTAGTCTGTCATGATTGTGCTACGGTATAGAGATATAGGCTTCATGAAAGATTATCCAGTTAAGGATAATCATTTATTCCCTCTTCATCATTTATTCCCTCTTCAGCATTCTTTCTTTAGTTATGTAGATCTCAGTTTTGAATTATCTTCCTTCTCTGTGCAGAACTTAAAAAAAATACTTTATCTTTTAGAGCAGATTTAAGTTTACAACAAAATGGCGAGAAATGTACAGAGATTTCCCACATGTCCCCTTACCCCAGACAAGTATAGCATCCCTCCTTACGCACATCTTCCACCAGAGTGGTACATTTGTTACAACTGATGAACCTACACTGACACATCATTGTCACACAAAATCCGTAGTTAACATTAGGGTTCATTCTTGGCGTTGGACATTCTGTGGGTTTGGGCAAATGTGTAATGACATGTGTCCATTATTATAGTATCATACAGAGCATTTTCATTGCCTTAAAAATCCTCTATCCTCCACCTATTGATCCTTCTCTCTGTCCTCAGCCCTTGGTAACCACTGACTTTTTACTGTCTCCATAGTTTTGTCTTTTTCAGAATGTCATATAGTTGGAATCATAGAATATGTAACCTTTTCAGATTGGCTTCTTTCACTTAGAAATATGCATTTAAAGTTTCTCCATGTCTTTTCATGGCTTGATAGCTCATTTCTTTTTAGCACTGAATAATATTCCATTGTCTGGATGTACCGCACTTCATCCATTTACCTACTGAAGGACATCTTGGTTGCTTCTAAGTTTTGGCAATCATGATTAAAGCTACTATAAACATATGTGTGTGGGTTTTAGTGTGAGCAAGTTTTCAGTTTCTTTGGAAAAATACCAAGGAGTGTGATTACTGGATTGTATGCTAAGAGTATGTTTAATTTTGTAAGATACTGCCAAACTTTCTTTCAAAGTGGCTTTATACCATTTTGCATTCCCAACAGCAATAAATGACAGTTACTGTTTTCCACATCCTCACCAGCATTTGGTATTGTCAGTGTTCTGTGTCTTAGCCATTATAATAGGTGTGTAGTGGTATCTCATTGTTGTAATTTGCAATTCTCCAATGGCATATGATGTGGAAAACTTCTTTTAATACTTCTTTCAGGGTAGGTCTGTTAGCAATGGCTTTCCTCAGTGTTTGTTTGTTTGAGAAAATATTTCCCCTTCACTTTTAAAGGATAATTTTGCTGGATACAGAATACTTGGTTGGGAAGATTTTCTATCAGCCCTTGAATATTTCACCCCGCCTTCTTCTTGCTTGCATGGTTTCTGGTGAGAAGTCCACTATAATCCTTATCCTTGCTCCTTTATAGGTAAGGTGTTTCCCCCCATCTTGTTTCTTTAAAGATTTTGTTTTGTCTTTGGTTTACTGCAGTTTGAATATAATATGCCTAGGTATATATATTTTTGATATTTACCCTGCTTAGTATTCTCTGAGGTCCCTGATCAATGGCTTAATGCCTGTCATTAATGTTGGAAAATTCTCAGCCACTATTACTTCAAGTATTTCTTCTACTCTGTTCTATCTTCTTCTGGTATTCCAGTTATCTATATATTACATTAAAAAAATTGTCCCACAGTTTTGGGTGTTCTTTTCCTATGTTTTTAATTCTTTTTTTCTCTTGGAGAAAGAGAGTTTGAAAAGTTTCTATCTGACCTATCTTCTAGTTCACTGATTCTTTCCTTGGCCATGTCCAGTCTACCAATGTGACCACTGAAAGCATTCTTCATTTCTGTGTAGTTATTTTTGATTTCTAGCTTTTCCTTTACTTTCTTAGGATTTCCACTTCTATGTTTACATTATCCATCTGTTCTTGTATTTTTTTCACTTTTACCTTGGATCCTTTAACATATTAACCATAGTTTTTTTTTTTTTTTTTTTCTTTTTCTTTTTGCGGTATGCGGGCCTCTCACTGTCGTGGCCTCTCCCGTTGCGGAGCACAGGCTCCGGACGCGCAGGCCCAGCGGCCATGGCTCACGGGCCCAGCCGCTCCGCGGCATATGGGATCCTCCCAGATCGGGGCACGAACCCGTATCCCCTGCATCGGCAGGCGGACTCTCAACCACTGCGCCACCAGGGAGGCCCAACCATAGTTGTTTTTAAATTCCCTGCCTAGTAATTCCAAAATGGATGTCATGTCTGAGTCTGATTCCGATACTTACTTTGTCTCTTCAGACGTTTTTTTTTTTTTCTTTCCTTTTAGCATGACTTCTAATTATTTTGTTGAAAGCTGGACATGATATATTGGGTAATAGAAATTGAGGTAAATAGATCTTTGGTGTGAGATTCTATGTTAATCTGGCTAGGAGTTGGGCTCTATTTAATGCTGTTGTAGCTGTAGGTTCTGGAGGCTTTAAACTCCCCCAGGTGTCCTTGCTTTTGTCTCCCTTGTTGTCATTGGGCTTCCCTAAGAACTCCTCCGCAGATAGTCTCCACCTCAACTTTTGTACAGCTATAATCCATTGTTATAGTAGAGTCCTGTTGGTATGGTGGTAAGTTTTGAAGGAGGGGAAGCATTCTAAAATCTTACGATTAAATCTAAGTCTTTTAGTGGATCTGTGTTTCTGAGCTGTGACCTTCACAAGTGTTTCTTAGCCCCCGCCCCCATCTTTTTTTTTCACTCCTAGGTGAGACAGCAAAATTAGAGAGGGCTGCATTTGAGAAATGCAGTTTCCCCAGGTGGCATAAACCTCTGAAAAGGCAGTTCCTCCAGAGAACAGCCCTTTGTTATAAAGATTGCTCGGGGTATATTTCACAATGGTTACTTTTCCTCTCCTTTTGCTGGAACCAGAAAGGGATGTTTCTTGGCTCTTCAATGTAGGAAACTGGTGGAATCCCTGGAGGTAAAAGCGATGAAAGTGTACAGGTCCCTCTAAGACCGTGTTCCAAAGAGTTTCTCACTCAAGGTAGTGCACACTCAGCCCTGAGCAATTCATCCAAATTACCATTTAAGTGTTGCTACCAGTTTATGGCTCCAGCAACTTCAGCTCCAGGATCTTGGCAATGAGGCTCTGAATTTGCCTGTCTCTCCAGATTTCCAGTGCTAAAGATGTACACGTTGACTGTTGTATTTGAATGGACCCTCCAAGCTAGCTGAATTTTTCATATGTGTCCTTCTCACATGCAAATCAACCTTGGCTCTGAAATAACACTTGGTTTTCAAGCTTTTTGTTTAGGTTTCTTCTAGGGAGGCATTGGGAACACAAGGAAAGATGAGCTTTGCACTATATTTTGCATCTAATGAACTCTTCAGCTTCTGTTTTATTTCTTGGGCTTATGGAAACAAGTTTTTATAATTACAGAGGGACACCCTGAAAAATCTTATAATTCCTTATATCTGTGATTCTTAGTTTATGTTTGAGATTGAGATAAATAGGAAGAAAGCTTATGTGGCTTCAGAGGTTTTTTTTCCAATAGGAGATCAGAGCATTTGGTGGTAAAAACTCTCCACTTATTCTGCTATTTTCCTCATTTTTTTTTTTTCCATGGGATGTAAGCGACTGACCTATTATCAAATCAGGATAGACGGAAGAGAACTGGCCTTCTCTGTTCAGGTCTGTGCTGGCTCATGAAACCTGGAAGATTTCCTGGCCCTTCCCTCAGGCCATGCAGACATGTGTGTTGCAGCTGCATTTATTAACCTGGTTGGTCGTCCTCCTGAACTGGATAGCCACACAATCTACCACCGACTACCATCGTGTATGGTATATCTTAGAAAATGAATCATTTAAGAACACTTTAAAAATATAAATGATATTTTTATTTCTTTATATTACAAAAACTGGAAAATAGAGATAAATAACAAGCCAATTTATTTCACAATGAATTTTCCCTTTTTATAGTACATTTCCTTCCTTCTTTTTCTTATATATGTTTTTCATATAACTGCAGTCACAGGTAACGTAACTACGTAATGTAGTTAATGTGACCATGGTATAGTGAACTTCTAGTCATTCTGATATGTGGCACCAAGAAATTCTTCAGCACCAGCTGGGTGTCCTACAATTCAACTCAGTTCTGACACTGTCTACCCAGAGATAGCCTCAGGTTCCACAGGTTAAGGGCTCAGTCCCACAAGACTGCCCTCTGCTTCAGATTCCAATCACAAGTCCAGGTTGTCACCTGTGCTTCTGACAGACTGCCTATAGATCAGAGGTTCCCACGACCCCCTCCTTGGGTTCAATTGATTTGCTAGAGCAGCTCACAGAACTCAGGAGACTAGTTTACTCACTAGATTACCATTTTATTACAAAGGATATTAAAGGATAAGAATCAACAGCCAGATGAAGAGATACATATGAAGGTTTTGAACAAAGGAGCTTCTGTCCCCATGGAGTTTGGGGACCTGACACGGTGGCACATGAAAGCACTCTGGTTCACCAACCTGGAAGCTCTTTGTAACCCCTCTTTTTGGGTTTTTTATGGAAGCTTCATTACATAGGCATGATTGATAAAAATCGTTGGCCATTGGTGACTGATTCCACCTCCAGCCCCTCTCTCCTGCCTGGAAATCAGGGGATGGGATTGAAAGTTCCAACCCTCTGTTCGTGGTTGGTTCCCCTGGCAACCAGCCACCCCAACCCCATCTTTAGGGGATTTCTAAAAGTCATCTCATTAACATAAACTCAGTTGTGGTTGAAAAGTCCTTGTTATGGATAGCAAGACACCTATTTCACCTTTATGGCTGTGAAGCCATTTGAGGAACTGGGGACAAGAAACCAAATATTATAACAAAAGATGATCCCCTCACCCTTTTTTTTTTTTAGTTGAAATATAATTGATTTACAATGTTGTGTTAGTTTCAGGTGTATGGCAAAATGATTCAGTGATACATACATATATATCTATTTTTTTCAGATTCTTTTCCCTTATAGATTATTATAAAATATTGAGATAATTCCAAGGGTTTTAGGAGCTGCGATCTAGGAACCATGTACAAAAACAAAAATATGTATTTATAACTTACATAATATTGTACATCAACTAAGCTTCAATTTTAAGAATTAAATTTAAAAAGTAAAATAAAATATAATCCCTTAAAAATGTATTTATTATAAATCACAGAATCACACATAATTAATGTTAAGAAAGCAGGATACAATTCGTCATGGGAGGCAAGAAAGGACGAGGCAACTAACTGGCCTTCTGCTCTCAATCTGTACTCACACTGGTGCCAGAGACTTCAGGGGGGTGCGACCCAAAGGTATTTCTTTGACATGAAGTCATATTTTCTGATGGCAGTTATGGGAAATGAGATTGGAAAGGGTTAACAGATGGTTTTCAGTTCCTTCAAGAACCCTGCTGACTTTTGTACAGTAAAATAATGAAGTTCCAATTTGGGAGAAAATTTGCTACTGTGACACTAATACAGCCCCAGGCTATCAGAGGATTAGATGAGCCCAAAGCCTTGTGAGCCATCAGCTGTGGCACTGGAGGGTGATTCAGCATGTCGGTTGCTGGCAGCAGAGCTGTTAATTGGAACGGGAGAGAGAGGAGCCCTAGTTTGGCAGGTCAGGTTTAAATGGGTGGATTGTCTGATGGAGACTTTTTCTGTTCTCTTCTGGCTTTGTTCAATGCTTATAGCCAGACTGTCCTGCTCCCAGATGGACGTTGCTAGCCTTGGAATGCCATTCTTTTTGTCGCTGTGTAGTTCCAGATTTCATAGGGCTTGGGTAAGTGAGAGGGGTAATATAGCCTACTTTCATCATCTGACTCTGTGATTTCTCTGGAACCTTATTTTACTTTCCAGCTCATTTCATTCTTCTGTCAGCATTGTTCTATGCTCCTTCCCTCCTAATCATAGAGCAGGCATTGCTGCAAGTTTATTTTCAGTGCAGTTCAATTCAGCAAGTGTTTATTAAGTCCCTAATGAGATGGCAAGAGCAGAGGATGTGGTCGCCAAAGACCTAAGTTCAGAAACTGCTTTTACTACTTAGATAGATAACTTAGAAGTTTGATTAGTTCCCATTTGTTTATTTTTGCTTTTATTTCGGTTGCCTTGGGAGACTGACCTAAGAAGACATTGCTATGATTTATGTCAGAGAATGTTTTGCCTATGTTTCCTTCTAGGAGTTTTGCGGTGTCCTGTCTTTTTAAGTCTTTAAGCCATTTTGAGTTATTTTTGTATATGGTATGAGGGTGTGTTCTAACTTCATTGATTTATATGCAGCTGTCCAGCTTCCCCAACACCACTTGCTGAAGAGGCTGTCTTTTCTCCATTGTATATTCTTCTCTCCTTTGCCAAAGATTAATTGATCATAGGTGTGTGGGTTTATTTCTGGGTTCTCTATTCTGTTCCATCGATCCATTTGTCTGTTTTGTGTCCATGCCACACCGTTTTGATTACTGTGGCTTTGTAGTATTGTCTGAAGTCTGGGAGGGTTATGCCTCCAGCTTTGTTCTTTTTCCTCAGGATAGCCTTGTCAATTCTGGGTCTTTCGTGGTTCCATATAATTTTTAGGATTATTTGTTCTAGTTCTTTAAAAAAAATGTAATGGGTAATTTGATAGAGTTCACATTAAATCTGTAGATTGCTTTGGGTAGTATGGGCATTTTAATAATACTAATTCTTCCAATCCAAGAACATGGAATATCATTTCATTTCTTTGAGTCATCTTCAATTTCCTTGATCAATGTTTTATAGTTCCCAGCATATAAGTCTTTCACCTCCTTGGTCAGATTTACTCCAAAGTATTTTATTTTTGGATGCAATTTCAAAAGAGATTTTAAAAAAACTTTCTCTTTCTGATATTTCATGTTAATGTAAAGAAATGCTACAGATTTCTGTATGTAGTAACTCTTTCTTCTGATGGCTACCTCTTGCATTTATTACTATTTGCTGACTTTTCCATTTTAGACAAAAATCTATTGACTTCCTATTATAGAAGATGTGAATTTATCTCTATTTCATCTCTTTTCCTAAACAACCCCTCCCCACCACCATATTAGTTTCCTGCTGCTGCTATAACAAATTACCACAAAGTTAATGGCTTGAAACAACAGAAAAAATGTATTCTTTCATATTTCCGTAAGTCTAAAATTAGTATCGCTGGGCCAAAATCAAGATGCTGACAGGGCAGCACTCCCTTCAGAGGCTCTGGGGGAGATCCTATTCCTTGCTTCTTTTGGCTTCTGGTGGCTGCCAGCATTCCTTGGTTTGTGACCATATCACTTTGATTTAAGCCTCCATCTTCATACTGTGCCTTCTCCTCTGTGTGTCTGTCTGACCTCCATATGGCTCCCTTTTATATGGAAACATGTGATTACATTTAGGACCACCAGGTAATCCAGGATAATTTCCTCATCTCAAAATCCTTAATTTAATCACACCAAACAAGGACCCTTTTCTTTTTCAAATCAGGTCAGAGTTACACGTTCCAGGGATTAGGGCCTGATATCTTTCGGGGACATTATTCAGCCTTCTTCATCACCTGCATTCATTATGGATTAATTGGACGTTTTGCTCAGCTAATATTTTGTGCTGACAGTTTTTCTTACGATTATGTAGATATTGTGCACAGCTGAACCATGTAGTATTCTATGATGGCATTTCTTGTATTGCTCACCATGTGTTTTCTTTGGAGGAAACCATTTTTGATTTGTGAGTTTTTTTATTAGTTTTCTAGGTGCTCTTCACCAAGTCAGTCTCAATCTTTCTCACAGAATCATGAAACTCCTCTCAATATGGAAAAGCATATGAGGGGCTCCTCATCACTCTCCTGTTTTTTAATTGGATGCTCCAGTCTGGACTGGCCGCTCTGTTCTGTGGCACAGCTATCATCTCAAGACTTCTCTCCACCATTGTCCTCACCTTTCCTTGATCCCTTGCTTGTGCTGGAGCCTCTGTCTCTTGGAGCCCACGTCTTTTCTCTTCATGGTTTTCTTCCTTGTTTTGATAGAGTAAATCATGGGGTGGGTTTTTTTGGGTGCCTGAAAGATAACATTTTGGAGATCCTTTATTTCTGAAAATACCTTTATTCCACCTTCATCTTTGATTCATAGTTTGGGTATATGATCAAGACTGTACCAAAGAAATCCCAAAATGCTCTGGGGGTTGGTTTCCAGGGGTCACTCCTGGTACCAAGTCCTATATCAGCCAGGTTTCAATCAGAAAAGAGAAACCACATTACGTATTTGAAAGAGATAATTTAATATAAGGAAGGTAAAACGGGTGCTGGAGAAATGAAAAAGTGAAAAAGGGCCCTGAAGGAAACACAAAGATAATAATTGTAGGAAGAGGTAGCATACTTAGGGCAACGAAGGGAAGGTGTTAGATCCAGAAGCTTGAAGGAGGAGCCTCAGATCCAGACCTCAGATGAAGAGGTGAGGCCAGCCAGTACTGAGCTCTCCGAGGGGTAGCACGAGATTGGTTCTGGAGTTCTAGAAAAATAAAATACCCAAAGCCTGGAGAGTGATCAGCTGCCCCAGCCAGGGGAAGGGCTGTTACAGAGATGATGCTGATGGGAGTGGAAGGAAACAGGAGACAGCCTGTCCTCGTCCCTTCTCCAGAATCCCAGTCTCCCTCTCTGCCACCTATTGACACACTCTAACAGGAAGCCAAGTAGCGAAGGAGGAATGTGTGTCAGAGTCCCAGCTGTGGGGGGATTGAAGCTAAGGGGAAAGCTCAAAACCCAGCACAGTTGTCTTCCTGCAACTGGCATTGCTAGAAGTTTAGAATCTTCTCTGTAACCTTGGTGTTACAAAATTTCACTTAAAGTACCGTTGAGTGGATTTTTCTTTCAATGACTGAGTTAGGCATTGCTGGGTCCTTTCAATCTGGAAACTATATTCAGTTTTAGAAAAATGTCTTACATTACTGCTTTGGTCATTTTAGCCCCTCCATTTTCTTTATCTTTCTAGAATTCATACTGTATATCTCCTTTACCTCTTTGATTGTCTAATTTTCCTATATTCTTGTCTTGCGTTTCTTATCTCTTTTTCTTCTTGTGATGCTCATTGTGAGATTTTTCTCAACTTTCTATTCTAACCCTTTTAAGTTTTAAAATTTCTGCTAATATATTTTTAACTTTCCAAGACCTCTTTTTTAATCATCTTGTCTTCTTTTTTAAATGGCACTCTATTCAACGATAGCACTCTTCATAGATCTTGATCTTGTTTCATCCTTTCTTATATCTCTTATGCTATATTAAATATATTTAAAATTTTTTCTTCTATAGCACTTATTGTCTTTCTCGGTCTGTCTCTTATGTTATGGTCTTTCCTCAGATCTCGGATACTGATTGGTCATCCTTTTGAAGGACCAAGTACTCAAAGGCTGAATGGAACAGCTGTGTGTGGGGACAGGGCTCTCTGATTGTTGAATCTCACTATAGGATACTCAAGTAAGAACCTGGGTAATTACTTTGTAATCAAACAGCAATATCTATAGGTATTTTTGGTCCGCCTCCCCGTGCCCCCATCCTTGGACCTGTCAGGTTGCACAGAGAGGAGCTTTTTAGTTTCCAGCCGGGGGCTGTATCCTGGTTGCCTCCTCGGGGAGCTAACTAGGAAAGGTGGAGGTGCCCACCATTCATGGCTCATCTTCTGTCAAAAGCTCCTGTGTTCTATGCAGTGTCTCCCTCCTTCCCATAACCGTGCCTAGTATTCCTGTTTCCAGAGCTTCTTTGTTTACTCTGTTCAGAGAGTAAACCTCCCCTCCTCTGCCAGGTTAGGAGATGGCGTGATGTTGGCTGTACACGCTGTGCGAGACCTGGGAGTCTATCTGTTCCTTGCACAGACTTCCAACCAGTTCTTCTCTTTTCCTCACTCTGGCCTTCGGAGGCTCCTGCTGACACCACGTGCTGAGCTTTTGGAGCAGCCTTCTCCCTCAAGCAGAGAGATGTGAGAGCTCATCTCTTTTGGACGTGCATACTGCCCTGTCAGGACTGAAAACCGGCAGGCACAAGCATATTTCAGTTGGAAAAGATATTGTAGGAAGTTTACGAAATACTTGTTCTACTGCAGTGAGAAGGTTTTGTGATATAAGCATTCCAAGGAGCCCCCTTCTAGCTCCACTTTACACACTCACTCAGGACAGCTGGCTGTGGACAGATCTTTGACAAGTTATGGGCAGCCCACCACGTTCTTCCTGCCTTGCTTTAAGCACCCAGGTGACCCTCACATCTGCCGTGAAGCCTTCCTGACTACTGCAGTTCACACTTCCGTCTTTCTTTCTGGTTCTAACTACCCAGGGTGCTGATCCCTGGGCTTCCCTGGGACATCTTCTCACCTTGCTGTCTAGTATGATTTATTCATTGTTTAGGTGTTTACCACTTTTGCCCTGCACGGATGGTGAGTACTTTGGGGGGATGGTGGAGCCGAATTCCACGTGTTTGTATCCCTCCATTCTGTGCAGAGTGTCTTCTTACACACACACACACACACTCACTCACAAAAACCCTCCCTTTACTTCAACCAGCAATTATTTGATTATGAATAAATAATGACTGAGGGGAATATTAGTATCACACGTATATAGTTCTTTATAAAGACACTTCGCATGCTTTATGCCACTTAATTTTCATAATTGGGGAGGAGGATGTGTTGTACCTTTTTTTTTTTTTTTGTGGTGCACGGGCCTCTCACTGCCGTGGCCTCTCCCGCTGCGGAGCACAGGCTCCGGATGCGCAGGCTCGGCAGCCATGGCTCACGGGCCCAGCCGCTCCGTGGCATGTGGGATCTTCCCGGACCGGGGCATGAACCCGTGTCCCCTGCATTGGCAGGCGGACTCTCAACCACTGCGCCACCAGGGAAGCCTTGTTGTACCTTTTTGATGGCTGAAAACACAGAGGCTCAGGGAGGTGAGATAACATGCAGGACTGGCAGCCACGTTTTTCCTTATGACAATCAAATACTCTTTATTTTGGACACAAATATTCTTAGCAACATTATTTGTAATAGGCCTAAACCGGAAACAACCAAAGTATCTAACCATCTAAAGATGAATGGATGAGCAAATGGTGGCAAATCCATACAATGGAGTACTACCCTGCAATGAAAATGAATGAATGATTGATGCACAACATGGATAATTCTCAAGATAATTATACTGAAAGCAAAAAGCCAGACAAAAAAAGAGTGCATCCTGTAGGGTTCCACTTATAGAAAACTCTAGGAAATGCAAAATAACGTATAGCCACAGCAGATCCTGTGGTTGCCTGGGGATGGGAGTGAGAGTCAGACAGTCTTTGCCATGCACTACAGCTGACTCTCTCACAAAAGGAGGGCTGGCAGACCCTCACCCCACCTGCTCACAGAGGGGCATCCTCGGCCCTGGCAGCACACGAGTAGGTAAGTGACCCGACGAGGCTGGCAGAGACCAGGTGTCTAGTCTCCCAGTCACCTTAGACCCCGCTTCTTCTCAGACCAGTGTGGGATTGTTTTGTCATAAAAATACAAGTGTAGTCATAAAACATGTCTTTGTGGGAGAAAAAAGTTCCCAAGCCTAGGAATGTGTGTGTGTAAATGTGAGACAAGCTAAGACAGGTGTCACCCCTTTCCCTCCCCTAGCCTGGGGCCAGGGTGGCCAGGTGTGAGCTCACGCTAACCTACAACACGAGGGAAGCCCTGAAAGGCGGATGGCATCTGATACCTTCTGTATCAGGCTTAGAACAGTTTCCCAAAAGCTTTGCATTCTCTGGGTCAAGAGCTCGGTTTCCCCCCCGTCCCAAACACATGTGTATTTCAGCAGAAATTCAATCCCTGGGGTTCCAGCTCCTTCACACTTACATCAGTTAAACTAGCATTTCTGAAGAGACGTGATCCTGCAGAAGTCTCTGGAGACTAAGCTCAGCTTCATAGCCCTTCTCATTTCTTGACCTTAAACCAAAAAAGAGGAAGTCACATGTCGTTTTCTAGATCATCTTGACAAAGTCTTTCCTTTGGATTGGCCTGGATTGAATCTTCTCTCATGGATTCTTTTGCCACATTGTCATATTGCTTTGCCTGATGGGAGCAGCTGTCAGACGCCAGGCTGTGGCCGGTGGGCTGTGTCCCTGAGTCCCAACTGCCTGGTTCCTCCACAGAGCTGACCTGAGGGAGACTGGGGCTCTGCACCAGGTCAGGTGAGCTGTAGTTCCCAAAGCATCCTAGAGGTTATCTTTCACTTCCCTGGTCCCCCTTCTAGAGATGAAGAAACTCATGCCCAGGGGGCAAGTGTCTTCCTAGGATCACACAGATAATGAATAGAGATTCCCATTTTTTTAGGGACCGAAACTGCCAGACATCATGCTAAATGTTCTACATTATCTTATTTATCTTGTTCAGTAATTCATTACTAAGTCACTGTTAGCCCCATTTTACTGATGGTAGAAATGAGGCAATTTGTCTAAAGTCACAGCGCTTCCGTGGCAGGATGGAGATTGGAACCATGTGCCCACATTTGTGTGTTTCTCTCAACACATGTGCCATTTGGTTCCTGCAGGACTTGGGGGTGCGAGGAGGAGGCAAGAACCCAAGCCTCTCCACACCTGTCCTCTAATGTGTTTCTTGGTTTTGACATTCAGAATATTTTATGTAACCACTAGACTTCGGTGTATATGTCTAGTTCCTAAAAACTTGAAGCTATTTTCTCCTGACTTTGGTGTTGTGAGAACTAATACTAGGTGATGTTGTTGATTTAGCTTTCCACACAGTTGTTTTCTTTCTTTTTTTTTTTTTTTTTTTTGCGGTACGTGGGCCTCTCACTGTTGTGGCCTCTCCCATTGTGGAGCACAGGCTCCGGGCGCGCAGGCTCAGCGGCCATGCTCACGGGCCCAGCCGCTCCGCGGCATGTGGGATCCTCCCGGACCGGGGCGTGAACCCATATCCCCTGCATCGGCAGGTGGACTCTCAACCACCGCGCCACCAGGGAAGCCCAGTTGTTTTCTTTCTAACCAAGTCTAGCCCCTCCATACCTCTTCTGTTCATATCATCCGTCTCTCGTTGGCACCCAGTTCTCTCTTCCTTTTAGAAAGTTTCAAGAAAGGATCTACTCTTGGTGATTGATCACTCAGTGTAAACTTCAGCCAATCGAGACTTCTGCAGGGGTATTTGTCTTATTCCCGATGGTGGAATGGAGAGATTTCAAGGAAGAAGGAAAAAAGCAAGGAAATGCCACTCACTGGGATGTATTTTGTGTCAGCTCTTGTGCTAGATTCTGTTACATAACTTTACTTATAAAACACTTCCTTTCCTCCTCCCCGTTTTTAACAGATAAGGACACTGAAGCTTAGAGATGTTAAATAACTTGCCCCCAGTCCTCAAGTAGTGACTTCTATTTGTGGGATTCTTTTCACTGTACCATCAACTAGAAGGGGAGGATTTTGAGGGTGATCAGGTCGGGAGGGAGGGGCTTCTCTGTGTCCTTGGATCAACTGTGAGAGGCTGACCTCTACTGGAGCACATAGCACTTGAACATGAAAAGGGAGAAATAAGTTTCTTAGCCTCAAGTGATATTTTCTCACATTTTGGAGAGGAATCTATTTAACATAGCTATGCCAAATGCCTTCTACCTACGAAATGCTGCCCTAACTGAAAAGGTAAAGCAAATATAAATCAATGGGCCTGTGTAAGTAACAGTAGGAACAAGAGTCCTACACCCGGTGTGGCCAGCTTCACCAGGGAGGTATTTCCAAAGAGTGAACGACAAGACTCTTCTCGAAGGACTGGAAGACTCTGGTTTAGCCAAAGAGCAGCCCTTCTCTAGGTATATCCTTCTCATATCATATCCCATGTGTTATAATACGCACATCTGCATTCTGTGTCATTATTTTTGTCCCCTTGTCTATTTTTTTTTTCACGCAACATTGATTCTTTAAACAGCCATGTTCTCTGAGAATCACATAAAATGGGTCTGAGACACAGAGAGCTGACTCTTATGAATGTTTTATTTACTTATCTGTCATTCTTATCAGTGGCCTTCTCCCCTGTCTCTGGTTACCTTTTTCACTTAGCTGGCCAACTGAGAATTAGACGAAGGATGGAAATAAATTGGCAGATTGCCTTAGCTGCTAGACAAGGGTTCTTTCTTTCTGTGGTTTAGATTCACAAAGGGTTTTCTAGGCATTGGAAGTTGGTACAAAGCAGCATGGTCTAAAGGTTGCAGCCCAGAAGTATAAATGAAGAAGTCAGGTTCGTTGGCTTCATGCTGCCAGTTTTTGATGTGATGAAGTCACTTGTATCTTTTTTTTTTAAATTGAGGTATAGTTGATTTATAATGTGATAGTTTCACTTGTAAAGCAAAGTGATTCAGTTATCTATTATCTATGTATCTATCATCTATCTATCTATGTATCTATCTATCTATTTTTTTCAGATTCTTTTCCATTATAGGTTATTGCAAGATACTGAATATAATTCCCTGTGCTATACAGTAGGTTCTTGTTGCTTATCTATTTTATATATAGTCGTGTGTATCTGTCAATCCCATACTCCTAATTTATCCCTCACACCCTTTCTCCTTTGGTAGCCATAAGTTTGTTTTCTGTCTGTGAGTCTAGTCATTTATACTTCTTGTCCCTTTCCGGCACTTGGAAAAATTATTTGGAATTATAGTTGATTATTATTATTTTACATTTTATTTGGAAATTAGTGCTAACTGACCAGAGAATGTGTCTACTGCAGTTGTATAGCACTCAGCCTGAATGACATCATTTAGCAGCTGGGGACTATGTACAAAATCACTCTGCATATAAAAGAAGCACTTCTCTATTAATTTCTAATGTTTTCATTTTGCTTGTCTTATTACAAAAGTATTTCATGCAGAAAATTTGAAAAGTACAGATAAGCAACAAATAAATGCATAAAAACTACTTGAATCCTGTCACCCAAAGATATCCACTGACAACATTTTATATTATTTTTTATGCTTTTAAAATGCATCTTTTAACATAAGCAATACTATGCTATTCACAATATTTTTTGAATTCCTTTTTCTGTCAGCAATATATCTGAATATCTTTCCATGTCATAAAAATCTTCTAGAATATCGTATTTCATGGTTCCTAAGTATGTGGTTCATATAGGAATACCATAATTTATTTAACTATTTTTTAGGAATATTTAATTTATATCCAACATTTTGTCATTTTGTCACATTTTTGCTCTAAACATCTTTGTTGCTAAGACTTTGTGAACATTTATTCTTTAGATCAAAGTCTAAGGGTACAAAAAATTTAAGGGTTTTAATATTTGTTGCCCAACTGATCCTAAGAAAGTTGTATCAGTGTATACTGCTACCCATCGAATCATACTTGGGAAAATAGTTGGTGATCGATTATTTTAAAACTTTGCCAATTTGATAGACTAAAGTAGTGTCACATATGTATCTAAATTTCTTTGATTATTACTGAAATCAAACAGTTTTTGGATTTTTACAATATACTATTGATTTTTTAACCTTTAAAAGCTCTTTATTTTAATTTGTGTATATTTACATTAAGAAATACATAAAACATGGTTCTGAAGACAAACTGACTGAGGTCCAGCCCAAGCTCTGCCATTGCTGGTCATGCTTAGAAAGACCTACATTCAAGACCATATTAACTCCTTCAAGACCATATTAACTCCTATTTTTTCCAGGTACTTTGGAGTTCAATTTTTACACTTCTACATTTAAAAAAACTATGGTAGGGCTTCCCTGGTGGCACAGTGGTTGAGAATCCGCCTGCCGATGCAGGGGATATGGGTTCGTGCCCCAGTCCGGGAAGATCCCACATGCCGCGGAGCGGCTAGGCCCGTGAGCCGTGGCCGCTGAGCCTGCGCTCCGCAATGGGAGAGGCCACAACAGTGAGAGGCCCACGTACCGCAAAAAAAACAAAACAAAACAAAACAAAACTATGTTAAAAGGGCTTCCCTGGTGGCACAGTGGTTAAGAATCCGCCTGCCAGTGCAAGGGACACGGGTTCGAGCCCTGGTCTGGGAAGATCCCCCATGCCACGGAGCAACTAAGCCCATGCACTGCAACTACTGAGCCTGCGCTCTAGAGCCCAAGAGCCACAACTACTGAGCCCATGCGCCACAACTACCAGAGCCTGTGCACCTAGAGCCCGTGCTCCACAACAAGAGAAGCCACCGCAATGAGAAGCCCGTGCACCACAAGGAAGAGTAACCCCCGCTCTCCACAACTAGAGAAAGCGCGAGCACAGCAAAGACCCAATGAAGCCAAAAATAAATAAATAAAAATAAGTAAACTTAAAAAAAAAAAAAACCTATGTTAGTGGTTTGGTTGCTTATTCTCCACCACCTCCCTCTAGATCCATTTCCTATCCTTTTCCAGCTGCTCTGTGCCACAGGGGCTGCAGGAATGGGTTGCACCAGTGGGCTGTCTTGCCTTCTGGCTTTGGTTGGGTCCAGCCAACGGCTGGCAGTGAATGGAAAGGGAGAGGCTGGAATATTCTATTGCAGAGAACAGCATGTGTTAGGTTGAGGAGTTTGGATTTAAAACTATACCTAGAGGGAAACTGAGAAGGCTTTTAGGTAGAGGAGGAAGAGGATCAAAAATCAAAGTGGCAAATTAAGACAATTTGGTGGCACTGGGCAGGCTCGCGGAAGGCTGAAGCCAGAAAGCACCACGGGAATGCTAGAATTACGGGAATGCTAGAATTACAATAATGAGGCCGAACTTGTATAGGTTGACCATGGGGGAGGAAAATCATAAAGAACTGATTTAAAAGACGCTTCTAAAGAAAATAGACTGGTCTTAGGGGGTGTAAGGAATTGAAGAGTAGCACTGCTAGTATATCATTTCCTGACTGTTGCCTTTCTAGTGTGACATCCCACTTGGATCTTTGCAGGGAGAACCTACCTAGTGGCTAATAAGGAGAACAGCTTCCTTTATCATCTTGTTACTAAAGCCAAACAATGTTTGTGTATTTTCTCTTTTGTTTGATTTCCAGGCTTTAGACTATTATAATTTCCTGAAAACATATACTTAAAATAACAATGACTAACTTTTTTTTCCTTAGTACTTACCTATTATCTCATTTAATATTTTTATTCCTAGTTGGCCTAAATGTTATTGCATAATCAGTTGAAAATCCTAATTGGGAGGCCGCCTGGAATAGAGAAGAATATGGGCAGGGAGGCAATCAGAGTTGGTGCCAAGCAAAGTGGGGCATCTATGTGTGTCTTTCCTCTTAAAGACTCTCCAGCTGCTCGTGTGCTGTCCTTTGGTAACTTCTTTATCCTCTGAATACTTTACTTGAAAATACGATTTCATCTGGGTGTAAAGTATGTGAAAATGTGGGAAGGAGAGAGAATTTAGTTATAATACTTTGAGATATATGGTAGATCTGGACTTCTTTGCCATTGGCGCTGCTTTCTCTTAGGCATTTACCAAGTTACTAGTTTTGGTCTAATAATTTAGCAATGGTCATTGTATCGACTAGTCACATCGAAAGTGATTTTAGATACTGTGTAATCTAATCTCTTCATTTTGCCCACAAGGAAACCAAAATTCAAATCCCCCCTCTTTATCCCTTGGTCTCCTCACACTGGAAATCTTTTACTTTCTGTGAATCAGCTCCATTCAATGCTATTGATATTTGGATAACTTGGAGGTGCCTGGCAAAATGTGATGACCCTCATCATGAGCCCTTGGTCTCTCCTCCAGCTCACTGGTGATTTCTTCATGTTGTCAGCTCCTATTCAGATTTTATATTTGCTTTTACTTCTGAGGGTGTTGATTTGGGTGAGGACTAGAGCACATTGGGGCTGGGTAAGGAGCAAGTGACCTTTGCTCAGCAGGGTTCAGTAGAAGAAATGGAGAAAGAGGTACACCTGTGACCTGTTGGGCAAAGAGGCAAGGTTGTATCTGGACAGGACCCTCCAAGTAGCAGAAATTCTGTAGGATTAACTCATTTTCAATAGAAAAACCCCTGTGGGACTGGAATGCTATTCTCTTCTCCATGGTTTTAGATTTTCCTCTTTGTATATTTCTTCATTCTCCAAATTTTCTGTCATGAATGTCTAACTTTGGTATCCAGAGAAATTAATTTTATTTGTATGTATCTATATCACAATGTCTAAAGGAAATAAAATGCTTGGGGGAAGCAGCTTTGAAAACTTTGTGGACAATTTTCAAGAAGATTGAAATGGAAGTCCTAAACAGCATTTCCTAAAGTGTTTTGTGGGAAGCAGCCTTGGAAAAAACGTTGCCTGGCCAAATACACTTGGAGCGATGTGGTTCAGCCTCTTCTTGGAGAATTATAATGCCCATTAAGGGCTCTGGAACTTTCTGCAGGAATAATGCAACAAAACACGAAATTCTGTTTCAATTCTTTTAACTCAGTGTTTCAAAACATATCTGACTTAAGACTACTTTTTGTGCCTTAATATACCAGCAAAACCAATATTTTTTGAAATACGCTTTGGGAGGGCACCCTTAAGAGAGTTCCACAGAATCTCTTTTCAAAGCCCCGTGGGTCTCAGAATAAGCCTTTTAGAGTCTGAGGCAACCAAATCATGATGTCTCTTCTTTCCTCTGCTGTTATCTGGGTGAACATCAGTTAAAGTGGATATTAGAGCTTGCCTTGAAGGGGACAAGAAGCCCTAAAACCACAAAGCTTGGAGTAGGAGGGGGAGTGTCTTAATGGGGGAAGGTCAGACTTCAGGCCTGTTGGCAGGGATACCCTTGCATCAGTGTAGCTGGAAGGGTCTCCCCTTCTCATTGGCCGCTAACTTCCTAAGTCACAGCCCAGGAGTCTGGTTGCAGCCACTTCCCCAGCCAGGAGGGGGCGCCTCTCTTCTCTGCTGGAGGCCCCAGGGAGGTGACATCTGCATGTATTGTACTGGGTCCATCCTATGTGTACAGCAGCCTTCTAGGCACCCTGGGGTGGCCAAAGGAGACAGCTTCACTCCTACCTTACAAAGCTAACAGTCTAAGTTGAGAAGATGAGGCACATCCGTATAAAGTGTCAGAAAATATAAGGCTATCATATTGTGCTTTGTCATGTGATACAGATTTTAAGGTGTTGTAGGCATGTAGAGAAGAAGCGGACATCAGTGAGCTTGGGGTGATTAGACAGACTCTCCCAGGATGTGGCAAGTAGGGACAGAGGAATGAATAGAATTTAAAAAGGTAGAGATGAGAGGGGAAGGCAATCATGCAGGGGAAAAGCCTGGAAGAAGCACATGATTTGTCCAGGGGCAGCATTACCACGTCCCATTAGGAAGCCCCAGGCCACTCTGAAAGGGGCTATACTCAGCAGAATTTTTCAATTAGATTCTAGGGGTGGCTGGAGGCCTGAGCACCTCCTCCATGCCTTCTTCCCTGGCCACCCTCGTCTCTTCTCTGCTGTGGCAGTTATGGTTGAGTAGCTGGTCCACACTTCACAGTTCTGGGCTTGCGTTTATGTCCTGTGAATGTATCTTGTTTCCTCGTTAGGCCTAAGAGCGTTTTGAAGGCGTGAGCACAATGGTCTTATTCTCTGTTTCCCCTTCCCCTCCTACCCGCTGGCCTAAAGCATGTCACACGATGCTCAGAACAGATCATGCACTTAGTAAATGTCTGTGGATGGATCTGCTGGATTCTGAATAAAACCTGTGGCTCAGACGCACATCTACGACCTCGTTACGTCATCAGTGAGTGCTGGTGTCCCCATTGCACCGGGGGTCGAACAGGGGATGGGGGCACCCCACACACTCCAAGGTGGTTAGAGAACCTCATCTGAAATCTCTCTTTTGAGGGCTAAGAGGCCTTTGCTGGCTCAATTCAGTGTAACAGTAAGCATTTGCTGAGTCCTAGCCTCAGTCTAGTTTGGTGTGTGTATGTGTGTGTGTAGCGGTGGGAGTGGAAGGGGAAGAATAAAGTGCAGAGACGGTGTGATGTCTTCCTACCCTCAAGAGGCTTACACTCTGGTAAGAAGAATCAGGGTCAGCACCATCACCTAGAAAGGAGCTGCCAGGCAGCCTTTAAGGGTGTAGGGGTAAGAGGTGCCCCTTCAGTTACGTGTACATGGTTACTTACTGTTCAAGAAAGATGGGTCGGGGGTCTCTTCTGTTGCTTTCTGCAGAGCCTCTTTTCTCATTGATGCTGACCAGCCTGCCAGCACCCTGGCCTTATCCCGCCTCTCCTCGTGCCCTGGGGCAATGACAGGAGGGTGCTGCAGCTTCTTGGCAATTCCAGCGCAGCCCCTGTACCTCCAGGCACAGTCCACCAGAGGGTGCAAAACAAATGAAACACCCTTCATCGTGGTCTATTCAGCTTATCAAACCCGAAATTGGACAGCCGAGGAGAGAACTTCGTTTCCGGGAATTTTCCACTTCTGAGTTCAGCCAGAAGGGTGTGAAAATGCACCCTTGAGACCCGAATAGAACATTTGGAGTAGATTTAGAAATTAAAAACGTGTGTGCGTGTGTGTGTGTGTAAAGAGGTCTTCTTTGTAGGCAGAAAGGAAGCACTTGCGTACACGTGGAGTCTGGGAGACCTCCTGCCCTCACCCCAGATATTCTTCCACCTCCTGGCTCAGTGCTAAACTTGCGCGCCACAGAATCGTAAAGGTGTTCAGGTATTAATACTCTAGGGAGGAGTAATAATACCTCATATTTAGAGCCTTGCATGTACTTGCATGTACTTTCATACCTATGATTTCATTACACCTTTATAACCCTTGAAGCTGGTGATGTTATTATAGTTGTTTTATGGATGAGGAAACCTAGGGTCAGAGATAGTAAGAGTCCTGAGGTTACACACTTGGTCAGTGATAGAGCTGCTATAGGTCAAATGGACATCTTCAAGGGTCAAATCTCTTGCTCTTTTTCACTCCACTGGGCTGAATTCTCTCTTTAAATGATTGGAATCCAATTTTTTTTAAAAAGTAGGTGGTGAGGGCTTCCCTGGTGGCGCAGTGGTTGACAGTCCGCCTGCCAATGCAGGGGACACGGGCTCGTGCCCCGGTCCGGGAGGATCCCACATGCCGCAGAGTGGCTGGGCCCGTGAGCCATGGCCGCTGGGCCTGCGCGTCTGGAGCGTGTGCTCCGCAATGGGAGAGGCCACAACAGTGAGAGGCCCGCGTGCCACAAAAAAAAAAAAAAAAAAAATCAAGTCGTAAACAAGAAATAATAGAAAATAAGCAAATGAAAGCTGTTTCCCTGTTAAATCAAGGTTTCACCAATATACCCCAATACAGCAGCCCGTGCCAACCGAGGAGACGTGGTTTCCATGCCCTTGCCTGACCTCCTCTCTGAGCTGCCTGTGCACTTGCCCTTCTGGGCCACATAGGCAGCATGTTGTGAGCCCATCATCATACCTGCTCTGCATCTCTCATTCTTGCCTTCCCCCCAGCCCCCGACAGAACCTGTGAGACAGTCACAGCCCTCAGAGCCTGCCAAGTGAGCACAGATCCTTGAGAATCATCTGTGCTAAATATATTAGTGAATGCTAATGAGTTAATGGGCTGCTTAGCTAAGATTTTATTTTATTCAAAGCATTATACACAATTTAAAACAAAGCAATATGGAGGTTTTAGGCACTGATGCCGGTCAGGTCTTCAAGGTTCCCAAGACTCCTCAGGATCTTGCACACCACACCGTTTGTCTGTGCAGTCAGCCCATGGAGTCAGCTTTGTAGCCTGCCCTTAGAAATGTTTTCTGTTAAGGGGTTATATCTAACCAGGCAGAGTCATTCCTATTTTCTCTCTTCTTTCCCACTTGAGTGCTCCTGGTCTAGTTAAGATTCCTAGGACATCCAACCAGGTTATTGCAATAATCTCCTATGGCCCATTTCACCTCCATCTTCCTTGTACTTCCATCCTAGAGGGTGACTGCTGGAAAATGTTTATTTATTTATTTATTTATTTATTTATTTTTGGCTGTCTTGGGTCTTTGTTGAGGTGCGTGGGCTTCTCATTGCAGTGGCTTCTCTTGCTGTGGAGCACGGGTTCTAGGTGTGTGAGCTTCAGTAGTTGTGGTGTGCGGGCTCAGTAGTTGTGGCGCACAGGCTTAGTTGCTCCGCGGCATGTGGGATCTTCCCGGACCAGGGCTTGAACCCCTGTCCCCTGCATTGGCAGGCAGGTTCTTAACCACTGCGCCACCAGGGAAGCCCCTGGAAGATGTTTTATACAACTTAGGTGGATCGTTTTACTTTTCTTCTTGAAAATCTTAAATACCTCCCCCTATTTCTTTTTTTTTTAACAATGGCTTTATTGAGATATAATTCACATACTATAAAATTTACCCATTTAAGCTGCATGAATCAATGGTTTTTAGTATATTCACAGAGTTTTGCTAGTATCACCACTGTAATGGACTGAATTGTGTACCCCTAAAACTCATATGTTGAAGTCCTAACCCTAGTACCTCAGAATGTGACTGTATTTAGAGATAGGGCCTTTAAAAGCTAAGTAGGATAAAATGAATTCATATGGATGAGCCCTAATCTGATATGACTTGTGTCCTTATAAGAGGAGGAAATTAGAACACAGACAACCCACAGACTGAGGGGCTAACACATGAGGACACAGAAGTCAAAGTGAGAGGCTTCGTAAGAAACCAAACTTGTTGACACCTTGATCTTGAACTTCCAGCCTCCAGACTGTGAGAAATAAATTTTTGTTGTTCAAGCCATCCAGTCTGTGTATTTTGGTTTTGTTGATTTTTTCCTATAGTTTTTCTATTCTCTACATCATTTATTTCCACTCATATTATTTCTTTCCTTCCTTTTGCTTTGAGCATAGTTTACTTCTATTTTCTCATTTCTTATATCAAAGGTTAAGTTACTGAATGGAGCTCTTACTGTTTAAAAAAATATGTATTTACAAACATAAATTTTATTCTAAGCACCCCTTTAGTTATATCCCATAAGTTGTGGTACATTTTATTTTTGTTTTCATTTGTCTCAAAGTTTTTGTTTCCCTGTGATTTCTGCCTTGACTCATTGGTTGTTTAGGAGTGTGTGTTTAATAGCCATATGTTTGTACAATTCCCAAATTCCCTGTTACTGGTTTCTAATTTCATTCCACTGTGGTCAGAGAACATACTTTGTATGATTTCAATACTTTTAAGTTTGTTGCCGCTTGTTTTATAGCCTATCATATGTTCTATTCTGGAGAATATCCTGTCTGTGCTTAAGAAGAAAGTGTATTCTGCTGTTGTTGGGTGGAGTGTTCTAAAGCTGTCTTTAGGTCTAGTCAGTTTATAGTGTGTCCACATTTTCTACACTCTTGTTGATCTTCTGTGTAGTTGTTTTAACCATTATTCAGACTGAGGTATTGAAGTCTCCAACTGTTATTGTTGAATTGCATATTTCTCCTTTAACTCTATCCATTTTTGCTTCATGTATTTTGGGGGCTCTGTTGTTAGATGCATATATAATTGTTATATATTCCTGATCACTTAAATCTTTTACAGTTATACAATATCCTTCTTTATTTCTAGTAACTTTTTTGTTTTAAAGTCTATTTTGTCTCAGAGGCATTATGTCTTATAGACACAAAACAGGCAATCTAGCTTTCTTAGAGTTGCAATTTGCATGATTTATTTTTTTCCATCCCTTTTCTTTCAAACTATTTGTATATTTGAATCAAAAGTGTCTCCTGTAAACAGCATACAGTTGGCACTTGTCTTCTTATCCATTCTACCAATCTTTGCCTTTTAATTGTATTAATTCATTCATGTTTAATGTTCTTATTGACATGGTTTGAATTATGTCTGCCATTTTGCTTTTGTTTTCTATATTTCTGTATTTGCATTGAATGGATATTTTCTAGTGTAACTTTGTAATAACTTTGATAATTTTTAAAACTATATTTTTTGAGCTAATCTCTCAGTGGTTACTCTAAGGCTTACAGTATATATATTAACTTATCAGAAAATATATTTTAAACAATCAGAATCAGATTTTTACTAACATAATTCCAATGAGATAGAGAAAATTTACTTATATATAGCTCTATTCCCCCTCTCACATTTTAGCTATTATTTTTATACATATCACATCTATAAATGTTACAAACCCAACTATACCTTATTGATAGTACTACTTTATATACTTTAGTCTTACATTTAAATAAGCTAAGACAGAAGGGTAAATACATATTTATAGCTTTTTTTGTTTTAAACATTTACCTTCTTATTTACCATTTCTGGTTTTAAAAATTTCTTCCTGTGCATTTGAGTTACCATCTTATGTCATTTCCTTACCTGAATATAGCTTTGTTTCTGCAAATATTCATCAAATGTGTTACATTTCTATATTTATTTTGTAGGCTCAACAATAAATTATATATATATATATATACATATATATATATACACATATGTATATAGTTTTATGCAATTGCTTTTAAAATCAGCTTTGAGGAGAAATAAAATTAGTCTTTTATAATTAACGATATGATAACCTTTACCGGCACCTTTTGTTTATACCTGTGGGTTTGAATCACTGTCTGGTGTCATTTCTTTTTTGCTTAAAGAACTTCCTTTATTATTTTTTGAAAGACAGGTCTGCTAACAATGAATTCTCTCAGTTTTTGTTATCTTGGAATGTCTTTATTTTGCCTTAATTTTTGAAAGAGTTTTTCTGTATGTAACATTTTGGTTGACTTTTTTAAACCAGCACTTTGAATTAGTTACCTGTTTATTTTTAAATATTTATTTATTTGGCTGCGCTGGGTCTTAGTTGCGGCACGCGGGAGCTTTTTTGCCACGTACGGGATCTTCCTTGCGATATGCAGGATCTTTTTAGTTGCAGCATGCAGGATCTTTAGTTACAGCATGTGAACTCTTAGTTGCATCATGTGGGATCTAGTTCCCTGACCAGAGATGGAACCTGGGTCCCCTGCATCGGGAGTGTGGAGTCTTAGCCACTAGACCACCAGGGAAGTCTCTAAACCAGCACTTTGAACATGTAATCTCACTGACTTCTGGCCTCTGTTGTTATTTTATGAGAAGTCAGCTGTTAATCTTACTGGGGTTTCTTTCCTTATACTGAATTACTATTCTATGCTCCTTTCAAAATTTTATCTTTGTCTTTCAACATTTGATTATGATGTTTTGGTATAGAACTCTTTGCATCTGTCCTACATTGAGTCCTTTGAGAATTTTGGATGGGTAGATTAATGTTCTTCATCAAATTTTTAAAATTTGCAGCAATGATTACTTAAAATTTTTTAATGCTCCTCTCTCTCTCCTCCTTTTCCAGTACTTCCATTTAGTGTATGTTTGAGTGCTTAAATATTGTCTCACATTTGTCAGAGGCTTTGATCATTTTAGTTCATTTTTTTATCACTCTGTTTTCAGATTGCATAATCTCCATAGATCTATTTTAAAGTTAGCTGATTCTTCCTTCTGCCAGCTTAAATCTACTGTTTAGCTCTGCTAGAAAAATGTTCATTTCTGTTATTGTAATTTTCAACTCTAGCATTTCCACTGGGTTATTTTAAAAATAATTTGTATCTCATATTGATATTCTCTATCATTGTTCCTTTCTTTAATTTTTTAGGTATGGCTTTCTTTAGTTCTTTGAACATATGTGCAGTTGACCTTTGAACAATGTAGGCGTTAGGGGTGCCAACCTCCCGCATGGTCAAAATTCTGTGTATAACTTTTGACTCTCCCAAAACTTAATTATTATTAGTTGAATGGAAGCCTTACTGAAACATAATCAATTAACATATTTTAATGTTATACACGTATATGTATATCTATAAAATATATCTACATGTATTTTATGCATTTATGACATACCTTTCTTTTAATTTTTTGGTATTTCTAGGCTATGTGGTTCATCTGTGAGTTTTTTCAAACTTTTGAAAATCTTAACATTTTTCCAGTTTATTTACTGAAAAAAAATCCCATATAACCAGACCCATGCTGTTCATATCTGTGCTGCTCAAGGGTCAACTCTACTGGCTGTTAAGTTAGTAACAGTCAGTCCCTATCCTAAGTACTTTCTGTTGCTTGCTTTTTTTCTATGTATGGGTCACACCACTGTTTCTTTGCATGTCTCATAAATTTTCTGTTTAAAGCTGACATTTTCTATAATACACTGTAGCATTTCTGGATGCTCATCTCCTATCCTGAAATGTGAAAATGGGCGGTAAAAAGAATATACTGTTTGATATGACTTCTAACCTATTTCCTGGTCTCAATTTTCTCAGAAAAGATTCATAGTAGATGTTAAAGACAAACTGAAGAAAGAGAAATAGAGAGGTATCCAGGAAAGAAAAGATTGAGAAGAGGTATAAACATTCTCTATCCTAGAGGATAAGATAGATACCTTTTTCCTACCTCCCCAGGTTGAATATTATGGGATGGATGGGGTAAGAGGACAGCTGGAAGGAGAGCCAAAGCAAAGAGAAATAGCTTCTCTATATACTCTTTTTGAGAGAGTAATGTTTTGATTTTACACTGATCTACTTTAAAAAAAAAAAAAGGCTTATGAACTCTGTGCTTTTGGAAAACAAGTGAGAGTAGGACAAATCCAAAGGAGAAAAAAGGAGAGATGACTATTTAACATTGTCTTTGAAAATGAGAGATGAGCCCTTTGAGTTTTCTGTCTAAATCATGTAGTGTATGTGGCTAGAAGAGAAACAAAGGCACTTTTTAAGGAGTAAAATCTCAAATAATTAGAAAGAGTTTGAATTTGCCTGGATTGTGTCCCTGTGTTGTTATGGTCTGCCAACCTCTTTTCCCTTATTTCCTAGTAACATCACCCCCTTTAATTTGGGGGGAACATCTCTTCCTCCGTTTCTCATTCAAGAGGAACAGTTGATTCCAGTACTTAACCCCCTATCCTTCAGTTCTTCCTCCACATTCTGTGAACTTTACCGTATTCATGTGATAAATATCTTTTCCCCTTCCTTAGGTCAGTCAAAGTTTGTTTCTGTTGATTGCAATAAAAGAATCCCTCAACACCCAGACCCATGTGGTAGATGTGTGTCTAGAACTTTATTGAAGTTGATGAGATCCCGTAACACATGATAATATTACTAGCCAAATAACACTGATAACAAAGCAAACATCTATTTCAAATTCAAAGACAGTAAAAAAGAGAATGATTATAAAATGAAGACTTTGTTTAAGAGAGCTTGATACTACTGATCCTTGAAATGCTAGTCCAGAGGAAATATTGAAAGCGTAGTTGGATGCCAGAATGACTAAATTCAGAATTTGAACAGGGGACTGGAAGGAACCTGGAAAAAGGCCAAGCTATTGCTTTGAACTACTTTAAAGAGGAAAACAAAGAGCTAACTGTAATGCAGAAACTAGTATGAGAAAATCCTGCACACACCACCAAAGCAAGTTCTGTGCCCTGGCTGCTTCCTCCTTAAGCCCTACCCCTCTGGGACTTCTGTGCATGAGCTGCACTCCGCCTGTTAGAGCACCTGGTCTGCCAGCTAGAGCACTTCCTCCTGGAGGGGCCGTAGCTGCTGCTGCTGCGAGTGCAGCGTTGTTGGCAGGTTCCCTAGGGCTCCCCCCTCCCCAGGGGTCATCTGTCACCCATCTTCCTTGCTGAGCCTCCGTCTCACCACTACCTTTGTCCTCTGTTCTCTGTGCTGGGCCCTCTGATGACCTCACGCCCAGCCTCTTGTATTAGTGTCCCCTTTCTGTGCTGCCCCTGCTCTAGTCTCTTCCAGACATGGCAGGACCCTGTCTTCCCTTCGGGTAGAAAAGGTAAATTCTTCAACACCTCTTTCCACGACCCTCCCTCCAGACAAAAGCAAACACACTGACCCTGGCTCATAAACATGAGCTCTGTTGGTTAGCTGTCAGTGCTCCCCAGGGCTCAGAAAACAAAGGATCTCTGGGTCAACAACAGGTTCCAATTCCATAAAATCAGGCTTTCACCTTGCTCCTTCCCCAGGAGGAGAACGGACAGACTGAGCCGTCTGACCCTCCAGGCAGAAGCACTGGAAGCCATCCTGTACTCTTCTTGATTCCCAGGTTTCTCCACGGGGGATTACAATCAACTTCTTATGCCTATAGCTCTATGAGGTCCCATCACAGCTAACGCGCCTGCTCTCTTCTTCATCTTCTTTCCCCATTCATTTTACCCCAACAGTCCCATCTGTCTTTAGGGGGAAAATCCTGCTTACTCCTTCAGTTACCTTGCTTTATGGCTCCAGCAGCCCCGCCTCTCCCCGCTTCTCCCCACCAGACACACGCAGTTTCCTGAAGTCACATCATCATGGACTTTCTCATTAGGAGCGATTTTAGACCATCAGCCTTTCAGGTGAGAGTATATTTTTGGGAATTTCACAAGTTGAGAAAATGCATGGACCTTTCTGTGCAGAGCAAGTTTGACACATCGCCAACAAATACATCTATCTCAGCAGGCTCCTTCCACACGAAAGGTAGGTGCGTGTGCCAATGTGTGGGCGACTCACATCACCCCTCCTCTGGACATCTAGTGTTTGAGCATTGGAGAATGGTAAACTTTACTCTTCTTCTGTTTTTCGGAGACATTCATTGACTTGCACTCGATGGTCTGTGCACTTCACAAGTTCTTTAGAGAAAAGGGGAAGGAGAGAAAGTTCACACAAGTATGAGAGAATTGAGAGAGGCATTTCAGGTGTTGGGAAATGAATCCTAGTCCTTTGTTTCTTTACTTTTTTTTTTTTTTTTTTGCGATATGCGGGCCTCTCACTGTTGTGGCCTCCCCCGTTGCGGAGCACAGGCTCCGGACGCGCAGGCTCAGCAGCCATGGCTCACGGGCCCAGCCGCTCCGCGGTATATGGGATCCTCCCAGACCGGGGCACGAACCCGTATCCCCTGCATCGGCAGGCGGACTCTCAACCACTTGCGCCACCAGGGAGGCCCTGTTTCTTTACTTTTAAACAAAGATTAAATTCAAGAAAATGGGGGCAAAGATGACAATGGAAGATGGACAAAATATGGCAGGTTTTAAGAAAGCATTTTTAACACTGTAAGGCTGAATAAAAGGTTCTAAGGAAACATAGTACCTTTTTGATAGTATGGGGAAGATTAAAAGAAATAAACCTTGAAAAAGCAGCATTTCTTAAAAGATGTTTTTTATCAGAATTAATGACACATTTATCTCACATAAAACAAACAAAATCCTGATTGGAAAGATTCAAAATACTTCAGATTGAGGTTCAGTGGGTAGTTATTGAAAGCTTATTACATGTAAAGATTTATATCTGAGGCTTTCATGTATGTAATCTCATTGAACACCGAAAGTAATCTTATAAAATTGTCATCATTCTTCCCATTTTACACATGAGAAAACTGAAGCTTGAGCCAATTAAATTATTTCCCTAGAGTCAAAGCGAGAGTCAGATGAAATTCTTTCCTCCCACCTCCTCCCCAGCTTTACTGAGGTATAATTGACAAGTATAATTGTAAGATATTTAAAGTGCACAATGTGATGATTTGATGTACATATACATCGTGAAGGATACTCCCATCGAGTTATTTAACACATCCATCACCTCACATATTTACATTATTATTTGTATTATTTTTGGTGAGAACATTTAAGTTCTACTCTCAGTAAATTTCAGTTACAAATACAATACAGTGTTTTCCACTATAGTCACATTAGATCCCCAGATCTTGTAACTGAAATGTGTACCATTTTATCAATCTCTCCTTTATTTCTCCCAGCTCCTGGCCCCTGACCATCACTTTTCTACTGTTTCTATGAGTTGGACTTTTTTTTTTTTTTTTAAGATTCCACCTATAAGTGATACCATCTTCCTAATGTTCTTGAACTGTTGCAAAACCAGTACAATTACTGAGACCTAACAGAAGCCAAAGGAAATGACGGACAATGAGAAATGAGCAGAACCCTTTCTCCAGCCAGGAGGAGAACTTGCAGGCAGGCAGTTATCCTGTTGCCTAGTGGAAGACAGAAATTTTCTCCAGGGATGATGCAGAGCCCTCAACTACCAAAGCCGGGGTTTCAGAGGGGCTCCTAATCCAGGCCTGAGTTCATAAAGATCCATCAGGCAGAAGCGAGGGCACTGGGAGAAGGGCACATGCCTACCACCTCGCAGAGGACTGTATTCACAACTGTTGGAAATGTGACAGGTCTATGAAAAACAGGGGAACTCAGTCTCATAAATTGTCATGAATCTTTTGAGCCACTGTTAAAGGCGCACATTTTTCATCATGGTAGGAAATGAAAGCAAAGTACAACTATGAACACTTGTAGAACTCGTGCTTCAATTGCAGGAGGGTTTGGCCTACCCATAGCCCAAGATGATGTGTTCAGCTCACCCTGACTGGTAGGCAGGGGTCTTACTCCTTTTGAGTGGTCTAGTAAAATTACCTTTTGGAGAGATGCCCACACCCTACTCCTTACCATGTTAAACTACTCTGCATGCAATCCTGCCCTGAACCAAACATTTTATTCATGCTCTGCTCATGCCCCTCTTGGGCGTCTGTGGGGCTGAATCCCTTTATTTCAAAATGAGAGACACTGTTTTAAAACAATTCTCTTACAGAACGCAGGCAGCCTGATATCTCAAGTAAGAGTAAAAATAACTGATGCTCAAGCTTTTTTGGGGGGCTTATTTGGAGGTTTGGGTAGAACCAAGGAAGAATCATGGTGGTGGTTTAGTATAAGAGAACTCTACCAGCCTAGGCGTCAGAAGCCCTTGATGCCAGGTCTGGCATTCAAGGTTAAGGGGTGATTTTATTTTTTATTTTTATTAAAAAAATCTTTTATTGAAGTATAAAAGTATAAAATAAAAGTATAAACTATTGCTGTGCAATATTGTATGTTACAGGGGTACAATATAGTGATTCAAAATTTTTAAGGGTTAAGCTCCATTTATAGTTATACAATATTGGCTATATTCCCTGTGTTGTACAATATACCCTTGTAGCTTATTCTATACAGAATAGTTTGTACCTTCTAATCCCCTACCCTTTTCTTGCCCCTCCCCGCTTACCTCTCCCTACTGGTAACCACTGGTTTGTTCTCTATATCCATGAGCCTGTTTCTTTTTTGTTATATTCACTAGTTTCTTGTATTTTTTAGATTCCACATATAAGTGAAATCACACAGTATTTGTCTTTCTCTGTCTGACATTTCACTTAGCACAATGCCCTCCAAGTCCATCCATGTTGCTGCAAATGGCAAAATTTCGTTCTTTTTTATGGCTGAGTAGTATTCCATTGTATATAATACCACATATTCTTTACTCATTCATCTGTCGATGGACACTGAGTTTGCTTCTGTGTCTTGGTTATTGTAAATAGTGCTGCTATGAACATAGGGGTGCATGTATCTTTTTGAATTAGTGTTTTGGGGGTTTTTTCGGATATATATATACTCAGGAGTAAAGTTGCCGGGTGATAAGGTCATTCTAGTTTTAGTTTTTTGAGAAATCTCCATACTGTTTTCCACAGTGCTTGTACCAATTTACATTCCCACCAACAGTGTACAAGGGTTCTAAGGGGTGATTTTAAATGAGAGGCTTCTATAAAGTAGGTCTGTTCTATAGTATTTAATGAGGACATAGGTAAGATAAAGTATCTGAAAGCATTAGGTATGGTTCCTGGAACATAAAGACCTGAAGACATTGGTGAACTGAAGATGGGCTTGGAAGTGGCAGAAAGGGAGAAACAGGCTGAAGGGGAAGCTAGATATTTGAAGACCCATTCTCCTGCTTGGTGGGTTTTTCAAGGGTAACCTCAAGGGGACTCAGAGGTAGAGGTTCTCAATATGTGCTCGTTTCCTTCCTGTTCTTTTCTCAGTGGAGTGGGCTTGATGGCCATGGATGATATTGATTGCTCCAATGACACAAATGCTTCAGTTTTTCCAAGTGAAAAACAGGGTAAAAACTGGTTCCTTGCCCAAGTCCACCTGATAATGAAAGAGGACTATGTTGTTTCCTTTCCAGGTGTGTGGGCTTTCCCCCCAGCCCCCTGGAATACTGCAGAGTACACTAGTCTAATTGTCACAAATACAGACATGAAAATGAGGTCGCTCTTGAGATAGCCAAAGTGAAATTTTGAACATCTGGGAACATCAGATCAACAGCTATCTCTGGCTCAACTGCCACTTTTCCTTCTTTGGGATGATCCAGAGGAAGAGAATTGAGTTGTTGAGGAAGGGAATTGCTCAATTGCAAATTCCTTTGATATCAGGCTGGTGGGTAGAGTTTTAGAGAAGGAGAGCTTTTGTTTTGTTTTTATTTGTTCCTATGACATTACTCTGGAAAGTTTAGATTGCTGAGACCATGAATAATTGACTTTTGAGACATTCATTGGTTTTATGATTATAGGCGAGCTCTTGGACTTTAAGTTTGGCTGGGCAAGAGTGTGCAAGAAGAGGCAGTATTGATTCTAGAATTTCTACATTGGAGAGGCCTTGGGTAGCAATCTGCTTGCAAGTATGGGTCGGGGTAGGACACAGTGTGGTGAGCTGGGTCAGGGGTTTGTTGGGTGTAGTAGGTACACTGCTTTTAGAGAATATACTGCCCTGGGGTGGGTTGGAGAGCATGCTGGTTCTGATTATGGGAGAGGGCACCTCCATGGTATCAACTCTTAAGAGGAGATGAGTTGGAGAAGCCAGGGCAGTTGCTCATTGAAGTATAATGGACAGTACTTGACCGAGGAAGTTGGTTCATAGATCTGAATTCCAGCCCTGGCTCTGCTAACAGTCTCATTGTAGGCAAATCAGACTCTCCTCTTTTTAGGTATTAGGTTAGTTATGTTTAAAATGAGGGAAGTCATCTAGATCAGCACAGTCATGTAGAAATACAATGTGAGAAACATATGGATTTAAAAAATTTCTAGCAACCACATTTTAAGAAGTCCAAAGAAACAAGTAAAATGATAATGGTCTGTTCAACCCCATATATCTAAATTATTACCATTTCAACAGGTAATCAGTGTAAAATTTACAAATGAGATATTTTACATCCCTTTTTGTATTAACTCTGCAAAGACCAGTGCGTACTTGACATAGCACATCTCAACTGGACCAACACATTTGAAGTGCTCTGTGGTCCCACGTGGTCAGTGGCTGCCATATTGGACAGCACGAATCAGGATGATGTCTGAAGGCACTTCCAGCTCTAACATTCTATGATTCCATGACAGGCCATCCGTGGACTGCTTTGCCTTTTTCTTAGTCATCCTTCTTCTTCTGGGTTCTCAAGTTTCAAGGACCCCTGTGTCAATGTGAGTACAGGAAGAAATAATTTGTGACTAGACCCTCCTGTCCCAGATAGGCTAGAGACCTCCCAGGAATAAAGCAATTAACTCCCCTACTTACCTTGGGAAATTGCCTTGAGATCCCGTGTGAAAGGAGATGATACATACAAGTACAAAGTAATTAGTCTGTGAGCATGTCTTCTTACACAGTCACCTACCTAAGTGCAGTCTGCCATGCATATTCCTGCCCGAAGCCTCAGGAAGCCTAATTAACTATCTCCTGTAAAGTGCAGGAGATGCTCCAGATGAAAGGTGGCCAGTGGGAGCCAGACTTCATCCAGAGGAACATTTGAACGTATACCCATCCCCAGGCTGCACCATTACAAACCCGGACAGAAGTCAGTCACTTTCTGCAGGTAGCAGCTCTTCTGCCTGGGGAAAGATGTAATGGGAGTGTTAAGGCCTCACCAGATGACCCATTAAAAGAAAAAAAAAAAAAAGAAACACCCCCAGACTTTTGCTCCAGCGACCTTGCTTTGTCATAGATTCCAAGAAGCAGATCCCATTTCCCCTAAATTGCACACTTATTGCCTAACTGACTGCTCTTCTCCTAAAGCTGAAGTCACTTCAGATAGTAAATGCTTTGAATACAGTTTTTCTCATTTTCTTTCTGCTAAGTTGAGTTGGTGTTCAAGGCAAATGTGAAGAAAGTGGGGTTTATCTCCAGCACATGTGTATTTTCTCTTCGCCCGTTGCTCTTCCTAAGGACCCAGCCATCTAGCAGCCCACCCAAGCCCTTGCTTCTGTTCCTCATCCCCTCCTGCACTGCCATCTCCAAACCAGGCCCTGGACTCATTTACTCCCCTCTCATCTTTTTTTTTTTTTAAAGTCTTTTTTGAATTTATTACAATATTGCTTCTGTTTTATGTTTTGGTTTCTTTGGCCCCAAGGCTTGTGGGATCTTAGCTCCCCGACCAGGGATTGAACCCACACCCCCTGCATTGGAAGGCGAAGTCTTAACCACTGGACCACCAGGGAAGTCCCTTACTTGCCTCTCATCTTTACGACTGCTTTCTCCCCATCGGCATCTCATAACGATTTTACCACATTCATTCTCCCAGATGTGAAGCCTCAGTGGTTTGTCTCATTTGCTCCTTCCTGCATCATCCGTTCATTAACTCAGCATCTGTGTGTACCAGTCGGTGTGCTTGGTAGGCAATGAACCAGGCTTCAGAGGTAAATTGTGCCCCTTTTGATGTTTCATTTTTTCTGTCTGTCCTGCACATTCTGATGTTCCCCTGGTTTCCAGCCTCCTCATTCATTCACAGAATGTTCTCCTCATTTCATGTGCTCTCCTGAGGCCCGCTGCCCTTGGCAGTGAATGTTGTGAACTGTGCAACTCCAGGGAATAGTGGAATGGAGTTGAGTTCTACAACAGTTGGTCCTGCTTTTCCTGAGAAGTCTCAGCTCTGCCAAGGACCTCCAAATCTGTATCTCCAGGCCTCTTCTCACTCTCTAACCCTAGGCCTAGATTTACTTTTCTCCCCCTTTTTTAAAAAATTGAGTTAACACATACCTAACCAGTGTGCTGAAGGTGCTATCTTAGATTAAGACACTTTAACAAAAAACCCACAGACTGGGTGGCTTAAAAAACAGACATTTAGGGCTTCCCTGGTGGCGCAGTGGTTGAGAGTCTGCCTGCCGATGCAGGGGACGCGGGTTCGTGCCCCGGTCCAGGAAGATCCCACATGCTGCGGAGCGGCTGGGCCCATGAGCCATGGCCACTGAGCCTTCCCATCCAGAGCCTGTGCTCCACAACGGGAGAGGCCACAACAGTGAGAGGCCCGCGTACCACAAAAACAAACAAACAAACAAACAAAAAAAAGACATTTACTCTCCTAGTTCTGGAAGCTGGGAAGCCCAAGAGCAAGGTGCTGTTGGTTGCTGATGAAGACCCTTTTCCTGGTTTTTAGATTGTGTTCTTGTACTCTCACATGGGGGAGAGGGAAAGAAAGAGAGAGGAGGGGGGGTGGAGGGGAGGGAGAGGGCATGCCTCTTCTTATAAGGGCACTAATCCTATTGTGAGGGCTCCACCCTCATGACCTAATCACCTCTCAAAGGCCCCCACCTCCAAATATAATCACATTGAGAATTAGAGTTTCAACATATGTATTTTGAGGGGGCACAGCCATTCAGTCCTTAACAGGTGCTCATCTTAAGTGTACAGTTGCTGTGTTTCTACATATGTGTGTTCTCTATCTGGTTCAAAATATAAAATCAGTCCAGCTTCCTAGAAGTTTCCTTCATTCTCCTCTTCAGTCAGGCAGGACCATCCTCTGGAAGGAACCATTTTAAAAACTTTTTGACCATAGATCAGTTTTGCTTGTCCTTCAACTTCAGATACATAGAATAGAGTGTGTATACTTTTTTGGTCTGGCTTCTTTCATGAAACACAGTATCTGAGAGATTTAGCCTTGCTATTGCCTATATCAACATTCAGGCCCGTATTTCTAGTAGTATATCTATCTACCTATATACCCTGCTGAGAAATCCAATGCTATATATCCATAACCAAACAGATTATTTCTATATTTTGAAATCTGATGGAGGGTCACCCTATCATCAAAAGAATTTATACTGACCTGAAATAATAGTTAACATGTCAAAGAGATAGTGTACATAAAACACTTAGCAAAATTCTCAAGTAGTTAATGTCAAAAAAGTTATTCAGAGTTGAGGGAGGAGTGTCATTCTCATGGGTCCACATTAATCTTAGCTGCTTACTTTCTGTTCGTGGAAAGTGGACTCTGAGCCATCTGGTGGTCATGTTTTTATCTTAAATAAAATTTTAGTCTTTGATAGGACTAAATAAAATGATTTTTTGCTCTGGGAATTTAGCAATACGTTGGGGTCTACTGATTTGTACATTTGAATGGGAGTTAATTTCTTAGGATATACTATCAGGTTTGGAAGTGACTTAATTGACAATTCAGTGTTAGAAAAACAGTCTAGATGTTTTGTTACCTTTCAGCATAGAGTGACACTTTTTTTTTTTTTTTTTTTTTTGCGGTATGCGGGCCTCTCACTGTTGTGGCCTCCCCCGTTGCGGGGCACAGGCTCCGGACGCGCAGGCTCAGCGGCCATGGCTCACGGGCCCAGCCGCTCCGCGGCATATGGGATCCTCCCAGACCGGGGCACGAACCCGTATCCCCTGCATCGGCAGGCGGACTCTCAACCACTTGCGCCACCAGGGAGGCCCGAGTGACACTTTTAATCACAGAGCGAATCTTAATACAAATAAATTAAAAAATCAATATAAAATATTAACACCCTTATAGGCAGCCTCCATTCCAAGTAAACATTCTAGTAAATATCAGATTAGCTCTATTGCTAGAATGGTGAGTTATTCACTTTGCATAACCTTAAGCTTTAGACATACGTGAATCTATGGTCCTTACTGACGTTCTACCAAACATTATAAATATCTAGACAAAGGAAAGAAGGAAACAAAATTCCAATTCTGGGAATTTGGAGTAGAGAGTCAGGGAATCTCCCACTATGGAACAAATACTAGGATCTAAGAAAGCAGATGAACAGCAGATGTCCGGAGTCAGGAAAGAGTTGGGAGTTACTAGAAATTCTACAAAGGAAAAGTTAACCTCTGAACAGGAATCAAAGTTTCACAAATCTCTGATGCTGTAGCTTTAGTCATTGCGACGCTCCTACTGTAATACACACCTAACATGCCATATCATTGGCAAAATTCTAACCCCTTCCACACCGAACACTCAATGCAGCCTAATGTGAAACTTTGGTCGTCATAACACACTTTAAAAATAGAAACGATAGGGAAATAAGATTTACTTTATACAGATATACTTCTCAGCTCATTCTGTGGTCGTGGATTTATTCTATAATATAATGGATTCTTTAGTGAAAGGAAAACATTCGTCATTTTTTCCCCCCAAAGTCTCCTCCTTCTCAATCTCTTTGTGTAAGTGCAGTAAAGAGGATATAGGAGCGACGTCATGATGGAAATGGAGAGTCTTCTGGTGGCCACGTGCGTCTGTTGGCTACTGAGAAGTTGGGTCAGCAACAGACCAGCTGAAAGGGTAGCCACAATCGGCGGGGTGGGGGTAGGGCTCCTTCTGAGCGAGGCTGTGGGGACCCTCATGTCAGAGACAGAGCTCCCTCCCAGCAAGGCCGTGACAAAGTGTGGGGTTAGCAATTGCCCTCACCTCTCTGTCCCTTTGTTCCCCTCTCTGAGTTGACGATACTAATGGCGTTCATTGAATAGTTATTATACTGACTCAGCATAGGATATTGTGTTAGGTATAGAGCAGCGCAGATATGAGAAACACACAGAAACTCCTGCATTATTGCTGCTCCTTCTTTACCATGAAGATGACCTATGTCATGAGAAGAGCTGTTGGCTTGGAGATGGAAGAACCAGACATAAGAACTTTGGGTCATGGCTTTGTGGGCAAAGGTCAAGGAGAAAGAATGTGTGATGGGAGAAACACAGTATGGTGTAATCCTAGAAGTGTGACTAGTAAATCAGGGTTGAAATCTCACTTTTCTGCCTTCCTTGTGTGTGACCGTGGACAAGTTACTCTACTCTTGGAACTTCTTTGTAGAATGGAGATGATAGGACCTTCTCAGGGCTGAGGTGAGGATCAATGAGGTAACAGGGGAAAGGTGGAGGAGAGGAAAGAAAGTGTTAACAATGTTTCTTGATCCATCTATTCAGCAACTACTCTTTCGGTGATTCCTTTTTTCACTTACTAGGTGCTAGGGCCCAGTGATCTAGCAGAAAGCAGGACAGCCCTTGCAGCATGGAGAAGGTCAGGTCTGTGGCAGCACACATTAGGGTGAAACACAGCTCTTCTGGGGCTTGGATTGCAGCTTGGGGCCAGATCTGTGCTGGATGGCAGGTTAGGAAACATGGGCCATACCAAGAGTTATCTTCACTTGATTCACTTAAGTTGGCATATGTATTTCATCATATATTTGCTTTACCGTCAAGAGTATTCTGGGGGTGAGTGGTATAAAACAGGGATGGAGGGAATAACTAATATGTCAGTTTGTGGATATCTGTTTAGTTAGCCCAGATACTCCTACAAGACGGTCATTTGTCTTCAGGGAAGTTCATCTCTGAATTAAACCGCCAGTGTGCAGAGAAGCCTTATTTTGCACAGCAATTGGTTTCCTAAGAAGTAACATGTAAAAAAAAAAAAAAAGAACCTTATTAAACCCACTGGGGCAGTTGTGGATTATATATGCTTAGGTAGTTCTAAACATAGATAAGTAATCAGTCCCTAATTTTATTAATCTTGTAAAGTTGGATGACTGAGTCTTGGCTTTTCTCAAAATGAGAGATATCCTTATATTTAGTAACAAAAATGAACAGCCACCACGTGGGCTTCCTGGGGGCAGTTAAGAGCAGGTTATTCAGCTCCTGCTTTAGATAAACAGTGGATAAGAATGTCAAGTCTCTAACCACCCCTCCCCCCCTTTTCCGGCTCCACACACACTCCCCCCAGCTCTCCCAGATGTTTCAGATTCCAAGAATGTTTGCATTGATTAAACATTCTATTTTTTACTTATTTCCCCATCCCAGACCTTGAAAATGTTATCTTTACTTTATTGCTGGAGATCACGGCTATTTCTGGAAGCTGTGGGGTTCAGGGGAAAAAATCACATTTTGTGCTCTTCTCTCCCCTGTTTTTTTTTTTTTTTTCTTTTGTACAGGTGGGAGCTAACATGGCTTCAAGGGCAGCTCTTGTAGGAGGAGAGACTAAAGTCCATCAGTGAAGGATTCTGCTGGACTGTTCCCTGAGCAATAGATAAAGGAGCGTCCAGGGTCTTGTTATGTACCAATGATTAAGGCATCTTCTCTAGAACCCCGCAGTCTTGCCTTAGTAGTTTGAGTATGGATGAATCTCTGTATGTGTGTGTGTGTGGAGGGGTGGGTCGGGTTATATAGGGGAGGGTGAGGATAGTCATATCCCCATATCCTGGGGAAGGAAGTCAAGGACAGCAAGGCTGAGCGACTGCACTTTGGAAAATAAGTCACAATCTCTGGGGTTGGCCTGTCAGTCATCCAGCAGTCTAATTTTAACTCTAATTCACTTCAGTGATTTGGTACCTAGGTCACTGCCTTCAAGCTATGCCTGGGCCAGTGATCAGAGGCAGCCACAGGATAAAATACAATACATTGGGGACTTCAAGTCAGGAGCCTTGGAATAACACTGGATACTGCCACTTCTACCGCGATAGCCTTGGGCAAGTCAGTCAACCCTTCTGAACCCCAGTATCTTTATCTACTAAAACAGGGGTGACAACATCTGCCTTATAGGATTGGCATTTCAGTGTTATTGTAAGAATGAAAGGGAATAATGTATGAGGAGATTCCAATCCAGTGTTTGGCACACAGTAGGTGATTTGAACTTTCAGGAATTTTGAAGTGAATAGGGTGCCCTTTTCTGGGAAGATCCCTTCCTGGGGACTTCTATGCTCCAAAATCTCTTTGAAATGATCTTCACTTGTCTAACAGTAAAAGTGATTTGGAGAATTCTGGGTCCAGTCTCTATCAAAAGGGACTTTTTTTTTTTTTTTTTCTTTTTTTTGCGGTACGCGGGCCTCTCACTGTTGTGGCCTCTCCTGCTGCGGAGCACAGGCTCCGGACGCACAGGCTCAGCGGCCATGGCTCACGGGCCCAGCCGCTCCACGGCACGTGGGATCTTCCCAGACCGGGGCACGAACCCGTGTCCCCTGCATCGGCAGGCGGACTCTCAACCACTGCGCCACCAGGGAAGCCCAAAAGGGACATTTTTATTCATATTTCATCAGCGGCTGTTCTTTGTAAAGTTTTCCTCACTTGCTATTGTGTGAAATAGGGGGCTTTTGCCGAGACTGAGGGGGTTATGGTTTTGGGAATGATGGGGAGGCTTTCTTTCCTCCAGTCTGGAGCTTTAGTTGGGGTCCATGGAATTGCCTAGGGAAGGTGCCAATGCTCAGGCCCACGACAGATCTGTTGCATCAGAAAATCTAAGGGTGGTGCCTGGAAATCTGCATTAAAAAATCAAGTCCCCTTGATGGGTCTTGCACACAGAAAAACTGAAAGCCACTGCTTTAAACTGTTATTTTGATTTGTGTGGCTGGAAATCAGGGAAGGAAAGTTGGCCCAGCTTAGGGTGAGAGGTGGGAAGTCAAGGTAGGAATAACCAAAGACCAGTTCTGCTGCCTTCATTGATCTGAGGCACAGTTCCCTGCCTCATCAGAGAACATCATGTTCTATGGAGGGAGAGGAGGACTGATTCCCAAGCACTTGAGTCTGGAGTGAATCAATAAATTAACTCACATTTTTAAAAAATTGATTTATTTTATTTATTTTTGTTCTTGGCTGTGTTAGGTCTTCGTTGCTGCATGTGGGCTTTCTCTAGTTGTGGTGAGCAGGGGCTACTGTTTGCTGCGGTGTGCAGGCTTCTCATTGCAGTGGCTTCTCTTGTTGCGGAGCACGGGCTCTAGGCATGTGGGCTTCAGTAGTTGTGGCTCGTGGGCTCTAGAGCGCAGGCTCAGTAGTTGTAGCACACGGGCTTAGTTGCTCTGCTGCATGTGGGATCTTCCCGGACCAGGGCTCAAACCCGAGTCCCCTGCATTGGCAGGAGGATTCTTAACCACTGCACCACCGGGGAAGCCCCTAACTTGCATTTTCTTCCCCCTGGAGTTTTGGTTTTGCACAAGGTTCTGACAGAGCTCTGTGTTGTGCTTATGGATACATGATCGGAGGCTTAGAAAATGTACTTTGACCATGGATTTGGGCCGGTGGGAACTTTTTTTCCTCTCCAGTAACCTTTCTGAGCCTAAATCACATATTTGCTGGCAGCATTAGAAACAGGCATGAATTAAGTTATTGCATTTCCTCAATTTAACTCTGTCTTTGTACTACTCAGCCCACAGGAATAGGAATATGTTTTCTTCCCAGTGACACATCTGTGGTTTCTCCTCTTACCTTCCACCCAAACAAACTTCAAGAAAGGGAAGAGAGCTTTAATACCAAGCACAGGAGGTTTCAGATAATTCAGCAGGTTGTTGTGGAGTTCTCGGAATGGAGCAGAAAGCTCAGAATAGATATCAGCAAAAAAGAGGAAATGGTGAAAAAGAACTTACTTTAAAATGGCAAGACCCTCCTTTTATTGCCACAATTGAGTCACGTGAATTTTGGGTCTCTGCCATGGAGAGGGGTGTTCCCTTGGATTGATTCATGTTCTTTGTTTCCTCCTTGAAGAGAAAAAAGGAAAAAAAAAAAGGAAACTACTCTGCCGATCTGAGTAATTCCAGCCATCAAAGTAGTGAGGACTCATTGATCTCAGGTTCACGCAGAAATCTCAGTGAAATAAGGCAGGGCTTAGAGATTCTGTTGCTGTGAAAATTCATTCACTCAACAAACGTCGATTGGGTGCCTACTATATGCCAGATGCTGGGATATAGAAACTAATATGAAATTGCCCCTTCCATTTAGGACCTCTTTGTCTGTGGGAGAAGACACAAAGTAAATGAGGAATGCTATGAAATACGAACCTAAAGGACCACTCTGACTTTCTCTGTGGCCCTTTAGGGGCTACTGCCCAGTGAAATCCAACTAAAAGAAGAGTTTCACAGTTTAGTTGCTGTAGTGGGTTGTATGGAGTTCTCTCAAAGTTCATGTCCACCCGGAATCTCAGAACGTGACATTATTTGGAAATAGGGTCTTTGGAGATGGAATTAAGATGATGTCATATCAGATTAGGGCGGGTCCTAAATCCAGTGATTGATGTCCCCATGAAGAAAGTAGAGGGTACACAGAAATACACAGGGAGAAAAGGCCGTGTGAAGATGGATGCAGAGATTGGCACGATGCTGCCATAAGCCTAGGAACGCCAAAGACTGTCAGTAACCAGAAGAGGCTAGGAGAGAGGCATGGAACAGATTCTCCCCTGAGCCCCCAGAAGGAACCAATCCCACCAAAATCTTGATTTCAGACTCTGCTCTCCAGAACTCTGAGACGATTCATTTCTGTTGTTTCAAGCCACCCAGTTTCTGACGGTTCGTCACGGCAGTTCAGCAATGCAGAAGTTTCCATGGTTACTTTCTTCTTTGCCTTACACTTTGGTATTTTTTAATCAGGTTATTCTGCCTGGTTCTTAATCCCTCAATACTGGTAATTCCCTTGGCTGTCGCTGTCTTTCTCTCCATTCTTACCTGCTGTCCTCCTCCACTTGAGTTATTTCCAACATCCTTTTTAGAAAAGACTTTGATCCTTATAACATTCTCTTGTATCTATCCACACGGAACTGCTAATTCATGGTTCAGTTGTGATTCCTTGGCAAAGAAGGTAATGACTGTGTGAGTAAGCCAGAATTTTAGCCCTATATGCTTTCAGTTTTACTTACAGATGTAGGAATGTTAACGCAGGGAGAGGCAAACCTAATTATATTTTCTATCATATTGATACAGAAGTTGATACAGAAGTTGAGGCTGGTTTTCTAATATTTCAAAATGATCAGCGCCAGGGTTGAGATTGAATCAAAGATCCTTCCCTCTACCTCCCTGCTGGCTGTGTCGGGCAGGAATGGCATGGTCATTATTCCCCAGATTCCAGCAGCACAGATGCCAGAGATAAGGCTTTCTCTATCAGGTTGATTTGTCTGGGAAAATTTAAAAAATTCGACTTCTCTTCCCTTCCCCCAGACTCATTTATGAAGCAGATGCCAGATGGTGAATTTCAGATTGTATTTCAGTTTCTCCATTCACTCAGAAATTTTATGACCTTGGTTTCATATCCACAGGGGGAAAAATGTTTCCAAAGAAGCTTGAAAATTATTGAGGGGGTTGAATGTCTCCCCAGTCGCCCCCTGGGACACATCTAGGGGTAAATGTATCTTTTTAATCTATTCATTTTTCTTGTCTATGGGGGCTACCGGATACATCATTTAGAAAGAAAAAGTAGGTTAATTTGATCAAAGAAATGGCCTGAATGATTCCTACACTCTCCCTTTGCTATTCGAAAAGATGATTGGTTATGAAACTTGTTCTAGAAGGAGAAGTCAGGATTGTTACTGGGCCAACCACCCACCATACTTCGGTTTTACAACATCGGCACCCAGATCACTCTACCAGCCAAGGAATAGGCCAGCCATACTGAAAATCATTACAGCTGCCATAAGCACCCATTCCCACTTGCAAGTACATACCTGAGTGAAGGGACTGGCTTCTGAGTGGCGCTAGTACTTATCAGAGGTGTCACTTTGGGAAAGTTGCTGAGCCTCTCTGGCCTCAGTTTCCTATCTGTAAAATGATGATCATGCTACCCACTTCTCAGGATTACTGTGAGGATAAGAGATAAGGTACCTAAAGCAATGCAAAGAGTCAGTACTCCATAGCTAGGAACCACGCATATCATTTTTAAAATTACAGGGATCATCTGTGTATCTTTATCCATAGGCTTGATCATGATGAAATCTTCAATGGGAGGAAACTTCCCTTAGGCTTATTCATTTATTTAAGAGGTAAGACACCTTTGAGTCACCTTCAGTCACATTTTGGCTGCAGTTCATCTGCTTATTAATGTGTCTGGACTTTCTCGAGGCTCCTGGCCAGCTGAAGGTCCCATGGCCTCTGCCCAGTCTCAGGTGCCCTGAGGCAGGGACTGGGCAGTGGGCAGTAAGAAGAGGCAGTGAGGGGTTCCCCCCTCCAAGGTTTCCTGCACACTTGGCTGAGTTGCTCCAGCCCCAAAAGACTCGTGCCTTAAAGGGGACATCTCAGAGGTTTCAGATAAGAGCAATTCACATTAGGGGGACATCTCATTGTGCCGTCTGGCCCCTCCGGGAGAGACAGATTCTCTGCCCTGCAGCAATCACATCAATTCTTTCCATAACAGTTTTGGATGCTGTTTGATCTCCTCTCCTCCATTTTTTTTTTGCATATTTCTGACAAGATAGGGCACTGTTTCCCTTATCCTCTAACAGGAATTAGAGTCTGTGCTTCTCAGTGCTTAAAGGAAAGATTCTGGCTGGCGTGTTATTAGGTTTGCTAAAAGATCTGAACAAATCTAAGAGTAAAAAAGCACCTACCTCATATCTGCCTTAAAAGGTGAAAATTTATACAATCTGAAGAGAAACCAGAGTATCCTAATATCTTCCTTAAGATATCAATTTGGACAAAACATTAAGTATCTAAATACTATCCAAAATTGGGAACAGAGGGGAAGATGGAGGGGATTACAGATAAACAAATGAAAAATTATAAACGAAATGGTGACATTGTCTGTAGGCATATGAGTTTCAGTCTGAGCCTCTGGGCAGCTGTGTTACACTGGAAAGGGCATTGCATTTGAAATCAGAGAATTTGAGTTGTTTCAGCTCTGCTTTATACCCGTGCTCTTACGTCAGGCAAGACCTGAGCCTCAGTGTCCTGGTCTATAAATGGGGATAATAGCGCCTGTCCTACCTGACAGACTGGTTGTGTCAATCAAATGAATTTAACGTCTGTTAAAATGCCCTGTAACTTACAAAATGCCCCAGAAATATTATTATCTGGTTATGGCCCAATAAAAAGGGGCTCCACATCTGTTTTTATATACTCAGTGCAGAGCCGATCTTGATCTCCAAGGAAATAGGGATCGCCTAATGACTTCAGCTGGAAAACGAAAGGAAAGTGTCTGCACAACCCAAGTTACCATCTATGGCAGCTTCTTGTCATTTCCCAATGAATCCAGGAAGAATTCAGCAGCTGAAGCAGTTTCACTGCTTCATTTGCTTTCAAAACCTCAAGTCATCTGGAAAATTACAGGGTTGGAGTTGTTAAGAATGTAAAGTCACTGAGGAAGGCATTTCTGGAGGGCCCTGTGGCCTGGTGCTGCTGGGTTGTACTGCATACACCATAGAGAAGTTGGCTGTTTTCAAGAGAGATAGGGTTGAAGAAACTAAACTAACTGGGAGAGGCTTTCTGTGTTCAGTCCCGAAAGCTGAGGAGGAAGTTAATTTGCTCAAGCTTTGCTCAGGACCTTTCTGGTGCAGTGGGGAAAAGACCAAAAAAAAAAAAAAAAAAAAAAAAATTCCTTCATGAATAGGAGGATGTGGAAAGCTCTGGACACCCTGTCTGAATTGCTGGGGCTAGAAGGATCCAGCACAGGGCATGGAGAATCAAGTGTGTCCCTCCCTCGATTCCTTACCTTGATCTCTTTCCTGGCAGGCTAGGCAGAATTTGCTTCACTAATAGAGCCTTGAAAGATTTCAGCCAGCATGTGGGCTCATGTAGGAAACACTTTTGAGTGGCTCTCCTTCACACCACGATAGTGGTGGATTTATGTTAGGACCATGAGGTATGTCTTTCATAGCGTGCCCAGCTGAGGGATTAATGCTAACATCAGTTTTTAAGCTCATAATGGCTCCCATCTCTGGGCCTTGGTGTTAGAGAGCCATAAATGTTCCCAGTCCCTAAAATTCTTCAGGATTAGACCTACCTCTAATGGGGGGAGGGGGAAGGGAGGTGACTGGCTCATGGTGAATAGGCAACACGCCCCAAATACTAATAGCTTCATTTATTCACTGCGTTCTATGCCTTACTTACTGTGTTTTCCGTGTATTTATTCTCATCTAATCATCAAAACGAACTTATGAGGGAGGTATTATTACCCCATTTTTCAGAGGAGAAAACTAGTGCTGACAGAGGTTACATAACTAGCACCTCATAGCCACACAGTACTAGATGTCAGAGCCAGGATTTGAACCCAAGTCTGTCTATAGTTGACTGTACTGTTTCAACTAAACAAAGATTTATTGAGAATTCCTCAATTCACACTCTTGAAGTGTGGATTGCTTTATGTGCTGTCTTGCTTTATGCCTTCAATGGGTTTTCTATCTTATAGGACAAGCAAAGAACACAGATACCCGTAACATAAGACCCTACATGGTAGATGTCTGAAGGATGGGTTAAATTCACCAGATTGTAACAACAAGTAACTGACCAATCAGAACAGGTTCTGGCATGAAATAGTTGTTGCTGTACCAGTGGGTACAAGCTGATTAGCAGTCCCAGTATTGGATAAACGGTTTGAAAGCCATATTCACTAACAACAGTCAAGGAGGCATAAGGTGAATCATGGTTACGAGCCTACAACTAGAGCACAGTTAAAACTTTTGGAACTCAAGTTATAATTCAACAAACACTTATTGCACTGTTGTGGGAAATTAGCTCCCCATCCTACCCCAAGTGTGTCCCCCAGTGACTTCTGGGAGTTTGCCCCATTGTTTGTGTAACATTCCATGGGGTCTTTATCTGTGGACTGTTGGTCTCCTAGGCACAGCTGTGGTTATTTTTTATTTTTTTAAATTTTCTTCCAGATTTGTTAGAGTAATGGTGTGTTGGTTCATGGTTCCATCCCATCTCCTTTATTTAAAAAAATTTATTTTATTGAAGTAAAGCTGATTTACAATGTTGTGTTAATTTCTGCTGTACAGCAAAGTGATTCAGTTACACATACATATGTATTCTTTTCCATATTCCTTTCCATTATGGTTCATCCCAGGATATTGAATATAGTTGCCTGTACTATACAGTAGGACCTTGTTGTTTATCCATCCTAAATATAAGAGTTTGCATCTGCTAATCCCAACGCCCAGTCCTTCCCTCCCTCCCCCTCCCCCTTGGCCATCACAGTTTTGCTCTCTATGTCATAGCTGTGTTTTGGTGACTGCCATCATGACCCCCGCCATGGACTCTCCAGAGGGGCTGCTGCTCTCCTTTTCCCTGTGATAGACTCATCATCTTAGGGGTAGTTCTGCTCACAGACCATTTTGCTGTTTAGAGTCTATTTCATTCAATTCTCAGGGATCTTTATTCTCCCTTACCTGTCTGGGAGAGCGATAGCAACGTGGTTTAACTCTGGCACCATCCTCTTTAACTAATTTTATAGCTGGGCTACATGAAAATGTATCCTTCAGCACCTAAGTCACAGAATACACATTGAGCTCTTACTGTTTACCCTGCCAGGTGCCCTGTCAGAGACAAAAAAGACAAGGCACATTTTAACTCTTGAAGGGATTTTTACCTTTTCTAGAGAAACAAGACCATTGAACACATGTGCTGTGATGGGGACGGAGCATTCAAGAAGGAGCCTGGAGATCAGCTCTGCCTTTTGATCCTGGTGTGACCTTATTCACGTCACTCAGCCTCATATTGAGTCTTCATGTTCCCATCTAAAAAGAATGGGCCTAGATGATATTTCATTGCCATTCCAGCTCTTGTTCTCTAATTCCATGAAACACAAGACAGCAATGCTGAATGCTTTATAACCTACTGTGAGGATAAGACAGGGACTGTATGTGTTCCAAGAAAGGGAAGAATCATGATGTGCCGGGGGTGTCCCTGGAAGACTTGATGTATGAGAGGGGACTCATTTGAGTATTAAAGAGTAATAAGGTTTGGATTAGCAATAGAGAGGAAGAATTTGGTCCATTTCTATCCCGGCTATAAATGAATTGGGTTAAGGGAGTTACTATCGAAAGTGAAATTTTAGTTAGTAGAGGTGGTATGTGGGTGGGTGGATTAAGTGTGCACTTTTGATGAATTTGTTGTATTTCTGTCCCCAATTTGTTTTCCTAAAACCCAATTCCATTTCTTGTGCTTTTTTTCCTGCCCTTTAATCAAAAAATCACATTTTGGGGGTGCCTTTCACCACTTCTTGTTCCTGAATTCTGAGGGAAAGAAAAGTTTATGTGTGTATTAATAACTGTCCACTGTTGTTCTTTCTGTAACTCCCTTCCCCACATCTTCAAATCATCCTAAGGGCTCTCCCCCATGTATAAAGAATACAGTGGTAGTCTTCAAAAACACCCTCCCACCCTCAGAGAATCATGCCTCGCCTTAGTCATACTCCTGTATAGCCCGCTCTTTCTGAATCTGGACTATCCTTGAAACTCATTCAATAGAGAAGTGATACTGCATGACTCCCAGGAATAAGTCATAAAAAGCTTTCATGATTCTTCCTGAATCTCTTGGAAGTTTCAGTCTTGGAAAACTCCCCATTGGAAACTAGCACCATGTAAAGAGGATAACCACGAGGCTATTCTGAGGACCATCCTGCTGGGAGATACCCAAGTCATGTGGAGAAGCCCAGGAAAGTGAGAGGTCATGTGGAGAGAAAGGTCAAAGGACACCAAGATGGCTGAGTAGGTGGTAAAAGTCACCTTGAAAGTAGATGCCCCCAGCCTAGCTGATGCCACATGAATCAGAGACAAACCTACCAAATCTTTCCCAAATTCCTGACCCATAGAATCATGATCAAACAAAAATAGTTATTTAAGTCACTAAGTTTTGGGGGGCAGTGTTTAAGTGGCAGTGGATAACTGGAGTAAGTGCCACCAAGCCACAATACTATTCCAGAAGTGTTTGCTGCAGGAGATTGGAAGATACAAAAAATGGCAGTGGACTGTAAGGCTGGAAAGAGAATTCAGGCCAGACTGCATTATTCTAAGACACTTGGGTTTTTTCCATTAATAATGGAAAACTATTAGAGTTTTTGATTAAGAGAATGACCTATTTGAATAAAAAATTACCTAGAAATCTGGCTGGTGCATTAGAGAGGAAAAAAACGGAGCCAGAAAAATCACTTAAGAAACTGAGGAAAAGAGTAAGGAGGGTATAAAGTAGGAAAATGGCAATGGCAGTGGAGAAAGGGGACTGGGCAAAGTATGTTGGCAGGATTATTATAAACAGAACTTACCAACTAACTAGATTGGGGGTGCAAGGAACTACAGAGGAGAGCCTACGAGAAACCTGAGCTTGTAAAGCCTCACGACTTGAAAAACTGTCCATTAATAGAACCAGGGGACTTTGGAGGGGGAATTAGTTGGGAAGTGAGGGAGGGGATAGGAGAGGATGGATGTTAATGAATTCAGTGTTGAGATGTTTTATTGGTTATCTAGTGTTGTGTTACAAAGGATCCTAAAGCTTAGTGACTTAAAACACACATTTATTATATCACAGTTTTTCAAGGTCAGGAATCGAGGAGTGGCTTAGCTTGATGGTTCTGGCTCAGTGTGTCTCCTGAGGTTTCAGTCGAGCTGTCAGCACAGGCTGCTGTTATCTAAAGATGTGACTGGGTCTGGAGGATCCCCTTCCAAGCTCACTCACGTGGCTGTTGGCATGAGGTGGGAGTTTCTTGCCAGGTGAACTTCTCCCAGTATGGCTTCCTCCAGGGCAAGTGATGAAAGAGAAAGAGGTGAGAGGAGGAAGGAAAGGGAGGGGAAAAGGTGAGGAAGGGGGAAGGAGGGAGGGAGGTAGAGCCTGAACTCAAAGGAAGCCATAGTCTTTGCTATGGTCCTAGTGTGTCCCCCCCACAAATTCTTATGTTGAAACCTAACCCCCAAGGTGCTGATATTAGGAGGTGGGTCCTCTGGGAGGTGATTATCTCTCATGAATGGGATTAGTGTCCTTATAAAGGAGGCTCCAGAGCAATCCCATGCTCCTTTGAACCACTACTTATCCTGCAGGGAAGATACTATGGGAAATCCACGACACAGAAGAGGACCTTCCATGGACCATGCTGGCCCTCTGATCTTGGACTTCCAGGCTCCAGAACTGTGAAGAATAAAATTCTGTTGTTCATAAACTTCCCAGTCTGTGGTACTTTGTTACAGCAGCTCCAAGGAACTATCAATAAGACAGCCTTTCTATAATCTAATCTTGGAACGGATACACACTCTCCCATTTCCTTCTGTTGTTAGAAGCAAGTCACAAAATCCAGCCTCTACCACAAGGGAGGGAAGTTAAGCTCCACCTCTCTAGAAGAGAGAATTTGTGGACATATTTCTGTTTAACTTTTTATTTTATATTGGAGTATAGTTGCTTAACAATGTTGCGTTCATTTCAGGTGTACAAGGAAGTGATTCAGTTACCTATACACGTATCTATTCTTTTTCAAATTCTTTTCCCAATTAGGTTGTTACATAATATTGAGCAGAGTTCCCTGTGCTATACAGTAGGTCCTTGTTGGTTATCCATTTTAAGTATAGCAGTGTGTACATGTCAATCCCAAACTCCCTAACTATCCCTCCCTACCACCCTTCCCCACCTCAACCATAAGTTGGTCCTCTAAGTCTGTGAGTCTGTTTCTGTTTCGTAGATAAGCTCATTTGTATCATTTTTTTGATTCCGCATATAAGCGATATACGATATTTCTCTTTCTCTGTCTGACTTACTTCACTCAGTCTGACAGTCTATAGATCCATCCATGATGCTGCAAATGGCATTATTTCATTCTTTTTAATGGCTGAGTAATATTCCACTGTATATATGTACTACATCTTCTTTATCCATTCTTCTGTCAATGGACGTTTAGGTTGCTTCCACATCTTGGCTATTGTAAACAGCGTTGCAATGAACATTGGGGTGCATGCATCCTTTTGGACCCTGTTTTTCTCTGGACATATGCCCAGGAGTGGGATTGCAGGATCATATGGTAGCTGTATTTTTAGTTTCTTAAGGAAACTCCATACTGTTCTCCATAGTGGCTGCACCAACTTACATTCCCGCCAACAGTGTAGGAGGGTTCCCTTCTCTCCACACCCTCTCCAGCATTTATTGTTTGTGGATTTTTTTGATGATAGCCATTCTGACTGGTATGAGGTGATTTTTAAAATCACTGCAGGTGTAAGTTTAAGCTGCTGAGAGTCTATCTCAGTGAAGACAGTTGGTGGACCTTAGGAAATGTGTGTATGGAATTCAGGATTGAGGTTAGAGTGTAAACCAGGGGTTGACGAGTTCTTTTTTGGTTTATTTTAGAATTTTATTCTGAGCATCTCTAATGTGCCAAGCACTCTGCAGAGTGAGGGGTATTCGGGGGTGAATAAGACAAACAAGGTGACTGTCTTTGTCCTGCTTACAGCCTAGAGAAAAATTCAATTAAGTCAACAGGAAGTTAAAACTAGAAAATTGTAATACCCTAGGAAATGAGGAGCTGGGGGTAAAGTTTAAGATGAGATTTGGAGGATGTGTAAGAATTAACTGGATAAAAATGGGGTTAGAAGAGAGACATAGAGGCCAGTGTAGGGATAACATGGAAGTTGGGGAAAAAGGATGCTGCCTAGGAGATGGGGAGCTGGGACATTGTTTTCAACCCGGCTGCTCATCAACAGAATCTGGCCCATGGACTTATTTTATTTGGCCTGAATTCTGTTTTTTTTTTTTTTTTTTTTTTAATGAAATAGTTGCCAGTGTTTAAAAGTCCTGGATTTCTATTTTCTTTAAAAATTTGCATTCTCCCATGGCACATCCTGCTGGTGCTGAGACGGGCTGCCTTCTTCTGAAGGGCCTTCGCTCTCGTCTATCCCCCTCCCCGACACTTTCAGTTAACTCCACTGCCGTCGTTGCTACTTGTCTCATTTACGCTGTCCGATTGGCTTGCTTTGCTCAACCACGCTTTCTGCCTTGTTCTCATTGCCATGTAAGTTTGCATCCTAGATTTGACATTTGGATGTATTGGGTTGGCCAAAAAGTTGTTCGGGTTTTTCCATAAATTGTTCCGTAAGATGTTTTGGCCAATGCAATACTATGGTTCATAGAGATGTTTAAGTCATCCAAGATGATGGCAGATGTGGGGTTGGGAGAAAAATGATCCCACAGAAGAGGAATTTTAGAGGGCATGGCAGAAAGTTCTGGAAGGGAAGGGAGGCTTGGCAGCATGGTCAGATGAGCAGGAGCACTTGGCTGTATTGGATGAAGTGCTGGAGAGGACAGTGTGTGAGATTTTTTTTTTTTTTTTTTTTTCAGTGTGTGAGATTATAATCAGGGCTGTGAGACATTTTGAGTGCAACGAGGCCACAATCTCTGAAAGAATAAGTCCTGGCAGTCCCCTGAAAGATGATGAAAATAAGAAGAGCCAATTGTTACTGAGCACTTTATATGCCACACCCTCCTCTGGGTCCTTCATGTGACCTCAGTTTGCTCTCACGACAGCTCTATGAGGAGATACTAGGATGACGTCATCTTTTTTTTTTTTTTTTTTGCACATGGGGAAACTGAGGCAGAAATGAACGGCGCTGTTACAGTTAGCCACAAGCAGAACAGGATTTTACCCCGGACCCTGCGACTCTAGAGTCTGAGGTCTCAACTCCCAAGCCGTGGGAGAGAAAATTTGAAAGTAGCTTCAGAATGAGCCAGTTAAGACCTGCATTAATTGCATCTATAAGGGATTCCTCCTCTCTGGTAGATGTAGAGAAGCCAGTCTCTCTGAAAGGAGGTAACTTCACTCTGGATTAATTGTGTATTCTCAGTTTTCGTTTATTATTTATTTATTTGTGTGTTTTCTAAAAAATGTTTTTGGCTGTGCTGTATGGCATATGGGATGCTAGTTCCCTGAGCAGGGATCAAACCTGTGCCTGCCAGAAGTGGAAACACTGGAAGCACGGAGTCTTAACCACTGGACCACCAGGGAAGTCCCAGTTCTAGTTTATTTTTAATTTTTGGGCAGGCTCCAGGGAAAAGTGGTCTGTCTTGACGCTATTGGCAACAGATTCCCCAGACAGGATGAAGGGGACCGATCTTGCCTGTGAAGATAGTCTCAGACGGCACATTGCTGGTCAGATGCCTGGTTTCTCAAGGCTGACTTAAGTGCACAATCCAATCCAAGATTTCTGGAAATCCATAGTCACAAGCCCTTCTCAGTGGTGGGTCCATTCTTGAGCTTGGTCTGTTGGGATCTTGTGTAGTCAAACATGGCTCAGGGGGCTTCCCTGGTGGCGCATTGGTTGAGAGTCCGCCTGCCGATGCAGGGGACACGGGTTCGTGCCCCGGTCCGGGAGGATCCCGCATGCCGCGGAGCGGCTGGGCCTGTGAGCCATGGCCGCTGGGCCTGCGCGTCCGGAGCCTGTGCTCCGCAACGGGAGAGGCCACAACAGTGAGAGGCCCGCGTACCGCAAAAAAAAAAAAAAACAAACAAACAAAAAAACAAAAAACATGGCTCAGGGTATGCAGCCACCAGTGGGGTGCTGGAGGGCTGTACCTAAGCCTCAGAGAGTGCCCTGGCCTCACCAACACAACTGGCAATGTTCAATCCTGACCGCCTACTGTTCTTTGCTTTCAGCTCTATCTTAGTGATAACTTCACTCTAGAATGGAAATCTTGAAATTCTGATGGCTAAAGCTTCCTCTTTCTTAGACCAGGTTTCTCACAGAGGGACCAGTCAAATTCACAGAGGAAGATAACTTTAACTTGAAACGTAGTTTATCAATATGGATCTTTGCAATATGGTTTGGTTTATCTCTTGGCCCTTCTTGAGTCCTGGGGACCCTCTGAAGAAAAAATGAACCCTTCTGGCTCCTGATTTGGGTAATTACCCTTAGCACTGGCTGTGAAGATTTCTTCCTAGCTGTATGGTGCCAGTTTTCTTTCTCGTTTTTCCTTCTTTTGCTGAATCAGAAAAAGCCTCAGAACAGAAACTTTCCCTACAGCAACATTTGCCCAACATAGGCATCTCGGACGGACAGCAATATTGCTGTGGCAGTTTGGACTTCCTGGAAATATTTTTTTCACAGTTGGAGACATGCTTAAATAATAAAACTAGGCTGTCATCCCTGGGTTAAGGGTGAAGGAGCTATTTATAGATGAACCAAAAAATCTATGTGATAACTCACATTATTGTACAAGGACAAAGGAAAATTCTCCAGGAGACAGATAGCATAAAAAGAATTTGAAATTAACCTCATCACATTTTATTCATCAAGACCTTAAGTGGACTTTTTTTTTTATGAAGGCCATGTAATTTTGATTCCTTTTAGTTCTTTTTTTAAAAGAAATAAAGCAGCAAGCCATTTAAATAATTATGCCAGGTCACAAACTGTGATCCTATGGGCCTGTCTTGCCTGGAGACCTACTTGTTTTGCTCAATAAATATTTAATATTTTAGAAAATGTCAGTTGAAGTCCTGAAGCTGGGCTCAGGCCCTCGAGTTCACTATAGTCTAGCTACACTTGCCTGCAGTGCCCGTGGGCATCCAAGTGTGTGATTCCTGCTCTGGGTCTTCTCATGCCCTGTGCAGCCCAGATACATTCTGAGCCCTATGGCTTTGCCTTGTGTATTGCAGCCCCAACTAGTGTATCTTCCTTACCCCTTTCTTCCAACCCAAATCTTACATGTCTCATACACTGCTTCCAAGAAGCCTTCTCAGGCTATTTTGGCCCATGGTGATCTCTCCCCTTCCTGTCTTCCCTACACACGTAGTTCCCGAAGACTAGGGGAAACAGAGGAAATGTGATCATTAAAAGGTGTTATAACAGTGCTATGACAAGATTTAAGATCCTTGAGGGCAGTTATCATGCCGTCTAATTGAAAATGTGCACCTCAGTGTCAGGCACAAGTCTTACACCTTAGAGTTCATTTAAGCATGTTGCATTTCAGGTGTACCTGGCTCATTTGTTGTAAAACTTCAAATAATGAAAACTGCGGGGTAGGAGGGAGGGGGGTAGGGGGAGAGAGAGAGAGGGAGAGATAGATTAATTGTGAAGGAAGGAAGGAGGGAAAGAAGGAAGGGAGAGAGGGAGGAAGGAAAGACAAAAAGAAAGAGAAAGAATAGAAAGAGAAGGAGGGAGAAGGAAGAGACGAATTTGTAATAATGTAATGCATAAAGAATCACCAAGATTAAAATTGGATCCGACCTTAAAGAACATCTAGTGATCCTCCCTCATTTTAGCGCAGGAAGTTGATGTGACTAATTCAAGGTCATACTGCCAGTTAATGGAAGGGTGGAGCTAGTAATGTAGTCTGCAAATTCCTGTTACAATGTCATTTCTCTCTCCCTCCCTCCCTCTGTTCCTCCCTCCCTCCTTCTCCCAAAGCCTGAGTATGAGTATGTGTGTACGAACAGGTGAGGGTGTGCACGTGTGTGTGCAAGCATGCGTACCGCGGTATACATAGAGGATGCTTTGGAAGCCTCTCTATAAGAAAAGCCCACGGATACACCAGAAAGCTTTTCATGCTAATGGATAATGGATGAATTGAAGGTGTAATATTAGGAATGTATGGTTAATCTGAATTGAGAAAGGGAATCCAGGGATACCTTTTAGAAAAGTTTTCATCTGTGATGGTTAAACAAAAAAGTTGGTGCTTAAATGTGTCAAAACCCTCCAACCAACTAGAAAGCTTGACTGTCCTGACTGGCTCCTGCCCAGTTTATAGATGGTTAAGCTTTTACTGCATTTCCATTAGTGAGCAAATGTGATGCCTCAGCCTGTCTGAATCTTGGGAGCCACGGAGGGAGGCTCCAGGTGGAAGGGGTGCCCTTGCGGGCGGCTTCTCTTGCCTTCCTGCTCTGTGTGTTTCGGGGATTGATATGCAGCTGTTCTCCAGATGCCGGCTCTTCCCCAGAAGCAGCTGCGTCTCAGCAGGGGCCCCTTCTATCAATGTGACAACCTGCTGAGGGCTTTGGAACTCTTCCAGATGTAAGGCATGTTGGGGCTATAAAACATAATCATTAGCATTATCTCCATTTTCGTTTTAGAGTCTCAGCTGTTAAAGTTTCTTGTACAGATTTAGGGCTTAATTGTTCTCATTTTTCTTCATAGGTAGCCTCTTTTAGACAGCATGGGATCTTCCCTTGGAGCTGCTTTCCAAAAAAGAAAGACAGAATAGCTTATGAGAAATGTTCCTTAATTCTGGCAGGCTGAGAAGGCTGAGATTAGGGAGCAGTATTTTCCCAGCTGCAGTTATATGTGTGTCTACGAGCTAAACAAAATCGTCTATGGCTTTTTTTTGCTGAATCACAGGGCTTTCTTTTGCTGAATTCACTTGGAATCAATTTCTCCTTTTTTTTTCTTTTCTCCCTCCCCACCCTTTGTCAACACAGCCCCTGGCTTCCATATTGCCTGGAGAGAATCTCTTGTTACTTCATTTTTCTTGAGATCTATGCTGTACTCAAGAGGGAGAATATATATATATATATATATATATATACATATATATATATATATATATATACACACACACACACACACACACACACATATATACATATACATATATATACATATATATACATATATATACACATATATATATATTTGGGGGGGCTGCTACTTGAAGATTAAAAAGCTAATGTTTCTTTGCAAGACTGTAAAAAGGCATTTCATAGTGAAGGTGAAGAAAATTGGAAACATGGAGTTTGAAGGTCTGTGGAAACATTAACCAAAGACACAGAAAAAACAATGACCTCCATAAATTTGCCCATAGAAATTCATCTTGTTGGTTTCTGCTCTAGCTGTTTTGTCTTGGAAATGGAATTTCTCAGTGCACAGCCTCATAATCACACTGAGTTTTGATGACAGGATTAGAAGTCTTTGCAGAACTCCACACTGATCTTCACAGGCAGGCGTCTATGGCATCAGCTCCAGGCGGCTTGTGCCAGGAACTGCTGAGAAGCATTTGTTCACATAGGGAGCTCAGTAACTGGCCAGAAGACAGAGACTTATGCATACTGATGTCTAAATTTCCTGCAATGGTTTACAGGTCTTGAATTTGACATTCAGAATGTTCTTGTCAGTTTCCCAGACAGTTTACAAGATGCTAGGCAGGCTTTAGCTACAGACCTCTCCTGAGGTTGGGTCCTGGGCTAGGTGGCCTTGAGATCCACTGTAAGCCTGGCTTCTCCATGGAGCCAGAGTCTCTGCAGAGAAAGTCATATAGGCGGACAGTGGGTGTTGAACTTCAAGTCAGAAACTCCTTATTTCTCCTAACAACATAAAACAGTATGCATAGTAAGATCCTATTTTTTTAAAAAGTACATACACACCTATCTATCTATCTATAAAATATTTGTTTAAAGGAAGATTGTAAGACACAAAGCTAATACTGGTTTTGTCTGGGTGATAGGATTATGGATTATTTTTTTCTTACAAAGAAATAATATTTTGAATTTATAAAATAGCCATTTGTATTCATTTTTTAGATTTTTGTATTTTCTGGGTTTTTTTACAATAACCATGAGCTACCTTTATAATCAGAAAATATCTACAGATGTGTACAAATTTCTTAAATATTTGAACCCCAAACTGGCTTCAGAATTGGACAGTATCAGTGTTGAGAGTCTTTTCTCTACAAACCTACTCGAATCTCATTGACTCGGGAAATCCACTCTGTGTGCCATAAAAGCTAATTCAGACAAAAGCTGTGGAAAACCCAGATTGACCATTTTGTCATCAGTGTTGCAATGGGTTTCTCTAATACCCATAATTTTACATATCCTTTCAGCTGGTTATGTGGTGAATTCACTTGTCAGAACTCTAAAATCTCTTATGATCTGTGTATTTTACTGTTTCTTAATTATATACCAATAAAAAAAGAAATAAAAATTAAAAGTCAGTATAAGGAGGAATGTACTTTTTCCAGACCTTTGTAATGTCTGTGAGATTATGCCACAAATTGAATGACCTGGTCAGACAAAAAAAAAAAAAAAAATAGTGCTTGATGGGAACAGAGTATTAGTCTGTTATTTATGTAGTGCCAGAACCAAAGTATGAGATGTGGTTAATTTCTGTAGGTTGGAAACTGGGATAAATATAATATTAGGAAAAGCCATTAGGCCATCTCTTCCCTAAGAAACGGAAGCTTAAGACATGCTGTCTCTCCCGTTGGAAGACATCAGTATCAGGGAAGGAAGGTCCTGAGCAAAGGCCTTTAGGTGTCATATTGGGAGACTGACACCTGAGAATAGAATAAGAGGCCCAGTGACATGAACATGTTTGCAGGTTACAAAGCATCATCTGTAATTAAGACTCTAAGGAGGATATTAGACAAGATAACTTACATGGGATATCTTTCATTTTATAAGTAATAAGGTAACCTTCAAATTGTGATTTTCTCCCTCAGTGTTTGATGTGAAAGATACTCAGCCTGAGGGTTCAGGTCTGAGCCCAATAGAGGGGAGATGTGCTAGCAGAGCTGAGCGAATTTTGGGGGGGCATTTCAATAATGAGTAACTGGCCTTAAACACCTGATAAGGCCAAGAGGTTACTTCTTAGGACTTCTTTTAAATTTCAGTGATGCAAGGTGAATTGGATGATTAATCAACTATGTTTTGTTATTTAGCTAACGAGGTAAATGTAACTAGTGGTAAATATTTATCTAATGAGGTAAAATTAGAAAAATTCCAATGAGTGTCTCAATCTTCAATCTTAGGTTATACATATAGAAACATTTTTTTTTCTTTTGTTTTGTTTTTATTTTTTGGCCGTGCCACGGGGCATGTGGGATCCTAGTTCCCAGACCAGGGGTCGAACCCGTGCCCCCTGCATTGGAAATGCAGAGTATTAAGCACTGGACCACCAGGGAAGTCCCCTAGAAACATTATTATATGAATAATAATATTTTAAGTTTATAGTGCATTATAGTTTGAAATGCATTTTCACCTACATGTTCTCCGTTATTTACCCTGACCACCCTCAAAGAAGTCAGACTAGAAATTGCTATCTTTCTATTTTAAGGAAAATTAAAGCTCAGTGAGGTTAGATGACTTTCCCAATTCCACTGCTAGAAATTGGATCTGACCCCCACTTTGACTTCTGATATCCCCGATTCAAACGGGACCCATGCTACTTATTTCTACTTTTGAAAAATCCAGTTAACCAGAATCCACTATATTAATGGTCTCAGACACTCCGGCTAAGTGAGTATCTTGTGCCTTCTATTTACTGAGTCTGCATCAACTGCAGGCTCCTCACGCCCTCACTGGTCTGTGGACTCAAATGGGGTCACTGTGACAGTAATAATTTAAATTTCTCCAGATCAGGCTAACCCCTTGAACAAGGTGGGAACTTCAACCCTCAGTTCCCCACTACCCACCACGTTATTTCCTTCTGGGCATGTTCTGTGGGTTCTCATAAACGATTCCATTTCTTCCCACTAAGGGCCCATAGGCTTGGTGGTACTTGGGGGGCAGCCCCAGACCACTGCTATTGCCATCATGTGCCCTCCTGGGATGCTGTGTCTGACAAGGGTGTCCTTGCTCAGGCCCTGCGTTACCAACCCTGCAGATACCAGAGTAGCAGAGGTGGGGCGAAGCTGGTACAAGTGATTGGACTTGGAGATTCAGACAGGAGTCAGCCCAACTATGTCAACTGTCAAAATAAACTGGTAGTAAACAGCTTAGCCCATGTGTCATTGAAAGGGGTCTGCAGTTCTTTTTTAAAATGGGATCCAAATCTGCTTTTGGTAGCCCTAACCTTCCCTAAATCTCCCTGCTAGGCTGAAACCTGAGAAGCAGGCAGTATGCTTCTCTTTATCACATGGGCATCAAAGTAGAAGAGCTTAGCTCCCTTGCCTCAAGAAAAGAAAAAAAAATTCCCTCAGCTCTGCTAGCAAATCTCCCCTCTGTTGGGCTCAGGCCTGAACCCTCAGGCTGAGCACGGAACTGATATCTGAAGTCAGATACCTGACTCTCCCCAGCTGCTGGTCTTCCCCTCCGCCACTTGGGGATGCACACAACCTAGGTGCTCAGAACCTTCAGCAAAGACCTCCTATGCAAATAACTTACAATGGCCACAACTATGAGTCATCACACAGGCCAGACTGCTCAGATATATCTGGATCCCACTTTTGCCTCAAGCCACACCTCTGCCTCATTATCCAGTTGGAGCAGCAAGATTAACGCCTGTGAAAAGATTAGCGCACGATCCAAGATAGAGTGTAATCAAATGCTAGACAAAATATATGTCCTCTAAGTTCTGTAGGGTTTCAGGGCCAGAAAAGGTTAGTGGTGTTGAGAAAGACCACAGGTGAGGACAGCAGTGTGCTGAGCCCTAAAGCAATGGTTGGATTTTGATGAGGGACCCTGTGTCATTAATTCTACTTGAGGGGTATTGAACATGCACATCCTTATAGAGGACACTTCATGAGCTTTCTCATTTCAGGGTTTTAATTGAAACCAAGTTACTGGCTTATTTTTCCCCCATCTTCTGGTACTAGAGAGATAAGCATTTGGGTTCCAATTCCATGCTTTAATGAACTGAAGTGATCAGGCAAGAGATGCAGTGTCTTAGATCAAAGTAGAAACTGCAGAGACCGGAAGTTATTAGATTCTAGTGTTTGCTGATGGATTGGATGTGAAGGTGAGGAAAAGAAAGGAGTTAAAAATGATTGCAAGAATTTTGGCCTGATAAGTTGGGAGGATGAAGGCCCCACCAGCTGGAATAAGGAAGGCTGCAGGTTGAAGATGTGTTTGAGGGGAGGAGATTAGGAGTCCAGTTCTGGATATTTTCCATTTGGTATCCACATGGAGATACCGAGCAGCCAGTTAGATATATGAGTCCAGAGGGCAGTAGAAAGCTTTGGGGTAGAGATACAACACTGAAGTCATTGGCATTGAGATGGACTTTAAAAACCACCTAAAAATGGGAGGAGATGGAAAAAGAGGCAAAGTCCCACGTCTGAGCCCCTTGAGTTAAGGGGGCAATCCAACATTCTCAATAATTAATTTGTCTTCGGATCCTTGGGCTTCCCTTCCCTGCAAGCTACTTCCAGTCCAGCTTCCGGAATCAATGAGCTGCCATGCGGTGTCTGCTGGACTCTGAGCAATTTTCTTCTGCCGTGCAGGACATTCGCAGACTCCACTACCTGAGCCAGGCACCACTGCCATCTGCTGGGCGCTCATGAGGCTTCTCCTGGTACAGCTGCACCCTCTGGATGCCATGATGCCGTCTCCTGCAGAGCTGTTGCTGTCCGGGGTACGGGAGGTCTCAGGAGTGGGTGGAATGGTGGTGGTGTGTATGTAGGGGCATACAGGTTTACCAAAGCAGTATGGCTTATGGCCCCACATTTAATAGCTGAAAACTCCAAATTCCCCCTCCTGCAGCCATCTACCCCCATCACATTCATAGAATTCAAAGCCTAGTGACAAATACCATGCCAACATGAGGATTGTCCCTTCCCTGACCCCACTGGACATGCTTATCTGTTTGACCTTCTCTTCCCTTGGAATGAATTCTCCCCTGGGAGGTTTCTTCATCCTTCATTCAAATAGACATTTGGCAAGTGTAGCACATCGGTTTGCCAGACATGCCTAGATATGCATCAGTCCTAACAGTGGGGCTTTTAGGCGTGTATGGGGCCCAAGTTCAGACTTTTTCATATGAGAATGCATCTCGCATATTAGTTACTCGGAAGTCTACTGGTTTAGCTTGCCACAAATCTGATTCATAGTAACATGCAAAAAGATGGGATCTGCTGATGGGTAGGTTTGTTTTCTGAAACCTCTTTGATCATTAGTCTGAAGGAAACAAAATTTCAACTGGCATCAGCTAAGACAAACCACTTATGTGGCAGTTGCTAGCCATTTGCTATGTAGCTGGTTTGGAGGTGAAAGTATGCAGAAGTCTTCTGGACAGTCATTATGCTTTTACATAGTGAACAACGCCTAAAAGTATGTGGAAATGTGACTTTTTTTTTTAAACTCCTTACTTTTAAACGTTTTTTTTTTTCAAAGACTGTTTGCTTTTAGTTTAATTTAATTTTTTATTTTTGGCTGCCTTTGGTCTTCCTTGCTGTGTGCAGGCTTTCTCTAGTTGCTGCGAGCGGGGGCTACTCTACTTTTCGTTACAGTGCGCGGGCTTCTCATTGCGGTGGCTTCTCTTGTTGCGGATCACTGGCTCTAGGCACATGGGCTTCAGTAGTTGTGGCTCGCGAGCTCTAGAGCACAGGCTCAGTAGTTGTGATGCACGCGCTTAGCTGCTCTGCGGCATGTGGGATCTTCCCAGACCAGGGCTCGAACCCGTGTCCCCTGCACTGGCAGGCGGATTCTTAACCACTGAGCCACCAGGGAAGTCCTGAAATGTGACTATTGAATTCGCATTTTTATTCATCTTGTTAGTTTTTATTATGCTCATGCTTTAAAATTTTTTAAGTTTCAAAGTTTAAAAAACAATTATATTACCATTAGGAACCTACATAGGCCTTAATATATACTTGTTTTTGAAGGGGGGCAGGCCCCACAGAAGGCTTTGTCCATGTACGTATCTTACTGGTTATACCACTTCTCCTACTATATTATCTGTAGATCTGCAGAGACAAGGCTGACATTCTGCTGGTCAGTGTTTATTCTGACGGCTAGGAGTCCTCTTTGATGAGTCCATGCCAATGTCACATCAGTCAATAAATATTTTGAGTAGCATCCCCGGTTTTAGATAGAGCTGTTAACCCATTGATATAGTAATTTACATTTTATAGGATGATTTTACATACTTATTACATTGGAAAATTATAACAACCCTATGAGGTAGATGGGGGAGGTGTATCAATAATAGTCATTACTTTCATTTGAAAGATAAGAAAACTCAAAGTCCCAGTGACCATGCCCCAAATTATACCATAAGAAAATATCAATGTCATCTTTAGAACTCAGGACCCCTGATCCCCAGGAAAATGTTCTCTTCATTAGGCAACGCTCCCTTCTCAAGTTTCTTCTGACTTTTGTGTCATTATCCACATGCGCTCTGGTTTCTCTTCAGAGTTACTATAAAGGAGAAAAGGTACAGAGTGAAGTAAGTCAGAAAGAGAAAAACAAATACCGTATGTTAACACATATATATGGGATCTAAAAAAAAGAAAGAAAGAAAGAAAGAAAATGGTCAAAAGAACCTAGGGGCAAGACGGGAATAAACATGCTGACCTACTAGAGAATGGACTGGAGGATATGGGGAGGGGGAAGGGTAAGCTGGGACAAAGCGAGAGAGAGGCATGGACATATATACACTACCAAATATAAAATAGATAGCTAGTGGGAAGCAGCCGCATAGCACAGGGAGATCAGCTCGGTGCTTTGTGACCACCTAGAGGGGTGGGATAGGGAGGGTGGGAGGGAGGGAGATGCAAGAGGGAAGAGATATGGGGATATATGTATATGTATAGCTGATTCACTTTGTAATAAAGCAGAAACTAACACACCATTGTAAAGCAATTATACTCCACTAAAGATGTTAAAAAATAAAACAAATTTAAAAATTTTTTATAAAAGGAGAAAGGGTAGAAACTTTTGCTTGGACATATTTCCCACAATTCCTTTTTTTTACAAAGTGACATCGCCTCCTCATTCTGGGTTTGCATGTTTGGGAGGAATGTCCTATCTACATGGAAAAATGAAGATGTGAATTTATAGGCTGATGTATAGGCTAGAGGAGAGGAGTGTTTGGTGGGTGATGACAGGTGTGTGAGGGATGTGAGGTTGTGAGCAGGTGGGTGAGAGGGTGTGATGGAGCACAGTGATGTCAGGCTGAGTAACATTTCCTCTCTACAGGGTAATTTACTATGGGACACTTGACACAGCAGGAAATGGAGGAGTAGATAGTGTAAGAACAGCTGGAACACCTGGAGAAACTTTATACTTGGAGGGAACTGTGGATTCAATGTCTTCATTTCATTTGCTACCTGGTATTGTTTGTTATCTTTCTTTGGATGTATTAGCTTTTCCCCCCCACCCCCACCCCCTTAACTGTGTGCCAAGCTTCCAGATGGAAGGAATGGTATTTTGCCTCATTTTCTCCCTGCAGTGTCTGGCCAGCAGACATTGCATGTGTTTAGAAGCCATTGTTAATTGATTGATTCCTGCCATTCCCAGTGGTCATATATCTTACTGCTCTGCAAGCTGTAGTTTAAAAAAATCCATGAGCCCCAATAAGGGAAATCAGTTCACAGTTGCTGCTTCCCTTAACTCTTAAGGAGCCCAAGCACAGCAATGCTGTCATTTTGGTCTGTAAATAGATTTTTTAGTCAAAAATTTAACCAAAAAACCTGAATAAACATTTTGGAAAGTCTGGCTAAAATAGTTCTCTCAGAAAGGTTTTGTTTGCCTAACCTTAATAATTTTATACCCTTAATCCTTTCTTTTCCAAGTTTTGCCCCATGATCCATCTCATCCCAGATTTTCCTAGTTATCATTTGCTAGCAGTAGAAACTTAGTGGCAGAAAGGATAAACTGTGAGCTCCATGAAGGTTAGTGTGTGGCACAAAATAGGTGATTGTAGTAGATTGCAAACATGGCCACCAACGATTCTTCTTCCTCTTCTACAGCCCCTTGTAATTGATTGTATAGGTCTTGTCACATTTGGAGTCTCTTCCTCCACTCCTTAAACGTGGGCTGAACCTGATTTTTGTCAATGGGACATTAATTAATGTGATGCAAGCAGAGACTTGAAGAGTACATCTTCACTGGGACTTTGCCCTCCTGCTACTCTTGCAATCTGGAGCTGCCATGTGAACAAGTCCAGGCTAGCTGACCACACGAGAGCCACGCAGCTCAGTTGCTTCTGTTGCTCCAGCTGATAGCCAGCCAGACCCCAGTAGCAGAGCCACCTTAGCTGACTGACAGCTGACCAAAGACACAGGAAAGACCCCCAACGGAGACTAGCAGAAGAACCACACAGCTGAGCCCTGACCAAATTGCTACCCTGACAGATTGTGAGCTAAATAAATGGTTGGTGTTTTAAAGTACTAAATTTGGGGTGGTTATAAAGCAAAAGCCAACTAATACAGTGCTCACTAAAAATTTCTTGAATAGATAAAATGAATGAGTGAATGAATGAAATAAAATAGGTGATTATTTTATGCAGTCTCTCCATTCCACAAGTAAAGAAACTGAAGTCAAAATAGTTAAATAACTTGCTTAATATTAGACAGCCAGTTAGTGGAGGGGCCCGTATCAAATACTGATTGTCCTTTTCTTTTAAAATAATGTTCTGTCTCCCTAATAATATTGTAAGTTTCTTGGGACCAGGAATCTTCACTTCTTTAGATCAGCAGTGTCTAACAAAGTATTTTATGCATTTTCTCTATAAAAATTACTTTTGAACATAGAATACCTGCACACAGCTCACAGGTGAAAAGTTACAGGAGCTTCAGTGAAAAGCAAATCTCTCTCCCGTCCCTTTTACTGAGCTTCCCAATTTTCTTCCCTAGAGGCATATACCATCAAAAATATTTTTGTTTGCTTGGTGGTTTTGCTTTGTGTACAGTATATAGTATACATCATACTGATGTATACTGATGGTCTGTCCTACATTTGGTATAGAAGATGGTGACTAAAACTCAGGGCTTGTTTCCAAAATTCAGGGAGAAGAAAGTAGGGGCAACGTAGAAAAGCCAGTCTCCTGCTTTCCTCCCAGCCATCCATTACACTATTGACAAAGCCACGCTATTTGTGGAGACAAAGTTGAGACAGAAAAGAATCAGGGCTGATCAGAGTAAATTTATCTTTTAGGTTTTGGTGATCTATATCTGTCCTGGTAAAGCTAAGGAAAACAACAGCAATGTGGAAACGTAGGAGTTTCCCAGGACACTGACCTAGATCCGTGTCCTTAAATGTTTTGTCTGGGTCAGAAACAACTGAAATGTATCTCCAAAGCATAAGGCTCTGAGGAACGGCCTTGGTTTGCTATACAGTTGGCCAGTGAACAACATAAGGGTTGGGGCCTCCACCCTCTGCTTAGTGACAATCCGCGTATTAAGTATGGTCGGCCTCTTCTTATAAGTGGTGTCTCCATATCTGCGGTTCTGCATTTGCAGATTCAACAATCCCCCATCCCTGTCACACACAACTGTAGTTATTTATGACCGCAAAAAAAAAAAAAAAAAAAAAAATCCGTGTAGTACTGGCAACAAAGGAGAAAGGGAAGAATTGAATCCAAGGACAAATCAAGAAGGATGGGGCTTTCGACAGTTTAAAATGCGGTAGAGAAACTAAAAAAAAACGAAGGCTGAAAAAGAGTGTGGGGTTAGCTGGAAGGAGGCCACCACCCCATGGAAGTTCAATACAAATATATTTAAGTAGCAGCTGGGAGGGAAAAGCCAGCTTGCTGGGGATTAGGAAATGAGGGAAAGAAGGAAGGAGGACTTACCGAGAAACTGAAGGTAGCACATGATGACCACGTTTGCGAAGCTTTTTTGGCTATGCCAGGAGAGTGAAAGATGAGGTGGTAGAAAAGGAGAAAACACTAAAATAAAGCTTTTTATATTTTTTGAGGTCATTTTTAATATAGGGCAGTTCAGAAGATGTTTGAACATGGAAAGAAGCTCCCAAAAAAGGGGTTAAAAAAAAGAAAAATTTAAAATAAGGGGGACACATTCAGTTGTATTAATAACATATGTAACATTTTGTCAAAGTGCTTCAGAGTACTTGATTTCACAGGTATTTCCTATTCTAAATACACTTACATGCCATACAAATTTGAGGGGTCTTTCCCTCTGTCCAGCAAGGCAAAAATTTTTACAATTACATTTTAGGTTCTTATCAAAATTTTAAAAATACACATGTTCTTTTCTCACCTCTTCTTTCTCTCTTTCCCCTAATACCTTCTTCTGTTACAGTTCCTATTCTACACATGCCTATTTGTTTCAGCATCTGTCCTGTCAGAGATCATGAATGTCATCCCCCTGACACTGTCGGTCATTTTCTTTCAACAGAGCTCCACAAAAATGTTCTAGCCTAAAATGTTGCTCTGTTTCTCCAAATTTTTCACTGTCAGAATTTTATAGTTCACCTCTTCTCTACAAGAGGACTTTAGGCAGGCACTTTTCTCCTTCTCTGGAGTGACGTAAGTTCTCACCAGCCATCTGATGCATAGTGCATTCCCCACACCATCCAGCCTTTCATTGTGATGACCGTCACATGAGGCAGGCTGACCTCACTCTCAACAGAGTGTTTTTTCTACCACGATGACATCTCAGTTTTGCGGGGTGAGCGTTTTTGAGGTCCTCGAGGCCTTTTTCATGTGTGCCAGGCTTTCCTGCAAATGGGAGAGCTAACTCTCTTTCTGCAGGTGCCCATGGAAACAGGTCCTTCTCAACATTGCCCTGCATTTGCTTCTTCTCACCCACTCCCCTTGCCTTGCATTAGGTATGTCTTCTTTTTGGAGGCTAACTGGAAGCATGGCCTAAGAAATTTTTCACAAGAGAATTGTACTGTTGCACAAAATCAGACGATCGCCTTGATGTTACATTCTGGAAATTTCATGGCCCTGGGAGATCAGGGAGTGGCTGGTTTGTTGTCAGTACTCCCAACATCTCTTTCTGAGATTCTGTTGTGCCTCTTTCCACTTCTCTCCCCAAAGGGCTCTTGCTGTTAAAACTGGGGCAAAGACATTCATGAGAAGGCGTCAGTAGCTTTATAGGGAGAAGGCAGTGCTGGATGTGATCCTCCCATGATGATTTCTTAGACACCGTGAAACTCCAAGGAAGAGATATGTTTGGGCCGGGGCAGGGTTTCCTAGGTGTTCTCCAGGCCCTTCTATTCTCACCTTCTCTGTTTGCTCATAAGATGGCTCTGACGGTAATTTTCAGTACTTAGGCAAAGTCTTGAGGCTGCTTTTTAGCCAGTGCCTCCATTTACCCCATCACCACCTCAAAGCTCCATCCTGCTCTGCCAGGCTGGCCCCCTGCACATAAAGGTTGTATCTTCCCTTGCCTTGTCTCTGGCAACTTCAGGGTTCAACGTCCCTGAACTGGAAGAAGAGGAAAGAAGAAGAACTGAAGAACCCTCCTGGCTGAGAATTCATTCCAGCACAGTTACCCAGCACCGAGCGGTGCCTCCCACACACAGCCCACGGCTCCCAGCATGGTGTCTACACAGCCTGGCCCCTGTATCAGCTTTGATAAGAACCCGGGTGTCATCAGCGCAGCCGCAGTTCTCTGGCTCTGATTTTCCCCTTGTGGCTTCTTCATTCCTGTTGATAATTAAAGGAAGCTTTTCTTGCCATGCTGAAGGCTATATAAAATAAGCTAATAAGTAATAAAAGAAATGGCTTGGAGCCAGGAACTGCTTCTGGGATCCTTCCCATCCTTGTGGTGTCGTTACTGAAGGGAAGCTTGGCTCAAAACAAAACTCAGCCTGTGGAATCGGATAGCTGGGAGAGCAAGCTCAGCTTGGCACTCTGCTGAAAATGTAAGATGCATAGAGAACGTTCTGTGAGAGTGTTTATATGGGCCTTGGCCTTTGAAGGAGATGGACCAGTGGTATTTCTTCCTATCTTCCCATCTAGGATTTGCTTTTCTCAAACCCTAGATTTCTTAATTCTCTTTGTCATCTGTAACACTGTAGGGCTCATCCTATTGTATTAAGTTTAAAATAAATGCAGAGGAGACTTGATCTCCGAAGAGTATGCATACTCAAACATCAATTCCTTTTCTACCTTTTCAAAGTTTTATGTGGACCCAACATTAAAGATGAGTGCCTTGAAAGAGTGCTGTTTATTTGGGGTTTACTCTCTGTCCACTTATGCTCTCTTGAAGTGGCCATGGGTCATTTTCCTCTTCCTGGAGGCCTTGGATAAACCCTCTGTAATGAGGTTTAGGCTCCATCACCTGTTTTGATTAGTCACAGATGCTTTTCTTGCATTCAGTCTGCCTTTGGCACAAAGGGAGAGAAAAGTTGAGGCCATTCTTCAAGTTATTTGGGTTAAAAAAAAAAAATCCCCATAGTCAACTTCCCTGTCAGAAAAGAAGGTGATTTTGGATGTGAATGAGCCAAGATGTCTGTTTCAATGAATGAGTATAATTGATGCTCAAGACATATATTTGCTTTTATCAGCTGCTCACATTGTTCTCTGGCATCGAAAAGGCACAATGCTGTAAAGGACTGGAAGCAGCAAAGTCTCTAATGCAACCCTTCTGAGGCCTCACAGCCCCCAGTCCACTGGCTTCTAAGTACAGCACTAACAAAATTAACTAAGGTCTATTCTGGAATTACGTGCAGTTCATCTCTGGTTTCTGTGTTTGACATTCAGCTTCCGGTTTCATATATTTCTCCCCATCCATCCCTTGTACTGACTTCATAGTTGCATTCAAAACCTTAACATGAACTCTCTTTCCTTCCGGAATGCTGATGCATCATTTCTTATCTGCTTCACATGTACTGTCCCAGGGTTAGTCTTGGTTGATTCCAGAGTTTCTACCCTAAGTTGGCCCCTGACTCCAGCTCTTCTTAAGGTTACTCACTGTGAAACTTGACTGCAGGGCAGGTGATGAAACAGTTACTGCAGTACATCTATTTGCTGACTCATCCTGGAATCCCAAAGATATAATTGTGTTAACTTCCACTGAAATTAATCAACCACATTCCAAGACCAGGGCTGCCACAATGCACAACTGCAGGGCACTCAGTTCACAAAGGGTGCAATGTGAACGGTGCTTCCCAGAGTTGTGCTGTGTGAAGACTTAGGTGAAAGCTTTGTCCATGTCAACCAACTCTGTCTTCAACCTCAATGTACAAAACCATATTTTAGAAGACTCTGAAAACTGACATGTTTAGTGATTGCAAAAATTTTAAGATCAGACTTGCCATACAGTTAACTGAGTTATTATTGTCTTCTGTGTCTATACCCTAGGTACAGGTGAAACAGCCACATTCAAGCTGGTCATCTACCATATTATAAAAACAGAAAGTGGATTATATATACCTACAAAAGACACTTTCTTTCACAGTAACTCTTAACACACTTAAGCATCTTTATCCCTAGTTTTCTCAACTGTTTTCAACCTGGGACATTTCCTACTATTCAGGGTCTTTGTTCTATTTTGGGTTAGCCAATCTCCTTCCTCACACATACTGAATTCTGACCTCCTTCTTTTTTTTACCTCTAAAAGATGGGTTTTGGCAATTTTGTTTGGCACTTATACTTTCTCATGTAACTTCTGGAATTCTTTGTTGGAAGGTTGGGAGAGATGGGTTCTTTTGTTACCAGGAGGACCAGGAATTGGACTAAGCTATAGACATATCCTTTCTGTGTGTGTATATATATATATATATATATATGAATATGAGTCTGGTGTTGGCTTTGTATCCCTTCATTTATTTACTGTTACTGTAAGAGGATTGGATGATATAGCTCCAGTGATATCACTGATTACTGAACATGTGACATATGATGATGATTTAGTACTTTTTGAATGTCTACTATGTGCAGAGTTCTGTGCTAGAACTAAAGTATCAAGTAAGAGAAACATGGATCTGATGTTATATCAATGGAGACAAATATTTCACAATTTATTACAGAATATTTCATTCTAGTTCCTTTAACTTACCTTGAGAGAGAAGTATAGTAGGCTGGAGGATGATAAAGGGCAACTAACATGTCTTGGGGGAAAGGAAAGACTTCTTTGAGCTGGAGTTGAGATTTGAGTACAGAGTAAGAATAGATAAGGCAAAGAGGTGAAGTTATGGTGAAAAAAGAATTGGGCAGTAGATGTGAGTTGGCATTAAATGTTCCAGGTAGGGCCTAAGACATATGAAGATCCCGAGACAGGAAGAAAAATGCCATATTCAAGGAACTGAAAGAAAGACAGGGTGGCAGGAGTATAGAGAGCTTGGGGAAGCATGTGATAGGAGTCAGCAGAGGTCAGGTCATATATGATCTTTTAGATCATGTTAAGGATACTATCACAAGTCGGACTCTCCAGGAAGCAGGCTCTGAGATGCAGATTAGCAGGTAGGAAGTTTACATGTGAGTATTCTAAGGATCTGTATCTATGGGCAGGTGAAGAAAGTAAGACTGTCTGGGCAGAGAGATAAGTTGGACTATAATACAGTCGCAAGAAACTTATCAGTCCATCCTAGAGAGAGCTGCAGGAGCCCTTCGTTGTTGTTATAAGTTTAGGTAAGAAGGCTACGTCTTTATAATTTCTCAAGTGCCAGTTGACCACTGGTTGAGTGGGAACTTCCCTGAGAAAGGGTGTGTGATCATGGTTGAGGTAGCTTTCTTTCTCTGAGAGCAAATCCTGGAGAGGGATTCAGCTGAGAGCTATCAGCTGCTACATGCCAGAAGCTGGGGGAATGTGCGCCTTGGTCCTGAGTGGGAAAACCTCGGTGCACACAATGGCATTCACTACAGATATTGTTCTAAGTCTGGTTAGAAAGCAGTGGCAGGTTTTCAACCTGTAAGTAATATCATATTTGTGTAAAAAGTTTATATTGGCTGTTGCGTAGAGGATAGATTGGAAGGGTGGCAGGTTTGGCTCCAGAAATACCAGCTACAAGGCTATGGCAGCAATTCAGGTAAAAGATAAAAATAGATTGACTGTATGATGGCAGAAGAGATGAAAGTGTGCATCAGGTTAGTTATGGAAAAGAGGATCTGACAACAGATTGGTTGTGGGAGACTGAATGATAGAGAGATTCAAGTATAATCACAGAGTTCTTGGCGTATAGTACTGGGAGGATGGTAAGGTCATTCACTGAGCTTCTTTTATTTTGCGAAGAAGAGTAGATCATCAGTTCAATTTAGGGTAAGTTAAACTGAAGTGCTTGTGAGGCATGCAAACAGTGGAGCTAGTTGGATGTGTAATTTTCAAGCTCAGAAAAGATGTCTGGGCTGCAGAGGTAAATTTTAGAAAGGTCATGGTATATGAGACCATGGGCTTAGCTAAAAGATGGCCTAGAAAGTAGTGTGGAGTAAAAATGAATTTAAAAATGACCCTAGAGGAACTCCTACTTTTCAAGATCAAGTGGATGAAGAGCTCCTAACTAAAACAGAAGAGGAATAACTAGAGGGGTAGGAGGAAAGCTAAGAGAGTGTAATATCACAGAAAACAAGAAGTGTGTCAAGATGAAGTTTCAAATGCTGCTTCTGTAGTTGGTAAAACTATAGCCATGCTTTAGACACTTTTCATATTGTTATAAAATGCTATCATCCAAAAACGATGTAAATGTATGTAAAAATAAGGTTATGGAGTTTTCTGTTTCTTTTTCAGTCAGAGCTACTTTAGCCAAGGTTTTAAATAACCAGTGGTTGTTCACGATATCCGAATTAAAGAAATACTTTCCCCGGATTCAAAGAAGGGAATATTCCTTTTCTCTTTTGTCACATAAAAAAATAACTGGTGAGGATCTATTGAGTGCCTACTCTATTCCAGCACTCAGCTAAGTACTGTTGGATGCATGGAGGCCAAGGTCAGGTCTGTGCTCTCAAGAAGCTTAAAACCTACTTGAAGAAATAAGACCTTCTACTTCATTAGGTATGCCTTAATACCCAAATAAATGATGCTACAGGATATAAGAGCAAAAATTATGGGACAGGGAGATCAGGAACGGGTTAGGTGGAGATACTGAAATTTTTCACTTGGCTCTGAAGGTTGGGTAGGATCTGGGTGGGAGGGAAGATACTTTAGGTGAAGGGTAGGATTTATGAAAAGGTGGAGAGGGTGAAATAGGCAAGATACATTTAGGAGATTTTAATAATGGAAAAATGCATAAACGTGGCGGTACGTGAACGCTGTTTAAAATAACTGTCATATTCTAAATTCTTATCTAGTTGAGAGGCCTTTGAATATCCTGATATTCAGTTTGTAATATCTTTTGATGTTTTGAAATTTTCTGATGAAATATTTCCTATTTGCTTTTCTTTTGAATTTTAATTGGTGTGTGCCTTGCTTTGTGGTTTTAAATTTCAGATTGGCTAACTTAGCCATCAAGCCCAGAGAGGTTTCCTCTGAAATGCAATCCAGTGAATCCTACATTGTACTTCATTCTTTTATCCCTACCCCACCCAAAGAGATCATAGCATGTGCTTTTACTAATGAATTATAGATAACAGTTTGGGTGATGTTTTAAAATCCAGAATGGGTAATTCTTTGAAGCATCTAAAACATTTGCTTACACACTCTTTCCACATTTATTTAGAATTGATAGACTGTAAAAAAGGGAAAATATGATCAGCACATATATGTTGAAATAGTCAGCAGGCATAGATCCACAGCATTATTATTTATTAAGTGGCAGATTGCTGTCTGGCTCTTTCCCAAACGTATGATACTGAATATCATTTTGCAGGCTTGTGCAAACCTAAACTGCTACGTGCTTATCTTTTCATGCTTGCTGTGATTGCAACCAGTTCCCAAACTGAACAGCTCCGGAGAGTATCATTGACATCCTGCTTTATGTAAATTCCATCTTCTACATAAACAAAGAGATTAAAAAACAGAAGCTAAGAAACTATGAACGTTGAAGGATCAGTATGTTCGATATCCAAATATGTTGGTACCCAGAAAGAAGAATTAATTTATTAGTAATACAAAATATTCACAAAACTACAGGTCATGAGTTTCTAGATTGAAAGGGCCTACCAAGCATTCAACATAATAAATATCTTTTAAAACAGTTGCCCCTTAGCATCTCATTATGAAATTCAAGAACTCCCAGGATAAAAAGAACCAAAACATTTTCCAAGGGAAAATACGAATCACATCAGGGAATAGAAATCAGAATAACAATGGCCTTCTCAATGGCAACTCTGGAAGTTATGAGGCCATGAATCAATTCCTTCAAAATTCTGAGAGAAAATAATTTTTACCTAGAATTCTATACCTAGCCAAAATACCAAACTAGGAACTAAAATAAAGATATTTTCAGACATGAAGTGTGTTGGGTAATTTACCTCCCAAGCTGCTGAGTAATGCCTTCTGCCAAAATAAATGAGCACCCCAGGAGAGAGGATAACTCAGAATCTAGAAGATTTAATAGTTCCATTTAATAATGGAACACAGCCTTTAAAATTCTTGGGGAAGATCAATTTCAACCAAGAATTCTTTATTCAACCAAACTATCAATCAAGTGCTGGAGTAGGTAAAGGTTGGTTTGTGCCCATGCTACATAGGGTTAGATATTGGGCCTATCCCTTCCTCCTGTGGCTATGGGGAAGCTAGTGGCATCCATAAGGCGACAGCCCAGACTTCACCTCTACCTACTTACATCATTTTCAGGCAGACCTACTATAAGTGGCACAGACTGTACATTGCACAATTAATCATAATTGAAAACACTTTTTTTCTTCTCTTTCCTTCAGGACCTTTTGTTTGTTTTGGTCTCTGGCTTTCCTCAAATATCTGATGATCCATGGCAGTATTTAATATTTGGGAGTGAAATTTTAAAAGGTAACCTCTGTGTGAGGCTTGTCAACTGGTGTGTTCACTGTAGGATGACTGGGGCAGGCTGTTTCACTGGGCTGGTCAATTTCTCCAGAAAAGAGTCTTTTAATCTTCTGTTGGGGGCTTATAAGCTGGCTGTTTTTATTCTAAGAGTCAAATAAGGGATGGAACAGCGAGTCTCAGTGTTCAGTATGTTTACTTTCCTGTAATCCCTATGTAGGACTCTGGTCCTCAGCTGAGCCTGGTGTTCCTTTAAGACATTCTTACGTCACTGCCTAAGAAGCAGCTAGTCTTCTGGTTTCTTTTGGGGGGATGGGGAGGAGAATTATATATTTCTATTTTTTTGTCCATTTATGCCTTTAAAAAAAAACCTTTTCCTTGTTTTTCGTAGAGATTTGAAAGGCGCTGAAAGTTGATCTTTGTTTTTAACCTCCTCTGTTTAACCTGTGGCCAGAGGCATCCTCTTTGGAGCCCAGGGCCTCCTGTCCCTTTAGACACTTTCTAGGGCCGTGATGTGAATCTCAGACCTCCATATCACTGCAGCCACAGCGAATTCTAGAAGGTGATGGTCCCTGAAGCTATATTCACTAGCTGTGCAGAGTCTGCCTTCATGCGTGGTGATTTCTCACCCTTACTACAATCTCCAGTGTCCCTCCTTAGGGCCACCAAAATAGCACCTCACCAGGGTTTTGTATGGATTCCAGAACAAATGAAATTTGTGTCTATTAGCCAGGCCACACTCTATGAATTCATTAAGCCTCTTGTCCTCTGGAAGACTCTGCCTGCCACCAATGAATACTTGAGCCCTGCCAGTTCCAACGTTGCTTCTCATCTCTGTCATCATGTCATCTACAATGCAGCCTCTCCAGGCCCCTATCTTCCCACTTCCTACTCTTCTCACCCTCAAGCTAACTCCTACATCACTCTTCTCTTTGCTGCCCTCTTGCTTACCATTCCTGGTAGAACGACATGATTAACAAGCTTTTCTTTGTCTTTACATCTTTACGAAATTCTTCCTAACGTCTTTGTTTAACTTTGCTTGACCTGACTACATTTTAAAACTTACAAGCCCCCTTTAAAATATTTCATAATTCTTTTGGTCCTTTTTTGTCATCTTTAAAAATTTTTTTAAAAATTGGAGTATAGTTGATTTAAAATGTTATGTTAGCTTCTTTTGTACAGCAAAGTGAATCAGTTATACATACACATATATACACTCTTTTTTAGATTCTTTCCCCATCTAGGCCATTACGGAGTATTGAGTCCTTATTTGTTATCTATTTTATATATAGTCGTGTGTATATGTCAATCCCAGTCTCTCAATTTATTCCTGTCCCCTCCCCACACTTCCCCCCGGTAACCATAAGTTTGTTTTCTACAACTGTGACTCTATTTCTGTTTTGTAAATAAGTTCATTTTTTGAGTTTAGAATTTGCTTATTTTTGAATGGTATGGGATAAAGAAGTGCCTTCAAGTAAAATGTTTTGCTTGTGTCAGCATACTTTTAAAGTTCATATTATAAATTTCATTAAAATACAACTTTACATTGGATTCTCCAGCCAAGAAAGAGAAAAACAGAAATTTACATATATATTAATAATAGAGATTATTCATTATTACCTATATATATTTAAATATTTTATCAGATGTACATTTTAACTGTTCCCATTGGAAAAATGAAGCATACTTTTTATTTTACTGTGAATTCAAACACATCTATTTTAGAAACTAAGTTGAAATTTAATCATATATTGCTTCATCAAGAAAAGACTTTATGGTCTAATGTTCAGGATTACTTCACTTTCCATTTTAACTGAAACTTAGCTCTTCTCATAAGGATGCTGTCTTCTTGCAGCTCTCTTGAGTAGAGACAGCTGTCCCCTCATCTCACAGGGCACAAATATGCCATCAACAATATCTTCCTTCCCTTTGCCAATCTGACCACAATCGTCTGAATTTCAGGAATTCTCCTTTATTAGTTAAGGGCGTTGTCACCTGGCTCACTGTCCTCTTCCATCTTCGATAGGATTGTGTGCTATAATGGTTGCTTGCCCTCTTCAGGCTGTGGAGGGGAGCAGTGTATCTTACATGTCTGACAATACTAGCCTGGAGCAGCTCTGCATCGCCTCTGACATCGTAAACTCCAATAACTGCTCTCTACCCACAACTCTCTACGCCTGCAGTCCTTCCACTTACCCCAAGTACACTGGGATCGCACCTCACTGTGATCTCAAATATCTCATTTCCTTTTATTCTCTTGGTCCATAAGCCTCCTTCATGGTTTGACGTCTTCCCCATCTAGCCTAGACCTCCATCGCATTATTTAACTAGTATTTTTTTCTATCATTCTCAATACTTTATTAGTAGAATCAAAAGATGACATTTATTAGCATGTTTAGGTGGTAGGTATGTTACCACTTTACATAGATGATATGTCATTCTTTAAATAAAAAGCTCTATGGTTAGATACTTCCATTATCTTTAATTTATAGATGAAGAAACTATGACTGAGAAAAGTAAGATACCTTGCCTCTGGTGACATGGCTGCAGAGAGTTACACTGAGTTTCTGTTTAGCTCCAGAACCACTACTCTTTTAACTCATTGTGCTGACATCTCAGCTGTTTCCTCTTACCTGCCTTGCAATTGCCCCTTGGATCATTTTCGTCATCCCCTTTTTCTACACTTATATCAGGACTTCTGATTGCTGCTGGAGAAAAATCACCACAGTGCTTGGTGCCATAACAGAATCATGGTCTGCAGAATCACCTGGGCTTTTCTGTTAATCCAGTTTACATGCACCCCTTTCTGCAGTGGCAATTCCAAACTTTCTTTACAACCCTCAAGTCCTTTACCTTTCTCCTATCTCATTTGCTCTTAGCAAATGACTTTTAACTCCTACTTCACTAAGAAAATCATGACGCTAAGGTATAAATTAATTTTCTGCCAACACTGACAAATAGACTTATATCTGCAACTACTTTAGTCTCTTTTCCTGCAGTCCAAGAAGATGAAGACTCTGCTCAAGACTAATTCTTATGTCTGGATTCTGGACTCATACTCTTCTGTCTAGTCCAAGATAAGGATCACAGCACACATTTCTTGCTTTGTCTTCCATACTTTCTGTCTTCCCATCTCCACTCGTTCCTTCTCCTCACTGTGATCCATATTCTCTGTTAGCAGGCTTGAGATATGCATTAGCCGTGTTCCTAGCAGAAGCAGACAGGGCAATTTGAAGAGACTTTAATTAAGAGAGTACAGTGGACCTTTGAACAACTTAGGGAGGTTAGGAGCACCTACCCTCTGCACAGTCAGAAATTCACCTGCAACTTTAAAGTTGGCCCTCCAGATTCCAGGTTCCGCATCCATAGATTCAACCAACCAGGGATCTCTTGGTATTGTAGTACGCATTTATTGAGAAAAATCTGCATATAAGTGGACCTGTGCAGTTCAAACCTGTGTTGCTCAAGGGTCAACTGTATTTGCAAAGCTATGAGCAGACTGCAGGGAAACTACAAGCCCAGTAGACACATAGGGCTGAGGGGCGAGGGAACTGGAAGTTACTGGAGTTACTGGAACCCAGAAAAGAGTTATATGGGTGGGGTCAACTTAAAAGGAGTTGGTCAAGGGACAGAGCTAGTCCTAGTTGACTCTATAGGAAGATTTCTAAGCAATAAATATCCCAACCTTGTTCTTCTCCCTCCAGTCTCCTGCCAGAGACTTCCATAGGCCAGACACACCCAGAAGCCAATGGACAAAAGATTCCTAATTATAACTAGACCCCTTAGAGACCAGTGTCTTAGGGCACAGAGTAGAAGGAGGAAGGATAAAAAGTGGATCTAGATGGGGCAAACAGAAGATAGAAATAGTGTATGGAATTGTTTTTTTTTTTTTTTTCTGGAACATCTTTATTTTAATTTTCATTGGAATGTTAATTTTAAAGAAGATATGTCCTTTAAAAAGTTTTAATTGTCATTATTTGATTTCTAGGTGGTAGAATAAATTTCAAAATATACATAATTGAGAAAAGTTCCTAATTGGTACAATTTTTTTGTTCCATCATTCTAAGTGTCCATTTACTATGTGTCTTGAATGTAGTAGTTGCCAAATCAACGATTGATTGGATTTGTTTTAGCGTCACTACACACCATTCTCTATTTGCTTGCATTTCTGTTGCCTTGGTAACTTTCAAAGGCTTCATTCTATAAACAACAAAGGTGAGAGAAAAAGCAAAAAAAACAAAAAACATAAAACAATAAAAAAACCTCAGTTTTTTTTTTTTTTTTTTTTTGTCTCCAAGTATCACAAAGTAAGAAACAAACTAAACAAAACTTGGAGCAATGTTACAAACAGAGGAGAAATCTTAATTTTAAGGTAAGGAAGTAGGCTTCCCCACCATGCCTGTTTTTGGCTAAGCCGTGGTGCATCAAGGCCAAACTGTATGTGGCCAGGGTGGGCCCAAGGGAAGTCCCCCTTTCAGAACTGGCTGACCTCACACCTGCACAAACACCCTTTAAGAAAGGGGCAGTTGTATTTGGCGGCCAGTTCCCCATTGCTATTTCATCAGGGCTTTCTCTTGCTTTTCTCCATCTATTCACCATGGACCTTGGCTAGCGTGTTCCTGATATGAATCTGTCTGTGGTTTTCCTGGGAGCACGATGTCGAAGAGGGTGCGTGTTGGCTTCCTGGGGTTGATTAAAGAGTGTCCTGGTTTGCTCGGAAACACTGAAGCCCTGAGTGTCCCTTGGGTCTGTCTGAAGGTTTGCACAGCTGTCTCATGCTCAGGATAGGGTGCATCACCACCAATTATTTTGTCATCATTATATCTTGAAACGGTAACACTTTGCCACATGGGCGTATAAAGAAAATATGGGAATACACTGGTGGTTATGGCCTGGGGAGAGTGTGACATGCAAAGCTCAGCTTTATCTTGAAATCAGGCAGATCCTTAAGAAAACTCCATTGTTTTCTGAGGAAATTTGAATCATTTGTGCTTACGTTTCAGCCTCTATTTTCCCCTTCAATTTTCTATTTCCCTTTATTATCTACTTAAAAAACGTCTCCTACCAACAGGCATGAAATAGGACAGGCACATGTCTCGTCACCATCCTTTGATACCTGGACATCTGTTCCAGTCTGTACACTAAGCAGGTTTCAAATGGCCAGACAATCTTACAGAAGCTCTTCCTTGTTATAAGAAATTACAGCTACACTTTGGTTATACGCCACCAGGTGAACAGTGGAGCTGGAACAGGCTAAATGCACACTGACTAAAAAATTGAAAAAGACAGGGATGTTATTCTTAATAGTCTCACTCATTTCCATATAATTGAAAACCTCATACTGTACATACATTTGAATTAAGATAAGCCACAACTACCGAGCCTGCGTGCCACAACTACTGAAGCCCCCGTGCCTAGAGCCCATGCTCTGCAACAAGAGAAGCCACCGCAGTGAGAAGCCCGTGCACTGCAACGAAGAGTAGCCCTCTCTCGCCACAACTAGAGAAAGCCCACGTGCAGCAACGAAGACCCAACACAGCCAAAAATAAATAAGGCTTTATTCCTTCTTATTACTTTATAGTCATCTTTCCCTCTGTGAACAATCCTCACAAATATTTATTGAGGGCCTTTTATTTTTTATTATTTTTTGTTTTGTTTTGTTCTTTTTTGTTTTAGTTTTGGTTTTCTGTTTTTGCTTTTTTTAAATTTTCTTGAAGTATAGTTGATGTACTATATTATATAAGTTACAGGGGTACAATGTAGTGACTCAAAATTTTTAAAGGTTATACTCCACTTATAGCTATTATAAAATATATTATAAAATATTTGCTATATTCCCCAAGTTGTACAAAAATAAATAAATAAATAATTTTTAAAAAGAAGGGATTATTATATACTTTTTTTTATCTATCTGTGATGGTTAATTTTATGTATCAAGTTGCCTGGCCATGGGGTGCCCAGATGAAACCTTATTTCTGGGTGTGTCAGTGAGGGTGTTTCCGGAGAGATTAGCATTTGAATTGATGGGCTCAGTAAAGTAGATTGCCCTCCCAAATGTGGGTGGCGTCATCCAGTCCACTGAGGGCATGAACAGAACAAAAGGAGGAGGAAGGAAGAATTCACCCCTTTTTTCCTGCTTCACTGTTTAAGCTGAGACATTTTTTCTCATGTTCTCCTACTCTCCAACTGAGATTTACACCGGTGACTCCCCTGGTTCTCAAGGGAGACTTAGACTGAGTTATACCACTAGCTGTCCTGGGCCTCCAGATTGCAGACAGCAGATCCTGGGACTTCTCAGCCTCCATAATCAATCACATTAGCCATGTTCTCATAATAAATCTCCTTTATATATATATGTATATATATGTGTGTGTATATATATATATATATATATATATATATATATATATATATACACACACACACGCATATATAAATGTTCTATTTCCCTGGAGAGCACTAATACTTTATCTATCTACCTATGTATCTCTCTCTATATCTCTATCTAGCTAATCTATTTATCTATTATCTATCTATCCCTCTGCCCCATATCATCTGTCATCTACATATCTCTATATCCTATCATCTATCTATGTATCAATCAAAAGTATATTGCTGTATTTTTTGAGTTTCTGCCTGTTTGAATGCTTGGTGAGCTAGATGACCATTCAGCCCAGATGATGGTGCAATTATCATATATTCATAGGATTTATTGAATCATCCTGCGGAGAGTCAGGAATGCTCAGAAGCAGGAACCAGGAACTGAGGAGCTTCAGCAGCCAAGGAATGGGAGAACATTACTCACTGAGCCTGAGCTGGATTTGTTTGAATGGCTACAAGTGGTCAAGTTCCATGGGTCAGTAGTGCCCAGACCTTTCTTGGAAGCAGAATATGTTTTATACAGTAGGATTGGGCTCGTGAATCTTCAACAGGCCCTGCACTTGGGTGTCTGGCAGTCTGTGTTGGCTCTGTGAGATGCACTCAATAAGAGAGGTGGGGAGGTGAGGGGGTGTCTGGAAGCATCAGTAGACCAGTTTGACTGGAACAGAGGTTTTGAAGAGAAGAGTGAGAGAAAGTATTAGGAATGCAGGTTAAATTGTGGAAGGCCTTAAACAGTGCTTTAAGCAAGTCTTTATGGATAAGTAAGCCTTAGTTTCCTCATCTCTAAAATGGGAATAATAATACACATCTCATGAGGTGAACATGAAATGACTTAATACACAGAAAATGTCTAGCATGAATTGGACACATATTAAGTGCTAATAAAGACTAACTGCTACTATGATAATGAAAATGGTACTTAAGGATGATTAATGTGGCAACAGTGTGTAGGGTTAGTTGGAGGAGGGAAGTAGTGGAACAGAGAGCCCAGTTACAAGGTCGTTTGAACAGTCTAGGCAGAAATGTAGTACTAACGAGTCTGGGAAAGAAGAAACCAATGAGAAATAACGTGAAAGAAGAATTAAGAGGCTTTGGAGACTGCCTGGGAATATGCCATAGAGGAGATGGAGAGCTTAAAGATAACTGGGATTTGGGCCTGAGTGATAGGGAGAGGGATGGGCAATTCCAGGTTTGGAACTGGTATTGACTAGGATTGTTAAATGACAAAACCACCAAGCAGGGGTGGGCTGGGAGAGAGCTCATGCCAGAACAGGTGTCACACTGGAGAAAGGAGGATGGAGAGGCCAAGTAAAAGCTGAAGGATGAAAACAGACCAGCCCAGAGGAGAAATGTCCAATGGCAAGGCCTGATGATCAGAGAGAGAAAAACGGGGTCAAGGATGAACTGCCTAGTCAGCCGTGGCACGTGGAGGAGAGAGTCCAGGAACTAAATCGGATTCCTTCCTCCTTCTATTCTTTCTTTCTTTCCTTCCTTCCTGTTCCCTGTTTTTCTGCCTTCCCTCCCTCCTACAGTCTCTTCTTTGCCTCCCTTCTTCCTTTCTTCTCTCCCTCTTCCCCCCTCCTTTCCCTGCTTCCTTCCTTCCTTTCTTCTTTCCTTCCTTCCTTCCCTCTTTTCTTTCTTCCTTCCTTCTTCAGTTACAGATTGGGCTACATCCTGTGCCTGCTACTGGGTGGATAAAGTTAAATAAATGAGATCCTTGCTCTCAAGAAATTCACTATCCAAAGTGAGTTAGAAAAAAAGGCTGAGTAAAAATGTGAGACATAGTTCAATAAATTAGATCTGGTTATATGAATTGGGAGAAAAAAGAATTAACCAGCAAAGTAGAGATCTTTTCGTTTCTTTCTGGAGATCCAGGAAGAGTTAGATAAGGAGATTTAGGTGCAATTTATTTGTTTTAGTTTTTAGTTTATAGGTGATATGAGTGCATTTTCATCTGTAGGTAATATGAGTGGCTTTTCATCTGTATGTGATGTGAGTGGATTTTTTTCCAGCCCTTCTCTCTAAAGTGAGAAGTATGTGAACTCTGATGAAGCAAGTCGATTTTGGTGTTCATTTCAAGAATGCTGAGCTTACTAAGTTTGAAATGGATCCATCTCACCATCATGATATATGGCAAAATTTTTTCTTTACCTTTCTTTCTGAATTAAAAATGCCCCTCTGCTGATAATGAGCCATTAGGTCCATCATTCTCAAGTATGGTTCGTGGACCTGCATCAGCAGCAGCAACACCTGGGAATTGGTTAGGAATCACTATTCTCAGGTCCCAACCCAGACCTACTGAAACACAAGTTCGAGAGGTGGGACCCAGCCATCTGTGTTTTCACAAGACCTCCAAGTGATTCTGAGGCCAGCTAAAGTTTGAGAACTGCTGCTTTAGAACCCAGCATACGGCCTTGCATTTAGTGGGTAAACAATAACATCTGTTGAAATCAAATTAGTAATATCTGATGCTTTTTTCCACATCTACCCAAGAGGTGGTAACAAACTCTCAGATGAAATGCTGTATAAAGTTCTCTTAGAAAGTGGAAGAAGCAGAGATTTCTTGTCCTTTTCTTGCCTGGCTCGATTTTCCTTTTGTACTTAACCTCAGCAGTTGTCATAGTAAGCTTTCTATTCTGTGCGAGACCCAGGTTCCATCTTGGGGATGGCTTCATCCTCTGCTCATTACGCTACAGTGAGTAACCCAAGGAAAGAGAGTCACGGGTGGCCATTTTTCGTGCCTTCCTCAGTCTCTAGGCTTTATATGGAATCAGAGAAACAAGCACAGGTGGTCGGTTTAGCCTCGCCTCCTGGCCATGTGACAGTACTCGATCCTGTTGATTAATGCTGCCTTTTTGAAATTTGCCCTCTCTTAGCTTCCACCCTGACCTCTGCTCTCTGTCCTTTGCAAGCTTCTTTTCCTGCCCTTGACTGTTTCTCTGTTCTCTCTGTTTTGGTGATTTCAACCGCATCCAGGGCTCCAACTACTATATCTAAGGGAATTTCTCTCATGTGTATCTCTCAAGCACAGGTCTTCATCAGAGCACCCAGTCTCTATTTCTAACCGTCCTCTGGAATCTCCACCTGGACATCCCACTTGTACCTTAAACTTAACCTGCTTGAAAAAAATTCCTCAATTTTTCCATCATTCGACCCTTCCTCCCAACTTTTCCATTTCTGTTCAGGGTGCCACACTTGAAATACTAGAATCATCTTTAATGCACGGGATCAAGGTGAAGGCAGGGTTAAGGCAGTGCCAGCACTGAGGATGCTTCCCCGCTGGTGCCCTGTCGGTTATGCCCCTGTGCTGACTCACTCCCTCCTTTCTAGTTTAGCTCTTCACTGACTCTCACCTATGCTGCAGCAGTAGCTTCCTCCTGACTTACTTTTCTCTCTGTGTGAGACTCAAGGATACTGTGAGAAATCGCCCTTAACTTTTCTTTCTCATTTTCAAATTTCCAAGTCATTATTAAATATGTGGGGAAAATCATCTTGCTCTGCAGTTGTATAATAAAGCTCTTGGTGGCAGCTTGTTCAGCGTGGGCTTGAGAGCATAAACAAACGGAGGTCATTTTGCCTTCTGGGGGCTTATTTTTAATATCCAAGATTTTTCAGTTCCTGCTCATTTCCCCTGCTTCTTGCTTCAGAAGTGCCTCACAGCTAAATCCATTGATGGCTTCCACAAAACATAAATCCCAGAAAAGAATGCATAATTTATTCATTGAGGAGACCCTCAGACCTTCAATCTAAACATAGGTGATAATGTATTAGATTCATTCTAACGTGTGTTATTACCTGGCTTTGCACACCGCTTGGAAACAGCAAATTAGATTTCTGAAAGGAGAGGGGATGGCCCATAATGCCAGGATTTGCTGACATTAGAAGTGACCTTTCAAAACAAGCAAGGGAAAGAAAGGAAATGAATCAATATTTTAAAAAGTATTTTCCTTCAATTGTCCAGTTAATCCTGATGACTTCTCTTATTTAATAGATGAGGAAACTGAGACTCAGAAATGTTTAATAACTCACTCAAGGTCATATTTCTGCAAGAACTAGAGATTCTAACTTGAGTACCTTGGACCTCCAAAGCCAATTTTCTCTTTATCACACCAGTATCTTCCAAAATGATTCAATAGAATATGAGTTTGTTGGAATGGTGACCCGTATTCTATGTAAAAGTTTGAGCAAGTTACAGAACAGTCTCAATACTGCTGTTTTATAATCAACTTCTCTACCTACCCAGCTCCTGGCAAGCACTGATCTCTTCTCCATTCCTATAGCTTTGGCTTTTCCAGATGTCATATAAAGGGAATCATGCAGTATGCAGCCTTTTGGTTTATCTCTCCTTCTTTCACTTAGAAAAATGCATATGAAATTTATCATGTTGTATCAACAGTTTGTTCCTTTTTGTTGTTAAATAGTCTTCCATTGTTTGGGTGTTGAAAAACATCCCAGTTGTTTCTAGTTTTTGGCAATTGAGAATAAACTTGCTGTAAACAATCTCATATAGATAGGGTGGTAAACATAAGTTTCTATTTCTTTTGGATGGGATTTCTGGACAGTGGAGAAGACCTTGGAAGTTAAAGTAAATCTTATATCTTCAGCCCCCACTGATTCTGTATTTTCTTGGTATCTCACACTTGACCTTAACATTGAAAACTTTGAATTTTTCTTAAATATGTCTGGCTACATCTGCCCTAGGTAAGTAGGGCTACAGTTCTGTGGCTCCCTGCAAATGCCTTTTAAGTGCCTGCCTTTCTTTAGATTACTTGTTAGTCGTTGTCCTAAAACCTTAGCTCTGTGATGAACTTATGAAAAGTTGTGAATTTACAGTTTGCTTGTTTTTTTTTGTTTTTGTTTTTGGTTGTCATTGTTGTAAGGGTGAAAGCAATTATAACTCAAGCTGAAACAAATCCCAAGCTAGAATTCTATTTGCTCATGTTTTTTAAAAAAACCCAAATACAAGTAATTATTTTGAATAGATCCAAGAGATTCCAAAAACTGGTGCAGTTTACTTCCGGTATTGTTGATAGATGGCTTTATATGCATGGTGGAAAATTTCTTCGAATATAACTTTCTCATTTGTAAATATGAAAGGTTAATTTCCATGGACTCCAAATTGTTATGTATTTCTAATATTATGTGCTTGTATGTCCTATAAAGAGGCTTGACATCTAGCAATAGGACTCTCTAGCTGATTCCATTCCAAAGTAAGGTTTCTTAGATCTATTAAGTCTTAAATCAGTCTCATGTCTGTCTATGCATGTGTGCATGTGTGTCTTTGTGTGTGTGAGAGAGAGAGAAAGAGACAGAGAGAGAGATCCATATATAGAGGTTAGCATTTTTCTGTCTACTTCAAGCTCATGAAAAGAAAATAAAAATACTTTTGGATGCCCATTCATTCTGCTATATATACTTTCCACACTCCCTTGACTTTGCTTCTCATCACCTACCAACTTCTTGATCACGATAGCATGTCCACTGGGACCTTGGAGTGTACAGTCTTTCTATAAATCCCAAATTTTACCATCATCTAAACCATCCAATACCCTAGCCTCTCAGAATTGCTGGAGATAAATTACCAAAATGGTGCTTCTACAAATACATGTTTCCAACCTGACTCCAGGTCTCAGACTTCACTTCAAAATCCTTTTATGTGCCCCTAGCCTACTTATTCTACCATTAACTCAGAGGATATCCCAACATATTAACCCCCTCTTTAAAAATTTCAGGCTACTGTCCAATTGCTTATTCAGCTGATGACCTCATTGCCTACAGCCATCATGTGGGATTCGTGACTAATTTTTTCCATGCTCCACAGTTTATTTTTGTGCACTTGTCCTAATCTCCTCTTTTTGTTCTAGTTAATAACATTTTCTCTTCCAATCTAAGGTTAATATTTTCCTCAGAACTCAGCAATTTCCATCTAAAATTTTGAGTCTGCTCTTAATTTTGACAAAAAACCCATTGAGATTTTGGATGGGAATTATTGAATCTATAGAGAGATTCACATTACTCATTAAAATAATAATTTTTGACATACCTGGTGATACTTCCTGCTTTAAGGTTACTTTTTTGATATTAATGTAGTCATTGCAGGGTTTTTTTTAACGTGGACCATTTTTAAAGTCTTTATTGAATTTGTTACAATATTACTTCTGTTTTATGTTTTGGTTTTTTGGCCGTGAGGCATGTGGGATCCTGGCTCGCCGACCAGGGATCAAACCTGCACACCCTGCGTTGGACAGCGAAGTCTTAACCACTAGACCGCTAGGGAAGTCCCCAGCTTTCTTTTGATTAGTATTTGCGTACCTGTTCTCTCCCTTTACTCATAATCGATCTGTGTTTTTTTATTTAAAGTGAGATGCTTCTAGACAACATATAGTTGGGTTTTCCTTTTTTCTCTGGTCTGAAAATCACTGTATTTAAATTGGAGTGTTTAGGATATTTATATCAACATAATTACTGATATGGTTTGGTTTTTATTTAACATCTTACTAATTGTTTTCTATTTGCTACATCTGCTCTCTGTCCCATTTTCCTTCCCCCCACCCTCTTTTGGACTAATTCAGTATTTGATATAATTTCATTTTATCTCCACTCATTGTCTTTTAGTGATATATCTTGTTTTATTTTTTGAGCATTTGTTCTAAAGTTTACAGTGAATCTTTAACTTATCACAGACTACCATTTCATGGATGATTTAAGACTCTTACAACATAAATTTCCATTTCCTTTATTCTGTTCTTTGTCTTGTACAAAAGTTTAAATCAAAATTGGTTTCTAGGTTCAGGGTCATCGCCACTATACCATTTGGAAAGGCATACTGTGATGGATACCAGCAATACTAAGACATAGACCCCATCCCTAAGGCGTTTACTTGAGAATATGGAACATATTTAAATAAAAAGTAATTGTAAGAGGGCAAAGAAATATATGTGGTAAAAGTCTAATGGCCGGAACAGATACCAAGTATAAAATAAACTAAGAGGAAATCAGCATGGATTGAAGTGACCAAGAAAGGCTCCATGAAGAGGATGGGACTCGAAAGAAGGATTTACCAAAAGAATTTTATTAACTAAACAAGAATGAGCAAGATGGCAACTCTGGGATTTGGTAGAAGTAGTCTGGTGAAAATGAGCTTGACTAGAATGAGGAACTTGAGTTACAAATGTTAGAATATAAATTTGGAGAGGTTGGCATAATACTTTTGTAAAATTAAGCACAATGTTTTTTGCAGAACACCATCTCATTACTTTACAAATTGTATTTCTACAGCTTTGTTCTTTTATGCTATTCCATCCCATTCTTTTAGGTAACAGTGATTTGTTACACAGCGTTCCAAAAGCAGCTCTGCTTTCATAAACTTTGCATCTAATAACTGTTAATGAATTACTGGAGTGAGGAAAGCAGAGCTGGGAGGCATAGAATTTAATAAGTTATTGAGAAAGTAATAATGAGTCTAGTGGAGAATATCACTTTTAGACTTGAGAAAAATTTGCTTGAAAAAGAAGAACAAATTTTTTTTGTTAAAGTACAGTTGATTTACAATGTTACGTTAATTTCTGCTGTACAGCAAAGTGATTCAGTTATACATATACATACATTCTTTTTATATATTCTTTTCCATTATGATTTATCACAGGATATTGAATATAGTTCCCTGTGCTATACAGTAGGACCTTGTTGTTTATCCATCCTGTATATAATAGTTTACATCTGCTAATCCCAAATTCCCACTCCCTTCCTCCCCCAAAACCCCTCCCCCTTGGCAACCACCTGTCTATTCTCTGTGTCTGTGATTCTGTTTCCCTTTCATAGATAGGTTCATTTGTGTTATATTTTAGATTCCACATATGAGTGATATCGTATGGTATTTGTCTTTCTCTTACTTCACTTAGTATGAGAATCTGTAGTTGCATCCATGTTGCTGTAAATGGCATTATTTCGAAGAACAAATATTTCTTAGTTTCATGCTCTCTTCTTTCAGTCCGTCTACTGCACTGCATATCAGATTTCTCTCTCATTTGAATATATCTTTAATTCATCCCTCATGTCACAACTTGTGCTGCTTCTTAAGCCTTAATTAATATTTCCATGACCTGCTCAGTGACCTTACTCCATAGGTGTTGCTTGATAGAAATGGTCTATCACCTCTTTGATGGAACCATCTGAGTGGCTGTGCAGGTTATTCTCCTCTTCCTTTACTGTTTCATGGCATTTCTCAAGGAGAACATTTTATTGATAGGATGATTCTCATTGATATAGGGAGACTATGCTTCAGTCAATCGTTTATTACTTCCCTATAGTCAATGATATGTAAACAGATGCTGTGTGTGGTTGCTAACATGGCATTATGACACTTCTACTGCCACCACCTCTAGCAGTACACAACCACTGCCACCAACCACTGCCACCAACCACTGCCACCGCTGACACTACTTCCGTTTCCAGTACTGCTCTCACTCTTGGCTGTTACGGTCAGTACTGTGCTGGACGTCGTCTCTACATCTTTTCCAATCATCCAAGACTCCTGCATTATTGTCCTCCTGCTGCATGAGTACACTGATCATCACGAAGATTAGAGAATGTGTGTAAAGTTAGTGATCAGTAAAGCCGGGGAGTATGTCTAAGTTTGTCTGATTCTAAACCTAAAGTTCTTTCAACCATCGCCAACAGCCTATCCCAAAACCTGCATTAGCTTTACAATTCACTTTCCAAAGCCTACACTGGATGCCTACAGTGCCTATGCGGAGAAACCTATTGTTGATATGTTCCCAAATGTCGTTCTGATTATCTTAATGTTTTTACTTGTTTTTATTTTCTTTCTTGTCCTTTTTCTTTCTTTCTTTCTTTTTTTTAATGAATTAATTCATTTATTTTTGCTGTGTTGCGTCTTCGTTTCTGTGCGAGGGCTTTCTCTAGTTGTGGCAAGCGGGGGCCCCTCTTCATCGCGGTACGCGGGCCTCTCACTATGGCGGCCTCTCTTGTTGCGGAGCACAAGCTCCAGACGCGCAGGCTCAGTAGTTGTGGCTCACGGGCCTAGTTGCTCCGCGGCATGTGGGATCCTCCCAGACCAGGGCTCGAACCCGTGTCCCCTGCATTAGCAGGTAGATTCTCAACGACTGCGCCACCAGGGAAGCCCCTTTCTTTCTTTCTTTCTTTTTTGCTCCAAGTTAAATGTCTGATCCATGGTTTGGAGCCTCTGTGGCAGTTGGTGATCACTCTACTGAATGTCAATTTTATTTAAAAAATGCTGTTTAAGTGCCATTTAGCACCGTTTTCAGTGTAAAGGCATCTCATAATAATGAAAATTGGCACAAGTATCATAATGTTCTTAGAAGTCGTGGCACATGGAAAATCTAGTTTGAGTCTTTTCTGAGGGAGTGGAGAGGGGCATGTGATGGTGCATGAAGGTGTATGTTGTTAACTTATTTAAACACAGTCACATGGTAACATTTCCACACTAGTAAATTGCCAATAGTATCTGGTCTCAGGTTAGCCATATCTGTGTTTCCTATATAACCTTAAAAAACTGCTGCTGCTGCTGGCTTTAATTATTTCATACTTTGCCATTTAAACTCCTATTCCATATTTCACATCTTACCCATTTGCTGTGATTCCTAATCTCTTGGATTTTCATCTTGTTTTGCTCTTTGGAGTTTTTATCCTGCCTTCATCAAATGAGCAGATGCTGTTGGTTGTTCTTTTCATTCCTTTGAACGCAGGCAGGGTTGCAAGCTTGGCTTTATCGCAGCAAGGAGGTGATGTATTTTGATGAGTTTTAACCAATCATAGGTAATTTCATTGTCTTTGACTGTGACTGATTTAAACATTGACATTTAATGTAATTTTGGCAAATGAGATGTGAGAGGAAGTCTGTTGAAGGATTTTTTGCAAGCTTTTTCTCATTGGTAAATATTGACAGTGGAGGAACTATTTTTCTTCTCTTGCTCAATATTTTTGTGACTCCTGTGATGCATGGAACTGCAGCAGCTAACTTGTGATGATGAGGAACAAGCATAAAGTTGAAAGAAAACAGATCAAAGATGCAATGCCAGAAGATGGGAAGAAGCTGTGTCCCTGGAAACATTTTTGAACTGAGTTAATAAATTCCGCTGAAATTTAATACTTATGTGAGAAAAAAAACATCAGGCGTGAAATTTGTTGGTGTTACTAAATATCTCAAACTTTGAGAAGAGGTCTTTTTTTTCTCTCTCTCTCTTTCCTTTTTTTCTTTTCCGCAGCAGCACTTGTCAGAGACTGAAAACCAATGGATATGTGAGGAAGAAGCTCATCAGATGGGAGGAGGTAGAGAAATTATTTTATAATTATTAAGATATAAATATCAGCTATCATTCACACTATATTGAGTTTCTAATGCATGCATTACTATTAAATGTGATCTAATTATTCTGGCCTTTATTATTCTCAAGAGTATAGAAAGCTTTAGAAAAGAAACATGGTGATAAAGTTTTCTGCTGACCTCAAAGTCTTCCATGAAGTGCTTTAGACTTCCAGCCACATCCATTCAGCTGTATCTGCTTTTTCAAAGGAAAAAGGCACAGTTGAAGAGTTGGCTTATATGAACTTTTGTGACGGAATGCCACATTCAGACTTAAGTTTTTTAGGCGATAATAAACAGGAATGGCATATGTAAGACTCATTGACTTACAGAATTTTAAGTAATAAACTGATTTGCCAAGTCCTACAATCATACAAGTGACTAATGTTCAATAATAATAATAGCTAAATAAATAACTAAAACAATTAGTAGATGTGTTTTATTCCTTCTGCATGGAACATGCTAGCTGACTTTCTTATTCTCCTCTATTATTGTCTTCAAGAGGATCTAACTTTTCTGAGAACCCTAGGTGTATTTCGTCTTCCTTTCTTTAGAGCCATATCTATTTTATTTCTCATTCTGTCAAATGCTAGAGTTTGCTGACAAATTGAAAGTAATCTGATGAAAATACAAGATCATCTTAATGGAAGTCAGAAGACCTGGTTTCTGGATTCAGGGCCATCATTGACTAACTGTATAACTGTGGACCTGTTAAGTACATTTGCTTTATCCATTTTCTAAATGACATAATCCAAAGCCAAATTGAACTGATTTTTGGATAATCACAGCAGGCTCTGTTTGTCATGAATCATTGGAGTTGACTATAGACTCAGACTTGTCTTGCTTATCATATTATGCAAACCCAGTACTATTTTCTCATTGTAGATTATGAAGGCCCCTGACCTTCAATGCTAATAATACACAGGCATAGCTGGTCAAGATATGGTCTGGATCTCTGGGGCCTAGTGAAGCTCTTTGTCTCACATGGACACATTTCATGTACTTGTTATCCCTAAACCTCCACCAGCTGTGTTTATTGGCCTTGCTGCATATCAACTTATTATGGATATCCATGCCAGAAACTGTTGAGATGGGTGCAAGATACTGAACAGATGCACAAATCCCATTAATGGAACTCTAATGATAGTGAGCTATAGAGCTGATTATGTGCTGCCTGTCATTCTAGGCTGAATGTTGACTTTGAAGATGGCATCAGATCCAAGCTTCTCCTCTGCTTCTCCATAGTTGATTTATAACCTATTGTCAAGTGATAATTTGATGAGATTAACTCATGTTTTCTAGGGAAATAAGCCTGCATTGCTCACACTTGAGAAATGTTTAAGTCACACCTGTATTCTGGATACTTCACATAAAATTCAAACTTGCATGTGCTGAGCTTTTATTGTTTATTGACAGGACCTCTGTTGGTCCTCTTCAGACAGCTCACAACCAAGGGTTTTGTGTCAAGTTCAGACCAGCACAATAAGATGTGTGTTTTAAAGGATAATGCAAACTTGCTTATTTATCAAGAATGGAGGAACTTGGAAAACCAAGGAGGAGAGAGAAGAATGATGGATGGGGGAAGGGCAGAGCAAATATAACCACTAAGAAAATTCATCCTGCAGAAAGTGATAGGGAGGAATTTTCTTTTTAAGGGTTAGAAGATAATGGTGTTCTACACTTTTTTTTGATGTGCTTCTTATTTATTCTGGTCCTACTATTAGGTTTGCAAGGCCAGATAAGTTCATGTGCTGAATTCAAGTATCTCAAGGTCAAGGAAACACTAAAATATTGAAGTTTTTGAGTCAGAATGCAGCATTTTTGTTTGTTTTTTTGTTAGTTTTGCACCTGTGTTTGAGGCTCTATTCCTGGAGATTCAGTATCGCTTAGAAATGCTGTAAAGATGAAGTGAGGTGATGGGCATGGAGAGAAGAGAATGTTCTTCATATTGTTATTCAAGCCAAATTGTGTGTGACAGTTTGAATGGGCAGAGCTTTATAGAGAGGTTGTGATTAGAGGTATCTTCATTGAACCATAGAATGACAGAGAAAGAATGTGGGCCTTGATGATCAGTCTGTCCTCCTCCTTTTATAGAGGGGACAACTGAGGATGAAAGAGATGAGACAATTGTTTCAAGACCACACAAAAAGTTAGTGTCAGAGCCAGTAGGATATTAGGGATACCAAATACCAAAGGGTATAGGTATGTGGGTTTTGGAGCTGGACTCTGGTTCTGCCATCCATTAGCTACATATTCTTGAATAATTTGCCTAATCTTCCTTGAGCTCATCTTCCTCATGTACAACATGGAGATATTACCTACTCTAAAGGTTTGCTTTTCTTACCCTATAAAGTGATTACATATGATAATAATATATGTAAATTATCAATAAATGTGAAGTAAATAAATATATTCTTGGGCAATACCTAATAAGTGCTCAGTAAATGTTAGCTACTATTAGTTATTGTTACATCAACTAGCATTTCTTTGGTGAATATTTTTGCACATATTTACTCAAATGTTGATAGCAATAAAGATGATTCAAGGTCATAAAGACATCATTTCTGACTGTAAGAAGCTTAGGGTCTGATTCAGGGGTCAAGAAATGATGCCTGAATAGTTAAATAGCAGGGAATGGTAGTAATATAAGCTGGTTATCCATAACAGCTGGCTTGTAAGATTTAGGCAAATGGGAACATTTGGGGTGGTGCAGCCATAGGAGTGCAAATGACCTCTCAAGGGATTTTCTTGCAAAGTTGGAGTCTTTAGCAAAAGGTTCTAGGAACAGCTAGCTATTGAGGATAAGCATTGAGGGTATCACAAAAAAAAAAAAAAAAAAAAAAACCCAAACAAACTTGGAAGCCTCACAGGAAAAAGACTCATATTTAACTATTTTTGGGCCAGAAGGCAGCTTATGATGATGCTAGTCAAGTAACATTGTTTTTGTTCACATTACTTCTTTTATCTTCCTTTCCTCCAACCTCAGAAGAGGGGATCAGAATTAGCAGCTGGTGTGTAAAGGATAGAAATGAGGGAGAAAAAGTTACCTGCAATCCCTTTCCTAAAGGCAGATGCCCTGATTTCAATAAGGCTTAGCTTGGGAAGGGTATGGGGATAAGTCCTACTTTTAATCAGTATAAATTATTAGGCTGGATAACTTTGATTACTGAATTGAGAGAGTGTTTGTGACTCAAACTGATGGTAAACGTTTTTATTACCATAAAGAATCTAGAGGAGCTAACTGAATTTTCATCCAAGGGCAGAAAAAAAACCTGTAACATTACTGAATACCATTAAAGAAACAGTGGAAGAAAAAATAAAGTTACTTTATGATTATCTCCATAAGTCTTTTATCTTTGAAAAATCATGTAGCATTTTGACCCAACTTTGCTATCAGCTGCCAAATTATTCCAGCCAATTTTGTCAGTGGAAGGCATCATGATAAAATAAATTTTATTCTTTTAAATCATTTTTTAGAACAAAGAAAGGAAAGCATACCTACCTACATATATATATATGTGTGTGTGTATTTACCTACAAACTCAGCACAATTCTCTAGACTTTTTTATACTCACTTTTTCAGTGGTCCTTTACAAAGTATAGCATTTGTCAGGCATGCACTATGGGTGAAAGAAATAGCACAGAGAGAAAATCTGCCTTAGTTGGTCAAACAGTACAACAAAACAAAAATTTTTATCAGTTGAAAGAAAAATGAACTAGACAGTGAACTTCTGAAATGGTAAAGATCTCAGTGAATTTTCTCTTCCTGTAAAACAATAGAATTATGGCAAAAACAACTACAATAAATCATCCAAAATCAAGTGAAGAAATCTGGTAATAATCAAAGCCATAGGACAAACTGGAAATCATCTATCCAAGAGAAACTATTGAAACTCAGTGAGACAGTAGGGTCTGTGACATTTGAACTTGGAGCTATTTCTTTTCCCTCACCTTCCCCAGTTCAGTAGTATGGTAACCAAAAGTTGGTAGCATTGCAAATAATGGAAAGATCTGACTGCTTTTGAGATTTGCTAAAAGCACCATCCCCAGAGCACAGTCAATATTTTGTCCAAACATCAACCCTGGGGAACCTCTGTTCTCAGAGTGTAGTGGTTATTTGCTTTGACTAGAACTCAACTCAGTGTGTGTGTGTGTATGTGTGTGTGTGTAGAGAGAAGCCTACCTCAGGCCTTTATCGAAACAATAGCAAGCTGCTGGCAAAGTGTCAGTTGCCTAAGTTTGTGATGTCAGTTGGGCAAACAAGAGCCTGACTTGTTTTAAAAGCAAATTCTGCAAAACTTGACAATCACAACAAACACTGAAAAGCTCAGACATAGTCCTGGAAATCTAAAAGGCTGCACATGTGCAAATGCTCAGGAAAGACCTGGGAAAGGAGAAGGCACCAGTCACTCACTTCTGGATGACCTTGAAGCCCTAAGCAAGTTGGACGTAAAAGTAAGACTCTTTTGTAAACTGCCTCAAATTTTAAAGCTTGAAGTTTTACACAGACCCCCCTTGAAAAAGGTTGGAGGTTTTAAATGCAAAAGAGTTAATAAAACTTTCTGACCAACTATTTGTTGACCACTAAATTATACTGAACCAGGTGTGACACCTAGGAAGTCAGACTTAAAAATAAAAACAAGAACTTAAAAAAAAAGAAAAACTAGCAGAGAACTCAGAGGCCACACACTTCAGGGAATACAGAATCTAGGAAAGTTGCTAAAAAATAAACAGAAAAAAGAAAGAAAAAAGAGTAACAACAAGAAAACTTGGGGTTGGGCGAGTGGAGGAAACTGATATCACAGTTGTTACAATATATTATTTAGGAAATCCAATTTAAACAAAAAATGAAGTCTTTGTCTAGTAAGTCCCTGAGGAAACCAGATGTTGGACTTACCAGACAAAGACTTTAAATCAGCTATTTTTAATATGCTCAAAGAACTAAAGGAAACTACGTTTCAAAAATTAAAGGAAAAGATGACAATAATGTCACATTAAATAGAAGATATTATTAAAGCAATAAACATTATAAAAAATATCCCAACAGAAATCCTGGCATTGAAAATACAATAACAAGAAAATTTTAAAAAATTACTGTAGGGGAATAGCAGATCTGGGCTGGCAGAAGAAAGGAGCAATGAACTTCATGAACTTTCAATAGAGATTATCTAGTTTGAGGAACAGAAAGAAAAAAGAATAAGGAAAAATAAACAGTCTCAGAGATGTGAGAAACCATAAAGATACACATAATGGGAATCCCAAAACAGTAAGAGAAAGAAATGGCAGAAAAATATTAAATAAATGAAGAAATAATGACCAAATATTTCTCAAACTTGATGAAAAATATTAATCTACACATTCAAGAAGCTCGATAAACTTAAAGATATCTATCTACACATAGACATATCAATCACAGTCAAATTGTTGAAAGTAAAAGATTGTCAACAAAGAATCCTGAATCTGGATAATTTCTTCTTTTTTTTTTTTTTCCTAAAGAAAAATTAAGATTTTTTTTTTTTTTTTTTTTTTCTGTATGCGGGCCTCTCACTGTTGTGGCCTCTCCCATTGTGGAGCACAGGCTCTGGACACACAGGCTCAGCAGCCATGGCTCACGGGCCCAGCTGCTCTGCGTCATGTGGGATCTTCCCGGACCGGGGCATGAACCCGTGTCCCCTGCATCGGCAGGCAGACTCTCAACCACTGCACCACCAGGGAAGCCCTAAGATATTTTTAAACCAGGAGAAATAGAGAGGGAGAGAGAGAGAGAAAATTTTGCTTACAGACCTGCCCTACAGGGATACTAAAGAAAATCCTTCAGGCTGAAGTAAAAGTACACTAAACAGTAACTCAAATCCATATAAAGAAATAAAGAGCACCAGTAAAGGTAAATGACAGATATCATAAAAGACAGTATAAATATATTTTTGATTGCAACTATTTCTTCTTCCACACGTTTTCTGCATAAAGTAATAATTATAAAAGTATTTTTATAAGCCCATCAATGTATAAAGACATAATTTATTTGACAGTAATAGCACAACAGAGGGGATGGAGCTATAGAAGAGCAAAGGTTTTGTGTAATATTGAAATTTTTTTGGTATTAATTTGACTAAACTGTTATAAGTTAAGATGTAAAGTTATCCCCAAGGCAGTCACTAAGAAAGTAATTTTTTAAAGTATGCAGTAAAAGAACTGACAAGGGAATTAAAATGGTACATTAGACAATATCTATTTAACACAAAAATAGACAAAATTGAGGAATAGAGAAAAAAGAAATGACATATGCAGAAAAAAGCAAAATAACAGCCTTAAATTCTACTTTATCAGCAATTATATTAAATGTGAATGGATTACATACACCAGTCAAAAGACAGAGACTGGAAAAATGGATTTCAGAAAGAAAATATGATGCAACTTTATGCTATCTACAAGCAACACACTTTAGATTCAAAAACATAAGTTGTAAATAAAAGGATGGAAAAAGACATAACATGCAGATAGTACCCCATAAAAGAGGTGAAGTGGCTATACTGATAGCACTCAAACTTTAAGACAAAAAGCGTTATTATAGACAAAAGATGGTATTTTATAAGAATGTCAGTCCTTCAGGAAGATGTAATGATTATAAACATATACACCTAAAACATAGCCCCTAAATACAGGAAAAAAAGGCTGATGAAAATTTCACAGTAATATTTAGATATTTCAATATGTATAGAACAACTAAGCAGAAAGTCAACATGGAAATGAAAGATTTGAAGAACTAGACCTAACAGACATATATAGAAAATGTCACCTTACAATGGAAGAATGCACATTCTTCTCAAGTATACATGGAACATTCTCTGTGATAGATTCTATTCTGGTCCATAAAACAAGCCTGAATGTACTTAAAGGGTTTGGAATCATACAAAATATGTTTTCCAACCAAAATAGGACTAAATTAGAAATTAATTATAAAAAAACATTTGGGAAATTTAAAAAAATATGTTGAAATTAAGTAATACTCTTCTAAATAAATAATGGGTCAAGCAGACATTGAAGTAGAAATTAGAAAATACTTTGAGACAAATGAAAACAAAAAGATAACATACCAAAGCACATGGAGTGCAGCTAAAGCAGTGTTTAGAGGGTAAGTTATAGTTGTTAACAAACATATTAAAAAAGAAGTTCTTGAGACAATAAATGAACCATTTATCTTAAGAAACTAGAAAGGCAGACATAAAAACTAACTCAAAGAAAGCAGGAAGAAGGAAATAATAAATAGTACATCAGAAATAAATGAAATAGAAAATAGAAAAACAATAGAGAATATCAATAAAATCAAAAGTCTTTTTTTTGTAAAGGTCAACAAAATTGATAAACTTTTAGATAGACTGAATGGGGCTTCCCTGGTGGCGCAGTGGTTGAGAGTCTGCCTGCTGATGCAGGGGATGCGGGTTCGTGCCCCGGTCTGGGAGGATCCCATGTGCCATGGAGTGGCTGGGCCTGTGAGCCGTGGCCACTGGGCCTGTGCGTCCGGAGCCTGTGCTCCACAACGGGAGAGGCCACAACAGTGAGAGGCCCGCGTACCGCCAAAAAAAAAAGAAAAAAAAGAATAGTCAAATCAATCTTGAAAAAGAATGAAGTTGGGAACTCACTCTTTGCTACTTCAAAACCTACCACAAAACTATAGTAATCATGTGCAACAATAAGAATTCTGGTTAGGTTGAGTTAGAGCTTCAAGTGTGGTAGAGCCAGAGGGTTCTGCCTTGGAGTCAGGAGACCTGAGTGCTGGCCCCAGCTCTGCCACCTAAGACAATCTCTCCAAGGTCCAAGTGCCTTCTCTATAAAATGAAGCTGACACTCCTTTCCAACTTGTTCATACTATAGGGCTTTGAGTACACCCAAGTGGAACACCTCATAAAGTTTAAAAAGTTACCTTTACAACTCCAGATTGGGAACTGTTTGAAGGAAGGGATTCACTTTATACCCCTTGTGTTCAAAGCCTGGCATACCATAGTATCTCAATTTTTGTTTAGAGGTTAGAATGTGTCATTAGTTGTTAGAATTATTTCTGGGGAGCTGTCAACTGCACCTCTTTGCCTTTTTTAGAACTTAAGAAGCAGCAGGAGCCTTACCCCACAAATCCACATCTGCCCTATGACTTGGACAGATCATAGGAGACCTTAAAAGCCTAAAGGCTAAAGCAGATGGGAAGAGAGGAACCTAAGATCAAAGACCAACCCAGAGTAGAGTTCCTGATTACTGACAGTGACCATGATTCACTGAATCAAGATTTGGGGGGATGGGGAAGGAAACCCCAAAGAATAGTTCAAAATATCCTGCTTCCTCATTGACACATATACACTACCAAATGTAAAATAGATAGCTAGTGGGAAGCAGCCACATAGCACAGGGAGATCAGCTTGGTGCTTTGTGACCACCTAGAGGGGTGGTATAGGGAGGGTGAGAGGGAGATGCAAGAGGGAGGGGATATGAGGATATATGTATACATATAGCTGATTCACTTTGTTATACAGCAGAAACTAACACACCATTGTAAAGCAATTATACTACAATAAAGATGTTAAAAAAACCCTATAGTAATCAAGACAGTGTGGTACTGGCATAAGGATATATGTATTCACCAATGGAAGAGTATTGAGAGTCCAGAAATAAACCCTTACATTTATGGTCAGTTGGTTTTTGACAAGGGTGTCTAGAAAATGAATGGGGAACAGAATATTCTTTTCAACAAATGGTGCTTGGTTAACTGGATAGTCACAGGCAAAATAATTAATTTGGTTCCCTACATCACACTAAACACAAATATTATTCAAAATGTATCATAGATCTAAATGTAAGAGCTAAAACTATAAAACTCCTAGGAGAAAACATAGGTGTAAGTCTTTGTGACGTTCAGTTAGACAATGATTTCATAGATATGAAACCATAAGCACAAGTGACAAAAGAAAAAATGATACATCTGACTTCATCAAAATTGAAATTTTGGGGCTTCAGCCCAATAGAAACTTGGGGCTTCTATTAAGTGAAATACCCAAAATAGGAAAAATATTCAGAAATCATATATCTAATAAGGAATTTGTATCCAGAATATATAAAGAACTCTTATAACGCAACAACAGAAACACACATCACCAAATTTAACAGTAGGTAAAGGATTTGAATAAACACTTAGCCAAAGAAGATATGCAAATTGCCAAAAGATACATGCACTCTTAGTCATTAGGTAAATGCAAATCAAATCACAGTGAGATACCACTTCATACCCAATGATGACTGTTAAAATAAAAAGAGATGGAAAAGAATGTGTTAGCAAGAACGTGGAGAAATTGGAACACTCATACACTGCTGGTGGGAATGTAAAATGGTGAAGCCACTTTGGAAAATAGTTTGACAGTTCTTCAAAATGCTAAATACAGAGTTTTTATGTGATCCAGCAATTCCACTCCTAGGTATATATTCAACAGGAATGAAAATATATGTCCTTAAAAAGTTGTATATAAACATTCACAGCAGATTTATTCATGATAGCCAAAAAGTAGGAACACCTAAACATCCATGCACTGATAAATGGATAAACAAAATTGGTATATTCATACAATGGAGTTTTTTCAGCAATAAAAAAAAATACTGATATGTTACAACATAAATGAACCTTGACATCATCTTGCTGACATCCCCTACTATGAATGTGTTACTGTCGATTTCCCCTTTTATGGCTGTTAGTATTTGCCTTATGTATTGAGGTGCTCCTATGTTGGGTGCATAAGTATTTACAATTGTTATATCTTCTTCTTGGATCAATCCCTTGATCATTATGTAGTGTCCTTCTTTGTCTCTTCTAATAGTCTTTATTTTAAAGTCTATTTTGTCTGATATGAGAATTGCTACTCTAGCTTTCTTTTGGTTTCCATTTGCATGGAATATCTTTTTCCATCCCCTTACTTTCAGTCTGTATGTGTCTCTATGTCTGAAGTGGGTCTCTTGTAGACAGCATATATATGGGTCTTGTTTTTGTATCCATTCAGCCAATCTGTGTCTTTTGGTGGGAGCATTTAGTCCATTTACATTTAAGGTAATTATCAATATGTATGTTCCTATTCCCATTTTGTTAACTGGTTTGGGTTCGTTATTGTAGGTCTTTTCCTTCTGTTGTGTTTCTTGCCTAGAGAAGTTCCTTTAGCATTTGTTGTAAAGCTGGTTTGGTGCTGAACTCTCTCAGCTTTTGCTTGTCTGTAAAGGTTTTAATTTCTCCATCAAATCTGAATGAGATCCTTGCTGGGTAGAGTAATCTTGGTTGCAGGTTTTTCTCCTTCATCACTTTAAGTATGTTCTGCCAGTCCCTTCTGGCTTGCAGAGTTTCTGCTGAAAGATCAGCTGTTAACCTGATGGGGATTCCCTTGTGTGTTATTTGTTGTTTTTCCCTTGCTGCTTTTAATATGTTTTCTTTGTATTTAATTTTTGACAGTTTGATTAATATGTGTCTTGGCGTATTTCTCCTTGAATTTATCCTATATGGGACTCTCTGTGCTTCCTGGACTTGATTAACTATTTCCTTTCCCATATTAGGGAAGTTTTCAACTATAATCTATTCAAATATTTTCTCAGTCCCTTTCTTTTTCTCTTCTTCTTCTGGAACCCCTATAATTCGAATGTTGGTGCATTTAATGTTGTCCCAGAGGTCTCTGAGACTGTCCTCAGTTCTTTTCATTCTTTTTTCTTTCTTCTGCTCTGCAGTAGTTATTTCCACTATTTTATCTTCCAGGTCACTTATCTGTTCTTCTGCCTCAGTTATTCTGCTATTGATCCCTTCTAGAGTATTTTTAATTTCAGTTATTGTGTTGTTCATCGTTGCTTGTTTCATCTTTAGTTCTTCTAGGTCCTTGTTAAATGTTTCTTGCATTTTGTCTATTCTATTTCCAAGATTTTGGATCATCTTTACTATCATTATTCTGAATTCTTTTTCAGGTAGACTGCCTATTTCCTCTTCATTTGTTAGGTCTGGTGGGTTTTTATCTTGCTCCTTCTCCTGCTGTGTGTTTTTCTGTCTTCTCATTTTGCTTATCTTACTGTGTTTGGGGTCTCCTTTTTGCAGGCTGCAGGTTCATAGTTCCCGTTGTTTTTGGTGTCTGTCCCCAGTGGCTAAGGTTGGTTCAGTGGGTTGTGTAGGCTTCCTGGTGGAGGGGACTAGTGCCTGTGTTCTGGTGGATGAGGCTGGATCTTGTCTTTCTGGTGGGCAGGTCCACGTCTGGTGGCGTGTTTTGGGGTGTCTGTGGACTTATTATGATTTTAGGCCGCCTCTCTGCTAATGGGTGGGGTTGTGTTCCTGTCTTGCTAGTTGTTTGGCATAGGGTGTCCAGCACTGTAGCTTGCTGGTCGTTGAGTGAAGCTGGGTGTTGGTGTTGAGATGGAGATCTCTGGGAGATTTTCACTGTTTGATATTATGTGGAGCTGGGAGGTCTCTTGTGGACCAGTGTCCTGAAGTTGGCTCTCCCACCTCAGAGGCACAGCACTGACTCCTGGCTGCAGCACCAAGAGCCTTTCATCCACATGGCTCCTCAATTTGGGATGATTCGTTGTCAATTCATGTATTCCACAGATGCAGGGTATATCGAGTTGATTGCAGAGCTTTAATCCGCTGCTTCTGAGGCTGCTGGGAGAGATTTCCCTTTCTCTTCTTTGTTCTCACAGCTGCCGGGACTCAGCTTTGGATTTGGCCCCGCCTCTGCGCGTAGGTCGCCGGAGGGCGTCTGTTTTTCGCTCAGACAGGGCGGGGTTGAAGGAGCCGCTAATTCAGCAGCCCTGGCTCACTCAGGCCGCAGGGGAGGGAGGGGTACGGAGGCGGGGCGAGCGTGCGGCTTCAGAGGCCGGCGTGACGTTGCACCAGCCCGAGGCGCGCCGTACGCTCTCCCGGGGAAGCCGTCTCTGGATCCCGGGACCCTGGCAGTGGGTGGCTGCACAGGCTCCCCGGAAGCGGGGTGTGGATAGAGACCTGTGCTCGCACATAGGCTTCTTGGTGGCGGCAGCAGCAGCCTTAGCGTCTCATGCCCGTCTCTGGGGTCCGCGCGCTTTTCGCCGCGCCCGTCTCTGGAGCTCCTTTAAGCAGCGCTCTTAATCCCCTCTCCTCGTGCACCAGGAAACAAAGAGGGAAGAAAAAGTCTCTTGCGTCTTCGGCAGCTCCAGACTTTTTCCCGGACTCCCTCCCGGCCAGCCGTGGTGCACTAACCCCTCAGGCGATGTTCACGCCGCCAACCCCAGTCCTCTCCCTGTGCTCTGACTGAAGCCGAAGCCGAAGCCTCAGCTCCCAGCCCCGCGGGTGAGCAGACAAGCCTCTCGGACTGGTGAGTGCCGGTCGGCACCGAGCCTCTGTACGGGAATCTCTCCGCTTTGCCCTCCGCACCCCTGTTGCTGTGCTCACCTCCGCGACTCCGAAGCTCCCCACTCCGCCACCCGCAGTCTCCGCCTGCGAAGGGGCTTCTCGTGTGTGGAAACCTTTCCTCCTTCACGGCTCCCTCCCACTGGTGCAGGTCCCGTCCCTATTCTTTTGTCTCTGTTTATTCTTTTTTCTTTTGCCCTACCCAGGTACGTGGGGGAGTTTCTTAACTTTGGGGAGGTCTGAAGTCTTCTGCCAGCGTTCAGTAGGTGTTCTCTAGGAGTTGTTCCACGTGTAGATGTATTTCTGGTGTATCTGTGGGGAGGAAGGTGATCTCCGCGTCTTACTCTTCCGCCATCTTCCCCGGAAGCTCTCCTGCTGACTTCTGTTTCTCTTTTGATCACAGGAAAAATCTTCCCTAGGACCCTGCTATTGTTGGAGGGTCTCCTGCAGAGGCGGGGGTGGCTGTGTCTCACCGCGGGGATAAGGACACTGGCAGCAGAAGTTCTGGGAAGTACTCCTTGGCGTGAGCCCTCCCAGAGTCCACCATTAGCCCCACCAAAGACCCAGGTAGGCTCCAGTGTTGGGTTGCCTCAAGCCCCCTACCTAGCTCTTTACTAAGTAAAAAGATCTTACGTGAGATAACCATTTCATGCAGAATTGCAAAACACTGGGTGCTTTAGAAATAGCCTTTGATATTTATCACATTGTATGCTAATGAAATGAGAAACTGATATAATTATAAATCGTCTGCTTAAAGAAGAATATAAATATGCATTTTCCCTACCTATATGATTTAGATTGTCTTAGTACAACATTCTTTTCTATGTGATAATGGGAGTTTGATTCAAAAATTTTGAAGAAGTCGAAAAGACTGTATAATAAAGATTCTCCAGTAGATAGATGTTTGTGAGGGTGCGTGCATACATGGGGTGTGAAACGTAGGTTTATATCTGTTTAGACCCCTGTAACATTCAGGAGAGTGTTATGTACATGGGGAACCATCAGCAACCCCTCTTGCTTATACAATCAAGACCACCTTTGATGGTCTAGGATTTCAGGCTTTCTATTCATCAGCCATTTCATCCATATCTCCTATAAACATCTCTCCATATAACATATGTTATAGCCAGAGTACCCATAGGTGGTTCCTTGGTCACTGCTTGAGCTTAAAAGGTTCTGACCAAGGACACAGTCTTGGGAAATGTTTCCACAAGGATGGGGATACAGTAAAGGAGACCGAGAAATAGCCTCAGAGGCAGGAGCCTTCTCCTAGCCAGACTACAGGTACTTATTGAGTATTTACAATGTGCTTACCTTGGCAGTGTAATCAAAAAGAAAAATATCAGGAAAACAGGGGTAGGCAGGCATTTTAATATGGAAGGATACTTCAGTTTGGAGATTAGTGGGGGACTTCCTCATCAGGAGAGGTGAGAAAAATAGACCGATTATGATGGATTGTGTGCCCTGGAGACAATGAATATATGAATCTGACTGTGAAAGGAAATAAAATTCACAACTGTAAGAGGGACAGAGTATTTTGTGAAGGGCTTTTTAGGCTAGAAATGCAAAGTGTGTTTAAGCCAGGTGGAGGGAAGAAATAAAAAATAAGGATTGCAGATTTTGGTTGCAGCCCCTTTGAAGGATATTTTAACAAAGCCATGGTCAAGGGTTTAGGTGTCATTCAGTCCAGTTAGTCTTCCATAATAAATGCTTTGGTTTTTTTTTTTTTTTTTTTTGGACACAGCTGCATCCCTGGCCTTGGACTACCACTTGACATTGCATAACTTTTGACACAAGGAAAGTCAGGCAAGCCAGAGCTGTGAATGTTTTGATACAGATTCATCTCAATACCTGAAAAGGAAACTTGGATCTGTACAAAATTAGTAATGGTGAAGTGCAGTAAAAATCCTACTAGGCTTGGATTTAGAAAATCTGGATTGCAGTCCCTCTCTGTATTGTTCCCTTAATATTCTCAGAACACTTCAGAATATTTCAGTGCTCTGGTTACCTGACATGACTGGAAATAGCATAAAAGTCTTAATTAAGACAATTTACCTGTCTTTTAATAAAAATATAGTTACTTCATAATCATGGCATGACAGGGAAGAAGTAGTATACTGATTCAATCATTTGTTTATTCATTTAACAAATATTTATTGAGTATCTGTTAATCTGTCAGGCACTGAACTAGGTAAGGGGACACAGAAGTTGAGAAGATAGACAAAGTCTCGGAAACAAGTAGAAAACAAGTAAACAAAAAACAGATAAGACTTTTAGAGATCATGATAAGTGTTATGAAAGAAATAAAGTAGGTAATGAATTTGAGTAACTGAGGGTAACCTCTGTAGAGAGAGTGGCCATGAAAAGCCAGTTTGGTAATTCCAGAAACAGACTCTGAGATAAGAATTTGAGCACAAGTAGTTTATTTGGGAGGTAATCCCAAGAATCACTGGAAAGACAGTGGGTGAGACAGAGGGAAAAGAGCCAATCAAGGATGATTTACCGATCATGTTATCACTTGGGCAACTGCAGCCGAATCTCCCTGGGAACTCTTGGAAATGATGTTGAACATGGTCTCCAAGTTATCCTATTCCAGGAGAGCGAGAGTTGGGATATTTACAAAATAATTACTGTCAGTTATTGGTTGAGAATGGCTGGGGGTGGAGGACACTAACGAGGGCATTCCTTGGCATTTCCATCCTGCTACACATGTGGCCAGGGGAAAACCCTCAGCTAAAGAAATGCAAGTGCAAGCAGTTGGAAGTCAGGCCTGCAAGGTAGAGGTGAGAGGACATGGGTGGGAATGACAAAGTCTGTCACAGCTTCCAGAAGATGGGGTTTGAGTAGATATGTGAAGAATGAAAATGATGCCACCATATGAAGAGCTATAAGAGGTGCATTCCTGACAGAGGAAACTGCAAGTGGAAATTCCAAGATGTAGGAAAGAATTGGTGTGTTTGGACTGAAAGACAGGCCAATGTAGCTATGTATTGAGAGTTAGGAGAACGTTGTATATGATGTTCATAGGTATGATAATCCAGATCAGGTAGAGACTCAGAGAATAGAGAGAGGGTTTGGCAGCTATTCCAAGAACAAAGGGGACTAATGAAAGAATTTTAAGCAAGAGAATGTTATTACAAAAAATCACTGGCTTCTATGGACTGAATGAATTAGAAGAGGGGCAAGAGTGGACAAGGATGGTGGCAATGGGGATGGAAATAAAGAAATGAGTTTGATATTTGAAAAAAAAATCTAGAAATGGAACCCAAGGGTCATGATTTGATAAGAAGGTGAAAGAAATGGAGGACAAAAGGGTGATTTAGATACTTGGTGTTAGCAGCCAGGCAGATGGTGGTGCCGTTTCCTGAGACAATAAAGACTGGAGGAGAAAGAGTTTGGACAAATTGAGTTTGTCTGTGATGTCTGTTAGACATCCAGCTAGAGGTATTAAGTAGCATTTGGTGGATGAGTCTAGAATTCATGAGAGAACTAAATTTGACAAATGACTTTAGGAATTACCAACATATAGTTGACCTTTAGATTTATGAAGCTAGATTAGCTCACCTAGGAAGAGGGTAGAGAAAAAAAGGAGGAGAGGTTTGTGCACTAATACTCAACAAACACAGGCATTTAATGATCAGTTCGAGAAGGAGGAATCAGCCGTGGAGACTGAGAAAGAAGGGCTTGAGAGGTAGGAAAAAATTGGGGTGTGTCCTGTCGTGGAGACTATATTGATAAATGCATTTGGAGGCAAGTGATGACTAAAATAAATCTTAGCTGGCTTCAGTAAAAGAAAGAATTTATTGAACTGTGAAATCGAAAGCTCTAAGATTAGCCAGTTTCAGGCATGGTTAGATCCAAGGGCTCAAATGATGTCATTTATTATTTTTTGGCTCTATTTTCCTCTTTTTTCACCTTATTCTTAGGCAGACTCATGCATGGTCACAGTATTTTCCTCTGACTTACAAATTCCAATGGCAAGAGAGTTTCTCTTTCCCAGTGCCCATCCTGAATCAAGGACTGTGGTCAAAGAATGTGAGAAACAGAATAGTACAGTGATTCGGAGTATGGGATTCAACTCAGCACCACCATTTATAAGCTGAGCGAACTTGGACTATTCAACTATTCTGTGGTTCAATTTTGTTATTGCTAGAATTGGCTAATGTATTTATCTCATTAAATTATTATAAATATTGAGTGAATTAATATTCCTAATATGTTTAGAACAATACATGTCTTGCACACAGTAAATGCAATGCTCTATTATTATTTGATTGTCTGGGGCTGAGGTAGAAGGTCATCCCTAGCTGATATGATATGACCAATGGAAAAAGAGGACAAAATAATGTTTTACTGGAGGAAAAGTATTTAGTGAGACTAAGGTAATTGAATATTGTGCTTGGAATTAAGTAGAGTGATTTGGGTCCTGAGAATAGTTTTTTACGAGTCTGAATCTTTTTTTTTTTTTTTAGCCTTGAATAGCCCCAGGCTAGTCCTGGAACCTGTTTAATTTGGCTTTAGCAAAACTTCACCTTGAAGCCATAATCAATTATTCCTGAAAGTGCGAAGCAGATTGGTTCAAAACAGAAAATTGGCAAATTGGGCATGGGGGTTTTAATTCCAAGTTTCTGATTTTATTTGACCCATACCTTTGTTATTCCACCATTTTCTCATTGCCAAAGTTAATTATTTCCTTAGTTAAAGAATCCCCTCATTAACAAGCACCACACAGTATGTTGGGGCCATTTGAGGTAAAATGTGTTGCTTTCCCACTTTCCCACCTTTTACTGAGACTATAATTACAAAGGCAAAGTAAGAATTAAAAAAAAAGTCTTTATGATCCCTTTCCTCTCCCCACCTTTTTTTTAACTAGGTAGTAACAAAACATTGATAAAATGACATCAGAATAATTGGTGACTTTTTTCATTTTTTTAATCATTGATTATGCTAGATTGACCTAATTAGCAGGCTGGAGAGAACATTCCAGGCTGTGGAACTGATCACCTACATTCTATCTGCATCTTTGGTTAAAGGGATACCATTAAGGCATGACTATGAATGAAGGGCCATTGCTTTCTCACTATAAATGAATATGTTGTGTGAGTACGTGCAGTCTCCTTTAAGGGAGACCCCGTCAAATGCAATACATTTATACCAGTAATACTGTCATTGCTCAGGACAATTTTTATAAATTCTACTTTTTAATTGTCCTTAGAATTCATCACTAGTTACCCAGTGAAACTAGTGCTAGCATATTAAAAGCCCACTTAATTTTGAACTGAGTCCGATTGCATAAAACATGAGAAAATTCAGCCTTGAATGGATTTAGACTGTTTCGGAAAATCGCGATGATACTCACAAGAACATATGACAAGTTCTGAGCATAGTTCCAAATGAAACAGCTAAGTTTGGAAATGCAATTTAAGAGTTGGGGGAAAGGGTTTGAGTTATTTTCAGGACTAAATAGTTAATACATATGAGAGCCAATCCTAACAGAGTCTAGCATTTTTAGGTACATGGCAAATGCCATGTTGTTATGGTGACAAAGTAAGATCACATTTACTTCTTTTCCCTTTCCCATCCCTCCCCACTCTCGTGCAACTCCCTAAAGACTTCTGTGTGTTTTTGTACTGTTCTTCACACTGCCCACTCTCCACTGGACTCTGGCCACTGGATCTACTTAGCTTTCCTGCCACCCAGAGAGTCCAAAAGTACCTGGAATTTAATGTCCCACCCCATGTGGCCATATGTAGGGATTATGAAAGCCCAGCTTCTTTTCCTCTTTCAGACCTAAGTCATGCTCAGTGGCGACTGGGCCTGAAACCATCCCTATCCTGCTTCCTTCTTTCTCTTGGTGGTTTCTCCATAGAGGCACGTCTTCAATGAATTACTTGCACGTGAACGCTCCCCCTCCAAGATCTGTTTTTTTTGGTTTAAAATTTTTTTTTAAATTTTTTATTTTCGGCCATGCCGTGGCTTGCGGGATCTTAGTTCCTTGACCAGGGATGGAACCCGGGGCCCCTGCAGTGGAAGCGTGAAGTCCTAACCACTGGACAACCCTAGGATCTCTTTTTGCACACACTGTTCTCCTGGTCTTGACATTTTTGTTTAAATCAGTGGCAATGTTCAACTATTGCTACCATGTAAATATTCACTGCAGAGATAACTAGTATGCCATAATTTTATTTCCTTCTTAGATTTTAATTTTTTCTTAGGTTTTTTTATTATGTCATATGGTGTCATCATAACCTGAACATTTTTCAAATACATCATTTTGTTGATCATCCTAATGAAGCCTCTTTAAGATACTTCCTTCCCAGAGCCCTTCATCCTCCTTAATCTGGTATTCTGTAGGCTTTTGTACTTATTCCCTCTGCTTAAATGTTCTTTGCCCAGATCATTACTTTTTATTTCTGAGATTTCACCTAAATACAAGTTCCTCAGAGAGGTCTTCCCTGACCATCATAGGTAAGTAGCTGACCCACCTCCAAAGCTCCTCCATCATTTCTTGTCTATACTGTCATTTTGTTTTCTATTCTTTAGGGCACTTATCCCAATTTGAAACTGCTTCACGTGATTAGTGTGTTTTGTTTGTTTGCTTGTATTCAGCCCCACACCTGCCAGTGGAATATAAGCTCTGTGAGTGATTGTTTTTGCTTTTTTACCGTTCTTTCTCAAATATGTAGAACAATGGCTAGTAGGGAGAATGTACTCAGAGCATATTGGCTAAGTGAATGAGTGCACTGAAAGTGTAATGAAAAGTGAAAAGGTCGGGCAGGAAATAGCTCCAAGCAGCATAAGGGCACTGGAAAAGAATGAACAAACCAAAATGAAAATACCCAGTATTATTTCAGAGCAATTTATATAACACAAATCATTCTCTGCCTAATGTGCTTCACTGGCTTTTCATTTTTTTAAAAAATAAATTAATTAATTTATTTATTTTTGGCTGCGTTGGGTCTTCATTGCTGCATGCAGGATTTCTCTAGTTGCAGCAAGCGGGGGCTACGCTTCGTTGTGGTGTGTGGGCTTCTCATTGCGGTGGCTTCTCTTGTTACAGAGCATGGGCTCTAGGCACGGGGGCTTCAGTAGTTGTGGCACATGGACTCAGTAGTTGTGGCTCGCGGGCTCTAGAGCGCAGGCTCAGTAGTTGTGGCTCACGGGCTTTGTTGCTCCGCGGCATGTGGGATCTTCACCGACCGGGGCTCGAACCCGTGTCCCCTGCATTGGCAGGCGGATTCTTCACCACTGTGCCACCAGGGAAGTCCCCTACTGGCTTTTCTTACTCTGAAGTCCAAACACCTTCATACAGCCTACAAGGCTCTCCAGGAGGCGATCCCTGCCCACTTCTCCTGACTGATGGCCAGCCACTCTCCTCTACGCTCCATCCTCCAACTATTCTGGTCATCTCTCAGCAAGCCAGATGTGCCCTCATCACTCTTGCTCAGTGGGACTTCACACATGCCGGCCTTCTGTCCCATCCACTCTCTCCTCTCTTTCTGCCAAGCTTTCTTCCTAAGCGCAATTCAGGCCTCAGGGAGAGGCTTGTGATTCTCCAGACTAGCGCCAGCTCCCAAAACACTAGCATTTCCTTGGTCATCAGTAATTTAGTATCTCCTTTTCCTTCTGGTGTTTATTAAGTAAACTCTTCAGAAGACAGCCCTGACCAAGATCATTTGTGATTTTTTTACTAAAAAAAAATTTAGATCCTCAAACTCCACCTTCAAAAGTACTGTACTGGGATTTGAAGATGAAATACCATTTTTAAAAAAATTTTTAGCTAGCTCCACAGGTGCTGCTTTTGCCCTGCATGTTGGAGAACCTCTGCCTTACTCAGTAACATCTAGGGTCTGTAAATATCTTGGTCCCTATGTATCACTGGAGTCTATTATATTGCCTGTAGATGGCCAATAAGTATTGAAGAAATAAGTTCCTTGGTCACGGTATCTAAGTCACAGAGAATATAAGACAGAGCCTAAATCTAAATAGTGGTGGAGGAATAAGATCAGAATACGTGAGAAGAGGTCAGAGTTCTTACTGGTGTTTGATAAAGGAATCAGGGCTCTTCACTTCCAAATGAGAGAAACTTACATGCTAAACCTGGAGAAGAATTTGTTGAATCATGTAGCTAAAAATTCAGGTGTATGCCTGTCTTTAGATATGAATGGATTCAGAGGCTCAAGTGATGTCACCATTAGAACTCAGTCATTCACTTTTCTCACTGAGATCAAAGCTCTGTTTCTTATTTGGTGCAGATTCTACCCTCTTGGTGGCAAAATAGTTGCCATCAGCTCCAGGCTTACATCTTTCAGCTCAGCAATCTCAGCAGAAGAACATCTCTCAAGTATTAAGTCAGAGGAAGTCCCGAGATTGAGGCCATTTGAGCCAGTGTCGTTATTTGACCAATTCCCACATTAGTCAGGATGATGGAATTGATTGGCCACACCTGAAAATGTATGTGCTTCTTCAGTGGTGAGCAGTAGAGTCAGATATACCCAATCCATATGGATTGAGTGTAAGAGTGAGTTTTCAAAGCAAAATTGAGAATGCATCAAATCTCTGTTACTGGAAATTCATTTGACTAATCATTAGTTTTTGATCCTCATGCTGTGTGCTAAATTGCTTTATGCACTAAGCATACAGCAGGGAACAAGACAAATCAAAGTTCTAAAGTTTGTGTTCATATGGAGCTTACAGTCTGTCGAGGCAGGTGGACAATTCCATTATAATTACAATAATATTAAGTAAGTGTTGCAATAGAGGATTAACATGAAGTATTTACAGAGAGAGTTTATTTAGGCTAGAGAATGAAGGAAGGTGTCCTAGAAAGAGTGAACATTGAGTTGAGCGACTCCTGAAGATTGATTAGGAGTTAGCCAGAACTGTCAGAGGGTGGAAGAGTTCTAGGCAGAGAAACTGTTCCAGAGAATAGAGATCATAACACATCTGAGGACTTGAAATAAGGAGTATCCTCTCCATCTCTGTGGTCTGAGCTATTACCAGGCAGTTTTCTTGTGATACCACTTTCCCCAGGCAGCCCCGGCTTGTCGGTTGTGGTAATACTATCTCTGCCCTGAGTCCCTCCGATCCTAAGGGTGGTCACAACTGTTGACTGGGTTGCAATATCTTCATTATGTCAACATCCTTCCTTTGGCTTTTCAACTCTTCCATCATTATGCAACCAGATTCCTGTATTAAATGCTCTCAGTTTGAGATACCTAGAGTGGCTTTTATTTTCTCTTTTGGACTATGGTAGAACTTAAAGCCATGAATGGTTAGCTTGTTTCAGTGTTTGATTTTCAGAGTTCTGTTTCTGGTTTGCTTAGTTTTCATTTCTGATTTTTCAAAGTTGATATGCTAGAGTTCTTTACTTAATCTTGTGACCATTATTTATGTTGCATATATTTTTTCAAGATGATGTTGAGTTTTCACTCCTCATTCACATTTTTTGATGTCCTGAATTTTAAAAAACTCAAAAAATCTAAACAAACATGTTATTTTATGTAATCAAATCAAAACCACTGAGTATATATTCACTTATATTTTTTCAATTCTTCTCTCTGTCTCTCGAAGTTTAATCTTTTATACATCTAGAATGTTTATGTTATATTGGGTGAAATAAAGAGCTAGCTTACCTTGTTTTCCCCTAAATGATGAGTTAGAATTATTTATTGTCACTCTATTCTCATTCTGCTGTCACACATTTGAATCATGTTTCTTTATCCAGGTACCATAAGGTTTGCACTGTAATGTACTTTTGTGTCATTGACATTTATTGAAGGACAATATAAGAATATTTTATTGAATGGTTTGGATATATTTTGAAAAACTAGCTGAAGCTATTGTACATGACATAGGTACCAAGACACTCAGGGGATAAGTATTTTCTTGAATTTAATTAAAAATGTTTATTATCTCATTATATTTTCTGCAGATTGGAAAGAATTCCTTTCTCAGGATATAAAAACTGTGTAGTGCAATATACCATTTAACCAAAAACTGAACATATTTAGCTCTGTATTACCTAACATCTAACTATTTAAGCCTTTCCCTTTTGGAGTTTAAAAAACACCCTTCCTTCTGTTTCCTTAAGAAACACTTCAGGGCCTCCCTGGTGGCGCAGTGGTTGAGAGTCCGCCTGCCGATGCAGGGGATACGGGTTCGTGCCCCGGTCTGGGAGGATCCCATGTGCCGCGGAGCGGCTGGGCCCGTGGGCCATGGCCGCTGGGCCTGCGCGTCCGGAGCCTGTGCTCCGCAACGGGAGAGACCGCGACGGTGGGAGGCCCGCATACCGCAAAAAGAAAAAAAAAAAAGAAAAAGAAAAAAAAAAAAAAGAAACACTTCATTCAGGTTACTCTTAGTTGTTACGATTGATCTGCAAACTTACCTCAAATGAAGTGAATTTGGAAGACACAAATAACAACAGTAACTAAGTACTTTAAGATGCCAGTTTCTCTATAAGACTAGGTATGAAAATGAAGGTTTTTTGTTTTTTGTTTTTTTTTAGATTTGTCCTTTATTTAAAGAATTCAATGCTGAGAAGCTCATATGGGAATAATCCATGAGCTCAATATCATTCAAGTCAAATTAACAACTCTAAACATCTAGAATGCATTAATTCATTCAATCAACAAATTTTATGCTAAAAATATCAGTTAGGTGCTAGGTATTCACGAGTAAACAAGATACATGTTCCTTGCCCCCAAGTAATTTCCAGTCTGGTGGGAGAAACGGTACATCATCGATGTGATGTAGGTAGTTAGTAGTTGTTGTTTAGCACACATGGGGACCATGTTCAATCTAGTTTTTGTAGGTCAGGGAATACATCTCAGAGGAAGCTTACCTGGAAATCTAAAGAGCACAGTGGTGGATGAGATATGTATGACTTTAAGACAAAGAAACAGTATATATAAGGGCCCCATAAGAAGTCCATGGGGTATTAAGAAAACTTCAAGTAGTGAGTATGATTTAATGAGAGCGGATGATGACCATGAAGTCCTGTAAGTCAAATTAAGGTATTTGTCCTGAGGGGAGTAGGGAGTCACCTAAGGACTATAACCACAGGGGAGGGCATAATCAGATCTGTTTTTTATAAGCCTCATTTAGCTTCAGCTGAAGAATGGACTGGGGAGAGAAGGCCAGAAGGGAGGCAGGATGACCAATTAGGGGTTGCAGCATGGCCAAATGAGGGGAAGCGGACAAATTCGAGAAAGCTTAAAGAAGTAGAATCTACAGGAAGTGGTGATACATTGGAGATGGGGCAGAGAGAAGAATTCAGGATGACTTTAGGTTTCAGTATTGGTACAGTGAGTGAATAATGGTACAGTTTATTGGCATGGTGACCCCAGGAGAAAGGACAGATCAGAAAAGAAGGTGCTGAGTTCAGTTTGGGGCAGGTTAAATCCACGGTTCCTGTGGGACACCCAAGTGGAGGTGTCTAGTAAAGATGAGGGTACATGGATGTAGAACTCAAGGATCCAGGTGGAGATTTAGAAATCACCAGTCTGTGAATGGAGAATGGCATCATGAAAATAACTGAGAAGACTTGTTATTGCTCACCTGATTCTGTCCACTACCGTGGGCAGGAATGACTACCGAGCAAATGGAAAGAAGCCTCCTTGCCATTTACGTGGTTCATAAGCACAGGTGAATTAGTGGTATTCCCACCTGAACAATTCCATCTGTGATTTTTTTAAGACAAGTACAAAGCTGCAATCTTGACACATTTGCAAAAAATATAAATGGAAATATATTATTAAGGAAAGAAAAAAAAATTAAAAGTCTGTGTTGGTCAGTGATGTTCCCCAAAGCTTAGAAGATTCCCTGGCATGTAGTAGGCCCTTAATGAATATTTGATGACTACGCGAATAAATTACAAATTCTATACAAAGAAATATAGTACTGATCTAACAGCCCATAATGGTCTCCGGGCTTTTTATTAAAATTCAGTGAATGGCTCATTGAGTGTTCCTTTTTATTATAGTTTTTAAATATCCAAAATTCATACCTAAAAGGTGAATTTTAAATAAAAAGGTTCAGAGCCTAAGGCACAAAGCCCCAAATTGCAGAGCAGATTCTGTACCAGGTCTTGCCCTGGTCCCCAATATTCCTTCTATTTCTGTGACTCTAAGATCAAGAGAAAGGGGGAAACAGATTATGTAGTTTTCTCACAAACTCATCCTGTGTTCCCAACCTGTATCTCCCCCACGTAGTCAGCCCTCCAGTTCCATCCTTTGTAATCTGTATTACCACCTCACTGTCCTCATGTGCGGAGAAAATAGTTCTTTTTCATCTAAACCTTAGAATATGACTTGTACATGAGCTATCCTAGTGAAAATGTTTTCCCAACCTGTTGTAGCTTCCTGCCCTTTGTTTGAAAAGAGTGAAACAACATGGACTTTACTTTTTGACCTTTGAGCATTCATGAGGGAGACAGAGGAGCGAGGCAGCAAGGAGGCAGCAAGGAGGCCTGGGAGAACGCAGGCCCATAAACCGCTGTCATCATTTGAGCCTCTAAAAGGGCAAGCCTGTTGCTAAGGAAACTGCTGCTCTGGGAGGGCTAAACACACAGAGAATTCGCAGGGAAAGAAAGGCACAAACAAGTCAGATGCTTGGGGGAGGGGTAGCACGAAGCAGCCTGAGAACTTCTAAACCTTTATTGCTGGGAGCACATCAAAGGCTGGGGGGAAGGGAGGTTGACAGGGTAGGAGGGGTTCAAGCATCCGTATGCCTTCCTAGAATATAACTAGCTGGAATTTAAAGGGATCCTTGACTCTTCTGTGAATTTAATTTTGCCCAGCGCACAAGCAGGAAGACAAAGTGGCTGTTAACTTTCCATTAACCTTCAGGAAGTTTATAGCAGTTTTTCAAGTTTAATCACCTTCATTTGTAATATGCCAGATCATTAGAACAGATTTACAGTGCTCAAAAGCATCTTTTGATTTATTTTGTGCTTGATGCTTACTCTTAATGGGGTTAAATAACTATAGATGCAGTCATTTTGGAAATTATGTGGTGTGCTTTTGAAAAAATTGCATAACTCTCCACCTTTCTTAAAATAAAAATTATGTTCTTAGAGAATGTTTGACACTATTTTCTGTTACTCATTTGTAACCAAATGAGTCTTGAGTTGCTTAAGTGAAGAAATCAGCTAAATGAAGAATATTGGAAATATAAGTTTTAACTTAAAAATTAAGGACTATAACTTCAAAGACATTTTCTATTGTTATAAAATGTCTCCTTTTTACACCAATGAAAAGTTAAATTTTTTATATAGAATGAGTTGGCACGGCATCTAACATGGACAGTCTTTGGTCTTTCCATTGCCCTGTAAAAAAGATCTGCTTGCATCAATAAACATGTCCTTCCCTTCCATACTCTCTTCCAGAATAAAACAAGTCATCAGTTCACAGCTATACTATCTAGATTGGTACATTATTGAAGTTGGATTGTTGCTTAGAGATCATGTAATCCAAGCTTTTCATTTAACATGTGATGATACCTACATGCAACTTTTGTTTCTTCTTTCTGGGGTCATTTCCAAACCCATTTATGAATAGGTATCCGTAAAACTCTAAGATTAAATTCATGTGGATACCACCAACACACCTAAAATTTTGGCTTTGAAAATATCCACCTCTTTGTTAACATCAGCAGTATCCACAAAGATTTTTTTTTATCTCAAGGGGTATTTTACCAAAATAAGCATGTGCAATAGAGCCATAGAAATGTAAAAATAAGGATAATTCTTTGTAAGTAACAGAAAGCTAAGTTGAGCTGCACAGCATTAAATGAGAAGGCAGGGACTTCCCTGGTGTCCCAGTGGTTAAGAATCCGCCTGCCAGTGCAGGGGACACAGACTTGGGCCCTGGTCTGGGAAGATCCCACATGCCGCAGAACAACTAAGCCCGTGTGCCACAACTACTGAACCTGTGCTCTAGAGCCCGTGAGCCACAACTACTGAGCCTGTGTGCCACAGCTACTGAAGCCTGTACACCTAGAGCTTGTGCTTCACAACAAGAGAAGCCACCGCAATGAGAAGCCCTCACATGGCAATGAGGAGTAGCCCCCACTTGCCACAACTAGAGAAAGCCCACGTGCGGCAATGAAGACCCAACGCAGCCAAAAATAAATAAATAAAATAAGTTAATTTATTTTTAAAAAATGAGAGGGCAGCAGAAAAGTCAAGAAACATTCACCCACCTTGTGCTCAGCATCATATGTATAGATACACAAAATAGAGTATGTGTATCTGCAGGTGTGTGTGGGTGTGGGGAGGAGAATGAAAGAGAAATCAAAGATATAAGCCTAGTCTGTTGGAACCTGGAATCCAAGCAGGTTACTTGAAGGAAGCCAGCTCATCACTAATAAGTGTTCTGATTCAGCAGATGTTTACTTCAAGAGATATTAAAATGAACCTCAAGTGTGTACTTTGATGAACTCAACATACTACTACCAAATGCAAGGTCATGTGCCTGATGCACAGTCAGGTCAAACAAACCAAAACGTTGGAGTTTGGAGCAGAGAAAGGGTTATTTCAGGGCCATACAAGGAGATGGGTGGCTAGTGCCCCAAAACTCCCAAACTCCTCGAAGGGTTTCAGCAAGGCATTTTTAAAGGCAAGGTGAGGAAGGGATGTAGTTAGCTGTTGCAAACTTCTTGGTGTCGGAATCCTATGCTCTTACAGCTGTTTACGTAGGTAAGGTCACGATGTTCCTGTAAACCTCCAGCAAGACAAATATTATTCTCTGTTCTGCAACTTATCTCTATATGAATGGACTCTTAAACGTCAGAGCCCTGAGAATAGGCTATCCTCTATATTTCAGGCTACAGGCAGAATTCTTTTACAAAAGGTGCAGACCAGCCATGACTAAGCACAGGCAACAAAGTACAAAGGTTGAAGTAAAAGGAACAGATCCAATATGGAGTCAGATTCATTCTTCCTTATTATAATACCAGACCCCAAACCCTTACCCAAACTGGCCTTACCAGACTTCATTGTTCATAAGGTCAGTGTTTGACTTCATAACATAAACGAAGGATAATTTTATGGGAAAAAGCTAAGTTTGTGTTCTTTTAAATTGGTGCTGAATTTCTAACTCAGTATTTTTATGGAGATATTTTGAAAGAAGCTCTTGAATTCTTAGTGATATTACTAAGCAGTCTTAAGAAAAATTAAACAGACAAGCATCCTAAATGGTCCTAGCTGATTTAAGTTAATTGTGAAAAGGAGAAGGGCAAGAGTGCCTTAAAGCAAAAGGAAGATAGAGTAAAAAGTAATTGGAAAAATAAAGGTGGAGTTAGAAAGATATCTGAGAACATGTAGATTAATTAAGAAAGTCAAAGGCAGATAGAAGTGGTTCATTCATTTTTAAAAATTCATTTATTCATCATCCAACAATTAACTGAGGTCTGATTGAATTCCAGGCACTGTGTTAGGTATTGTGTGGAAATATAATATTAATAAAATACAGTTTCTTTCCTCAAATAGCTCACACTTTAATAAGTGGACTAAAGACAGAATTTATGCCAGTAATAATATATGACTTTATATGGGGCTTATTTCCTGCTTTATAACATTTAAATACGGGGAAGTATTAGAAATCACCTATTATAATTCCTTTAAAGAAAGACTAAGATAACATTTCATGTTGAAAACCAGAATCTGTTTTACTGCTCTGCTTGTTTGGTCAGTGATGAACTTCTGAAATGCATAAGCAACAACAAAAATATATGTTAATAAAGTTTTAGAATATACAAAACACTGCCACACCCATTATCCTGCCTGATTTGCACAATGTCAGTGCTAAATTTATTACCTCACTGCATAGGTATAGAAGTTAGGACAAAGAGAAGTGAGTGGCTTTCTCAAAGTCACTTGGCTACTAAGAACTAATTCTGCAGTCCATATCTTTGGAACACAAATGTTCTTCTTTTTATAATCCTGGAACTATGTGTGCAGTTTAATTTTCTAAAGAATATTTATTCTCATATTAAGAGTATTATATTGTATGCATTTTAAAATGAAAATAATAGTATTATTTCATTATTGATTATTCTCTTTATTAGTCTAAAATATTCACAACATAGTGTATAAAATACACAAACCTTAAGTGTACAGATCAAGGAAAAAATTTTCATATATCCTGTAACCATCATCCAAATTAAAGTACTTCCACAGTCCAGAAAGCTCCATCATATAGCTTTTGAGTTGATATCCCTTTTCCTTCTCTCACACTGACCCTCACAAAAGTAACCACTATTCTGACTTTTATCACCAGAGGTTAGTTTTGGATGTTCTTGAACTTTGTATAGAGTCTTACTACATATTGATATTTGTGCCTGGGTTTCTTACTCAGCATTATATCTGTGAGATTTGTCCACATGGTTGCTTGAATTCATAGTTTTTTTTTTCCTTTTTTATTGTTCCACAATATTTCATTATACTCTATAGTATGGATATGTTATAATTTTAAAATGCTTGCTATTATTGATGAATATTTCAGTTTTTTCAAGTTTTTGGCTATTATAAACAAAACTTCTATGAACATGTCTTTTGGTGGACATACTCACTAATTTCTCTTGTGTATATATGAGCAGAATTGCCAGGTCATAGGGTACACATGCTTCTGGCTTTAGTTGGTGCTGTCAAACAATTGATCTAATTCTTCTACTTTCTCATCATCTTATGCCATTGTCAGTCTTTTTAAATTCGGAGCACTCTGTAGAGGTATCTCACTGTGGTTTAAATTTGCACTTTCCTGATCAGTACCAATATTGAGTTCCTTTTCATACACCCATTGGCCAGTTAGAAATTCTCTTTTGTGCTTACGTTTAAACATTTTTATGTTGAGTTCTTTGTCTTTTCCTTGTTAATTCATGGGAGTTCTTTTATGTCGTGGCTATAAATACTGTGTTACAGTATGTATTGCAAATATCTTCTCCCAGATATTGGCTTACCTGTTTTTCTCACTTAATCATGTTTTTGGTGAATGAACATTCTTAAGTTTAATGAATCTCAATTTATCAATTTTTCTCATATGGTTAGTACTTTATCTTTGCTTCTCTCAAGTTCATGAAGATATTCTACAATGTTTTCTTGTAGAAACTATGTTGTTTTATACTTAAACTTTGTGTCTGTGATACATCTCATATTTATTTTCTGTATATTGTGAAGGAAAGGTAATTGGATGGGAGAAAATACCTCATTTTTAAAACTTGTTTTTTCCCGTAGTTTACAAATAATGTTGACAATTCTTTCAACTGCTTCCATTTACTTCTCATTTTTTTCAACCATTATTAGTTGCCCATCCTGTGCTAACACCAGAAATATAGCAGTAAGCACAACAGACAAACATATCTTGTCCACTTATATTTCTCCTGTGAGTGTTCTTGGTCATATTCTTTTTCTTTTTTTTTACTTGGCTGTTTGCAATTTTTTTTATTTGTATGAGTGCTTTTATATATTTTTAGGTTCTTAAGGTTGTGTTGTTTGTTGATTATGTTTTTTCTCAGACTTTTCACTCATCTTTTGACTTCATGGCGTCTTCTGATCTTCAGAAAGTTTAAATTCTTTTGAGGTACAATCCGTCACTCTGACTTGTTACCTTTGGGGTTTGACCAGGCTCAGTGCATCACTTAGAAAGTTTTTCTGTGATAAGAGAAAATCTGACAAAGACTGACTGAAACAAGTAGACCCTTGCTCTGCTATATCACAGGATGTTTGAGGATAGATAGTCTGGGGCTGGTGGTGGAACTCCAGGGTCCTTTCCATTTTTTCTGTTCTATCATTTTTAACACAAGGGCTGTTGTTTTTATGCTAATTTATGGTTGCCAGAGGACTGCTGTAGTTTCCTATCCTGGGTTCATACTTCAGGCAGGAAAACAAAGGAAGCAGAAGAGGTAGCAGCAGCAGATGTCTGTGTACATCTCATTTGCCAGAATTGTGTCTCTTGTACACAGAAAGGCTGGAAATGGAGTTTTAGTTTTTATAGTCTGTGTAATCGAAGAAGACAGGAAATAAGCTAGGAATGAAAGATAGATAACTCAGTATATACAGATGCTAAATTTAGGAAAGACTCTGTGGTGGATTGTCAAATCATTACTAGTTGCCTGTAATAGTTAACTGTTATTTGTCCTACTATATCTGGAATTTTCGCCAACCTTGTATGGATTCACTGGCTCCACACGTATTGCTCCCTCTTGTGGAGGAATTCTTAAGTTTTTATGTCTTTGCTGCTTTCAACTCACCAGGCTAGCTGCTGGAAACCTTTCTTTTGTTTCCCAGAAAGTGAAGCTATAGCTTAAATCTGTGGCTCGTCTCTTGCCCACAGACCTGGTCTGTTTTTCTGAAAGCACTTTGTTACAGGTGCTCTCTCTCACTGCTGCACTAGGGAGTGTGCTCAAGTAGCCGGCGGCAGAGTGGGAGGAGGTGTAGGTTTAGCACTCTGTGTGTTGGGTGTGCCTGCAGACCTGGTGGGGAGGGGTCCTCGGAAGAGGTTCTCCCAGGTTCTCCCAGAGGCTTGTGGGTGCACTTTCTGCTGAAGTCCTGAGTGCAATCAGCAAGAACTGCATCTCTTTAATGCCTTTTGATCTTCTTATCTGCCTCTTTTCCAATATGCCCCTTCCTTCCCCCGGCCATGGAGTTCCCACCTCAGTGTTCTGGGTGCTGCTGGAGAGAAACATGTTTCTCCAGCAGCATCCTGCACAGGTTGGTTAGCTGGGCACTCACCACTTTCCTTTCCCTCTCAGGAGAGGTTGCTGCTGGCTAATTCAGCCATGGGTTTTGTCACCCTGCAGGGAGGCTGTGCTGGCAAAGTTCCTCTTAACCTCTCCAAATGTGTCCCAACTCGTGTGTGTGTGTGTGTGTGTATGATTCCAGTGGCATGCTGGAATATTCCCTCTAGAAGGATGGACTTCTACAAAATCTCTCTCATCAGTAAGTATCTTCTTAAGTCAGCACTCTTCAAAATTTCCCTGACTGTGGGTGAGAAGGGTTGGGGTGGGTTTGCCAGTTCCTCCTCGTTCCATAACCTGAATGGAGGCCTGTCTGTCTACTACTGGATGCACAGGTGGGCAAGATTCCTCCGTGGTCTGTCGGCTTATGGTGGTGGGTCCCACAGCTCCCACAGAAGCACTTATGTTCATGAACGGATGCCTAGTTAGTCGTTAAAAATGGGGACAAAGAGCATGTTGGTTGAAATAAAAGTTCTAATGACTTTTCTTGAACCCGTTAGGGATTTAAAGTTGCAGAGGGGCTTCCCTGGTGGCTCAGTGGTTGGGAGTCCGCCTGCCGATGCAGGGGACACAGGTTCGTGCCCCGGTCCGGGAAGATCCCACATGCCACGGAGCGGCTGGGCCCGTGAGCCATGGCCGCTGAGCCTGTGCGTCTGGAGCCTGTGCTCTGCAACGGGAGAGGCCACAGCAATGAGAGGCCCACGTACCACAAAAAATAAAGAAAGAAAGAAAGAAAATAAAGTTGCAGAGGAAACCATCACCTAAAAATCTTATGCCACTGTGATGCTGACATCACTGAGAACCTAATCATTAATTAGATAATTACTTATCTTTTAGATTCATTAACAATAAGAGAAATAAAACTTTTATTTTACTCTCATTTATTCTTTCTCCAATGCTTTTCTTTTCTTTACATGGACCCAATATTTGACTTATATCATTTTCCTTCTGGCCTCAAAACTTGTTTTAACATTTTTTTTGCAGAGCAGATGTGACAGCAATGAATTACCTCAGATTTTGTTTTTCTGAAAAAGTCTTTATATTTCCTTTGTTTTTGATGGGTAATTTTGCTAGGTATAGAAGTTTAGGTTGGTTTTCTTTTAAAAATATTTAAAATAGTTCATCCCATTCACTTCTTGCTTGCATGTTTTTTGATGAGAAGTCCACTGTACTTCCTGTCCTGTTTCCTCTAGAAGTAAGTTTCCCCTCCACCCTTGCCTTCTTTAAATATTTTGTCTTTGTCTTCCTGTAGTTTGAATACAGTTTGCCTAAATATAGATATTTTTGGTGTTTATTCTGCTTAATGTTCCCTGAGCTTTCTGGATCTGTGGTTTGATGTCTGTCATTAATTTTGGGAAATTCCAAGACATTATTCATCCCTTCCATGACTGCAGAACTCCCAATCTAATGCCTGGAAGCCCTGAGGCATGTTAACTCTGTTTTTGCCACTTACGTGAGATAGGAAGGCTAAAGGGGGCTAGAGCAGGAGGAATGCCCAGTAGTCCATCTGGGATAAGGCTCTGGAAAAGTTTCTTAACTGGAGAGTAGGACTGTGTTATGGAGAGGGAACTGGGCACATTTTACAGTGATTATTCTTCCGTTCTCCCATCAGAGCCACAAGGAGGAGGTGTTCCTGGTAGTAAAACCCATGAAATTGTGTGTGTGTGTGTGTGTCTGTGTGTACGTGTGTCTGTGTGTGTCTGTGTCTGTGAAGGGTCTCCTAATACTGCGCTCCCTAGTAGTTTTCTTACTCTCACACTAGCCCACATTCAGGCTCCAACAATTCATCCAAATTACCACTTAAGGGTTCCTACCAGGTTATAGTTCCACCATCTTCTGCTGCAAGTAAACATATTTCAGATGTGGCTCTCTGGATATACTTCTCTTTCAATATTTTGAGGTGATGGTTTTCCCTGCAACTTTAAATCCCTGATGGGTTCAAGAAAAGTTATTAGGATTTTTATTTTGTCCAACATGCTCTTATTGTAAGGACAGGAGTGATGACTTTTAAGGTCTTTATTTGCAAGTTAAACCATTGACACTTATTGTGAGTAAAGCTTCTGCTATTAAGCATAGCTGAGGAGGGGGAAGAGAAGCTCCTCTTTCTTGAGTGACTCATATCATTTTCATCTTTATCCTTTCCTATTATTTCTAAGAGAAACTCAAGTTTTTCTCTTTATTCATAAATACAATTTCTGTAATAATTAATCAGCTTTCAATTGTTGCAATTATACTTTCAAAATTAAGTATTCTTAATTTTTGTTAGATTTCCAAAAAACATATTTCTTGGTCTAATGGTTTTTCATTTAAGTCAGTGTTTCCATCTGCTTAAGAATTTGAATACTTCCTTGAATTTCATTAAAAATAAAAAATTAAAGATGTTCTAACAAGTTCTCTTTTTAAAGCAACTATTTAATGAAAGAAATACTAGTTCTAATTTTTTAGATTGGTCCTTTAGTTAAAAATGCAACACTCTTTTCTTACGCTTGACTCATCCTGACAAAGGGGGTCTAAGCTGGTCTAATTGCTTATTGAGAGAGTTCTGTCAGCAATTAGGTGATTCATTATTGGAATCTGTCAGATAAAATTTGTCTTTACTTTGCTGGAATATAGGTACATATAAGTATATTGTATACAGCTATGAAATATAGCTACTGTTATAGAGTAAGGAGGAAGCTATAACTAGCAATATCTAAGTATAAATCTTTGTCTTTGGGGCAAATTATTTCTTTAACGGGTTTATGGTGGCAACCTTCTTTAAATGCCAGAACGCTCTTGTTATGATATAGCCATGACACCCCCCTGTCATATTTAGCAAGCAACCCATCCATGCCTAGGGTAAGCTAGAAGTAATCCTTGGAATAGGAAGTTTGCTTTGTCAAAACTCTAGTTTCTCTGATATGTCTTTAAGACCTTAGAAATCCCAACACTTGCCCTAAACAGCTATCCCATAAACATATCACTCTAAATTTAGGGTAGCAAAGACTGGTGGTTTATTCCATCTATTTCCCAGTGGACGGTTAGCCCTCCTCTACGATGAATCTGAAATTGGCCAACTCTCCATCTCTGCTTTTATTTGGTGTATAGTTCTCTCATTTTCTGTAGTCGTATAGATTTCCTTTTATTTCCTTTGTCTACTGTAGAAAAAATTGGAAGCAAACAGAGAAGAGGGTGGTTTTTAATCCTGTGTGCTCACATTTCCATCTAGATCCTTAAATCTGTTTATTTTTTCCCCAGTCTCTAGGTTAAATCCCAGGTTTGAAGCTTTTCAGATTATTTGATGAATATCATACTGTCAGTGTATTTAAAAATTTTAGAGATTAACAAAGCAACCCCATCAATTTTAGAGATTACAACCCACAAAACAATGAATTTCAGTTTATCTACATCTAGCTGTCTCCTTACACTCAAAGTGACATGTATCTTACAAAAAGTTCTCTGTTACTGAGGCCATTTATATACACTGAGACATCTCTAAAGCAAAACCTGAATATTTGATAATTATCACTGGAAAGGCAAATGTTATGGACCCTTCACTATGTGTTAGTTTTTATAGTAGTTCTTTGCATGTGTCTCACCTTAAAATGAAATCTTTCATGAGATTTAGCTCTGAGATTTCTAATTTTGCTATTGCAAAAGCTCTTAAGGTTGGAGGATTTATCATGAGGCAATTTTGCTGAGCAATTGTCAGCCTGGAAAACTTGCTGTCAGAGAAAATTAGAAATAGCTTCACACAACCAAATTAAGAACGGAATTTGGCAATATATTTTGGTTGCCTGCCCAATATTTAATATTACTTCAGGGAATGTCTGCTTTTAATGAAAAATAGATTTGCAGAGTGAAAGAACATTTTTATTTTCTCCTTTATCAAAATTAATGATACGGATTAAGAATAAGGTTGTAGTTTTGCATATTTTTCTTGAATATTGCAGATATTCTCTGAAGTTAACACATTCCACGTCTTGAAGAAGAATACCCTTATTTTATCCCTCTCCAATCTACCCAAGACTAGCCTTGAATAAAATTGTGAAGGAACTGAAGTTTATTTCCGACTGTTCTAGAGTAACTAAGAACGTATGATGCCCATAAAGTCAGAGCGACCTCTAAGTAAATCTTCCTGAGCCTTAGTTCCTCATCTGTTAAATAAAGATAATATTACCTATGTCCTAGGATTTTTGAGAGGATTAAATGAGATAATATATACAAAACATCCAGTATTGTGCCTCTTACTGAGTAGTAGCTCAATAAATGAGAGTTTTTTTATTGTTTTTTAAAATTATTAATAAATGCAAGTTCCTGTAGCCAATTTCTTTTCCTTTGGTGCCTGAAAAAGTAAGTAAAAGAAGGAAGTAAAGGGAAGCAGTTTAGGAATAACAAGAGACTAGCTGTTTTGACTTTGAACTGATAATTAGACAGAGTCCTGGATCTGTGTTTCTGTTCAGCAATTTTCTGTTGCTACACAAAACAAAGCAAATACCAACAACAAACAAACAAATAGAAGCACACACAAAAGGCTTTGTACTATGGCAGAATACTTAATAATAAGTGTGTATTGTAATCAACATGACAAAATTCTGTCTGTGATTCACAGTGGAAAGTGCTTCTCAATTTTAATTCCAACAGTTTTAGAAATTTTAATGACAAGATTTTTTTTGTCTTGTTTTTGTTGTGGTTGATCTGTATCTCTCTGGATGCCTAAATGCATGGATCAGTTGCAGTATGGTCCTTTCAGTGGAACTGAACCTTTCCCTGAGCATGTGCCAGCATGAGGTGCAGACTGGAAAAAAAGAACAGCTTTTATGAAATGAGTGATTAAATGCAGTTCATTGCATTCCACCGATTTTCCCCATTTTTTGGATCAGAGCTGTGGTTTGGATTGAGTTCAGAGGGAGAGGTTTTTCAGAAGTTGAATTGTTTATATGATTTCAGGAATTTGTGTAAACCCATGAGTTGTTTGCTGTAGCCTCCTTTTCTTCGCACTTCTTTTAGAATAAAGTCCAAATCCTTTTAACATGGCCCATAAAGTCTCTCCTTTTCTAGCCACATCTCTCACCATCTTCCCCTCACCCTGTGTGACTCAGCACTTCTCAGCTTTATTCAATTCTTTGAACCTGTCATATCTTCCCCTACACCTAGACCTTCACATGTGCTCTTTCCTCTGCCGTGAAAACCCTTCCACACCCTCTTTGCTTTGCCTTCAGGTCTTCAGGTCTCAGCTTACAAGTCACTTCCTCCAGGAAGCTTTCTCTGATAACCAAGTCAGGGTCAGCTCCCCTCCTGGGTGCTTGTACATTTACATTATAGTAAAATAACATACTGGCTGTTTGTCTGTAATACTCAGTGTTCCTGAATTCCCATGTGGGTGGAAACCATGTTCATTTTTGTGTCAAATGTAGTACCCAGCACGTAAGAAGAACTCAATGAATATTTGTTAAATCAATACACTCGATCTGTATCTTAAATAATAAACAGGAGGATTTTGTGAAGGTACTTCTGGCCCCAATATACATATGTTTTATTTACCCCTTAGCTATCTCTAGTCCTTTTTTTCCATATCTCTATCAACCTTTTCTGGAACGTGGGTTTTAAGTAGAATATTAAGAACCTTCACAGACAGGTATGTTTAATGGTATTGAGAACTTAAGTTTATAATGTATATGATGAGAAGGCAACATAGCTTAGATGTTAAATGCCAGATTGGGAGTTAGGCAAGCTTGTGTTTAAATCCACCCTTACAGGTGCTGATTCTCAACAGTTTACCTTCCCTATGCAAGACTTAGTTTTATCATCTACAGAATCAGAATAATGATGCATTCATTACTCATAGGATTTCATGACAATTACATGAGATATCATATATATTTGATTTATTGAGCATTAGGGACTCAATAGAATATGAGCAGAAGACCACTTAATTCCTTGTTTGTTTCCATCGTTTCTTTAAAATTGCTCTGCTGACTCCTTCATTTCCCCTGATTGAAATCTCAAACAGATAAACGTGTTTTCTGATCCTTCTTAAGAGTTAGCATATAGTCTCATTTTTCAGGTGTTAAAAAGTCCAACCCATTTTAATTTCAAAACTTTCATTTCTCATTTAATTCTGATCTTTTTCCTGTGTCCAGCTTGATGTTGCCTCAGATTAGAAAAACCATGGTTGGGAGAAGGTTCTGGGGAACTTGTTCAACATTGCCCCACATTGTTCTTTTCCTCTTCCTCCCCTCACTCACCACACTGCCTCTGCTCTTGCAGGGTGAAGCCTGGAGAAGGGAAGACCACAAAAGACAGAAGCTCTTTCTTGCTAGCATAGTTCTACCTGGTATTGGTGCCTTCCTAGTGTGGCAGAGGAAAATGCTGGCGTTTTCTCTCTTGTGCTCTTCTTTTGTTTCTCAGAGGATCTTGTTTCTGGGAATCTTCCTTCTTCTCTTCCCTATGTCTTCATGGCTGGTTGCTTAAGAGCTCCTTCAGCCCATTTCTGTCTACTCCAAATAACTTTCTTGAAGGTGACTTATCCCTCCAAGCCTACCTTTTGGACAGGGTTCCTTTCGAGTTGACTCATGTCTGGTTCCCCTCCCCAGTGTCTACGTCTCTTCTTGTCCTTGAAACTCCAGAAATTCTCAAGGTGAAAGATGTTCTTAATGGGACCCCATCTATTCTCTGTCATGCCAAGCTGCTCTAAACAGCTTCTTTCCTTTAGAAGTTTTTGTCGTTGTTGCCATTGTGGAGGTAGTTATAAGTCAGGTACCAGCCCCCTCCCCCAAACTTTAGAGAACCTGTTTCAAGATTTGAATGATATAGGCAAGTGAAAACAACATGGAAGAATCTTCTAGTCTCAGCAAATAATAAAATCAAAGGCAAAATATGAAAGCCCAGGCTGAGCTTTGGAAATGATTTGCCAGGTCATAGAATGTATGAAAAGGAGTTCAGGAAGATAGATCTCAAAAGGTATTTGAGGCCAGGTAGTGAAAAGCCTTGAATATCAAACAAGGAGGTGGATTTTATTCAGTGCACCATGGGGAGCTACCAAAGGATTTTGATTAGGAAAGTGTCACAAATTGGGAACTATAATCTATAAACCTTTTGATATTTAAAAAAAGTAGAAGAGGCATCAATCTGAGTGACCATAATTGTAGATCTGATTATGTCATCCTTCTTCAGTGATTTTTTTTGTCTTTAGGAAACAATGAAAATATAACATTTCTGAGAAGACCCCATGTTCTTTCTCTTTTTTGCTTCTCCATATGCCTTCACTTATCCCAACATGCTGTGCCAGCTCACTCAAGATACCTTTACGTATGCTATTTTCTCTGCCAGGAAAATGCTTCCTCCGTCTTCTTACTGGACTAACTTCAAGAATATGTGTAACCGTTATTACTTCCAGGAGATCTTGTAGTCTCTCTATAAAATAATAAAATCTCCCTAGCTATGTGTCTCCATAGTACCATGAACTTCTGTTCTGATGCTTATTGCATTTTATTATAATTAGTTGTTTAATTGTGTGTCTTCCCAGTTATATTATAAGCTCTCTGGGAGCATAAACTGTGTCTGTCTTATAGAATTATGTATCCCTAGCACAGTGCCTAGTTCATGGAGGTTTCTTTACAAATATCTGTGGAATATAAATGTGTGTATATATGGAAGAAATCCACATATGAAAGAAATCCTAGAGTAGCAGCAAAGATATGCATACTATCTTATAGCTAAGAATGAAGATTATAATAGCAAATAAACACTTTAACAAGTTACCTTGTATGTCCTTCCTTATATAGATTAGAATGACCAAGCTTTTTGGTTGAGTGAAGTCAAATCATATATATTTCTGTCCATGGTGCTAAATATTAATATTTTGCCCTTGAGAATTGTTATTTCTCTGGGAGTTGGAGAGTGGGAAATGTGCTTCTTTTCTCTTGTGCATGAATTTACATGGATATGCCTCCTATCGTCATGATCATCATCATCATCATCATCATCATATCACCGTCATCTTAATCATCATTATCATCATCACAGCAGCTCTCATTTTCTGATCACCTACAATGTGCTAATCTTTGTGCTAAGAGTTTTATTCATCTTATTTCACTTAATTTAAGCAACAATATAAGACAGTCTCTGTTTTATTTAATGGGGAATTGTTAGTGTTCCTTTAACCCATTAGCACCTCCCATCTGTACCTTATCAACAGGTCACCTTTCTCTCCAGAAATGAAGCCTCTCATCTGTGGAATTCCCGTCCTCAGTGGACTCCAGAGTGTCTTAAGCCATCTGTTCCCCTCTATCACCACTCCTACCCAGTCCCAAATCTACCCTCTTTTCTCCTTGGCCTCAGGCCTCAGTCACTAGGGGCAGACCTCGGATCCATGAGGCTGAAGAAGGGTATGAAGAGAAGTGCTCCTCCTTGGTCTGGGGCCAGCATCGAGCATCAGAACTCTTTAAGGTGGCTCTTTCTCCTCTTTGATTTTTATAAGAACAATGTAAAATGGACCAAAGGAGAAGGTGTAAGTCCATAGATAGCTAGGTCTTAGACACGAGGTTGGCATTGAGAGCGAGGTGGTACTCAAGTTCACAAGGTGATAGGAGCAGATCCTTGTAGGGACATGAAATGAGCATAATACTCACATAGGAAAGGGATGAATAGAAAGGAATTGGAATAGAGACTTGCGATGGAGGCTAAGACTAAAGCCTGATTAGATGAACTGAGCCTGCAGTGATGGTGAACCAGGGGGAGCTTGAAGATACTCTAAGGACCAGGGAGAGGCTAAGATGTATGGTGGAAGGTCAGCAAACAGAGCACTGAGAAGCTGGGGCAACAGCAGCGAGTGAAATCGGGCAAGAATACTACATTCGTTGAAAGGAATCGTATCTAACTCCTAATTTGAAACAAAAGGGAGTTTACATTAGACGCAGTGGCAGAAATATTTATGTATATTTTACTTCATTTGATCCTCAGAACAACTATAGGTGATGCCGTTGTCCCATTTTTTCATGTTGAAAAACACAATTTGCAGCATGATCCTTGGTTTCATAAAGAGAGTGCAATGTTAAAAACACAAGAAACTGGGCTTCCCTGGTGGCGCAGTGGTTGACAGTCCGCCTGCCGATGCAGGGGACACGGGTTCGTGCCTGGGTCCAGGAAGATCCCACATGCTGCGGAGCGGCTGGGCCCGTGAGCCATGGCCGCTGGGCCCGTGAGCCATGGCCGCTTAGCCCGCGCGACGGGAGCCTGTGCTCCGCAACGGGAGAGGCCACAACAGTGAGAGGCCCGTGTACCACACACACAAAAAAAAACCCGAGAAATTATGGTGAAACAGCAATTTCCTTTTTACTGTGAGCATTTTAGCTATGAGCACTGCCACATCACTATGTTTGTTAAGTAGCCAGAATTCTTAGAACTGGGGGAAAAAAAAAAAACGAAAAGAAAGGAAAAAGGAAAGAAATCCTGCTCAGCCACTATCTGATGGCTGGAAGTAGTTTTTCCTTAACACCATGCCAGAGAACATTTTTGCTCTGTGAGATGTTGCTATGCTAGCCTTAGCCCTGGGATCAAACACTTTACATGTGTTGGCCCTGGGAGAGTGCCCATCTCCCTAAATGTTTGGTTTAGTAAAAGCTGGTGTTTGAACTCAATGATGAGGTCATCTGATTGACTATAGTTAATATTAACATAGGCTGGGGATGAGTTCAAGAATTTGGAGCTCTCCCTTATATTCTCTGTCCACCCCCAGAAAAATTGAGTATGGAGAATATGAATCTTGGTTGTCCTTAGAATAAATCTATGCAGCAAGCAAAGGTTTTGGTTAGTCCATGGCCAATATCTATGTGGCCTGTTCCCTTATAGAATTGTCAAAACTTACAAAGCAGAATCACAACATTTGGAGGACAGAGAGACTATTGCAATCTTGAAGGTTTTCTACCCATTTGCCTGCTTCTTCATCGTGCTATCAGGGGACCGAGTGTCACAAATGTCAAAATATTTTTTTTTCTAGGTAGATTTTTTTTTCTCCCTGTTGGTGATCAATCAGACAGGATTTCTTTGAGCAGAGAACCATTTTGGCAGGATGCCTAGCATTGTGTTGATGAATGAAAGTCCCTAGATTATAATATGCACCTCTGTGCAAAAAAACTATACTGCAATATGTAAAGTTACCCGTATAATGAGAAAAGAACTCAATGGAAAATTTGGAACACTAGTCGCTCTGTTCTTAAGGTCTATCAGAAGTTTTTTGCCTTCAGGCAATAATTTGGGGTGTCTTATAGTGAGTGGCAAAGGAACTTAATCAGTACACTAATATGTCTTTATCATTGGGCTGTATTTTCCCCCCTGCTTAGGAAAATGGTTCCCTCAAGATTGGGATAATGAGCCAGACTTGTGTGGTGAAGTAAAGGGTCACACACAGTGCAGGTGAGATCTTTAGAAAGGGACTCCGAATTGCAAAACTTGGCTTTATAATTTCTAAGCTGTGAAACCATTATATTCAACCTATTACAGTATCCAGAACCCTCTGTGAAAGAATTTTTTTTTTAAACCAGGAAGCTAAAGGACTACTTTAGAGCCCGAAAACATTTTTTCCATCACAATCATACGTGTGAATCAGGTTAGAAGGTAGTTGATGAATCTCTGGGATCAGGGAAAGAAGAGTTTGATAGAGCTTTCCATGTATAAATAATCTCAACCTCAAACTGTTCTGGATGCTTGATATTGACTAGTGGGAGAAAAAGAAAAGAGCGATTAGGTAGAGAAGCAGTGGAAACATTTATAAGGGTATAGGACTTGTCTCCAAAGGTTATCTGGCTTTGTCCAATATAGTCAACAAAGAATCATGACAAATGTGTGGTTTTATTCTGGCTTGAGTAGACATCTAAGGTGGCATCATCTAACGTGGGATATAAGACAAAAAGACATTTCTGGTACTAGTAATACTTTTTTTTTTTTTTTTTTTTTTTTGCGGTATGCGGGCCTCTCACTGTTGTGGCCTCCCCCGTTGCGGAGCACAGGCTCCGGACGCGCAGGCTCCGGACGCACAGGCTCAGCGGCCATGGCTCACGGGCCCAGCCGCTCCGCGGCATATGGGATCCTCCCAGACCGGGGCACGAACCCGTATCCCCTGCATCGGCAGGCGGACTCTCAACCACTTGCACCACCAGGGAGGCCCTAGTAATACTTTTAATTGGGTATATGGCACCATTGGTTTCCAGGTACTTAGAATGCTTGCAGCAGCATCAGGGAAAAACTAAAACGTTAGGAAGCAAGTACCAGCCTTCTGGAGAAAGGCACTGATAAGACAGCGTGGTAGGGAGTCCAAGCAATATTCAACCCAGCTGGAGATGCAGAGAGATCTCAAGGCCCAGCAGGAACTTTCAGTGCCAGGTAAGAATTAGAAAGCAGAAATCTAATTAGATGCAATGAACCAACATGCATGGAGAAGAAAACTCTTCCACTGATTATGGAAACTATCCAGTATATTAGGAACACAACAAAGTCTTAAATTTCTCTTGCTGCTGAGGCTGAAGTTTTTAAAATACTCCTGGACCTGAAAGGAGGCTTGTTTGTGAAAGGCTTGGGGACTTAAAATTAGTGCTTTTCAAACTTTCTTTTAAAAGATCTTGTACCACTCTCTCCCACCCACCTTCTCTGCCCACTTTCTAAAGGAATGAAGAATTGAATGATAACCATGGAGTGGAACTCTTTAGGCAGGAGTTGCAAATATCTTCATGTGCACGTGCCCAGTGGAGATGTTTTGTGTCATCCAGACTCATTGACAGAATATGGGTTTAGAGTTTTCAGTAAACTCTGTTAAAACTTCAGTTCTATTTTATGAATTTCAGTTTTGGTCATTCTTTATTTCCCCAGCTTTATTGAGATGCAATTGTTTTGGTCATTCTTTATTTCCCCAGCTTTATTGAGATGCAATTGACACATAAGATGAGGAAAGTTTAAGGTATACAATGTGATTATTTGATACACATGTATATTATGAAATGATTATGACATTAGATTAGGTAACATATCCATCACCACACATAATTACCTTTGTGTGTGTGCGTGTGTATGCGGTGAGAAGACTTAAGATCTACCCTCTTAGCAACTTACAAGTATACAAAACAATGTTTTTAACTATATTCACATGCAGTACCTTAGATCCCCAGAATTTGTTCATCTTGTAACTCGACTTTTGTACCCTTTGTCTAGCGTGCATTTATTTTTCTGATGCCCCAGCCTTTGGCAACCACCAGTCTACTCACTGTTTCCATGAGTTTGGCTTTTTTAGATTCTACATACAAGTGAACTCATTCAGTATTTGTATTTCTCTATTTGACTTATTTCACTTAACGTAATGTCCTCACGATTCATGCATGTTGTTGCAAGTGGCAGGTTTCCTTCCTTCTCATGGCTGAGTAATATTCCATTGTGCATGTCACAATATTTTCATCCATCCTTCCATCCGTGGACACTTAGATTGCTTTCATGTCTTGGATATTTCGAATAATGCTACATCAAATGTGAGGGTGCAGATATCTCTTTGAGAGAGGGATTTCATTTCCTTCAGCTATATACCCAGAAGTGAGATAGCTAGATTATATGGTAGTTATATTTTTAGTTTTGAGAAACCTCCATACTGTTTTCCACAGTGGCTGCACCAATTTATATTCCCACCAACAGTGTACAAGGGTTCCCTTTTCTCCACATCCTCGCCAACGTTTGTTATTTGTGTTCTTTTTGATGATAGCCATTCTGACAAGTGTGAGGTGATATCTCATTGTGGTTTTGATTTACATTTCCCTGATAATTAGCGATGTTGAGCATCTTTTCATGTGCCTGTTGGCCATTTGCATGTTCTCTTTGGAAAAATGTCTATTCAGTTCTGCTGCCCCTTGTTTAATCGGGTAGTTTGGTTTATTTTGATGTTGAGTTATTTAAGCTGTTCATGTATGTTGGATATTAATCCCTTATCGGTCATATCATTTACAAGTATTTTCTCCCATTCAGTAGGTTGCCTTTTCATTTTGTCAGTGGTTTCCTTTGCTGCGCAAAAGCTTTTAAGTTTAATTATGTCCCATTTGTTTATTTTTGCTTTTATTTCCTTTACTTTAAGAGACAGATCAAAAAAATATTGTTGTGATTTATATCAAAGAGTGTTCTGCCTATGTTTTCCCCGAGGAATTTTATAGTATCTGGTCTTATATTTAGGTCTTTAATCCATTTTGAGTTTATTTTTGTATATAGTGTTAGCAAATGTTCTAATTTCATTCTTTTACGTGTAGCTGTCCAGTTCTCCCAGCACCACTTATTGAAGAGAGTGTCTTTTCTCCATTGTACATTCTTGCCTCCTTTAGCAAAGATTAATTGCCTAGGTCATTGATTTTAATCTATTCAGTTTTTCTAACATAAGCATTTAACGTCACCTATTCTCTCTAAACATTGCTTTACCTTGATCTGACAGATTTTGACGTATTGTGTTCCTTTTCATTAGTTCACAATATTTTCTAATTTCCCTTGTGGTAATTCCTTGACCCAATTTCCTTTAGAAATTGGGTGTTAGATTTCCAAATACACGAATACTTTTCAGATTTCTTGTTGTTGTGAATTCTAATTTAATTCTATTGTGTTCAATTATATTTGTAAAATTTTAATGATAAAATTTTGCATTTATTGAGACTTATTTACTTTATGGAGACTTGTTTTCTAGACAAGAATATGTTTTATCTTGGAAAAATTCCATATTCCATAAAAGAACATGCATTCTTCTGGTTGTGGCAGTGTGGAATGGTCTCTAAACATCAAGTCAAGTTGCTTTATAGTATTTTCAACTTTTCTATAACTTTCCTGACTTTTCACTCACTTCCTTTCTATCAGTTATTGACAGAGGAATTTGAAATCTCCAACAATAAATGTGGATTAATCTTTTTCCTTTTAGTACTTACTGTTTTTATTTGATTTATTTAAAGCCATGTTAATAAGTGAATACATTTTTAGGGTGCTTATTTCTTCTTTATTAACTAAATGGTTCCTTTATCATTATGCAATGACCATCTCTGTCACTGGTAATATTTTTTGGTTGTTCTGTACCTACTTAGTGTGATATTAATGTAGTTACTCCTGTTTGTGTGTATGTATATGTGAGTGTGAGTGTACATGCATGGTATAATTTTTATATTTTGAACCTATATATGCCTTTATATTTAATGTTAACTTCTCACAGATAGAATGTAGTTTGACTGTCCTTTTTCATCTAATCTGTATAACTCTGCCTTTCAATTGGTATATTTTTATAATTCGCATTTAATGTAATTTTTAAAAAATATTTATTTATTTTCTTACTAGTCATCCATTTTATACTCATCAGTGTATACATGTCCATCCCAATCGCCCAATTAATCATACCACCCCCCCACCCCCCGCCACCTTCTCCCCTTGGTGTCCATAAGTTTGTTCTCTACATCTGTGTCTCAATTTCTGTCCTGCAAACCGGATCATCTGCACCATTTTCTAGGTTCCACATATATGTGTTAATATACGATATTTGTTTTTCTCTTTCTGACTTACTTCACTCTGTATGACAGTCTCTAGATCCATCCACGTCTCTAGAAATGACCCAATTTCATTCCTTTCTATGGCTGAGTAATATTCCATTGTATATATGTGCCACATCTTCTTTATCCATTCGTCTGTCAATGGGCATTTAGGTTGCTTCCATGACCTGGCTATTGTACATAGTGCTGCCATGAATATTGCGGTGCATGTGTCTTTTTGAATTATAGTTTTCTCAGGGTATATGCCCAGTAGTGGGATTGCTGGTTCATATGGTAGTTCTATTTTTAGTTTTTTAAGGAACCTCCATACTGTTCTCCATAGTGGCTGTATCAGTTTACATTCCCACCAACAGTGCAAGAGGGTTCCCTTTTCTCCGCACCCTCTCCAGCATTTGTTGTTTGTAGATTTTCTATTGATGCCCATCCTAACTGGTGTGAGGTGATACCTCATTGTAATTTCGATTTGCATTTCTCTAATAATTAGTGATGTTCAGCAGCTTTTCATGTGCTTCTGTATGTCTTCTCTGGAGAAATGTCTATTTAGGTCTTCTGCCCATTTTTGGATTGGGTTGTTTGTTTTTTTAATATTGAACTGCATGAGCTGTTTATATATTTTGGAGATTAATCCTTTGGCTGATGATTCATTTGCAAATATTTTCTCCCATTCTGAGGGTTGTCATTTCGTCTTGTTTATGAATTCCTTTGCTGTGCAAAAGCTTTTAAATTTCATTAGGTCCCATTTGTTTATTTTTGTTTTTATTTCCATTACTCTAGGAGGTGGATCAAAAAAGATCTTGCTGTGATTTATGTCAAAGAGTGTTCTTCCTATGTTTTCCTCTAAGAGTTTTATAGTGTCCGGTCTAACATTTAGGTCTCTAATCCATTTTGGGTTTATTTTTGTGTGTGGTGTTAGGGAGTGTTCTAATTTCATTCTTTTACATATAGCTGTCCAGTTTTCCCAGCACCACTTATTGAAGAGACTGCCTTTTCTGCATTGTATATCCTTGCCTCCTGTGTCATAGATTAGTTGACCATAGGTGCGTGGGTTTATCTCTGGGCTTTCTATCCTGTTCCATTGATCTATATTTCTGTTTTTGTGCCAGTACCACAATGTCTTGATTACTGTAGCTTTGTAGTATAGTTTGAAGCCAGGAAGTCTTATTCCTCCAGCTCCGTTTTTTTCCCTCAAGACTGCTTTGGCTATTCAAGGTGTTTTGTGTCTCCATACAAATTTTAAGATTTTTTTTGTTTTAGTTCTGTAAAAAATGCCATTGGTAATTTGATAGGGATTGCATTGAATCTGTAGATTGCTTGGAGTAGTATAGTCATTTTCACAATATTGATTCTTCCAATACAAGAACATGGTATATCTCTCCATCAGTTGGTATCATCTTTAATTGCTTTCATCAGTGTCTTATAGTTTTCTGCATACAGGTCTTTTGTCTCCCTAGGTAGGTTTATTCCTAGGCATTTTATTCTTTTTGTTGCAATGGTAAATGGGAGTGTTTCCTTAATTTCTCTTTCAGATTTGTCATCAGTGTGTAGGAATGCAAGAGAGTTCTGTGCATTAATTTTGGATCCTGCAACTTTACCAAATTCATTGATTACCTCAAGTAATTTTCTGGTGGCATCTTTAGGATTCTCTATGTATAGTATCATATCATCTGCAAACAGTGACAGTTTTACTTCTTCTTTTCCAATTTGGATTCCTTTCATTTCTTTTTCTTCTCTGATTGCCATGGCTAGGACTTCCAAAACTATATGAATAATAGTGGTGAGAGTGGACATCCTTGTCTCATTCCTGATCTTAGAGGAAATGCTTTCAGTTTTTCACCATTGAGAATGATGTTTCTATGGGTTTGTCATATATGGCCTTTATTATGTTGAGGTAGGTTCCCTCTATACCCACTTTCTGGAGAGTTTTTATCATAAATCGGTGTTGAATTTTGTCCAAAGCTTTTTCTGCATCTATTGAGATGGTCATATGGTTTTTATTCTTCAGTTAGTTAATATGGTGTATCACATTGATTGATTTACATATATTGAAGAATCCTTTCATCCCTGGAATAAATCCCACTTGATCATGGTGTATAATCCTTTTAATGTGTTGTTGGATTATGTTTGCTAGCATTTTGTTGAGGATTTTTGCATCTATATTCATCATTGATATTGGTCTGTAATTTTCTGTTTTTGTAATATCTTGGCGTGGTTTTGGTATCAGGGTGTTGGTGACCTCATAGAACGAGTTTGGGTGTTTTCCTTCCTCTGCAATTTTTTGGAAGAGTTTGAGAAGGATGGGTGTTAGCTCTTCTCTAAATGTTTGATAGAATTCAACTGTGAAGCCATCTGGTCCTGGACTTTTGTTTGTTGGAAGATTTTTAATCAGTTTCAATTTCATTACTTGTGATTGGTCTGTTCATATTTTCTATTTCTTCCTGGTTCAGTCTTGGAGGTTATAACTTTCTAAGAATTTGTCCATTTCTTCCAGGTTGTCCATTTTATTGGCATAGAGTTGCTTGTAGTAGTCTCTTAGGATGCTTTGTGTTTCTGTGGTGTCCGTTGTAACTTCTCCTTTTTCATTTCTAATTTTATTGATTTGAGTCCTCTCCCTCTTTTTCTTGATGAGTCTGGCAAATGGTTTATCAATTTTGTTTATCTTCCCAAAGAACTAGCTTTTCATTTTATTGATCTTTGCTGTTGTTTTCTTTATTTCTATTTAATTTATTTCTGCTCTGATCTTTATGATTTCTTTCCTTCTGCTAACTTTGGGTTTTGTTTGTTCTTCTTTCTCTGGTTCCTTTAGGTGTAAGGTTAGATTGTTTATTTGAGATGTTTCTTGTTTCTTGAGGTAGGCTTCTATAGCTATAAACTTCCCTCTTAGAACTGCTTTTGCTGCATCCCATAGGTTTTGGATCGTTGTGTTTTCATTGTCATTTGTCTCTAGGTATTTTTTGATTTCCTCTTTGATTTCTTCAGTGATCTCTTGGTTATTTAGTAACATATTGTTTAGCCTCCATGTGTTTGTGTTTTTTACTTTTTTTCCCTGTAATTCATTTCTAATCTCATAGCGTTGTGGTCAGAAAAGATGCTTGATATGATTTCAATTTTCTTAAATTTACTGGGGCTTGATTTGTGAACCAAAATGTGATCTATCCTGGAGAATGTTCTGTGTGCACTTGAGAAGAAAGTGTAATCTGCTGTTTTTGGATGGAATGTCCTATAAATATCAATTAAATCTATCTGGTCTATTGTGTCATTTAAAGCTTGTGATTCCGTATTTTCTGTTTGGGTGATCTGTCCATTGGTGTAAGTGAGGTGTTACAGTCCCCCACTATTATTGTGTTACTGTCGATTTCCTCTTTTAGAGCTGTTAGCAGTTGCCTTATGTATTGTGGTGCTCCTATGTTGGGTGCATATATATTTATAATTGTTATATCTTCTTCTTGGATTGATCCCTTGATCATTATGTAGTGTCCTTCCTTGTCTCTTGTAACATTCTTTATTTTAAAGTCTATTTTATCTGATATGAGTGTAGTTACTCCAGCTGTCTTTTGATTTGCATTTGCATGGAATATCTTTTTCCATCCCCTCACTTTCAGTCTTTATGTGTCCCTAGGTGTGAAGTGGGTCTCTTGTAGACAGCATATATATGGGTCTCATTTTTGTATCCATTCAGCAAGCCTGTGTCTTTTGGTTGGAGCATTTAATCCATTCACCTTTAAGGTCATTATTGATATGTATGTTCATATTACCATTTTCTTAATTTGGGGGGTGTTTGTTTCTGTAGGTCCTTTTCTTCTCTTGTGTTTCCCACTTAGAGAAGTTCCTTTAGCATTTGTTGTAGAGCTGGTTTGGTGGTGCTGAACTCTCTTAGCTTTTGCTTGTCTGTACATCTTTTGATTTCTCCCTCAAATGTGAATGAGATCCTTGCTGGGTAGAGTAATCTTGGTTGTAGGTTCTTCCCTTTCATTACTTTAAGTATATCAAGCCACTCCCTTCTGGCTTGTAGAGTTTCTGCTGAGAAATCAGCTGTTAACCTTATGGGAGTTCCCTTGTATGTTATTTGTCCTTTTTCCCTTGCTGCTTTCAGTAATTTTTCTTTGTCTTTAACTTTTGTCAATTTGATTACTATGTGTCTTGGCATGTTTCTCCTTGGGTTTATCCTGTATGGGACTCTCTGGGCTTCCTGGACTTGGGTGGCTCTTTCCTTTGCCATGTTAGGGAAGTTTTCGACTATAATCTTCAAATATTTTCTCAAGTCCTTTCTGTCTCTCTTCTCCTTCTGGGACCCCTATAATGAGACTGTTGTTGAGTTTAATATTGTCCGAGAGGTGTCTTAGGCTGTCTTCAATTCTTTTTTCTTTATTCTGTTCTGCAGCAGTGAATTCCACCATTCTCTCTTCCAGGTCACTTATCAGTTCTTCTGCCTCAGTTCTTCTGCTATTGATTCCTTCTAGTGTATTTTTCATTTCAGTTATTGTATTGTTCATCTCTGTTTGTTCTTTAATTCTTCTAGATCTTTGTTAAACATGTTTTGCATCTTCTCGATCTTTGCCTCCATTCTTTTTCCGAGGTCCTGAATCATCTTCACTATCATTATTCTGAATTCTTTTTCTGAAGACTGCCTATCTCCATTTCTTTCAGTTGTTTTTCTGGGGTTTTGTCTTGTTCCTTCATCTGGTGTATAGCCCTCTGCCATTTCATCTTGTCTGTCTTTCTGTGAATGTTGTTTTTGTTCCACAGGCTGCAGGATTGTAGTTCTTCTTGCTCCTGCTGTCTGTCCTCTGGTGGATGAGGCTATCTAAGAGGCTTGTGGAAGTTTCCTGATGGGAGGGCCTGGTGGTGGGTAGAGCTGGCTGTTGCTCTGGTGGGCAGAGCTCAGTAAAACTTTAATCCAATGTAATTGTTTATATGCATGGCTTTAAATCTACCATCTTGTTATTTATTTCTTCCCGTATGTAAGTCCTTTGTTTTTCTCCTTTTCTGCTTTCTTTTGGATCAGTTAAATATTTTTCAAAACTTGATTTTTATTTCCTTGTTGCCTTTTTTGTCTAGCATTTACATATACATATAATTTTTAATTTATAACAATCTTCATTTTAATAATAGTATACTGCTCCATGCATATCATAAGATAGTAAGATATATTACTGGGTATATAATTATAGGTTGACTTTGTTTTCTAGTACTTCAACACTGTTGCTTCACTGCATTCTGGCTTGTGCTGTTTTTGCTTAGGGGTTTGTCATCATTTTTACCTTTGTGGTTTTTTGTGTACTGTGTCTTTTTTCCATGGCTGTTTTTAACAATTTTACTTTATTGTTGTTTGGCAATAATTGGGTTATGACGTGTCTTCTTGTGATTTTCTTCATGTTTATTCTGCTGGAGTTTTTTGAGCTTCTTAATTCTGTGGGATTATACTTTCCTTCAAATTTTTGAGAATTTTAGCAATTATTTCTTCAAAAAAATTTTTCTGTCTCACTTCTTGCTCCTTTTCTTCTAGGATTCCAATCATGTATTTGTTACACTGCTTGATATTGCCCATAGCTCATTGTTACTCTGTTTATTTTTCAGTCTTTTTTCTCTGTGTTTTATTTTGGATAACTTCTCTTGCTATATTTCTAAGTTCTAAGTTTTTTTTCTTCTTCATAATATCATGTCAGGGTGCTTTTATGTTATACTTTATATTTTTATTTCCAGAAGTTAAATTCATGTCTTAAAATCTTCCGTCAATCTTTTTATCATGCTCATGCTTGCCTCCATCTTCTTGAACATATTGAGTTATATTTACAGTACCTGTTTTAACATCTTTATTCAGTAATTTATCATTTGTGTTCTTTCTGAGTCTGTCCCTGTTGATTGACGTTTCTCCTTATTATTCGTTATATTTTTCTGCTTCTTTTCATGACTGATAAAGAATAACTGTATTTCAATTATTGTTACTTTTATGTTCTTGGGTTTTAGATTTTCTTTTACTTTTTAAATATATTTATTTGGTCTATATTCTGGGACATAGGTACATTACTTAGAAGTTTGTTTTTACCTTTGTTATGTGGATTAAGAGCAGCTTTTTGTGTAGGGTTAATTTGTCCCAACTAGTGAAGCAATACACTTTTGCGGTCTCTACTCTAGAGTTGACAAACATTTTCCTCTCAAGGGCCAGATAGTAAAACTCGCCCCAGGCAGTAATCTGGGGGTAATCATAGGACTCTTAGTTTGGTTTAGTAGTTTGAGTCTTAGAAAATCATAGTCATGATTTTCCCTGTTGTCCAATGTCTGAAAGCTGTTATTTATAGCAGTTTATATTTATATATTTTGACTTTTTTTAGACAGGTATATAAATCTGGTCTCTATTATTCTCTCATAGCTGGGAGCAAAAGTCACTTCCTTAAGTACTTTCTATTATACTTACAAAGTCTCAATGTTATTCATATTGTCTTTGTACCAGGATTCCAAGGGGATAAATTCTAACTTTAAAAAATATGTTTTACTCATTTTAGTTCTTTATGTACATACATTTTACTTGTGAGTTGAGACTTTGGAAGTCATCATTCATTATGGCATTTATTAATATAAAGTTTCTGAATCTTTCAACATTATTTCCTCTGAACTTATAAAAACTTGTAAATGTAAGAGGAAAATTTTCTGCCTTGTTTTTACTCTTCATTTTTTTCCACAAGCACATATTTAAACTTATTCTGCTAAAATTGCTCTTGATACTTACCATTTCCTATTCATATTAATGGATTTTGATTAAGAGACATTTCCTGCTCTATTCTCCCTGATTTTCTAAAGGAGTATTTTCCTGTCAAATCCTAGCTTAAGGCTGAGAAGGAGGGAGGCTGAGAGGGTTTTGGCACAGCTTAGACCTTATTGTATTTCAAGATTAAAATAAAAGAGTGGCAGTGGTTAGAACACTAAGAGAGAGACAGGAAATCAAGCCAGGTTGACATTTTAATGTGGGGTTGCACCCAGGGATGGAAGCAATTAGAAAGTCTGGTCAGGTAAATATCAAGATGTCCTTAGCTAGATGACAGAACAAAGTTGTCACTGAGCTCTTGGTTTTAGTATGATCCCATGTGTACTACATCTGGTAAGACTTCTCTGGTAGTTGTAAATGTGGACTATACTCTTCTGTTGTTCATAGTTCTGATGCTCTTGGCCCTCATTTCTGCACCTCCTAAGTTATTTTAGCCTAGATATGACTTAGAAGGAAAAGGATGGGAAGGATCTGCACCCCAAGTGGGAAATAGAACAATTCCGAGCAAGTTTGAAACCTTCTGCGGTTACATATTATGAGACATTTCAGATGCTATATCAACTAAACACTTCATTTAGTCCATCAAGATGTACTGGGTACTTGTTATTTGGTATACACTGTGCTAAGTAATGAGACTGTAAGGATGATTATTAGTATATGTTTTCTACTTTTGTGAATGTTAGTTTCTGGTTGGGAATATAGACATGCAAATAATTAACTGTACTTTTTATCTGTAGTATTAGGGGTATATGTGAAATGCTCAGGACCCTAATAGAGCAATTAGCAAGCCCTGTAATGACTTCCTAGTAAATACATTCATTTTAATATTCTAAGTCTTTATTACTCAATGTAACAAGATACTCCTGTCTTGACCGTTTACTAATTATTTGCAATTTACTAACAGAAAAAAACATGGTGCTATTTTCTTTCTTGAGCTACCAATTTTCTTCTTTCTTTTTTGATATTATGGAGTAAATCATTATTTTACTTTTCCTTGAATTTGATCTAAATATGTTTTGGAAGTAGCACATTTTAAATATAAGTTTTAATAATCTACTTTTGGGTAGTTGGAAAAAAAATTTCCAATCCTTCTTAACCCTAGAGGACTGATGGTCATTTTTAGTACCTTTGTGGCATGAGATTTATTCATGAGATTTATTTAATTACTCATCATCTAAAACAGATAGATGTTGACTAAGAAGGAAAGGATCACCATATAATTTTAGGACTGGCTTCAGGTGATTTTGCCTATTGTCAGATTATGAACTAGTTGCTCCTTTTTCCTTCCTCCCTCCCCTACTTCTTTTTCTTCTTTTGGGCATGTTAAATTAACCTAGTCTGTCTCTTCCTGAGGCACAGCAATGAGAAAGCCAACTGCAATAGTCTTGTAATAGAATTCATGTGTGGGTATTAGGCTATTTGAAAATAGCTTCTCCTGGAGGATAGATCAAGATGATTATGTTTGCAGATGTCTTTGGAACCCTGGTACAGTATAAATTTGGTGGTAAAAGGATAAACCCAGGTCTCTTCCAGAATGTTAGTTGTAGAGGTGAGGGTGTAGAACAGCAACATCTGAATTGAAAATCACCTGAAGGGATGGAGCCTGTTTCACCAGAAGAACACGGAAATTGCTGGGGTGAATCTGATTTCTCCTTCATTCACCCTGGCATTTATTCTTTAACAACCTCCTGAAGTTCATCTGGTTGGTGTCATTTTTCACTTCATGTTCAGGTGGGGATGCATGCTGGGGAGTGTATAATCAGACCAATGAGAGAAGAAACAGACCAAACCATGCAGCTGGCACCATGTGGGCAATCAGGAAATTCAAAGCTAAGTGGGCAAACTGCATAGTATCAGCAGACATCTGTATCTGAGAGTGCTTAATGCAGCAGGTTGGGACTAGCATTAAAGTCCAGGGGACAGACAGGGACATCTGAAGTGAGATGGTGAGCAACTGAAGATCTGGGGAGCAAGGCCAGGCCTACATGGAGGCTTTCAAGGGGGTCAAGAGTAGGTGAGCTGGAGTCAGGGAATCAAAAGCAAAATATCCAAGGTTGGACCAGCACAGTGGGGGCTAGGGTTAGGGGAAGGCTGTGTATATACAATGGGACTGGAGGAAGGGAAGAATTCACAAATATGATTAAAACTCCCCAGACATATTAGATACTATTTTATGTGAGTGAGATTACTTTCAGTGTCTACTGCTGATATTACTGTCCTTCTATTTTTTAGATAAGCTTAGAAACTAACCAGGGCTGGGCCTGCCAATGAGGAGGTGAGGCAGTCAGAAGGTGACTTTTAGTGCTCGTGCCATAAGAGCAAACAAAATGTCCTACCTGAATATCTAATTTTGCTCATGTCTATTATCTGTGCTCCCTTTCTACTTTCTAACTTTTGCTTAGATTTCATTTTGCTGGTAATAATTTCCTGCGAAAAATAAAACTTCCTTTTATCTATCTTACAGAGGGGTTAAATTAGTAAATATAAGTATGGTCTCTTCTAGCTCTAAACATTTATGATTTGGGATCTCTTTCTATATATGTCTATATAGATATACAGAGAGAATTATACCATCTATCTATCTATATCTATCTATTTATATATCTATATAGAGAGATAAATGTATATGTGTGTACATATATATGTAGATATGCAGATATATGTGTGTGTGTGTATATATATATGTAGAGAGAGAGATCTAGAGCTAGAAGAAATCTTACTGATACCTATTAGTTTTATAAACTTAAAAATTTCATACATATAAGAGTTATAAATATATCTTTATATGTAAAGATATATGTATGGAAAAATATATATGTAGAGAGAGAGAATGGTATCATATTATTTAAGAAACACATTTTAAGTCACCCTACTCAATAGCAGGTATTTATGACAACAGATATTTATGACAATTGACAATAATATTGTCAATTCCTGCCTGTCCCTAGCCTGTCTGGTGAAAATCATTCATTTGTTTTTTCATTCAACAATATGACTAAGTACCTACTACATTGCTGGTGCAAAGAATGCAAAGATGAATAAGATATGGCCACTATTGAAGTCTTGCAACTAATAGGCACAAAAGGGTTTGATTCTTCTCCATGTCTAGACAAGACTGGCCTCCTTAATCTATAAATAAAGCATCTGCTGATGTTACCAATGTTGCCAGATGACCAGCAGCCTTTGTTGCCTAATCCTGGACCAGTCCTTCAATGAGCCCGATAGATGCTTATTCCAGATAAGGTTCATGTTTGGTTGATTTGGACTGATGTTCTTTTCCCGGATGGGGACAATCCTTTCTTCCTAGTAAATGTGTCCTGGTTTCACCTAAAACTAGTCCCAGCTTGCTCTCTCCTTTCGGCTGGAAAGTTCCAGCCTACCATGTGGTTTTAGCAAGAGCTGTATTAAGAAAAAAACGATTTAAATTTTATTTCTAGGCCATGAAAAAAAAATAGAAATGTCAGTTTACAATAGTAGTTAAATTCATGTTCATTCTATATATGATTTTTTTTTCTTTTTTTTGGTATTTGATTATTACCTTCCTCCTTTCAGACTGAAGAATAAGACATAATGTATCAGTCAGGGCTCATTCAGAGAAGGAGAACTACGAGTGATAAAGGGTAAGAGATTTATTGTAAGGGTCAGACCTTAGTCAGTGGTAGGAGCTGGTGGAGGCGTCTGTATAAAGCTGCTGTCTCTGAGTCTGGGTTGATGTTGAAACCTTTATGAGTCAACCAGACTGAGAGGTAAGAAGAAGAGCTGGACATGTAGAGAAACAAGGAAGACTGGAACCAGAAAGGATGAACCCATAAGAACAAACAGAAACCTATGTCCGTCTCACATCACCTGGAGCCTTTCCCATGGATGACCTGGAAAAGAAACTGAAACCTGTTGCCATGGGCTGTGCATGTTCTTGACGCAAGACTCAGAGCAACAGAAAGGGAAGATCTGGCAGGATCAAGGGTATTATGGTGATGGTGTTGGCAGGTTGGGCACTGTTATCAGATCAACCTTGGTGAATGTATTAGTCAAGAGTTCTCCTGAGAAACAGAACCAATGGTATACCTATGTGGAAAGAGATTTATTATAAGGAAATGGTCATGCAATTTTGGAGACAGAGAAGTGCCAGAATCTGCCATCTGCAAGCTGGAGATCCAGGAAAGCTGGTGGTATAATTCAGTCTGAGTCTGAAGGCCTGAAAACCGGGAGCAAAGAGGACAGGAGAAGATTGATGTCTCAGCTCCTGCAATCGGGCAGGAGGGGCCAGAGTCTTCCTTCCTTCATCTTTTTGTTCTATTCATGCCCTTAAGGAATAGAATGATGCCCACGCACACTGGGGACAGCCATCTGCTTTACTCTGTTCACCATTTCAAATGCTAATTTCATCCAGAAGTACCCTCACAGACACACCCTCACAGACACACCCAGAAATGTCTGGCCAAATATCTGGGCACTGAATGAGCCAGTCAAATTGACACATAAAATAACTTTTCCAGTGAGTGGAAGTCCACATTGTTAAGCACATGCATGATGCACATCATGCTGCCATAACCACTTTATCAGTCCACTGGGCAATGAAAGTGGTAGTTGGGAAAAGAGCCTGCTTAATGTCCAGAAAAAAGGGTAGTTTTATCCACCTGATTATCAAGGTCCTCCTTTGCTGAGGGCATCCGTTGATGAGCATTCATATGGGACACAAATATCTCTATACTACACCCATTTAGGGTCTTCTCTCCACATACCTCTTCCCAAGATCTCCTTATGGACAATTTTTCAATTTTGTTCCTTCCAAGCCCCTAAGGATCCAGTTAAACCATTAATCACTGTCCATGAACAGGATATATCTGGCCACCTTTTTAATCTATGCCTTCAGAATCTGCTTAAGTTTCCTCTTTTATATCACTTTCATTTGGTTATAGAATGCTACTGTTCAGACTCTTTGGCTTTGTAGGTCAGACAACCCCAACAAATGATGGGCAGCTCAAGTCACATGGTAACTTATTGGCCCATGATTAAGCATTCAGTCTATACCAGGGTCCAGCAGTAAGCCAGAAGTTGTTCCTCAAAATAGGAGTTATTGATAGAGGATGGCATAGCTTTGCTCCATAATCCTAGAAATCTGCACTGTAATTCACCTAGAGATCCTGCCCAAGGCTCTTTGCTTCATGCCTATCTGTTTCAGATATTTCAAGCACCATCATATCTGCTGGATCATACAGCCTGACAGCAGTTTGCTTGAGAGCCTGGACTGGTTGCACAGCCTTTTCTTATTCTGTGCCCCACTCAGTGTACTGACAAATAGAAAGTCTTCTAAGTTTAGACTGAAGGACAAGACTGAATTTTAAAAATTCAACAGGTTATGGATACCTATGAAGGCTTTGGAAAAATAGCTGATCAGCTTTTTCTTTGTCAGTGACACACACATTGCTTTTTCTGATCACTTTTGAAAGTTGTTCTTTTATTCTTTTTTTTTTTTTTAGTTTCTTATCAACTAAAAACCTTAGAGCATTTTTAAAGATGCAGATGAATAACAAAGAGAACCATTGGGTCTGTACAGTCCTTCTAAACCCTGAGCATGCAGTCACACGATAAATTGGTTGAATTAATACTTGAACAAAGAATGAACCAATAATTATAAATGGGACAAATGTTCACTTGTATGAATAGGTAGAAGATATGGATTAAATATATATGATAGTTTATATAAACCCTGATACCCTTATGTACCCAGATAAATTACTCAGTTTTTCTTTAAATTGAAAGTTTTATTTATTATAGGGAATGGATGTGATGAAATAAACTTTAGAATAGTTTTAGATTTACAGAAAAGATGTGAATATAGTTTAGAGATACCCCACATACAGTTTCTTCTATTATTAGTATCTCCCATTAGTATGGTATATTTGTCATAATTAGTGAACCAATGCTGATATATTAGTATTAGCTAATGTCCATATTTTTAAATATTTCCTTAGTTTTTTATCTAATGTCACTTTTCTGTTCTAGGATCCCATACAGGATCCAATATTACATTTAGTTGTCATTTCTCCTTAGTCTCCCCCTGGCTATGACAGTTTCTCAGTCTGTTTTTGATGACCTTGAACGTTTTGAGGCATATTGCTCAGGTATTTGGTAGAATGCCCTTCAACAGAAATTTGTCTGATATTTTTCTTATATATTGGAGTTATGTGTTCTTGGGAGGAGGACCACAGAGGTAAAATGTCATTCTCATCACATCTTCTCAAGAAGATACACATACATCAACATGATTTATCACTGTCGACATTAACCTTCATCATCTGACTGAAGGAATGTCTGTCAGGTTTACTCCCTATAAAGTTAGTCCCTCACCACCTTTCCATACTGTACTCTTACGAAGGAAGTCTCCATGCAGAGCCCACATTTAAGATGTACAGAGTTATGCTCCTCACTTGTGGGTGAAATGATAAATTATTTGGAATTCTCTGCATGGGAGATTTATCTCTCCTCCCCCATTTATTTATTTATTCAGTTTTTATTGAACAATGTATGGGGTCATGATTATTTATTTTGTACTTTGTGTTATAATCCAATAGTATATTTTGTTGTTCAAATTGTTTCCTCTTTGGTCCTTAGGAGCTCTTTGAGTTTGTCTTTCTTTGACATACCATAATCATTGTGAATTTTTTGAATACTTTCTCATTTTCTGTCACAAGAGGCTCCAGGCTTATCTTGTATATTTCTTGCCTCAGGCCTAGAATCAGACATTTCCCCAAGGCCTTGGTTTCTTTTATTGGAGAATGGTATTAGAAACCAAGATCTGGGTACTAGGTGCACTCAGTCAGTGCTTCTATAGTGTCATTGTTTCTAGGCTCTCAGATGACAGGGCAAAATTTATGTGTGTGTGTACCAAACTGTGTATATACACACATTCATAAATATTTCTACGTGTAACCATCTGCTTCTATATTAAGCTGAGTTCATACTAATGAATTTCAATCTATTATCACATGGATCATTTTAGCTTTCTTCCCTTGCTTTTCTATAAACTCCCACTCCAAATATGAGAAACCTTACTTCTACCATTTGTCCTATATTTACCCAATTATTCTATCCTAGCATGTAAGTGTTGTAGACTGAACGTTTTTGCCCCCTCATCAAAAAAATTCATATGTTGAAACTCTAATCCCCAGTGTGACTGTATTTGGAGATTGAGACTTTAAGGTGATAATTAATGTTAAACGAAGTCATAAGGATGAGGCCCTAATTTAATAGGATTGGTGTCCTTATAAGAAGATGAATAGATGCCAGCGATCTCAGACCCCCATCTCCCCTCAACCCGCATCTCCGCCCCATGCACACACACAGAGAAGAAATCATGTGAGCATACAATGAGCTGCTGGCCAGAGAGGCCTTAACAGAAATCAACCCTGCTGGCACCTTGATCTTAGACTTCTAGCTTCTAGAACTAATAAACTAATAATAATCAAAAACAAATAACCTATTAGTAAAATATTAATAAATTAATAATATTCTAGAAAAAATATCATTCTGTTGTTTAAGCCACTCAGATATTTTGTTATAAAAGCCTGAGCAGACTAAAACATGTAGTGGTTTCAGAATTGCTAACCTGTATTTCCACGGGAGATAAATTTATCAACTAAAGTACAACGCTTATATACACTTTCTTTTGCTTTAGTCTTACAGTTACTTAGGTCAGCACCTCCCCACCCCTGCAACTCCCTTCAATGAGGAAGGAATTATTTCATACATTTGTAATACATTTAGATTCTTTTGTCACAGTCTGCATTCCATCCTAAAGTTCCCCAAAATCCTAAATGATTTTTAAATGTTTACACACATCAAGATTTACTCTTTGTGTTATAAAGGTCAATGGATTTTGACAAATGCATAGTGTTGTGTATTCACAATTATGGTATCAGACCATCAGATAAAACAAATAGTTTCACTGCCATGGCAAAAATCCCCTGTGCCTCACCTATTCAGAAACTTCTGCCAACCACTGACCTGTTAACTGTCTCTATAGTTTGCCTTTTCCAGAATGTCATATAAATTGAATTGTACGGCCTTTTCAGACTGATTTGTTTCACTTAGTAACATGCATTTAAGAGTCATCCATGACTTTGCAGGACTTCATAGTGTGATGACCAGGTTTCCTAGTTTCTCTACTTGATGCTTTGACACCTTGGGGCCTTGCTGACCCTGGAGGGATTGCCCCTCCCAGGATTAGCTAGTTCCTAGAGAGAGCAAACAAATCACCTTTGAACATACCTTTCATATGTAAACTAACCAGTCCAAAGCCCACACCCCCAACTGTCTTCTTTGTTGGGCTGTCACATTTTAGGCCACTATCTCCTTGCCCTAATCACACAGGGCCAGGTACCAGAAAATTAGGGACAGCCTTCCAGCCCAGAGGCTGCTGACATTATTCAGACTAATCCTAAACCTGCTTAGCCTGCTTACCCTGCCTACTGATTCCTTCCTGTGAAAATCACAATAAAGGCTCTTGTCCACATTTGCCCCTTGCTCCTTGGCCTCCTAACTGATCTGTGTGGCCCCCCACAATGTGCCATGACATGATATATGTATAACAGACTATCTTTTCTATGGCAATCATTTCCAGCTCTGTTGGCCTTGCTGTGCCTGAATAATAATAAAGCCTACATTTTAAAACACGTAGGTCATTCCTTTTTGTTACTGAATATAATTCCATTGTAGAGATTCACTACAGTTTGTTTATCCTTTCACCTACTGAAGAGCATATATTAGTTGCTTCTAGTTTGGGGCAATTACAAATAAAACTGCCATAAACATTCATGAGGAGGTTTTTGCGTGGGCACATGTTTTAAAATCAGTTGGGTAAATAAATACCTTTGAGTGCAATTGCTGGATTATATGGTAAGACTATGTTTCGCTTTGTAAGAAACTACCAAACTGACTTCCAAATTGGCTGTACCATTTTGCATTCCCAAAAACAATGAATGAGAGTCTCTGTTGCTCCACATTTTGCCAGAAATTGGTATTTTCATTATTTTAAAATTTAGCCATTCTAATAGGTGTGTTGTTTTATTTTGCATTTCCTAATGAAAAATGACATTCAGCATCTTTAATATACTTTTTTGCCATCTGTATATTTTTTTTGGTGAGATGCCTGTTCAGATCTTTTGTCCATTTTTTAATTGGGTTGTTTATTTTCTTATTGTTGATTTTAACAGTTCTATGCATATTTTGGCTACGAGTACTTTATCAGATATGTGTTTTGAAAATATTTTTTCTCCCAGTTGGTGGTTTGTATTTTCATTCTCTTAACATTGTATTACACAGAGCAGATGATTCTAATTTTAATAAAGTCCAACTTATCAATTTTTTCTTTCATGGACCACACTTTCTTATTTTGTACCTAAAAATCACTAAACTCAGGACCACTTATACTTTCTTCTATGTTTTCTTCTAGACATTTTGTAGTTTTGAATTTTACATTTAGATCTATGATCCATCTGAGTTAAATTTTGTGAGATGGTGTAAGGTTTTTTGTGTTTCTTTCTTTTTTAAAAAATTTTTGCATATGGATGTCCAGTTGTTCCAGCAACCTTCATTGAAAGAGCATATTTTCTCCACTGAACTCCTTTGTACCTTCATCAAATATTAATTATATTTGTGTGGCCTATCTCTGCTCTCTTTATTCTGTTTCAGTGATCTATCTGTCTTTTTTCAGCAGATACCACATTATCTTTATTATTGTAGCTTTATAGTAACTTTTGAAATAGGGTCATGTGTGTCTTTCAAGTTTTTTTTTTTTTTAAGAATTGTGTTGGTTATTTTATACCCTTTGCCTTTCCATATAAACTTTAAAATCAGTTTGTTGATAGCTAAAATATAATTTTCTAGGATTGGGATTGTGTTGAATCTATTGATGATGTTGAGAAGAACTGACATTTTAATACTACTGAGTCTATCAGTCCATGAACATGAAATATCTCTCCATTTATTTAGATCTTCTTCAATATTCTATTTTTTCTTTCTTTCTTTTTTTTTTTTTCTTTACATTTCAGTTTGGGAAGTTTCTGTTGACCTATCTTTAAGCTCAGTGATTCTATCCTCTGCTGTGTCTAGTCTACCAATCAGCCCATGAAAGATATTCTTCATTTAGGTAGAGTTTTTGTGATGTCTAGTATTCCCTTTGATTCTTTTTTAGAGTTTCCATCTCTCTGTTACCTATCAGTTCCTACATGTTGTCTACTTTTATCATAGTTATTTTATTTTATTTTATTTTATTTATTTATTTATTTGTGCTACGTGGGCCTCTCTGTTGTGGCCTCTCCTGTCGCGGAGCACAGGCTCTGGACACCAGGCTCAGTGGCCATGGCTCACGGGCTTAGCCGCTCTGCAGCATGTGGGATCTTCTTGGACCGGGGCATGAACCCGTGTCCCCTGCATCGGCAGGCGGACTCTCAACCACTGCGCCACCAGGGAAGCCCTATCATAGTTATTTTAAATTCCCTATGTAATAATTCCAAAATCTGAGTCGTGTCTGAATCTGATTCTCATGCATGCATTTTCTCTTCTGTCTCTGTCTCTTCTTACCTTTTAGCATGCTTTCTAATTTTTTGTTGAAAGCCAGAAATTTGTCTAGTAATCAAAACTGAGGTAACTAGGCCTCTAGTGTGAGCTTTTATGTTAATCTGGGTATGCGTTGGGCTGTGTTTAATATTTTCTTTAACTGTTGGTGTCAGAGGATTCAAAGTCATTGTTTTGTGTCTCCTTTGTTTTCTCTGGGTTTCCCTAAGAACTCTATCTTAGATAAAGTCTATGTCTTAGTGCCCTTTGAGTTGTATTATACTACTTTGTCACTGCCATTATACTAGAGACTTTTGGTATTGTGTAAGGTATGGAGGAAGGGAAGCACTTTAGTTTAGAGAGTAAGTCTAGAGGAGGCTTGAATCAGAGAGATGACCTTGCTCTACAGGGGATAAAGCTCTGGTAAAGTTTTTCCTTCTGGAGAATAGGCCTTGTTATGGAGAAGGTCCTGGGTGCATTTCACAATGTTTATTCTTTCTTGACCTCTGATATAACCATCTTTCTTGGATCTTTACATTGAGAACCTTATGTGTGTCTTGAAAATAAAGCCCAGGAAGTGTGGCATCCCCTAAGACTGGCTTCCAGGAGTTTTGCTCTTTCATGCTAGTCTACATTTAGCTTCCAGAGGCTTCTGCTCAGGACAAGCAGATGTCAGATGTAATTATCTGCAGTCACCTGTTTCTCCAGCTTTTGTGGTGGCAGTTTGCCATGAAACTTATGCATCCAACAAAAGACATTGGTTTTCAGTCTGTTTACCTTTTAATTGCTGTAAGGATGTGAGTGACAACTTCCAAGCTCTTTATATTCTATAGGTAAAACTGGTAGTTGTGGTCATACAGGTTTAATTGCTCATCTTTTATTGTTTTTGATATAACATTGTAATGATGAGTAGTGTGTTTTTATTCCCTGAGGTATTATTTACCCTAAGGAATTAGAGTCACTGTGTAATATAATTTTTTTACTCGACGTTTTATTTGGTTTTATGATTTTTAGTAAAGAAGACACTGCTTTCTTTCCCAAATGGTATACTTAGGCATTGCTTTTCTTTGAACTGAAGTACTTATATGCAAGATGTTTTCCAAGTTGTTAAAAATCTTTACCTGTCAATGGATATAATTCCCTGGCTTGGATTATAGCTTTAGGAAGTGGTTGCAAATTTGGGTAACTAAGTAAAGTGACTTTTCCATAAAGGTTATTTTTTTAATCCTATAAAAGTTTAATTTGCTATAGGAATAAATGAAAAATAGGCCAGAAGAACTAAAATCTAAAAACCAACCAAAGTTATGATGAGAACACTTGAAAACTTTTTTCTATGTGGCAAAGCATACATCTGTATCTTTATTAAATGGAATTACTGCCCAGCAGATCATAAAATTACTTGATATAATTTCCCTGAACTACAGAACTTCCTATGACTCACAGATATGAACTACCTTGTGTTTAGTACTTTTTTTCTAATACAAACCAAGAGCCAAATTAGTTATAATGCTTCCAGGAAAATGAACAAGATTGTCTTCACTCTTATTCTCTCTCTTTAAAACCACAAATTTACTTGATGCTATGTCTTTTTTCTTTTCAAATAAGAATTCCTTGCCAATTTTAATAAAAATCCAAAGCAATTGGAAGGCATTGATATTTCCTCTCTCCTCTGCATGTCTTATGAAAATGACCCTCCAATATGGCTCTGTGTAATTTACTTCTCCATTTCTGAAAATACCATTATTAACATTAACACTGTTTTGAGAAATAGGAGTTTAATCTGCTTATTGGCTAGCTTAACAGTCGACCTAAACAATATCTAATATTCTCTCTGGTTACAGGAATTTCACTTCTATTATATCCTTGCTTGTAGAATATCAGACTTTTATGTGTTCTTTTAACAGGACAGTATGATGACACTAATTTATTAAACAACTCTACTTTTCTAGAAATTTTACTATACAATTCTTTCATTTAATTATCACTGTAATTTTTTTTTAATTAGAGAATTAACAGGGCTGAGATTCAGCTGGTCCACCCTAGTATGGTTACATGGATTGTTTTGAGCATCACTATCCTATTTCTAAAATGAGAACTATCTAGAGATTAATGACCTTTTTCAAGATAGTTCAGCTAGTGGTCAGCTGAACTAACATCTGAACCAACCTGTCACACCATGCCAAGTTATCTCAGATTACTTCACTTTGCAGGAGGTCAGTGGCTTTCAATGGGTAGTGAGTGTTTCAGTTGGCATAGCAAATATAAGTGCAATTTTTTGATACAAAGACTGGAAAAGAGCAGTAGATTAAATTCATCTACCAGAGTGTCAACTAGTGCAAGTAGTTGTGCAACTAGTGATCAAAACCAGGACAAGTTACCATGACCAAGAGAAGAAATGTAACTTTCTTGCTCTCTGGAGTATTTTCCCCCCTTCCCTCTCTTTCCCTTACTTTCCTTCCCTTCCCTTCTCTTCTTTTCTCTCCACTTTTCCTTCCTTCCTTCCTTCCTTCTCCCTTTTTGTTCTTCTCCTCTCTCTCTCTATACATATACATATATGTGTGTGTATATATATATATGTATGTGTGTATATATATATATATATCTCCTTTTTTTCCTACTTATACTGAAAAAAAATACAAGGAGAAATTGCATTTGGCTAAGTGGGATGGCAGTTGTTAATGTGGTAAATTTTGAGTTCTAGTCAGCATATTATGGTCCATGGGCCATATCTTTCTTGCCATCTGTTTTTACATGACCACATGAGTTAAGAAGAATTTTTACATTATAAAATGGTTAAAAAAGAAGAAGAATCATTCATGACACATAAGTATTATATGAAATTTAAATTCAGTGTCCATAAATAAAGTTTATTGGAATACAGCCATGCTCACTTATTTACACATTGTTTCTGGTTTCTATCCCATTACAGTGCAGAGCAGAGTAATTGCAATAGAGACCACATGGCCCAGAAAACCTAATTATTTACTAACTGGCCCATTATAGAAAAGTGCGCTTTTTTAGAGGACTAATCTTTTTATATATATATATAAATAATTATTTTTTATGTTAATAAAAATGTATTGAAATCCTACTAATTGTATAACCTATTTTTGGTGATGTGTAGATATATATATATATATATATATATATATATTTTTTTTTTTTTTTTTAACATCTTTTTTGGAGTATAATTGCTTTACAATGGTGTGTTAGTTTCTGCTTTATAACAAAGTGAATCAGTTATACATATACATATGTCCCCATATCTCTTCCCTCTTGCGTCTCCCTCCCTCCCACCCTCCCTATCCCACCCCTCTAGGTGGTCACAAAGCACCGAGCTGATCTCCCTGTGCTATGCGACTGCTTCCCACTAGCTATCTATTTTACGTTTGGTAGTGTATATATGCCCATGCCACGCTCTCACTTTGCCCCAGCTTACCCTTCCCCCTCCCTGTATCCTCAAGTCCATTCTCTAGTAGGTCTGTGTCTTTATTCCTGTCTTGCTCCTGGGTTCTTCATGACCATTTTTCTTTTTTTTTTTTATTAGTTTCTGCTTTATAACAAAGTGAATCAGTCATACATATACATCTGTTCCCACATCCCTTCCCTCTTGCGTCTCCCTCCCTCCCACCCTCCCTATCCCACCTCTCCAGGGGGTCACAAAGCACCGAGCTGATCTCCCTGTGCTATGCGGCTGCTTCCCACTATCTATCTACCTTACGTTTGGTACTGTATATATGTCCATGCCTCTCTTTCGCTTTGTCACAGCTTACCCTTCCCCCTCCCCATATTCTCAAGTCCATTCTCAAGTAGGTCTGTGTCTTTATTCCTGTTTTACCCCTAGGTTCTTCATGACATTTTTTTTCTTAAATTCCATATATATCTGTTAGCGTACGGTATTTGTCTTTCTGTTTCTGACTTACTTCACTCTGTATGACAGACTCTAGGTCCATCCACCTCACTACAAATAACTCAATTTTGTTTCTTTTTATGGCTGAGTAATATTCCATTGTATGTATGTGCCACATCTTCTTTATCCATTCATCTGTAGATGGACACTTAGGTTGCTTCCATGTCCTGGCTATTGTAAATAAAGCTGCAATGAACATTTTGGTACATGACTCTTTTTGAATTATGGTTTCCTCAGGGTATATGCCCAGTAGTGGGATTGCTGGGTCGTATGGTAGTTCTAGTTTTAGTTTTTTAAGGAACCTCCATACTGTTCTCCATAGTGGCTGTATCAATTTACATTCCCACCAACAGTGCAAGAGGGTTCCCTTTTTAGAGGACTAATTTTTATCCTCAAAATCTTCACCAGTGCTTGGAATTCAGCCATTAGACCTTCCTATTTTGAATGGAGGGATAATTGTTTATTAAAATACAGGTTTTTCTGCAAGGCAAACACAGTTGACTCTTGAACAATGCGGTGGGTAGGGTGCCAACCCTCTGAGATGTAGTAAAAACTCTGCCTGTAATTTATAGTTGTCCCTCCATATCTGTGATTTTTTGGTGTCTGTGGTTCCGCATCTGCTGATTCAACTAACCACAGATTATGTAGTACTTTAGTATTTACTACTGAACAAAATATACATACAAGTGGACCTGTGCAGTTCAAACACATGCTGTTCAAGGGTCAACTGTATTCCTATTATTCATTTAGAATTAGTAAGACTAATAGGAATACAGTCCTAAAATGCATCTAATGAATAGCTAGGAGTAATAGTTGAAAGATTTGAGAGGGCATAGTTTTCTCTAGGCCATTATGAAAAGATGGGGTAGATAGGCTCTGATTGGGGTGCTGATCATAGGCTGAAAAACGCAAGACACAGGCATTTACTGCAGACTTAGAATTCAACCCAGAGCTATCAATTACCCCACAGCCATGATCACACTTAATTTTCTTTTCTTTTTACGCAATTTTGCTTAGGATTGGCTCCAATTACATTATTGTAATATTAGCCTAACTCCTATATTATCAGATTTCTGCTTACAATAATGAACTCCCTATCAGATTAGTTGGTTGAGTTCTTTTGTTTTGTTTTTTTGCAGGCAGTAGTTGGGTGTTGACCCAGCCCAAACGGTTTTGATGTACTATATATGGTTCCCTGGGGGATGGCTATGGGAAGTGATGACCCCCAAAATCGTACTGTGTTCCGCCTTTTACTTCCTCTTCCCCAGTCTACCAGGTTAAATCTTATGGAATTGTCATGTAAAAATCAAAAACATTTGAAGTTCACAAACAATTTCATGAGATGCAACCTAATATATTCATTCTGAAAAGGTCTTTTAGAATAGGAAGGGGCTGAGTAATTCTCTATCTCAGCTTGTTGTTAGGGGAATGGGTTGCAAATCAGATACTGATCTTTCTTACTGCCAGTAGCTGGAAACGCTTTCTTTACTACCTTCTCTTTTTATCTTGAGCCACAAGTCCCTGCAACATCTATCATGTACACCTATTCTCCAAAAACCCAGTGGACCAGAATAAATGTTTTTATTAATTTAGCTATGATCTTCTATTACAATGACAGTCATATGATCAAATGTGTGTGTGGGTGTCCATATCTTTAATTATTTCCTAGGTTAAGGATGGAATGTGTCCAGATTCATTGGCCTTAACTCTCACACAATTTTCTGACCAAAATGCCATGAATCTCATATTGACTTCTTATATAAAATTAGAGGCAATTGAAATGAATTATAAGGTGTTTCATAAGATTCTTTTAAAAACAGTTCTTACCTCTGTTTGTAATTCTTCATAACATCCTTTTCCCTTCACCGCTACCCTGTGTGGGGCTATTTGTCACTGCAGATTTTCTCATATCCTCGATTTTTTTCTCCTTTAGTTTTTCATTAATTCTGGGCTGCTGCTGCTGGTTTAAATTGTGGTTTTACTTTTTCCCGGTTAAAAAAATGAAACAACATGTAAGGAAAATTACCCATACAAATGACTCAATGTTTACAGATCTTCTGATGGAGAAAGAAAATGCCTGGCCTGATGGGAGAGAGTTAGGGTCAGTGTGGACGTTGAGAGAGAAAAAAAGAATTTCTAAATTATTTCATCTATGGGCTTCTGGGGAGAATCACTATGGTGAAACATACACAAAACCTGTCTCTGAACCTTTGCTGCTCACAGTGTAGATTCATGGCTTAAAAGGACCAGATCTCTCAGTCAAGTTAGAGAAACAAGCAGCACTGAGCTTAGGTTAATCTACTGGTGATTTTAGCTTTCCGTCTTAAACTCAAGTGACAGTTAGCCGCCTTCTCTATGTTCAAGGTTAGATAGCAACCACAGGTATTTATGTTATGATTAAACTTCACAGACTAGATCATTGATTGTTTTACCCAAAATGCACTATTTAAGTGGAAAGCCAATTTACTGACCCCTGTTGATTCTTTGTTTTCCTAACGCCATTGTTTAAAACTTAATGGACATTCAGGATATGCATTTTAGCACTATGTATTATATATTAACCAGATGCTACTGAATAGGACAATGACTTACCAAGGTGTGAAACCCTCAGTAAATCTTGACATTTTCTTTTTTCACCCCACATATTGTAGATATGAAATATTAGATTAAAAAATGTTAAGGACAGTCTTAAGGAAGAAAAGAGGTCAGAGAGAGTGGGATCTGTCAAAGCACAGGGGGGTGAGGAGTTCCAGCTCCATTTTAAAAAATCTCAGTGGTGTATAAATGTATCAAGAAGCAGAAGTGCACAGTGTATAAGCTGCCTAGACCCTGAGAACTGGCTTGGCAGTTTTGTCAATCAACCTATCCTCCGACTGTTGATCTGAGAAGGAGACCCAGCCATTACAAAAGCAGACAAGGAAAATAACTTTAATTTATAGGAGAGATTGAAAATATTTCAGAAGGGTGTTGAATCCTGAAGATGTTATGATTTTTGTTTCAAAACATCAAGGAAAACCCAATGTCCATACTACTTAATCTGTTTATTTTACCAAATCATTATAATATACAGACTACATTTTGGCAGAGGGAAGACAGATGATGAAAGAGATACAATAAAAAGTCAAGAAATAGACATAAATACATGTAAGAATTTAATATGTTCAAAAGGTGATATTTCAAATTGATGCTCATTTGGGATTACTCATTTGGGATGTTCCTATCTCATACATTTAGATAAGTTCCAGATGGAAGTATTAAAGACATATATTTTAAAGAATTCCCACAAAACACAACTAGAAAAATATTGTGGCTATGCATATATATATGTGTAAATATATTTTTGAAGTGGATGAGAATTTTTTAAAGCATGATAAAGGCAGAAAGCATAAAGGAGAAAATGAGTTTGCTTAGACAAAAACAACTTATACATGAATAAAATACAAATAATACCCTATAGGAAATATTTGTCACATATGTATTAGCCAAAGGATCATACATATATATGAATCTTACAAATCAGTAATCAAATTGATAAATACTCTGGTATACAATGTGAAAAGGTTACCCAGAAAATACAGAAGAAAAAGTACTAATGGAGGGTAAACATACTAACATATGTCCAACCTTAGTGTATTTTCAAGTAATTTAAGTTAAAAGCATAATATAACATTTTTTCCTGTTGAATTGAAAAGTATTTTAAAATTATTTCATATTAAAATAATGATACTTAATCTGGTATAGAATATAGCAAAATGAGCATTCTCATATACTTCTTTTCAAAATTGGCATACCTGTTAATCCAAATAATAATCTTATGGAAACTTCTATTAAGACAGTAATTATTACTGTAAATAAAAATTTGGCCCCAATATATTTTCACAGCATATTTTTAAAGAATAAAAAGATAGTAATGTAAAAATTTTATAGTTGTTCAATATTTCAGCAATTTAAGATAGATCTGAACAATGTAACACCATTTAGACATATTGTAGGAAATAGTCAGTATGACTGAATGTTGAAAGAATGCATGTTCTAAATTAATATTTGATGAATAGATATACTTACACATACTATTAAGTAAAAACTGTATTTGAAGATAATACATGCAGTTTGAATTAAAGATATTTTTTCATAGAAAAAAATCTGGAAGTGCCAAAATTTTGGCAAGTCATCTTTGAGCTATGATTTCTTCATATTTCTGCTTATCTGTATTTTCTAAATTTTCTGTAATAAATTTTTTTTTGAAAAAATAAATTTTTTAACTTGGAGTAATTTTAGATTTACAGAAAAGTTGCAAAGAAAGTGGAGTTCCTATGTAACCTTCACCCAGTTTCTCTTAATGTTAATATATTATAAAACTGTGATACATTTGTTAAAACTAAAATGTTAACATTTGTACATTACTATTAACTAAACTACAGATTCTTTTTGTATTGCACCAGTTGATCAACTAATGTTCTTATTCTATTCCAGGATCTAAGTTAGGATACCACATTGCACTTAGTGTACTACTTTTCTAAAAAGATAAAGCCTACAAAACTCACTGAAAAATAGTAACAACAACAATATAAAACCTCCTAATTGAGGAAAACTGTAACATTCGAGCATAAAATGGGCTTTTTCTGGGCTCTGTTGGTCAAGAAAAAGAGGGAAAGATGAGAGGAAATGTAACAATTCATCATCTGGCACTATTTCCCCTACATACTTGAGGCACGTAATTGATGGCAATAGGGAAATTGGGGGGAGATATTTACATACTTTTTCAAGGAACCTGATAGAAAAACATATATTTCTCTGCATGACAGCTATCTATAGCAACAGGTCATTAGTCTGGTTAAAACTATATTGACCAAGTATACTTCTTTAATCCTGCTCAGAAACTGTCATTAGCTGTCATACCTTATAAGGAATTGGAAACTGGTTTATTAAATGCAATTTGGTACACTTTTGTGTTCTGTGGGGGGAAAACATGAAGAGATGTTTGATGTTTAGGAATACCTGTGGTTTAAAGAAGTATTTATTGCCAACTCTTATTTAAAAGGAATCAGATTGTGTTGGTTGATTCCATTTCTCTTGCTTGGCTCTATTAGAGACAAGAAGCTTATCTTTGTAAGGCAGCCAACGCAAGACTTTAAGACAGAGTGAAGTTTTAAGGGCCATTCAGGTTTTGCATATCTGAGAACTATCTTATCAATGCATATGACACCCAAGGAACTCACTCATTTCATGTCCTGAAGCCTGAATTTATTCAGTGGAAAAATAAGAAGTATTAGGTGATTTCTTTTTCCCAACTGTAGTGCTCCTTGCTCTGAGATAGGACCAGTATCTCAGGATTTATCTGGCCTCATGAAATAGAGAGGATTCGACTGGAAAAATCCAAAAACTCAACCTCATTGACTTAGAAAGCCTTCTTTCTACCAGTGTTCTTTTATTTAGTGGGATGATAGGGAATTGCCATTGTGGAATGAAGCTATATAGCTGAATGTCAGATATGTTTATTGGGCTCTTTGATGCCAAAAACAGATTGTTGGCTGACATCTGGTATAAATCCACTATGTTCATTTCCCTGGTACCCCATCCTTTGCAATTGTATCTAAGCTGTTTTATACCTAGGCAGTCTAATTCTGGATAGAGCATAGGTAGTGAACGATAGACTCCCAAACCTATGCAAGAATAAGCATTGCTGAGGCAAAGGCACACTTATAAAACCAGTCTTGCTTAGGAAGCCTTGCTGTGTGATGGACCAGCACAGACTTCGGAGTAAGGTAGAGCTGGGTGTAATTCTGTCTCTGTCACTTACATGCTGTGGGATTTCAGGTTTGTTCCTTACCCTCACTGATCTTTCACTTCCGTATTTATTAAGAGGAGAGCCTATATCCTTTGCAGAATTATGAGGATTAAATGAAATAATGTCTATAAAATATTTGTTACATAATAGTCATTCAATTAATTATTCTTTTTGGTCCTGCTTCTTCCCTGAAAATCATGCCATCTTGATCCCAAAAACATAATTCTTATGTAACCATATTGTTTTGAAGCAAGGAAAGGGTAAAATGAAAATAACAACACCTCTGTATTTCCCAGTAAAGTCAAGTGACTTGAGAGTTTGGGATGTGAACATAAAGACATGCCCTTTTGGATGATGGGTTCTCAGAAAGGTGGGGTGAAATTATTCTGTGATTTAAGGCTCCCATCAATCTGAATTTCCAGAAGTAGTTACTCTGTAGAGACTTTGTGCTGATAACTCAATTTCTAGATTCATTTGATCAGTTCTCCCACTAAGCCAGGAATAAATGAATCCCAAATGACTTCAAGCTATTCTAGGACGAGTGTCATTTTCCTTAAAGCCAGTCATTACACCTCTTCCCCTGAAGCGTATCTCACGTTTTTCCTGCCGAGCAATTTCTGTAATAAAGATTATAAAAAAATGAAAAAAAGTGTTTATTTTCAAAATATTCCTAGCTACTCTAATTGAAAGAAGATGAAATGTAAAAACATCAGCTCTAACACTAATATGATGTAGTTATGAAGCTCTAAAAGAATGTAAGAATGAAAAAAGAGAGAATTTCATTGTATTTTATTAGAAGAGAAGAATTTTGTGCTATAAATGCACTTTTTAAAAACTAATGCACCAGTTCTTAAGCCTTTGTACATCTAAAAACTAGATGGACTGTTTAATTTGAAATGTGAATTCATAGGTTTCACTAACAAAGATCCTGAATCAGTGGGCTGGGCGGGTACCTCTGTAATATTCCTTTTAAGAAGGCATACGGTGGATCTCATGTAGATTTCCTTTATACTATATTTTGTGAAACAATTGGAGAATGGAACTTTTTGGTGTGCAGGTCTTCGAGTAATTCAGCTCTCCTTCTTTTCACAAAATCGCCCTATCGGCCTACAGTTCTGAATTGTTTAAATCCTCATTATTTCAGCCTTCCACAATTCCAATATTCCAAGGAGTTCAAGATGCTCTGAACTTGAGAATGAAGCCAAGGTAGTTTAAAAATTGTAGAAATAGCAAACATCCTTATTTAGGGTATACAGAAATGTTTCCATTATTCAAAGAAAACTATGGAGACTGCTCAGAGCTAGCACAATGAGTTAATGAGAAACATGCTTTACTAAAGTTACCTAGAAATGTAACTGAGATTAGAGAATTGCATATTGGATCTAGCAGTAAGTTTACTTAAAATTTTAACCTAGAGACTGGCAGTATAGACCAGAGCTTCTCAACGTGTGTTCTGTGGACTGATGTCCATCCTTGAACTGTTTGTTACCAACTGGTGACAGAATAAGTGCAGAAATTAAGATTAATTTTTCAGAAACTTTAATAGCCTTTTGAAAGAGTAATTTTATATTTGTTGTATTTAGTAAGTAAAATAAATTAGGCTTGCATTTCATATATCTTTTCTTACTTACGCTTTTCCAGTAATTCGTTTTGATTGAATTTACAAGGTTATTGGACCATGATGTATTGGAGATTTTAAATAAAATTGTTCTCTCACCACCACTAGTTTGAGGAGCACTGGTTCTAGATCACCTTATTTGCAGTTATCCTTGAGATGGTTATTTAAAATTACTCAGAAATTGACCATTTCTTCTACTTCCTGACTCACACCATTGTCGTTGCCAACCCTGTTTATAACTGGACAGTGAAGATAAAGGAAACTATTAATTATATTTATTATAGTATATGCACTTTGTTCCAGAAAGGACTTAAGGAGCCTGGCTCAGGGGCTAAGAATGCAGAGATAGAGTGAGGCTCTCTAAATGTGGAAGACATTTTCTGTTTTCAAAAGAAGGTTTTAATGGCCTTTGGATGGGGGACCTCCTTCTTTTTCTCCCACCCTCTGACAGCTGATTAGCAGATGGGAGCTGGCTTTGTCTCATATTTGGATTTATGTGGGTCTCAACTCTGGTTCATGTTTTGACTCTGTGTAAGTCAGGTGGAACACAGAAAAAGCTACTCTGAAAATTAAGTATGAATCATGTCCTGTATTATTTACTAGTTGACCTGGGCTATGCATAACTTACAACTCCCCGAAATTAAATCTGGGGAGAAGAGAAGCTTTACCTATTAATACTGATGACAAAGTACCCCTTTATTACATTTCTGAGTCTCATTCCCCACCTGGCAACTGTCCCATGTAATGAAGTAGATGGTGGTAGGGGGTCCCCAAGCCCAAGGTCAGCATTTTCAGAGTCCATTAGATTCTACCTATTAACCTGTAATCACTAGGCAGGTCTAACTCCAAATTCTCCAATAGATGCTTCCACATAATACTGCAAATACCATAATTTTCTATGACCCTGTGTTAGTTTCTTATTTCTATTGAAACCAATTAGCACAAATTTACTGGCTTAAAACAAATATATTTATTCTTACAGCTTTGGAGACCCAGAGTCTGAAATGAGTCTTACAGGGCTAAAATCAAGGTGTCAGCAAGGCTGGTTCCTTCCCAAGGCTTCAGGAGAGAATCTTTTCTTTGCTTCTTCCAGCTTCTGGTGGCTGCCATCATGCCTTGCCTTGTGGCTGCATCATTCCAGTCTCGACTTCTATCATCACCTCGTCTTCTCCTGTTCTGTGTTAGCATCCCCCTCTGCCACTCTCTTTTGAGGACACGTGTGTTTACATTTAAAGCCCACCTGGATAACCTAGGTGGGCTTTAAATTACGTTTAAATGTAAAAATAATTTCCCATCTCAACTTTTTTTTTTTTTTTTTTGCGGTACGTGGGCCTCTCACCGTTGTGGCCTCTCCCGCTGCGGAGCAGAGGTTGCGCACGCGCAGGCTCAGCGGCCGTGGCTCACGGGCCCAGCTGTTCCGCGGCATGTGGGATCCTCCCGGACCGGGGCACGAACCCGTGTCCCCTGCATCGGCAGGCGGACTCTGAACCACTGCGCCACCAGGGAAGCCCCACCCCATCACATTTTTGAAGTGTCAAAGCAGAGACTACAGAAAAGTGGTTAAGACTACGGACTCTGTAGGCTTAAACTATGTAGGTTAAAGCTAGACTATTTGGTTCAAATTTTAACTCTGCCACTTATAGTCTCTGTGAAATTGACCTGTTTGTGCCTTATTTACCTCATTTATAAAATGGATAATAGTACTTCCTAAGCTTATTATGAGGATTAGATGAGTTGGTTTATGCAAAGAACTTAGAAGAGTATCTGGAAATGTAGTAAGTGCTCAATAAATGTTAACTGTAGCAGTATTACTAAGCACATATATATTGGCTCACCCTGGGCCAGGCAGTGTGTGAAAGCCCTGGGATTTTTTTCATATGTATTACACCATTTCATACTCATAATAAAAGCTGTGGTGAATATTGAGAGTTGACTTACTCAACCTTTATTCCATGTACTTCTAACATGTCTGTCTTAGGTGAGTTCCGCAGGAAACAGATTCTAAGGTGAATATTCATATTCAGGAAGTCGGTATTGGAGTGACCATGAGATCAATAGTTGTGGAGAATAAAGGGCATAGGATTGGGCAGAGAAAGGAATTGAACTGTGAGGCTGTCACAACGAAGGACTCAGTCAATTACATGAGGACCTCTGGAGCTGGGATGACCTTCAGAGATATCCTGCCTTGAGGCAAAAGGGTCTGGCTCTTTATACCCTCATGGGGATCAGTGATTATGGGGATGCCCCGAATTGCCCTGCCAACAGTGCCCTCCTAAACTAGATGTGCTGTAAGTCCAACATCTCAGGGTCTTACACTGCCTTCCAGCTAGAGGGCTGCATATGATTTGGATTCTAACAATGAAAGTACTTCTGGGAGATTTTGATTCAGAACTGAGTTAAGGAGGGGAAAGAGCGGATGGTAGACATTCATCTTGCTGAGTAGGGCTGTGTCACAGGCATGGTGGTTTTTGGTTGGCAGCTTCATTATATGGCACCTTCTTTCATTGGTGGTGACAGCTCTGCTGCCATCATGGCAGAGGCAGTGTGATGCTGGGGACTGGGAAGTGTTTCAGTAAGTCAGCCAGGAGCTGGCTCTTCCAGCTTTCCTGTGATTTTGTAAGCCACTTAATAGTATCTGATAATAAATTATCTCTGCTTAATTTAGTCAGAGGCTAAATATTTTGCAACTGTACCCTAACCAATTATAATAATCTTCCCATATTTTGTTTCATAGATAAAGAAACTGAAGTCAGAGAGGTGCAGTGATGTGCATAGGATCAGAGCTTGTAAGTGGCAAAGCCCAGATTCAAATCTAGACACTCTGGCTCCAAACTCTAATAGCAAGGTTACAAAATGCACGTTATGGGTACCATCACTCCAGCTCTCTTCCCTTGTCCAGAAATGGACTCACAATCTTTAGCACAAAGCTCTATTAATTGATAGAAGTTAGCATATAGATAAAATCTATTTTTAATTTAGCTCGATATCACACAATATATAACTTCACTAAAGTAGGGAGTCTTGTTTCTTGGTTCTCTTGCTACCTTTCTTTCTTTCCTCTTCTCTTTTAATATGTTTCATGAGCTCTTCCCAGTCTACGCTCTCAGAGGTCAGCCGTTGTCTTCTGGAAAGATGTTGTCAATCGAATGTCTTATCCTCATACCAGGGATTTTGACACTTAAAGGAAGATCTTCAAAAGAAAGAAGACAATGCTTAACCCTAAAGAAGAAACTAATAATAGAGGGAGTTTATAACACTTTAAGAGAGATGTTTCAATAATTTCTGGGGACTGGCACTTCCCCTAGTACAGCACTTTGCACAGTTTTGCCTAATAAATATTTTTTGATTGAATGCTTTTCTAATTTGTCTGCTAATGGCTGTGTGGGCAATGGCAGAAGACTTGGATTCAAAACAAAGAGCAGTATTAGGGTTAAAATGGTTTCTTCCAGGGACAGCTCCCAGGGTAATATTCTGGAGCATAAATTTAGCTTGGCTGATCTTTTGTGAAGGAAGTAGGGGAGTCTTTATTTATTTTGAAATGCAATAGCCAAGGATTCAGCCTTTGATTTCTCTCCAGATATGGTTGGAAGTCCTGAATAGGTCTCTGGGTGCCTTGATCTTGCTACCCCAGTGCGAATCTTCTTGGTGTCTCTCCTGGGTAGCTATAATCTGCCTTTGATCTCTCTATTTCTGGGTGTGTGTGTGTGGATATTTATAGTTGTACATTTGTTTGCTTCCTTCTATTTGCCCAACTGATCCATTTTTCAGCTGGGGGTCAATAACCAAAAGCTATGACATTTGGTGGCACTGCCACCCACCCCATTCTTAAAGTGAACACATCTGTGTATTATATAAACAGGATGGCGTTACTCTCACTGGGGAATTTATACCAAAGCTCTGTGTTTTTTCAGATGTATTAAATAAAATTTTCCTTAACTACATTGGTGGTTTAACAATGGATTTAACCTAAAAGCGACCATATGTAGACCTCACCCAGTAGGACGCAGATAAAGGAGCTAACATTCCTTGAACCTTAATTATGTTAGTCACTGTGATAGGCATTTGAAAAATACAAATTTTATTTAATCCTCACTATGTTTTGTGACATAGGCATTATTACTCTGAGACATAAAATAAGCCAAAAAAGGGCACAGAGATTTGAATCTACTAGTAATTGACTTCTCAGAACATCATTTTGCCTCCTGGTGGTCTGGGTAGGATGTCATGAATTCAACAAGTCAGTAATACAGACTTTCAAAGACCTTTATATATTAGTCCAAAGTAGAAAATTATTTTTGCCCACCTTAGACTCAGACACATTCAGAAAAAAATATATATTTATAAAAATACAATGGCAAGCCTAATCTCACCAATTAATTGACAGTCTTAACATCCTATACTTGTTTATTTGAAAATTTCCTGCATCGTAAGAATAGCTGAGTGATTTTTTCCCTGTCCTACCTCCATATCATATGAAGCAATGATAAAAATATTTAAATTACTTTTAGCAAAATCAAAACCAAAAAAGCCTGCTGGAGGTTAACTATGGAGATTTGCTGACCAGGTGTGGTCTTAGGTTTTACCTTCACTCTATTCTTTCATTTATGTCCATGTAAGTGGAGGAAAAAGTGGACTTGGAGTGAGAAACCATGAATTCCTATGCCAACGTTGCATCAACTTGCTGTATAATCGGCAAAATATTTTACTTGTTTGGGCCTCTTTTTCCTCATCTGTAAAAGGGGTGAATTGGGCTAAATGATTACCAGTTCTCTCATACAGCTCTCCCAGCTGCCTGGAAGTGGGTGGAGAATGTTTTATAAAGGATATTTCACTTGATCTGAGTCTGGAAGAATGCACAAGAGTTTACCAACAAAGGAGAATTATGGCTGAGAGAGATAATAATAATACTGAGAAAGAAGAATACTGAGAGAGGAAACAGAATGTTCACCTCTACATGTACGGTGTCTTGGAGAATGGTGAGAAGCTAAGACTTTGGGTAAAACACACACTGAGACGTGAAGAAATATGGAGCTGCAGAGGTAAATTGGGGTGAACTGTAAAGTGCCTTGGATTATTATCATGTAAGGAGTTTGGATTTTATCCTGTATGTAGGAAATCAATGAAAATCTTTAATCCATGCAAGTTATTGTCAGAGCTGTGCTTTAGGAAGATTTGTCTAAGCAGTACTGAGAATGGATTGGAGAGAGGAGAACTAAGATGGTAAAACAATAGGTTTTGCATTACCAATTGTCTAGGCAAAAAACGGTGAAGGCTGAAATTAAGATTTTAGCAAAAGGAACATAAAAAAGATACAAATTTCTAAAGAGATATCTGGGGAACAAACATTTTCCTGTCATAATGATTTAAATTCTCTTGTATATTTCACAGATTCTAAATGCACAGAGTTTTAAAAAACATTTTTGAAAATGGGATTCATCTTATCATTGGTTTACCCTGATTTAATTGGCACAGTATTCTTTTTTCTTTCTTTTTCTTTAAAAAAAATTTTATTTATTTATGGTTGTGTTGGCTCTTTGTTTCTGTGCAAGGGCTTTCTCTAGTTGCGGCAAGTGGGGGCCACTCCTCATCGCGGTGCGTGGGCCTCTCACTATCAGGGCCTCTCCTGCTGTGGAGCACAGGCTCCAGACGCGCAGGCTCAGTAATTGTGGCTTTCGGGGCTGGTTGCTCCGCAGCATGTGGGATCTTCCCAGACCAGGGCTCGAACCCGTGTCCCCTGCTTTGGCAGGCAGATTCTCAACCACTGCGCCACCAGGGAAGCCCTTTTCTTTCTAAATGAATAAAAATAATGGTGAGTGAAGCAATCTGTGGTGTCTTATAGATAATGAAATAAGATCAATAGTCGTCCAATTATTCCCTGTACAAAAGCCCTCTAAAATCTTCTAGTCCAGTTGAGATTAAAAAAAAAAAAAAGTTACCTTTCTTTTTTTAAGTGGAGCAAAGTAAAAAAACTAAAAATTAACTTCGCTCTCCTTAGTACATAAAGGATCTAATTGTTTGTTTGTTTAACATATAAACCCATTCTCTGTTAAAACTGTTTGTATGTAAGATGAAGTCAATTCTCTTCTCTAAATGAAACAGCCAAGTAATGATTCCTGCTGAAGAGAAGCACCAAGGGATAGTTTTAAAAAATAATAATTTGTCAGAAGCTCTAATTTTGAGTTCTGTGTTTGAGGCACCAGTTGTGTGACCTTAGGCAAGTCTTTTAAGTCTTTCCAAGTTGCTCAGTCATCTCACCAGTAAAATAGGTATAAGATCAGTCTCATAAAATTATTGGGGGACTTCCCTGGTGGCACAATGGTTAAGAATCTGCCTGCGAATGCAGGGGACACGGGTTTGAGCCCCTGTCGGGGAAGATCCAACATGCCGCAGAGCAACTGAGCCTGTGCGCCACAACTGCTGAGGCCGTGTGCCTAGAGCCTGTGCTCCGCAACAAGAGAAGCCACTGCAATGAGAAGCCCGCACACAGCAACAAAGAGTAGCCCTGCTCGCCACAACTATAGAAAGCCTGCGTGCAGCAACGAAGACCCAACTCAGCCAAAAATACATAAATAAAATAAATAAATTAAAAAAAATTATTGGGAGGCTCAAATCAGATAACATATCCACATGGGTAACACAGAAGAAGTTTCCCAGTGAATCCATTATCTTGTGTGAGTACTTCATAAGCTTCAAATTACCATGCAAAACCTAGGTATTCATTGCTGGCTATATCTGAACGCCCTCATGGTATGTTCATAGTCTATCTATGACCCAGTATCTCAGACCTCCAGAGAGTCGTCGTGTCTAACCTGTTTTGTGATTTGGCTCAGAAAGCACGTTTTGGTGGCGGATGTGGTATTACAAATGTTCTAGAGAGGAGAGTGGTTTGCCAGGAAGTTTTGCCAGTTGAAAGCAAAGTGAAAATTCAGAATTACGGAGGTTTAATTTCCTGCTGAATAATTCTCCACAAGCTGTGTAAACTTCACTGAACAAATACTCCGGATAAAATACCTTAGATGCTCTTTTCCTTTTTAATAATAAATGCTCATATTATTTGAGAGTGGAGCCAAAGGAAGAAGAAGGTCTGGCGCTCCTGAGCTGAGTTTGTGTAAGTCATCAGGAATCCTCCTGTGCCTTCGACCTGTGGAGTTGGGAAGGTTGGGTGAGAAGAGTCATTTTTCAAGGACTTTTTTCCAGCCAGAGCCCCACAGATTGTCCATGGGCAAGATCTCTGCAGTCTGACTTTATAGTCAGACTTTAATGAATTAACCTGTTACGGAAGATGCTTTAAAATAGTGCTTGAGCACCTACAAGGTGCCATCCTTGAATAGAAAAATAGGAGTAGTCCTTGACTTCCTGGAACACAATTTGGAAGAGGATTCAACCAACAGATACTCACATAAATAAATATAAAGGTGAAAACTTTGATAGGTGTTCGTTTATATCAGTGCATCAGAGAAAGATGCTTTCAAGAAAGGACATTTGAACTGGAACCTAAATGGTAAGTGGGAGTTGGCTAGCTGTCAAACACTTAGATGAATCTTTTAGCCAATGGTGGTCTTGTGTGCAAAGTCGCCAAAGTGGGGCAACAGCTTGGTGCATCTGAGAAGCTGGAATGAGGTCGGTATGGCAGGTAGGACATAGTGAACAGGATGGAGAATGGTACAAGGTGAAGAGAAAGCATCGGTTTCAAGATAGAAGCTCCCAATGACCTACAAGGACAGTGGGAACCCACTGAATAGTTTAATCCAGGGAATAACTTGATCAGATTATGTTTATGAAATCACTTTGCCTGCGTGTGGAAACCCAGTGAAGAAGAGCAAACCATACAAGCAAGGAGACTAGTTAGAAAGCCCTTATGATTGAGGTGGACTAACTTGGTGACAAAGGTGATGAAGAGCAGTATACCACTCTCAGATGTGTTTGAAGTCAGGACCCACATAACTTCGTTCTGAATTGGATTTGAGAAGTGATGGAGAGGGAGTGATCAAGTCTCAAGTGTCCTGCTTGAACACGAGCTAGGTTTATGGTGACGCCGTTTACTGACTCAGTTACACTGAAGGAAGCAGGTTTGAGGGAAGAGACCCAGCTCAGCTTCAGTCATATTGAGTCTGAGCTTCCAAGACTCCCAAGTGAAGTCATAGAGTGCATGTTACATGCATGTGGAGCTTTCAGCAGAGTTCAAGGTTGGAGTTACAACTTAGGCAATTCATCAGCGGATGAACAGTCTTGAAAACCATGAAATGATGGGATTCCAGAGCATTGTCACTAAGAGAATTTGGGGCAAGCTCTTCCTTTGGAGCTTCCTTTGGAGCTAATAAGATTAGTTGATGGAGTCAGGTTATTGGGACACAGGCCATGATCGAGAAGGTCAAATTGATCGTTATAAAATGAGAGCAATCAGGAGTCAAGCTTCTGTTTTGTTTTGTTTTTTAAGCAACACTGTCTCTCATTTGAAACGTGATACATTTTTTTTACATTTTTATTGGAGTATAATTGCTTTATAATGGTGTGCTAGTTTCTGCTTTATAACAAAGTGAATCAGTTATACACATACATATGTACCCAAATCCCTTCCCTCTTGTGTCTCCCTCCCTCCCACCCTCCCTATCCCACCCCTCTAGGTGGTCACAAAGCACCGAGCTGATCTCCCTGTGCTATGCGGCTGCTTCCCACTAGCTATCTATTTTACGTTTGGTAGTGTATATATGCCCATGCCACGCTCTCACTTTGCCCCAGCTTACCCTTCCCCCTCCCTGTATCCTCAAGTCCATTCTCTAGTAGCTCTGTGTCTTTATTCCCGTCTTGCCCCTGGGTTCTTCATGATCATTTTTCTTTCTTTTTTTTTTTTTTTGATTCCATATATATGTGTTAGCATATGGTATTTGTCTTTCTCTTTCTGACTTACTTCACTCTGTATGACAGACTCTAGGTCCATCCACCTCATTACAAATAGCTCAATTTTGAAACATGATACTTTTTTTTTTTTTTTTTTTTGCGGTACGCGGGCCTCTCACTGCTGTGGCCTCTCCCCGTTGCGGAGCACAGGCTCCGGACGCGCAGGCTCAGCGGCCATGGCTCACGGGCCCAGCCGCTCCGCGGCATGTGGGATCTTCCCGGACCGGGGCACGAACCCGTGTCCCCTGCATCGGCAGGCGGACTCTCAACCACTGCGCCACCAGGGAAGCCCATGATACATTTTTGATTAAACACAAACCGTGTAACAGGCACTGTGCAAGACATTTTATAAACATTTTTCCAATTTAAAAGTTTTTAAGTTTGTATTTTTATAAAATTTATATATGCATATAGGTTAAGGAGTCAAATCATTCTACACAGATTATTATAAAAGTAACTTTCCTCTGCCCTACCTTGTCCCATTGCCCATTTCTCATAGGCAACAGCTTTTCATTCTTTTAGCTTTTACATTTGGTATTACCAAGTCTTGAATAACATGTTTATAATGTTAATTCTTGATTTTTTATTATTGTTGTGTAGTTTTAGGCACTGTATTTTGGCTTTTCTCTATAAAAGATGAGAATTTAGCCCTTTTTCATCAAGCTCCTCCCCTCAAACCAAAGGCACTGAGAACGTGTCCCCTGAAGTTAGAGACAGTGTATAGTAGAATGCATTTTAAAAGCCTCTCTGGTGGTGTTTGAATTGTCAGCTGGGTCTGGAAGTGAGAGGTATGTCTTGATGGGATGTGAGGGCATGGCAGAACCAGCTCACCTGGAGAAGAAACATCTCCCTGGAGAGGAGTGTAAGATACAGACACCTTGGAGAGGACCATAGCACCTTGCATTCCAAAACGGTTTATCTCTTCACAGTGTTTTTCACACTGACTCTCTAAAGGGTTCCTGATATTTCAGCGAACAAGGTTGGGTGGTTATTATTATTCAGACTTTTTTTTTTTCCTCAAGGAAGTAATTGAAGTTTAGAAAGCCTGGCCCATTAAACCAAAATGAATGGCAATCGTGGTCACAGGAATGAGAGAAATAATTGATAGCTAAATAGCCATATATCAAATTCCAAATGAACATATGGGTAATGTTCATGTTTCCAATAATCAAGAAATATACAATATACATTATATATTACATTGTGTATTACAATGTAACATACATTATTACATGTATATACATGTATATCTATATGTATATTACATGTGCATATAAATTATATAGGTGTATAACAGTGTATGTATCATTTCATTGACTGTGAAAATATCCTGTGTGTGTGTGTGCACGCATATGGCATAAATTGGTGCAAACATGGTAGGAAATATGAAAAGGTAAAATAATTTAGTTGGGAAGATCAGATTGTGAATGATGGATAAAAACTGATTTTCCCCTGCTATTATACAGTTACATTATATTTTCAAAACAAATTAAAAAGTGGTGGGACTTAGTAGGTATTGAAACCAACTTTTAAGAGTTTTGGATTTTACACTGGAAATGCTACAGGCTCTTGTTTAGAGATCCACACAAATAGAAAATTTTAGAAGAAGTTACCAAGTGAGCATAATTATAGTTTAAGAGAGAGAATAAGTATACAGTCTCTCCCCACTTTCTAATACTCCCTTCCCAATTCCTACTTCTTTACATATTTCAAAATTGCAGTTTGGGGGAGTATGTTATCCAGTGGATCACGATTATCCTCGAATCAGCCATGTAAACTCATGAAGAGATTTACCAGTGCCTCTCTTCAACACACAGCCACACACCCATGATTTTGTCATGGTGCCCCTCTTCAGAGTAGTCGTGATAATGCTTGCTGGGAAAAAGAAAGACTAGATCAGAGAGGGATTTATTGCTGTGAGTTAATCACGAGAGATATAACTACCCAGATGAAGGTAAGGGTAAGGTAAGAATTTGAAGACATATATTTTCCCTGAAGTTTGGTTGGAAAAAAAATCAGTATTCTGAAAACTGCTTCATATGTGATGATTTCTAAAACTTCAAGGCAGTGTAGCAGGCATGTCATTGAAAAATAATTAACTTAGCAATTGGAAGTAGGGTTGAGAATGTCAACCCCCTTCTGTGCGTCTGTGAAAAATGCAAGGTGCCTTTAATGGATTTAAACATGAACTGTTTAGTGTAACATCCCTTGTGAGAACATAATGCCTGTAAATGTAATGAAAAGTCATGAGAGGCTAAATTGCAACTTATTACCATAACTACTAGAAGAGTGAATTGAAGAAGAAATGTAACCTCCCCGGCCTGATTCCATAATGGATATGACACACATTCAGCTGGCAGCCCACACTCTGGGTCACACAGGTATAACCGATGCTCTGAATGATCACAAGTAAATAGCAAGCTCTTCTTTGTTCCCTGTGATATGCTTATCTCTTGCTGCTGAATGCATTACTTATTTTGTAATGCTAAGTGACTACTTAAAATGAATTTTTCTCCCTAATTAGGAATACTTCCCTATGTGCTCTATTCTCTCCCCAAGTGAAAATTTGATTTGGTGGGAAAGTTACTTTAAGAATGTCTGCATGGACATATATACACTACCAAATGTAAAATAGATAGCTAGTGGGAAGCAGCCGCATAGCACAGGGAGATCAGCTCGGTGCTTTGTGACCACCTAGAGGGGTGGGAAAGGGAGGGTGGTGGGGAGACGCAAGAGGGAGGGGATATGGGGATATATGTAAATGTATAGCTCATTCACTTTGTTATAAAGCAGAAACTAACACCCCATTGTAAAGCAATTATACTCCAATAAAGATGTTAAAAAAAAAAAGAATGTCTGCATGAAAAAAGAACAGGCGTACAGCTTAGAGTGATCCAGGAATTTTGCATTTTATTAATCTCTCGTTCTCTATTGTTGTAGAGATGAGCTTTCATCCACTTTGAAATAAACCCTTTATGTCTTGATAAGCACTTTACACCCACATGTAGAGCCGATCTAAATTGTGCATCTCCTTCCTCCTTACATTAGGGATTATTGATAATGCTCGTCAGGAACCATCTGGTCCAGGTTACCCTCTGTGGGGCTTCGGACCCAACTTCTGTGTCCCTCTTCTAGTTGAATCCATGCCTTTTCAAGGTTTCTGTGTCTCAAGTAATGAGTCTGCAGAACAGCTGGTAGAGGGAAAAAATCCCAGCCCTGTGCTGAATAAAATGGGCACAGAGAACTGTTAAAAGGAGGATCAGTCATCAGACTCCTTGAACCAGACCTCATGACCTCCTACACCAGAATCGAGGGATGATTTAAGTTTCTGTGTCACTGGATTAGTGAGCAGAGCTTTATTGCCCCCAGGATAGGAGATAGGGGCATCAGTTTGCGTTCACAAGTGAACAGTCCAGGGGCTCTTTCTCTTAAGAAGATCTTGAGCTGTAGAATGAGGTGACAGGGTACCTCATCTGGCTTATGGAAAAATCATAGTTGAGGCCATTGTACGTTTGGTGGAGCATCTTTCATTGGGGGTGACCTTCTTCGCTAGTCCTCCCTCACGCTGAGTAAACCTTTCTCCCTTTGTTGTGGTTTTTACCGTCGTGGCAGAAGTCAAATGGTGGAACAGAATTAAAATGTTCTCAGTGATTTCTTTCTCAGCAGGCTCTTCCAGTCCATCATTTGTCCAGCCAGTACTATTTTCAGGGTGACATGTGTTTGTGCTTTTTTTGGGTTGAATATCCACAGTCTGGCCTGTTTCCCTGGCTATTAGCCCCTTCCTTCTTCGCTCTTCCAGCAGAAACAGAGCTGCTTTTCACCTCTTTGTGACTTCCTAGGGACAAGTGCCCAACCACAATCTCATAGACTCTGTATCTCCACCATGGGAAAATTCAAATTTGATACACATACTCGCATGCATGCACACACGTACACGCCCTAGGTCCTTGCTGCCTATGGCTGCAGATCAGGATTCGACCCAATTTTTCATTTTTTTTAAAGCAACTCTCTGTGAAGGGATAATCACCTATTATTCAAAGCCTCCATTTTTTTGATCAGTCACATACATCAGGGTGTGTGTGTGTGTGTGTGTGTGTGTGTGTGTGTGTGTATTTAAATCTGATGAGGGTGAATCTAGTCTTCCTACCAAGGATGTTGTGTGCCCTCCTTTCTATAATGCTAACTCCTCCCCACTTATCCCCAAGGATACACCTTCCTGCCCCCTTGCCCCATCCAGACTTGTGCATATTGAGTTTGAATCGCTTTATGCTTATTGGGTACCTACTTTTCTTGTGAGCATTCTGTTTACGTACATTGCCCATTGTTCTACTGGAGGTATCTTTCCTTAGTGTTTTGTTTATTTATGATAATCTATTTTAATTTCCATTTCGGATGCTCCTTCTGTGACTTAGCTCAGATATTTTGCCAGAATGTGTTACACAGTCAGTCTCTTCTTTGATTTCACCTGGGATGTGATGAGCTTTCTCAGTTTCATAGGGTAAGATTTTGCTTGAAAAAGTTTCACTCTATTATGTATTTGATTGTTATTTGGGTTCCATACATTCTCATATGGTCAATCCTAATGATTCATGGATGCTGTATTTGTGAATTTGCCTACTCAATGAAGTTTATTTGTAACCTTGAAATCAACGTTTGTGGCACTTTTATAGTCATTTGCGGACATTCACATGCACAGAGCAGCAAAAGATTTCAGTTCCTCATGATGTGTAAGTTCTCAGCTGAGATAAATAAAGCAACACTCTGCCTTTTTGTTTCAGCTGTCATACTGGAAAAGAGTGTCCTTTTCGTGGTGTATTTAATGCCACATTTTTTTACATTTTGCTTTTTTTGTTGGTGATTTCTCTGTTTACAGTGGCGCTCAAGCATAGTGCTGTTTAGTCTTCCAACATGCAAGAAGACTGTCACATGCCTTATAGAGAAAACGAGAGTTTCCAGGCAGGAATTATAGTGCTATTGGCTGTGAGCTCAATGTGAATTAATCAACAATATATATTAAATAAGGTATCTTTAAACAGAAATGCACATAAAAAGGTTATGTATTAATCAGTTGACGAATGTGTCCAGGAGCTCACAGGAACCTAACTCTGTATTTCCCCTGGAAGCAATTGTCCAGGATTCACTAGTTCAGTGTTCAGAATGACTTTATAGAAAATAACTACTACAAATAGTGAGAATTGACTGTATATCTTTCAGAGGCATTGATATTTTGAGCCTGTCCTCTCTTTCTACCATTTCCCTTGTTTGTTAACCTTTTGATCTCTTAGATTTCTTTGTGAATTTTGCTAACTTGACTCCACTCAATTGATTCCGTTTTCTTTTTAACAGCATTAAATATGCTTTTTTACTGCCTCCAGTAAGGACTATCAGCCTTCTGTTTTGTTGTTGTTGCTGTGATTTTTCATCTGTTTGTATCTTTCTGGCTATTAGTGTGAAAAATCTGAAATCTTACCAGAGCTTACTGAAGAGATGTCATTTTGAAGTAGAAGTCTGCTGATTATTCTGGTTTTCTTTTCAGTTGTTTTATGTGTCATGAGACTTAGTATATCATAATGACATGCAGACACAAAGATATTATCTTCATTCAATTTCTTCAATGATAAAAAGGGCTACCCTGGAATATGTCAACCAGTAAAAAAAAAAAAAAGGGTCATTTTTCCCTTAAAATTGACTTAATTATCCACCACCACCCCCACTATGGTTCTACTTTTAGAAAATTAAAGCCAATGATTATCCTTAAAATGAATGAATCCACACTAACATCACTCTTTTTTTAGTATGAGATGAAGTGGGGATGGGGCAGGAAAGACAGCCGTGAGATTCTTTTCCCACAAGAAACTCACCTTGATTGATCCTTGTCAGGCACTTAAAACACTCTCTTAATAATCACACAAACCAAATAGTATAGGCATTTATACACTCAGTATAAGAGTAGTTAAGAGCTGGGGTTTGGAGGAGACTTCTTATATTTTAACCCTGGCTCTGTTACTTATAAGAATAATAATGACCTCTATACCTTATAAGGTTATTATGAACATTGCATGAATTAATTCATGCAAAGCACCTGAAAGAACTCCTGGCACTTAATGTTCAGATATAAGTGCTATGTTTTTGTAAAGAAAACATTTTTCATCTTACAATACAGTACCTTAAAAGTACAGTAGTACAGTACAACAGCTGGTGCTTCTTAGAAGGACCAGCTATCTCACTGCTGCTTTTACGCTTGCTTCCAGACATCCTGGGCTTGAAATAAAGATACTGTACTACTGTACTCTATACAGTACTGTGAAGTATACAAAATCACAATCATAAGTGCTATTTTTGGAACTATAACAATCTTTCAAATGAACTCAAACTCTGAGAGATCAAGTAATTTTTTTGAAGTCACAAAGAAAATTAATGGGAGCACCAAGACTCAGACCAAACTTTTCTGTCTTTAGATTCCTTATCCTTCTCGTGCCATTTACTGTCCCTTAAGATAAAGAGTACAACCTGTATTTGTGTTATAACTGTATGTGTGGCAGGGTTTCAAGGAGGCAATGCTCAGTGGGTCCTTCAAAATGGTCACTTACTTCTCAATAATGATAAAAATGATAATTGACTATGCATTTAAAAATATTACTGGTATTACATAAATATTTACATACTTACTCTGAACATATGTGCTTTTCACTAATTTTTCCCTTTACTGTTTTGCACGTCACCTGTTGACCCTGCCATGTTGCAAAGGTCTGCCTTTCCTTCTGGCAGTTGGGATCTCCTTGACCTTTTTAGCTGGACGGATGCACTGAAGCATAATCTCAGTAGATAGCGTCTTCTGTGCCATGACCCTATGTTGCCTTCCATGAGTAATTCAAGAAACCCATTTTGAAATCAGTTGTGTCCCAAACACAGAAGTTTACTGTCTGTCACCCCTTGCAAATATTGTAAAACAAATCTGGTTGTTGTGGAGATGTTGAAAATTGGTTCCCAGTCTTAAAGGCCGTCTCAGTGGCTCCAGCCCTCATGACTAAATGGGCAGAGGTATAAGATAGCCAAAAGACTTCGGTCTCTGGAATAATTAAAACCCTGGTGTGGCCATTCAATAACAATGTGACCTCAGGCAAGTTAGTTAATCTCTGTGACTCACAAACTTATCATTTAAAAAATACCATAAGGATGCGTATGATAGAGAATAGTTGCAAATATTTAATGGGAAATATATATAAAGCATCCATCTATGTGTCTGTATATTAAATGTATTCTCCTATTTATCCTCCCATTATAACTCCCACTGTCACATGTGTGTGAAGAGCGTGCCTCACTTCTTAGAAGGTTAAGATGACATTGCAGCTTTCAAAAGGATTTAATAAAGAAAATGGGATCAAGGAAAGAATTAACAGGAGGTGTCATTTCAGGATAAACGGCTCTAGGGTAAACGATGAGATTAAGAAATTTTCCCTGAATATTACCATCAATTTTTGACCCTGGTTTCCTAATTTAGGGGAGTTCTTCCCTGTTGTTCTGGGAGCATTGCTTTCATGGGGAAAGTATGTAGATGTGCTCCTTCTACCATCATGTGTTTTAGACTGATATAGATCTGTGTGTATATACAGTATAACACTTCAATAATCAATGTAGCCACCTCAGTGAAAGTAAGTCAAAGAGTTTTTAGCATCATAGAAACACTTTATCTTAGAAAAAAGAATTCCTGTAGCTTATTTTGGAAATAGAGATACGATCACAAAATAACCAGATGAAATATGAAAACAAGCATCCTTCAAAGCAGTGTCCTATTGGGGGTATAGGAAAGAATCACCTGTAGAAACTTTAAAATATACTCATGCCTGACATCAGGTCTCAGAGGTTCTTATTTGATTGGTGTGGGTGGGGTCTCAGTATCTGTATTTTGTTTTATAGCAGCTGTATTAATATAACTCACAAACTAAGCAAGGTATCAAGTGGATTCAAGCATGCATGCATGGCTACAGCTTTCGGCCATGGTTTTATAATTTTCATTGTTTCCCCTATTTTAAAGATAATGCTATACTAGTTATTTTTCTTTTGCTCATCCATGTTCAATGTCCACTCTTTTCTATCCTGATCTGTGATAGGATAAGCTAATCTTTAGGGTATTCTTTCCATTGCTTCCCCCCTTGCAAAGGAATCAGTCCTTGGGCAACCTCTGAACTCTCTGGGACGTGCTAAGGATGCCCTCCTCCAGGCCTAGGGGTTGTAATACCTCTCGGCTCTTGTTAACCCAGAATATGGATTCTGTTTCTAGCCCCAGCTACTTGGTTTTCTTAAACTTAGTCAATACCATGTGTGATGGTTAATTTTATGTGTCAACTTGACTAGACTATGGAGTGCCCAGACATTTGGTCAAACATTATCCTGGGTGTGTCTTTGAGGATATTTCTGGACAAGGCTAACATTTGAATCAACAGACTGAGTAAGGCAGATTGCCCTCTTGCTGTGTGGGTGGGCCTCATCCAATCAATTGGAAACCTGAATAGACCAAAATGGTTGAGTAAGTGGGAACTCCTCCTCCCTGACTACTGAGCTGGAAAATCAGTCCCTTTTGGCCTTCAGACTGGCACTGAAACATAAGCTTTTCTTGGATTCTTTCTGGATTTCGGTCTGGAAATATGATCATTGATACTCCTGGTTCCCAAGACTTTGGACTAGCACTGGAACTACCCATTGGCTATTCTGTGTCTCCAGCTGGCTGGCTCCAGATCTTGAGACTCCTCAGCCCCCATAATTGCATGAGCCAATTCCTTATAATAAATCTCTTTCTCTCTCTCTCTCTCTCTCTCTCTCTCTCTTTATATATAGATAGATAGATAGATAGATAGATAGATAGATAGATAGATAGATAGATGTATGTATGTATATATATATACACACACACATATATACACATTCTATTGGTTCTGTTTCCCAGGATAACCCTAACTAAATATAAGTTGTAAATAACCACTTTATCAAACTCTCCTCAATCAACCATTTCTGATGATCCATAACCCTGCCTCCTGATACATATACCTAATTCAGTGAACTACGATGACTAATCAGTTATTCCACAACTGTCTTTTTCTTTTAAATTAATTTTTATTGGAGTATAGTTGCTTTACAATGTTGTGTTAGTTTCTACTGTACAGAAAAATGAATCAGCTATATGTATACATATATCCTCTCTTTTTTGGATTTCCTTCCCATTTAGGTTACCAGAGAGTACTGAGTAGAGTTCCCTGTGCTATACAGTAGGTTCTCATTAGTTATCTATTTTATACATAGTATCAATAGTGTATATATGTCAACCCCAATCTCCCAATTCCTCCCATGCCCCCCTTTCCCTCTTGGTATCCATACATTTTTTCTCTATGGCTGTGTCTCTGTTTCTGCTTTGCAAATAAGATCATCTATACCATTTTCTAGATTCCAAATATATGCGTTAATATATGATATTTGTTTTTCTCCTTCTGACTTACTTCGCTCTTTACGATAGTCTGTAGGTCCATCCACATCTCTACACATGACCCAATTTCGTTCCTTTTTATGGCTGAGTAATACTCCATCATATATATGTACCACATCTTCTTTATCCATTCCTCTGTCAATGTACATTTAGGTTGATTCCATGTCCTGGCTATTGTAAATAGTGCTGCAATGAACATTGGGCTGCAAGTGTCTTTTTGAATTATGGTTGTCTTTGGGTATATTCCCAGTAGTGGTATTGCTGGGTCATATGGTAGTCCTATTTTAGTTTTTTAAGGAACCTCCATACTGCTCTCCACAGTGGCTCTATCAATATACATTCCCACCTACAATGTATGAGGGTTCCCTTTTCTCCACACCCTCTCCAGCATTTATTATTTGTAGATTTTTTGATGATGACCATTCTGAGTGGTGTGAGGTGATACCTCATTGTGGTTTTCATTTGCATTTCTCTAATAATTAGTGATGCTGAGCATCTTATCATGTGTTTGTTGGCCATCTGTATGTCTTCTTTGGTGAAATGTCTATTTAGGTCTTCTGCCCATTTTTTGATTGGGCTGTTTGTTCTTTTGATATTGCGCTCCATGAGCTGTCTGTATATTTTGGAGATTAATCCTTCGTCAGTTGCTTCATTTGTAGATATTTTCTCCCATTCTGAGGGTTGTCTTTTCATCTTGTTTATAGTTTCCTTTGCTGTGTAAAATCTTTTAAATTTAATCAGGTTCCATTTGTTTATTTTTGTTTTTATTCTCATTACTCTAGGAGGTGGGTCTAAAAGGATCTTGCTGCAATTTATATCACAGAGTGTTCTGCCTGTGTTTTCCTCTAAGAGTTTTATGGTGCCTGGCCTTACATTTATGTCTTTAATCCATTTTGAGTTTATTTTTGTGTATCATGTTAGGGAGTGTTCTAATTTCATTCTTTTCCATGTAGCTCTCCAGTTTTCCCAGCACCACTTATTGAAGAGGCTGTCTTTTCTCCATTGTATATTCTTGCCTCCTTTGTTATAGATTAGGTGACCATAGGTGTGTGGGTTTATCTCTGGGCTTTCTATCCTGTTCCATTGATCTATATTTCTGTTTTTGTGCCAGTACCATACTGTCTTGATTACCGTAGCTTTGTAGTATAGTTTGAAGTCAGGGAGCCTGGTTTTTCCAGCTCTGTTTTTCTTTCTCAAGATTGCTTTGGCTATTCAGGGTCTTTTGTGTTTCTGTGCACATTTTAAGATTTTTTGTTCTAGTTCTGTGAAAAATGCCATTGATAATTTGATAGGGATTGCGCTGAATCTGTAGATTGCTTTGGGTAGTACAGTCATTTTCACAATATTGATTCTTCCAATCCAGGAACATGATATATCTCTCCAACTGTTTGTGTCTTTGATTTCTTTCATCAGTATCTTACAGTTTTCTGTGTACAGGTCTTTTGCCTCCTTAGGTAGGTTTATTCCTAGGTATTTAATTCTTTTTGTTGCAATGGTAAATGGGATTGTTTCCTTAATTTCTCTCTGTGATCTTTCATTGTTAGTGTACAGGAATGCAAGAGATTCAAAATTCAACATGCATTTATGATAAAAAAAACTCTCCAGAAAGTGGGCATAGAAGGAACCTACCTCAACATAATAAAGGCCATATATGACAAACCCACAGCAAAGATTATTCTCAGTGGTGAAAAACTGAAAGCATTTCCTCTAAGATAGGAACAAGACAACGGTGTCCACCCTTGCCACTATTATTCAACATAGTTTTCGAAGTCCTAGCCCCGGCAATCAGAGAAGAAAAAGAAATAAAAGGAATCCAAATTGGAAAAGAAGATGTAAAACTGTCACTGTTTGCAGATGACATGATAGTCTACATAGAAAATCCTAATGAGGCCACCAGAAAACTATTAGAGCTAATCAATGAATTTAGTAAAGTCACAGGACACAACTGTCCTTTTGATTTTTGACTATATTTTATTAAAAAATTTCCAGTAAATCTATATAAATTGACATTATTGACTTTATGAAATTATTGTGTTTTTATGCCAAAAGTAATCTACTGAGGAGTTTTATAGACATTTTAGAGCATTTTAGAAAATTAGCTTCTTTCTGCAAGTATTTTGCTTTTTTTTATAATTTCCAAATGTAGGAGTGGATTTGCTTTGTCATCATTCATTTCAATTTGTTTTGTTGTCAACTCTACCAGGGCACTGGTATGTGTGGGTCTTAGTGAAAATAGTTTAGTTCCCAGTGGAAAGAGTGTCCAATTGTTTTAATTTCTTTTATCACAGCTGTTAAGGAGCTCTTTCATCTTTGCAGTGGATCAACTTTTGTTGCATTTGAAATCCTTCAGAATGAAATTTGGTCAATTCATGAGGAGAATATTGACCTTGGAGTCTGTGGGCACTGATTAAATGTGCAGGGTCATGTAGGGAGAAAAGCTGAGTACTCTAGTGAGGGCTCCAGTGACTGGGGTTGTTGATCTACTTGGAAAAAACCTTGACTCTCATCTGGAACTTACTGAATAATCAATTCATCACACTCTTTGGCTGAATTCTCACTAGCTAGGTTAAATTTATCCAATATGAATCCCCTCTGAATTTCTTCATTCTTGTCCAGAAGTGGATCAGTCATTTCAAGCAGTGAAGGTGAACACAATTCTTTAATAAGCTTAAGAGATATCTACCACTAGGAATGGTTCTCCCCTGATCATCTGTGTGATTGAGCAGAGTTATGCTGCTCTGTGCGTTTCTTCTCTCCAATATAAAACATAATTTCTCTACTACAAAAACATTTATGCAAAGATAGGTATAGGCTCCAGATATTAGGAAGGAACTTAGTTATTATCTAATGTATAGGTTCTCATTCTGGGAGCCATGGGTTGGACATTAGGGGTTTGTGAACCCATGAAATGTAAACTTTTGTAAATGTGTACCACATGGGGGAGGAGATGAAAAGCCATAAAATGCAACTGGTTGGTTGGTTTGTCTCATGAGAAGCTCTCTTTGAATCTTCATCATCCATACAAAAATCTAGGGATCTGTTGTAGAGCAGAAGGGCAGGTTCAGGTCACACACACACGCACACACAGACACACACACACACAGAGTCCCTTAAAGACTAAGTCTTTCATTCATGTTCAAATGATGCAGCCCAACCCATACAGAGTCCAAAGAGTGAGGAGAAATTAGTGAGTTTGTTCCTTATTCAGAAAGGAAAGACCTCTCTCAGAGACAATTGGGGCATCCCATGTGGTTGCATGTCTGCCAGTGGTGATCTCCTTACTTGTGTTCTAGCTCCCCTTTTGCACAGTTATTTGGTCCTTTAACCTCTTCTTTTTCTCCAGAGTTCTTGCCTCCTTGTGTATTTCACTTGCTGGAGAGGACAAGGGGAAACTTCAGGTCCTGTGTGTAGAGGAGTGTGAAAGGAAAGACAACAGGAGTCCTTGCTTTTGGATAAAGTCTCTAAAAACAATCAGACATCAAGTTTACATATCAGCCAGGGGATCAGATTATTAAAAATACCTCTTGTTGTTAGCTTGCTCTGGGAAGGTACCAAAGTGGAAAATAGAAAATGTGAGAGGAGAGACATTTGTCCAGCTTTGTACATCCTTCTGTTGAGAAAATTTATCTATCACTTTTGTGAAATTGTCAAAGGAATATGTGACATAGAAGGATATAAGAGCCACTGCTTAAATGGAAATCTCTCATTTTATAGATAAGAAAACTGATATTCAGGGAAATGGGGGGAATTGCCCAGACTCACACAGGTAGAGACAGCGGGGTGGAACACAGCTAAAATGCACTTTTGCAGACTTTGTTTCTCATTTCAGCACTACTTCAGAGATACACTGCTGACTCTAATATCACATATAAAAGGAGGTTTTACAAAATTTTTCTCAAGGAAGATGACATATAAGTTCAAGTTAGGGTTCTGATTAACAGAAGAACTACTCTTGAAAAGACCTAAATCAAACCCCCCAGTTAGGGAATGCGGCTTTGGAACTGGTTTGTTTCTTAGGGGTGATGACTATGAATGACAGCTGCAAATGACCAGCATCTCAATGTTTACTCTGACCCATAATGGGAAAGCAGGAGTGCTTTATGCTGGGAGTCGGGGCCAGATAATGCTCTGTGAGTGGGAGGGAGAAGAGAATTTCACTTTCCTTTTCTGGCTTTAATCACCATGGATACAAATTGAAAATGATAAAATATTCATTCATTTTGCCTCCTTGACCCATATCTTCGTGTTTTTAATCCATATATATTAAAATTCAAGCATTTAATCATAACCATAGACTTATATAGAACCTGCAATCGTTAAGGCTCCTCAATAGTATCTTGTAACTCATTGACCTCTGATAGATCATGTGTCTGTAATGCTTCCTAAGGTTAGCTTAAGGTACTTGTAACTACTTTTATTGCCATCCTGTTGTGCAACAAAGAACATTTTTTCCTAGTCTGTAGCTTCCATTGTACCCTCTCTTTGTGTGCATAAGAATCCTTAAACTGAAAATGGTGTTTACTTGCTTCCCTGGTCCTTTCCATCTGGGAACCAGTTGGCTAAAGCACATTTGAAATATACCATAATACACACACAAAGCCTATGCACACAAAGCATATGTACAGAATGTGACTAGATATTGTTCCTATGCATGTGGTTGACTAACGTTGGTTACTAGCCAAGAGGTATGAACTGGTCCCAGTAAGCAAACTGATTCTGGGTGGACGTGAGTGGTCCACATATACCACTGTAGCCATGTCCAAACCACTTTGATTCCTCCAACTGCCTCCAGAAATTACCTGCCCACCACAGTGTAACAGTTACTCGGATCACATAAAGCCATCAGAATATAAGCAAGGTATCACTTACACAATGACTGAAATAAGATAGTTACTTACATGCTTCCTATGTCTCTGCCTCTTTACATATACACACCTTTCTCTGTAGTCTCTCTAACATGGGGAGAAAGGCTTAGGCTATGTCCTTCTACTTTGGTAGGAGGGTCCAGACTTAGTAGCTTGGGAGGACAACATTGCTATTCAGAGCATTGCTGGTAGGTTCCAGGGTGACTTTCTGATTTCTCTAATCAGAAAAGGACTTACAGACGTTTTTGGGGTTTTTTTTTAGTATTTTCTCTAGAGATTATAATATACATCTAGTTTGTCACTGTCTACCTTGAATTAATGTCATTTCACTTACAATGTAAGAGTTTTACAACAATGTGTTTCTATGTATATCCCTATCATCTCCTGTGCTATAATTACCATATATTTTACTGCTGTTATAAACCCTATAATATATTGTTATTATTTTTTTGCTTCACTGGGTCAATGGACTTTTAAAGAATTTTGAAAAAGAAAGAAAACTAGTCTTTTTTGTTTTTTCACATAGTTACCATCTTTACTGCTTTTTATTTCTCCCTATAGATTTAAATTTCCATCTGATATCATTTCACGTTTATCTGAAAAACTCCCTTTAGCATTTTTTGTAGTACAGATTTGTAAAAGACAAATTCAAGAAGATTTTATCTGAAAATGACTTTTCTTTTGCCTCCATTTTAAAGATATTTTTCACCTAGATGTAAAATTCTAGGCTGACAGTTCCTGTCTTTCAACATTTAAAAAATATTGTTCCACTGTTTTATGGCTTCCATAGTTTCTGAAAAGTCAGCTTATTGTTATCCTTGTTTCTCTATAGGTAATGTGCCTCCTTCCTTGGACTTCTTTTAAGATTTTTTCTTTATTTTTGTTTTGTAGCAGTTTGATTGTGATATACCTCCATATGGATTTGTGTGTGTATTTATCCTGCTAGAATTTCCTATATTTGTGTGACGCCATTTTTGATCAATTTTGGAAAAATTTCAGCCAACATTTCTGCGAGTATTTTTATTCACAATTACCTTTCCTCTGTCCTTCTGAGATTACAATTATACACGCATTAGACAACTTAACTCTGTCCCCCTTGTCATTGACACACTCTTCATTCTTTTTTTAAAAAAAATTTTATTGTGCTTTAATTTTTAAACTTTTTCTTGACATTTTTTCCATTTACTGGTTTTCTGTTGTGTCCAGTTTGCTGTTATTACCATCCAACAATTATTTATTTTCCGTTATCATATTTTTTAGTTTTAAGATTCCTTTTGTTCCTATTTATAACTTCAGTATATGAAATATGGCTTCAGTACAGGAAAAAAATATATATCTCCCTTGAAATTCCCCACCCTTTTGCCGTTTAATCCATTTTTGTTTCCTGTAGCTTCTTTAACATAGTATGTATCATGGTAACTTAAAAGGCCTACTTTGTTAATTAAATTTGGGATGTCAGGGACATTTGTAGTTTTGTTTCTATTAACCATTTTTTTCTTCACTTATAGGTCATAATTTTTAAACTTCTTTGTGAATCTAAAAATGCTTTATTTTTTCTAAAGATTATAGATTATATTAGATTCAACGTTGCAGAACACTGTAGAGAATTTGGATTCTGGTATCACCCTCTGAGGGGTGCTGAGACTTGTTCTAAGCTCCCTGGAGTCTTACACATGTATTGTTCAGGGATCAGCAAAGAATTTGAGAAGTTTATACACTAATTTTGTAGCTCCCCTTCTGTGACTTCTTCCATTAATTTCTAGCCACTCTGGCAGCTCCAAATTCTGTCCCATGACTCCTAAGGCCAATAATGGTATGAGTTTGAGCTCTATCCTTTGAGTGCAGTGCAGACAAGGGAATAACTTCAGCAGAGTTAGGACAAACGTAAGGCAATAGAGGCATCTAGGATACAATATTAGAGGAGGTTTTCACTATTAGCATCATGCAAATGTACAGTCATTAGTTGGGATCAAGTGCCTCCTTACATGGACCCCAGGCACCTCTCTTCCTCATCCCCCTCCTAGTCTGGCCTGACCTTCAGGAGAAAAGCTATATACATTAGGAAGGAGACAAAAAATGGAAGGAGAAAAATAATACTACCTTTAACACTACACAATAAGAAAAGAAAGGGAAAGAAACACCTCTATTCTCTAATGAAAACCTAGTTAAAAAACCCATTATATACATATACATATACATATGAATATATGTATACTCTCCAAAAGGAAAAATAGAACTGAGGGGAGACTGTGGACCAGGGATGTCATCAGATTTGGAATAAAGGAAACAGCTGGCTGAGTGGGATTTGTTCAGCATAAAAGAGAAAGCTGAAACCTAAGGGCTTGGAGAAGAAATGTGAATGAGAAGCAAGGTCATTTGAATCACAGAACTCTGGAAAGGCAATAGGTTACCTAGTTTACTAGGGCATAACTAAAATCAGGGAGTTGGAAGTCTGCGTAAAGATTAGTTAAACCCTAGTACCTCTCCTCCTGTCCCAAACAGGACACTTTGCCCAGCTTCACCAGCACTTCAGAGGACAGGAGGTTATTTCTAATAGAAATAACCATGGAATACCATGTCTTAGGCCAGCGGTTAAGCACTGTATAAAAAGCAGTTGAGAAGTGTGTATTTCAAGAGAAAATACATGTCTGGTAGGGATATTCTTGGCTGTCTTTTGATACTCTTCAGCTAGCATGTTGGCAGCCAGCCTTATATCTCTCTTGGCAAAGGATTGGAAGATTATTCTCTGCAAGAACTGACCCAAGAGAAACGCCTACAGATACTAACATTTGGGAGTCCACCAGTGAAATGTCCATGACCTGGCCAGAATTATAACAACAATGTGAGATTTAGATCCACTTATCTCAGAAGCTAATAAGCCAAAAGAAAAAAAAAGTCTTTAATTATGTTAGAAAAATCTTTGATATATAAAATGTATCTAATAAACCAGAGATGAGAAAAAAATGGACTATTAATAAAATTTGACTGTGTATTAAGCCCCAAAGAAAAAATGCCCATAAATTTCCATAAAGCAGAATTTTTATGAACATTTTCTAGGTCTAAAGTAGGAAATTATAAATTACCAATAAAAGTACTTTTGGTTGCAAGCAACAGAACTTACTATGACTATTTTCAGCAGCAAAGATATTTATTGGAAAGATAGTAGAGAGCCTACAGAACTGACTGTAGGTGGGAGAACCAGGTAAGATACAAGAAGGACAGGTCAGACAGAACTCATGGTGAAGGTCCAGTTTGGATATCATCTTGTGCATGATCATTTGATACTTGCTGCCACTGGAATCTTGCTGCTACCCTCATCTCTGGAGTCTCCACTAAGACTCATCCCGCAGAGGCTGACCTCCAAATTGGAGGGGTGGCTGAATGCTAGGTAGCACAAAACAAAAAACATCAACTATTGGAAATAACAACAACAAAAGAAAATGTAAAGAAATACCTTCTGCTATTCACATGAATATTTTCTTAAAAATTATTTTAAATAATTCAAGTTAAAGAAGAAGTCAGTGTTGAAATGACAGTCTATTTGGGAACGAATGAAAATGTGAGCAAAATCAAAAGTGCCAAGGCAATACCTAGAGTAAATTTTTTAACAAAATTATATATTAGAAAATTACATATAAAATTATATAAAAAATTGAAGATAAAGCACATCACTGAATAAACTAAAAAATAACCACTGTTTCAATGACAGAATACCTGAAGATATGAATAATCAAGGGAAAACAGAGCACAGTTGCAAATCTGTCACTTCAGTGAAGCTACTGGCCTACATTACTGAAAGGAATTCTACCTAATCTTGAAGGGATAGGTAATTCTATTTGAACTGTTCAAATAGAAAAAGACAAGAAGTCCACTGATCTATTCTATGTGGTTACAGAGTGCTCATGAAAATTACTGGACAACGATAGCGTAAAGAAAACTGTAGATCAATTTTACTTGAGAGCATTAATGCAAAAAAATATGAGATGGTATTTTCAAGTTAAGTACAGTAATGGATTGACAGAATAACCACATTCCAAGCATTGTTTCCTCCAGGATTGCAAGAATGATTCAACAATTGGAATCTATTACTCTGAATTAACATATTAATTGAAAAAACAAACACATATTATCTTCTCAATAGATGTCACAGGAGTTTTGATAACATTTAATATTCTTTCCTGGTTTTAAAAGACCTCATCAAGCTAAGACTAGGACCGAGCTTCCTCAGGCTGATAAAACTCTCTATCAGAAAATTACAGTACCCAGCCTAATAATTTCTTTTTTTAAATTGAAGTATAGTTATTTCAATGTTGTGTTAATTTCTGCTGTACAGCAAAGTGATTCGGTTATACATATATATATGCACATTCTTTTTAAAATTTTCTTTTCCATTATGGTTTATCATAGGATATCGAATACAGTTCTCTGTGCTATACAGTAGGACCTTGTTGTTTATCCATTCTATATATGACACAAATGAACCTAATAATTTCTGAAACATTAGACACAGCCTACTGTAAGTCACAGTAAGTCAGGGTGGCAGGCACTCTTCGTTGTCTACCCATTATACATTCTTCCTTTCTTCCTTTCTAACAAAACATCACTGTCCTTTTGGGGGACGAAGATGCTCAGTTAAGTACTCATTTTCTCAGCTACTTTTGCTGTAAGAGGTGGTTATAGGAGTGAGTTCTGTCCACTCAGTTGTACATGGAAGTCCCCTTTGCATTCTGAGAAAGCTTGTTTTTCTTTCTTGATAGAAGGAGGTGCCAGACTGTCCCAAATTTCCCTTCATTCTTTTGCCTTGATTGTGAGAAGGACCCATTTTTCAACCCACAAATAGTGAGTCTAACGAAAACCCAACATACTAAGGAAAATGCAGAGAAAGATATAAAGAGCTCGACTCACTGTTGGCACTTTTCTTGAACAGTTGTACCACACCAACAACCTATGAACTTCTAACTACTGAGGGGAGAAGGAAACTTTAGTTGAATTATTCAGGACTGAACACATCTAACTGAAACAGCCAGAAATAAGACAAGAATACCCACCATAACCAATATTATTTAGTGATGTATTAGAGCTTAAAGCCAATGTAGTAAGGTGAAACAATTAAAAACTTCAGGAAGGCAATAGGACAAATTTTCACTATTAACAGACAATATGCCTGCCTATAAAATTCAAGAAAGTCAAACTGAAAGATATTAGAATAAAATAGAACAGTAAAGTGGCTGGTTACAATACCTATGTTCAATGATCATCAGCTTTCCTAATCAATATTTACAACCAATTAGAAAATACGATGGAGTAAACAGCCCCATTCACAAGAGTAACAAAATCATAAAGTATTTAACAGGAAAAGTACACCATCTGTATATAATAGGAAAACAACTGAAGGACAAATAAAGACAGGAAGACATACCATGTTCTTGGATAGAATGACTCAATGTTGTAAAGATGCCAATTATTGCAAAATTATTTTTAAAATTCAATGGACCATGAAGTTAAGCCCCTGATAGGATATTTTATTAAGCTTAACAAGCAGGTTTTAAAGTTTCACAAAAGATAAAATGGACAAAAAAGGCAAGTATGTTTGAAAACAACATCAAAATATAAATGAATCTATCCTATCATATGTCAGCGTATTACAAAGCTATAACAATGAAGCAATGTGGAATTGTCACAGTAATAAATCAATCACAGAACTGGAGAGAGTCATGTTTATCATCAGTGTGTCCGTGTGTATACATATGTAGGCCAGCCTCTTCTATGTCTGGAGTTAAGGACAACACGATGCTTTGGAGATTTTTTTTTTTATTAAAAGAAGCATCATTTAGGTGGGCTACATTAGTTATGTAAGTGTAAGTGACCCGTTGTCCTAGTAGAAGGGTACTCAAAGGTGCTAGTGAGAATATTGTTCAATTAATATATGGGAGGAAAAGCCAGACATCTAACCCCTTCTTTTTTATAGTCCAATGTTGTTATAACTCTCTGATGACTTGAGATTGTCCCACTCGGATCTATTAGAATCAAAAGACATTAAGAACCTAAGAGGGTGCTCACTGGAAAGGTGGTGTCTTGTAGGGTTCAGGCGGGGTCCTCTGGATTGGCAACCAGAGCTCCACAGCAGATCTTGGATTGCAAGAAAGAGTAGGGGGCTCTTTCTCACACCAGCTGTAGCGAGTTTTGAACCTCCTTCAAGCTTTGCCACTCTGGCAAAGTGTTGTGATTTGGGGATGAGAGCTGAGCCATGTGTGTGTTTGCTAACAGATTGGCCACTTTGGAAGAGAAGGCAACTGCAACTGCAGCCTTGGAGACATCTGAACCAGCAAGGGCACAAACACAGCAGTGGAAGAGTGATCATACTGTGTCGGGGTTAATGTTTAAGAGCAAGGCCCTATGGGGGGACAAAAGTGATGGTCCTAGTGAATAATTCAGCCTTTTCAGTGCTATTAGTTTGTCTGGTATATGGAAGCAGGCTTGAAGAGGACGCCCCTCCCCCACCCCCAGATTTTGTACAGAATTTAAAGTTAGGAAGGTGAGAAGCCTTCCAGAAAGATACCAGATTTCCTACTAGTAAAAATATTTGGGGCCTCCCTGGTGGCGCAGTGGTTGAGAGTCTGCCTGCCGATGCAGGGAATACGGGTTCGTGCCCCGGTCTGGGAGGATCCCATATGCCGCGGAGCGGCTGGGCCCGTGAGCCATGGCCGCTGAGCCTGCGCGTCCGGAGCCTGTGCTCCGCAACGGGAGAGGCCACAACAGTGGGAGGCCCGCGTACCGCAAAAAAAAAAAAAAAAAAAAAAATTGAGGTTCGATGATTAGAAAAATAAATCAGATATGACTACATATATTTCCCTAATTGATGAAGATATTCACAATGATGCAATAGATGAAGTCTGTCTTTTCTTCTTAAAATTGCAGATGGAATTACAGTATAAATGTATTGTTATAAAATTTAACTGTTTTTACTTCATATATATTTTAGACTTTTTCTGTGTCAGTACACATAGATATAATCCATTTTTAAAAAGTGTTTTCTAAGATCTTATTGTAGGGATGTACAAAAATGTATTTATTTTGCCCCCTTTTGATGATTATTAATTCTTTCTAGGTTTCTGCTGTTATAAAAATGCAATGAAGAACATCATTGCAATGATATCTTTGCAACATTGTGTAATTTATCAGTAGAATGAATTCCTAAAAGTAAAACTTCTGGATCAAAGTGTATGTATAAAATATTTTGAAGCTACTGCCAAATTGAAAATTATGTTTCAGTTTATAGTCACCAAAAGTGGGCCTGTTTTCTTATTAGCAAATATTGAATATTCTCAAACACATCTATGCCAATCTGCTATATGGAAAATTGCATCCCTTTATCACTTTCTTTTGAATTTCTTAAAACATGAGAGGCTGAGAATGTTTCTGAATTTGTTGCAATTTACATATGGCTTTGTAGTTCTTTATATATGGTTACCTGAATTATTCTTTGAACTGAATATTTAGTAAGTATTAATATTACCATTTTTAATTTTTTCATTTTACTTATATATTTTTCCAGGTTTTGTTTTTAACCTTTCTGTGTCATTCTGTTTTATATATTTCCTTGGGAAATAATAATGAGCTATTTTGAAACTAATATAATATTCTTGATTTTAAATAGATAAGTTGAACTTATTCATATTTATTATAAATTCTGATCTGCTTGGTTCACTTTAGGGCATATTATTTTTATTTTATTTTACCTCTGTATACTGTGTTTTTTAAGTTAAATGTCCTCTCGCACTTCCCATTTCCTTAACAGTAAGATAAGTACATTTTCTGTTTCATCTTAACTCCTTAAGTGGTTTGGGCATGATAGATCTCAAGTATGTTCTAATAATAGTTATGCTTAAATTTTTAACAGACTTATTTGAATTATCTATCAAAATGAAAAATCTATACACTAACAACATACTATCAGAAAGAGAAATTAAGAAAACAATCCCATTTAAAATTGCATCAGGGCTTCCCTGGTGGCGCAGTGGTTGAGAGTCCGCCTGCCGATGCAGGGGACACGGGTTCGTGCCCCGGTCCGGGAGGATCCCACATACCGTGGGGCGGCTGGGCCCGTGAGCCATGGCCGCTGGGCCTGCGTGTCTGGAGCCTGTGCTCCGCAACGGGAGAGGCCACAACAGTGAGAGGGCCACGTACCGCAAAAAAAAAAAAAAAAAAAAAAAAATTGCATCAAAAGAATAAAATACCCATGAATAAATCTAACTAAGGAGGTAAAAAACCTGTACTTGGAAAACTGGAAGATACTGATGAAGGAAATTGATGATGATGCAATCAAATGGAAAGATACACTGTGCTCATGGATTAGAAGAATTAATATTGTTAAAATGACCATACTGTCCAAGGCAATTTACAGAGTCAATACAATACTTATCAAAATACCAATGGCATTTTTCACAGAACTAGAACAAATAATTTTAAAATTTGTATGGAAGCACAAAAGACCCCAAATAACCAAAACAATATTGAGAAAGAAGAACAAACTAGAAGTATTCTGATTCCTGATTTCAAATGATACCACAAAGCTAAAGTAATCAAAACAGTATGGTACTGGCACAAAACAGACACACAGATCAACGGAACACAATGGGGAGCCCAGAAATGAACGGACACTTACATGGTCAATTAATCTATGACGAAGCAAGAATATACAATGTGGGAAAGACAGACTCTTCACTAAATGGTGTTGGGAAAACTGGAAAGCTACATGCAAAAGAATCAATGGACTACTTTCTCACACCATGTACAAAATAAACTCAAGATGGATTAAAGACTTAAACATGGCACCTGAAACCATAAAACTCCTAGAAGAAAACACAGGCAGTACACCCTTTGGCATCAATCTTAGCAATATATATATTTTTAAATGTCACCTTGGGCAAGTGAAACAAAAGCAAAGATAAACATATGGGACTGTATCAAACTAAAAAGCTTTTACACTGCAAAGGAAACTATCAATGAAATGAAAAGGCTACCTACTGAGTTGGATAACATATTTACAAACAATATATCTGATAAGGGGTTAATATGCAAAATATACAAAGAACGCATACAACTCAACACCAAAAAAACCAAACAACCCAATTAAAAAATGAGTGGAGAAACTGAATAGACACTTTTCTAAAGAAAACATATAGATGGCCAACAGACAGATGAAAAGATTTTCAACATCACTAATCATCAGGGAAATGCAAATCAAAACCACAATGAGATATTACCTCATACCTGTCAGAATGGCTATTATCAAAAGGACAGCAAATAACCAATATTAGTGAGGGTGTGGAGAAAAGGGAACCCCATGCACTGTTGGTGGGAATGTAAATTGGCGCAGGCACTGTGGAAAACAGAATAGAGATTCCTCAAAAAATTAAAAATAGAACCACCATATGATCCAGCAATTCCACTTCTGGGTATTTTTCCAAAGAAAATAAAAACGCTAATTTGAAAAGATGTATGAACCCCAATGTTTACTGCAGCATTATTTGCAATAGTAAAGATATGGAAGGAGCCTAAGTGTCCATCGATAGATGGATGAATAAAAAGAGATGTGGTATATATTATATATACAATGGAATTTTACTAAGCCGTAAAAAAGAATGAAATCTTGCCACTTGTGACAACATGGTTGGATCTAGAAGGTATTATGCTAAGTGAAATAAGTCAGACAGAGAAAGACAAATACCATGTAATTCCACTTGTATGTGGAATCTAAAAACCAAAACAAATGAAGGAACATAGCCAAACAGAAGCAGAGTCATAGTTACAAGGAACAAATGTGGTTACCAGAGGGGAGAGGGGTGAGTGGATGAGTGAAATAGATGAGGGAAATTAAGAGGTACAAACTTTCAGTTACAAGATAAATGAGTTACAAGAATGAAATGTAAAGCATGGGGAATATAGTCAATAATAATATATCTTTGTATGGTGACAAGGGTAGTCAAAAGGTACAAACATCCAGTTATAAGGTAAATAATTACTAGGGCTGTAATGTACAACATGATTAATGTAACTAACATTGCTCTATGTTATTTATGAAGGTTATTAAGAGAGTAAATCCTAAGAGCTTTCAACACGAGGAAAAATTTATTTCTTTTTCTTTTCTTTTGTATCTATATGAGATAATGGATGTTCACTAGACTTACTGTGATGATCATTTCATGATGTATATAAGTCAAATCATGGTGCTGCACAGTTTAAACTTATACAGTACTGTACGTCAATTATATATCAATAAAACTGGGAAAAAAATTTAAATGAAGAATTATATTATTAATAGTCTTCCTTTTTTAAACAAGATAAGATCTCAGCCTGTTTTAACTTTCCTCCTTTCCTCCCAGTCTGTTGTCAAAAATATTTGTTTTGCTAAAATAATCTGGAATTTTAGCTTTAGGTTGCTATTATTATTACCAACTTTATTTTATGTTTCCCACTTGTATTTAAATAATTTTTTTTCCTAATAAGAGCAGTCAGTTTCACAAACATTATGAGCAGTGGCTTAGATTTACTCTAAGTTTTCCTGTTTGGAGCTTATCACTATTTCTGCTATAGCATGTCTTCTCCCTTCCTGAAGTATTGCTCAAATTCAATTTTGCTTATTTGGTACACTTCATCAGGGATTTTTCTCCAAAATTTATTTAGGAGAAAAATTAATAGTATTTTTTTGTTTTTATATATATATATTTTTTTTTTTTTTTTTTTTTTTTTTTTTTTGCGGTATGCGGGCCTCTCACTGTTGTGGCCTCCCCCGTTGCGGAGCACAGGCTCCGGACGCGCAGGCTCCAGACGCGCAGGCTCAGCGGCCATGGCTCACGGGCCCAGCCGCTCCGCGGCATATGGGATCCTCCCAGACCGGGGCACGAACCCGTATCCCCTGCATCGGCAGGCGGACTCTCAACCACTTGCGCCACCAGGGAGGCCCGTTTTTATATATTTTAAAATGTCTTTATTTTTCCCTCACGTGGAAAAATAATCAGATTTTCCTGTTTATAGCTTTTAAATGTCACAATCTTTGAACTGAGAGTGGAGGAATGAGTTTGAATTCTAATCTCTAAGTTAACTGAGAGAGACGGGAATATTCCAGACACATGGAAAGGTATTTGGAGAAATTTTAAGGCACTGATTTTCATTAGATTTATCTTTGGATATAAGGAATGGTGAAAAGGAATATACTGAAAATAAGGAGATAGTTAAGGAAGAAAACAAATGGAGGTGGCTTGGGACATAGAAGAAAAAACATAAACATAATGCTTTATGACATCATTTTCCAGTTGAGAAAACTGGTAGAAGTGGTAAGACCATACAATATAAATGAGAAGCCAAGATCAAAGAGAAGCATAAAGAGAGGTTCAAGAGTTAAAAAAGGTGAAAGATTCAGACTTAAAAAGATAGATAGATAGACATAGAGAGATGATAGATGATAGATAGATAGATAGATGATAGAAAGAATTGGGTTTGGCTAGCAAGAATTAATTGGTGCCTCAAAGAAGACAGTGGACATGAAAACTATAGAATGTTTATTTGAGAAACTTGGTTTAAAGGAAAAGAGAGGTCTAGTCTAGTAGTTGAAAATTAGCCTTCATACAGAAATGGTGAAATGGCTGTAATTGTTCTGTTTCCCTCAATATGTAGAACATGCATCTGGAAATATAAGGAGGTCTGACTTTGAACTCTATCTGCTTTTCCAAACGTCCCCTCTCTTGACCTTAACTTAAAATATGATTTTATTTTTTATTTAGCTGATGATTTCCCATGTTTCCCAGGCAGAGGTATAAATTCTACTATTTGGGAAATATTCCTGACAGGGACACCAATTATGTTTATATCATAGCACTGACTACTGGCACAGGGCAAGCCTCCTCTGACAGACCTCCTTTGCTATCTCTGACTGCATGCATTTATTTCTAGGTAAAATGATTACTGCAAATGGAAGACTCTTCTCAATAAATTTCCTGTGACATCCTTTGAGCGACCTCGGTTTACCTTCAAATGAGAAATGTTCAGGTAAGAATTCTGCGGAGACTGGGTTTAACATAGCTAAGATTATCTGTCCTTGGTAGTGGAAAATGTTTTCTCTCTCTTTGGCTGCTTGGATTCAGCCCCATGGGCTTTCTCTTAGATGAAGCAAGGACATCAGCCTTAGTTACAGCTGGGGTCTGCCCAGCTGCTGGCTTAGCTTATCTAAAATTGCTCAGAGATGGAGTAAATATCATTGAGATGGTAAAAGCCAAGAGGTCCATCACTAACACTGGGAGTGTTCTATTTGGTTTTATGTATCAAGCATTAAAAACAATTAAGCTATCTTAAGTACACTTTTTTTTTCCTGCATTTGCAAAGAAAAGCCAAGGAAAGAGAAGGATTGGATATTAATTCGGTGCACAGGTATTTCAATTGTGAGGTTTACTCTAGGAGATAAGAGTTTGTTGTAACCTCTTCATATCCCTTCCTCCTAGTCTCCTGGCACACATAGGCTGCCACTGGCCCAACAGGGAGGTGATTTTGGAAACATTTTCTCTTCTGTCCTAGGGTAACATTTCTCATTGGATAAATATCCCTCCCTTCTTCCTATCGCCACCCCCCTTTAAAAAGCAGTATAAATGTAAATGGGTTGAGTGATTTACAGCTGCTCTCACTCATAAAGCTGGAGAAAATTGCTTTTATACAGAGCTGATTCTCGCTTAGTGCTCTTAGATATTTTCCGACTTTTCCATAAGCAAGCTGTGCTGACCAGGGAGAGGGGGCGTGTGTAATCTTTCATTAACTTGACAGCAGAAAAGCACTTGACAATGTCACAGCATCCCAACTCCTGGCAGTGTGGAAAGGTGACCTGTCTCTTTATAGGGGAACAGGGGATGGAAGAAAGTATCTTTTTCCCTGAATGAAAGCTGGAAAGAAAGGAAACACTTATTATATATTTCTTACTCTGTATTGAGAACTGTATTAAATGCTTTTGTTTGCTAGTAGTTATTACTTTGCCACTCTATGAAGTACATAATAGTGTTCCCAATTCTATAGATGAGGAAACTGAGACTCAGGAAGTTTAAGATACTTGCTAAGGCCATGTGGCAACACTCTTTGGCCAATAGCAACTGTCCAGTCCTGCCGAATAGTGAACCTGATCATGAAATTCTTTGGCTCCTTTGGAGGGAAGAAGAGCTGAACTAATTCAGACCACACGATGATCAAGGTCACTTGCTCCCAAAAAGATTCAGGAAAAGTTTAAAAAGCCTCTTCCACCTTCTAGTGCACACAGTAAACATGCTTCTAGGTCAGTGGGTGTGAAACATTTTCTAGAAACACATTTTATATTGTGACCCATAACCAAACATGCATACTGTTTTTTACAGATGTCTGTTTCATTAGAAAAATGCTCATCAGTGCACCACGAAATTGATTTCATGATCACTTATGTAGTGGCCTGCCATCCTAAACCACAGAAATGAAAGAAAAAAAAAAGTTTAATCTGTAACCTCACCCAATCTTTTAAAATATTTCTCCAAGTTTCTCTGACCTTCTACTAACACTCCTCATTTCAAGATCTAACTGCTAGATCCACTTTTTCCTTCAAACTACTGTGTTTACTGAAGACCTTTGACTATCATGGGTGTATTTGGTAGAAGTTAAAATTTGGACTTGACCTTCAAAGGAAGTTTAAGATTTGGACTTGACCACTCAGAACCATATATTAAATTTTAATAAAAGGTAGGGGCATGGTGTTTGTTTTAATTTTGTGAATTCTTCATGTCAGGAATGGTCTTAAACCACATAGCATACTGTGATCCCTTGCTTTAAGATGTCATGGTATGAATATTTAAACTTGAAGATGCCTGATGAATATTCCACATTGGTGGGAAGGCCAGAAAGTGGAACAGAAACTAGTAACTTGCATGGCTTGAGTGATGGCCTCTTGGAGCTATTTCATTATAGCCACAGGGGTATCCAGACCTCCTGGGTACAAAACTTAGAATTCATCAGTTATACCGTGAGACTTGTCGTGAGTCAGAAGACTCAATATGTCACCTCATCTCCTTTTTTAAAAAATGATTTATGAGCAGTCTGACACTGACCTTACCGTTCTATTTCTTTAGTTTGCAAAGTTGAATATAGTAATCAACTCTAGAGGTGAACTGTAAAGGCAGAAATCATCCTGCATAAATGTTAGTATAAATATGTGACATTCTTTGCTCGACTTGTGTCCCAGCCCAAGTTCCAGAACCAAAAGGGATTTAAAGGCTTGTTGTTGCTGGTGGCTCCAGGGCTTTCTGGGGCTACTGATTTGTAGCATCTCTGTGGGAAGTCAGCCAACAGAAGCAGAGGTGTCATATGCTTCAGTGGTGAGGCATATCCTCAGGCTCCAGATGAATCCTTTTCAGTTCTCCTCATGGAATTCCATGCATCGTATGAGCTCAACAAATAAATATGTATTTTCTAGGAAAAACATGGGGAAAGGAGGGCCCAGCAAAGCCTCCCAGAGCTGTTGGTATCTTTGGGGGGACAGAGCTGCAGCAGAGCTTTCAAGCAAGTAACGTGTATCTGCCTGCGTATCTTCTAGGCTTTCAGAGTACAAGAAGGGGTCAAATCCAGGTTGTCATCAGTCTTTCAGGACTGAGGCTATTGGAGAAGTGATTAAATGCTCTCACTGAAGCTAATCAGGGAGAATTCAGGGTAAACAGCCCTGTGCTTTCAAACGTAGTGCAGACCCAAACTAAATGTCTAGATGACTTTTGTTATTAACACCATCAGGGCAGGCTATTTCAGAAGCTGTCAGTTGTCTTGTTGAGGAAGACTTCCTCCTAAAACAGGGCAAGTCATAGTACAGATATTTATTTATTTATTTAATATTTCTTTCTTTTTTTTTTTTTTTTTTTTACTTTTCATTTTATGTTGGAGTATAGCCGATTAACAACTTGTGACAGTTTCAGGTGCACAGCAAAGGGACTCAGCCACGCGTATACATGTATCCATGCTCCCCCAAACGCCCCTCCCATCCAGGCTGCCACATAACATTGAGCAGAGTTCCCTGTGCTATATACAGTAGGTCCTTGTAGGTTATCCGTTTTAAATCTAGCAGTGTGTGCATGTCGACCCCAAACTCCCTAACTATCCCTTCCCCCCATGCTTCCCCTTGGTAACCATAAGTTTGTTCTCTAAGTCTGTGAGTCTGTTTCTGTTCTGTAAATAAGTTTATTTGTACTATTTCTTTGTAGAGTCTGCATATAAGGGATATCATATGATATTTCTCTTTCTCAATCTTCCATCTCCATTTTTACCTGGACTAGAGAAATATACCCAGGCTTGGATGTCTTCCTCTATTTGTTTCTTACACACCATAAATTTTAATGTCTTAAACAACAATCTGCAAAAAGACTGCTTACTACTGCAATCTATTTTGCTTCGTTGCCTTGGAAATAGATTAATTTCTAATGTAGATAAAAACTCTCTTAAAATTCATTTCTATTTTTCAGTCAAGAAAGAGAAATAGGTTGGAAAAATATAATGCCATATGTAGAGGCACTCCAGTTCAAGAATTTCTTGCCCTTTCCTCAAAACTTGATTGAATGTGAGTCCCCCAAGGATAGGTATCTTTGCTTTCTTTATTGATGTATCTCAAGCCTCCAGAACCTTGTCTGACATATAATAGTTGCTCAAAATACTTTGTTAAATCATTTGCTAAACTCTTGGATCTTCAGAAGTCTGGTTTCATCTTCCTCAGGGACATGACAAGTTGCAATCTGGACTTACAATTGAAATCAGTCATACAGTGGGAACTTATGGAACACCTCATATGTGTGCATTCCAAACCATTTTTTAAAATATGTTTGTTGCAAGGAAAGGCATTGAGATTGCCTTTGGGTAAAATATGGAATAGGAAAATTTTCATATTGCTTAGATTCCTTTCTTCTGCTCCCATATAGAGTAAATGCCCTGTTGCTCATTACCTTTTCTGCAGCCCACAGCACCTATTTATCCTTGTTTAAGGAAGATATAGCTCAATTATTTACACCATAGTTTGAAATTAGGTGAAAAAGATAATGAATGGGAATGCCTAACTAAGTAGGGGTAAATAACTATGTGTTCCTTTAGGGCAAGATTTCTCAACTTGGCACTATGGCATTTTTGGACCAGATGATTCTGTTGTAGGGTCTGTCCTGTGTATAGTAAGATGGTTAGCAGCATCTCTGAACTTTATCTATTAGATGCTAATAACACCCCTATTCTCCCCACTCCCTCTTACCCTGTTGTGACCATTGAAAATGTCTTCAGACATTGCAAATATCTCCTGGGGGAGTGGGCACAAAATATCCTGCTGGTTGAAGACCACTGCTTTAGAGAAATATATGATTTCTCCAAGTATATTCAAGCTGAGTTTCTTGCTAGAGGACTTTCAAGAACCTGCAATTGGTATAATAGGGAGGTATTTGTTGGGAGGTCTTTTGAAATGCTTTTAAAGGGACTGCTGATTTCATTTGCCTTTTAGAACAGTCCTAGTCCAGATTCTTATGACCTTGCACCTGGGTAGAGGTTGAGTAAATGAAGCATCTGTGGGTTATCCGAGGACTCTTTTTGATTGTATATATCGGGTTGGACCTTGCCCCATCCTCATCCCCACTGACCTTGCCCCAGTTTTCAGGATTATTGGGATATAATTTTTCTATACTTAATGATAACATTATAGTGATGATATGATTATGTTATTATAGTGATGAACTGGTTATGGTATTATGATAATTATAATAAAAATGCTAGTGAGTGCTTTGTATGTGCAGGCACTGTGTTAACTGCCTTATGTAAAATAACTCACTTAAACCTTTCAGCAGCCCTGTGTAATGGATGAGGATAACAGTTGTGTAGCAGGCAGAGCAGATTTTATGCTAATAGTCATCATTATTAAAACCTGATTCCAGAAAAAAAAATCTTCCTGAATAGTTGATACGGGCAGAGTACTCTGGGAAATAAAAGGAATTATATCCCACGCTAGCTGTCTTTAAATAGTTGTTAAATGGTTTATTGTGTCATCCATCCTGCCTCGCAACTATTTGTATACACGTCTGTCTCTCTCCACTAGACTCTTTAACTATTTGTGAGGGTCTCACTTACTGCTTTTGGTATTCTCAGTGCTCACCTCATAACAAGTACTTCAATGTGTATTGAATGTATAACAGAATTCCCTGGCGGTCCAGTGGTTAGGAGTCTGCGCTTTCACTGCCGAAGGTCTGGTTGGGGAACTAAGATCCCACAAGCCGTGTGTAGAGTGGCCAAAAAAAAAAAAAAAAAAAAGTTGAATGTGTAACAGAATGGGTAAACAAATAGAGGGTATGCCATGTTAAAGAGAACAACACGAGTTCTGCTGGCTTGCCGTTTCCAGATTATTTGGTTCAAACATCAAGACTTTTTTTTAATTTATTTTTTTATTTGCTTGGTCCATTTTAGTTTCTTTTTCTTTCATATCTACTATGGAATTCTTATATGTTGTCTTACAAATGCAGTTATATAGAACAAATGTTATTATTTTGACTGAAAATTATAGTCACAACTGAAAATTTTTGGAATTTGCCTTTGTTTTCTTTTTACTTTTATTGAAGTATAGTTGATTTACAATGTTGTGTTAATTTCTTCTGTACAGCAAAGTGACTCAGTTATATATATATATATATATATATATATATATATATATATATATATATATATTCTTTTTCATTTTCTTTTCCATTATGGTATGTCTCAGGATATTGAATGTAGTTCCCTGTGCTATGCATTAGGACCTTGTTATTTATCCATCCTACATATAATAATTTGCCTCTGCTAATCCCAATCCCAAGGAAAGGATTGAGAGTTGGGATCAGACATCAAGACTCTTAAAAAGTATCCTCTCCCATACCTCTTGCTCTGGGAGTAGAAAGTTCTTAAGTCTTATTTTCTAATGCCATCCTTGAGGGTCAGAATGAAAGAGAGAGTGGCATTTCCGTGTCATCCATTATGTGTTAAGCACATTCTCAGATGTTATTTCATTTTATCCTTGCATGGACCCTTATAGGTGGGCATTATTTCCATCAGCTTGAGATTAAACAACTAAGGTTTAAAGAAGCTGTTACATTCCTTTTGTTTCAGATTGATCATTATCTTTACAGGGCATTTTGAAAGCAGGTCTTTTGCTCCTTTCCTGTTTGCCCATTTCTGTTCCCCTCTAACCTTAAAAGAACCTAATTATAGGAATTGTGATCTGAATTCACACCATGCCTTGTCTAATCTGTTGATTCTTTTCCTACATAAAAAGAAGTACCCCCAACAGCCCCCCTTAGCAATCCTGCAGGCAGATCACACAGGCGAGAAAACATCTCAAGAAAGAGTCAGCCAGTCTGCATTCAATGGAGAATGATGCAGAACCCAACCTCCTGCCTTGATGATTCACTGAGATTCTTTCTCCCCATTTTTCCCTTTAAAAACTTTCATGGCTGAGCAGAATCTTTGGAGTTGGTCTCTGGACATGAGTCCACCATCTCCCCATTGTTGGCTTTTCTGACTAAAGCAACTTTCCTTTCTACTGACACTTGCCTCTCGAGTTATTGGCTTATGAGTGGCAAGTGGCTGAACCTGGGTTCGGTTACAATTTCACTTGTACTGAATTTTTAATTTATAGTCCAAGATGCACATTGATCTGACCTTCCTCCTCCCCCCCAGAAAACTCTATCATATAAAATGACTGTGCATTCCAATGTAGGGACCAAATTTTATTATTGCCTTTCCTTTAACTTACTGTGGGATTCTGATGTCTCATCTTTCTCATCCTTAAAATATGGGCATTCATTTCTGCCATCAGACCATGTCAGTGAGTACTTTGAAAACCTTAAATGAAAGACCCTACATAAACAACAAATATGGCATTCCAGTGGCAGTAAACAAGAGAAAGAAAGTAACTTGGGGCTAAAGTGTCAAGTTTAATCCTTTGAAATCTTTTATCTCCAAGCAAAGCCAGGGTGGGTACATCTTTCGCTAAACTTCCCAAGAACCACACACGAAAGAGTTGGGAATTCTCTTTAGTTCTGCAAAAGATAAAGAGTTAAGTAAATCATACCAGGGCTTCAGCCCATGGCTCCAAGGAGTCTAGGTACATCAAACCAGATGTTCAGACCACTGAGCCATGCCCTCCAGCTGTCCCAGGAAAACATTTTTTAGACTAAGAATGAACATCTTACATGTCATTGTCGAGCTGCACGTAGCTTCCAGCAAAGTGAAGGCTGGTATATTTTAATTTGTTTTTCTATTCTTAAACTTTGTTCATTCTTGTGGTCTACTTTATTTGTGTGTGAGAAAGAAAGGCTTAAAAAAACCACACATATTTGTTCTCTGTTTCTTTTGGTATTTTCTTGGGGACAGTCTTAATTGAGGACAATTGGGGATTTGCCCATTGGCCAGTAGAGTCGTGCAGACTGTTGTCTTGTTTTTCAGTAGGAGGATAAAGGCCAGCAACTGTTTCCTTCTGAAAACTGTCAATATGCAGAAATGTCTGGCCCCAGTTTTTGGGTGTTATCTTCAATTTTGTAGAAAATATTATTTTGGCGCTTTAGTGTTCCAGAACACCTCTACCTTCTGCTATTTCATCCTTCCTGCTAATTGAGACTTTACCAGTATAAAAATGGAACAGCTGGAGCACAGCATTAATAAAAAGCAGGAAAAACATCTGGATTCACTTATCTTTTGGACATCTGCCTCTTCCCTTGCGTTTAATCTACCATGCACGAGTTCTGGGTACCAGGTTAGAGAATAGAATGTCCTAGGACATTGGTGTCTAAGATATTTTCCTTCTTCATGATATCAGAAAAGATGAGATCATTTGAAAAACATTTTTCCCTCTTTCAACGAGCAACTGTATGGTAGAAATTAGGTTAAGTTCCAAACCAGTGCTTTGGTGAAGCTGATGCCTAACAAAATAAATGGGATAGGTAGCATTCCCCCCACCTCTCTTTGATGGCAGTTTTGACAGTGGAAACATTGTTACCTTAGAAATATGCACCATTGCATAAAAAGCTTTTTATCTTGGGACCAAAATAAATGCTATTGCAGTTTAAAATTCACTAAAAGAAACCTCAAGAAAACCTGGAGCAAATTAGTCAATTGATGTCAAAATGAAAGAGGCTGGTATATATGCCTTCTTACTGTCACAGACCGGCTGCTACAACCTTCTGAGTTTCTAATAGCTTCCTTCTAATTAATTTACAATATTCAATGTATTTTTGTTTTGGTTGTTAGGTATTGTTTACTTTCATCCTTTGGCAGATTAGCTAGTTACCTGGACAGAGACAATTTTTTTCTCCAAAGTGATGTAAAAGGAGGAAGTATACCATTTCATTTTAAATCCTGGGGTTTCTCAGAAAGTGAAATAAAGCTTTAGTAATAGGCACTTAAAAGAAGTCAACCAGAAAAAACTAGAATTCAAAAAGATACATGCATCCCTGTGTTCATAGCAGCACTATTAACAATAGCCAAGACATGGAAACAACCAAAATAGCCATCAACAGATGAATGGATAAAGAAAATGTGGTATACATATATACATTGGAGTACTACTTAGCCATAAAAAAGAACAAAATAATGCAATTTGCAACAACATGGATGTAACTAGAGATTATCATACTAAGTGAAGTAAGTCAGAAAGAGAAAGACAAATACCATATGATAACACTCATATGCGGAATCTAAAATATGACATAAATGAACCTATCTATGAAACAGAAACAGACTCATGGACATAGAGGACAGATTTGTGGTTGCCAAGGAGGAGGGGGTTGGGAGAGGGATGGACTGGAAGGTTGGGGTTAGCAGATGTAAGCTACTATATACAGACTGGATAAACAACAAAATCCTACTGTGTAGCACAGGGAGCTATATTCAATATACTATGATAAAGAATAATGGGAAAGAATATGAAAAAAAGAATGTATATATGTATAACTGAATCACTTTGTTGTATAGCAGAAATGAACACAAACATCGTAAATCAACTATACTTCAATTAAAGAAAATTTTTAAAAAAGAAGTCAAACCTCTGCTTATAAAATCTGTGTTTTGCAGCATCTTGAATCTTTTGCTATATCTTGCCTGATACCAGTTCATGAAAGGCACACTTGTGCTTGTAGTCAAGATTCAGGAAACCACCTTCCATTTCGCAACTGGGTGACGTTGAAATACTTTCCTCTTGCTTACTCATCTGAAATTAAAGCTTTAGACATTACTGGTGGCCTGACAGTGCCAGTGTGGAGCAATTAATAACTGAAGACAAATATGTCCAAGGAATGCTTTCTCAAAACAACAACTTAAGCCAAACTTTTTGAGAGACAGCATGGGTCCTGTGCCACATGAATTCACCGTCACATTTTCCTGTTGTTTTGCCCTCCCACATGTCTCACTCTGTCTCCCACTCTTCTTATATCCTTTATTCAGATGATACTGAAATGTATTGCCTTTCAGTCGGCCTTATTGTTGTTTTGCCCTCCCACATGTCTCATTCTGTCTCCCACTCTTCTTATATCCTTTATTCAGATGATACTGAAATGTATTGCCTTTCAGTCGGCCTTATGACGTGGACATGGTACGAACACCAGAAACCTTAAAAGTAATCAATTATGGGAAATGGTAAATTTCAATAAAATAAACACGGAAGTATAAGAAACACATTTTGTTGCTGAAACTTGACTTCCCAACTTCCTTCCTTTTCCTCTTCTCTCCCTTTTTAAACCTTTATTGGTTCTACATCTTATTTGGGGAGAGGGGAGGTTCCGGATGCTCACAAGAATCTGAGATATGCCATTATTGCAGTATAGTTTTCCAGAGTAAAAGTATTAGGATAAGTATATTTGTTGGAGGTATATGATTTTTCTCCATCTTGTCATTGATTGGCATTAAGATTCATTAGGACATTAGCAACAAGCTTACCCCTTAGGTGTCTTGATTAGTATTAATAAAATCTTGAATAAAATTCTGTCTGAGGCATTACGGTATGTAAAGCACAGAGCACAAAGCAATTTTTCAAGACGCATCATTGCTATATGAACTTATGCTCACAGATACTCTTCAACATGGTCTGCTGGGGATAAAGTTTGAATTAGGAATTACAGCCCAATTCTTTCTGCCTATTCAAGAACTATTTAATGAAAAGATAGCTCTATGTGGCAGTACCGTAGAACAAGTTACTGGCTGTACAGAAAAGTCATGTAGAAACTGTCAAGTCTCTTAAATTAGACCCATGGGATATGCAAAAAATGCAGACAAACAAAACTTCAAGATAATAATATGAGATTCAAAATATCAACAATCTTTCTCTCAGGTGTTTATGTGTGAATTTTGGGAGATATAAAAGATGAATTTAACCAAATAGGAAATACAAGAAGAAAAATTCCAGGATTCTTTTTATGTCATGAAATTACATTGTTGATCAAGAGTAATTAAGATCATGTAACTTGGTTCCAAGTTACTTTGGGATGCATGTTTTTATATGTATCGTCTGACTGAAGACTCACCAAAAAAATAAATAAATAAAGGAGTAATTGAGATCATAGTTATAGGTCTAATGATTCACATGCCACTGAAAGGCAGAAAGTTTCAAAAGACTTTAATCTCTGAATATGAAGAAGGTTTAGAAATAAGCTTTTGGACATGGAAAAACAGTAGTTATGTTCATTTGTATAAATGAATGTTTGTTTTTGCTGGACTTAAGTATATATCTATATTTAATATGGTGTTTCTTATCTCCAAAAATCTTGTTATTTAAATTGAGAGTATATTCAAAATATTTAAAATATATATTTTATCTAAACTCTGAAGGTATAACAGTGACAGAAGTCCCTGTTCTCATGGAGTTAATCTTCTCATGAGAAAAGATAAGAAAAAATTAAAAAAAACAAAAACAGAAATGAAATGATTTAATTTAGTAACACATATTGTGGACTAAATAAACTAGGCTGTGAAGTAAGTGCTTTTTTCTCCTTGAAACTCAGTCTCCTCATCTGTAAAAATGAGGTGTTGATTTACCTGTTCTTGAAGCTCACCTCTGGCTTTAACAGTCTAAGGACCTATTGAATATGTATGTATTAATGAAACGTATGAGCTCATATAAATTTTACAAAAGATGTATACAATCATCATTATTACACTTGGTGCAGTCAAAGGGGCAGACGGTCACTGACAAGTTTTGGTGGGGATTGACGGTCAGCACCACTTTCGCCTTCTAGCTTTAAGGAGAAGCTGGGGACTCAGAGATGGTTAGAACAGCGACCGAGAGCTGACAAGTTGATACAGAAAGAGCAGGTGCTATGGACTGAATGTTTGTCATCCCGCCCCCACCCCCACCCCCTGCCATTCATGTATTGAAGCCCTAACCTCAGATGTGATGGTATTTGGAGGTGAGGCCTTTGAGAAGTGATCAGGTTTAGATGAGGTCCTGAGAGTGTGATTTTCATGATGGGATTAGTGTCCTTACAAGAAGAGGAAGAAAGAAAGTTCCCTCTCTCCGTTCACAAGCACTGAGGAAAGGCCATGTGAAGACACAGAGAGAAGGCAGCTGTCTACAAGCAGGAAGCAGGGCCTTACCAAGAACTGAATCCGTCAGCACCTTGATCTTGGACTTCTCAGGCTCCAGAATTGTGAGGAAATAAATGTCTGTCATTTAAGCCCCCAGTGTATGATATTTTGTTATAGAAGCCCCAGTTAACTAAGACAACAGATAACGGTGTTGACCAGGCCAAACAGCTAAATAGGAAGAGTTAGAGACAGCAGGCATGCAAAGGAGTGAGGACCAGACTCAGAAGGGCTTGAACCCAGCCCTGCACTTTCCTGTTGTGTAACTTTAGCCAGTAGCTAAAGTTGACTTCTTCAAGCCACGGCCTCTTCATTCATTAAGAGAAGATAATATCTAATTTACAACATTGTGAGGATTCAAGATATGTGTATAAATAGACTGAAACATGACAGATACATATTATTTTTTTTCTTTCTTAGGCAAGAATTTTTGAAAGGCAACAGTCTCTAAGGCACATCAACAGATTATGCAATTCTGCCCTAAAGATTCTCTGTGCCCTGCCTAGTCATCCCTTGCTCCAACTTGGAAGCCACTGATTTTTTATTGTCTCCAGAATTTTGCCTTTTCCAGAATGTCCAATAGTTGAAATCGTACTGTATGTAGCATTTTTAGATTGGCATTTGAGGGCTGGTAATATGCATTTAAGTTTCTTCCATGTCTTTTCATGACTCGTTAGCTCTTTTTTTTTTTAGGTGCTGAACAATATTCCATTGTCTGGATGTACCACGATTTATTTATCCATTCACCTACTGAAGGGCATTTTGGTTGCTTCCAAGTTTGGCAGAGATGCGTAAAGCTGCTATAAACATATGTGTGCAATTTTCTGTGTAGCCCTAAGTTTTTAACTTCTAACTTCTTTCGGTAAATACCAAGGAGCATGATTGCCAGATCAGAGTACTTCTTTTTCAACTAGAATTTGAATTATTAATGTTACAAATCCCCACAACTAATAGACATTTAAACATTTAGATTTAACATAAATCTTATTTTGCTATTTATCTGCTATTACTATTTTTATTGTGGTTAAATAACACATAACATGTAATCTACTCTCAAAATGTTCATAAGTATATATTACAGACAGTACTGTTAGCTGTATGCACATGGTTGTACAGAAGATCTCTAAAACTTTTTCATCTTGCATGACTGAAACTCTGTACTCACCGAGCAGTGCCCCATTTCCCCCTCCCCCAGCCCCTAGCAACCACCATTCTACTTTCTGCTTCCATGAGTATGGCTGCTTTAGTTACCTCCTACAAGTGGAATCATGGAGTATTTGTCCTCCTGTGACTGCCTTATTTCACTTAGCGTAATGCCCACAAAGTTCATACATGTTGTAGCATATGACAAGGTTTCCTTCTTTTTCAAGGCTGATTAATATTCCAAGTATGTATGTAACTACACTACCTTTATCCATTCATTCATCAATGGACATTTAGGTTGTTTCCACCTTTTGGCGATTGTGAATAATGCTGCAGTGAACCTGAGAGTACAAATACATCTTCAAGATCCAATTTTTAATACTTTTGGATAAATCCCCAGAAGTGGGATTGCTGGATCATATGGTAGTTGTGTTTTTAATGTTTTTAGAAAACTCCATGTTTTTCAGTTACTGCACCATTTTGCATGCTCACCAACAAGACACAGGAATTCCAATTACTCCACATCCTCATCAACACCTGTTATTTTCTTTTATTCTCTTTCTTTTTCTCTTTCACTCCTATACTCAGTCCCTCCCTTTCTCTCTCCCTTCCTCCCTTTCTTCCCTCCCTCCTTTCCCCTTTTCTTTTCTTCCTCCATCCTTCCCTCTTTCTTTCTTTCTTTCTTTCTTTCTTTCTTTCCTTCCTTCCTTCCTTCCTTCCTTCCTTCCTTCCTTCCTTCCTTTCCTCTTTCGGCCATCTCAGTAGGTGAGAGGTGATATCTCATTATGGCTTTGACTTGCACTTTCCTGGTGATTAGTGATGTTGAACATCTTTTCATATACCTGTTGACCATTTGTATATCCTTTTTTGGAGAAATGTCTGTGCAAGTCCTTTGCACATTTTTAAATAAGGTTATTTGTTTTTTTGCTTTTGAGCTGTATGGGTTTCTTATATTTTTTGGTTATTAACTCCTAATCAGGGATATGGTTTGCAAATGTTTTATTTCATTCTGTAGGTTGCCTTTTCACTCTGATTTGATGGTTTCCTTTGCTGTGCAGGAGTTAGTTTAATATAGTCCCACTTGTCTATTTCTGCTCTTGTTGCCTGTGTTTTGGGGGTCATATCCAAGAAATCTTTGCCAAGACCAGTGTTATAAAAATTTTCTCATATGTCTTCCTATTAGAGTTTTATGGTTTTAGTTCTTGTTTGTAAGTCTTTAATCAATTTTGAGTTGTTTTTTGTGTATTGAGTTGTTTTTTGTGTGTGGTATAAATTAAGGGTACAATTTCATTCTTTTGCATGTGGATATCCAGTTTCCCAAGCACTATTTGTTGAAGAGAGTATTCATTTCCCTTCATGTAGTCTTGGCACCCTTATAGAACGTGAGTTGACTCTATATGTGCGGGTTTATTTCTGAGCTCTCTATTCTATTCTATTGATCTATTTGACTGTCTTTATGCCAGTATTATACTGTTTTGATTATTATAGCTTCATAATATAGTTTGAAGTTAGAGGAAGTGTGATGCTTCTAGGTTTGTTCTTCTTTCACAAGATAGCTTTGACTATTCAAAGTTCTTTGTGGATTCATAAGAATTTTAGAATTGTTTTCTTCTCTTCTTCAAAAATGCCATTGGGATTTCAATAGGAATTGCACTGAATCTTTAAAATGCTTTGGTTAATATAGGCATTTTAACAATATTAATTCTTCCAACCCATGAACATGTATGTCTTTCCATTTGTTTGTGTGTTCTTTAATTTCTTTCATCAGTGTTTTGCAGTTTTCAGTGTATAAGTCTTTCACCTCCTTAGTTAAATTTTATGCTAAGTGTTTTATTTTTGGGGAGCTATTGTAAATGGTTTTTTTATTCTTAATTTTATTTTCAGCTAGTATATTGTTAGTGTATAGAAATGCAACTGATTTTGGCATGCTGATTTTTTATCCTGCAACTTTATGGAATTTTTTAATTAGTTCTAACAGTTCTTTTGGAATCTTTGGGGTTATATAATATCATGTAATCTACAAACAGATAATTTTACTTCTCTCTTTCCAGTTTAGATGCTTTTTTTTTTTCTTGCCTAATTGCTCTGGCTAGGACTTCCGGTACTATGTTGAACAGAAGTGGTGAGAGTAGGCATCCTTGCCTTGTTCCTGATCTTGGAGGAAAAGCTCTCAGTTTTCCCCTTTTGAATATGATGTTAGCTGTGAGCTTTTCAGATATGGCTTTTATTATACTGAGGTAATTTCCTTCTATTCCTAGTTTGTTGGAATTTTTATCACGAAAGTGTGTTAAATTTTGTCAAGTGGTATCTATTGAGATGATCATGTGATTTTAATCCTTTGATTTGAGATGATCATGTGATTTTAATCCTTTGATCTGTTAATGTTTTTCATATGTTGAATCATACTTACATCCTAGATATATCCACTTGGTCATGGTCTAAGATCATTTTAGTATGCTGTTGAGTTCTATTTGTGAGTTTTTATTGAGAATTTTTGTATTTGTACTCATCGGGGATGTTGGGCCATAGTTTTCTTGTATTGTCTTTGCCTGGCTGTGGTATCAATGTAATGCTGGCCTCATAAAATGAGTTAAGAAGTATCAATATTCCCTCCTCTTCAGGCTTTTGGATAATTTTCAGGATTAGTACTAATTCTTTAGTACTAATTCTTTATTAAGTGTTTAGTAGAATTCTCTAGTGAAGACATCTGGTCCTGGACTTTTCTTTTTTGGGAGGTTTTCACATCCTGGTTCAATACATTTATTAGTTATAAGTCTGTTCAGATTTTCTATTTCTCCATGACTCAGTTTTTGTAGGTTGTGTGTTTCTAGGAATTTATCCATTTCTTCTATATTATCCAATTTTTAGCATATAATTTTTCATATAATTGCCATTTTGTTAATTGTTTTATGTTTGATTTGTAACATTTTTATCTCTCTTTCCCTCTCTTGCTGTTTTCTTTGTGTTTTGTTGATTTTTAAGTGATATTCTTTAATATCTTTTTCTTTTTCTTTTTGTCTTCTATGGGTATTTTCTTTGTGGTTACCATTGTGCTTGCATGAAACATCTTATTCATGACAGTTTAGTTTCAACTGATAATAGCTTCAATTACTTATAAAAAGTACTATTTTACTTCTTCCCTCTCTCACCACACTTTATATTATTGATGTCACAATTTATATCTTGTATACTGTGTATCTATTAACATGTTTTTTATGGTTATTTTTTATACTTTTTCCTTTTAACTTCTACACCAGAATTGAAAGTTATTTATCCACCACCATTGTTGTAATACTGTATTCTGTATTTGTTTATATATTTACCTTTACCAGGAAGCTTTATACTTCCATACGCTTTTGTTACTATTTAATATCCTTTCATTTCACCTGGAAGGACTCACTTTAACATATTTTTTAAGGCAGGTTAGAAGTGAGATACTTTCTCAGCTTTGGCTTATCTATAGAAATCCTTATTTCTCTTTCATTTTAAAGAACAGTTTTGCCAGAATTTGCATTTTTGGATGGTGGATTTTTCTTTTAGTACTTTGAATTTATCATCGTATTCCCTTTCTACCTACAAGGTTTCTGTTGAGAAATCTGCTGATAATTTTATGGAGACACCCCTGTATGTGATGAGTTGCGTTTCTCTTGCTGCTTTCAAAATTCTCTTTTTGTCTTTGACTTTTGACAATTTGATTATAATGCGTCCGGATGTTCACTCTTGGTTCATCCTTATTGGAATCCACTGGCATTCTTGAAACCAAATGTACTTTTTCTTTGCCAGCTTTGAGATACTTTTGGCCACTACTTCTTTAAATAAACTTTCTGCGTTTTTTCTCTCTTCTTCTCCTGGGACTCCCATAATGCATGTATTCTTCTTTTTGATGGTGCCCCATAAGTCTCCTAGGCTTTCTATATCATTTTTCATCCTTTTTTCTTTTTACTTCTCTGACTGGATAATTTCCAATGATCTGGCTTCAAGTCCACTGATTCTTTCTTCTGTTTGATCAAGTCTGATGTTGAAAACCCCTCCCCCACCCCCAGTAAGTCTTTCAAATTTGTTATTATATTCTTTAGCTCCAAATTTCTCTTTGGTTCTTTTTAATATTTTGTAATCTCTTAGTTTATATGCTCATTTTGTTCATGCATTGTTTTCCTGAGCTTTTTGAGCATCTTTATAAAGGTTATTTTGAATTATTTGTCAGATAATTCATATACCTCCATTTGTTTAGAGTTAGGTTTTGGACTTTTATTTTTCTCCTTTGAATGGCCCATGTTTTCCTGTGTCTTCGTGTGTCTTATAACTTTATGTTAGGATCTGCATATTTGAAAAAAACCACCACTTTTCAAAATCTGTATGAACTGGCCTCACAAGAACTTCACCGATCAGGTTGGCTAGAGATTATGTGGACCTCTCAAACTTTTCCCGCGGATGTATCTTCTCTAGATTTGTGGGTAAATTCTCAATTTGAGAAATTTGCTGGTGTCTTCTTCCAGGAATCTGTAATCTCTTCCTCCCTCTCATGTCTGTCTGTGGTACTACAGGTGCTCCAGAGCTGCTGCAAGCCTCCCAGCTCTCTTTTTTACCTTCAGTGAGCCCCCAGGCTTCTAGAGTATGCCAGGTATCATCCATGCTCCAAATTTGTGAAATAGAACTTGGTCCCTCAGGTAGCCCCCTGAAAATCTAGAATGTTGTACACATGTTCCAACTCTTTCCCACCTCAAGGAGAAGCTGGAAGTTAGGGGTTTTCTCCTGCTTATTCCAAGTTGAGCCAGGAGGAGGGATTACGGTAAGTAAGTGCATGCTAGCCCAGAGTGTCACCTTTGTCCTCAGTGGTTCCCAACCTGGAACACTTTCCTTCCAGCACTGAGATTCAAGCAAGACAGAAGCCAGTCCTACAGGCAGCCCCTCAAAATGTCTGAATATTGGATGTACAGTCCAGTGTTCTTTTTCCCTCCTCAGGGACTAACCTGGAGCTGAGAGTTTCCACCTAACTCCACTACACTATGCTGGTGGGAGGGACTGTGATGAGTGAATGCCATGAATTTTCCTACCAGCTTTGATGAAACTGGTTTCATGCTCACTTGATGTAGAAATGCCTCCTAACCGTTTTTCTGTTTTGTTTTGTTTTTTTCAATTCCTCACAAAGGGAATTGGTCCATATATTGTTGTTCAGTTGGTGCCTCCTTGGGAAAAGGAGGATCTGGGGTTTCCTATTCCACTTCCTAACTGACATCATCTCTTATTTTGCTATTTATAAGTGTAACAAATTTTAGTAATCATTTTTTAAGAAGCATTTGATTAATATTTGGTAACACATATAAACTTAGTTAATTAAAGTTTTAAAAATATTTCAAAATGCATTTATCATTTATCATTTGAATATATCTTAAGTACTTTGATTGATAAACCTTCCCAAATTCTTAAGTAGATTTTATAATCTAATAAATTAATTTTCTCTAAAAATCTCTTTATTTGTAATTGTATATTAAGTTTATAAGATTTTGAAACTTTTGAATATCAATAATTCAATTGTACATTGTAAATTTGGAATCCTAAGACTGATCAGTCAAATTCTCTTTATATTGCACCTAAATGCCAAATACCTATCTTTTAGAACCATAAATCAATAATTCTACTGACAATTAAGAATTGGAAATGGATTATGTCCAGTTCTCTCAAGCCATTGTTATCAGAAACTTTCTCAGGTATCTTGTCCTCCCTCCACCCAAACTGAACCTATTGTTTTATGGAGCTGAGCATGGAGCCTAGCATGACTTGGCCTTAGGGGAAATTTTATTCTTTTGACTGGCAGCATATTGATATCAAGAGCTCTCCCTGACTTGATCTCTTTCATCTGATGTCAGGGGGATGGTTTTTGTGGTTTTGAGATTTTCAAGGGCAGTGTTTATCGTCTTCTTGGATCTTTCTAGCATAAGCGAAACCTTAAAAAATAGCCTCACTCCCCTTTTGCCTTTCCAGTGGCAGGTGGATCTGTACTACTTCTCCAGATTAAGGTAGACAGAAAAATATCTCCAGCATACTTTTCATCTTCCTCCTGTATCCTTTTGAAAGTCTCAGTTTACCATTAATGTCTCCACATTGCTTCACTGTTTTCATTTATTTATTTATTTGCTTGTTCCACATGGATGCTCTTTATTATATTACCGCAAGGAGGTTTTTTTGTTTTTGTTTTTGTTTTAGAGGGCTAGGTTCAAGTATTGACTTAAACATTCAGCTTATTTATTTATTTAGATGTTGGGGGTAGGAGTTAATTAATTAATTAATTAATTTTTTCTGTGTTGGGTCTTCGTTCCTGTGCAGGGCTTTCTCTAGTTGTGGCACGCGGGGGCCACTCCTCATCACGGTGCACGGGCCTCTCATTATCGCGGCTTCTCTTGTTGCAGAGCACAGGCTCCAGACGCGCAGGCTTAGTAGTTGTGGCTCACGGACCCAGTTGCTCCGTGGCATGTGGGATCCTCCCAGACCAGGGCTCGAACCCGTGTCCCCTGCATTAGCAGGCAGATTCTCAACCACTGCGCCACCAGGGAAGCCCATGCAAGGAGGTTTTTTTGCATTTAATTTATTCTTAAAATTTTAATTTTCTTCCAGTTTTATTGAGATATAATTGAAATGCAGCACTGTATAAGTTTAAGATGTACAGTGTAATGATTTGACTTACATACATCGTGAAATGATTACCACAATAGTGAACATCCACTGTCTCACCTAGATAAAAATATCAAGGGAGTAGGAAAATTTCCTTGTGATGAGAACTCTTAGGATTTACTTTCTTGACAATTTTCACATAAAACATACAGCAGCAACAATTATATTTATCATGTCATGCATTACATTCCTACTACTTATTTATCTTATAGCTAGAAGTTTGTACCTTTTGACTGTCTTCATCCAGTTTCTCTTCCACCAACCCCCACCTCTGGTAACCACAAATCTGATCTCTTTTACTATGAGTTTGTTTATTTTTGAAGTATGATTGAACTCCAACTCTATGTTAGTTCCTGTTACACAACAAAATGATTCAATATTTCTGTACATTTCAAAATGATCACCACGGTAAGTCTAGTTACCATCTGTCACCATACGAAGATAATACACAGTTATTGACTATATTCCCCACACTGTACATTTCATACATGTGACTCATTTATTTTACAACTGGAAGTTGGTGCCTCTCAATCTCCCTCACCAATTTCTCTCCTCCCCCCAACCCTCTTCCCTCTGGCGACCACCTGTTTGTCTTCTGTATCTGTGACTCTGTTTCTGTTTTGTTGTGTTTGTTCATTTTTTTTTCTTTTTTAGATTGCACATGTAAGTAAAATCATACAATATTTGTCTTTCTCTCTCTGACTTTTATTTCACTTAGTATAATACCCTTTTAGGTCCATCCATATTGTTGCAAATGGCAAGATTTCATTTTTTTTCTGGCCGAGTAGAGTAATATTCCACTGTATACATATACTACAGCTTCTTCATCCATTCATCTATTGATGGACACTTAGTTGCACACTCAATTTTATGGTTCGCTGGGTCTGATGGCACCAAGTTCATGAAGGACAGCTCAGGTCCATGGTAATTTGGTGGACTATGCTCAAGCATTCAGTCTATAGTAAGGACCAGTAGCAGGCCAAAAGCTTTTTCTCAAAAGAAGGGTAATTATCTGCAGATGATGTCAAGGCCTTTCTCCAAACTCTGAAAGGCCTGTGCTGCAGTTCAAAATAGCATCCCTATGTATCACTGACACTTCAACGTCATTGAATCTGCTGGATCATACGACCCAACTGGTGAAGCAGCTCACACAGCAGCTTGGACCTACTGTAAAGCTTTCCCTTATTCTGGGCTCCACTCAAAACTAGCAGCTTTTCTGATCACTCGATTAACAGGCTGGGATAAGACAGCCAAATTAGGAAGATATTGCCTCTAAAATCCAAAGAGAGCCACCGGGTGTTGTGCTTCTTTCTTGATTATAGGATGGACCAAATGCAACACCTCATCCTTCACCTTAGAAGGGGGATATCCCAACATGCCCTACACCACTGTACCCTTAGAAATTCTACTGAAGTAAAAGGCCCCTGAATTTTAATCCAATTTATTTCCCACCCTCTGACAAACAAATGCCTTACCAATAAGTCTTCTATGTCTGATTATTTCCCTTTCCCCAATGTATGGTGTACCTTGGTAAAAAATAATAGGTCATGGAACAAGATTGGAAAATCGGTGACAAAGAAATTTGGTAAGCGGTATATGGATAGAACTCTCTGAATTGGCAAAATACATGAAGATATTTATGTTCCACCAAAGGGTGACCTTAGCAGAGGATGATTTTAATAATCAAGAGTCTACCCTTCTGTAGATTCCTGTCATTGCCCAATGGGCTCATGAACATATTGGCCAGGGTGGCAGGGACGCAGGTTATGCATGGACTCAGAATCATTGACTTCCACTGACCAATGCTGACCTGGTGATGGCCACGGCCATGTGCCCAACCTTCCAACAGCAGAGACCAGCGCTGAGCCCCCCTGATACGGCACCATTCCCTGGGTGATCAGCCAGTTAGCTCTCTGGTGGCAAGTTGATTACGTTGGACCACTTCCAACCTAGAAGGGACGGAGTTTTGTTTTTGTTATAATAGACACTCCGGATATGGATTTGCCTTCCCTGTACACAGTGCTTCTGCCAGAACTACCATCTGTGGACCTAAGGATGTCTTATCCATTGTCCTAGTATTCCACACAGTATTGCTTCTGATTAAGAAACTTACTTCACAGCAAAATAAGTGTGGCAATGGGCCCATGATGATGGAATTTGCTGATCTTACTATGTTTCCCACTATCCTGAAGCAGTTGGCCTGATAGAATGATGGAACAGCCCTTTGAAGACTCAGTTACATTGGCAGCTAGGTGACAGTAATTTGCAGGGCTGGGACCTCCAGAAGGCTATAAATATTCTGAGTCAGTATCCAGTATGTTTCTCCCATGACAAGGATTCATGGGTCTGAGGATCAAGGGGTAGAAATAAGAGTGGCATCACTCAGTAGTACCTCTAGTTACCCACTAGAAAAAAGTTTACTTCCCGTTTCCATGACTTTACTCTCTACTGGCCCACAGGTCTTATTTCCCGAGGGAGGGTTGCTTTCACCAGGAGATACAACAATGATTTCATTGAACTGGAAGTCCAGTCAGCCACCAGGCCACTTTGGGTTTTTCATTCCTCCGAATCAACAAACAAAACAAGGAGTTATGGTGCTGGCGGGGATTATGTGTGGGTCATAGGAGATCCTTTAGAGTGTTTCGTAGTGTTACCGTGCCCATGATTAAGGCCAGTGGAAAACTACAACTCAATCCAGGCAGAAAGAGTAGTGTCCCAGACCCTTCAAGAGTGAAGGTTTTGTTCACTCCAGCAGCTAAACAACCATGAACAGCTAAGATGCTTCTGAAGACAAAGGGAATACAGAATGGTAGTAAAAAACTGTAGTTATAAGTGCCGGTCATGACCATATGACCACCTACACAAATGAGTAGTGTAATTGTCATGAGTGTTTTCACTTTATTTTGTTATGAATATGTTGTATGTATATATACATGTATTAAGCAAATTGCTTTGTTTTCTTTCCTCTCTTATTCCCTTATCACATAGTATCAGATGTTAAAGTAAACACTTTACATCAGTGTTTAAGGATTGCTAATTTCACATCTAGTATTTAAATTACAGGATATCAGAAGAATAAACTTTATTTAAGGACTTTGTCTCCTCTTCTGGGGAAGGAATTGGTGAATTTTTGGTTGTAAGCAGGATAGTTGTATCATGTTAAGTTAGATTAGGACCTTGTTAATATTTTTATTTGGATATTAAGTTTGGTTTAAGGAGATGCATATGAATGCCAAGTTGACAAGGGATGGGCTTGTGATTACAATTACCTCACTGGTTTTCCTGGTTCTCCAGCTTGCAGATGACAGATGGTGGGACTTCTTAGCCTCCATAATCACATGAGTTAATTCCTCTAATAAATCTCTATTGGTTCTGTGTTTCCCTGGAGAACCCTGATAACACACTCTCATATCATTAACCAGTCATTCTTCATTGATCTGAATTAAAGTGAAAAGAGTATTTTACTTTTTGTTTCCTTTTCTCTCTGATAATTACAATTGACTTTAAGGCAACTCAGGAATAAACCTGATATATCTGATTCTAGCAGAATTAGACCTCGAGCTGATCCCTTCTTAAGTTTTGTTCCCCTAGAAATTGTTATATCATCATCAGCTTATCACTTTCAAAATTACAAAACTAGAGTCACACATACATTAAAATATCTTTCTATATTTCTTATCACGTATAGGATTCTCTAAGTGCCATCAGTTTTATCTCAGGTTGCTCCCTAGTGCAGCTAGGTAGTTGCTAGATGTGGAAGCAACACAATATTTGAAAATTTCATCTTTTTATTGCATATTTGATGACAGTAAAAGGGGTGTTATAGAGGTGAACATGGTAATAACCATATATCCTAAAAATAAGTGTTATAGGCATTCTGAAGGAGACAAGATGACATCAGCCTGAGGCTGACAAGTATGGCCTTAACGAGAAGGCAAGATTCAAGCAGGAAGTATGGTGAGATTCAGAGAGGCAGGAAAACTTGGGATGATGGGAGCAAAGACTTGATCTGAAAGCATAAGATGAGATTTGGAGAAAGCTGATCTGTTTGGCTAGACTGAAGCATTAGATGGGAGCAAAGACTTGATCTGAAAGCATAAGATGAGATTTGGAGAAAGCTGATCTGTTTGGCTAGACTGAAGCATTAGAGGAAGATTGATGTGAGATTTAAACCTGTATGAGTTTAGGTAGAAGAGGAACAGAATCCTAGAGATGGTTGAAATGTTAATGCCTGGAGCCTTGAAGAGGAAGTGGCCTTGACCTCTGAAGAGGAAAGTTTGGTACATGGGGGGAGCATGTGAATTAAAGAACAGCCTGGACTCTATGCTACTTAATATCCCCTGGTACTGAGCCATTCTGTTTGAGATGGCTTACAAAAAGGAAAGAAAGGAGATTGTTCAGAGGTTTATCAATGGATGTGCTGTCTGTAAGCATTTTCATAAAGTCACCGTGTCTTGCTAGTGTACACTTTAAAAACTTCTGTTGGTCTTCCTTTTCATGTTCATACTGCTTTGCAGCTCACCTGGAACCTTGTAGTTAGTGCTTGTACAAAAAGGTTCAAGTCATGCTGGGCATCTCAAGAGCCAGAGATTAATGTGATATTAAATCTGAGTTTGGCTTGCATGTCTAGATGAAGAGATGGACTTTTTGTCCAAGTTTGGCAGTCACTTAGATGTTGAAGTCTCAATGTTTCAAACTCAGCTCAAAATCCTTTGGTGTGTTTTGAGTTTGGCTCTTGGCAAGGCATGATTTCCTGTTTCTAAGAAAAAAGACTCATGAGAGAGCCTCAATAAAGCTTCTTGGACATCAAAACAACATTTTGATGAATTAATTGTAAATGAATCAGAAACATATGGATTCATTCTCTTGAGACACACATGTGTTTAAAAAAAGAGGGGGACGGTTATTGCTCAGGGCTAAATGTGTTTTGGGTTTTATCAAATGCAAAATGCTTAGGGGGCAAAAAGAGCAAAAAGGATGTATTGGAACTTCTTCCTTGTCTTTAAATAGACAGGACCATTAACTATCTTATTTACTGCCACCTAATTTTGTTCCAGAAGAAATTCAGCAGTCATGACTAATCACTACCAGTCACGCCTGGTGATTTACACCATTACATAGTTTTCAGTCTTAGTGGCTTGAGACCTCAGGCAAGGCATTTGAGGCTTAGGAAAGAATAGGTCTTGTTTTCGTATTATTAACAGAGATAAGGTTGGTGAGGATTGTTGTCTCTTATGAATGCCTTGTAAATCTACTCATCTCTTATTGAATACTCTTTTGTCCCCTTAAATGTGATGGCTGAAATGAAGAGCAATTTTCTGAAAATCCTGTTTCAGAAACAAAGAGAACAACCATGAGATGCCATTTCACACACTGTTAACATGGCTACCTCACAAAAACAGAAAATAATCAGGGTTGATGAGGAGGTAGAGAAATTGGAATACTTGGGCACTGTTTGCAGGAATACAAAATGGTGCAGCTGCTATGAAGAATGGTATGGCAGCTCCTCAAAAAATTTAAAATAAACTTACCATATGATTCAGCCATTCCATTTCTGGATATCCCCCAACTAATAGAAGGCAAGGCCTCTAAGAAATTTTTATATACTTATGTTCATAATAGCATTATTCACAATAGCCTTTACATGAGGTATCTCAACTAGTCAAATTCCTAAAGACAGAAAGTAGAATAGTGGTTTCCAGTGGCTGCAGGGAGAGGGGAATGGGAAGTTGTACTTTAATGGGTATAAAGTTTCAGTTTTGCAAGATGTCAAGTGTTCTGGAAGTGGATGGTAGTGATTGATGGTTGCACAACAATGTGAATGTACTTAACACCATTGAAGTGTACACTGAAAAATGGTTAAGATGGTCAATTTATGTTATGTATTTATATTTTACTACCATTTAAAAAAACAACAAACTAAGGGACCTTTATTTGAATACTGTCAACCAGAGTGGTCTCAAGTATATATGACATCTGCAATCCAAAGGATTTTGTTCCTTGCATTGATGGAGTCCAATTTCTGGACTAGAAAGATTTTGTTATGCCCATGAGAAGGTGACTTGACCACACACACACACAGACACACACAGAGGTCTGCCTCAGCCCCACCTCAAACTAAACGTTCTATGCCATTTTCCAACATACTCCCCTGGCCCAAAGGCTGTGCTTGGTGTTCATTTTAAGGAACTATCACCTGGAAATCAATTTTGTGCTTGGAGAAGGGAGCATAATTGATTTTCCAAGTTCTGCTTCCTTGAGGATGGTCCTGTTTATTTCTGCATATTATCATGCAACTTACATCAAGTTCTAATAGGGTTATTTACATATAGGAAATAAAGGAGAGTGCTGTTTCTTGGTTAAGTTTCCTAAACAGCATTTTTACTACTATATAGAATACGTTTTACCCTGGATGTTTTTTTCCAGCTTATGCCTATAAACACTTTATCGTTTTATTGAGAAATGAGAAAAAATATGTAATTTATGGATTATATGATTGATTTATACTATAGCTCATTCCAAAAAGGATGTGAAGCAACTTACAAATAAGATAAAAATAAATTGGTGGTAGAATTAGGATTAGTACACAAAATATATGCAATAGGAATGATATCGTTGCTACAGAGAGGTTAAAAATTTAGCTCTGGGCTTCCTAACCAATAAAGCAAGGAGGAAAGACTCACAGAAATGAATCTTTCTCCACCTGACAAAGGGCCTCTTGAAATAAATACACTAGATATCTTAGTCTGATTTTATTTTATTCTCCCTATTTGCTTAATTCAATTCACCAAAAAATTTGTTTGGTGCTGTAGAGTGGCCGAGAGACCCATGGTTTACTAACTTTAATAGACAATACTGGAATTGATAATCTATGAATTACCTGTTTTTTGAGTCATCAAGATCTTTGCTTATCCCTTCCTCCTTCAAACTCTTCTAATTCTCTATTCTTATTAGTATCTCCTGGAAAAGAAATAAGGATTAGATGAGAGGAAATAAAATTAAAGTTTGTCGAGTTTTTCACTGTGTTTGCTTAGTTGATGCCTTTAGAAAATCTCAAGTTTAGTCACTGTTTGGTTCTTCCTGTTTAAAATATTTACCTGGAGGTCTAAACAACCACATGACTTTGGGAACCTTCTCTAATCCTTATTCTGTGCTATGTTAACAACTGGGTAGATTGGCAGAGTGGAAAAGGCAATCTATTAAGAGTTAGCTAGAACTAGCATGTGGTGTGAGAAGATTCTGGCTTGTCTGTGCCTCTGTCCTGGTCTCCGATAACACAAGGAGGGTGATATGGACAGTCTCCTAGGTCCTCCTGAGCTCTACATTATATGAGTTCTTCAATCTTCTTGCTCAGAGAAGACTCAAGTACATGGAAGTATCCTGTCGTGTAGTGTTGTCTTTGAATCATCTCTGTTCAACAACCTCTAGCTAGGAAATGTTCATAATAAAAAGACTGCTTAAAAGTGCCTCTGAGGGCTTCCCTGGTGGCGCAGTGGTTGAGAGTCCGCCTGCCGATGCAGGGGACACGGGTTCGTGCCCTGGTCCGGGAAGATCCCACATACTGCGGAGCGGCTGGGCCCATGAGCCATGGCCGTTGAGCCTGCGCATCCGGAGCCTGTGCTCCGCAACGGGAGAGGCCACAACAGTGAGAGGCCCACATACCGAAAAAAAAAAAAAGAAAAAAAGTGCCTCTGAGTTTTTGGGGGCAGGAGTCCAAGAAGAATGCTCTCTGTAATTAAAAAGACAGGGACATGAGTGAGAGGCAAGGGAAAAGAGGTTGGGATATTACCCTAGGACGAAAATGACTACTCTGTACACAATGGAATTTGGCAGCCTAGATTGTTTTGCCTTTATTTCCATTCTCTTAAAACAAGCGTGTGCGGGAAGAAGTGTGTGGGAAGTGGGGATGGAGGAGATATAAGTTATTTTGGGTATTGTGCATTAGTCATTTTTCATCTGAGAAGTCACCACCTGAAAGAAACATCACATGGCAACAGACATCATTCATAAGCAAAACGTTTTGTTTTGAGAGAGACTTTTATGGATGTGATTAATCCCTGTTAAACATCCTATGCCACTGGGACTGGAAGCCATTCTCATTGTGTATTCTCACTTGTGAAATGTCACGAGTCAGGAAATACATGAACTTTAAAAACTCTTCTGGCTGGATCCATACATACTTGGGGAACTGGGGAAGGGAGATAATCTGACTACTCAAGCCTTGAAGATTTGGAAATTTAGTCATAAATCACCCAGATGATTCCCTTAATTTTCTGTGTCCTTTTTTTGGAAGTAGATACTGTTGATTTTGCATCCAAAAGCAACTTATTTTTTTTTCATTTAACTATAATACTTCAAATTATGTCCATGGTAATTTACTGGTACAACTTGGAACAGTAATTATACACACATTTACAGTAATTCTCTACAATGTTGCTTGTGATGGTCTTAATCTAAAACTGGTGGGCAGGATTTATTTTTAATGTAACCTCAGTATTTTGCTAGAAGGAATGAAAAAGTCTTTACAAAAGGAAAGGACAAATAGCTTTTGTATTAAGGTAAAGCCCTGGGTTAATATATATGTCCAGGCAATTCATTGACTAAACAGACACATCGGTGAACAATCTGAAAGGGTGGTAGCCATGAGGTGGACCTGTGATGTGAGTTTTTCCTTTCCCAAATTTGGCCATAATTGGAAAATATTCCAGACTTTATTGACAACTCAAATGATCAAATCCACATTTGATGTGAATTAAAATACATTTAAAGATATTTTGAGAAAGAGCCCATAGTAAGTAATGCCATTTTTATAAATTTGAGTTAGTAGTGAGTTGTAATTTTATTTGGGTACATAAATCACTCTAGCAGTATGATGTTAATTCCTAATACTACATTGCTGATATTTTAAAACTGGCTCCATCCACAATTTAATTGATTAATTAAATGTAAAATACCGAAATTTTTAATTTGCCCTACCACTCCCTGGTGTGACAAAGACTGCCATGATGCAAAAATACAAAACCAAAGACAATAGCAAAACCCAATGAATAGAAGTTAGTTGATATGTGTATCCAAAAGTCAAAAGAAGCTACTTGGCATATTTTAACAGTTTAATTCTATTATAAACTTCCTATTGATTCAAATAAAAGCTCACATATAATAAATTCATTTGTAGGGTCTAAGTTTGGTCACAAGAACATGTCTTCAGGGTTGTCTTTGATATGTATAAGATGTAAAATTGGTGAGTGACTTTGTGGAAGTTCAGACAACAGGTGCTCCTGGAAGGCTTTTATTCTTAAGCTTGGTGAATTGACGTTTACCTCTGAATTTTGAAGTTTCCTGTTACTTTCTGCTTGGAACCTAGGAGCAATCCATCATTGTAGTTCCAAGGTATAGAACATCTTCAAAAGGTTCATATCTTGAGAATTGTTCAACTCTCTAAAGAGTGAGCCTTGATCCTCAACAATTTATTTTATCATCTATTTAGAAAGAATCTTACTTAGTTAAATTATAGTCCATCTCATTTTTTAAAAAATTTAATTGTGTTAAAATACCCATAACATTTACTGTCTTAACCATTTTTAAGTGTACAGTTAGCATTAAGTACATTCAGTAACGTTAAGTACATCAGCATTAAGTGCATTCACATTGTTGTGCAACCAATCTCCAGAATACTTTTCACAAAACTGAAACTGTATAGCCATCAAACAAAAACTCCCCATTTCCCTCTCCCTCCAGCCCCTGGCAACCACCATTCTACTTTCTGCCTATGAAATTTGACTATTCTAAGTGCCTCATACAAATGGAATCAAAAGTATTGTCTTTTTATGTCTGTCTCGTTTCACTTAGCATCATGACCCCAAGGTTCACCCATGTTGTAGCATGAGTCAGAAGTTTCTTCCTTTTTAGGGCTGAATAATATGCTATTATATGTATATACCACAATTGGTCACCTATTTATCTGTCGATTGACACTTGAGTTGCTTCCACCTTTTCGCTATTGTGAATAATGTTGCTATGAACATGCTTGCACAAATACATCTTTCATAGTATTTCATTTTTTAAACCAAAATTTTATACCCTACAAATTAGAGAAGAAACAGCTTCTGAAGCAGTCAATCTAAAATATATGCTTAATTCTTTATTAAAAAATTCTAACTATAATTCATAGAGGAGTTATTCCTTTAATAATCAATGTTAAATCCTCTAATACTTCGTGAAGAATTCCCGTGTGACTCACATAATATATATTGGCCTGACGTTGACCTTTCACTAGCATTTAATTAATGAACAGGAAAAGTTATGAATTAAATTAAATGAAATCACCTTAGATCTCTGTTTCTTAAAACTAAAAATATATCTTAAAACTAAATCAAAACCTATGCTTGATTCTACTTTTCAGAATCATGGTACATTGGAATGATCTTTAAATAGATCACATATCAATTTTCAGTGAAATAAAATAAAATGGGCATGTGTTCTGCTTTCTCCTTTTAAATTTCATCTTAATGATTTAACAACACTTTTCCCCCCATACACTATCCATTCCCTAATTTAGTTATACAGTCCATGAATCTTTATGGAATCTCTACTGTTTCAGGCACTTTTCTAAGTGATGGGCCCATAGCTATGAATAACACAAACAATGTCCTAAATTACACACTACTTACATTAAATACAAACAATAAAGAAATAATTCACCTCCTCCTAAAATAATTTTTTTCAATTATGGGTAAGTGCTACAAAGGAAACAAATCAGGGCAATATGATAGCTTGAATTTTATTTGATGTACAATGTGATAGTTCTGAGAAGGAGAGTGACATATTCTGATTTTGACTCTTAAAAATCACTCTGGCTTTTTGGGGGATAGGAGAATTTGGGGATGAAAGAATAATGGCAGAATCATAGGGACCAGATAAACTGTTGTGTTAGTTAAGGAGTAAGGTGACTTGGACTAGATTCTATCCTTAGAAATGGAGAGAAGTGTAGATATGGAGAATATATTTTGGAGAAAAGGGTGATGGAAACTCTTGCTATCCCACTCTCTTCCGGCCACCTCATAAACACACATAGTCACACCACATATAGTCACACCAGTATAGATTTATCAATTAGAATTCTTTCAGCCACCAGTAAAAAATACCCCAAATCTAACTGGCATGAATTACATCGATTACTACTGAGTCTGACAATTCTTAAATGTTGTTTGGTCATTTCTGTTGTCTCTTGTTTTTAATTAATCTCTTGCCAGATCATATGCTCTACTTTAGTTTTTTTTCCCTTTTCTTAGTGATTCATTAGAACTTTTAATATATTAAGGATATTAAACATTTGGGTGATATATGATGAGACTGATTTTTTTTTCACTTTTTATCATTCACTTTAATTTTCTTAACAGTGATTTTAGTATTCAGATATTTTAAATTTTCAGAGTCAAATATAAGTACATCATTTTGAACTCTTTTCAGTTTTTTCTTAGAAACAGTAACTATCACATAAAGGAGATTAAATATACTTACACATACATCCTTCTATCATAAATGGTTTATTTGGTTTTTTATGATACTATGGACATGTTGTACATACAGATAAAAAGTAAATACACCATCATTAATCAAAGGCAATAGCTGTCATTATTTTGGCATTTATGAGTCCAGATTCATTTTAACATTAAAATATACATTGTTTTTTAACTTGTTGTTTTCACTAAATAATATATAGTACATTTTTTATCATTTCATAATCTAAAAATTATTTTTATAACTCTATGACTTGTATTTCTTTATTAAGAAAATGTTTTTTTCTTGAACATTTTCAATCTTCTGCTGTTGTAAAAAAAAAAATGTTGTTGGGATACCATGGTAATTAAATCCTTGTGGACATTCATGATTACTTCCTTAAGATCTGTTTCTAGCACAAGTTAGTATGTCATGGGTATGTCTACTTTAAAGTCTCCCATCAGGGCAACAGACTACTAATTTTGAAGTGGGACGATGAGGTCAGGCTGCTTCAGTTAGAAAGCTGGTTTTGCCCCTCACTAACCATGTCACAAATCCTCTACGTCATTTTTCTCATTTGTATATTATCTGTAGTAGTATCTACCGCAGAATTGGTATGAGATTATGTGAGCTAATATATATACTAACAAGAGTGTTTGATACATAGCAAGCAATCAATAAATGCTTTTTATGGTTGTGTACAGCCAAATTGTTCCTGTAAATATTCTGACTATTTACAATTTTACCATTACATTAAAAATTCCCACTTCTACAGGTTGTTATTTTATTTAAAAATCTTATCTTATAATTAGTTGTATATTTTAATTTGCATCTATTTAGCTTTCTAGCAAGACTAAACTTTTTAATTCTTATATTTGTAGCTGATATATGTATATATATTTCTGAATTACTTGCTTAAACATTTTCCAAAATTTGTATCGAGATGCTTTTTTCTTATTTATTAATAAGATTTTTTAAATACATTGATATTGACTCATAACTTAAATACTACAATTATTTCCTGTCAGTTGTTTGCCTTTTAATTTGTATACATTTTATGACTAATTTTTATGTAATCAAATATACACATTTCGGGGGGCGATAGAAGAAGTGGTACGATACTTTTTTATAAAGAAACTTCCTTTCTGTGATTACTAACCTGTTCCCTAAAGTACTAGACATTTATAGACATTATAGGAATTAAATATAAAGTTTACAAATCCTAGGTAATAATAAAGCAAAAGCTTGGATTTAGAATTATTCTTTTTAATGAAAGAATATTTAGTAATATATTTTGAGTAGAATGTGTGTGTGACAAAGAGTGAGAGAGAGAGAAAGAGAGAGAGAGAGAGAGAGAGAGAGAGAGAGAGAGAGAGAGAGAGATGAGTCCCCTCAGTAATTCTTGAGATGATTTGGGACTATCCCATTTGGCCCTATGAATAAAGACCTGGAGTAGTTTTACGAAACAATATAGGCACTTCACCAAAGCCAGTATTGTTTCACCTGTAAAAATCTGCAAGTGGAGCTCCAGTTTCTTCCCTAGGAAGACAAAGCCCAATTTTACTGGAGACAGAGAAAAAAGTTCAATCCCCTCTTCATTAGGGTGTACCAACTCAGCCTGGAGTTATGAAAATCTCTGTATCTCCCTTACTACCTTCAAGTACCACCACCCTCCATTTTATTATACTACCCACAGGATGAGTGTTGTAGGGGAAATTAAAACTTACTTTGTTTCATATCTTGTTTCTGGTGTAAAATTCCACTCATTAGGAGGAAAAATTATCTTCTAAATCCACCTTTGGAACTTAGAAAACTTATCTTTATTGCACTCAAACAAAAGCCAAGATTAAAGATTTACAACTGTATTTATCTTAAAAATTAATGGTTCCATTATTTACATGTTTGTCTTAATCTGGTGTGTATTAGTGCTCATGGAAAAATAAGATTTTCACTTAATGTACTATTAAATGATTGACTAATTTCCCTGGTTCCATGAATTTAAAATTTACCATTTCAGCATACCTTTAGAATATAATACATATAAAATTTAAATTCATACATAAATGGATCTGTATCCTACTATGCCAGTAGAAATACTGTTTTTATTGTCATGGGTTATAGTATGTTTTACTCTCTGAGAGAATATTAAATCCTTTCTGACTCTTGTTCTTTAACATTTTCTGGCTGAACTTTCCTCTTTATTTTTCCCAAAGAAGTATAGGATTTCTTAAGAGAAAAAAAATTACAACTATTCCAAAGGGTTTTTTTTCCTAATTTTTGAAAATTTATGTATACATTTGGTGAGTATTGCTATGTTTATAGCATCTTCCCATCTGGGAACATTATATATGTGTAATTAATATTTTATTCTATGTCCCTAAAAGTAGTCATACTGTATACTCTACCTATGTATGTATGTATGTATGTATCTATCTATCTATCTATTTACCTATTTATCTAGACATACATATATATACATACTTTCTGCATATTTAGACAATTTATAAGTATAAAATGGTTATGTACTCTTGCATATTTAATATTTTAAAATTTGAATGGCCAATGCAAGATTTTACTCATATATTCTTTCAGAGAATTGCTGATAAACAGCAATACTACTAGTTGTCAGACATTTATTTTCATCTGGATATCTTAGTAAATTATTTTTATTTAAGTAGTGCATCATTCTCTTTAGATTTCTAGATAGGTAATCATGTCATCTACAGATATGAGATGCTATTCTTTAATTTCCCAATAGAAATTACTTTTTTTTCCAATTTCACTCACTTATCAGGCACTGATAAGATAGTGTAAATAGCTGTAGTAAACATTATTTCACCTTAAGTTTTGCTGTTCTCTTTACTTTCAAACATTTCTCAAAGAAGTGGTCGAATAGACGTTTTCTACTATCTAGTCTCCAAAGAACACCAGTTTTGACAGTCACCCACAGGCAAGAGTGCCTTTGTGGAAGTCCAGGAATCCAGGAGAGAAGTTCCTGCATATCACTTGAGCGAAAAAATACAAAATTGATGCATCGAAGAGTGTAAAAAAAAGTTTCACTTTCCCTACATCACCCCTCACTTGTGGCAGAACAGGAAGTTCCAAGAGAGATGTTCTCAGCCAGAATTTCTCCCACAGGGGAAAGTGAGGGTATGTGAGTGAAAAGCTGGTGTTCCCAGAAGTGCACGCCACTGCCAAAGGGCTCAGTTTGGTCTTTCCCCATCCAGAATAGAGGAGTTCTGCATAACTAGAGGGCAGGGAGAAGCTGGGGGAACATCACGCAGGGTTTTCAGAGAGGACCAAAGGGACTCGGGTTTTGCTAACCACTGTGGGGTCCATCAGGAAGTCTGCCCATGAGTCACTGGGGTGCCTTGACTGAAGATTCTCTCAGCAGTCAGTTGGAGGAATCTGGAGGTGGTGATTGCTTTTTCGGATTTGAAGATAGCAGTGCAAGACTTCAAGGAACATGAAAGATCAAGGAAACATGACACCACCAAAGGAAAAGTAAAATTTTCCAGTAGCTGACCCCAAAGGAAAAGAGATCTGTGATTTGCCCAATAAAGAATTCAAAATGGTTATTTTAAGGACGCCCAGTGAGCCTCTGGAAAACAATACATGAACAAAACAAGTTTAGCAGCTTTAAGGACACATATAGGTGCAAAGCGATAGGCTAGAAAAAGATATTTCATGCAAATGGAAACCAAAAGAGAGCAGGGGTAGCTATACTTAAATTAGACAAAATACACTTTAACTCAAAAGCTGTAACAAGAGACAAAGAAGATCCTTATTTAACGATAAAGGGACCAATTCATCAAGAGGATATAAAAATTGTAAATTACATGTACCTAACATTGGGGCACCTAAATATGTTGAGTAAATATTAAGAAATCTGAAGCAAAGAAATAGACAGCAATAGAATAATAATGGGGGATTTCAATACCTCACTTTCAACAATGGATAGATCTTCCAAACAGAAAATTGATAAGAAACCATTGGGCTTGAACTACACTTAATACCGTATAAACCTAACACATATGCAGAACATTCCATCCAACAGCAGCAGAATACACGTTCTTCTTGAGTGCACGCATAACATTCTCTAGGATAGATCACATGTTAGGCAAGAAGACAAGTGAAATTAGAGCAAGACAAATACTGTATGATCTCACTTATATGTAAAATCTAAAAATGAAAAATTAAAGCTGAACTCATATAAACAGAGAGTAGAATGGTGGATACCAAGGGCTGGGGGATGGAGGAGATAGGGAGATCCTGGTCAGTAAAAGAGTCCAAGCCTTCAGTTATAAGATGAATAAGCTCTGGGGATCTAATGTGCTGTCTAGTGACTATGGGTAATACTATATTCTTAAAAACATATTTTTTATAAGTATTCTTTAACACTTCTCTATGTGTATTAACAGTTACATTCATTCACTGATATAACACCTTTCTCAAATGTAGCAAGCAAGTAGCATTTTTAGAAATATCTTTTTTTTAACAACTGTTCTTAAAATATTTCTCTAAATGCATACAGAACGTACTTGAAATTTTCTGAGAGTAGACTGTAAGTGTTCTCGCCATACACACACGGAGAAGGGTCACGATGAGAAGCAATGGATGTGTTAATTAAAATGATTGTGGTAGTCATTTCACATAGTATGACAAATCATCTATTTGTACATTTTAAATATGCACAATTTTCTTTGTCAATTATACCTCAATAAACCTAAAATTTTCTTTGTTTTGTTAAAGAAAACAGTATTTTCTAAAAATCAGGAATAGGAGTTCACTCATCAAATTATAATTGAAAAAGTATTAGTCAGTACTTCCTATGAACACAGTATTAAGTATATCACATGTCCGATTGCATTGAATCCCCACAACTCTATAAATCAGGTATTATAATCTCAGTTATACAGATTAGGAAATCATATTTTGGAATGTTAAAAAAAACTTTTCAAGTATTATATTTGAAAGTGTTTCCTGAGTTTCAAATTCGTGATCTTAAATAATATTCTATGCTCTTTTTTTTTAGGGTTTTATAAACACAGTTACATTCTTTGTCTCCTTTGACTTATTATAATGAATTAAAGTAACTAATTTTTCTTTAAATTATTTTCTTTCAATTCCTACAATTGGCCACGCCAGTTACTTATCATGTAGTGTTGGATTCAAGTAGATAGCACTTATTTATGATAAATTATATACATACAGCTTCTCTGCATTTGTTTTTGTTTTGTTCAATTTAGAAACAAGAATTAAAGTACATCATAGTTATGATCTCAATTTCTCTATTTTCATTTCTCTGGCCACACTCCGATCTCACATTTCTACCACATTATTCAAATTCAACTGAATTTGTCCCTTCCATGCTACCTGTCAAATTTAATGGTCAATTCTCTGTCCCTATTCACTATCTTCAGCAAACTTTGAGACAGCAAACCCATCCCACTATCTTGAAATTCTTTCATCACTTAGCTTCTGAAACAACTCACTGCCAGATTTTCTTTCTCCTTCACAGTTTTCCTCTTTCAATTACCTTTTCTCAGTCATTTTCCTCTTCCCCAGCTCCAAATGTTAAATTTTTCTAAGACTTAGTGCTTGGACTCTTATTTTCTCAAATTACACACTCTCTCTCTAGATGATCTTAGCCAGTCCTGTGGCTTTAAATGTCATCTATATGCTAATGATATTTGTGTAGGAAAAACCCATTTCTCTTCCTGTTTCTCCTTTATTCTCACACTACTACCACACTCACATTTCTGACACCAGATGTATGGGTTTTTTTCCACACCAAGTAATTCTGCAACACCAGCTGTGTGTCCTACAATTTAACTCAATTCTGAAACTATCTACCTAGAGATAGTGCCAGGACCCACACGTTAAAGGGCCCCCTTCCCAGCATCAAATGCCATTAAGGGCTCAGTTTACAAGACTGCTCCCCCTCCAATTCAAATGCCAATTGCATATCCAGTTTTTTACCTGTGCTGACCAATTGGCTATGAATTGGAGGTTCCGATGACCCTCCCTCTTCAGTTTTGATTAATTTGTTAGAGCAACTGACAGAACTCAGGAAAAAAGTTTACTTAGTTTTTTACTTAATTACTGTTTTATTAAGTAAGTAATTTTAAAGTTAATTTATAGTAAAATTAATTTAAAATAAAATTAATTTAAAGTAAAATAAAGTAATTTAAAATTAAGTAATTTTACTTATTTACTGTTTATCAGTTTATTGTAAAAGGATACAATAAAGGATACAGATGAAGATCCAGAAGGAAGAGATGCATAGGGAAAAATATGTAGGAATGGACATGGAACTCCCATGCCTTCTCCACTCTCCCCACCTCCACCTGCTCACCAACTCAGAAGCTCTCCAAACCCCATATTAATTCTATTTTCATCCCTCATCCCTCTCTGGAGAATCAAGGATGAGGCTGTCAATTCCAAGCTTCTAATCATGGCTTGGTCTCTCTGGTGATTGGCCCCCATTCAGGAGCCCACCAAGATTCACCTCACTAGAACAAAAGACACTGCTATCAACAAATTCCAAGGGATTTAAGAACTGTGTCAGGAACTGGGGTAAGGAACAAATATTAGAACAAAAGAGGCTCCTAGTGCTTCAAGGACATTACACTTAGGAAATTATAAGAGTTTGGGGAGCCCTGTGCTGGGAATAAGGGACAGAGACCAATATCAATATTTTCTGTTATCTCACAATATTCAGACGTTTCCAGTCTTGGTTTATCCAGTGAAATCCAGACTTTTTTTTTTCCAACTAACTTTTTGATTCCTCCATTTGGATATCTAGCAGAATTCAAAATTGGCATAATCAAAATGAAACTTAGGACAGTTATCAATTTTAGTGATTAAAAATAAGAAAAATGAGTTTTATATTTACTTCATTTCTGTTGTTTCCAACCCTCTTCCACATTTCTGTCTGGTATTATACTCCTTCAGCCTGAAAATTTTCCTTTAACATCTTGTATATCTCAAATATTCTGAAGAGGTTTTATATTTTATCTTCATTTTTTAAGGGTATTGATATTTTACAGAATTCTAGATTGCCATTTTTTCAGTACTGTAAAAATGTCACTCCATTGTCTTTTGAATTGCCTAATTTCTGCTAGTGTTCTTATCTTTGTTGCTTTGAATATAATTTTTTTTTTCTGCCTCTGACTGCTTTGTGGATCTTGTATTTATCTTTGAGTGTTAGCATTTTACTATTTGTCTGTCTGTTTGATATTTATCCTGCTTGGGTTTCTTTGAGCTTCTTGGATTTAGGGTTTGATATATCTCATTATTTGGGGAAAATTCTTGGTCATTTTCTCTTTAAATATTTCTTCTATCCATTCTACCTTTTCCTCCTAGGGTTTCAATTACCTGTAATTAGATTGTTAAATACTATCCAACAGCTCTTGAATGTTCTGTTTTGTTTTCACTTCTTTTCCCTTTGTGTTTCAATTTGAATATTTAAAAAATAATGTGTATTAGCTTATTTTCTAGGTCACTGATTCTTTTATCACCTGCAATAAATCTACTGATGAGCTCACCTAAAGAATTCTTTATCTCTGCTATTGTGTGTGTATTTATTTATAACATTTCCATTTGACTCTTTATCAGTTATCAGCTTAAATTTCCCATATGTTTATCCATGTTTTCCATCTTTTCCACTAAGCCTCTGGCATATTGATCATAGTAATTTTTAAATTCTCTGATTGATAATCCCAGATCTGATTCATCTCTGAGTCTAGTTATAGTCATTGCTTTAGTTCTTGACAGAGGGTTGTTTTCTCCATGCTCTGTTCATGTCTTACAACTTTGTGTTGAATCCTGAACCTGATATAGTGGATATTGAGGTAAATTATATCCATGGCTGGAAATGGACATGCATCTCTATCTGCCTTGCTGTTTGTGTGGAGGTTTCACTTATTTTAGCCAGGGGTTGAACTCTCTTTCGCTTTTGTTGCTGCTATCATTACCTCTAATGCTCCACTGAATTCAAAGTTCTCTAATAGTGCTCTTCTGTTGTCTTGTGGTTAGGGTGGGGACTGAAATATCAGAGGGTTTTTGTCAGTATTTCTTCTCTGCCCTCAGTTTTCAACCATCCCTTCATGCCTGAACCACATATGGGGCTCTTCCCACGTTCCTTCCCTTCTCCCAGCAGCTGACATATCTTGTTTGTTACTCAGGGCCAGGTTCATGGCTGGGACAGGTGGGTCTTCGTCCAATCTCAGTCTTAACTTAACCCCAGTCTTGCTGTGCCTGGATCTCAAGTTTAAGATTTCTCAGTGTTCTTGCCTGTCCTCTCCTTGGAAGGAAATCTCTGTCTTCACAGTTGATTTTGAGAGGGAGAGATTTTTTTACTCCCCCAGTGGTAGCGGACCTCTGCTTAGTCTGCTGATGATTTCTTGCCCTTCCTCCAGAGAGAGAGAATTTATCTCATCTTTTTTCAAGCTACAGTGCCTTTTCTAAGCATCCCTCTCCAAGGAGACCAATGTGTCCTACAGTTGGAAAGGTCTCCAATTTCTCCCCAAGAGGTAGACAGACTGTGCTTCTCTTCAATTCCCTAGAAGCAATCGGTCTTTATTTGTGCCGAGTCAGGAAGTTTGCTATTCTCTTACAGAAGTCCATGGGTGTTCTTCTGATGAGAGTGTTATACAAACTATCCAAAGACACCCTCTGTATATTGGTTCTGTGTTATTTGTTTCTTTACAGCAGGCTGGCACCTTTAGCTCAGAAGCCTGCTGGGGCCAAACTAAAATTTTTACATATGCATTTGCTCAAAAATGTAGTCCAAATCAGCATATTTTTAGTGACTTAGAGCATGCCTGCTTTGCATCCTCCACAACATTGCACCCAAAATCTGTTAGCCATAGATAAGACAAACACTGGGATTAGAAAAGACCCAAAACCACTGGTGCCTTTTGGAATTCTTTTACCCAGAGACTTCTCATTGAACTGCTGAGTGACATTATCCAGAAACAAAGGCTCCCTCACAAATTTCTCCCTCTCTCAGGAGTTCCCTAGTCCTTTCCCCCTCCTAGAGGGTAAGCCTGTACCATTGTCTCTGGAAGCTCTCATGCTATGAGGTACTCCCTCTACCATCCCACATGCAAATCTATCAAAATGCCACACAAAAAAGGTTATTGTTTGTTAGTCACCTTGTGGTCATATATTTTACCTTAATCAGCTCCAAGTACATGAAATCACCACAAGTGGCTGTGAGGACCAGGTGATTTTTGGTGACAATCAAGGAATTCTATGGTGTCTAACCAGTCCGTAAAACAATCTATTGGCAAATCCATCCTGGACATCCTTGAGTGGTTGAGACGCCAAAATTTAGAATGCCTGTGTGTTAGTTTGGCATGGCATGACTTGGTGCTGTATTAGGCTCTATATTTTTCATGGTCTCCTCATGTGCTTCATTAGCCTGGCAGTACCACCAGTATTTGAGTGAACCCATACCATTAGAACTGACTTTGGGGGTCAGAAGCACTGAGCTGCCCAGGGAAAGTGGTCAGCCCACCTGCCTGGGTTCCCCACTAGGCAGGTGCTGAGCTTTGTAATACCTGGGGACATAGTAGAAAAAGGGGAGAATGCATGCCTTTAGACTAAAAGATGGGCCACTGATAACCCCATAACTGGCTGAAGTGGCAGGAATTCCCCATAGCTGGGCCAGTGATTTGGGGTACTCTGAGACTAAAGGATTTCCTCACCTCTGGGGATTTGTGTAGTTGGTAAACAAGTCATTAAGGCACAAACATGAGGCTGTGGCCAGTCTCCAAAGTACAGTTGGAAGAATAGCCTTTGCAAGCAGCTAGCAGGCCTCTGTGGTACTTAGTTATGCTGCTGTGATGTCATCATTGCAGTTTCCCCTCAGAGGAATATTCAGACCCCATCCCTTGGCCTGAGCCAGGTAGATTGTAATTTTAAGTGAATAAAGACAAGGGGATTTAAATCCTTGTCCATCCCAGGACTCCAAAGAGATAGCTGTGCTGCTGAACAGATGTTCCAAACCATAAGTTATGTGCTGGGCCTTGCTTGTGGCAGCTTCTTACCAGGAGGTCACACAGAGAGGAGAAGTCCAAGGTCTTGAGGGAGATGATACAGAGTGGAAAGACCCTAAGAAGGTGGACTGGTGCTCTCTAGATGAAAAGGCAGCAGTGTCTCCATTACTGTGACTGGGATAATTTGCCCTCTGCTTTGACAGTAACCATCCACAAAGTAATAAGAAATACAAAAGTAAAGGGCCAAATTCTTTTCCCATTTAGGTTATTACAGGATGTTGAGCAGAGTTCTGTGTTATACAGTAGGTCCTTGTTGATTGTCTATTTTATTTTATTTATTTATTTTTTGAATTTTATTTTATTTATTCTTTCATACAGCAGGTTCTTATTAGTTATCTATTTTATACATATTAGTGTGTGTATGTCAATCCCAACCTCCCAATTCATCACACCACCACCACCACCACACCCCTGTCACTTTCCCGCTGCGGTGTCCATACATTTGTTCTCTACATCTGTGTCTCTATTTCTGCCTTGCAAACCAGTTCATCTGTACCATTTTTCTAGATTCCACATATATGCGTTAAGATACAATATTTGTTTTTCTCTTTCTGACTTAACTTCACTCTGTATGACATTCTCTAGGTCTATCCATGTCTATACAAATGACCCAATCTCATTCCTTTTTATGGCTGAGTAATATTCCGTTGTATATATGTACCACATCTTTATCCATTTATCTGTTGATGGGCATTTAGGTTGCTTTCATGACCTGGCTATTGTAAATAGTGCTACAATGAACATTGTTGTGCATGTGTCTTTTTGAATTATGATTTTCTCAGGGTACAGCCCAGTAGTGAGATTGCTGGGTTGTATATTAGTTCTATTTTTAGTTTTTTAAGGAACCTCCATACTGTTCTCCATAGTGGCTGTATCAATTTTCTGTATCTTTTCTCCACACCCTCTCCTGGTTATCTATTTTAAATATAGTAGTGTGTCAGATACAATAGTTAAATATGTCAGATAAATGTATGTATAACTGAATCACTTTGCTGTACCCTTGAAACTAACACAGCATTTTAATCAACTATGTTCTAATATAAAATAAAAATTAAAAAAAAAAGTAATGGGCCAAGAAGGAGGGGAAGGGTCTCAATTGGAGGTGGAAACACAGCTTCTTTCTTACCCTGGGGACAAATCTCTCCTCAAGGAGCTAACCCAGGAAACAAATTAAAAAGGGGCTACTTTGTTATGTAGAATGTATCTGGTGGGGAGTGAGCTCCAGCTAACAGGGGCTGAATTTAAACAATTGGCTACTATAGTTTTGGATGCAAAAATTTGGATTTGGATCCTACTAAAGGATCTTGCACAATTAGCTCAGAAGGTGGGAAAAATCCACAGAGGAAGCTTTGGACCCCGGTACACATATACCTTGCTGATGTGGATTTTCAAGTCCTGGAAAGCTATTCAGCCTACATTAGGTCTCATAATGGCCTGGGCAGACTGTCAATGGAAAACGTTAGCTGAGGCCAAAGATCTCTTCCACCAGTTAGGGATTTTGGAGTAAGTTTATCAGGCAACAGATGGTATTGTAGCATGATGACTTGGCAGGTCCAGAGGACGCTGGTGAGTATTGAATCCATCTAGATGTTTCTCAGAGTGGCTTCTAAAAAATATAAGTTCTCTTTACTGGCAACGATGGCCAATAAATAATTTAAGAGACCAGAGATATCCTGGATTTATAAGAAGTTCTGATAATCATGTCCCAGGAGTTATCCACACACATTAAACAAATGGCCTAAGAACTGGACCTCATGGCTGAATCTCATCATACTTTAGGGCCCATGGTGTTAAATGACCACATGATGCATTACTTATTGGCTGATGAGGGGAAGGAGTGGTCTGTGCACTTGCTGAGACATCTTCCTGTAGATAACACTCATCAAGTTTTACTGATAATCAGAGACATGTACCAAAGGGCCATAATGTTACTCTATTATAAATAAACAAATCAAAGTCTTCTTTTCATCTATCCTCCTGAATTTCCCCAACAAACTGGACGGACTGGCTGCAAATGGACTATGAAATCCTAGTTTGTGGCCATATAGGATTTTGGGTCTTTAGACTGCTTTATCCCTGACTCCAAACTCAGGCTTTATGAAATAACTTACCCTTAGATTGTATAACAACATGGGCCAAGGGATATATTGTAATACAAATGAGCCAAAAATTACCTCTATATATTGGTCCTATGTTTAATTCTTCACATCAGGCTTTTGAGAGTGGGACCACTCATCCAATTGCTTTAAGTATAGCCCATGGAATTTTGAGAGAGTTTAGAAATTAAAAGAGGCTTTGAACTAAAATAAAATGGAAATACAGGGAGTTCCTTGGTGGTCCAGTGGTTAAGACTCTGCACTCCCAATGCAGGGGGCTGGGGATTGATCCCTGGCCAGAAAACTAGATCCTGCTTGCCACAACTAAGAGCCCACATGCTGCAATTAAAGATCCCACACACAGCAATGAAGATCCTGTGAGCCGCAACTAAGACGTGGTGCAGCCAAATAAATCAATAAATATTTTTAAAAAATGGAAATACAACTTATCAAAAATTGTGGGATACAGTGAAGCAGTGCTTAGAAGACATTTTGTAGCATTGAATGCATATATTATTAAAGAAGAAAGATTAAAATCAATAATTTAAGCTTCCATCTTTGGAAATTAGAAAAACAGAACAAATTAAATTCAAAGTAAGCAGGACAAAAGAAATATGCTATTAGAGTGTAAATCAATGAAATTAAGAACAGGAAGTCAATAGAGAAAAATCAGTGAAGCCAAAAGCTGGTTATTTGGGGATTCCCTGGTGGCGCAGTGGTTGAGAGTCTGCCTGCCAATGCAGAGGACACGGGTTCATGCCCCGGTCTGGGAGGATCCCACATGCCGTGGAGCGGCTGGGCCTGTGAGCCATGGCCACTGAGCCTGCACATCCGGAGCCTGTGCTCTGCAATGGGAGAGGCCACAACAGTGAGAGGCCTGCGTACCAAAAAAAAAAAAAAGAAATCTGGTTATTTGAAAAGATCAATAAAACTGAAGTAACTTTAGCCAGATTAACTAAGAAAAAAAAAGGAAAGGATACAAATTACAAATTAGAAATGAAAGAGGGGACATCACTACATATCACATGGACATTAAAAGGATAATAAAGGAATATTATAAACAACTGTCTCTGAGATAGCCTCATCCACCAGAGGGCAGACAGCAGAAGCAAGAAGAACTATAATCCTGCAGCCTGTGGAACAAAAACCACATTCACAGAAAGAAAGACAAGATGAGAAGGCAGAGGGCTATATACCAGATGAAGGAACAAGATAAAATCCCAGAAAAACAACTAAATGAAGAGGAGATAGGCAACGTTCCAGAAAAAGAATTCTGAATAATGATAGTGAAGATGATCCAGGACCTCGAAAAAGGAATGGAGGCAAAGATGGAGAAAATGCAATAAATGTTTAACAAAGATCTAGAAGAATTAAAGAACAAACAGAGATGAACAATAAAATAACTGAAATGAAAAATACACTAGAAGGAATCAATGGCAGAATAACTGAGGCAGAAGAACGGATAAGTCAACTGGAAGACAGAATGGTGGAATTCACTGCTTCAGAACAGAATAAAGAAAAAAGAATGAGAAGAAATGAAGATAGCCTAAGAGACCTGTGGGACAACATAAAACACAGCAACATTCGTATTATAAGGGTCCCAGAAGGAGAAGAGAGAGAGAAAGGACCTGAGAAAATATTTGAAGAGATTATAGTCAAAAACTTCCCTAACATGGGAAAGGAAAGAGTCACCCAAGTCCAGGAAGCACAGAGAGTCCCATACAGGATAAACCCAAAGAGAAACACACCAAGACACATAGTAATCAAACTGGCAAAAATGAAAGACAAAGAAAATTTATTGAAAGCAACAGGGAAAATTGACAAATAACATACAAGGGAACTCCCATAAGGTTAACAGCTGATTTCTCAGCAGAAACTCTATAAGCCAGAAGGGAGTAGCATGATATACTTAAAGTGATGAAAGGGTAGAACCTACAAACAAGATTACTCTACCCAGCAAGGATCTCATTCAGATTCGATGGAGAAATCAAAAGCTTTACAGACAAGCAAAAGCTAACAGAATTCAGCACCACCAAACCAGCTCTACAACAAATGGTAAAAGAACTTCTCTAAGTGGGAAACACAAGAGAAGAAAAGGACCTACAAAAACAAACCCAAAACAATTAAGAAAATGGTCATAGGAACATACATATCAATAATTACCTTTAATGTGAATGGATTCAATGCCCCAACCAAAAGACACAGGCTTGCTGAATGGATACAAAAACAAGACCCATATATATGCTGTCTCCAAGAGACCCACTTCACACCTAGGGACACATGCAGACTGAAAGTGAGGGGATGGAAAAAGATATTCCATGCAAATGGAAATCAAAAGACAGCTGGAGTAGCTATACTCATATCAGATAAAATAGACTTTAAAATAAAGAATGTTACAAGAGACAAGGAAGGACACTACATAATGATCAAGGGATCAATCCAAGAAGAAGATATAACAATTATAAATATATATGCACCCAACATAGGAGCACCTCAATACATAAGGCAACTGATAACAGCTCTAAAAGAGGAAATCGAGGGCCTCCCTGGTGGCGCAGTGGTTAAGAGTCCGCCTGCCGATGCAGGGGATACGGGTTCGTGCCCCGGTCTGGGAGGATCCCATATGCCGCGGAGCGGCTGGGCCCGTGAGCCATGGCCGCTGGGCCTGCGCATCCGGAGCCTGTGCTCTGCAACGGGAGAGGCCACAACAGTGAGAGGCCCGCATACCGCAAAAAGAAAAAAAAAAAAAAAAAAGAGGAAATCGACAGCAACAAAATAATAGTGGGGGACTTTAACACCTCACTTATACCAATGGAGAGATCATCCAAAATGAACATAAATAAGGAAACAGAAGCTTTAAATGACACAATAGACCAGAGAGATTTAATTGATATTTATAGGACATTCCATCAAAAAACAGCAGATTACACTTCTCAAGTGCACATGGAACATTCTCCAGGACAGATCACATCTTGGGTCAGAAATCAAGCCACAGTTAATATAAGAAAGTTGAAATCATATGAAGCCTCTTTTCTGACAACAACCCTATGATATTAGAAATGAATTACAGGGAAAAAATGTACAAAACACAAACACATGGAGGCTAAACAATACACTACTAAATAACCAAGAGATCACTGAAGAAATCAAAGAGGAAATCAAAAAATACCTAGAGACAAATGACAATGAAAACACAATGATCCAAAACCTATGGGATACAGCAAAAGCAGTTCTAAGAGGGAAGTTTATAGCTATAGAAGCCTACCTCAAGAAACAAGAAAAATCTCAAATAAACAATCTAACGTTACACCTAAAGGAACCAGAGAAAGAAGAAAAAAGGAAACCCAAAGTTAGCAGAAGGAAAGAAATCATAAAGATCAGAGAAGAAAGAAATGAAAGAGAAACAAAGAAAACAATGCAAAGATCAATAAAACTAAAAGCTGCTTCTTTGAGAAGATAAACAAAATTGATAAACCATTAGACTCATCAAGAAAAAGAGGGAAAGGACTCAAATCAATAAAATTAGAAATGAGAAAGGAGAAGTTACAACAGACACCACAGAAATACAAAGCATCCTAAGAGACTACTACAAGCAACTCTATGCCAATAAAATGGACAACCTGGAAGAAATAGACAAACTCTGAGAAAGTTATAATCTTCCAAGACTGAACCAGGAAGAAATAGAAAATGTGAACAGACCAGTCACAAGTAATGAAATTGAAACTGTGGTTAAAAACCTTCCAACAAACAAAAGTCCAGGACCAGATGGCTTCACAGTTGAATTCTATCAAACATTTAGAGAAGAGCTAACACCCATCCTTCTCAAACTCTTCCAAAAAATAGCAGAGGAAGGAAAACACCCAAACTCGTTCTATGAGGCCACCATCACCCTGATATCAAAACCAGACAAAGTTACTACAAAAAAAGAAAATTACAAACCAATATCACTGACGAATATAGATGCAAATATCCTCAACAAAATACTAGCAAACAGAATCCAAAAACACATTAAAAGGACCATACACCATGATCAAGTGGGATTTATCCCAGGGAGGCAAGGATTCTTCAATATACACAAATCAATCAATGTGATACACCATATTAACAAATGGAAGACTAAAAACCATATGATCATCTCAATAGATGCAGAAAAAGCTTTTGACAAAATTCAACACAAATTTATGACAAAAACTCTCCAGAAAGTAGGTATAGAGGGAACCTACCTCAACATAATAAAGGCCATATGTGACAAACCCACTGAAACATCATTCTCAATGGTGAAAAACTGAAAGCATTTCCTCTACGATCAGGAACAAGACAAGTATGTCCACTCTCACTACTATTATTCACATAGTTTTGGAAGTCCTAGCCATGGCAATCAGGGAAGAAAAAGAAATAAACGGAATCCAAATTGGAAAAGAAGAAATAAAACTGTCACTGTTTGCAGATGATATGATACTATACATAGAGAATCCTAAAGATGCCACCAGAAAATTACTTGAGGTAATCAATGAATTTGGTAAAGTTGCAGGATCCAAAATTAATGCACAGAACTCTCTTGCATTCCTATACACTAATGATGACAAATCTGAAAGAGAAATTAAGGAAACACTCCCATTTACCATTGCAACAAAAAGAATAAAATACCTAGGAATAAACCTACCTAGGGAGACAAAAGACCTGTATGCAGAAAACTATAAGACACTGATGAAAGAAATTAAAGATGATACCAACAGATGGAGAGATATACCATGTTCTTGGATTGGAAGAATCAATATTGTGAAAATGACTATACTACCCAAAGCAATCTACAGATTCAATGCAATCCTTATCAAATTAGCTATGGCATTTTTACAGAACTAGAACAAAAAACCTTAAAATTTGTATGGAGATACCAAAGACCCCGAATAGCCAAAGCAGTCTTGAGGGAAAGAAGCGGAGCTGGAGGAATCAGACTCCCTGACTTTAGACTATACTACAAAGATACAGTCATAAAGACAATATGGTACTGGCACAGAAACAGAAACATAGATCAATGGAATAAGATAGAAAGCCCAGAGATAAACCCACACACCTATGGTCAACTAATCTATGACAAAGGAGGCAAGGATATGCAACAGAGAAAAAGATAGTCTCTTCAATAAGTGGTGCTGGGTAAACTGGACAGCTACATGTAAAAGAATGAAATTAGACCACTCTCTAACACCATACACAAAAATAAACTCAAAATGGATTAGAGACCTAAATGTAAGAGTGGACACTATAAAACTCTTAGAGGAAAGCATAGGAAGAACACTCTGACATAAATCACAGCAAGATCTTTTTTGATCCACCTCCTACAGTAACAGAAATAAAAACAAAAATAAACAAATGGGACCTAATGAAACTTAAAAGCTTTTGCACAGCAAAGGAATCCATAAACAAGACAAAAAGACAACCCTCAGAATGGGAGAAAATATTTGCAAAAGAATCAACAGACAAAGGATTAATCTCCAAAATATATAAACAGCTCGTGCAGCTCAATATTAAAAAACAAACAACCCAATCCAAAAATGGGCAGAAGACCTAAATAGACATTTCTCCAAAGAAGACATACAGATGGCCAAGAAGCACAAAAAAGCTGCTCAACATCACTAATTATCAGAAAAATGCAAATCAAAACTACAATGAGGTATCATCTCACACCAGTTAGAATGGGCATCATCAGAAAATCTACAAGCAACAAATGCTGGAGAGGGTGTGGAGAAAAGGAAACTCTCTTGCACTGTTGGTGGGAATGTAAATTGATACAGCCACAATGGAGAACAGTATGGAGGTTCCTTAAAATACTAAAAATAGAATTACCATATGGTCCAGCAATCCCACTACTGGGCATATACCCAGAGAAAACCATAATTCAAAAAGACACATGTACCCCAGTGTTCATTGCAGCACTATTTACAATAGCCAGGTCATGGAAACAACCTAAATGCCCATCGACAGACGAATGGATATAGAAGATGTGGTACATGTATACAATGGAATATTACTCAGCCATTAAAAAGGAATGAAATTGGGTCGTTTGTAGAGACGTGGTTGGATCTAGAGACTGTCATAGAGAGTGAAGTAAGTCAGAAAGAAAAACAAATATTGTATATTAACACATATATGTGGAACCTAGAAAAATGGTACAGATGAACCGGTTTGCAGGGCAGAAATTGAGACACAGATGTAGAGAACAAACGTATGGACACCAAGGGGGCAAAGCAGCGGGGTGTGGGGGTAATGGTGTGATGGATTGGGCGATTGGGATTGAAATGTATACACTGGTGTATAAAATTGATGACTAATAAGGACTTGCTGTATAAAAAAATAAATAAAATTAAAAAAAAGGACTTGTTCATCATTAGGCAATCTATTGAATAAAAAGGTAAAAACAAATAAAATAAAATAAAAAATAAACAACACTATGCCCACGAAGTTGATAACCTAGATGAGATGGACCAATTCTTTTAAAGACACAATCTCTCAAATCTCACACAAGAAGAAATAGATTATCTGCTTAGGCCTATATCTATTAAGGAAATTAAATCAATAATTAATAGGTAAATTAAAACAGGAAGCACCAGGCCCAGATGGATTTATTGGTAAATTCCACCAAATATTTAAGAAAGATATTATGCCATTTCTCTAGAATCTTTTCCAAAAGCTAGAAGCAGAGATAATAAATCCCAACTCATTCTAAGCCAGCATTAACCTAATACCAAAACCAGACACAAAAACATTATGAGAAAAGAAAACTGCAGACCAATACCTCTCATGAGCATAGACACAAAAATCCTCCAGAAAATATAAGCATATCAAACCTAACAATATATAAAAAGAATTATACACAGTGACCAAGTGGGACTCATCTCATGTATACAAGGCAGATTTAACATTCAAATATCAAGTAAGCTGATCCATCACATCAACAAGCTAAAGAAGAAAAATTACATGATCATATCAATAAATGCAGAAAACGCATTCGACAAAATCCAACACGTATTCATGATAAAAACACTTATCAAACTAGAACAAGGGGGTACTTCTTCAACTTGAAAAGAACATTTGCCCAAAAATCCACAAGTGATATTATATTTAATGATATTAAATATGAAACTCCAAATTATTCACCAAAATTAGGAGCAAGGCAAGGATGTCCTATCTTACCATTCCTTTTCTCCATCATACTGGAAGTCCTAGCTAATGCAGTAAGACAAGAAAAGGAAACAAAACCTATGTAGATAAGAAGGAAGAAATAAAACTATATTTCTTCACTTATGACATGATTGTCTATAAAGAAAATCCAAAAGAATTGACAAAAAGCCTCCTGGAACTAATAAGCAATTACAGCCAGGTTGCAAGACATAAGGTTAATACACAGAAGTCAATCACTTTCCTGTATGCCAGCAATGAACAAATGGAATTTGAAATTAAAAACACATTATCATTTATATTAGTACCTCTCAAAAATGAAATACTTAGATACAAATCTAACAAAATATATTTAAGTTCTATATGAGGAAAACTTACAAGCTTTGATGAAGAAGACCAAAGAAGAACTAAATAAGTAGAGAAAGATTCAATATTTATGCATTGTGAGACTCAATATTGTCAAGATGTCAGGTATTCTCAACTTGATCTATAAACTCGGTACAGTTCCATTCAAAATATCAGCTCATTATTTCCTGTATATCAACAAACTGATTCTAAATTTTATATGGAGAGACAAAAAAAAGTCAGAATAGCCAACTCAGTATTGAAGGAGAAGAACAAAGTTGGAGGACTGATATTACCCAACTTCAAGACTTACTATAAAGCTACAGTAATCAAGACAGCGTGTTATTGGCAAAAGAATAGACAAGTAGATCAGTGGAACAGAACAGAGAGCCCAGAAATAGACCTCCATAAATGTAGTTAACTGGTCTTTGAAAAAGGAGCAAAGGCAATATAATGGAGCAAAGATTTTTTTTTTCAACAAATGATACTAGAACAACTGGACCACCACATGCAAAAAAAGAAAAAGAAAAAAAGAAGAAAGAAGATGCATCTAGACACAGACCATACATCCTTAACTCAAAATATATAATATGTATAATGGACCTAAATGTAAAATGCCAAACTATACAATTAATAGAAGATAACATAGTAGAAAATCTCCATGATGCTGTGCATGGCAATGACTCTTTGTTACAATAGCAAAGTCACAATCCATGACAGAAATAATTGATAAGCTAGACTTCATTAAAATTAAAACTTCTGTTTTATGAAAGACAATATCAAGAGAATGAGAAGACAAGCCACAGACTGGGAGTAAATATTTGTAAAAGCACATCTGATAAAAGACTGTTATCCAAAATATGCTAAGAACACTTAAAACTCAAATATAAGAAAATGTACTACCTGATTTGAAAATGGGCAAAATTGCCAACCAAAGAAGGTATACAGAGGGTAAATAAATATATGAAAAAGTGTTCATTATCATATGTCCTTATGGTATTGCAAATTAAAACAACAGTGAGATAAACCACCCACTTATTAGAATGATCAAAATCTAAAACACTGACAACACCAAATGCTGGTGAGGATGTGGAGCAATAGGAACTCTCATTCATTACTGGTGGGAATAAAAAATGGTACAGCCACTTTGCAAGACAAGTTGGCAGTTTCTTACAAAATTAAACATACTCTTAACCATATGGTCCAACAATTGCACTCCTCGGCATTTACACAAATTAATTAAAAAGTTATGTCCCAAAATAAATGGGCATGAGGATATTGATAGCAGCTTTATCCATAATTGCCAAAACTTGGTAGCAACCAAGATGACCTTCAGTAGGAGAATGGATAAATAAACTGTGGTACATCCAGACAATGAAATATATTACAGCACTAAATGAAAGTAAGCTATCAAGTCATAAAACCTAAATGCATATTAAAAAGTGAAAGAAGCCACTGAAAAGGCTACATATTTTATGATTCCAACTACTTGACACTGCATGATACTTTTTCTTACGGAAAAACCCGTAAGAACTTTTTGGCCAACCCAATATATTAGTGGATACACGTCATTACACATTGTTAAAACCCAGAGAATGTGCAACTCCAAGAGTGAACCCTAATATAAACTATAGACTTTGGGTGATAATGATGAGTCAGTGTAGGTTCATCAGTTGTAATAAACGCATCACGGTGGTGCAGGGCATTTTGAGGTATGAGTGCAGGATGTAAATGGGAACTCCATGTCTTCCACTTAATTTTGCTGGGAACCTAAAACTGCTCTAAAAAATAAAGTCTGTTAAAAAAAATCTGTACAGTTAATTCTCAAAGTACTTTCTCAAAACACTTTTTGGGTTTTTTTGTTTATTTGTTTTTAGGTTGTTTCCTATCTAGCTGCTGAAAATAGTCTAAAGTGGAAAAAAATACCATTGAATTTTTGGTAAAGGATTTTTTACTTCTCTTCCTCTTCCTCCTCCTCTGTTTTTTGTTAACCTGAACATTTTTTTACTGGTAGACTATAGAATGTAGTGTTTTAGAGTGCCCTGGTGGTATCAGACTGACTTCAGTCAAATCCAGGCTCCACCCCATATTTGTTGTATGGCTTTAGGAAATTTACTTACCTACTCTAATCCTCGAGCTTATCAGATATATAATGACAGGGGAAAACACATACCTCCTTTGTTTGTCGTGAAGCATTCTGTTAATTTTAAATTCACAGAAGCTATTGTTAATATGATTGTTGCCACTGAGGAGGGAAATGGGATGGTCCTGGGGAAATGGGTCTGTTGTACAGACAAGTCTACTCAAATCCCTGATCGCTGTCCATTGCTTGGTGGTACTTAGTCATCCTAAAGAGTAATTTCCGCCTTTTAGGTTATGCTCATTACCTGTCTTTAAAGATTTATTTTTTGCACAAAATATATACGTCTCTGTGGACCCAAAGATGGAAGAAGAAGAAAATTTTTCTTCACAATAAGGAAGAACTCCATGAGAATAAGAATAAGTCTCACTAAGAAATACAGATTGCCAGCAAACATATGAAAGAATTCTCAACTTCACTAATCATTAGAGAAATACAAATCAAAACCACAATGAGGTATCACCTCACACTGGTCAGAATGGCCATCCTCAAAAACTCTAGAAACAATAAATGCTGGAGAGGGTGTGGAGAAAAGGGAACCCTCTCTCACTGTTGATGGGAATGTAAATTGATACAGTCACTATGGAGAACAGTATGGAGGTTCCTTAAAAAACTAAAAATAGGGCTTCCCTGGTGGCACAGTGGTTGAGAATCCGCCTGCCAATGCAGGGGACACGGGTTCGAGCCCTGGTCTGGGAAGATCCCACATGCCTCGGAGCAACTGGCCCCATGAGCCACAACCACTGAGCCTGCGTGTCTGGAGCCTGTGCTCTGCACAAGAGAGGCCACGACAGTGAGAGGCCCGTGCACCGCAATGAAGAGTGGCCCCCGCTCGCCGCAACTAGAGAAAGCCCTCACACAGAAACGGAGACCCAACACAGCCAAAAATAAAATTAATTAATTAATTAATTAATTTTTAAAAAACTAAAAATAGAACTACCATACAACCCAGCAATCCCACTAGTGGGCATATACCCTGAGAAAACCATAATTCAAGAAGAGTCATGTACCACAATGTTCATTGCAGCACTATTTACCATAACCAGGACATGGAAGCAACCTAAGTGTCCATCGACAAATGAATGGATAAAGATGTGGCAAATATATGCCATGGAATATTACTCAGCCATAAAAAGAAACAAAATTGAGTTATTTGTAATGAGGTGGATGGATCTAGAGGATGTCATACAGAGTAAGTCAGAAAGAGAAAAACAAATACCATATGCTAACACATATATATGGAATCTAAAAAAAAATTGCTTATGAAGAACCGAGGGGCAGGACAGGAATAAAGACAGACGTAGAGAATGGACTTGAGGACATGGGGTTGGGGGAAGGGTAAGCTGGGATGAAGTGAGAGAGTGGCATAGGCTTATATACACTACCAAATGTAAAATAGATAGCTAGTGGGAAGCATCTTCATAGCACAGGGAGATAAGCTCGGTGCTTTGTGGCCATCTAGAGGGGTGGGATAGGGAGCGTGGGAGGGAGGAACAAGAAGGAGGGGATATGGGAACATATGTATATGTATAGCTGATTCACTTTGTTTTACAGCAGAAACTAACACACCATTGTAAAGCAATTATACTCCAATAAAGATGTTTAAAAAAAAGAAAAGAAAGAAAAGTCTTACTAGTTTAGGGGTCATTAACTAGTTTAGGGGTCATTAGCAGTCCTTGAAAGCTTTTTTCAATTATTCATTTATAAAATGGAAATGATGATATTTATATTAGAGCATGGTTGCAAAGATTAAATGAGATTCAGGGTGCCATGCTCTGAAAATATTAGCTCCTTTTGCAAATCCCTGTGATTTTCATCCTTTTATCTTATCTGAAAGGAAGAAATCTTAATTTCCCACTTTTTTTAAACATCCATAGTTGTCAAGGTGCCACACATTATACACAGAAAGTCTCTATTTTCACCTTCTGCTTTAACATAGCACTTATTTTACTGTAGCTAGGGCAAATATAAATATAAGTGCACATACTTGAGGACAGAAATTTGCTAGAAAGCTAAAAATGTTCCAGCATCCCCTACTATACTTTTGTTCCTAGCTTTTCAAGTGTGTGTGTGTGTCTCCTATCAAGGAGGGATGCAAGTATTACCCTTGTGCATGCATGCTTCAAGTAAGCATTCATGAGGGTAAATGGCAAAGCAGTCAATGAAAGGAGACCCAGGTAGAAAGCAGAATTCCTGGGCAGGCTCCCTGAGTCCATCTGAAAATGAAAGTATTTCCCTCTTGCTAGTGTCAACGTGTGTGTGTATATATATATATATATACATTTTAAACTTTTTATTTTATATTGGAGTATAGCTGATTAACAATGTTGTGATAGTTTCAGGTTCACAGAAAAGTGACTCAGCTATACATATACATCAATGTTTACATTTGATGTAGTCATCAGGAAACTATATATAGCAGACTGCAGTCATTAAACTTGAATTCAAATTATTACACTCTCACAAACAAAATGGGGCCATAAGCAAATTTACATCTGTGAACATGAATTTCTTCATCTGTGAAAATAGGAGTTATACCTGCTTTGGGGTGAGATAATGAATATGCACAGAAAAGATAAATGTTTGTGTGACTCTAGTCAGAAAGATCTATGTAAACCTAGCAGAATACATTAGTGTCCAAGTGGAAGAACATTTCCTCAATCCCTCACTGCTCTAGCCTCCTGCAATGGAAAACCCAACTTTAAAATCCTCACCAATTAAGACACAATTAATTTACTTTTTATGAGTAAGTAATTGCAGAATATCAAGTGCTTTGTGTTTATAATTTCCATGTCAAGAAGAGTACTTATAAGTGAAGATTTATGTGCATTTCTAAGCAGGATCTTAATGAGAAAGTGAATATTACAAAGTCCATTCAACCCTTTGTTCCCAGTGAATATTAGAAATGTCCATTTAGCCCCATAGCATGTGATTATCTTCTTAATATCTAGTTAATGAATATAGGGAGTTCCGTGTCCTCAATTTTAAGTCCCCTTAATAAATACATGCATTGCTTTCATTGATTTGTTTATCCATATCCCTTACAATCTTCTTTTCTCAAGGCAGAATAGTAAAAGATAGGGAGGCACATTTGTGTCATATTTATCATGGCTCCTCTTTCTTGTGCCCACAGCAGACATCACGAATCAATAACAGAACTCATGGTCTCAGAATCATTCACAACACAGGGTTTCAAGTAATCACTACCAATCTGTAATGTTTGACTAATAAAATAAAATCCATATGCCATCAGTCTATAGGGAAAGGAAGAATGCACAGGAAGTTAACAGGATTGCTTTACTCTCAACTCTATTAGAGGTCTTAGATATATCACACAACTTGTCTAAGACTTACTTTTCACATTTGTAAAACAAGAGAATTGTGGTGGTTTTGTGATGTGTCAACACAGCTGGGCTGAATTACATACCCATAATTTCCTTTCCTGTGTGTTTCCAGCTAACGCTGGCCAGAAGAGAGATTCTTACAGGAGACTTCGAGGACGGAAGTGAAGCAGCAGCCATTCTGTAGACCATACACATTGTCACTCATCTGCCGATTCACCTTGCTTGAGTGAAGCAGCAGATGGGCCTGTGATAGCTTCACCTGGCCAAGGATCCTCTTTCTATTTCTCCAAGTCCTGGGCCAGGTGTGTTTGTGTCCCTGGCTCCTGCAGGATATCCTCATCACTAAGTACAGAGGTGACAAGTCTGATGCAGGTTTCACACCATCCTTTGGCTTGTGCTTGTGGGTTCCCACTTGATCTTACTCCTTCTCATCCCTCACCCGTCTTCCCTTCCCACCTTCTGTCCTGTGAACTTTAGACTCCAGAACTGGACACAAAAAACACAACCTTACTGAGACCCACAGCTGCATAGGATCAAGTCACTGTAACAAATCCATGTATAACCTAGGGATTCTGCTTCTGTGATTGAACCCTGACTGATGCAGGAATTAAAATCACATGTCAGGTAATTTCTAAAATTTCTTCTAGTTCCTTCTTCTTACCTATGGGAAGCTCAAACAGCAGAATGGTTAGGAGCCCACACTTTGTGGTCTAGGCTAACTCACGTTCAAATCTTGGTTCTGACACTAGCTGCTCATGTGTCTTTAGACAGTTTTTAACCTCTCTGAGTATCAGATTTCTTGCCTGTAGTAGAGCAGTATTAATGTTTATCCCTATCATAAGACCATTATGAGGATTAAAGAAAATTATAGAATGCTTAACACAGTGTCTGACACTCAACAAATAGTAGCTTTAAAAAAATGTAACTATAGATCTTTAGTCTTATTACATTTTGGATTGACAGGATACTAAAATACAAACTCTAAAAATCTTCTTTAATTAACTCAGCTGTGAATGAGCCATGTATGAGAAGGAAAAAACTAAAAATATCAATTTTATCGACAAAAAAGTATATTGCTTATACTTCCATTTTCTTTTATTTTTCCTTAAGCTATAATTTGATATTTGATTTATAGTTCATTATTTTAAATCAGTGGCTTTACATTTTGAAACAAAATACTTATCTGTCAATTAATTCTTCTTTATGCTGTCCTAAGTCTGTGTGTGTCAATGTCGTACAGTGGAAAGTACACCCAGACAACTCCAAAGTCCTGGATTCAAGCTTGACTTCCCTGCTTCTGACAGGGAACAATTAACATAGCATTACTAAAAATTGCTTCCTTATCCATGAAATGAGGGTACTACCTCATAGGAGAACTTGACTTTAAAGGGTTGTCATGAAGGTTAAAGGTGAAAGAATGTTGGTAACTTCAGAGTCCTATATAAATGTATGATAGTGTCATCATTATTAGATGTATTCTTATTAAATGCCAATCGGAATTGTTCTCTTGCTTCTGTTTAGCCAAATAGTAGTACTATTTAGTTTCCACTTTAGGAAGGTAACTTGGGAGGCATGAAGTCCAAAGGGAATCAAGGTTTGCTCTTATTCCTCAAATGAGAATAATGCAACACATTGTGTTTATTAATTATTTAACCATTTGGAAATGTAGGAGGAAACAAAACAGAACTCCCAACTTTCTCCATTATACTTTTGTTTGCATGGTAGGTGTTTATTTTGAATAAATGAATAATTAAATGCTAGCTCTAAAAAATCAAGTTAGCACACATTTATTCAGTGCTTAGAATGGTCAGGATACTTGGCCAGGTGTGATAAGCATACCAAAAATGAAATGGATAGAATCTCTGTCTTTAAAGAGAAAGAGACCTAATAGGGAGAATAGATCATGTCACATGTACAAATTAAATATAATTCACAATAGAAGCTGAGTGTCAGCATCTGGAGGAAACCCCAGCTTAGATAATCAGATAATTTCTTTCTCATCCAGGACATTTTTGTATGACCTTATACTTTCTACTACCAAGTTTACTGAAATTGAACTAGCATGATCCAAGTGAACTCCAAGTTAGGCAATTAGGCCAAGGCTTGGTATCTTGATAAAAAATAATAAAAATAGAGAAACAAAGAAAAGATGGCTCCATTGCATGTATCTTTTAGTGAGGCTGTTGAGAACGCTGAGAGGAGATGATATATTTAAACAAATCTATTTCTTGATCTTATTTGTGTAGAGAAGAATGTCATTTTTGATGAAATGTGATTTATTTAGACAATGACACTCGGTAATGAAAGGAAAGGAAATTTTCTTTGCATGGTCAGGAATATTTTGGAGAGGAAGTCTAAACTTGGTCATGGGAAATAAGTTTTGGTGGAAAAAATTGCTCACATAATTCCTCGTATTCATAGTTAAAACATGGGTAAATACGATTTCCAACTATTAGATCAATATCTACTTCATCTCTACTAAACCCAGATGCTATTCGGGTCTTGATTTACTGTCTTCACACATAAGGAGTTACTCATTCCAGATTTCTCTAGCACACTCTTCCCAATCCCTGGAATACTTTCTTATAAATTAAGAGTCCCTTGATTTCTTTTAATTGCCTATCTTGATTCACCATTGCTGCTATTTAGGATCATTATTAATCTTAGTTTATTGACTTTTTTGCAATAATCTTATTTCCAATAGGTCATCAATTCACATAGATTTTTAAATTTTGCTTTCAAATTTGTGAATGCAACACACATTCAAAAAGAAAATAAAGAATAAATGTCCAGTACAATGAATAGTAAAATAAATATCTATACAACTATTGCATAAGTTAAAAAAAAAAAAAGGAATACTGACAGAATCCCAGAAGTGCTTCTTATGGGATTCTCCTGGGTTTTCTATGTAGAAAATAAATGGCTTTTTATAACAAAAATTTTGTTTCTTCACTTCTAATTATCTTATCATTCTTGTTTTGTTGAGCTGCAGAGAATCTAGAGTATTATAATTACTATTTCTTATGTGGGACCATATTTAAATGACATAAAACCCGAATAGAAATTTTGAGATACTAGATTTTCCCAAACAGGAGCTGGCAAGTGGCATCTCTCTCATGGTAACTATAGAATCCCTTTTAGTATCTTGGATAATTAATAACCTTTTTTCTAATTTCCTGTCATATTGGTACTTTTTATTTATTAATTATATAATTTTTTCATGTTTTTGTTTAATAAATGTGAATTAGCAATTCATAAATGGACTCACTCACCAAAAAGCTTATGATATAGCTGGAGAGCTAAAACATACACACATAAAACTTAAAAATTTTTACTGAATATTTAACAATGATGTAGTGATTAAAAAATGATGTAGGCAATAAATGCTTTAAGATTTCTCATGAGATGATATGTATAGAGAGCTGATTTACAGCTGGACTGGAAATGCTGGATCTTTATCTCTGGGGACCCCTGGATGTCTGGTTTTACTTTTAGCCAAGATAATGGCAGTGGTATTTATGATGCACTGAAACTCCCCTAGTGACCTCTAGGTCAGTTTCTTTACTGAAGGTCTGTACCTGGCCTAACCGGTTTGATAACCTGACTTGATTATTTAAAGAGCCACTGAGAGCTTTTGGGAGGATTTCTCCCTAAGATTCTTGGCACAGATTTTCTGGTTCAAGCAAGAGGCTCAGTCCATTGCCTGGTGCTCAGAGAAAGGGTCCTGGGGGTTTGGGCCAAGTGACGTCTCTTGGACCTCTGATGCTGCCCTGCATTCTCTTTTTCCTGCTGTCCTGTACCCTTTACCTTGAAATAAAAGCCTCACGTGAGTACACTCTGTAGAGTCCAGTGGTGGCATACCCAAACTGGAGAACACCTTAAACTTAGTTGAACACCAGACAGCCACCCAGTTGGGACAACTGAAATGACACTCCCCATTGCTGTAATTTAGATAAGAAAGGCTAAGGCGTTGTCTAGGAAAAGGAAAAATGAGGTAAGTGGTTAGGAATGAAAACATTGTTTCCACGTGGTTTCTCCCTGTCCACACCTAGGCTGAGGTCCCAAAAATATTCCTTCTACTCATGAGCAGAAAAGCATTTGTAGACCCAGGGCCTAGGGAGGTAGCTAAATGGATAACACAAGGGATTCAAACAGAGGGGAAGTCAGTCAAGAAGATGTGTCTTTCTAGTGAATATAATAAAAACGATTGGGATTGACATATACACACTACTATATATAAAATAGATAATAAGAACCTACTGTAGAGCACAGGGAATTCTACTCAGTACTCTGTAATGACCTATATGGTGGACATATGTATATGTATAACTGATTCACTTTGCTGTACAGCAGAAACTAACACAACATTGTAAATAAACTATACTCCAACAAAAATTACTTTAAAAAAAAAGAAACAGACTCACGATACAGAGAACAAGCTAGTGATTACCAGTGCGGGGGAGGGGCAATATAGGGGAGGGAGGGTGGGAGGTACAAACTATTGGGTATAAGATAGGCTTAAGGATCAAGGTACAACACAGGGAATATAGCCAATATTTTGTAATAACTGTAAATGGAAAGTAACCTTTGAAAATTGTATAAAAATATATTTTTTTTTTGTAAAAAAGTAAGAGGTGGCTTTTTGCTCCTGTCTGTTCTAACTAAAGTGACTGAAAGCAGAGTGAAGCTCCCAGAGTCACTGTGTTAGGGCCTGTGACTGTCTGTCTGTAAGGGGGAGGAATGGGGTGTCCAGGGGGAATTTGCTTTGACTGGAATTTGGTAAAGAGTTAAGTTACCTTTTCCATACATTTTGCAGCTCTTTTTGGAATTGCTTTTGAAATGGAAATTGGATTTGGAAGGTTAGAGGTGACAGCCTGTGCAGTCTTACTCAGGATCCTACACTGGTTTGCAGCCTTCCTAGAAATGGGTGTAGAGGGACAAACTCTCACTCTGTTAAATTGCATAAAGGCAAGAGTATGTGGTGTGTGCCCTGAAAAGGGATATTGCCTACCTCCTCTCTTAGATATTAAATGGAATCCTCTGAGGCTGCTGAAATGCTGGAAATGCTAGTAGCTTTAGATTGGTTGCATGATGATGCATTACCCAACGCTAAGACTCAGGTGATGACTGATGCTGAGATAAAAGGGAGCTACAACTTCGTGGAATCCTCAGTACCTACATCATTGGGGGAATAAGAGCATGTGAGGGAAGCTGCCCTGGATCTCCTTGCTCAGCTTCCCTGAATGAGATTTAATGATAGGAAAAAAAAATTAGGAAGACTCAGAAGAAATGGAATGATAAGAATATGAGAGATGGGGGGAAAAAAAAACCTTGGACAACTGAGCCAGGCAGAAATGTCTTATAGTTGATTAAAAATGGCATGAAAAAGGAAGAAATCAATGAAGTAGTCAGTAAATGTTAATGAATCACTATAAAAGATTACAAAAGCTCCAACATCAACTCCTCAGATTATAAAATGAGAGTCACTCAATTTATCTTAGCTTTGATGGATTAAAAATCTGAGTATTACACATAAGCAAAGTCTAAAATCTCTTCAGAGCCTAAGCCAATAGAAAAAGTGCACAGCAAAGAGAGGATTATGACTTTGATGGGAGAACCCAAGTCCCAGAAAAACTCCAGCCAGGGACCCAAGACCATTATACTGGTCTGGTACCAGCAGCCTATGGGTGGTGAACAAACTGTTGGGATTGCTGGACATTGGTACCTAAACCTGCTCATGAAGGGTTTAAGGGCAATATAATTACATTTGGAGGATATGGTGATGTAAGTGTAGAAGGCTTGCAAGTATGGTTCAAAGTGGGGATTTGTGAATACAAATTGTGCATAGTTATTGCCTCACTCTTACAAAGAATGTATCATTGCAATGGATATGATGTCTGAATAGGGACGCTTCCCTTATCCGAATCATCGAGAAAGGGATGTTGTGCAAGTCTGCTCCTTCCCCCACTTCAATTAGACATGCTAGATAGGAAAACTTTAGAATTGCCTGAGTCTACTCAAGTGGTTAATTTAAAACAATATAGGATGCCCTGGAGAGCAATTTTGGCTTTAAGTATGGATCTGTGATATGCAGTGATATCAGTGACCACAAATCCCTTGTTTCATAGTTCAGTAAAGTCTCTAAGAAAAGCTGAGAGCTTGGAGGTTAATTGTACATAGTAAGAGAACTGAATAAGGAAACCGGTGATGATGGTGGAAGTTTCTACTACCTGCAGTTCTGCTGACTGGAGCTTCTGGCAAAAGTCTGTTACTGCCATCCAGCGGCAACAGCCAGGATTATTGGATGAGGACTAATGGACTGGTAAAGTAATTTGGAAAAGGGGGGCTTAGATGACTAGAAAATTAAAGGAACATTGAACTGGGGTCCTCTGTTATGGAAAACCTTATGGACCTGAAGAAGGAAATTAAAGTGGGACATATTTTTGCACATCAAAAAGCCCCCTTCCCATTTCTAAGGTGACGAGCCAAAAAGTAAATGCCCCACTTGTGCTTTGAGGGTAGACTTTTGGATACAGGAGATCAGTGGCTGGAGAGACATTCAAGCAACGCAACAATGGGCAGGAAAAAGATTTATTCAGCTATCTCACTCAGAAACTTGAAAGGTGATTAAAAATTGTTATTTTTGTTGACAAGAACATGAGAGACTAAAGGTAGCCATGGGCTTCATACCAAGGTGATCTGGGTCCACCCATAGCTGGCAGGTAAATTTATGATTCTGTGGTGGATTCCAATGGGTCTTCACTGGGATAGATATTCATTCTGGGTTTGGATTTGCATATCTGGTAGCTGAAGCAAATTCCCCTAACACAGTAGAAGCTAGAACAGAAAGTACAGTTTCAATTTGGACTTCTTGCTTATTTATCACCTAACCAAAGAACCAGTTTTATCACAGGTACACTGCAATGTGAACTAAAAAGCATCATATACATATACATATACATATACATATACTCTGTATACCCCTACAGAGTCACGGGTTGACTACAAATTGGAATAAGCAGATTACTAAATTGAGGATGATCATAGACTGAAGGGATGGCTTCCAAGATTGGATAAATGTGTGTTCAAATTTGATATGCATAGAAGTAAGGGGGGGGTCATCATTACATTAGATAGATTGTTGAGAATCTGTGGAGAAGATGGAGAGGAGGGGGTGGGGCATAGGAACTTACATAAACTTTTTCTCTACTTGTAAATTTTTTTCTTTATCTTTACCTGATACTGTAGTGCCAGGACTTGGGTTTCATGTAAGAGTTTCAGGTAAAGAATCAATTGCTTAGCATGACACCATGATGGCAGCCCTAAATATCACTGTACAGTTTCCTAAGGGAATGATGGGCTGTTGTTTTTCCCCACCTGCCTAAGCTGGATCTCTGTCTGTTTTCCTACCCAGTGAATGGGACAGTCATAAGCTTGTACTTATCCAACCCTACTCCATTTGACTGAAATGGACAAAGGGGAAGACACTGACAAGACTCCCTCTTGTCGCCTGTATGGGTCAGTCCTCTGCTGAACCTTACGGTTGAACTGAGAGGATGGAAGGAGGATGTGGGTGAAAATCAATAGCAAATTAAAAGAAGAAATGTTTTATGATCTCAGGGGGCTTTCAAATTACAATGATGGGGCAGACATAGAACAGACATTCCCTTTCCAAAACTGAGAAATGGTAAGGAAGTGGGGAGTCATGGGTCCTCAACAAGTCTGAAAACTAGCAGAGCAAATTCCATTAGATTTTAAGGCTTGAGACTAACCCTCTTTGGTGGAATGCTTTGTCTTCTGGGGCCCTCGGTGGCAGCCCTGGGTGATGATCTGCTTCCTCTGCTCCTGGGAAGCAACCCCACCCCTTGGAACTCATGATGTGGCCCTACATTTTGGAACTGAGAAGGCTCTCTTGGCCTTTAGCCTCAAAGTCCTAATGTCAATGACAGATCCACTGGCCTCTGAACTTCCCTTGAGGTCATTCTTCCCTTTTCTCAAAGAATAACTGGTATTCACAGCCAGATAGTTCTATTTGCCTGTTTCCTGCCTGTAGAATCCCAGAAGTCTGACAGCCTTCCTTTATTTCATCTCATCTCTATCTCCTTCAGTCCAAGCTGCAAGTGTTTCTGCTGAAATGGTGGATTGGACTCACAAATCACATGCCTAGTCTCTTTAGCAAACGGTTGTCCAGCTACACCCCTGGTGTCCTCTCCAGAACATGCTTCCTAATTTTGTGCAACGTGGATTGGCTGACAATTTCCACATCTTCACATTTTGGTTAAAAATTCCTTCTTTGGTTTATTACTTTCCCCACTTACAATTTCTTCTTGCAGCCCAACAGAGCACAATTGAGATAAGCTCTCTTCCTCTTTATGATAAGGATGACCTTTCCTCCAGTTACCCATAACATACTCTTCCTTTCTGTCTGAGATACCCCCAGAAGTGCTTTTAACATTCTGCAATAGGGTGCAGTTGCACCATAGTACATTCACACCAGCAATGTAGGAGGGTTCCAGTTTCTTCCCATCCTTGACAACCCATTATTATGTTATATTGTTATTTTTATTATAGTCATCTTAGTGGGTATGAAGTGTTATCTCATTTGCTGTGCACTGCCCTGATGGTTAGTGATGGTGAGAATCTTTTCATGTGGTTTTTGTCCGTTTGTATATCTTCTTTGGAAAAATAACAGCTCAGATCCTTTGACTATCTTTTAATTGGGTTATTTGTTGTTTTATCATTGAGCTGTAAAATTTTTAAAATGTATTTTAGATTTCATGAGTGCAGTTGAGCTGGGAGACAGAACACAGCTACCAGGTGTCAGAGTAGCCATGTAAAGCAACAAGGCAAAAAGGAAGGAGTTAAGCCTTTAATCCCTAACCAAGATGGTATAAACAAGTTAAAATCAGAGCAAGTACAGACTCCCCTGTTCCATTCTTCCCCATGGAACCATGGACCATTCGAGGGTCACGTGAATCAGCCTGGTGCGGGGGTTGTCTCATGGTCAAGGAAGCCCCCAACAAAAGCCTCTGGCAGTTTTGTGGACCATGGGTTTGGGAGGAGAAATAGGGGTAAAGCTTGTGAAAGTGCTGGGTACTGAGTTAGAGTAGTTTAAAGTGTCTTCAAGGTGTTCTCCTCCTCCCCTACATAAGGAGGTCTTAGCAGAGGTGTTTGGGAAGATCTGCCCAAGGCTAGGAATGGAGTTAGGAATGCAAAAAAAGAGCATGACCTTGACCAGCCAGAGAGGCTTGAGTCCTTGACTACAATTCTCTTCAGAAACTGCAGTGCATAGCTATGCACCAAATTCGATGTGAGGAGGGAAAGCTTTCCCATATGAGGCCTGCCTGTTAAAGCCATTGTAATTGCCTCTGCTCAGATATGAAAAATTACAAACAGATTTTTAATCAAGAGTTGAACTTCTTATTAGATACAAGTTCTAGTACTAGATACCAGTACAAGTATGCTAATTACAATATGTTTTGGGAAACTTTTCTCCTATTACCTACATTGTCTTTTCACCTTCTTGATGGTTTAGGAAGTTTATATTGATCTATCTTTAAATTCACTGATTTTTTTCCTTAGCCGTGTTCAGTCTACAGATGAGCCCATCAAAGGCATTCTGCATTTTTGTTACAGTGTTTTTGATTTCTAACATTTCCTCTTGATTCTTTCTTAGAGTCTCCATCTCTCTGCTTACATTACTCATTTGTTTTCACATCCTGTCCACTTTTTCCATTAGTGCCCTTTGCGTATTAATCATAGTTACTTTAAATTTCCAGTATAATTCCAACATCTCTGCCACATCTGAGTTTCGTTCTGATACTTGCTTTGATCCTTTTGTCTTTTCTTGCCTTGTAGCCTGCCTTGTTATTTTTGTTGAAAGCCTGACATTATGTGTCGGAGAATAGGAAGTGAGCTAAATAGACCTTTAGTGTGAAGTTTGTGTTAATCTGGGTAAGAGTAGGTTGTGTTTAATGTTTACTGTAGCTGTAGGTGCCAGAGTCTCCCAGTGAATTTAGTGTCCTTGTTTTTGTTTCCCCTGTTGACTTTGTACTTTCCTAAATATTACTCCCCAGAGGGAGTCTGTGTCTTGGAAAACTAGCAGCTGCAATCCACTGTTATTCTGCTGGAGGGCTGTTGGTGTGGTGGTAACGTGGGGTGGGGGGGGGAGAAGAACCATTTTGTAATCATATGATTAAATTGCCTTCTTTTCGTAGGTCTATGTCCCTGTGCTCTGACCTTCACAATTTTTTTTAGGAAACATTTTCAATTTTTATTCTCAGGATTATTAATCAAAATTGCAGAAGCTTATTTACAGAGCCACAGATCAATAATAAAACAGGAGGGAAATGAAACTTACAAGAGATGTCTTGAAAAATTCCAAAGGAATACACACTAGCTAAAAATCTACAGTTAAATTGTGGCTGCACAACTGGCTATAGTCAATCCTGTATTTAATCAGTAAGTTCTTCTTTATATCATAGGCTTTCTCTTTTCCAACTTGTCATGATTTGGCTTTACATTTGAGAATTTTTTTTTTTTTTTTTTTTTTTTTTTTTTGCGGTACACGGGCCTCACACGTTGCGGCCTCTCCCGTTGCGGAGCACAGGCTCTGGATGCGCAGGCTCAGCGGCCATGGCTCACGGGCCCAGCCGCTCCGCAGCATGTGGGATCTTCCTGGACCGGGGCGCGAACCCGTGTCCCCTGCATCGGCAGGCGGACTCTCAACCACTGCGCCACCAGGGAAGCCCGAGAATTTTTTTTTTTCTTCCACCTTTAGCCTAGTGATAACCACCTTGCTCAGATGAACGTCCACGTGGACAATTGTACTGTTAGCCTTCTCGCACCCATTTGATGTAGATGATATATTTCTTTCTGTGCACCTGCACTACGTTGCCCATTTGCTGACCTATGTAGTGTTCCTTGGCCACCTGGAGCTCGTCGTCCTTGCAAAGGCGGATAGACCAGACGTTGTACTTCTGCATCTCCTCTGAGAGCCAGGCAGACATGGGCCAGGGGGCACTGAAGTGGCGTTTGCTGCAGCCCTAGGTCACAAAGGGATTGAACTTCATGATGACTATCTACCTGGCACCCACTGGGCTCAGAAGTGTGCACTTTCACGTGTGTGTCTTACATCTCCTCACCTCCTTTGGTGAATCATGAAATCTAGAGGGCGACGCAAATGAGAGAAGTGCCCTTATTGCAGGTATGACAGGCTCTGATGAAGTTTTATTTTTCCCTGGAGAATAGCCCTTTATTATGGAGAAGGCTTTAGGCATATTTCACAATTGTTGCTCTTCTTCTTTTCCTGCCAGAGCCAGGAGGGGCTCTTTCTCAGAATTTCACCATGAGGACCTAGTGGGTTTCCTGGAGGTAAAGCCCAGGAAAGTGTGAGGCCCCATAAGACTCCGACCAGCAGGAGTTTCTCTCCCATAGGTTGGTCCAATTCAGTCTCCAGCAGTTTATCAAAATTACCATTTCAGTGTTCCTACCAGTTTATGGTTCCAGGGGTTTCTGCTCTTCGGGTAAATAGATCTCAGCTGTGACTCTTTGGAGTCACCTGTCTAGATTTTGGGGTGGCAGTTTTCCCAACAACCTCAGTTCTCTGGTAGGTCCAAGAAGAGTTGTTGATTTTCAGTTCGTTTTACTTGGCTTAGTTTTTTTCTGGTTATAAAGATGAAAGTGATGACTTCAAGCTCTTTACATGTCAGAGATGCTGGAAGACATATGGGGACTATTAGAATGTTAACTCTTTATTCTCTGATTTCCAGAGTGGATGCATCATCCTCTTAAAAAAAAAAAGTCCCTCTCAGTTCAGATTGTTTTTTTTTTTTTTTTTTTGGTTGGAAATGACTGATTGTGGTATTTCATGTCTCTGCAGGCAATAGGCAATGCCCTTAAGAACTTGACTCTGAAGTCGAAAGATGAGAGTTTGAATTCTGGCTCTACTTTTCCAAGTACATTACTTTGAGAAAAATATTTCACATTGTTGTTCCTTAGTTTTTTCATCTGTAAAATGAGGTTCATAATAGTAACTTTCTCTCAAAGAGACGATTGTGTTAATACATACAAACATCTTAGAACAGTGTCCAGCACAAATTAAGGACTTAATAAATATTGACTATTAATAAATTTCTCAGAAGTTTATTTGTTCCTCTATTGGTGTGAGAGTACGGGTGTGTTTTTAAGACAGTGTTTTCACTGTCCCTGTAGAGTCTAGAGAACAGACTCAGATTGGCATCAGAACTGATAGAAATCAGCAAGCAATGTCAAGCCATGAGCGTAGGCTATAGCAAAGGGTTTTCAAATTGAGACACCCCTTTGATTCTGACAACGAAGGGCAAAAGTCCAAGAGCTTTGTTTTATTTTGTTGAAATCATTGTGTTTTCGAAGAATTATCTTCACGGATAGTTTATGGATTCTGGAAAACTCCCTACAAAAACAAGACTCTTTGATCCACAAGTGTTTGTTTTTTATCTCAAAAAAACAACAAAAAAACAAAAACAAAACAAAACCACCAACAACAAATAAACCCAACAGAAAATTTTAAAGTAAAAAATTTTGAGGAGCTTTGAAGGCCTGTCCTTCTCCCTAGAAAGCGTCCCTCACTGTTATGATATACAAAACTGCATTGCCATGACTGGGAATGTGATCCAGGTCCTTCAGCCGAAATGGAGATGTTCATGTAAAGGGGGATGACCATGTAGGAGGATGTTCTCTTCTGAGCTCACTGTTTGGTTCCACAGTAATTTTTTTATCCATGCCAAGACTGGCTAATAATGACATATTGAGGTAAAAAAGTTTGTCCTCAAGAATACCCAATCTATTTTGCTCTGTCCACCAGTTTCATCTTACCTTCAAGCCTATAAGCTTCCAGTATCATCAATAGCAAACATTAATAGGTGTCTGTGAGTTGCATGCCAATGTGTTGTAAATTATGAGAAATATCACATGGGGTTCTTGCTCTCCAAGGTTTCACGGTCTAGTCTTTTATGCTGCTCTTTGAAACTTCGACTTAGTTCTGCCTTCCTTGAATCTTACTCTGTATTTTCTCTTCAATTTTTCCACTAAATTACATACCCTTGGAGGGAAATATAAAACTCATTTAACCCCATTCATTTAACATTTTGTGGCAAAGATAATGCTATCATGCTGTGTGTCCAACGTTTCAGCTTACCTTATATCTAAGGAATTCACTTTATTCACTAATTTTCAGAATTGATGTAGGTTATCCACTCTGTGGATGTCATGGAGTTTTTGTCTATGGAATATAGTCAGAATGATAGAAGCTGTCTTCAGGTCTGGCTCTCAAATGATCCTACACGGTCTTTCTTGCTTTCTCTCTCCCTGTGGAGCCAAAAATGAAGGACTCCAAAATAACAAAGGCACAATATGGAAGAGGACTGGTCCCTAACTTACTTCTTGTCAGAGTGCTTCCCCAAGGGCCATTTAAGAGTCACCTGATAGGGCTTCCCTGGTGGCGCAGTGGTTGAGAATCTGCCTGCCAATGCAGGGGACATGGGTTCGAGCCCTGGTCTGGGAGGATCCCACATGCCTCGGAGCAACTAGGCCCGTGAGCCACAACTACTGAGCCTGCGCGTCTGGAGCCTGTGCTCCGCAACAAAGAGAGGCTGCGATAGTGAGAGGCCTGCGCACCGTGTTGAAGAGTGGCCCCCGCTTCCCACAGCTAGAGAAAGCCCTCGCACAGAAACGAAGACCCAACACAGCCATAAATAAATAAATAAATTTAAAAAGAATAACAACCCAAGCCAAGCTGTAGGATGTTATTTGAAATTCAGAATAGATTATCAGGAAGATAAATAAACCAAGTGCCCACTGTTTAAAAAAAAAAAAAAAGAGTCACCTGATAAAGAAAATCTTTATCCAACTTTGAGATCAGAGAATATAATTTATTATGTATTAATAATTATTATTAATACACAATAAATGAGTTTTTTACAGGTGTTTGTTACAGCAGTTATCATTAAATAATACCCAGGTAGAGAGCTGAATCTCAGAGAGTTGAAGTAGTTTGTTCTAAATGACATATGGTTTTGTGCCAGGGCTGGAGTTAAAACTTTCTGATCTCTAATTTGATTTCATTTTCTCTTTATTCCTTTCACTGTCCAGTCTCAGCTAGTTATAAAAAAAAAAAAAGGAAAAAATATCAAAACATGAGAAATTAACATTGAGCTGTTTAATGTATAATAATTCCACTCAATTACTTCCTCTCTGCACTTAAAAAACACAACTACTGAATTTCAAGACACTCATTCTTTGGGTACTTGCCATTGCTTCTCCTAACATAATTTCTAAAATTGTGAATTTCAAGAAGTCTAGCTAAAAGTTGGGGAGATGTATATGGATATTAGACAATTATTCAAAATTAAATCACGAGAGTTATCACTAACTCTGTTTATGAAATAAGTCCATTTTCTGTCCCAGGGATCAAATTTCCCTTTGAATTGAAACAATAGTCACATGAGCTTGTTAATCTTTAATTCCATTTAATACTCCATCTATGCCAATGGGATGAGTTGGACAGTTAAATGGATCTGAGTAAAAGAAATAATTTAGGGACAAAGTAAACAGTCGAAATGCTTTGCAACAGAGCAGATGCAAATCTTAGTGTGTTTCTCACCATCAGCTGAGAAAATAATAAAATATTCCTATCCCACAGAAGCATTTTAAAAAAGATTGAAAACAGGGCAAGGTTTGTTACTTGTTTTCTCTATGCTACAAATCTGAGATCAGTTGCAGTAAAAGTTGAAGATTACTTGAAGAAGTCTGGCGTGTTTCACATGGGGTACATAAAGTGTTCCCAAAGCAAAGCTCTTTAGTTCAATGGCTCTGAAAGTAAGTGGTTATGACTAAGTCACAGAATGTGACAACTTCTGAGGACCATGCTGTCACCTCAAATGCTCCAGTGAGTAAATGAAGAATGCCAGCCGGTGATAGGAAGAGTATTTTCTTGCTCAATTCTCTTTTTTGGCATAGTGAAACATTTGCATAAAGTGACTCAATCAAAAGCAAACTGCATATCTGTTGTTATGAAATCTTACATTCTTCCACAGTGAAGGGAAAGAGGAAAAAAAGCATAGCAGAAGAGGGCCTTTTTATTTTACAAACAACAAGAAGTTAACTTTTTCTGTGAGTTTTTCCTTAGGAAGTTGTTGGGAATCTGGTAGTGTTATGAACTATATTTCAGTTTTGATTGCTGGATTTTGCATTTTCCATTTTTGGAAACTTTCCATGGTCTGTTTCTTTCTTTCTTTCTTTCTTTTTTTTAACATTTGTAAAGTAATTCCATGAAATGACTTTTTAAAAATCTTTCCAGAGTTCTCTGCCAAAGATCTTTGAGTAACTTTTCCTACACTGTGTTACTACAGTTCTTTCTTCAGGACTGATGAGCTACTCAGATGCCCTAGGGCAGGGCTATATGGCCAAATAAGGATAGCATGGCTTTTGAGGTGTATTCATTCATATTATTTTGGCATTCATATAAAATGAATACACTGCACACCATACAGTTTCTATGTAGTAATCATCTAATGAAAATATGTCTGTGTAGCGTAAGGATAATTACTACAAAAATCTCATCATAGGGAGTATTCTAATGTGAACTTTAGAGCAGGTATTTTAGAATAGAGTAAAATATAGAGAGTATACATATATACTATCTTATGGTGTTAATTTAAACTTTGATATTATATGTAATAAGCATTGACCTGAACAAGATAACCTATATGTTTTATACTCTATTAAAAGTGAAGAATTTCCTCATTCAATCCTCAGAGGATAGGAGAGATTGTGCTACATATGCCCTTATTAATGCTGACAATCAGATTGACTTTGGACTTTGACCTAAAGCTCAAGGGATCTGGACTATCAACTAAGGAAGCGACCTCATGGGAAAGACCAAAAACCCAAAGGAAAGCCACACCTGTTCTTCAAGGGGAAAACAGATGATAAATGACATGATGTACTTTCTCCCATAACTATTTTCTTTTTTGCCCTTGAGTAATTTTTCAGATATAGGCGGTCCCCATCTTGTAAGTTCACAAAGTTCATTTGTCAGGAGAACTGTTGGAACTGAGAGAACATAACATCCCATAAAATCAGTGTTATGCTGGTGGTTACTGAGGTTGATATGTTTTGTTTTGTTTTGTTTTCTGGATAAATCCCTCCCTTTTCTGCCGTAGACAGTACCCCCTTCTCTACCTCTCACCCCATGGCCCTCAGAGAACACTTCCATACCCCTTGACTGCAACTTTCATCAAAGTTCAGTGATAGTCAAAGAAGAGGACACAATTTAACTTGGGGACAATCCTAGTAATCCTCCCGAGCCCTTAGTCATAATGACTTACCTAAGTGGTGGGCATGTGGCTCCAGCTGAGCCTGGCTAATTGGATTCCTATCCAGGAATATTTTTCACTGGAGCTGTAAAGAAAGAACTCTGTTATCTCTGTTCTGAAGCTGTGAGGTTGTGAACCCACTGCTTCTAGAATCAAAGTCTCCCACTGTGTGAAGACACTGGCTTATAATAAGAAAGAGGAAAACTAACAGGCAAGGCCAGAGATGAAGAAGGAAGTGGAGGAGGGAGAGAAACCTGACAACATTGGATCCTGGCTTTCATTACCTGAGGACCAGAACTGCCTTAGTTTCTGTTTTCTGAGGTTGGTTGTTCAACTCTTTGAGTATATAAGCCCCCAGTACTCTTCAAGCAAAGCAAACAAAACCTCTCTCACCCACATTTTTTTTCCCTTAGGTTTTTTAAAATGGTGTTTCTGTCTCTTACAATCGGGTGTCCTACCTAAAACGGTTGATTTCTAAGGCTAGGATTTAGAAATGTATTCTGTCTATAATGTAGGAAACTAGCCATTCCGATGAGTGTAGGGACCCTCTTCTTCCTTTTTCCTCTGATCTTCTTTCAGCAAGGGTTCAGTGAGAGCCGATAACCTAAAGAGAGAAAATTCAGGCCCAGGATTTTAAATTAAATATCTCCTTCCCATGGGCCTCCCTGGTGGTGCAGTGGTTGAGAGTCCGCCTGCCAATACAGGGGATACGGGTTCGTGCCCCGGTCTGGGAGGATCCCACATGCCACGGAGCGGCTGGGCCCGTGAGCCATGGCCGCTGAGCCTGCGCGTCCGGAGCCTGTGCTCCGCAACGGGAGAGGCCACAACAGTGAGAGGCCCGCGTACCACAAAAAAAAAAAAAAATATATGTATCTCCTTCCCTAGCTGTAATCACAAGTGATAACAGTATAGTAAAAAGGGAACATATTGATTTGAGAATTATTGCAGTTTTCTGGGACCCTCAGACAAAGTAAAGAGTCCAGGCAGACCTTTAACGTTGTGTAGGCTGACCGTTAAAAACAGTATTCATGAAGGAGGCAGGTACAATGTTGACAATAACTGAGATAGCCAGGGCTTTAATCATTTAAGAACGGCTTTCATGGCATACTCACCCACTCATTTGTACTTTGTTTTGTTTTCCGAAACAGCTGAATCATCTCAACAATGGAAAAAAACTTTAAAAAAAAGTACTGCTCAAAATAGCAGTTACATTATTGTGATGATTGTGATTCTAATCAACATTTATTAGAGGAGTTCATTTCAGATGAGAATATTCTTCATCTTTAGAGAGGCGCGAATCCTTTGAGACTCTGATAATACTTTGCCACAGCCTAAAACAATGAATTCTTATGTACTTTTAAATTACAGATGTTTAATCTTATGTATGTGCTCTACCATCTCAATGACCACCTAAAAATACACACACACACACACACACACACACATGCACTAATGTAGGTACATTCCCCTTCTCAGAGCCATCGTGTCCACTGCTTCTTGACATAGCCACACTCAAACCAAATACACCTGTACAACAGTGTCTTTGGTGAAAGGCAGGGGGTGATTAGAAAGAAGAGTACATCATTGAGCTACTAAGTAAAAGTGTTTAAAACTATTATATACATGAAAAGGATCCAAAACAACAAAAAAAGATGATATAAAAATACTCAATAACAGAGTTAAATGAAATCAAATAGAACTTCTAGATATAAAAGTGTCTCGGGGTTATTAGCAAGATCTTAGAATAGGAAGTCCCAGCCATTGTTCTCTCACAGAAACACTGATTTAACATCAATGTATGGATCAAAATAACTTTATGCAATTTCCAGAAGCCAGTTAAGAGGCTGCAACGTCCCAGATGAGCACAAATCCAAGAGTAAACTCATTGAAATGGGTAAGAAGAGCAGTTTCACTTTTCCCATGTTAGACCCTCCCCCAAGCTGTCTCAGGTCAGCACTGAGAGAGATCACCTTGGACTGAGATGTCTCCCTTGGGAGAAAGAGTAAAACATGCATTCAATGTCTCTAGTCTTTTGAGGCATTGTCCAGGAGACCTACTTCTGTCCCACTTAACCCAGAGTGAAGTGTTGAGGGAATCAGTAAAGTGTGAAAGTCTAGGGGTAGATAAGAACAAAGAAAATGGGCGGTTGGCTCTCAGCAGCCAGCATAGATCTGCAAGGTTGGGAAAAGGTGTAGAGGCCATGAAGCTCTCCCTTTAGGAAGGAAGGAGAGAAGTGGAACTTGCACCCAACATCCAGGCCATTCACTGCATCAACCTAATGAAAAAGAGTGGGTAATTTATGGTGACCTGCATGGCTCTGCAAGATTAGGAGAAGGTGCATACCCCTGAAGCATCTCTTCCAGGAAGAAGGATGAGGAATGGACTATGCATATTCATAGAGAAGGTTTTTGAGGGTCCCAGAATTTCAAGCCAGGCTGGTTAGTGGAGATCTCTCCCTGTCAAAGTCAGTCCACAAAGACTGAAGGGATGACTCCTTCTTCATATGTGCCAACATGAATGCAAAGCTACAAGAAGTTTGAAAAATCAGGGAAATTTCCACAAGCAAAATAACACAATAAGTCTCCAGTAACCAACACTAAAGTAACAGAGATCTATGAATTGCCTGAAAAAGAATTTCAAAATAGTCATTTTAAAGAAGCTCAGTAAGCTACAAAACATAAAAACTACATTAAATCAAGAAAACAATACATGGACAAAATGAGAATATAAATAAAGAGAAACCATAAAAAGAACCAAACAGGAACTTTGGAGCTGAAGAATACAAAAACTGAGCTTAAAAATATAATAGAGAATTTAAATAGAAGACTTGATCAAGTAGGAGAAAGGATCGATAAACTCAAGGCAGGTAATTCCAAATTATACAGTCAGAGGAGGAGAACAGAAAACAAGAATTAAAAAAAAAAAAGTGTAGAGAGCCTAAAGAACTTATGGACTACCATTAAGTGAGCCAATATACATTACGGCTGAAAACGTCCCAAAGCTCAGGAGAGAAGTAGACATTCACATTCATAAAGCCTAAACCTTCCAAAGAGGATGAATCTAAAGAAATCTACACCAAGACACATTATAATCAAATTGTTAAAAGTCATAGACAAAGAGAAAATTCTGAAAGCAGCAAGGGAAAAGCACCTCATCACATATATGGGAGCCCCCATGACTATCAGCAGATTGCTCAGCAGAAACCTTGCAGGAGAGAGTGAGATGCTATATTCAAAGTGTAGAGAGAAAAAAAATTGCCAGCCAAGAATACTGTATTCTGCAAAACTGTCCATCAAAAAATGAAGGAGAAATACTTTTCAAGACAAAAGATAAGGGAGTTAAATCTTCACTAGACCTGCCATATAAGAAATGGCAAAGGGAGACATGCTAAAGGGAGTTCTTCAAGTTGAAACAAAAGGACATTAAGCAGAAACACAAAAGCATATGAAAGAATAAAACTCACTGTTAACTATACAGACAAATACAGAATACTATGGTATTGTAATGCTGTTGTGTAAAACAATTTAATTTTAGTATAAAAGTTAAAAGAATTTAGGGGCTTCCCTGGTGGCGCAGTGGTTGGGAGTCTGCCTGCCAGTGCAGGGGACGCAGGTTCGTGTCCCGGTCCAGGAAGATCCCACATGCCATGGAGCGGCTGGGCCCGTGAGCCATGGCCACTGGGCCTGCACGTCTGGAGCCTGTGCTCCGCAACGGGAGAGGCCACAGCAGTGAGAGGCCCGCGTACCGCAAAAAAAAAAAAAAAAAAAAAAAAAAGTTAAAAGAATTTGAAAAAGAATAGAAAAAAGTTAAAAGTATTAAGTATAAGTACTATTACAAAAGTTTGTTAATGACTATCCAATATAAAACACATAAATTGTGACACCCATAAGATAAAGAGTATGTGTGAGAGAAGTAAACGTATAGACTCTTTGTATGTGATTGAACTCACTTCGTTATCAACTTTAAAAAGACTGTGTAACTATACGCTGTTTTATGTAAGCATCATGTTAACCTAAAGCAAAATACCTGTAGAAGATACACAAAACAAAAAGAAAAAGATATTCAAAGAATATTACTCTTAAAAAGTCAACAAAACACACAGATAGCAAGAAAGGAAAGCAGAAACAAAAGAACAAGAAGATGGACAGAAAACAATGATCAAAAGGACAGTAGTAAGCCCTTCCCTATCAATAGTTACTTTAAATGTAAATTAAACTCCCCAGTGAAAAGACAGAGAGTGGCTGAATTGACTAAAAATCAAGATTCAACTATACACTGTCTACCAGAGACTCACTTTAGACTTAAGGACACACACGGGCTGAAAGTGAAACCACAGAAAAAGATACCCAAAAGAGGGCAAGGGTAGTTATATTGCGACAGAATAGACTTTAAGCCTAAAACGGTCACAAGAGACATAGAAAGGCATTATATAATGATAAAGGATCAATTCATCAGGAAGATATGACAATTACATATAAATACATATGCACTCAATATGAGAGCTCCTAAACATATAAAATGAATATTGATAGTACTGGGGGAAAAATAGACAACAACAAAATAATAATAGGAAAATTCAAAACCTCATTTTCAACAATGAAGAGAACATGCCAACAGTAAATCAATAAGAAAAGGGAATTTGACCAATACTATAGATCAAATGGACCTAACAGACATGTACAGATCATTTTCATCCTACAATAGTAGAATACACAGACATCTCAAGTGCACAAAGAATGTCCTCCAGGAGAAATCATATATTAGGCCATAAAACAAGTCTTAAAAAATTAAGGAAAACTGAAATCATACCAACTGTCTTTCCCAACCATATTGGTATGAAGTTAGAAATCAAAAACAGAAGGAAAATTGGGAAATTCACAAGTATGTGGAAATTAAACAACACACTCCTAAGCAATCAATAGGTCAAAGAAGTAATTAAAGGAGAAATTTTAAAAATATCTTAAGACAAATGAAAATGAAAGCACAACATACCAAAACTTATGAGATGCAGCAAAAGCAGTTCTAAGAGGGAAGCTTCTAGTGATAAATGCTACATTAAGAAAAAGAGAGATCTCAAATAAACAACCCAATTTTACCCCTCAAATAAGAAAAACAAACTAAGCCCAAAGTTAGCAGAAGGAAGGAAATAATACAGTAGAGCAGATATCAACAAAATAGAGATCAGAAAAAATAGGAAAAAATTAATACAACTAAGACCTTTAAAAAAAAATAAACAAAACTGACATTTAGCTAGATGAAGAAAAGGAGAACACTCAAGTAAATAAAATTATAAATGAAATAAGAGACATTATAACTAGTCATAGAAATAAAGTGCAAAATAAGAGGCTAAAGTGCAACATATGAAAAATTATACATCAACAAATGAGTTAGCTAGAAGAAATGGATAAATTCCTAGAAACATACAACCTACCAAGACTGTCAGGAAGAAATGAAAAATCTAAACAGACAAAAGTGAATAAGGAGATTGAGTCAGTAATCAACATCCTCCCAACAAAGAAAGGCCCAGGATCAGATGGCTTCACTGGTAAATTTTACCAATCATTTAAAAAAGAATTACCACCTATCCTCAGACTCTTCCAAAAAATTGAAAAGTAGGGAACACTTCCAACCTCATTTTATGAGGCCAGCATTATCTTGATACCAAAGCCAGACAAAGACACTGCATAAGAAGAAAAACTATAGACCAATATCCCTAATGAAAGTAGATGCAAAAATTCTCAATGAAATACATTATACACAACAGTTAAAAGCTGAAAGCTTTTCATTTAAGATCAGGAACAACACAAGGATGCCCACTCTCATCACTTTTATTAATATAGTATTAGAAGTCCTAAGAGCAACTAGGCAAGAAAAATAAATAAAAGACGTTTAAATCAGAAAAGAAAAAGTAAAATTATCCTGTTTGCAGGTAACGTATATATCAGGTTGTACACAAGACTAAGGACTCCACAATAAAACTGGCAGAACTAATAATTCCATAAATTGGAGTAAAATTTTAAAAATTAAAAGAGAAGCAAGAGAATGGATTCAAGGCACCACGTGGAAATGCATTATGTTATGAAAGAACCTTTAACACTCATTCTCTTGGAAAAGAAGGATTTGGCAAGTTACGTAGCCTTTTCTCTTACTAACTCTTCTATTGCTCAGATCCTCTTCACTATGAAGCATTGTCCATCCATGACCATGGCTGTCACACAACCCTCAAATATTCATGGCATTTCACAATAATTGTTTTTTTCCCAAGAATTCAAAAGAGAATGTTTCTAGGCATCTGAATGATGTTACTTGTAAGACCAGATATTTAGTTTTAGTTTGCAGTGTACTAACACAGTGCTGACTTCCAAGTGACAATAGTTTTAAAATATTCTGTGTGTGTGTGTGTCTGTTGTCATATGCAGGACATTTTAAAATACGGGATCCAAGAGCCTCTCTTTCCCAAGTGTTCAAGTAGTGCTGCCAACTGGAGTACTGGAAGGACAGAATAAAGAGAATGCAGTATTAAAGAAGGAATGGGTGGAATTTTCTCAGAAATAAAAGAAGACATAATGGCTTAGAAGCTCAGATTCAGGAAGCCTAAGGAATCTAGTGAAGGACAAATAAATTAGATTGAGCTAAACACATCACAGGGAACCTCAAGACACCAAAGGAAAAAGAGATTCTGTAAATAACTGGAGATGAAAAGTAGATGAAAAAAAAAGTTCTTTTCTACAAAGAACATGTTTACCATTAACACACTCATACTGAAGGAGCCTCAAAGAATGTTCTTCCTGAAGAAAAACAATGAAAACCTAAGGAAGATAGGATATGCAAGACAGAATGGTAAATAAATAAATTGGTACCCATGAGGGAAAGTATGAACCAACATTAATGGTATAAAATAATAATAATGAAGACTAATGGAGGGCATATACAGGTGCAACTAACATATTGGCCAATGATATGATGTAAGTTGAAAAGGGGATAATTGAAATTTAAGTGTTCTAAGGCTCTTGAATATTTTGGGAGAAGAGTAAAAATTATGATTTACTTTATACATTGTTGAGGAAATACATGTGCTACAAATTTGGGGTAATCAACCAACAACAGAAATATAATGTATAAATGTCAAACTTAGTGAATAAAAGAATAAATAAAAGAAATCTGCAGCAGCAACATGGTAAACAGAAACACAGAAAAAGATAGTAAACATAACTTTAAATGTTTAAATGTTTAAAGTTTAAATAAACATAAACTTTAAAAAGCCTAAAAACTTGTGCAATTTAATAAAAAGGAAAAAAGGGGACTTCCCTGGTGGTTCAGTGGTTAAGAATCTGCCTGCCAATGCAGGGGACACGGGTTCAAGTCCTGGTCCAGGAAAATCCCACATGCCACAGAGCAACTAAGTCCATGTGCCACAACTATTGAGCCTGTGCTCTAGAGCCCATGAGCCACAACTACTGAGCCCATGAGCCACAACTACTGAAGCCCGCACGACTAGATCCTGTGCTCTGCAACAAGAGAAGCCATCGCAATGAGAAGCCCATGCACCGCAACGAAGTGTAGCCCCTGCTCACCGCAACTACAGAAAGCCCGCAGGCAGCAACCAAGACCCAAAGCAGTGAAAAATAATAAAATAATTTTTTTTAATTTAAAAAGGAAAAAAAGAATTTCAGTTACATAAAAACGTATCTAAAACAAAAGTGCACTGAGAGGTTGAAAGTAGAAAGATAAAAGTTATAATAGACAAATCACCAAATAAAAGCTGGTGAAGTTACAGTACTATCAGAAAAAATATTTTAAGGCAGAAACATAGAGATAAAATGGTTGCTGCATAATCATAGAAAGAAAAACTTATGAAGAAGATACAAATGTGTATGCTTCAATCTGTGTAAAGCTTCACACCGTATAAGGCAAAACTTGATAGAATTACAAGAAGAAAAATATAAATACATCATTGTAGTGACAGAATTTAGAGTATGTCACTAGGTAATTAATTGATTAAGAAGAAAATATCTTGGTTAACCATATATAAAAGTTAAACCAGACAATGAAAACATGATAGATAGACAGACAGACAGATAGATAGATAGATAAACCATGATACATAGATAGATATGGATATATGTAGATATATATAGATATATACATAACTTAAGAAATTACCTCTACTCAAAGATTCTTTTTTTTTAAATTTGATTTCTTTATTTTTGGCTGTGTTGGGTCTTGGTTGCTGCCTGCAGGCTTTCTGTAGTTGCAGTGAGCAGGGGCTACACTTTGTTGCGGTGAGCAGGCTTCTCATTGTGGTAGCTTCTCTTGTTGCAGAGCACGGGCTCTAGTAGTGTGGGCTTCGGTAGTTGCAGCTCAAGGGCTCTAAAGCGCAGGCTCAGTAGTTGTATCACACGGGCTTAGTTGCTCCGCGGCATGTGGGATCTTCCCGGACCAGGGCTCAAATCTGTGTCCCCTCATTGGCAGGGGGATTCTTAACCACTGAGCGACCAGGGAAGCCCTATTCAAACATTCTTTACTTAATACTGGCAGTTAGTTTCATATGATTCAATAGAGAATATAGAAGACTAAATTCATTACACATTCTTTTCAAGCACTCTTGATAACTAAAAGTTATCACAACTAATAAAAGTTTATTAAGGTAGCTGGATACTAGAGAAACATAAAATTAACTGCTTATTGTAGCCCAGAAGGCAAAGGTAAAATCTAAAAATATAATGAAAGAAATGTTTATTTCCCAATTGCAATTTAAAAAGACCCTTAAAATACTATATAGAACTAAATTTAACAGAGCTACATAAGACGAATGATGAATTAGTACATTTAACTATACAAGAAAATAATTTTAAAATGTTGTGGTGTTCTATTTTTAAGTATAAGAACACTAAAGACTGTTGACTGAAATTTTCTAGCAGTTTTCATCTCCACAAAAGAGGAGATAAAACATTCTGGAACTGATTTAAAGTAGTAAGTTTGTGGATGTGGCAGAAGGAAAGGAATAAAAAGGAATTGAGGGTTCTGGTAAAAGGGTAATTGATTGTCTCTGGGGCCTTGCCTTGGTAAGATTAAGTGGTAAGTGAGGGTTGAGAAATTTTTTTTTTTAAATGGAGGCTAGAAACATATAAAGGCGATGGTCATGGAACCAAGAAGACATATTCAAGAAATGCTAATGAATTAAAATAGGTAGAAATTGTGATTAAGTGAAAGTGGGGGCTGATGGTGAGAGAAATACCTAGAATAACTCCAATGCTTCTGTCTCGGATAACTGGGTACATTTATACATTAGGGAATACGGAAGGGGGAGCAGGCTTAGGAGGAAAAGGATAAAATCAGTTATCAACAAATTGAGTTTAAGGTGCATGGGGATAATCCAGGTGACCATGTTTAATAGACAGTTTTATCAATAAATTACAAGTCCAGCAGCATCTTAGGTCAGTTTCCCCAGGAGATTCTGGGAGAAAAATTCATGGGCAAGTGATTTATTAAAGTGCTTCCAGCAGTAGTGGAGGCTGAATGAGGAAGAGAAGTCAATCAAGGGTGCAGTCTCACATGAAGTCCCAGCCTCTTCTGATCTCAAAAGGAACTCTGGAGAATAAACCACACCTCATACTTGTCTTGCTCAAAACAAGGGAGCTGAGCTTTTATACTGTTGCATCCATCATTAGCTTTGGTCTGCCCCACAGGACAAAATTCCAGGTACTTAAGTTCTTCACATGTTCAGGCAAAGTGGCTCCAGTAGCCCAAGAATTGCCTTCAGAAGAGGGATGCCGATGCAGAGGCAAGCCTTCAGAAACAAAACATGCAGAACCTGAGGGTGGGCTCATGGAACAAGAAAACGGGATGCGAGAAGGATCTAGCCAGAACACTGAAGCATCCAGAAAGAGACCTAAGTTTAGAATTCATCCACCTGTTTGTAGAAGTTAGAACAAGAAGTGGATGGGATATGAAAGCAGATGGTTTAGAAGATAGAAATGATCCTTGAGAATAACATTTCAAAGGAAGAAAGGCCTGTGAAGAAGCTTGAAAAAGTGAAGAAAGCATCAAGAAAAATCAGAAGAGGAGCAGACCATGGCGATATCCTGGGATGTAATCATTATTGGCTTTTGCTTGTTTGCTTTATAACTGTTCACATACTCATACTGCTGTTTTAGAAGAGCCAGTTGTGGGTACCAGTGGAAAATACTTGTTAGAGTGGTACAGATGCCTCTCCTGGGGAAGTTCAGTCATCTATCCCAGAAGCACCCTTTAGCTTCCTCCTCTACTTTCCATAGAACCCCACCTAAAGCCAAAGGACCCTCACAACTGTGATGTACTGAGCCATGTTTGAATATGGAGAGTCTTGAGAGAGCTCAAAGTCTTCTTGACCAAGTGTGGAGTGTTTTTAATTAGGCAATCTAGGAGGCATCAATAGGATGATCAAGCACAGACATTCTGAAAGGGTGAAGGGAAATTGCCTGAGGGACTTGGAAAAGCCTTGGGTAATATTTATTTAAAAGAGTGGGTGAATCAGACTGTGCTCAAGTCTTCTGGTCTGAGTCCCAAACAGGAAATGAAGCTGTAAGAATTGTGACTCAGAGGCTAATCTCACTACTTACCTGGCAGGAAGAGGGAGAAGGGAAGGGAAAGGGGAATCTGGGTTGGGGATGGAAATCTTTCCCATTGCACAAGAAAAGCCTTCTGGTACTCTCAACAATTGTGATTCTTTCCCGCCAGGTCCATCCTCCTCTATATTTTTTAAAGGACAAAGTTTGCCTTGGGTCTGTTGTTATTTGATACTTGTTACATAAGAATTATTACTTTAATAACACAATATTTACTTTGGAAAAACGATCAAATCAAAAATCATTTTGAAAATCACCTACATTCTTATAAACATAACTTTTGGACATTTCACATGAGTAAAAGTGTTGAGTCTTAGAATTACATTGTGCTTTATTTTTATGTTAATACATATTTAAAAAAATAATAGTCTTATGGCTATGCCTTATAGAATATCCCTTTGTAGAAATATCACAATTTATTCAACCTCTTGACTATTGTTTGACTTTTTTTTTTCTAGCCTCCTGTTTTTAAACTAAGTACAATAAATAAGACTCTGATAGCAGGTATGTAACTGGCATTCGGTGGCATGGCTTGGATCTACAAGCACCTGCATTTTCTGGGGATAGCCATTGATTGTATTTGGAGGAAATGCATCACTGGTAGATAAGATGAGTGTGTAATTTGAAGCTCTAACAGAAAGAATTGTATCCAGATAGAATACCTCCAACTCAATTAGTAATATGAAATTATTCCCCGATTTTACAAAAATATTTAAAATCTAATTGTGCAAGCCTAGCATGATAACTGAAATTTGAAGCCTGTGTGAAATCTTGGAATCCAAGGGGACTATCTCCAGTAGCACAACAGCCACCACTCCTCACTCCTCACTCCTCTTCATAGAGTAGGATAAGAAAAAAATATAAAATATACTCCCTGACCTGAAAGAAAAATGCCATCTAACTGGGAATGCAGAACAACATAGGCAATATAAAAAATTATTCCTGCCGCTCTCTCCACTGCCCCCCAAAATACCCTTCTGATATTCTTAACCTCTTTACAACCACTGCATTTATATCCAAAATTTTCTCAAACTCTCTCTGCCATGTCTGCACTTTGAGGCAAAATGATTCCACATGCCAGTGAATTTGGATTCTATTCTCTTACTAAACTCTCCTTATTTCCTTCATGCCACCTGCTCATTCCAGTTTTTTCATCCTGATCTCCAAATACCCAAAGCTGTATGTTTTTTCTCTTAATTCTTGTAACTCATAGCTAGGTCCATTACCTTCTAAAGTTCTGGATCTTATGGTCAGACATTCAAAACCTTTTTCATGAATAGCCTAGCATTCTTGTTTCTTTCATACTCCACATGTTTACTTCTGATTCTTAGTTTGTTATGTGTTGCCAAAGAAAGTCTCAAATCTAGGATATCATATTCCCTATAAATTCATGATTTTCCACCTTCATTTTTGTATTGACAGCTGCTCAGTAATCCTTTCATTCACATTTTATGGATTTCTTACGGCATTATCCATAGCTGCTATTCCAAAACTTTTCCATACTCCTTTGAACAATCTCTGTAAATTGCTTGACCTGAAATAGTTCCCCCTTTGTTATTTGCTAACAGAAACCCACTTTTATTCAGGAAGCAAAATGCTCAGCCCCAGAATAAAAATTGTGATTATTCTAAGCCAGTCATGCTAATCTCATTTTCTTTGCTCATTTATGGTCATTTATTGACCAGTATTGGTCAATGAGATTAGGGGATACTTGCTAGTGGCTTCTGTAAAACATTATATGTGTGTGTGTGTGTGTGTGTGTGTGTGTGTGTGCGCGTGTATATATGGTGTGTGTATTTATATATAAAATATCCAATGTAATATCTATCTATATTCAGGAGAAAATGTGTTTCTTTTCTACCTTTTTTCTCCCTTCTTTGGAGAGGTCATGTGAAATCGTGATGCAGCAGCCACCTTACCACTTTCAGAAGAAGATGGAGAAGATTTTGAAAATGACATACCTGTATCCTAACATTTATTGAGCTCCTCAAGTCATCCTTGAATTGCCTGTTTCTAGGTTTCTAATATATGAGATAGTCAGTTGCCTGTAAATTACTTTTAGTTGGAAATTATGCTACTTGTGAGCCAAAATATTCTAAGGGATCAACTTCTTAAGCCCCAAACCTTATTACTGCCTCTTGATATCAGCAGATGTCACTGCTTCCTACTTTACTAACTATCCTGCAAGGGCACAGCTAGATCACCACCCATTCTATTCTCCCTTTCTTCTATTTAATAGGATGAAGCTCTCTTTCTTGGCAAAATTAACTCATTTATCTACCCGTTGGAGTCCCTCAGCTTATCCCTGCTCTAGGACATTGCTCCATCAAGCCTCTATTTCACTTGAGCCTTCATTTCTTTTTTGCTTGTTTGTTTTTCTTGCCTCCTCCTCACCATATTGGTGACAGAAGGATCCCCCCTGTAGGGTTATGGGGATGGCCAAACACATGAAACATGACACTGTACGGGTTCATTTGACAACGGTTTATTAGTCACATGTACTCACAGACCAGAGGAGGACACCACTTGTGATGTATGGTCACATGGGGTTTGCATTCAGAAAATAGTGAACCAGAGGCTGCGTAACAAAGGCGTGAGGGGAATCCTGGTACCCATCAGAGGACGTGACTTGTTTGTTTGAATAGTTCTGTGGGCTGGCAGAGAACTGAAGCCTGCTACTTAGGGATAAGGAGGTCTGTGCCTGGTCCCCATGATAAGGAGGGTTGTTTGGCTAAGGGAGCTTATCGAAAACACAAATGTGAACATATTGTTCACATAACAATAAACTTAACACCTAAACATAAACTTAAAATATACTATTGATATATTTTTAAGACTTGTTTTCTTTTAATTTTGTGAATACTTTCCATTTAAGCGTATACATCTACAGTGTATTACTCATGATTGTATTGTCTTTACTCAAAGACCAAATTTTAGATACTTATTTGTTTCTGATGGTATGCCCTTGTTATATTTTTGCTGACTATTCTTATGGCTAGATATTAGCACATATAAGTGATTTTTTTCCTTTGAATTAATGCTAGGAAATAGAAATGTAAGCATTAGCTACATGTTAATTGTCATATAAAAAGTTCATCTTAATTTATACCCTCAAAAATGTACTAGAGTGCACATCCAGTACTTTTGATAACACCAAGCTTTATACTATTTTAATTTACTTCAGTGTGATAAGTAAGAAAACTGTCACTCTTGTTTAAATCTTTGTCTCTCCCTTTGTTTATTGGCTATTTATATTTCTTCTTTCATAAACTAGGGATTAATATTATTTCTCATTTTCCTATGTATATGTTCATATCATTTTCTGACTGAATACTTATAGGATATTTTTATTCTAGAAATAATTTTTAAAATTTCCTATGTCTAGTGACAAATATATTGTTGGAGTGGGTACTTTTTCATTAAAATTATCTAGTTTTTATTTAGGAGCCCTCTGCATCTTAATATCAAAGTTTTCTTATCTTAGGGCAGTTTTCCTCCCTTTTCTTTACTGTCTTCTCCTCAATTCATTTTTTAAAAAAATTCCTATTATGACTACATTTGACCTCCCTATTCTGTTATCTACATTTCTGACCATTTCTCTCTTCACTTTTATGTCTTAATAGTCTTACTCTGATTTTTCTAAGTAACATTAAAATGTCCTCTGATTTTTAAGTTTCATTTTAAGCACACTGCCTCCCTTGTACTTTCTTTTGTTTAACAATCAAGTTTTGTTTAACTTCTATTCTGTCATGAGTTTCTTTCTTTTTCCAATTTCATAGATGCAATATCTGCTCAGGTTTCTTTGAAAGTTTAATTAAAGATATTCTAAAGTTTTCTTCTGCTTCTTTCAGTAGCTGTGTTCCATAAGATACATTCACTTACTGATTTCTCCTCTATAGTGATGCTTCTGTTTATTAATCTAATAGAAAGAGACCATATTTTTCTATTTTAGAGAGTTGAAATGGATGCTCTTGGATAATGTTTAGGCCCCTGTTTAAGTCACTGATACCCTATAGGAGGTGGAAAAATTTATATTTATTAGAGTTTAACCTTTCCAGATCATATATCCAAGACCATTGCTGAAAATAGGGGGTTGTATCTCATGAAGGCAGGTTTGCTTACATGTTAAATAGTTGCCCTTTACAAAGCTTTTGTGGCAGCCTAATTATATCTCAGCCCATGACCCCCCTCTTTAGCTAATCCCAACACTGGCCAGTGGAATATTACCCACATTTCATTTAGCTTGTTCTTTAACTCAGCAACTCAAATGTGTGATTTTAAAAAGGGAGTCTTTACCTCCCCAAAAATATCAGTAGGATAGAAAATAGCCTTTTACCAATGCTCCCAGAGACTTCTTCCCTTTCAGTGTCTTGTTCTCTATACCAGAAGATGTTATTATAGTTCTGCTGGGTAGTGAGTTGTGTGTTCCGAAAACAGACTTTTTCTATTATGTGGTAAACAGCAGGTCACTCAGTAATTCCCTCAATTCTGTCTCACAAGCAGGTATATGTCAGGTATTTTTCTTCAATATTATTCAAAGTGTTGGTGTATTGCTGGAACTATTCTTTTGTTTTTAGTGTCAATATACTTTTTCTCCCACTATTTTTATTTCTTATGATTATTAAAAAAAACTTTGATAGGGATGAGGAAGGATGGTTCTCTTCAGTTTGTATTAAATATTTTAAGTGGATAGTTGGTACTCTTTTCTCATAATTTTTAAAAATCAATAACTCATTATTAAGTCTTTAAATCCACTTACTGCCTAGGAATATACAACTAAAAGTTCTGGTTATTTTAATTAGTCTTAGTTAATAAGTTCTTACTTTTTCTTACTCCCTGTATCAGTCAGGATAATCTATCTGTATGCTACAGTAACAAACAATCCCACCACCTATGTCTTTAAACAAATGAGATGTATTTCTCACCCATACTGCATGCCCTTTGTGGGTTGGCAGGGGGCTCTGATGCGCATACACTATGTCCTCATGCTTTTTCCCAAGCTAATGAAGCAGCCATTATCTGAACCTTCCGTCAGGGCAAAGGAAACAAAAGGAAGCATGGGGAAGTTCTCATTGACACTCAAAGCTTTCAATGGAAAATAATATGTATCACTTTCAATCACATTTCACTAGCAAAACAAGTCAGGGAAACACAACCTTTAATGTACCACGAAGAAGAGAGAGCTAGAATATTTAGGGACAGTTTTAATAACTACCACATTTCCTATCATTTTTAACTTCTAATACTATTGCCAACCCAAACTTCTAAAATTTCCTCTTTGTTTTCCATGACACGAAATCCCTAGCTCTCTGATTGTTTATCATATTTTCCTCCAACTTCTTCTCATTTTGCAATGACTTAAGTGTAGTTGATCCTTAAATTTCTGTCCTTGTTCATTTACCATTTTATCTCTTTTGTCTGTCCTTGTGTGACCCTATAGTAACATTAGATACATATTATCAACCCAGTCTTTCATCATTCATTTACCAGGCATTTATTGCCAATCTTGTATGTGCTATGGGACGTAATCAAGATAAAAGCCCTATCTTCAGGGAAGTCACAGATTAGTTGGAATGACAAAACTCAAACAGTTTTCAGTAAAAAATGTGCTGCATGTTTTAGTAGATTTGTGGTATATGTGATATTAGAACTTATTATTCTGATGAGTAAGATAACTAAGTAATTTGAAATCTGACAACATTCAAAGTTATTCTTATAAAATTACATTTAAAATATGAATAATAACAGCTAAATCTCTGAAATTCTTAATGACATCTTTTACTTAATCATTCTCAGGTAAAATTTTCTATTTGAATATTTACATGAAAGAACTCTGGAGGAAAACTATCATGAAAAGGAAGTTTCAAAGACATGCCATTTTAAATTTAATACTTCATGTGGAGTATTCCTGGTTGTGAAAACACTACTAATCTGGAAATTTGCAGTGACAAGTGCCAAGGTTTTTTTTTTTTTCATTTTCTCTAAAATGATTAGAAAGTGTAAGAAATGGTTTTGGCTACTTGAAGTCAAACTCTACCTCTTGATCTCTGTGTCAAGCAAAACACTACACAAAGTAGTGCCTGAAAAATATTTATCAGATGAAATGAAATTGATTTATTCTCTATCTTAGGAAAATTTGGCTTTTTCTTCCTACTTATTACCTGGAAGTTAAAAAAATCCAAACGGAATATTAAGATTAATAAAACAATACAATAAGGGCTATTAGAGAAGAATGAGATTGGAGACTTGAATCTACCACTGTCTGTTCATGAGCAAGTTACCTTACCTTGCTGTGGTTTGGTTTTCTAGCTTTAAAGCTTGAGGAATCAGTGATTTTGAATTGGAATGGGATGGTGAAGAACAAGTCTAAGGTAGCATCACTTTTCCTTTTTTACCTTTGGACTTATGTGTATTTGAGCTGTTCAAAGAATCTAACACCCTCAAAACCCTAACCTCCAATGCCAAAATCTGTATTATATATTATTTTGAGAATGGACATGATGTACAATTGTTATAGGTAGTTTATGGAAGTCAATCTGCACCCATCTTAGAAAAGTAGACATCTGAGGTAAGTGTCCAAATTAATAAGGTAAAAACAAATATTTTCCCATAGAACCCAATAAATCATTGGCATTTCTCAAATTTAGTATAATGGGGACCTGAGAAAGAGGTAAGTAAGAGAGAAAGAAGTACCATTTAATTACTTTCCATTTCAGGACCTGCAGGGTCTCTGAATTGTATATTTTTATAAAATGAAAACCAGTTACTTGTAATCATATTAGTTCCCTAATACCGTGGAGAAACCCTTTATATAACAGATGTGTGTTAAGATCATTTGAACTATTAAGGAAGCCATACTCAAGCATCATTCAAAATTTAAAGAAAACAGTAGGGATTTGGTGAAAAAAGATGACCTTGAAGGGTGAGTCTGTTGTGTTTAAACCTGTAAAGGGACAGTCAGCCTCAAACATGAGGGTGAGTGAACTTCCACATCGTAACTCAGAAGTTAAAGGCACATGTTTAGTATTTGGAGAAAATGTGAGACTTTTCATTAGCAGGTGAGACCCTAAATGACTCTGCAGGAAGAAAGCATCTTAATTGTGAATTACACATCAGCCATTGCAAATGCTGTCAGTGGAAACTTTCACTATAGCAATCTTCTCAGTAGATGACTAAGCCAGACCTAACTGTCTCTGTTAATTAAATGCTCTGTCATGATGTTTCTTTACTAAACCATGTTGGAGCATTTAATTAACACATTAAAGTCTGCAATATTTTCTTTTTTTTCATAAATTTATTTATTTTATTTTATTTATTTTGGGCTGTGTTGGGTCTTTGTTTCTGCTCGTGGGCTTTCTCTAGTTGCGGCGAGCAGGGGCTACTCTTCTTGGCGGTGAGCGGGCTTCTCATTGCAGTGGCTTCTCTTTTTGTGGAGCACGGGCTCTAGGCATGCGGGCTTCAGTAGTTGTGGTGTGCGGACTCAGTCGTTGTGGCTCGCGGGCTCTAGAGAACAGGCTTAGTAGTTGTAGCACGTGGGCTTAGTTGTTCCACTGCAAATGGGATCTTCCCAGACCAGGGCTCGAACCCACGTCCTGTGCATTGGCAGGCAGATTCTTAACCTCTGTGCCACCAGGGAAGCCCTGGAACAGTATTTTCTTTTTTCTTTTTTTTTTTTTTTTGCTGTACGCGGGCCTCTCACTGCTGTGGCCTCTCCCGTTGCGGAGCACAGGCTCCGGACACACAGGCTCCGCAGCCATGGCTCGCGGGCCCAGCCGCTCCGCGGCATGTGGGATCTTCCGGGATCGGGGCACGAACCCGTGTCCCCTGCATCGGCAGGCGGACTCTCAACCACTGCGCCACCAGGGAAGCCCAGGAACAGTATTTTCTTACGTGGGACAAGAGGTTAACTTTTTTAATACAAGTTGAATTTTTTTCTTAACCCCTTTTTTCATTTCTTTAGCAGAAAATAGATAAAAGATGCATGATTTCCAATACAAATCTGAGTACATTCACTTGAGGAATAAAAGTATAATGGATTATTTATGCTATATTGTTTTCATGATGTGCTTTAGATCAGTACATTCAACTTGTCACCTTTAACTACACTTACATAGTTGAAAATAATTCTGTTTTGGTTCCTTCCTTGGCTGTGGAGAGCATGATTTCTTTCCTAGTAGAACTTATGAGTCTTTCCACTAGATATATTTGAGTTTGGGACTCTGACTTCTCAGCTTATTGTTCCTAAGGAAATGGCTCGGAAAGGTCACACATCAGTTTTTTAGAGTAAAAATAATGAATGGGCATTTGAAATGAATAAGAATTAGTTCTCACCCTCTGCCCCACCTAGGCCACGTGTTTGCCTTGTGCCTCATTTCCCACAACTGGAAGCTCCCAGCTGAATAATCACATTCAAACATGCTGAGCTAATTGAAGAAAGGTGCTATATAAACATGAGGTACTATTATTATGGTCATTTTCCCAGACCTTGGGCTTCCCCACCCACTTCCTCTAAATGTACAATGAGGTGGAAGGCATTGCTTCCTCCAACTAGATGCAGAGTTTGAGAGCAATGCCTTTGGTGCCCTCAAGTGGTTGCCTCTAGTAGACATCAGCTGTGGAGCTGAAGCTCATGGCATAGAAACGATGCCCTAGAACTCGCCAGTTTAGAGGGGGAAATATATATGACAAAAGCATATAAGGCTTCTTAGGTTAATATTTTTCAAACAAAATTATTTACACGTATTAAAATGTCAGGCAGTCTTCACTATATTTGTTTTAATTTTATTTTTTAAACATCTTTATTGGAGTATAATTGCTTTACAATGGTGTGTTAGTTTCTGCTTTATAACAAAGTGAATCAGCTATACATATACATATATCCCCATATCTCTTCCCTCTTGTGTCTCCCTCCCACCCACCCTATCCCACCCCTCTAGGTGCTCACAAAGCATGAAGCTGACCTCCCTGTGCTATGCAGCTCCTTCCCACCAGCTGTTTTACAATTGGTAGTGTATATAAGTTCATGCCGCTCTCACTTCGTCCCAGCTTACCCTTCCTGCAACCCTGTGTCCTCAAGTACACTTTCTACATCTGCATCTTTATTCCTGTGCTGCTCCTAGGTTCTTCAGAACCTTTTTTTTTTAAGATTCAAAATATATGTGTTAGCATATGGTATTTCTTTTTCTCTTTCTGACTTACTTCACTGTGTATGACAGATTATAGGTCCATCCACCTCACTACAAATAACTCAATTTTGTTTCTTTTTATGGCTGAGTAATATCCATTGTATATATGTGCCACATCTTCTTTATCCATTCATCTGTCAGTGGACACTTAGGTTGCTTCCATGTCCTGGCTATTGTAAATAGAGCTGCATTGAACATTGTGGTACATGGCTCTTTTTGAATTATGGTTTTCTCAGGGTATATGCCCAGTAGTGGGATTGCGGTGTCACATGGTAGTTCTACTTTTAGTTTTTTAAGGAACCTCCATACTGTTCTCCATAGTGGCTGTATCAATTTACATTTGCAACAACAGTGCATGAGGGTTCCCTTTTCTCCACACCCTCTCCAGCATTTATTGTTTGTAGATATTTTGATGGCCATTCTGACTGGTGTGAGGTGATACCTCATTGTAGTTTTGATTCGCATTTCTCTAATGATTAGTGATGTTGAGCATTCTTTCATGTGTTTGTTGGCAATCTGTATATCTTCTTTGGAGAGATGTCTATTTAGGTTTTCTGCCCATTTTTGGATTGGGTTGTTTGTTTTTGTGATATTGAGCTGCATGACCTGCCTGTAAATTTTGGAGATTAATCCTTTGTCAGTTGCTTCATTTGCAAATATTTTCTCCCATTCTGAAGGTTTTCTTTTCATCTTGTTTCTGGCTTCTTTTGCTGTGCAAAAGTCTCTAAGCTTCATTAGGTCCCATTTGTTTATTTTTGTTTTTATTTCCATTTCTCTAGAAGGTGGGTCAAAAAGGATCTTGCTGTGATTTATGTCATAGAGTATTCTGCCTATGTTTTCCTCTAAGAGTTTGATAGTGTCTGGCCTTACATTTAGGTCTTTAATCCATTTTGAGTTTATTTTTGTGTATGGTGTTAGGGAGTGTTCTAATTTCATTCTTTTACATGTAGCTGTCCAGTTTTCCCAGCATCACTTATTGAAGAGGATGTCTTTTCTCCATTTTATATTCTTGCCTCCTTTATCAAAAATAAGGTGACCGTATGTGCATGGGTTTATCTCCGGGCTTTCTGTCCTGTTCCATTGATCTATATTTCTGTTTTTGTGCCAGTACCATACTGTCTTGATTACTGTAGCTTTGTAGTATAGTCTGAAGTCAGGGAGCCTGATTCCTCCAGCTCCATTTTTCTTTCTCAAGATTGCTTTGGCTACTCAGGGACTTCTGTGTTTCCATACAAATTGTGAAATTACTTGTTCTAGTTCTGTGAAAAGTGCCAGTGGTAGTTTGATAGGGATTGCATTGAATCTGTAGATTGCTTTGGGTAGTAGAGTCATTGTCACAATATTGATTTTTCCAATCCAAGAACATGGTATATCTCTCCATCTGTTGGTATCATCTTTAATTTCTTACATCAGTGTCTTACACTTTTCTGCATACAGGTCTTTTGTCTCCCTAGGTAGGTTTATTCCTAGGTATTTTATTCTTTTTGTTGCAATGGTAAATGAGAGTGTTTCTTTAATTTCTCTTTCAGATTTGTCATCATTAGTGTATAGGAATGCAAGAGATTTCTGTGCATTAATTTTGTATCCTGCTACTTTACCAAATTCATTGATGACCTCTAGTAGTTTTCTGGTAGAGTCTTTAGGATTCTCTATGTATAGTATCATGTCATCTGCAAACAGTGACAGCTTTACTTCTTCTTTTATGATTTGGATTCCTTTTCTTTCTTTTTCTTCTCTGATTGCTGTGGCTGAGACTTCCAAAATTATATTGAATAGCAGTGGTGAGAGTGGGCAACCTTGTCTTATTCCTGATCTTAGTGGAAATGGTTTTAGTTTTCACCATTGAGAATGATGTTGGCTGTGGGTTTGTCATATATGGCCTTTATTATGTTGAGGGAAGTTCCTTCTTTGCCTACTTTCTGGAGGGTTTTTATCATAAATGGGTGTTGGATTTTGTTGAAAGCTTTTCCATCAACCGTTGAGATGATCATACGGTTTTTATCCTTCAATTTGTTACTGTGCTTTATTACATTGAATGATTTGCATATATTGAAGAATCCTTGCATTCTTGGGTTAAACCCCACTTGATCATGGTGTATGATCCTCTTAATGTGCTGTTAGATTCTGTTTGCTATTATTTTGTTGAGGAATTATGCATCTATGTTCATCAGTAGTGTTGGTCTGTAGTTTTCTTTCTTTGTGACATTTTTGTCTGGTTTGGGTATCAGGGTGATGGTGGTCACGTAGAATGAGTTTGGGAGTGTTCCTTCCTCTGCTATATTTTGGAAGAGTTTGAGAAGGATACGTGTTAGCTCTTCTCTAAATGTTTGATAGAATTCGCCTGTGAAGCCATCTGGTCCTGGGCTTTTGTTTTTGGGAAGATTTTTAATCACAGTCTCAATTTCAGTGCTGTGATTGGTCTGTTTATATTTTCTATTTCTTCCTGGTTCAGCCTCGGAACATTGTGCTTTTCTAAGAATTTGTCTGTTTCTTCCAGGTTGTCCATTTTATTGGCATAGAGTTGCTTGTAGTAATCTCTCATGATCCTTTGTATTTCTGCAGTGTCAGTTGTTACTTCTCCTTTTTCATTTCTAATTCTGTTGATTTGAGTCTTCTCCCTTTTTTTCTTGATGAGTCTGGCTAATGGTTTATCAATTTTGTTTATCTTCTCAAACAACCAGCTTTTAGTTTCATTGATCTTTGCTATTGTTTCCTTCATTTCTTTTTCATTTATTTCTGGTCTGATCTGTATGATTACTTTCCTTCTGCTAACTTTGGGGGTTTTGTTCTTCTTCTTCTTCTTTCTCTAGTTGCTTTAGGTGTAAGGTTAGGTTGTTTATTTGACATGTTTCCTGAGGTAGGATTGTACTGCTATAAACCTCCCTCTTAGAGATGCTTTTGCTGCATCCCATAGGTTTTGGGCCATCGTGTTTTCATTGTCATTTGTTTCTAGGTATATTTTCATTTCATCTTTGATTTCTTCAGTGATCTCTTGGTTACTATTAGTGTATTGTTTAGCCTCCATGTTTTTGTAATTTTTAGTTTTTTTCCTTTAATTGATATCTAGTCTCATAGCATTGTGGTCAGAAAAGATACTTGATAAGATTTCAATTTTCTTAAATTTACCAAGGCTGAATTTGTGACCCAACATATGATCTATCCTGGAGAATGTTACATGAGCACTTGAGAAGAAAGTGTATTCTGTTGTTTTTGGATAGAATGTCCTATAAATATTAATTAAGTCCTTCTTGCTTAATATATCATTTAAAGCTTGTGTTTCCTTATTTATTTTCATTTTGGAGAAAGTGGGGTGTTAAAGTCCCCTACTATGATTGTGTTACTGTCGATTTCCTCTTTTATGGCTGTTAGCATTTGTCTTATGTATTGAAGTGCTCCTATGTTGGGTGTATAAATATTTACAATTGTTATATCTTCTTCTTGGATTGATCCCTTGATCATTATGTAGTGTCCTTCTTTGTCTGTTATAATAGTCTTTATTTTAAAGTCTACTTTGTCTAATATGAGAATTGTTACTCCAGCTTTCTTTTGATTTCCATTTGCATGGAATATCTTCTCCCATCCTCTCACTTTCAGTCTGTATGTGTCCCTAGGTCTGAAGTGGGTCTCTTGTAGACAGCATATGTATGGGTCTTGATTTTGTATCCATTCAGCAGGGCTGCATCTTTTGGTTGGAGCATTTAATCCAATCACGTTTAAGGTAATTATCCACATGTATGTTCCTATTACCATTTTCTTAACTGTTTTGGGTTTGTTATGTAGGTCTTTAACTTCTCTTGTGTTTCCTGCCTAGAGAACTTCCTTAGCATTTGTTGTAAAGCTGGTTTGGTGGTGATGAATTCTCTTAGCTTTTGCTTGTCTGTAAAAGTTCTAATTTCTCCATGAAATCTGAATGAGTTCCTTGCTGGGTAGAGTAATCTTGGTTGTAGGTTTTTCCCTTTCATCATTTTAAATATGTCCTGCCAGTCCCTTCTGGCTTGCAGAGTTTCTGCTGAAATATCCACTGTTAACCTTATGGGGATCCCCTTGTATTTTACTTGTTGTTTTTCCCTTGCTGCTTTTAATATTTTTTCTTTGTATTTAATTTTTGATAGTTTGATTAATATGTGTCTTGGCATGTTTCTCCTTGCATTTACCCTGTATGGGACTCTTTTCGCTTCCTGGTCTTGATTAACCATTTCCTTTCCCGTATTAGGGAAGTTTTCACCTATAATCTCTTCAAATATTTTCTCAGTTCCTTTTCTGTTCTTCTTCTGGAACCCCTATAATTCGAATGTTGGTGCGTTTAATGTTGTCCCAGAGGTCTCTGAGACTGTCCTCAGTTCTTTTCATTCTTTTATTTAATTCTGCTCTGCAGTAGTTATTTCCACTATTTTATCTTCCTGGTCACTTATCCGTTCTTCTGCCTCAGTTATTTTGCTATTGATTCCTTCTAGAGAATTTTTAATATCATTTATTGAGTTGTTTGTCATTATTCGTTTGCTCTTTAGTTCTTCTAGGTCCTTGTTAAACTTTTCTTGTATTTTCTCCATTCTATTTCCAATACTTTGGGTCATCTTTACTATTATTACTCTGAATTCTTTTTCAGGTAGACTGCCTATTTGCTCTTCATTAGTTTGGTCTGGTGGGTTTTTACCTTGCTCCTTCATCTGCTGTGTGTTTCTCTGTCTTCTCATTTTTCTTAACTTACTGTGTTTGGGGTTTCCTTCTTGCAAGCTGCAGGTTCATGTTTCCCATTGTTTTTGGTGTCTGCCTCCAGTGGCTAAGTTTGGTTCAGTAGGTTGTGTCAGCTTCCTGGTGGAGGGGACTAGTGCCTGTGTTCTGGTGGATGAGGCTGGATCTTGTCTTTCTGGTGGGCAGGACCACATCCGTTGGTGTGTTTTGGGGTGTCTTTGACCTTATTATGATTTTAGGCAGCCTCTGTACTAATGGGTGGGGTTATGTTTCTGTCTTGATAGTTGTTTGGCATAGGGTGTCCAGTGCTGGAGCTTGCTGGTCGTTGAGTGGAGCTGGGTCTTATCGTTGACATGGAGATCTCTGGGAGATCTTTTGCCATTTGATACTACGTGGAGCTGGGAGGTCTCTGGTGGACCAATATCCTGAACTTGGCTCTCCCACCTCAGAGTCACAGGCCTGACACCTGGCCAGATCACCAAGACCCTGTCAGCCACATGGCTCAGAAGAAAAGGGGAAAAAAAAGAAAGAAATAATAATAATAAAATAAAGTTATTAAAATAAAAAATAATTATTAAGAATAAAAATTTAGGCATAAAAACAGAAAGATAGATCAGTGGATCAGGATAGAAAGCCCAGAGATAAACCCACGCACATATGGCCAACTTATCTTTGATAAAGGAGGCAGGAATGTACAGTGGAGAAAGGACAGCCTCTTCAATAAGTGGTGCTGGGAAAACTGGACAGGGACATGTAAAAGTATGAGATTAGATCATTCCCTAACACCATACACAAAAATAAGCTCAAAATGGATTAAAGACTTAAATGTAAGGCCAGAAACTATCAAACTCTTAGAGGAAAACATAGGTAGAACACTCTATGACATAAATCACAGCAAGATCCTTTTGGACCCACCTCCTAGAGAAATGGAAATAAAGACAAAAATAAACACATGGGACCTAATGAAACTTCAAAGCTTTTGCACAGCAAAGGAAACCATAAACAAGACCAAAAGACAACCCTCAGAATGGGAGAAGATATTTGCAAATGAAGCAACTGACAAAGGATTAATCTCCAAAATTTATAAACAGCTCATGCAGCTCAATAGCAAAAAAACAAACAACCCAATCCAAAAATGGGCAGAAGACTTAAATAGGCATTTCTCCAAAGAAGATATACAGACTGCCAACAAACACATGAAAGAATGCTCAACATCATTAATCATTAGAGAAATGCAAATCAAAACTACAATGAGATATCATCTCACACCAGTCAGAATGGCCATCATCAAGAAATCTAGAAACAATAAATGCTGGAGAGGGTGTGGAGAAAAGGGAACACTCTTGCACTGCTGGTGGGAATGTGAATTGGTACAGCCACTATGGAGAACAGTATGGAGGTTCCTTAAAAAACTAAAAATAGAACTACCATATGATCCAGCAATCCCACTACTAGGCATATACCCTGAGAAAACCATAATTCAAAAAGAGACATGTACCAAAATGTTCATTGCAGCTCTATTCACAATAGCCCGGAGCTGGAAACAACCTAAGTGTCCATCATCGGATGAATGGATAAAGAAGATGTGGCACATATATACAATGGAATATTACTCAGCCATAAAAAGAAACGAAACTGAGCTATTTGTAATGAGGTGGATAGACCTAGAGTCTGTCATACAGAGTGAAGTAAGTCAGAAAGAGAAAGACAAATACCGTATGCTAACACATATATATGGAATATAAGAAAAAAAAATGTCATGAAGAACCTAGGGGTAAAACGGGAATAAAGACACAGACCTACTTGAGAATGGACTTGAGGATATGGGGAGGGGGAAGGGTAAGCTGTGACAAAGCGAAAGAGAGGCATGGACATATATACACTACCAAACGTAGGCTAGATAGACAGTGGGAAGCAGCCGCAGAGCACAGGGAGATCAGCTCGGTGCTTTGTGACTGCCTGGAGGGGAGGGATAGGGAGGGTGGGAGGGAGGGAGATGCATGAGGGAGGGGATGTGGGAACAGATGTATATGTATGACTGATTCACTTTGTTATAAAGCAGAAACTAATAAAAAAAAAATGGAAAAAAAAAAAAAAAAAAAAGAATAAAAATTTAAAGTAATAGAAAAAGAAAAAGAAAGAAAGAAAGAAGAGAGCAACCAAACCAAAAAACAAATCCACCAATTATAACAAGTGCTGAAAACTAAACTAAAAAAATAAATAAAAATAAAATTAAAAATGGACAGATAAAACCCTAGGACAAATGGTAAAAGCAAAGCTATACAGACAAAATCACACAAAGAAGCATACACATACACACTCACAAAAAGAGAAAAAGGGAAAAATATATGTATTGTTGCTCCCAAAGTCCACCTCCTCAATTTGGGATGATTCGTTGTCTATTCCGGTATAACACAGATGCAGGGTACATCAAGTTGATTGTGGAGATTTAATCCGCTGCTCCTGAGGCTGCTGGGAGAGATTTCCCTTTCCCTTCTTTGTTCTCACAGCTCCTGGGGTTCAGCTTTGGATCTGGCCCCGCCTCTGCATGTAGGTCACCTGGAGGTGTCTGTTCTTCGCTCAGACAGGACCGGGTGAAAGGAGCCGCTGATTCGGGGGCTCTGGCTCACTCAGGCCCGGGGGGAGGGAGGGGTACGGATGCAGAGCGAGCCTGCAGCGGCAGAGGCCGGCGTGACGTTGCACCAGCCCGAGGCGCGCCGAGCGCTCTCCCGGGGAAGTTGTCTCTGGATCACGGGACCCTGGCAGTGGCGGGCTGCACAGGCTCCCGGGAGGGGAGGTGTGGAGAGTGACCTGTGCTCGCACACAGGCTTCTTGGTGGCAGCAGCAGCCTGAGCGTCTCATGCCCGTCTCTGGGGTCCGCGCTGACAGCCGCGGCGGCTCGCGCCTGTCTCTGAAGCTCCTTTAAGCAGCGCTCCTAATCCCCTCTCCTCACGCACCAGGAAACAATGGCCTCCTGCCTCTTCGGCAGCTCCAGACTTTTTCCCGGACTCCCTCCCAGCTAGCCATGGCGCACTAGCCCCCTTCAGGCTGTGTTCACGCCGTCAACCCCAGTCCTCTCCCTGGGATACGACCTCCGAAGCCCGAGCCTCAGCTCCCATCCCCGCCTGCCCCGGCAGGTGAGCAGAGAAGCCTCTCGGGCTGGTGAGTGCCGGTCGGCACCAATCCTCTGTGCGGGAATCTCTCCGCTTTGCCCTCCGCGCCCCTGTGGCTGCGCTCTCCTCCGGAGCTCCGAAGCTCCCCACTCCGCCACCCGCAGTCTCCGCCCGCGAAGGGGCTTCTAGTGTGTGGAAACCTTTCCTCCTTCACAGCTCCCTCCCACTGGTGCAGGTCCTGTCCCTACTCTTTTGTCTGTGTTTTTTCTTTTTCTTTTCCCTACCCAGGTACATGGGGAGTTTCTTGCCTTTGGGGAGGTCTGAGGTCTTCTGCCAGCGTTCAGTAGCTGTTCTGTAGGAGCTGTTCCACATGTAGATGTATTTCTGATGTAGTTATGGGGAGGAAGGTGATCCCCACGTCTTACTCTTCCGCCATCTTGAAGGTCTCTCCTCAGTCTTCACTATATTTAAAAATAATATTAGTATCTCTTCTGAATGGCAAAGTATAGCCACAATAAATTTTTTTCTTAATAATCTAATCACTCAACAGGTTGTTGGGACAAATCTCTCTGTCCCTACACTGAAAGCTGCATTGTGGATACATGAGGGCTTACGGAGGTACTGAGCAGACAGTCGGTTCTTCATAAATGTTTCCTGAATCTTTCTCTTGTCTCAAGTCAGCCACTATCAAGCTGGGTGAGGTCAGATAGTTACTTGTCCTAGTTGACCTATAATTTCTTTATTTTTAAAAGATAAGCACTTAACCAAATGAGTGGTTTTTTTAAGTTATCTATTGGTTTGATCCTCTGATCCTCTTTTTATAAAAGATATATTTCATACAACTTCAAAATGTCAAATGGGAGTGGGACTATTCTGGCTTAGGCTGTGTTGAAGCGGCTGACTTTTTACCTGTTTAGTCTTCTTTTCTTTTTATCCTCACCCCACCCCCAAAGGCCTTGATACACCTTAGAGAATCCCAGAGCCCCAGAGAACACAGTTATAAAATCATAGTACTAATTATCATTATTATTTATTTAAGCTCCAATTTTAAAAATTGTTTCAAAATATTGTTTAGTTAATTGCCTTATATGTTCCTACAATTTTAATTTTTCTATTGTTCTGTAATAAAACTTTTTTTTCACTTCAATCAGCAACATGTGCACAAAGGCAGTAAAGTAGAAAAGATGAATTTTCAAGGTTCATATCTATCCTCATGCTTTGGAGACTTTATGAATCTATAAACAATTCTATTTAATCACACACACTTGAGTGTCAGAAACTCAACTTGGTGTTGGATTTTGTCAGGATAAAGAAACTGGTTGAGATATAATCTAATTGACAAAACTTTTGAAAACTATAAAGTACTGTATCATAACTAATTGAATAACACTAAAATATATATGAGCGTTGAAATTCATGTGATAAAGTTGTCTGAATTTTATTGCTGTTCTGAGGAAAGGGAGGCCAGTATATTTTGCAGGAGTCAGAAAAAGGGCAAAGTGAGGGCTTCCCTGGTGATGCAGTGGTTGAGAGTCCGCCTGCCGATGCGGGGGACACGGGTTCGTGCCCCAGTCCGGGAGGATCCCACATGCCGTGGAGCGGCTGGGCCCGTGAGCCATGGCCGCTGAGCCTGCGCGTCCAGAGCCTGTGCTCCGCAACGGGAGAGGCCACAACAGTGAGAGGCCCACGTACCACAAAAAAAAAAAAAAGAAGAAAAAGGACAAAGTGAGATGAGCTGAGTCTAGAAGAAAACAAGACTTTGGACAGACAGAAGGATCAGAGGTTGATGAGGTCCTTATACAAGTTTGGTGGCAGGACTGAATGCACGGAACCCAGCTTTGTGAGGCTGTGTGGTATACAGGAGGACCAAGAGCTGAGGTCAACAGCTCTGCTGCTGGACCCTGACTTTCCTCCTTAGTCAATGAAAGAATGTTTGTGAAGACACAAACAATATTTGGCACTTAAAACCATTCATTTCTTCTTCTCTCTTAGAGGGGGATATGAGGAAAAAATTAATCCACTCTGCTCCCACCTGTATATTATTTTGACCGTGTAAAAATATTGGAAGAGTACAACGTATTTATGGTATAAGTGCACAACTTATACTTTGAAATGTGTTTAAGTTTTGACCTTTACTCTAAGCAGAGAATTCATTTTTCATATGTAGATTGGTGATGTTAAGAATTGGTATAATATCTTCAAACGTGAATACGTATAGTTCTGTGAAATATTTCTTACTGTCAGGTAGTCATGCGCAAGGAACTGTGCCTGGTAGGTCGGTGCTGCCCAAAACAGATGGCACAAGTCATGGGGTATCCGCTGTTCCAAGAAGTGGGATATGTTATGTTGGAAATCTAGCTTTTCACATATAAGAGGTAGAATACGAGTAAAACGAAAGGTGAAATGTCATTTTTAAGGAACAAGCCCCAGATGGATAAGGTAGGATCAACTACTACCATGTTACCTCTTACCATATCTATCTGGGCCTTGTTCCTTAAAAATGACATTTCACCCGTTATTTGATGATTTTATAAATCATTGTAGATCCTATTTGGTGAAGGAACAATAAAAATCTACCCCTCCATAGAAGTTGGTTGTGTTTCTCCTCTTAAATTGCTACTATTTTTCTTTTTCATTTCGCACCCTGGCTCATGGGCTTTCTGCTCCTGAAACAGGTTGAAGCAAAAACAGGAAAACATCATTTCTCCTACTCTGTTTCCTGCCAGGTCAGCACTAGGAAGTGCTAAGGACCTGGAGGTGTGGACTCAAGTCAGTTCCTGAAATCTTCCTAAATCAGTCTGGTTCATTCCCTGAGAAGGAGACTTGCTGTTAATAAGACTGTGACTCCCACAAAGAAAGAACATTGATAGAAAGTCAGTTAACATATTTTATCACATTTATAGGCTGAAAGGAAGAAAAATATGATACTCTCAAACAATGCTGGAAAGCTCTTTGAAAAAAGAAACTCAACATCTGTTCACCAATGAAAAATATGTTAAGACACTTGGAATCAAAAGATATATAATACTAGAATAAATAGGCAATATGTTTTTTAGGGAAAATAATATATAAATAATGGAAAAGAGGACAAAGAATTATTATTATATATACATGAGGCACCAACCAGGAAAATGAATAAATTACTTTGACAACTATTTAGAACCAAGAGATTTTAAGTGCATGATTATAATATTTACATATGAAAATTATTAGATGTTCTTTTTATAGCAATAACAAGTTATAATGTGAATGGGATATATTCCACTTACAATATCAAGAAAAATGAAAACATCATGAATAAGACAAACCAAGAAATGTTTTAGAAAAAATTTTGAAGGACATAGTAATAGAAAATGATTTAATGTAGATATAATCTATTGTGTTACTGAAACTTGCAAAGTTTATTTCTTTAGCTGTGTCAGCCTTGCAAGAGGTAAGAGATTATAATTATGCTAATATTAGGATAATTCTCTGCTTTTCAGTCTATGCCCTGAGCTGAGAATTCTAGACTTTTAAGTTACTCCCTATCTTTAAGTTGTCAATCACTATTTTTTTTTTTTTTTTTTTTTTTTGCGTTACGCGGGCCTGTCACTGTTGTGGCCTCTCCCGTTGCGGAGCACAGGCTCCGGACGCGCAGGCTCAACGGCCATGGCTCATGGGCCCGGCCGCTCCGTGGCATGTGGGATCTTCCCGGACCGGGGCACGAACCCATGTCCCCCGCATCAGCAGGTAGACTCTCAACCACTGCGCCACCAGGGAAGCCCTAAGTTGTCAGTCACTATTAGGAGCCACCAGTTCACCTCCAATCCCTTGAAATTCTCATGCCCTGCATATTCTTCCATGCACAGACCACTCAGACTTCCAAGCTTTGCCTGTAATGGGCCGTTTATTACATGTGATCCCAGACAGCCCATGCATGCCTCTAGCTGCCAGAGTTCCAGCCCTTAATTGCACCAGGCTTTTTCACTGCTCTCAGCACCAACTAGGCCAGTAATACATCCTAAATTTCACCAACTTTCTTGGTGGAATGGTTGTCAATTGTATTAGCTTAGTTGTAAACATGAGAGTCTAACTTATAATGTTAAGAGTCCAACAAAACATTGCTATAAGTAAAAGGATGATGGTTTATATAGGTAGGAAAGGATTATTAAAAGGATGGTGGTAACTGGGGCTTCCCTGGTGGCACAGTGGTTGAGAGTCCACCTGCCGATGCAGGGAACACAGGTTTGTGCCCCGGTCCGGGAGGATCCCGCATGCCGCGGAGCGGCTGGGCCCGTGGGCCATGGCCGCTGGGCCTGCGCGTCCGGAGCCTGTGCTCCGCAACGGGAGAGGCCACAGCAGTGAGAGGCCCGCGTACCACACACACACAAAAAAAAGGATGGTGGTAACTGACAGAATCTCTTAAGGTGCCAGACAAATAGGTGTAGAGGTTACACGGAAAAGAATGCCTCAAATCCTACCCAGTACTCTTCTGCTACTGCTGGGACATAGGTGTTACATATGACTAAAACTGGACACTAATGCCACTGGAATTGCTGTCACTGCAACTCTTGGAAACTAGAAGTAGCTGCTGCCTCTGCTACTACCTATCAACACAACGTGAATTTCCAACCACGAAGGGTGTGTGATTGGAAAGGGTGTGAGGAAGGGTGTGTCTGATTGGCATGGCATAAACTGTGTGACCACAACTTGAGCTATGGAGGCTGGGAATGCAAATACTTTACATTTACAAGTCTTCCACGGAGGCAGTCTTAGCTTCATCAGGAAAAGGAGTCCCTAAGCATAGGAAGGGGTTCTGTTTCCAGGATGCAAAAACAATGACAAATAATAAGTAGGGGAAGTTCTTGCTCATGTATTTTCTTTCTGAAAAACATTTCTTCTCAACATTTCTATCTTATTTTTTTGTTTCCAAAGGAATCATAGGGTCACATGACACATTTTGAAATAATTAATAGAGTTCCAATTTTCATTAGAGTAGATTTAAATCAATCAGATAACTTGAAAAAAATTTACATTTTATGATACCCAGTATTTCCATCTAGGAATATAGCATGACTCAATTGATTTACATATTCATTTATATTTTATAACAAAGTCTGCAAATATCTTCACATGAAGAGAAATTTACTAAATTTATTCCAAGGTAATTTTTCTGTTTCAAATGAGGTCTTCATATGGTTTTTAAACTGGCGTTTGCCAAAATATAGAAAGTCATTGATTAGTAAGGTTGTTTTTTTGAAATATAATATACATTTAGAAAAGTGGACATATCACATGAATTTTCATAAATTGAATATATCCTTATAATCAGCAACTAGATCAAGAAACAAAAAATTACCAAGCTTGACACCAAAAGCAAAAATCTTAGCATAATTTTCTTGAGCTCTATCCTTGTTGCTTATATGTATCAATAATTCATTTCCTTAGAGCTGAGTAGTATTTCATTGTATGTATATATCCCAATATATTTATTTATTCATCTGTTGATGGACATTCGAATTGTTTCTAATTTTTGATTGTTACAAATGAAACTGTTACAAACATTATATGTAAGTTGTTGTATGGACATATGCTTTCATTTCTGTAGGATAAATATTCTGCCCTAAAAACTTACCTCAGGTTCCCATCCCCATCTTCATAACTTAGGGAAACTACACATTGAGTCTGCCTTCTTGTGCTTTGTCATGGAAAATCTTTCTAGGCTGGAGCAAATGTAAGGCTTACCTCTGTGTTTCTCATCATTCTGGGATCACTGTCTTTGAATTGCTAAATGTCCAAATTCTTGAAAACTGTTGCATAATGAATTTTTTCCAGTTGTTTATTTGTGTCTGCTAGGAGAGTTAATGCTTCTCCATCTTGGCTTGAAGCTGAAGTCCTAGTAGATTTTTTTTTTTTTTAATAAATAGCTTTACTGAGAGATACTACACATGCTATAATGTTCACTATTTCAAAGTGCAGAATAATCATTCTGTAGGTTGCCTTTTCATTTTGTGAATAGTTTCCTTTGCTATGCAGAATCTTTTTAGTTTTATTTAGTCTCACTTGTTGATTTTTGCTTTGGTTGCTTTTGCTTTTGGTATCAGATTCAAAAAATCATCACCAAGACCTGTGTCAAGTAGTTTACCACCTATATTTCCTTCTAAAAGTTTTATGGTTTTAGGTCTTATAGGCAAGGCCTTAATCCATTTTGAGTTAATTTTTGTGTCTGGTGTAGGATAGTGGTTCAGTTTCATTCTTTTGCATGTGGCTGTCCAGTTTTTCCAGTACTATTTATTGATGAGATAGTTCTTCCTCCATTGTATATATTTTTGCCTTCTTTGTCATAAATTAATTGACCATATCTGTGTGGGTTTATTTCTAGGCTCTCTATTTTGTTCTATTAATCTATGTTTTCATGCCAATACCATACTCTTGATTACTGTAGTTTTGTAATATAGTCTGAAATCAAGAAGTATAATGCTTGCAGCTTTATTCTTCTTTCTGAAAATTGCTTTAGTTATTTGGGGTCTTTTGTGGTTCCACACAAATTCAGCATTGTTTTTTCTATTTCTGTGAAAAATGCTATTGGAATTTTGATAGGGGTTGGGTTGAATCTGTAGATAGCTTTTGGTACTGTGGACATTTTAACAATATTAATTCTTCCAATGTATGGGCATGGAATATCTTTCTGTTTATTCATGTCTTCTAATTTCTTTCACTAATGTCATAATTTTCAGTGTACAAGTCTTTCACCGTTTTGGTTAAATTTTTTCCTAGATATTTTATTCTTTTTGATGCAATTGTAAATGGTATTTTTTTCCTCAATTTTCTTTCTTGTCATTATTATTACTGTATAGAAACACAACTGATTTTTGTACACCGATTTTGTTTTCTGCAAGTTTACTGAATTTGTGTGTTAGTTCTAACAGTTTTCTGGTGCCTTTATGGTTTTCTATATATATGATATCATGTCATCTGCAAATAATGACAGTTTTACTTCATCCTTTTTAGGATTAGGATGCCTCTTATTTCTTTTCCTTTCCTTGGCTAGGACTTCAGTACTAAGTTGAGTAAAAGTGGTGAGAGTGGGTATCCTCGGCTTGTTCTGATCTTAGAGGGAAAACTTACACCTTTTCACCATAGAGCATAATCTAATTGTGGGCTTGTCATATATGGCCTTTACTATGTTAGTGTCCATTCTCTCATACCCACTTTGTTGAGAGTTTTTATCATGAATGAAAATTGATCAACATAGTCTTATACTTTTCTTTGTACATTTGTTTTAAATCAGATAGAAGAAAAGCGTTACAAACAAAAATACACTCATATAAAAGAGTAAATGGATTTCATTTTATTGCTGTTTTTTACTTCTTCAGTCAATCAAATCTTCTAGTATCCTTTAATTTCATCCTGAAGTACTCTTTTAAGCACCTTGTAGTGCAGGTGTCTTAGCAAAAGATTCTCTCAATTTTTGTTATCTACAAATGTTTTAATTTCACCATCTTATTTTGGAGGATAGTTTTGTTAGACATAGAATTCTTGGTTAACAGTCTATTTCTTTCAGCACTTTCAATAGATCATTCCACTGTCTTCTGGCCTCAATAGTTTCTGATGATAAATATTCTGTTAATCTTATGAGGATTCCCTAGTATATGATGAGTCAAAAGTGACCCTTGATGCTGTCAACATCCACTCTTTTTCTTGACTTTTGACGGTTTAACCATGATGTTTCTAGGTGTGAAACTCTATGAATTTATCCCAGTTAATATTTGTTGAGTTTCTCAGATGTTAGATAAATGATTTTCCTTAAGCTTGGGAAATTTTTTGGCCATTATTTCTTCAACTATTTTTTTCTACCCAATTCTTTCTCCTTTTCTTCTGGGACTCCAGTTGTGCATACTTTAGCATGATTTTTGGTCCCCACATGTCTTTGAGACTGTATTTTTCTTTTTTTTTTTTTTGTGGTACGCAGGCCTCTCACTGTTGTGGCCTCTCCTGTTGCAGAGCACAGGCTCCGGACGCGCAGGCCCAGCGGCCATGGCTCACAGGCCCAGCCGCTCCACGGCATGTGGGATCTTCCCAGACCAGGGCACGAACCCGTGTCCCCTGCATCAGCAGGCGGACTCTCAACCACTGCGCCACCAGGGAAGCCCTGTATTTTTCTTTATTATTTTTTTTCAGGGAGAAGCCAGACAGGTCAGATAGTGACAATTTCCTGTTGGGTGTTTAATAAAAGTCTGTTATTAACAACAATAGTTAATACTTAAGTTTTATAGTATGTCATGAGAATCGATACCTGAACAATTTTGAGCCTTCCAATACATAAATGTGGTTTATTTCTCAATTCATTTAGCTCCCTTTAATTTCTCTTAGCAATATTTTATAATATTCAATGTATCAACTTTGTACATATTTAAAAAATTTTGTCCCAATTATTTCATGATTTTTGTTATCATGGTTTATGGTATTTTTTAAATTTCACTAAATTATTTGTTGATAGTATGTAAATATACAATAAATTTTGTATATTCACCTGTTTGCTACACTCCTCTTTAGTTGTAATACTTTTATTGTAGATTATTGAAGATTTTCTACCTAAATTATCTTATCCTCTATAAATAAAGACAATTTTACTTCTTCCTTTCCAAACTGTTAGCCTTTTATTTCTTCCCTTATTGCACTGGTTAAAACTTCTAGATAAATGTAGTGAGCAGATATTCTTGGCTTATTCCATATTTTAAGTATAATGTTATCCAGAAGTTTTTCATAAATGTCCTTAATCATGGCTGTTGAATTTTTTCAAATATTCTTTTTCTTCATCTATTGAGAAAATCACATGTGTTTTCTTTGTCATTCTGTTAATATGATAAATCACACTGATATTTGTGGTAAACCAACATTGCCTTCTTAGAATAAACTATGGTTAGTTGTGATATATTATTCTTTTTATACGTAGCTGGATTAGATTGTTAATAGTTAACAAAATTATTTTTGTATTTGTATTCTTGAGAGAGGTCACACTGAGCTTTTGTTTCCTGTGATATCTTTGTCTGACTTTAGATCAAAAGTATTCTGTTCTCACAAAGTGAATCTAGAAGTATTTGTCTCATCTGTTTTCTGAAGGAGTTTTTATAGGGTTGGTCTTATTTCTTCTTTGAACGTTTTGATGGAATTCATCAGTGATACCATGTGAGTCACCTAAAATTCTGAGGGTAGATACATGTATAGATTATAAATTCAATTTCTTTAGTAGTTATAGGACTACTGAAATTTTCTTTTCCTTCTTGTATCAATTTTGTAATGTTTATCTTTCATGGAATTTGTCCATTTCATTTGAGTTTTCAGGTTTATTGGCATAAATTTTTTCTATAATACTCTCTAATTGCCCTCTTCATTTCTATGAGACCTATAGTACTGAGATCTATTTGATTCCTGATATTGGTCATTTGTACCTTCTCTCTTTTTTCTTGATCAGTTTAGCTAGAAGTTTATCAATTTTATTGACCATTTCAGTAAAACAGCTTTTGGCTTCATGGATTACTTATTGTTTGTCCATTTTAAATTTTATTTATATCTATTTATTACTTTGTATGTTTCTACTTACTTGGGTTTAATCAACATTTACTTTTCTAGCTTCTTAAGATGGAGACCTAAGATTATTAATTTTATAATTATTATTTATTTTCTAATATAAAATTTAAATTTAACTGTTTCTAACACATTTTGATATACTATGCTCTTATTATCATATAGAAGAGCTTCAAAATAAAAGAAACAAAAAACCCTGATATGAAAAGAGAAATAGAAAAATATGTAAGCCACAGCTGTTTTATTATTTAATATATAATATATATATATTATATGTATTTTTTCCTATTCTTTTAACTTTAAACTTATTTGTTTCATTAAATTAAAAGTGAATTTCTTTTTTTTTTTTTTTTTTTTTGCGGTATGCGGGCCTCTCACTGTTGTGGCCTCCCCCGTTGCGGAGCACAGGCTCCGGACGCGCAGGCTCAGCGGCCATGGCTCACGGGCCCAGCTGCTCCACGGCATATGGGATCCTCCCAGACCGGGGCACGAACCCGTATCCCCTGCATCGGCAGGCGGACTCTCAACCACTTGCGCCACCAGGGAGGCCCCAAAAGTGAATTTCTTAAAGACGGCATATAGTTGGGCTCACATTTTTATTCAGTCTGATAGTCTGAAAGTCTGACTGTTAATTGGAGTATTTAGTTTATTTAAATTAATGTTATTATTGATAGAGTTAGATTTAATGTACCATCTTGATATATAAACTGCCATTTTATTTTTTTCTTCAATTTTATTGTCTTTTTTTGATTAACTAGTATTCTTAGTATTCCATTTTATCTCCAATACTGTGTTGTTAACTCACTCATCTACTTTAAAATGTTAAGCATTTACAATATGTATTTTTAACTTTATTAAGTCTTTTTTCAAATAATGTTATTCTAATTCACATATAATTTGGGACCTCTGTAAAAATATACTTCCGTTTCATCCCCTTTGCTTTTGTATACAACGAATTTTTAAGGAATAAAAGTTTTTAAGGAATTAATAATTAAGAACAAGTAAGTTACATTTCCCACATATTTCTGATGCTCTTCATTCCTTTGTTTGGACACCATTAGAAAATGAAATGCAAACCTCATTCTGAATTAATTTATTTGCAATGTATATATATGACAAGGAAGAAGGAATTAAATTGATCAATTTAATTAAAGTAGTTGGATTTTATTATAAGTAAGTTATAACTCAATAATATTGACCTAAAAAACAAAGAGTAGAAGTTTGTACTTTAAAGGACCACTGAGGTCTGGTCATTTTGGGAGGAGAGGATTTTAATAACTTTCACTATTTCTTCTTTGAAAATCAGTATGTTTTTAGTTCCTATGTTTTCTGTAGTCATTTGAGTATATTACATATTTTTAAAATATTTTCCATTTCATTCATATTTTCTAATGTATTTGCATAGAAAACAAAGTTGTCTTCTATGTATCTAGATTTTTCTCTTTTTCTGTGGTTATTTTCCATCTTTTTAATTCTTGCTTTAGGTAACTTTCTGTTCTGTGTGTTTTTTTTTTTTTTTACTAGATTTAGATGGTGATTTATTTTCTTACAGAACCATCTTTCTTTGTATTTATTAATTTTACTCTGTTTTCTAGTTGATTTTTGCTTTTATCTATCAGTTTTGCCTTTTGTTTTCCTGTAATGGATTGTTTTTCCTTTTCTACTTCTGAATTTATATGCTTAATTTATTTATTTTCTTTATTTTTTCTTAATAATGCTATCATTTTTTCTGAGCTGTACTTTAACCACAGCCTACAGACTTTCTTATATACCATCATATCATTATTTTTGGAAAATGTGAAACTTTTGCTTTATTATATGATTGACCCACAAGTTATTTAAGGTAAAATAATTTTTATCTACAAGCAATAAGAGCTCTTTGTTTTCTGGTTTTCTTAGTAGTTTCTAGTCTATTGCTTGAATCCCTTTTCCCCCTAGGATGTTTTTGAAGAGATTTTGCCATCTACGCCTTTGAAGAGGCTGGAGCAGTTTTGGGGAAACTTGTTGAGAATATCAGTGACATTGCCAGTAATATTTATTTTAGGGTCCTCTTCATTCTCATTCACACTTTTTCATTAAAAAAGCAAAGCATATGAAACTAGACTTTTAAAAAGTTAAGAGTCAGGGACTTCCCTGGTGGCACAGTGGGTAAGACTCTACGCTTCCAGTGCAGGGGGCCCGGGTTTGATCCCTGGTCAGGGAACTAGAACCCACATGCATGCCGCAACTAAGATGCCACAACTAAGGAGCTCACGTGCCGCAACTAAGGAGCCCAACTGCCACAGCTAAGACCAGTGCAAGTAAATAAATAAATAAATGAATAAATGGGGGAATAAGAAATAAGAAAGGTAATAATCAAAAAAAAAAGGATAGGGCTTCCCTGGTGGCACAGTGGTTGAGAGTCCACCTGCCGATGCAGGGTACATGGGTTCGTGCCCCGGTCTGGGAAGATCCCACATGCTGTGGAGCAGCTAGGCCCGTGAGCCATGGCCGCTGAGCCTGCGTATCCGGAGCCTGTGCTCCACAACGGGAGAGGCCACAACAGTGAGAGGCCCGTGTACCGCAAAAAAAAAAAAAAAAAAAAAAAGGATAGACTCAAATAGGGATTACTAAATGTATTGAAATTGGTTCTAAAGTCAATTAATTCAAAAAAAAATTCAAGACATTAACTAAGGCAATGGAAGAATATCTTTAGAATAAGTAAAGGAGATAACTTTCATTGGTAAATATTTTGAAAGCAATAACATTCATATGCATCTGCAAACTCTGCATCGTTTAAAAAAATATATTCTCATTGTATCAGTACAGTCTTGTTCAAAATATAACAAATTTGGAGTTAGCTATCTGAGTTGGCATCCTGCCTTAATCATTCACTAATTGTGTGATCTTGAGCAAGTTCTATAACTTCACTGAGACTCAGTTTTGTCATAGTTAAGCATATAATAATAATAATGTCTCATAAAGTCATGATATGAGGGTTATAAATGTAGTTTATTCAACGCACAAAACCTGCCACAATGAAGACATCCTTCAAATGGTGGTTATTTCTGTTTGTGCTGTTATCAAAAGAACCGAAGTTAAGAGCGGAAGTATAAGAATCCTCATCTCACTCATCATATTGTACTATTTTCAATTTTGTGAATCAATAGTATGCAAGCTTTTTAAGAAATAGGATTTATGCATCTTCCACAGAACCCAGATATATGACTAATGAGGAAGAGTTATCCAATAAATTTATTCATTCCGCGTTATCGAACACTTATGCTCATAGAAACATAAACTGAAAAATAAGTTGGGAGTGCTTAGATCCGTCTTGTCTTGGTGTGTCACAGAAAGATTTAACCACGAGGTGGCAGCAACATATAGGGAAAGACAGTGACTTTCTCTTGTGGAAGTTAGCTGGTCTGTGTCAGCATAACCAGCGCGTCAGCTTCCCGGCTGCTGGTAATGGCCTGAGTTACTTCCTAACTGTCACCATGAATCCATTTCATGGCTGATGCTAATGAAGGAAAGCCATAGGTTCTCTTCTTGACCATCCCAACAGGATTCTCAGAGTGACATTTGGCAATTTCTTTTTGTTTCAAGTGAAAAAAATTACTAAATGAACAATATACTTTCAAAGTGTTCCCATTGCACTTGGTACTATCTCTACTTCAGCTCAAATCAGCTTGTCTTCTCTCTGTTTCTGTAGCTGTGTCATGAGCCCCTGGTGAGGTTATATATTTTTTTACCTTTAGCATATTTAAATTTATGTATTATTATCATTCTTCAAATTTAGTTATAATATTCTCTAGGGGCATTTGTTTTAATCAGTTAGAACACAGATTGTAGAACTAGCTGTGATTTTTCTAAATTTTATACTTTTTTATTTTGGAATAATTTCAGGTTTATAAGAAAGTTATAAAAATAGTACAAAGAATCCCCAACTATTCTCCCCATGAGGATATTTTACCTCTCTCTGTAACCTTGATGGCTAGTACCATTCCCCACGGTTGAGAAAGAAAATGATTCAATAATAATTACTCCAGAAATAATCTTACTTCTAAAATGTATTGTGTTGGATGGTTTTAAGCAAATACCAGAGTCCAGATGAAACTTTCTGTATCTAGTCACCGTCCAGAGAAATCCAACATCTGATAGTTACCTTTGCTTGCCCAAGATTTTGAACCAAGTTGCTTCTTATTACCATTTCAAAACTCTATTTGTACCTGCCTGCTTGCATTTTATTCACAATTCTCAAAGGATTTTCATGTATTTACTCTTTACTGCAATATTTATGAGTAGATGAAGCAGGCATTATTGTGTCAACTTTACAGATTTTACAGATCATTTAAGTGACAATTAGACAGATTAACTACATGGGAACTAAATCAGTGTAGGAATTTATACTGAAGAGTTTGACTCCCACTTTGCCGTTCTTTCTTCTCTACCTTGCTGCTTTTTCCTCAGTAGAAATATCATGATGCTGTCCTGCAAATACATCTTAATAAGAGGTAAGAATGAATTAGGCTCTAAGGCTTTGAACAGCATTTAATCTGCAGGCTAGACATTTGAAGACAATCTCTCTTACTCTATAGTTTTCAGTAAAATGGCTCAAATTGTCCTGGCAAGAACTATCCCTTATAAATAACCTTTGAGGGCTTAGAGATATAAAAAATTTCTCTTCATCCGACATTCACACATACCCTTTGTAACAGTCAGGGCCCTTTGATCACAAGTGACAGAAAATCCAGCCTGCCCTGATTTACACACCAAAGGGATTATATTGATTTCTGACTAAAAGTACAAATGTGGGTCTGACTTCAGAAGAGACTTAATCTGGACACTCCAATCATGTTTTTTTTTTTTTTTTTTTTTTTTTTCTTTTTGCGTTATGCGGGCCTCTCACTGTTGTGGCCTCTCCTGTTGCGGAGCACAGGCTCCGGACGCGCAGGCCCAGCGGCCATGGCTCACGGGCCCAGCCACTCTGCGGCATGTGGGATCCTCCCAGACCGGGGCACGAACCCGTATCCCCTGCATCGGCAGGCGGACTCTTAACCACTGCGCCACCAGGGAGGCCCCAATCATGTTTTTAAGATTCTGTTTTCACTCTCTCTCTTTATCCTGCCTTCTGCAGTGTTGATGCCCTCCTCAGGCTCTGTGTGTCCTTGTTCCCGTACCAATCTCCTTGTCCCCAAACAGCTCCATGAGCAAAATGACTGCTGTGTTTCCAGACCCCAGACTATACCATCTAAAGATGGAGAGAGATCCTCTTCCGGAAGATCCCAAGCAAATCCTGGGATTTATCTTTTTTCTTTGGCCTGAATAGAATATTATGACTATTCCTCAAACCATACAGAGCAGGAGATAGGATTCGCTGATTGGCTTTAACTAACCAGGGTCCATTCCCATAGCTGGAAAGGAGCTAATCTTCCCAAGTCCCAGGCCGGAGAATGGAGGCAGCCTCGATTCTCCAAAGTCTTTGGGCAGAAGAAGAGGGAGATGGATATTGGGTGGCAATCAGCAAATTATACTTCCTTCACTGTGCCCCTGTTTTTAGGCTTCTTCAATATATTATTTCATCAATTATTACTTCCTCATATTTCCACACAGTTACTTCCTCTCTTTGAATTGGAATACTTGGGGTGAGATTTATAATAACTGAGATTTTTCTGTAGTATCAAGACCTTTTATCAGGAGTCATATCTTGCTGTTGGCTAAACACCAAGATATTTGGCCATATTTAGATAGTTAGCTAAATTTTGCTGGATACAAAATTTACTAACCATCTAACTTAAACACATCACAAATTCTGAGTCAACAATAAAAATACTTAATTCTTGAGGGATTGAGATAGCAGAGGTTAAAACACCTAGCAGAAAATTGGTTCCCTTTTTTCTCATGAATGACTTGAATGGCTCAACTAGACACTGACCCCCATCTACCTGAGTTCTAATAGAGCTTGGCACTAAAATGTATGTTCCAGAAAGCCCTCCATCCACTTCATCCAGGTGTCCTCAATAATTTTGTCAACTTGGTATGGTCATATCCTTGGGTTATATCCTTCTCCACAGGAACACTGTGTAACTGGAGGAATGAAACCATCACCAACCATCTCTCCCCTAGACAGACCAGAAAGGAGGACAGTCTCTGGTTAAGAATTCACTTGACTTCTAACAAGTGATCATTTTAGTAGTTTCAGTGTGCTAAGAAAATGTCCATTAAGAGACTTTTTGGTCTGTACTAGGTTTATCTCTTCTTATCTTCAAGACTGAGGAGGGAACTTTTGAAAACTAGAGTATGAAGAAAAATAACTAAAATTGCTATTCATAGTAAGGTAAGGTCGTAAACCTAGAGCAATAGTTCTCATCGGGGACAGTTTTGTCCCTCAGGGAACAATCGGCAATGTTTGAAGATATTTTGCGGGGGGCGGGGGTCACAAGTGGAGAAAGTTGGTGGTATTGGCATCCGGTGTTTAGAGACCAGAGCAGCTGCTAAACATTCTATCAGTACAGTGCACAGGGCAGCTCCTGACAACAAAGAATTACTCACCTCTGCTCAAAAGTATCATTGTAGAGTATGGGACAGAAAAAATATTGTTTTCCCTTCTTAGTGGATTATATCCTACAATCTGTGAGATTCGATGTGTGTCCTTCAGGAGGTGTGTGTGTGTGTGTGTGTGTGTGTGTGTGTGTGTGTATAGTTTGTGTGTTTGACTGAACAGTTACTTACTGAATAACCAGGAGAATAAAGAGGTATGTCTAGCTGGGGCTAGATTGGACTCCATTTGGATGTCACTGCCTTCCTTATAGAAAAAGTTGAAGATCTAAACCAATACTTCGCTGTGCTTTGCCATTCAAGAATTTCCAAATATACTTGAGACTAGGAACAATGTACTTCTTGAGCAAGGGACAGGTACTGTGGGTAAAATGGTGAGCCCCAAGTGAAGGTGGTGAGTCACATAGCAGAATATAGAAGAGACAGAAAATTCACAGAGAAGCACAAACAGAAGGACTATGGATGGGGGGAGGGGCGGCATACATCCGGGTTCTTTCTAATTTACCCCTATTGTCCAGAGAGCTATTAATCAAGCCCTCTTTCATCCTAATCATGGAGCAAGCTTAGCCCCCAGCGTGAACACATAGAGCCCACACAGGGAAGGATTATATTTCTTGAGCGCTTTGCCATTAGACTAACATAAAAGTACAAGTTTAAGTGTTTATCCTTCTCCTATGTTGTAATTCATTTTTTAATTTTTCCTAACCCTTCAATAAAATCTGATATAAAGTTGTGTCTGGAAAATAAAGAAACAGGCCTGTCTGTCTCACCCTCATTAGCAACCAGCAGCCAAGTACAGAGTTCAGTGACCAGAGAGGTCGTCAGAAGCAGACCTTCTGGGAGAAGAGGCCAGTGGGGAGAAGCAACCTGGGCAAATCAGAAGGATTTAGTTCTTTTGAATTAAAATTTTTTGACTGGGGACTTGAAAAGCTGATTTCGTTATCAAAAGTTTTTTTGTACCTTAATCTCATTCTCTGCACACTGCTTGGCTCCATTTTATTTATTTATTTATTCATTCATTCACTCGTTTATGCATTTATTACGTACTCCTCATTTCCTGTAAAACTCCTATTTATCCTGCCTGAGTATTGGACGCTACGTCTCTCCCCTCAGGCGGATCTGACTGTTTTGTCCTTGCTTGTCAACCAGACATTTCATCCACTCTTTATATAGTTCTTGGAATTAAATTTGTTCCATGACATGACTTTTAGGTCATGGAACAAATTTAATAACTTTCACGGTTATTCATCTACTCATGTTTCAACATACTCACATTACTGCTCATGTTTCTCCTTGAGACATAAGAAAAAATAAAAGCAGAGCCCTGGCCTTGTGTGGCTGGTATAAGAGAGAAAGTAACAATTACATTTCTGGATTGGTCCAAGGTCTGAAAAGTGGAGCTGAAAATGGAGGTCCTCCAGGCATTACAAGAAAGGAAACCGGGCTTCCCTGGTGGCACAGTGGTTGAGAGTCCGCCTGCCGACGCAGGGGACACGGGTTCGTGCCCCAGTCCGGGAAGATCCCACATGCCGTGGAGTGGCTGGGCCAGTGAGCCATGGCCGCTGAGCCTGCATGTCCGGAGCCTGTGCTCCGCAACGGAAGAGGCCCGCGTACTGCAAAAAACAAAAAAAAAAAAAAAAGAAAAAAGAAAAGAAAAAAAAGAAAGGAAACCAAAAGTATGGAAGCCCAAAGAACAAATCTGGGGTGGAAAAGCTTAAGGCAGTATGCTCTCATGCCGGGCAGGTCATCACATTACCTGTAAAATTTATAACACATAGATGCCATGCCCCACCACAGGTATGCTCAATGAAAATCATCCAGATTGGGATCCAAGGATCTGTACTTTTGGAAAGCATCCCAGGTGATTCTGAAGAGTGATCAAGTTTAAGAAATGGGGTTCTGGGAATTTAAGGTGAAGACCTGCCTTGCAGGTGTGACTGCACGTATGGATCCTGCCGTATCTGGGGACAGGCTTACAGAGTTTCTGAGATGCAACACGTATTGCTGGCCCCTGAGTTCCGCTTGGGCCCAGCCTAATTTGCATCATATACCCTCCTGTACTCCAGTCTGGGGGGGCCAGGTCCTCACTGCCTGTGTTCCTGGCTTTAGGTGGAGCATTGACCTAATACATAGATCCCGTCAATATGTACTGGGCCTTACTCTATTTCCCTTGGCTTATACTCATGGCACAAAAAGAGATGAGAATCATTTTTTGAAATCAGCCACAATCCCGTATATATATATATTATTTTCCATAAAATCTGTGCCACAAGGAAGGAGTGGTTTCCAAGCCTGGGAAGCCTCTTAACAGCTGGTGTGTGCGACTTTGTTACGAGCTGTTTCTTCTGAGTGGTTTGGCTTATCTCACTGACTGCTGCTGGAGATTTTTAAGCTGCAAAATATTAATTGTATGATTTTCAGGGAAATGGCATAATTCTGTACAATGGGACCTCCTGTTTAAAACAGACCTTGCTCCCAATCCATATATAATATGTCTCCTAATCTTGCACTCATGATTTCTTTTAAAAATTTGAACATATTTATTTGTTTTTCTGTTTACCACACTTACTTGTTTTTTTTTCTTAACTACCCTGTTATTAAGAACACCTTCCCATTATTAAAAAAAAAAACGGTGATTACAGTAATGTATGATTTAGAAGTACAGTCTTCCCACAGGACCTTCTGATTTAGGTATATTTAATATTCTTAATTTGGGACACTGTTGTATATTAAGTGTAATGTGTACATATGTTTAAATGTAAAAACACAGAGGCTTATCATTTGAAAGCATAAAAATAGAAGCTAACCTGGTAAAAAGCAGGCTTGGAGTGTGTATCACTGAATGGATTCTGAGATGACATCCCTATACTAATTATATGAGTCAGTGAGCAAAAAGATTAGCTTACCCTCAGCATTTCAGGGTCATATCTTTGGGGTTTGGTATAAAACATTAAAGCTACATGAGGTTAAAATGAAACTCAGGGGATTCCAATAGTATTTTATACTTGGTGAATTAGTGCCTTTATAAAAGAGGCCCCAGAGAGCTTGTGAGGCCCCTTCCACCATGTGGTGATACACAAAGTCTACGACCTGGAACAGGGCCCTCACCCTACCATGCTGGTACCCTGATCTCAGACTTCCAGCCTCTAGAACTTTAAGGAATATTTTCTATTATTTATAAGCAACTCAATCTGCTATTTTGTTATAGTAGCCAAAATGGAGTAAGACACTTAATATAGTGGTCAGTGCCTGGTCCCTACTGAATTTACGATATCATGTCCTTGCTTCAACACCATCCTTAGGTACTCATCATCCATGGCCCAAAATTAAAATGATCTAGTTTTATATTTTCAATAACTTTCATGATCTGGCTATAATCAAGCCTCATTTTCACCTAGTTTTCTCTAAGAACCCTCTGTTTCACCCAGACTACACAGTTTCCTCATTCCTAGGGAAAATACCCTTGTTCAGGATTTCCCACTCTTCAGGAAGGGCAACCAAACTTTTTTCCATATATCTGAGTCCTACTTATAATCTAACACCTAGTTTACATTGGGCCCAAACCGAAAAGCCATTCTTTTTTTTTTTTTTTTTTTTTTTGCGGTATGCGGGCCTCTCACTGTTGTGGCCTCCCCCGTTGCGGAGCACAGGCTCTGGACGCGCAGGCTCCGGACGCGCAGGCTCAGCGGCCATGGCCCACGGGCCCAGCCGCTCCGCGGCATATGGGATCCTCCCAGACCGGGGCACGAACCCGTATCCCCTGCATCGGCAGGCGGACTCCCAACCACTTGCGCCACCAGGGAGGCCCCCGAAAAGCCATTCTTGACCTCCCAAGACCAAAGTGTTCTTTCCCAGAATTTCTGTATCATTGAAGGCCCATTTCATTCTTCTGGCCCTTAACATAAGCTGTCTGCACTGTCAATGAACTTTAAAGCTATGTTTGTATCTTGTTATCTCAGTTATGTTGAAAGTCCCTAAGGATAGAAATTTGGAGGTCTCTTCTTTGTAATCTTTCATAGCATAAAACAGTGCCTTTCATACCACACTCAAATATGTATTTAATTTTTAGTACACCCAACAGAAGTAGATATAGAGTAAGTCTTACACAATTGAATATCTAACTGTTTGTAACAGTAAGGTATTTTTTAATATATGAAAAAAGTTAGTATTTGTTCCAGTCACTTATTTTTTTATTTTCATATTATCTTTGGATTACATGTGAGTTTCTTTTCCAGTTGTTTTCAACAGTCCCTAATTTTAAACGTTCAAGCACAATTTTTAAAGATGTTGAATGGTAATTCTGGCTAAAAATAGTTCTTATTGAATGGCTCTGATTTGGGACTAAACTTTGAAAAGAAGACAATCAATGTTTTTCCTAGAGCTTCTTATTAAAAGCACAATAAACATTCCCAGAATTGTGGAGAAGTTATAGCACAGTTAAGTTTGTTTGTCCTGGAGCCAAAAATTCAAAGGAACATATGTTTGTCAAGTTAGTGGAACGTGAGAAGATGGGTTTAAATAATCACAGGATAAATCTGTTGCTAAGTTTTTCAAGGATTTGAAAGTTTTAGATGAATGTGATTGGGATCAGGGGACTGAGCAGAGCCTGTAATTGTGGTCATTTAGTCTATATTTCTTTACACTTACCATGATTGTGTGCTCCTTTCCCACAGCAAACAGATGTTTGCTTTGTAGTATTCCATTACTCAGTTGGAAAATAAAAAGCTACACATTTCCAGGATTGTTCAGGAACACACTGTATTAGGGCCAACCATCCTAACTCATCCTGCCTTCAGAGTTAATCATGTCCGTAAGACAATTACGTACATCGCTAACTTAATACCCTGACAATAACTGAGGTGGTATTTTCCAACTGCTTGTATTATAACTCACCTAAATATCCTGAGAGGGCCAGACAGAAGTAAGGGGACTTGACTTTCCCATTCAAGACTTCCGAGAGTAATTGGCATTTATTTGTTTCACTCTCAGAATTCAACTCTTTAAAAAAAGAAAAACCCATGTGGTTTTACTTAAAAACAGAGTACAGACTTATACTAGATAATTTGGAAGCAATAAACAAAGAAAAAAAAGAAAAGAAAATTTTCTCATATTTCCATCCGTCATGACCCATTATTAGTATTTTGTAGTATTACTGTTTTTTCTTGGAATATAACATTTTTAATAAAATCTGAATTACACAATACTATTTTATAATTTTCTTTTAGGTTTAACAATACAATGTGCATGTTATACATTACTTATCTTCTATAATGTCATTTAAATATTTTTGTAGTATCCATTATCTCCCTATTCTATATTTTAATTAATATTTTAGTAAGGAATGTTTATGCTTCCATTTGTAACTATTATAAATACTTCTGCAGTAAATATCTGTGCCTATTTTTTGTTTCAGTCATTGCAATTTTCTATTATATTCGTATTGTATCAGATGAGTTCTTTGTTCCTCTTTATATGTTTTCTGTGCAAGCACTTTTCTTCTGAATTCAGGACAATTTCTCAAGCTTGTTTTCTAATTCCCTTTCTTATCCAATCTAATATATTCTGCCTCCTCCACACTTCAGTAGAGATTATATTTTTCATCCTAGAATTTTCCTTATTTGAGCTTTTTCCCCCCTCATAAAGGCCTGGCCTAATTTCAAGATGTAATATTTTATCAGATAACTTGATGAACAAAGATTAAATATTTACAAACTTTGTTCCGTTTCACCATGTATGTGTTTCCTTAGGGCTATTTGTTAATGTCTCAGCTCAACTCCTTTCTTTGAATAGCTGTCCTTTCACGTGCAGCTTATCCTCCCCTACACAATGATCCCATGTAATAAGCCATAGAAAGACACATGGTCTGAAAAAACATTTTGTTTTTGCAACTTCTGGGTGACAAAAAGCATGCTAAGAAATATACCCTAAACGTTAGAATTTCTGGAGTATCTGGAAGGTATGTTCTCTACGATGGCGGCTGTCTGTCAGATAGTATTCTGATATTAATGGTTTCCTTCATAAATGGACAGGATCGAAATTTATTTATAGATGAACTCACTGACATTAATAAAAGGAAGACTAATTGTTAGTGCATGTTACTATTTATGTCAGCAAATTTTGTGCAGTCTTTTATTAACATGGCTTTACAGAAAGAAAGCAAGAAATCCATTTTATCATGTTAGAAGAATTTTTTCTAGTTTCAGGTCTATCTTGTTGTAATCTCAAGACAGTGCTATTTTTAACATTCTAACTTCAGGTGTAGGGTAAAAAAATTTTCTGTTAATAGCTATTTCTCATTAGCTACAAATTTCTGAGTTGTTTTATGTTTTGGAGGAAAGGGGTCAGGAGCGTGTGTGTGTGTGTGTGCGCGCGCGCACGTGCACGCAGAAGCTTAGGAGGGAGTAAGGGGGAGAGAGAGAGAAATAGAGAAATGGGGGGGTTGTTAAGAGAAGCTCTAATAAAGAGGATCACTAAGAGACATTTTATACTGAAATCATCAGGAATGGTACTACTTAAAAAAAGTGAATGAATGACACCTAACACTCATCAAATTATCACCTTTGTGGGAGGGCAGGTTTGATGCCGGCAACTGGAGACGCCTGTCATGCTGAGACGCTAGATGGCTGATATAAGTTTATGGCTTAACAATGACAAAATTCTTCTCAACTTCTGTTAAAACTGAGTTGAGAAAAACGAACAGTATCTCTCTATCTTACAGTGGTATTGTGTTATAATTTTGTGAGTTGCTGGGGCAAGGAATAAGATAGCAACTTTATTTGGAAAGCCAGTAAACCGAGAAGATGGTGGATGAGTGTCCCCCCAAACCATCCTGCCTGGATTTGGGTGCTAGTTTCTTTTATAGAACAAAGAGGGGGTGATGAGAAGGTAAAGTAAAAAGAGGATAAGTTGTAGCAAATATTTCCTGGTTCCTGACAGACTTTGGTGGGAATGTGTTCATTTCTTCTTTCCTCCAGCCATTCACAGGTGGGCCTGGTCAGGATGTTTCCTGTGGGCTTGAAGAAAGGTGTTTTAGCTTAACATTTAGGCTTGGGAGGCAGAATTGCCAGTGATGGATTATTATGTATACTTTCTGCTATAGGCAACATTCCTTCAGTGTTTAACTTGTGGTTAGCAAAAGGCATAGAATACAAAAGTTAAAGTAAAAGAAACAGACCCAATATGGAGTCAGATTTGTTCTTCCCTATTACAATAATAAGAAATATATATCTTGATCCTTGTCCTTGACTCCTGGCCAGACCTCCCAAAACCTTTGTAATTTCCTAAATAATAAGAGCAAAAGGAGCATCTTTAGTTACATTCCTTTTTTGTCCCTAGTTCCTGAAAATGGCTTTGGAGCTATAAATGTGAAATTTGCATCTTTTCTTATTCATAACAGGCCCATTTCAACCTTTATTATGTTAATAAAGGGAATTTTGGAAAGCCTCTCAGGATGGGGGTGCTGGTTGCCAGGAGAAGCAATCACATGATTAAAGAGGTTAATCACCAATGACCAAAAAAATGGGCAGATGACCTGAATAGACATTTTTCAAGAGAAGACATATAAATGGCCAATGGGTGCATGAAAAAGTGTTCAATGTCACCAATCATCAAGGAAATGAAAATCAAAACCACAGTGAGATATCACTTCACATCTGTTGAGATGGATATTGTCAAAAAGACGAGATAAGTACTAGCAAGGGTATGAAAAAAATGGAAACCTTGTGCACTGTTGGTGGGAATGTAAACTGGTACAGCCACTATGGAAGACAGTATGGAGGTTCTTCAAAAAATTAAAAATAAGCTACCATATTATCCAGCAGTCTCACTTCTGGGAATATATCCAAAGTAAATGAAATAATTATCTTGAAGAGATAGCTGTACTACCATGTTCATTGCTGTGTTACCCATAATAGCCAAGTTGTGGATGTAAGCTAAGTGATTATCAATAGATAAATGGAAAAAGAAAATTATATATATATATAATTTAATATATATATCTCCAATGGAATATTATTAAGCCTTAAAAAAGAAGGAAATCTTGTCATTTGTGACAACATGGAAGAAGCTGGAGGACATTATACTTAGTGAAATAAGCCAGACTGAGAAAGACAAATACTACATGGCATCCCTTACATGTGGAATCTAAACCCCCCAAAAGTGAAACTCATTGCAATAGAGAGTAGAAAAGTGGTTGTGAAACTCATTGCAATAGAGAGTAGAAAAGTGGTTGTCAGGGCTTGAGGGTGAGGGAAATAGGGAGAGGTTAGTAGAAGGCTACAAACTTTCAGTTATAAGATGAATAGGGTCTGAGGGTCTAATGTATAACCTGGTGACTACAGTTGATAACACTGTATTGTATAATTGAACTTTGCTAAAACAGTAGAATTTAAATGTTCTCACCAAAAAGAATAATTATAATAATAATAAGGTAAATATGTGGGGTGATGGATAGGTTAATCAACTCAATGAGGGAAATCCTTTCATAATATATACAAATATCAAGTTGTATACCTTAAATATCTTACCATTTTATTTGTCGATTATACCTCAATAAAGCTGGGAGGAAAAAAACCCACTAATGTCCAATGATGTAATCAATGATGCCCATGTAATGAAGCCTTTATAAAAACCCCAACTAAAGGGATTCAGAAAGCTTCTGGGTTGCTGAACACATCAAAGTCATGGGGGGCGGGGTGACACATTCAGAGAGGATATGGGAGCCCTGGGCTCCTTCCCGCCATGCCTTGCCCCATTCATCTCTTCCATTTGGCTGTTCCTAAGTTGTATTCTTTAAAATAGACAGGTAATAATAAGTGAAGGTCTTTCCTGAGTTCTGTGAGCCATTCCAAGAATTTTTTTGAACCTGAGGAGTTGTCCGTTTCTATTTATAGCTGGTTGGTCACAAGTATTGGAGGCCTGGACTTGTGATTGGCATCTGAATTTGGAGCAATCTTGTGGGACTGAGCCCTAACCTGTGGGATTTGAAGCTAACTCCAGGTAGATACTGTCAGAATCGAATTGAATTGTAGGGCAACCAGCCGGTGTCAGAAAATTGATCAGTGTTGGGAAAAAATCCACATGTGTGTGTTAGAAGTACTGAGTGATGGAGAAACATTTTTTTCCCCTTTCCTTACGTATGTCTACCAAAATGAGATGTTAAAAAAGTTTTTTCAATTATTGAAAACACAGAGTACATTGTCCTTTCTCAGCAACAGAGAGAATCACCAAATAAAAGTTGTTTTATCAGCCAACTTTGAGCCATGTATTTATCACTTAGTGACCAGTTATTTGATATACTTTGCAGTAAAGAGTAGAAATTGAGTTGAATACACAAGATTGAGTTTCTGTGATACGGCCTATGGTAAATTAAACTTTAAGGATTGGAATGATCAAAGAAGACACTTTGTTAAATTAAGTATTGACGATATATGACAAACTGGTGTTTAGAAAATATTCACCAAAGTGCCTGAAAAATGGTTTAATTTCCTATTCAAGAGTCAATAATTTGTCCTTAGACCCAAAACACCGGTGCCAATCATTACACTGGTCTTAAAGACAGCAAGATGGCAATCAACACAAGTTTTATATTAAGTATTTTGTTCTTGTTTTGATAGTATCTTAACATGTGCTTAATTTGTAGACTGTCTTTAGCTTTCCACGGTGCAGTAAAGTCTGTCTTTTCCTCTACTGTCTGTGGGACAGGGAAATAATATATTATTATCCCCTGTTTACTAAGAAGGAAGGACACTAGAGACTGGAAGTGATCTGTTGAAATCACCCAGCAAGTCAGTGGTAATTCCTGGGTCCAAATATTGGTAGCTTGACTTCTCAGCTGCTGCTTGCTTCCACTCCACGCATCCCTTCCACACGTACCAGCAGAATCACAGCACAAGCTCGCCCTTATGCTCAGTTCTGTTACTGCCCCTTATGACTTTGTACACTTTAAGCACATTTCTCACAGTTCAATTTAAAGGCTATATTTGAATCTTTTGATTGGTGCTGTTTAACACATAAATACTGTACATAGGACACATTTAAGATTTCCTCCTAATGTATGATTATATCTCATAAAGTTTCTACATTTTAATACTATTCTTAATTTGATTTTTCTTCATTTTTCCTTTTGTATATCATGAATTATATTCTTTTTTTTTTTTTTTTTTTTTTTTGTGGTACGTGGGCCTCTCACTGTTGTGGCCTCTCCCGTTGCGGAGCACAGGCTCCGGATGCGCAGGCTTAGTGGCCATGGCTCACGGGCCCAGCCGCTCCGTGGCATGTGGTATCTTCCCGGACCGGGGCACGAACCTGCGTCCCCTGCATCGGCAGGCAGACTCTCAACCACTGTGCCACCAGGGAAGCCCATGAATTATATTCTGAACAGCAAAAGGGGAGAGGGGCCAGGCACAGGCAGAGAAAAACTTGGATTTATACCATATGTTAGGAATAAGTTGTAATAGAAGGAAGGTTTGTTTTTGTTTGTTTGTTTGCTTGTTTTTGCATGACGTGATTTTCTAAATACATATTTGGTTTTTGATAGAAGTTTAATTTTGTTTTTGATCTTAAGCTGATGACAGCTGACAGAGTAATAGTTATAACATCAAAGATCAGCAAGTGGGCCTCCCTGGTGGCGCAAGTGGTTGAGAGTCCGCCTGCCGATGCAGGGGATACGGGTTCGTGCCCCGGTCTGGGAGGATCCCATATGCCGCGGAGCGGCTGGGCCCGTGAGCCATGGCCGCTGAGCCTGCGCGTCCGGAGCCTGCGCGTCCGGAGCCTGTGCTCCGCAACGGGGGAGGCCACAACAGTGAGAGGCCCGCATACCGCAAAAAAAAAAAAAAAAAGATCAGCAAGTGAACTCTCTTCTTAGTTACCTGTATTAACCAGTAATTTGCTGTGTCATTTGTTTATTATCCTTTTGCACAGGTCTATGTATTCTAGCCAAGGTCAAGGTATATACAATTAAATGTTGTCCTATCTGACATGTTGACTATAACTTGACTTTGATGAGAGACAGCCATTCACCTTGAGGCTGAGCCTCACAAAGGATTGCTTCTTTTGCAATAAAAATCAGGTTTTAAAAAGACACAAATGCATTAATCCTTCTTAGGTCCAATGATTCATATACATTGTAAATCAACAGATACGCATTCATTATCCACACTGTGATAATCTCTGGGGCATAACGTAAGCTCTTCAAGAGTGTTCAGTCTAATATACTACTACTCCTCTCACTACTATGATGGCTTCTGCCAAGCACTATGTGCCAGACTATTCTAAGAGTTTGACATACATTAACTTGTTGAATTTTCACAATAACCTAGTGAGACAGGTAACATATTACATCTAAGAGGAAACTGAGGCAAAGAGAAGTTATATCACTCTAACTAGTATGTGGTGGAGCTGAAATAAGACACATACATGGAAAGATCATTGATGTTAAAAAAAAAAAGAAAGAATTGCACTAACTGCCAAATGAGTGTTAGAGACCGTAAGTATTATACAATAGGTGTTCATTAAAGCAAGAAATCAGTGTGGGCTGTGTATGGTCAGGGAATGTGTCTTGGTAAGTACAGGATCTTGACAGATAAAACAATCTCTTTCAAGTATACTGTGAGCTTACTGGAGCATAGTTGATTAAAATAACGTCAAGCTCCATGATTTTTACCTAACCATATATTTGCAGTGAGAGTTCAAAGATGGGGGCAGAGATGGCAGTTGGTCACTACCTGTACTTCCTAACTATTCTTCGTTTTTATAGGCAATCCTCTGTTTTGTGGGTTTAGTGATTTCAAAGAAAACAAACCTTTTAAAGCAGAAATCAAGGTGAAATAGATTAGGTTGGAACATGAGAAAATGGTTTTAAGACTCTACTGAGTTTTGTTTCCCTTCATTCTCTTTAAGGCTCTAAATAAATCTGAAATAGCTTTAGCCATGTCTTTTATGATTACCTGAGATTTTTTCTCAAAGTGACTAAGTCGACTTTGGAATATACACAATAGGTGCCAAATAAATACTTGTTGTCTAGTAGACTAAACTGTAGTATTAGCTCTTGATGTTGTAGACACATGTTGTTGATTGGATAGTGTTAGAGAAGGCAATACTTGAATCTTCCTAAATCTTTCTCCTCAATGTGCTAGTAAACTTTTCTTGTAAGACAGCTTATTATTTTTTTTTCTTTTAGTGTAATATCATTGACATAGAGCATAATATTAGTTTCAGACACACAACAAAATGATTCAATATATGCATATATTGGGAAGTGATCATCACAATAAGTTTAGTTACCATCTATCACCACACATTGTTACAATTTTTTCTCTTGTGATGAGAAATTTTAAGATCTACTCTCTTAGCAATTTTCAGATATACAATACAGTATTATAGTCGCCATGCTGGGTATTATTTATTTTTTAACTGAAAGTTTATACCTTTTGATCCCCTTCACTCATTTCACCCACCCCTGATCCCAGTCTCTGGCAACCAACAATCTGTTCTCTCTGCCTATGAGTTTGGCTTTTCTTGATACATGTTTACATATAAGTGAGATCATACGGTTTTTGTCTTTCTCTGTCTGACTTATTTCACTTAGCATAATGCCACAAGAGCCATACAAGTTGTAGCAAATGTCAAGGCTTCCTTCTTTTTTTAAGGCTGAATAATATTCCAGTGTGTGTGTGTATGTGTGTGTGTGTGTGTGTGTGTGTGTATCACATTTTCTTTATCTAGTCACCCTTGGATGGACACTTAGGCTGTTTCCATGTCTTGACTATTGTAAATAATGCTGCAGTGAACATGGAGGTACAGATCAAGTTCGTGTTTTCTTTTCCTGTGGATAAATACCCAGGAATTGCTGGATCATATGGTAGTGCTTTTTTTTTTTTTTTTTTTTTTTGAGGACCGCCCCCCATACTGTTTTCCATAGTGGCTGCACCAATTTACATTCCTTCCAACAGTGCACAAAGGTTTCCTTTTGCCCACATCCTCACCAACACCTGTATTTTTCTTGTCTTTTTGCTATGGCCATTCTAACAGCATATCATTGATATATGATATATATCACTGTGGTTCTGATATATAATTGTGATTCTGATTTGCATTTGCATTTGACGTTGAGCACATTTTCATGCACTGCTTGGCCCTCTGTATGTCTTCCTTGGAAAGATGCCTATTCAGATCCTCTGCCCATTTTTTAATAAGATTGTTTGTTTTACTATTGAGTTGTATAAATTTTTACATGTTTTGGATATTAACCCCTTATTAACTTATGATTTGCAAATGATTTCTTCCATTCAGTAGGTTGCTTTTTCTTTTTTTTTTAATGCTTTCCTTTGTTGTGTTGATGCTTTTTTGTTTGATGTGGTCTCACATGTTTATTTTTGCTTTTGTTGTCTTTGTTCTGGTGTGAAATCTAAAAAAATTCATTGCCAAGACCTATGTCAAGGAGCTTACTGCCTATGTTTTCTTCTAGGAGTTTTATGGTCTCAGGTCTTAACAAGTCTTTAACAGCTTGTTCTTTGTCTACTTTAAATCTGACATTTTAAAATTTTGATTTTCAATTTCCAGTGGATGTGTTTCTTAGACAAACTTAAAGAATAGACTTTTACTTTATTTCAAGATACATCAAAAATTAGTCACTTCCTATTATAAAACTCTTCAGCAATACTTAGGAAAGGAGTCACAATAATAAAATAGGGAAATGAGAACAATGTATTCATTGAGAAGGGAATTTTTACAAAGGGAAGTAATGAGCTAAGACAACCATCCAACCTCTTTACCCAGATATTTTAACCAAGCAGATTTCTGGACCAAAAGGCTGAGATTAATGGTTCTTAAGCCTGGCTGAGCATTACAATCATCTGGGGAGCTTTTAACAAACACCAAAGTCTGGGCCTCACCCCTGGAGTATCTGATTTAATTGGCTTTGGTGATGTCTGGGCACTTGTGCTTCTTAATAGCTCTCTGGGTGATTCTGATGTACAGCCAGGGTTGAGAACCATTGGTCTAGAAACTGTCTCTCCTACCCCTATGAAATATACAGATAATATAATCAGAAGTACGTTTCATTGTTTTTTCTACTCTCCCCGTGGAACTTAATCATCTTTAACTCCTTTAGGTTTCAGGAAATGTTGTAGTTAGACATGACACACACACAGGCACAACAGAACACCCGATTGGCTCAGATCTTTAGAGCAACAAAGAGGTACAGACTTTATCATGGTCTTTAAATGCTATTGCTCAAAATCTTCAAGTGGCAATACCTGTCACAGTAATAATCACTGGTCTTTAATAAAAATAGAATTTCACAGTTTGTACCTCTAAGATTAAACATTGAATAAAGCTCTTAACTCTAGTAGTATAGACATGAATTGACAAATTCTTTGGAAGAGGCTGTCCAGTGATCTTTTATCCATTCCCTCTTGGAGGTGAAAGTGATGACACGTGGAGAGTAAAAGTAGGGATGTGGATGGGGGTGCAGTCCTCATCAAAATTTTCTTGCACATTGAGACACTGCTATAATTTGAAGTAGTTGGGCTGAATGTAGTCAAAGACCCCTGGGAATATGCCCATAAGCTTCACAATTGAAGATCAAAGAGAAAGGTAGGAATAGAGTGGCAGGATTCAGCATGATGAGGAAGGAGGTAGGGTCTCCCTACTAGAAACATGCAAATATTTTTAATAACCATTTATTATTTACTTTTATTAGATTATATTAGTAATCTAACATCCTTTCAGAGATTAGTTGGAAGTCAGTGCTGAACAAGAATGAAACATTGACTAGGTAGCAGAGTTGAGGTGAAATATTTTCCACCAATATATTGGAAACCTATATCCAAGTGTTTTCACATAGATTTCTGTTCCTCAAAGATTAACATGAGTGGACTTCCCAGTCCCTTACTCCCCAGATTCTGTTATTGCGACCTAAGCTTGCATCCTTGCCTTCTGTACTATCTGAATCCCTCTCCGCCATTGGCAGGGTGCCTATTGGAGATCTCATTAAAATTCTGGCTCATAATACTTATGTGACATTTGTCAACCTCAGTGTGTAAAATGGAAATGATATGCCTTGTCCTATGATTTTTATGAGAGCAAAAATTAGATTAACGTATGGGAAAGTATACTGTAAACTTTTGCTACTCAACCTTAACCAAAGTTCAACCTAGGAAAATTCACGTTGCTTACTTTCTTTGTTTTTTACTGCCAAAGATCAATGTGGGAAGTATTGCAAATATGCTGATCCTATTGACATATTCAATGTCAGTCTGTACCTCACTGCCGTCCTATAATTCTTTTCTTTAACTTTTGTGGCCTCTCTGTTGCATTACCTAAAATGGTTGTTTCATACTTTTTTCACTTACCTCAAATCTCTATTTCTGCCTCATTTCAGCTCCTGTGAGTAGATGGCCTTGGCTCTATTATCAAGAATGATTGGGTCCATCCAATGGGAGGTCCCTTTAATGTTTTTGCATTTTATCTGGATGTATTTTCCTGGATTGTCATCTTTCCTACCTCTCTTTGCTCCTGCCCAAAATCTCTCCTAAAGATTAGCTTGACTGAAGCCCATCTTCTCTTGCTCCTATGAAGCCTAAGTCATTATCCTCTCTCTGCTCAGCCTCTTCCCTCACTCCCTACTCATTGACTTGTTGCCTTCAGCCATGTTCAGGTCTCACCACCTCCATATAAACCCTCCTTCACCCTGGTTCTACCTTGTATTACCATGACATCTCCCTCTTTCCTGGATCCCAAGTCTCTTAAGTGAGCAGTCTTTCCTCATCCCCCTTTCAATATTTAACCTCTCATTATTTCTCACACCCTATTTCCTGTGACTTTGCAGTTGTCCTTCCCGTCTTTGTGGCACTAGCATCTTCTTTGGTCTCTGTGACAATGGCTCTCCTCATTTTTGTCTTACATCTCACACTCTTTCACTGACTCCCTTTTCTTTCTTGTCTTCCAAGTAGTTTTACAGTAAATCCATTCCACAGCCACCTTTTCATTTTAGAATTTCTCCCTTAAGATTATTAACCATTCTCACAAATTCTAATATGTACATAACTCTCAAATTTGGTCAATGCCAGTCTTTTGAGTTTTATTCTTGTATTTCCTATTGTTTGATTGTTACCCCCACCAAACTCATATTTAAAATTAAATTTGTTGTATTTCCCTCAAGCACAGTTTCTCCAGTCTTCTTATTTCTATTAATGACATTATCAACTGTATAATATTGGTGTTTCAATCTCACTCAACCACCGACTCAATCATTTTAGTCTAAATGTCTAAACGTATTAGATTCATATTTAAAATCATGTAATCAGTCTAGCCCATGCAGTGACAAAAACCTCCTAAATACACACACACATTTTTCCTCTTTATCATTTATTTTTGTGAATAACATGTAAATATTATGAGTATGAAATTGGTTACTAAGGATAATCTGATTTGATGGCATTGTATTTATTGGAAGAAAGGAATGGATTTATAGTAATTGGACATGCAACTATCGTCCAGGAGCTAACCAAATCAAATACATATTGTAGCATGAATGTCTTTTACAGTAACAAATGCATTCTGCCTTTAGTGTATTTTAAAATTTGTCTTATTTTATATCTTAGGTTGAAATGTTAAGTGATAGCAGAAATTGTATTCCATTCATCTCTGTTTTATCTGTGGCCCCTAGAACTTGCTCTTGTAAAATAGGTAATCAGTAAGCATTCACTAAATTTACAAAGGCATTCACAAAGTTCTTGAGGGATAATGCAAAAAGCCACCCCAAATGTGGAATGGCTAGTGGAACAATTGGTGACAACAGAGTAGAAGGGTTGCAAAGAGCAATCTTTACTTATTTATGTATTTTTTCCTAGGCCCAGACATTACTGTGGCATCTTCAGTAAGAAACAAGGACATTAATACAAGAACTGCATACATTTCTACCCATATTAACACTTTGTGTTTTTTATTTTTATATTATTTATTTACTTTAACATCTTTTTGGGAGTATAATTGCTTTACAATAGTGTGTTAGTTTCTGCTTTATAACAAAGTGAATCAGCTATACATATACATCTGTTCCCATATCTCTTCCCTCTTGCGTCTCCCTCCCTCCCACCCTCCCTATCCCACCCCTCTAGGTGGTCACAAAGCACGGAGCTGATCTCCCTGTGCTATGCAGCTGCTTCCCACTAGCTATCTATTTTACATTTGGTAGTGTATATATGTCCATGCCACTCTCTCACTTTGTCCCAGCTTACCCTTCCCCCTCCCCATATCCTCAAGGCCATTCTCTAGTAGGTCTGCACTCCGTGTTTTTTGTATCCCATCATTTTCTTTGTGATTGGCAAGCCCTACATATTTAGCTTAATGTTCATTCTGGGTGTCCTTCTAGAAATATCATGAGATTAGCTCACTTATGAAACTTGAGCAATTGTACTACATGATTATTACTTGTAATAATGATAATGAGTTAATAAAAAGAAACATGGATTCAACAATTCTCAAGACCAACAGAGCTCTATGGAACCATTTGAAGTCCAATTGGAGGCAGTGCTTAAAGATCCAGTGAGCAAAATTTAGACATTTTATAAAAGCAGTCTGAGCCAAGAATTATGAAAACATAAACCTTAGGGAAACTAACTTCCGACTTTATAAATTTCCTCTTTAAGTTTCAAAGTTACTTGTTTAAAAAAAATTACAAAATTCCAGTACTTTCCATTTTATTTTGGAACTGGATTGTCTCAGAATCAAGCCACTGTTCTTATCTGACTTTTGGTTGGTTTCATACTGCCTTTTTATTAGTTTGGCTGGTGTTGGTTCTAAGCACCATGCATAAAATTGTGGGCATGTCAACAAAATCCAGTTTTTTGTTTTCGTTGCCAACATGTTATATATACCCTCATAGAATACTTAGTGGGTAAATGGAATAGTCTCCATTCTTTGTGGCAATAGGAATTATTTTCAAATGAGTCATTTGCTGTAAATGAATGTGGTGGTGTGGGCTACCGCTTATACCAGCAGTGTGTAAAGTTAGAAACATATTCTAAGAAACCTTAGAATATGAAGACATGATTTAAATCTTGGAAAGTTTTTAAATTGATAGTTTGATATTTGATTTCTTAGACTCACACATGATGTATGGAATATTTACCAGGGAAGAAATAAGGGGAAAAAAAGTAAAAGAAAGGAAAAAAAAAACCCCACAAATACCTTTTCTTTGACTTTTGTTTTTTCTTTTGGCCTACACAGATAAAACAAAGTTCAGAATTTACTGCCAAACACTTATTCATGAGTGTAATTCAAATTAAATGAAGACAAGTTAATAACAGCACTTTGTAAAATGATAAATAGCTAAATAAAAGGAAGGCATTATTATATTGCAAATCACTTAAAGCAATATTGGACAGTATGGAGCAGTTTAGGAAAGATTTGAATTTATGACAGATTGTAAGCTCCTCAATGCCAGGAAAGAAGTTCTGCTTCATCTTTGTATCTATTCAGAAAACTGGTATATTTTAAGTGAAGATATAGATGTGAATGTATTAATATATAATTTTATATTTATATATAAAATATATTAACATATAATTTGCATATATTATATATATATGAAATTTTCAAACAAGTAGTGCAACCTTAACAAGTTTTTTTTAAATTACCTTAAGAGTCACCAGTATATGTTTCTGTTGTTTTATGGAAACATAAAGAGTTAAATTCAGAAAAGTAAGAGAAAGCAGGGGCCAGAATTCTCCAGTGTGACACACTAGAAATATCCCTACAAAACAGAAATGTATATGGATTGATGTGTCGTATCTCAAAATATGGCCCTACAAATATAATAGGATGAAGAAAACATCTTGCTGACTCATCTATTTTCAATAGATGCTCTAATGCAGTATTGTAAATGGGAGGTATTCCTGTCCCAAAACAACACACCCAAACCTGTTAACTAAATTCAACTTCATATGTCTGTTTCTTTATAGGAAATTTTAAAGCCAGTTGTTAACACACTTCGGAGACTTAATAAAGTTTCACCAAAAACACAGAATAGACTTCCTCCCCTGTTCATTAATCCTACCAAACCCTCCAAATCCAGGTCTCACCTTCTCCTGGACACATCCACACTGCAGAAAGGAAAATTAAAAATCCTCTTATCTGGCTGTTATTTCACAGGTGAGAGGATTGAGCTGTCGAGAGGTTATGTGAGTGGGCTAAAGTCACACAGTTGTTCTGAGGCCAGAACCCAGATCTTCAAGTCCAAGTCTACTTCACTTTCGCCACTTCCTCACCATCCCTAGTGAATTTCTCAGGCTTTGAAGATGACCAATAAATGCAATTTAGGGAGGAAGTGTTCTAGGAAATGGGTGAAATGTTCCGGGACCATCTCCCTAGTGGGGTCTTCCTGACAAAGAAAATAGATGTAGGAGGCTTCTTAGAGGTGAAACCTCACTCTTTAGTTTGCGGGGGTGATGTTGGCAGTTACAACAGAGTGGGAACAACCTCCTTGCCAACATTATTATAGCTTACCTTTGATATCAGGAATGAGTGTACGTTCTAGAACACTGGTTTTGAAAACAAATCAGTAAATGGACTTCACAGGCTCAGTACTTCTCATGAAAATCTATGTAGAATTTTGTTAATTTTTTTTTTTTGCATTTATCGGCCAAGTCCAAAGATTTCCTCAAATTATCTAAAGGTTTTATGAACCAAAGAAGACATAAAAATCACAGATCTAGACTGTCAAAGGACGTAAATCCTGCTCTAAGACTGCAAAGTTGATGCTTTTATGTTTAGTATTTCCAGCCTCTCCTTTCTGTAATATTTTGTCTTCATTAACAATATTCTGTTCAAGTCATTCCCTCCCATTTCAATACTCTGTTCTGATGGTCTTTTTCTCCCTCTTCAAAGCCTGTCTTCAAGAAAAAAATATTCAAAACTCTTTCCTCCCCACTGAGATGGATGTGACCCATAAAGCTGTCATTCATCTACTCTCTTCTGTTTAATTGAGCTGGAGGTTTGAAGGCATCCAGCCACTTCCCGCTTTGGTAATGAGAGGATGTCCTCAACATTCCTTGGCTATTTGTCATCCTCTTTTTCAGACCAACTTTAATGATTCCAGATGGGATATTATTCTTTTCCTGTGTTTATCAACTTCATGTTCTAGAGAACATGCAGTTTTTTTCATGAAATGATTATCACAAATCATACTAATTAACATATCCATCACCTCCCATAGTTATCATTTTGTGTGTGTGTGTGTGAGAGAGAGAGAGAGAGATCTACTATCTTGGCAAATCTAAAGTATACAATACATCATTATTAACTCTGGTCACCATGTATAACGTGAGGGCTCCAGAATGTATTCATTTTATAATTGACAGTTTGTCCTCTTTGATCAGTATCTCCCCTTTTCCCTTACACCCCCATTCTCTGGTTATTATCATTCTACTCTCTGCTACTCTGCGTTTGACTTTTTCTTTTTTTAAGATTCCACACATACATGAGAAAAGGACTTCTGGACTAGCCTGAAGAGAAGGGATCTGCTTTGGGAATTATAGGAAGTAAGGCTGAGCACCTACGGGAAGATAAGTTATGTAGGGTCTTCTATTCCATGGTGAATTTGAACAGTGTTATCTTTACAGATTTAGGTACAGAACATGGTCTCTTTGCGGGGACTTTTGGAAAAAAAGGATGCTCAAGAAAGTGACTTGGCTGCAAGAGGGACTCCAGAGGTGCAGATGGGTAAAGGGGACAGAATACGATTTGGTAAAGAATTCAGGTGGCCAGTGAATCAGGTATTCAGAACAAAATAGTAGGGGATTTAGGCAAAGGTTAGTTTTCAGATTTCGGCGGGAAGGTAAGAAAGTAGTTGTTATTTGTGAAAATTCTTCCTGGATGGCAAGATTCTTCATACTGACTTGGGTCTAGAGCAGAGCTCAAGCCTTGAGGTGGGACTAAGACAGGTGTCGGGATATCTCTTGGTACAAATACACACACGCACGCTCGCACATACATTATCCCAAATCAAAGACAGAGGACAGTAGGCTAGGCCACCGTTTGGTTAGACTGGAGGAGGAGTTATATCAGTTGTACAAGTTGTATCCAGAACTCTTTTCTGGAAGTACAAAGCTCTGGGTTAGCAAAAGGGACTCAGAGGATAAAGTAGCAACCCAACCGGTACAACTGGACCACCCTTACCCCCTTTTTTGGTAGAAACAATTCTTAATATCTAAAAAATTCCAGTGTATCACAGAGAGTATTGAAAAAAAACTAGAAAAGCTCTCTGTTTCTACTTGATGTTTTAGACTATTGCTGAAACATCTCACTAGTGGCTAAATTTATGCTTTTAGGTGCATTGCTACCTTTCTAATTTGGCCAAAAAAGATTCTGTGCAGCTGAATAAAAGCTTTTGCTCCAAGCCATCCAATGTCCTTTCTGGACCAGTAAAGATCTTCATTTCAAGAATGGGCTAGACAGTAAAAAAGAATGAAATAATGCCATTTGCAGTAACATGGATGGACCTAGAGATTATCATACTAAGTGAAGTAAGTCAGACAGGGAAAGACAATTATCATATGATACCACTTATATGTGGAATGTAAATAAACAATATAAATGAACTTATTTACAAAACAGAAACAGATTCACAGACTTAGAAAATAAACTGATGGTTACCAAAGGGGAAAGTTGTGGGGGAGGGATAAATTAGGAGGTTGGGATGAACATGCACACACTACTACATATAAAATAGAAAACAGCAAGGACCTACTGTAGAGCACAGGGACCTCTATTCAATACTCTGTAATAACCTATATGGGAAAAGAATCTGAAAAAGAATAGATATATGTGTATGTATAACTGAATCACTTTGCTGGACACTTGAAACTAACACAACATTGTAAATCAACTCTAATAAAATTTTTAAAAAGATGTGCTAGACAGAACTCAGGGGTGACACCCCAGTTCATTAGGCTGGAATGGAATGAAACTCAGGTTTCTGGGTAGCTTGAGCTCAAATTACCTACCTGATATCTCCTGAGTGCCTCATTCTGATCTACAAGATCATGTTTGCTCAAAATGCCATCTGAAGGTTCCCTGAAGTAAACACTGACAGGCCGAAACGAAGCTAGAGTGACAGTAAGAGCATAGAACCATGGATAATATGCACGTAGGGCTTTTGGAGAAGACCTGAGTGCTACACCATTTATGCTGGGATCAAGCATTAATGAGACGTTATAAAGAGAAGCAGAAAGTAATCATGACTCACTTTGTCATCTGGTACAAACCACACCCTCTGGTGTGCAAACATGTCCCTCTTTCCCATCCAGAAATGGTGGGAACAGATGGTTTTGAAAAAACTTGTTTTGTAAGATGAGCTTCTGAAGAGTCTAGTGTGTTTTTTACATGACCCTTATCTCCAAACACAGGGCCCTCAAATCCTGTGTTTTTTCTCACACTGTGTGTGTAGGGGGCTGGGGGAGGGAATGCAAATTCTCAGTCCATGCGAATAAATCTCTTGCCCTGGCCCTGGTCCATTTCTGCCTAAACAAACTCATAAGAAATACTATAATTGGAGCCAAGGTTTGCAGCAGAAAAAAAAAAGAAAGAAAATTTTTTTGACTGAGACAGAGAGAACTGACTTTATTTCCTCCTGGGACTTTTAAAAAAGATAACTTAGCCTTGCTGACTCCAGCTTTCTTATCAGGCAAATAAGTAGGTTTGGCTAGAAGACCCACCTAACTAGTTATTCTGTAACTCAGATCTCTGATACATTCAGCAGCATTTCTCTTGGGGTTAATAATGTTGTATTGTGCAAAGCAAGCTTGATTTTCACAGCTCAGTCTTTCCTTTGCTTGGTTCGGTCTTCTTCCTCTCCTCCAAATTATCTTCTCGCCACGCACATTATCAGTTCACTTTATGTCACATAGCATCCCCGGCCTTCCTGTCGCTTCTACCTTTCATGAGTTCTAAATTCTAAATGTCCTCTCCTCATTTCCTCACTGGTAACTCTCTCAGCCTTCAATCTTGTACCCAAGTCATGAGCAATCATTACAACTGTTCCCTTTATGTCTTCAGCCTGCTTCTTCCTCTCTAAGTCTTGTTTATTCTGGTTTTTTTTTAATTGGGGTATAGTTGCTTTACAATATTGTGTTAGTTTATACTGTACAGCAAAGTGAATCAGCTATACATATACATTTATCCCCTCTTTTTTGGATTTCCTTTTCATTTAGGTCACCACAGAGCATTGAGTTCCCTGTGCTATACAGTAGGTCCTCATCAGTTATCTATTTTATACATAGTATCAATAGTGTATATATGTCAATCCCAATCTCCCAATTCATCCCAACCCCCCTTTCCCCCTTTGTATCCATACATTTGTTCTCTACATCTGTGTCTCTATTTCTGTTTGTAAATAAGATCGTCTATACCAACTTTTTCAGATTCCACATATATGTGTTAATATATGATATTTGTTTTTCTCTTTCTGACTTACTTCACCCTGTATGACAGTCTCTAGGTCCATTCATGTCTCTACAAATGACCCAATTTCGTTCCTAAGCCTAGTTTATTCTTGTAAGAAGTTTTCTTGCCTGGACAGAAAGAATCAATAAAACACGACCAATGAAAATATTGCCTCTCTCCTGCCATCTTCTCCCATACGTAGTATGTTACTTAATCATTGATTTTATGATATTCAGGTCGCTGGTTCTTGATGATAAATTCTCAGAGAAGAAAAACATTCTCTACTTGAGCAGTGGGCATGGGAGAACCAAATTCTCGTGCTTATTTTGTTACTTGCTTTGTGATCTTTGGCAAAGGACCTCTGTATGATGTATGCAAATTCATGTTATACCTGTCGCATGATCTCAGAGCGTCATCATGGTGTAAATGAGTTGCTTTCTTCCCTTGCTCTATTTTTTTCAAAAATACTCAGATTAGGAGCTTATGTGAGCCTCTTGAAGGTAGTTTCTTTAGTGTCTGCTCTCTGTGTGTGTGTGTGTGTGTATGAGAGGGAGAGGGAGAGGGAGAGAGAGAGGGAATGTGAGAATATAAAGAAGGTAATGAGTAATCACTTATGGAGTGAATGAATGAAACTGGTTAAAATACATGAAAATCAATGGGGTGTCATTTTCTATTAATAATTAGAACAGAGAAACACATTGACCTACTAATTTATTTATACTTAAGTAAGAAAAGCCAAAGTTTTGAAAAATTCAATGAGATTTTTTTTGTAGCTCCCACTTTTCAGATTTATTTCAGAATTTTCCAAACCCCACATCTTCTTAGAAGGTGTATTTAAGGTGTTTAAATGTAAGTAAAATAAATCGTGCTTTCAGGAAAATGAAAACCATGCTAAGAATTAGTTGACTTCAAATTTTCAGATGACTATGACTATTAATTCTCAGTCGACAGGGACTTTGTGAGCACACTGCAGTCAAGAGCGTGAGATCTGCCAACAACAGGGATGTTTTCGTTTCCAGTGAAAGGTGTTGCCTATGTTGGCAAGAGTGGAACTAATTTATAAATCACTAATTTACACTGGTGTTGTGTTTATACACACACACACACTTACACACATGTATATTTATATATGCATACACTCTCCCAGCAAACAGCCCAGCTATCCAAGACTGCATTCCAATTTGCCAGTATCAGTAAAATTGGCTACAATACCAAAAGATGTTCTAATAAAATTGTGTCTATCCCCAAATGGTGAGAGTGTTCACATGCTTCTGCATGAGTATTTTCTGTAATGTGGTGACAATGAAATGTTGGAAGCAATCCCAACAAACGTGCATTAGTTAAATTGTTGTGCATCCATCCAGTGGAGCACTGGGCAGCAATACAGATGCTTCAGAACTGTACCTATTAATTTAAGAGATTTTCACAATACATTTTTAAATGTAAAGGAAAGCTATAGAACTTAATATCATGGTCTCATTTTGGAAAAAGTAACACACATATAGATGTGTTGAAAATTTTCCAAATGAATATACCCTGGTGAGAACTTGTCTCTGGTGTGGAGAAATTAGAGCCTTTAAAAGCCTTTTTTTCTTTTTTTGCTTGTTGGTACTTTCTGTTCTTCTATACTCAACATGAGTTAATATGATAATAAAGAAAAACACATTCAAGATGGCTATTTGGCCATATATGTTAAAGCCCAAGAATCATCATGCCCTCAGCATAAGAAAAATTTTACACTTTGGAATAAGACCCAAGAAAATGATTAGAATGTATACAACGTATCCAAAATATTGGACTAATTTCCCCTTCCTTCAGCAGTGATATCCTTGGCAATATTAAGCACTATCATTTTAAAAATCTGTGCTGATTTGATGGGTGAAAAATATGTTTATTTATATTTTATATTAATCTTTAATTAATGTGAAATTAGTATATCAGACAGGAATTATAAGTCGATATTTTTCTTTTCTATATAGTTAATTAGCTAGACTTAATAATTAGTAAACCTACTAATTAATACCACTTATTGAGGACCATAAGCTGGTATGAAAATTTAACCTTATTATACACTAAATTTATAGATATATTATGGTCCATTTCTGGACTATCTAGTCGATCTCATTTATCTGTCTGTTACTCTGCCTGGACAAGACTTTTAAATAGTGTAGCTTCATGATTTAAATCTGGTGAAAATTTGCCCCTCCTTGTCCTCACTTTAATGAAGGGGTGTTTACTAAAATGAATAGAGAATTATTAATCAAGGAACTCAAGAGCATGAACAGGACTGTTTAGGGACCCCTTACAAAATTTTGACAGGTAAACTTGTGATGTATTTCTCTAGGTATATGGGTCAGTGATATCATTACGACTTGTCTGCACACGTAGACAGTGTTCACCTGCAGATCAGTATTTCTCCTAATCAGCTTTTCTACTATAAATGTTCTTACTCCTTGCCACCCAGCTTCTTTCCTAGGAACAAGAAATAACAATGTAGAAACTTCAGATAACTCCTTGGGTTCTGTGAGTCATGTTTCATTCTATTCATCCTGACCCCATTCACAAGGTTGTTCCTGATAAATACCTTTCCTATATATAGTAAGACACGTGCTAAGGTTTGCACCTAACAACTCTGCTAAGTCAAGCAACCCTGGCAGTGATTCATTAGAGAATTGCATACTGGAGACATCTGAGATTGCTTCTGGAAGTCTCTGTGATCTATGAAGACAGTTCAAGACAATATTTGTACATGAAGCTCTCATCTCCCATTCTGCATTCTACTTATTCTTCCAAGTATGTTCTCCTAGAGCTGTACCTTTTTCTTTTTTTAATTTAATTTTTATTTTATATTGGAGTACACTTGATTTACAATGTTGTGTTAGTTACAGGTGTACAGCAAAGTGATTCAGATATATATATATATATATATATATATATATATATATATCTGTGTATATATATATCCATTCCTTTTCAGATTCTTTTCCCATATAGGTTATTACAGAGTATTGAGTAGAGTTCCCTGTGCTATATAATAGGTCCTTGTTGACTATCGAACTGTTCCTTTTTCTTTCAAGTCCTGCCATTTGTGGTCATCTTCCAGGTGAAAACGACTTTGGTCAATTTTTTTCTATATTCTTGTCTCGAAATTTCTCTGTGCTTCTTGTGCCACCTTGTCACTACACCACTGCTCTCTTTTCAGGCTTTCCATTGTGCCTTCCAGAATGACTGTGGCATTGTTTACAAAACCTGTGTTACTTTTGACATCACTTCACTTCATTCATCTCTAGCAAGGATAATGTACATCTGTAGCTTTTTAGTAGACAGTCCTCATTCTATTACCTCCTGAGTATGCAGGAAGCAGTGTTCAGTTTTCCTAAGTTTCCCAGCTATTGGTATCTTTCCTCTTCTACACGTGTGCAAATCTTTTTTCCTTTGAAGCTGGGCAGCACTCTATATTTACTTAGCCTCCGAGCTACTTCTGCATATTCATCTACAAGTTAGCACACTTTTCACAGATTTTCTGCTTTCAAACCCTAGTTTCTACCATCATCCAAGTGAGTACAATGTTCATGTAATCTGATAAAAAAGCTGAGCTTATCACTCAGTTCCTTGACATTCTGTTGCATTTATCTTCCCCTTATGTCATGCTCAGAAATAGCTTCATCCTCAACCTGTTCATCGCTATAAAATTCTCCAGTTTTGGAACATTAAAAAAAAGTTTTGGGCTTCCCTGGTGGTGCAGTGGTTGAGAGTCCGCCTACCGATGCAGAGGACATGGGTTCGTGCCCCGGTCCGGGAAGATCCCACATGCCGCGGAGTGGCTAGGCCCGTGAGCCATGGCCGCTGAGCCTGCGCGTCCGGAGCCTGTGCTCCATGACGGGAGAGGCCACAACAGTGAGAGGCCTGCGTATTGCAAAAAAAAAAAAAGTTTTTGATTTCTAATTTATTATATAAAATTAATAATGTTCACTTTAGAAAAATTTAAGAGAATTTAAGTATATAAAGAACATACAACTCACCAGTAAGCCCAGGATATTGATAATTTATAAGTTATATATCAATCTACCTCTATATCGATCTATCTATCTATCCGTCTCTCTATCCATCCATCCATCCATCCATTTATTGTCTATAATGTGCATGTTATCTTTATCTTAACAATTTATAATCCAGAACCTTAGTTTAATCCATTTATAAACCCTCACATAAACAATTAATATTTGACAAAGGAGCCAAGAGTACTCAGTGGAGAAGAGACAGCCTCTGCAATAAATGGTTTTAAGAAAACTGGATAATAACACACAGAAGACTGCAGTTGGACCCCTATCTTATACCGTACACAAAAAATAACTCAAAATGGATTAAAGACTTAACTATAAGACCTGAAATCACAAAACTCCTAGAATAAAACAGGAAAAAATATTCTTGGCAATGGTTCTGGCAGTGATTGTTTGGATTTGATGCCAAAAGCAAAAGCAACAAAAACAAAAATAAACAAGTAAGACTACATCAAACTAAAAAAATAAAAAATAATAAAACAAAACTGCACAACAGGTAAACAATTGACAAAATGAAAAGGCAACTACAGAATGGGAGAAAATATTTGCAAATTATATATCTGGTAAGGGGTTAATAACCAAAGTATATAGGAACTTATACAACTAAATAACTAAAAAACATACAGTCCAATTAAAAAACGGGCAAAGACCTGAAAAAACATTTTTCCAAAAAAGACATACAGACGGTCAACAGGTACATGAAATGATGTTCAACATCACTAATCATCAGGGAAATGCAGAACAAAACTACAATGAGATATATCACCTCACGCCTGTTAGAATGGCCATCATCAAACAAACAATCCATAGAAAGTGCTGGTGAGAATGTGGAGAAAAGGCAACCCTTGTGCACTGTTGGTGAGAATGTTAATTGGTGCAACAACTAAAGAAAACAGTATGATGATCCCTCAAGATATTAAAAATAGAGCTACCATATGATCCAGCAATCCCACTTGTAGGTATTTATCAAAAATAATTGAAATCAAGATCTCGAAGAGATGTCTGTACTCCCCTGTTCAGTGCAGCATTATTCACAATAGCCAAGATATGGAAACAATGTAATGTCCATTGATGGATGAGTGGATTAAAAAATTTATATATGCATACAATGGAATATTATTCAAGCTTAAAAAAGAAGAAAATCCTATCATTTATGATAACATAGGTGGACCAGGAGAAGGTTAAGCTAAATGAAATAATCTAGACATGGAAAGACAAATACAGAATGGTCTCATTTATATGTGGAATCTAAAATCATCAAATTCATAGAAGAAGAGCTTCCCTGGTGGCGCAGTGGTTGAGAGTCCGCCTGCCGATGCAGGGGACGTGGGTTCATGCCCCGGTCCGGGAAGATCCCACATGCCGCGGAGTGGCTGGGCCCGTGAGCCGTGGCCGCTGAGCCTGCATGTCCGGAGCCTGTGCTCCGCAACGGGAGAGGCCACAGCAGTGAGAGGCCCGCGTACCACCAAAAAAAAAAAAAATTCATAGAAGCAGAGAGTAGAATGGTGGGTATCAGGGGCTGGGGGGGAAGGGAAATGGGGAGTTTATGGTTAAAGGGTACAAAGTTTAAGTTTTGTGTGGTAAATAAGTTCTAGAAATCTACTGTACAGAACAGTGCCTAGATCTAACAATACTGTATTGTATACTTAAAATTTACTAAGAGGGTAGATCTTATGTTAAGTGTTTTTACCACACAAAATAATAAAAATAGTAGTAATAAACAATAATTTACAAAGGAGGTGGGGAGGAAGCTTTAGGAGGACTTGGATATATCTATGGCCTTGATAGTGGTGACGGCTTCACAGGTGTATACTTATCCCCAGACACATCAACTTGTATACTTTGAATATGTACAGCCTTTTACATGTCAATTATACCTCAGTAAAGTGGTTTAAAAAAAGAATCTGCTGACTTAAATGTTAATCAAACCTTCATAGAAACATCCAGAATAATATTTGAACAAATATCTGGGTATCATGGCTCAGCCAAGTTGCCACATAATATTAACCATCACATATTTATAAGTTAAATTCTAAATCTTAATTTCTTCAAACTGTTCTCAGTTCCTTAGCATTCAGTTGCATTTATCTTTTCTCTTCTTAAGCCACTGTCAGGAATGGCTTTATTCTTGACCTATTAAGAGGATCTGCTCAACACAAAATTAATTTATGAATAATTGGATGGTTTTAATTCATACATATAGTGCATAAATGATCACACGTTAATAAGTGCATGGGTTAGCAGCTCTGCTTGGTTAAGTCCAGAGAGAAATCAGAAAGGATCACCCAGTCCTATATTCTTATTCTATCAAGCTTACAGAGTACTTCTTCTCAACCCAGAAGCATGTGACACAGAAGTAGAGTTTGTAGAATGACTAAGTTACAAATAAATAAATGTGTTGAATGTGACTCCGGGAACAATGTGCTTCCATACAGTTTGTATAAAAGTAAGGACAATGCCTTCAGCCTCAAGGTTTTTGTTGGTCCTGGTTTTCATGTTCCCACCAGGTCAAAAGATGAACAATAGGGTCTGAGAACCTACTCAAAAAACATTTACTCAGAACTTGCGATCAGCAGCTTGCTTTCACTTCCAGGTGTTTCAAGTTCATTTTAATTAACCTGTCACAGCTTTGGGCATTATGACTCATGTGGCCATCCCTTCCTTTCTACAGTGGGCCCAAGATGTGTAATCCTGAGTTGATCCTCTTTGTCTGGCAAAGGATCTCTTGGAGGGCCCTCTTTGATATGCAAATGTAGGGCTAGCAGGAACACATTTTTCTAGGATTAGAGAATTAGTGTATAACCAGTTCTTTTTTTTCTTTTTTTCAATGATGAAATAGCTGCAGTGTGGAGTACATCTCTGTGAAGAGAGTGACAATTTAAATTAAAAGCCCTGGGCTTTCTGGAAGGAAAGTCAAATCCCAATCTGTATGCTCAGTGTATGATTAATTTTTTGTGTTAACTTGGCTAGGCCACAGTACTAAGATATTTGGTCAAACAATATCCTGTTCCTGTGAAGATATTTTTGCACATGACATTAACATGTAAATCAGCAGACTTCAGCAAAGGAGATTACCCACCTTAATATGTACAGGCCTCATTCAATTACTTGAAGGCTTTAATAGAAAAAAGAATGACCTCCCCTGAGAAAGAGAGCATTCTGCCAGTAGCCGGCCTTCAGACTTGAGCTGCAATCCTAACTCTTCTGGGTTTCCAGCCTGCTAGCATACCCTGCAGATTTTGGACTCGCCAGCCTCCACAATTGTGCGAGGCAACTCAGGGAATACTTCAGGATATGAGGACCAAAGACAGAGACCACTGAATTAAATAGCATGTGGGAAAAGGGAATTTAAGCTGGAGAACGGGCTTTAGACAAGGTTTTAAGTTTGATTGAGAAGAGTTGATTTGAAGCAATATGCAGCTGCCACTTCCTTTAAATCTAGCTATCCTTCCGTGAACAAGCAATGTGAACAATAGCTAACCAAGTCAATGTGAACTAAGAACCTTAGTGCCTTATTTGGAGCACCATCACTGTCCAGGGAGGGTTCAGAGCCTGTAAAAATACTTCTATATTATGGACCAGTTCTTCCATCCAGTGACAAAACAGTTGCAATAATAGACCAATCAGAATCCAGTTCTCAGTCTCTGCTTAATATCTTGAAAAGGCATGACGTACTTTCAACTATGTAAATCTGTAAGAGTTTTGAATGATTTGGGGAATGGAAGGGTGTATACAGAGAAATATAATGGGTTTCCTGTTAACTGTGTAATGGGGTCTCAAGTGGGTTACTAAAAACTTTTCTAAAGTTAAAATATACATCAGAATTTTATGTCAAGAGATAAAATAATTTTTGCTCCAATTTTTTACTTTTTAATTTAAATTCATCAATTTAAAAAACATTAACAAATATTTATTGGGCACTTTTTCTAAAACATGCACAGTTCTAAGTGTTAGAGCTAACTTACTGAACCATTACTTCATGGAATTTACATTCAAGTGGATGAGAGAAAGGCTTTAAAAATGAATAAACACACAAATACATAATGTAGAATGTTGGTGTGTAATAAGTGCAATGGAGAAAAATGAAACAGAAAGGGTATGAGTTGTGCTAGAAAAAAGAAAAATGGAAATTTCTGATTGTTACACCTCATTGAGAAGGCAATTTTTTTTTTTTTTTTTTTTTTTTTTTGCGGTACGCGGGCTTCTCACTGTTGTGGCCTCTCCCGTTGCGGAGCACAGTCTCCGGACGCGCAGGCTCAGCGGCCATGGCTCACGGGCCCAGCTGCTCCGCGGTATGTGGGATCTTCCCGGACCAGGGCACAAACCCGTGACCCCTGTATCAGCAGGCGGACTTTCAACCACTGTGCCACCAGGGAAGCCCAAGAAGGCAATCTTTGACCAAATACTTGAACTAATAATCCAGGTACCTATCTGAGGGAGGAGTATTTCAGGCAGAAGGAAGGGTCAAAGCAAACGCTGCGGCAAGCCTGTGCCTGATTATTCAAGGAATATGGAGTCATCCAGTGTGGCTTGATTAGCGTGAGCAAACGCTGCGGCAAGCCTGTGCCTGATTATTCAAGGAATATGGAGTCATCCAGTGTGGCTTGATTAGCGTGAGCAAGAAGATGAGCTCAGACCAGAAGGGAGTCAGAGTACAGGTCCTGTACAGCCTTGAAAGTCATTGTAATGGATGGAGTTGAGTTTAATTAGGATGGTGACGATTTTTCAGTCAGTCTGGATTTTCACGTGTAGGAAGACCATGAGGGGACGACCATAAGCAAACTTTCTCTACCTTTGATTGTAAATAAGAGGAATGAGATTTCCCTATGGGAGTTTAAATGTGAAATCAACACATAATGAATCAAAACAGATATAAGCAGAATGCCTCCCTGGTCCCTTTGGAAAGGATTACTGTTTGACTAGGGGACCTTATCCATAAAAATAGAGTAGGGAGGGAAATTTGTAGTTAGGCCAATCCAGGCTCTCTCTCTCTCTCTCTCTTTTTTTTTTTTTTTTTTTTTGCCATATCAAAGCACACATATTGGATCTGAATTTTAGTTTTTATACCAGATGAGGGGTAGGGGAGAGTGTAGGTCAGCAATGGAGCACAGAAAAACTAGAAGAATCACAAATATAAAGATGGACAATGTCTATTCTCATTCCACCTGGAAGACAGTGTTCCGACAGCCCTATCTGCTTGTTAAGATTATGCAAATGATGCATCAGTTTGATTGGACTCAATAAATCTCTGTGATGAGCTACTGCTTTTTAATTTAGATAATGTATGATGAGAGGAAAGGTCACTTCATGTTACTAAGAGCCTAATGCAATGTAGCAAGTCTTAAATAATAGCTAGTAATTCAGGGTGATTCAGGTTGAGAGGAGTTATTGGCTGATTATAACAGTTAAACTTAAGCAAGAAAGTGAAATCTTACGTAAACATAGTACCTGAAAGGAGATAACAAAAACCTCTTGGCTTTCGTATATAAAAATGTAGTTACAGGGCCTCCCTGGTGGCGCAAGTGGTTGAGAGTCCGCCTGCCGATGCAGGGGATATGGGTTCGTGCCCCGGTCTGGGAGGATCCCATATGCCGTGGAGCGGCTGGGCCCGTGAGCCATGGCCGCTGAGCCTGCGCGTCCGGAGCCTGCGCTCCGCGACGGGGGAGGCCACAACAGTGAGAGGCCCGCATACCGCAAAAAAAAAAAAAAAAATGTAGTTACAGAGCTTAAAAGCCAATAGCTTTCTTTCTTTGTGTTACACTATCTACTTAACACAGGTGGGAACATAATAAGTTAGAAGAGGAAACCTTAAGGCTTTACCTTTGTTCTGGTTTTAAAAGACTAACAGGGCTTTTCTCTCTTTTTTTCTAAGACTCAGCTGCTCATGGCTTGTAGTTCAGGGACTCTGCTTGTTTTTTGAGTGATCCTCCTTCAAATCATTAAATCAGTGTGCAAACATATATTCATTAGCTACTATTTTCTAAGCACTATGTTGGGGTCTTGAGGGTGCAATGATGACTAATATGTATCCTCAAGGAGAGCTCAATTTAGGGGAGAATAGGTCTATAGTTTTGAAAAAATATTTTGATTTTTGTGTTTACTTTATGTAATTTTTAAATTATAAAAATAATAGTAACCACTACTTAAAAATTAAGAAATACAGAAAGAAAAGAGGTAAAAACACTCATCTTCCCAGCACATACAGAAACACCTCCCTAAATATTTGGGAATTTTTTTGCTTTTTTTTTTTTTTTTTTACTCCAAATAGGTTTTTGAAATTTTTATGTAGTTCATCTTCCCAGCACATACAGAAACACCTCCCTATATATTTGGGGATTTTTTTGCTTTTTTTATTTTACTCCAAATAGGTTTTTGAAATTTTTATGTAGTTGTGACTGTTTTGTATATAAATTTGTGGCTTCAGTTTTGTTCTAATATTATAATGTTAAGATTTCCCATAATATTACATTTCATTGTAAGTGGTTTAATATGTTATTGAGTAGGTATGTAGTTGACTATATGCCCATCTTTTTATTTTTGGATATTTAGTTTTAGCTTTATTCCTTAGAGATAATGTAATTAACATCTTGAGAGATAATGTAATTAACATCTTGATGCATAAAACCCATTTTATATTTCAGACAATTTTCTTAGAATGATTCTCAGTGGTTGAATTACTTGTTTAAAATAGAAAATATTTTAAAATCTTGAATTTGATGACCAGTCTGTCTTCCTTTAAACTCTTAAGTTTGTATTTTTGTTTGTTCTGTTATAGAGATGTGATCCAATAAATTTTCAACATGTGTACAGTTTGTGTATAGAGCAGGCAGAAGGAATGTATTCAGCCGTGTTAATGCCTGAGTTCCTTATGCTCTACAACATGTCCTTTAATAGCGTCTCTGGAAGCTATTTAATTTACTCAGTGCCAGCTCTGTGTAATTCATTTCTGGGCACAGGGAAAACAAAGGTGGTGCCTCAGTATTCACTGACCCTATAGTGTGTCTTTGGGTTGAAGGAATGGTACCTCTCTGTCTGTTCCAGGAGCAATTTGTAAGAGCATAGCAGTGTAGGAATGTTTTAATTAAATAAAAACATATTGAAGAAAGATCCTACACCCAGTGGTCCCAAGATTTGTCACACGTGCTCAGAAAAGATCAATACTGGGACTTCCCTGGGGGTCCAGTGGTTAAGGCTCCACACTTCTGCTGCAGGGGACGCAGGTTCGATCCCTGGTCAGGGAAGTAAGATCCTGCAAGCCCAGCAGCCAAAAAGAAAAGATCAATATCAAGTCTTTGATAATTCAGTGACACTTCCTTCTCTAGGTTCTAGGTTGTGGTGAAGATGATTCATGTTAATACAAAGCAACTGGCACATTCTAATCACACAGTAAACATTTGCTCCTTTCTCTCTTCCTGTAAGAAAACTTTGCATCCGCTTGGTCTGAGTAGGGTCAAGTAGGTGGTGACTGAATCATCCTTTTCTCCCAGTTCCAATACTAACATCATTTGGTCTTTTTTCTGTGTGATGTTCTTTGAACTAATCAGAATGGAAAGCAGAAAGAATAGTGAGAATTCCGGGCTGAAAAGAGATTTTTGTTAAGTTCTTTTGAGGAAAAATACAGTCTTCCATGTGTGCTATTCCTCTTCGCCCTTAGTGAATAGGGACAGAGCTATAATGGTCCTGGGAGGTGAAACAGTGACAGTAAGTTCTTCCTGGAGCTTCAGTGAGAACCCATCTTGGGCAGAGTTCAAGACTTGATCTCTCATTCATATGATTCAATGATTCTAAATAATTACTGTTGAAGAAATTTTGAAAGCCTTCAATGACATAAACATACAGAGAACACAGCAGAACGATTATATTTATTAAATCAGATACAATCTATGAGTCTTAGTAACCTACCCATAATTGGGTCCTTTTCTTCCCATGATCCCACTCTCAGTTTTAGATCCATCTACTCCTAAGAGGTAAAGATAAGGTGTTTTAAACCTTGAACACCTCCCCTATCCATTTATCTATGTCTGTTTCTCCAGAAGTTTCTTTTTTGAGGTGTGCAGCAGGGAGGAAAATAAGAAGAGAGGGTATCCTATTGTGGTACAGATACTCCACTCCAAGAAACACTTCCCAAAGCATCAACGAAAAGGCAGAGCTCAAGACCAGGTCCTCCCTGATACAGTACATTGGTCCTCATTGCCTGTCTCCTGCTTGGTGCTGTGGGGTTCTTTCACTATCAACCTTTCCCAGCCAGCATCCCTAAAGGATTTTCTTTTTCTGATCATCATCTCCCAGTGAACTGTGGCCCTGAAGGATGGAGGAGGATCTGAGTAACTCCAACGCTACCAAAAAACAATCCTTCATAAGCTACACACTGCTGGAGTCCCTGCAAAAACTCCCTTAATACGTCTGGAACTCAGTTTCTGCATATGTAACTTGGAGTTGTTGATACATACATCGAAAAATTTTAATAGGAACTAGCGACACCACATACAATGAACTTCAAATGGCATCAGGCATATATTAAAGGGAAGGGGCTTTACAAGTGTCTTATACATTACCATGCATAGGAACTACACAATCTGGAACACCAGTTCAAAGTAGTAATGTTCTAACCTGTATCCAGATCAGATTTTGTTCCTCACTGTTTTTAATCAAATGATTAAAATGGATCATCTTGTTAGAACCCTCTCGTTAGGTGACATTTAACTAAGAGAAATTTGTGTAGGATAGAGGATAAACATTTTACAAGCGCTTTTCAAATATATATTATCTATCATCTGATCCTTATAAAGTCCAGTGAAGTAGAATGCTGGAAGTTATTTGCTGCATGACTTTGGAACTTAACTTTGTCCATAATCAAGATTTAAGAGAAAGTTACATTCCCAGTGTAATAAAGCAAGTGGCAGAGTAAGAACTTGAGCCTATATTTTCCCACTCAAGATCCTGTGCTGATATCACAACAACATCTTCCCATTCCCCCAGGCACTCTTTGCTCCAAAAATACCAGAACATCACCAGCCATAAACTAATGTGTTATGAGACATCCTCCTCACTTCTTCTCACAGTTGGTTCTTCACTGATCTCACTGTTCTTGCCTCCAGGAAGCCTTCCTTGCCCTGACAGGGTTTCGGCGTAGAGGTCACCTCTGACCTCTGACCTCTATGCCTAAATCTATCATAGCACTAAACACAAGGTACTGTGATCTACGGACAGTACTCACTTTGCACAACTTCATGGTAGCCGTTCTTGCCTATCTGCCTCACCAGACTGTAAGCATCTCAAAGGAAATGATTGTGTTTTCAGCCATGACCTCAGTGTCCTACGCATAAGATACTAATGAATGTGTACAGAATTAATGGAGAAGAACCATGTAATCATTTAAAAGCACATGTATTCTTTCTGTTCCCTGAAAAAAATAAACCAGTAGAACTTGGATGGAAGAGACAAGACACCTGTGAGATTCCCAATCCTGATGGCTGAAATGTTCAATAACTAGATTAAAAAATTCCCTTATGCTTGTTGGCCAATATGTGTATTATCATTTAGAGATATCCCTTTTCATTGCAATCACTAGTATAAGAATGTGCTTCAGAATCCATAAAATGATGCATAATTTTAGTGGACCAGGAATGGGTTTTGTAATAATACTTCAGGGTTTTTTAGTAGGAATTGTATATTTATTTCTCAACAGAAATATAACTGGGTGTATAAATCAGCTGCATAAGTAGGAAGCATTAGAGTCTGTGAGTAGGAGATCAGACAACACCAGGTCCAAATTCCACTCCTACCACTTACTAGCTAGGTAACTTTAGGCAAGCTGCTTACTCTTTTTATTCTATAAAATGAGGAAAACTGAGTCTTAATCTTCTGAATTTTTTATCTTTTTAAACCCCAGTTTTTTTTCATATACAAAATATGGGTAAGATGATATTTATCACACAGGAGTATCATAAGAATCAATATGATAATAAGTATAAAGGACCTGGAACTTAGTAAGCAGCTCTAATTAATATTAGCTATACTGTATGATATCTGGGCATGCCAACTTAGACTCACTACCACCTGTGACAACTCCTGAAATTTTCCTGGAAGTTACATTTTTTGAGTCTTAAAGGCTTCCCCCAACCCCCTTTTCTTGGTTGTTATTGACGATACAAATACCCTTGGGGAGCTGAGAAACCTTGAGCTAATAGAGTCCTACATTCTTATTTCATGATAGTTCAAGCTCCCTGAGATCGCCATTGTGGAAGAACAGGCTAAGGATACAAAATAATTGGAAAAGAGAGTTTTATATAATAATGGGATTGGATCAGAAATTGCTTCACTGAACCACATATATATGTGAGAGGATAACCTTCTCAATAAATTTTTGCCAACATAGCAAATACATATATAAATACATATACATGTATTTATTTATTTTGCTTTTTATTTTTTTTAATTTTTATTTAGTCTTTTTTTAATTGAAGTATAGTTGCTTTACAGTGTTGTGTTAGTTTCAGGGGTCCGCAAAGTGATTCCGCTACATATATATATATATATATATATATATATATATATATACTTTTTTTTTTTTTTTTTTTGCAGTATGCGGGCCTCTCACTGTTGTGGCCTCCCCCGTTGCGGAGCACAGGCTCCGGACGCGCAGGCTCCGGACGCGCAGGCTCAGCGGCCATGGCTCACGGGCCCAGCCGCTCCGCGGCATATGGGATCCTCCCAGACCGGGGCACGAACCCGTATCCCCTGCATCGGCAGGCGGACTCCCAACCACTTGCGCCACCAGGGAGGCCCTATATATATACTTTTATATATACATGTTTATATGTGTATATATATATTTACAAATATATATATATACTTTTTCAGATTCTTTTCCCTTAGAGGTCATTACAAAATACTGAGTATAGTTCCCTGTGCTATACAGTAGGTCCTTGCTGGTTATCTATTTTATATATAGTAGTGTGTACATACACATATATTTATTATACACATAATAAATACACACATTTATCAAGCTACATTGAAGCCATTATTGCAGTGGCTTATTGGAATATAGTATTTTATTGGAAATGTACTACTTCTGAGTGGGGAATATGGGGAAGAAAGAAAGAGGAACAATAGCGTAGGATCAAGGGACCTTAGAGCCAGACTGCAGCCAGAACTTCCGCCTGCTGTGCCATTGTCACAGGACCATAGCTCTGAGGTTGTGCAACACCTTGAGTAAACACTTCCTGAAGCAGAGACAAGAATGAACCCTGAGGTTTCATTCTGTCTCATTTTAGAGGAAGCGACAGACCCAGCAGTGCACGTCTGCTTGAGACAGGAGGACAGACAGCAGGCTCCTGGGATCACCCAGCATGTGGCGAGGGCTTCTTTTGACAGCCACTTTCCTCCTTTCTCCACTTCCAGGTAGGTGTTTAACTCCTTTGCAGGTTCTGTTAAATACCCAGGGAACTGCTTGCTTTTCTTCTTCTCCCAGTATTTTTTTTAACCAATTTTACTAACCAGTTGATCTGGTTTAATTTGTTGCTTTGGGGGGGGCTCTGACTGATTTAAACATTCAGTGTAAAGGAGAGGCAAGCAGACTTCTTGAATCAATATTTACACGTCTGATCTGAGAACACTTAGAAATCAAAGGGGAAATTTCATTCAGCATCATTTAAACAATGAATGTGATCTTTGCATCAAAGAATGGAATGCACCAAAATCAACATTGTCAGTTTTTAGAGCAGTTAAGATAAGGCAGATTTGACTGGTTATTAAGGTACAGAAGGCTTCAGAAAGTATGTTATTATTATTAGGGCCAGTTTGATTTGTCCTATTCCTTTTGATCACATTTTTATATTTAGTCCTTTCATTATTGGTGATGATAAATATGATGAATTAGAAATAAGTAGTGGACCCATTTCATGTTTATAAAGCACTGTGATATCACTTGATCAAAACAATGTTGCCCTTGAACTTATGTTGATCATTCACTTCCATTTTGCTGGTTAGATCAAACATTTGTCGACTGAAAAAAAAAAAAGCACAATGTGAGAGTTGTGAGTGAAGTTTTATTTGGGGCACAATGAGGACTATAGCCTGGGAGACAACCTCTCAGATAACGCTGAGGAACTGTTCAGAAGTAGGGCAGGGAGATCAGTTTTATGTGTTTTGTTGAAGGGGGAACCATGGAATCGAGCATACATTTTGGCAGGAGGTTGCTGCTAGTCACGGTGAGCGGATGTCTCCATTAATAATTTTAGAGCTTTTCTACATATGAGAAAATGCAAGAAATTGGGTTCATAACATCTTCTCCTAAAAGTATCGAATTATCTGAAGGTCTGTTCTGCCAGTTTTTCCCAGAGTACAGAGTGCCTCATTTCTGATCTTTGCCAGCCCTGAACTCCTGTTTCAGGCTGTGTGTTGAAGGTCAACTACTGCAGTGGCTAGTGACTTCATTCTTTTTTTTTTTTTTTTTTTTTGTGTGTGTGTGTTACACAGGCCTCTCACTGTTGTGGCCCCTCCCGTTGTGAAGCACAGGCTCCGGACGTGCAGGCTCAGTGGCCATGGCTCACGGGCCCAGCTGCTCCGCGGCATGTGGGATCCTCCCGGACCGGGGCACGAACACATGTCCCCTGCATCGACAGGCGGACCCTCAACCACTGCGCCACCAGGGAAGCCCCAAGTGACTTCATTCTTGTAGTGCCAGATGGCGAACAGCAATTTTTAGTTTAAGTTGTCAAAAGTAGAGTAATATTACTTCCTAATAATGTTATATCTAGCATATCTCTCCATCTCTGATGAATTCTCCAATTAGATTTTGGTTAAATTCGATTGGCTAACACATTTCCTTTGTTTATTTCTACTTCGAGAGCTTATTGAAATTCAGCACATTAGCTTCAGTGCGTGAGACTCCTTCCCTGGTAAACCTTTTCCTGGGCTTTAGAATGTTTGCTGGGACCTAGAAATGGGGACAAATTATCAACAAGAAGGATGGGGTTAGGTAGGGATATATTCTCCTGTGCCTTTTGCCCACTCAGTATTTTGTCACTAAAAGCGACTTTCCTTTTACGCTGGTTTCTGATTTGTTTTTCAGACTTGGGAAAGTTTTACTTAATATCTTTTGGTATAGAACTGTGCTAGGAATTTAAATTATTGACTTAAAATTCCTATTTTTTGAGTCAAAGTTAATAGAAATCTTCTTTCCCTACATTCTCCAAAAGTAGAATCACTGAACACTCTCTGGGACACTTTGCTTGGTTGAAACATAAGAATTGTTTGTGTACTAGCCTTACCCAACAGCATAAAGATCAAGCTGGATCTGTTAACAGAATAACATAGCTACCAGTGAGGTCCACCCACATTATAGCCTTTTCGGTGAATTTGGGCATACCAACTGATTCTGTTCTCTTGTCTTTGCATTCACATCATTTGCCCCAAGAGACAAAACATTTTTAGAGGTCATGTCTCAAAGTGTGACATCTCTGAATACTTGGTGAGAAGGGGACAGAGGTTCTGAAGTGGCTTTTGTGAGGATGTGGGGACGAACAGAAAGCTGCCTTCCCTTATCTTCCATCTGGAACAGAAAGCTGCCCCCTCTTTTTTATTTTCCATTGTGTATTTTCAAGAATGTCTCCATGAATCCACCTGCCAATTCAGGGGACATGGGTTCGAGCCCTGGTCCGGTAGATCCCACATGCTGCAGAGCAACTAAGCCTGTGAGCCACAACTACTGAGCCCACGTGCCACAACTACTGAGCCCGTGTGCCGCAATTACTGAAGCCCATGAGCCTAGAGCCCGTGCTCCGCAACAAGAGAAGCCACGGCAATAAGAAGGCCATGCACCACAATGGAGAGTAGCCCCTGCTCGCCACAACTGGAGAAAGCCCGTGTGCAGCAACCAAGACCCAACGCAGCCAAAAAAAAAAAAAAAAAAAGGAATGTCTCCATGGTCACTGAAACAACCCTGAAATGAAAAACCCACTGAAATGTAAGATGTAAAGCAATTTCCATTTTCCCATCTCCTCTTTTTGTTTCTCTGCCCCCATCATCCAGATAATAAGTACGTGCCCCTCCAACCATGACTTCTGCCCAGTTCTTACATACGCGAAATAAAAAAATGAGGTCAAATCAGGCCAACTGTTTGTAATGAGCTTTACAATCCCCTGAGAAAAATAACTTATAAGACTTCATTGTAGGAAAGGGAAAAAAATTTAAAGAATGTGACAGGTGCTTGGGGGTGAAGAAGTAGGGAGAAATTTCTTTACTTCAGCAGAATATTCAGGGGGTACAGTACTTTCTGAAATTATTTTATTTCAAATTGCAATTTCTTCCTGTCTTCATAAGCCGACAGGAAGACCCCAAAGAGTATACGTAATTTGATCTTTAGAGCCAAAGTGATAGACGTAATTAGGATGTGTTTTTTCCCTTAGTGTTTGTACTCACTTTTACTGCATGAAGTTTAAAATCACCAGATAGCTTGATGGGGTACAGAGAATTCCAGAACTTAAGTCCATGTCATTGCATAAGCCCTGATTCAGGGCTTAACATCATGTGTTTAGTTTGAAAAGACATTGCTTTCAACAGTTTTGAACAGATTTGAAGAAAAATGGAAATATCAGTATTATGTACAAAGGGGCTAAACTCTAAAATGGCTCCAAACACATTAAAAAATAAAGTAGCCATCCAGACTAATGTCTGGTGTATTAATCTTATCAACAAGATTTAACTTTTCTAAAGACAGAGGGAGGGAGGCAGAGAGAGAGAGGGAGATAGAGGAAGGAAGAAAGAGAAAGAAAGAAAACGGTTGGAAGGAAGGATGAAGGGAGGGAGGAAGGAAGGTGAGAAGTTTCCAGAGTAAAAGAGAGTAAAGAGGGCTTCCCTGGTGGCGCAGTGGTTGAGAGTCCGCCTGCCGATGCAGGGGACACGGGTTCGTGCCCCGGTCCGGGAGGATCCCACATGCCACGGAGCGGCTGGGCCCGTGAGCTATGGCCGCTGAGCCTGCACGTCCGGAGCCTGTGCTCCGCAACGGGAGAGGCCACAACAGTGAGAGGCCCGCGCGAAAAGAAAAAAAAAAAAAAGAGAGAGTAAAGAGACATGAAAACGAGATAAAATACCTGACCCTAGAGTGGATCCTGCACTGGAATGGGGAAAATGCTATGAAGGATATTATTTGGTCAATTGACAAAACTGGAATACTGATGGGAGATTAGATAAAAGTACTGGCTCAGTGTTAAATGTCTTAAATTTGAGAGCTGTGCTATGGCTGTGTAAGAGAAGATTCTTGTACTTAGGAAACACTCAAGTTTGTAGGGATAAAGAACCATGATGTATGTCATGTAACTCATCCTCAAATGTTTAGAAAAAAGCGTGTGTATGTGTATGTATATTTATATACATATGTATATGTAGATACACATATGTATATATGCGAGAGACTGAGAATATTCAAAATCTCAGTGACAACAACCTCAAAATATTGGTGGCTTACAAGAATACTTTGTCACTCATGAACATGTTGGCAAAAGGGTAGATCTGTGAATTAGGTAAATCTGGGTGAAGGAGATAAAGACATTATTTGTACTATTCCTATTCCTGCAATTCTTGTATACATTTGAAATTATTGCCAAATAAAAAGTGTTTAAAAGTACCCCCCCCAAAGATTTCACTTTTCTAAAACTAATAAACAGTGAAAATAACTATCTAACCCAAAGCCAAATAACAGTTTTCTTTTTCTTGATCTGGTTTTGCTAGTCAAAACTAATCCATCCTGTGAGTTCTGTGGGAGAGAGAAAAGCAAGTATTAAAGTGAATTAGTAGAAACATATTGTGTTTCATCTCAGATTTGTGTAATCCCTGGATGACAGTTAGTTGTGTTTGTTCCACAGGCCTCAAAATAATTCGTCTGCTGTTATTCAGCTGGGAGGAGACTGCACCATCACACCTTAGGATGAATGAGCCACACAACACTTAGGTCTATTGCCTCTCTTTAACTGCTGTATAATTTGTTGTATCTCAGATCTCATTCTTTCAGGGCCTTCTTGGTTTCAGAAAAAGAAGGGCCATTAAGATAACAGAAATTCTATCTGTTATCTTTAGAGAATGTACCCTGTTGCAAGAATGTGAAAAGCTGGAAATCTGTTCACTTCAAACTGAAGAAAGTGAGAGGTTGCTGGAGGCGTTTTAAAAAATATTCTGGTTTAGTTTATTCATTGATTTGTTTTGGTTGCCATTTGGAAGTGCTTGGCCATCAAACAAACAGTTGGAAAGAAATTTCTCCACTGATTTACATGTTTAGACTCCATATTTCATAGTCAGTTGGGAAACATTAGCATTTAGATACTAACTAGAGGCATGGAGATCAGTGTGTATATTAGAGAAAACTTGTGTTGGTTGGATTGGCCTGTCCCCTTCTCACCACTTCTGATGGGGGGCATGTGAGTGTTGTCCCTTTCTGCTTTTTTTTTTTTTTTTTTTTTTTTGCGGTACGCGGGCCTCTCACTGCTGTGGCCTCTCCCGTTGCGGAGCACAGGCTCCGGACGCGCAGGCTCAGCGGCCATGGCTCATGGGCCCAGCTGCTCTGCGGCATGTGGGATCTTCCCAGACCGGGGCACGAACCCGTGTCCCCTGTATCGGCAGGCGGACTCTCAACCACTGCGCCACCAGGGAAGCCCCCTTTCTGCTTTTATAAAAAGAATTAGTTGGGTAGTTATTATTTTATGAACTGAGGGCAGCTTAGACTAATATTTCCCATCAGAATAATGTGTGTTTCATACAGCATTTTTAGAAGAGTTACTCTGGTTGCAATGTTGGTGAATATATGGCTTCATGAGCTCCATATTAATGGGACTAATTGCATTGATTGAACACAGTCCACCAGACAGCATGCGGGTGCCTTATGGTGTACTCAGAGAGTAACAGGAGACTGTACGGAATTGTGTTGCTACCGTCAGTTAATTTCTGGCAAGAGTAATTTTCTTACTCTTGGCATCTTATTATTTTGAAATAATTACGATAATTAGGAAAATTTTCACTCGATGGAAAGAAAATGGCTGATTGACTGTTCCTTTAGGATCTTGAACCTCACTTATTGTTTTAAAACGAACGTTATCATTTTCCTCTACCAAAAATTAATTAAATAGAAATAAAAGATGCCCAGTGATCAGCTCTATAACAGCAAGAAGTAAGTGACTGAGGGAACTTGTGATGTAGTTCTTGAAGTGTGACTATGTAATGAGACATTTTATCACAAGGTTCTGATTAGAGCATTATTGAAATGATGGTCACCTATTCAAAGAGATCATTGGAGATTCTGTATTTATTTGCATAAAGCTGTAGACTACTTGAACTCTGCTTCAAGATCATTTAATCTGCCCCCCCTTTTCACAATTAAAAAACCCAAACTAAACCCAAAGTTAATGTAGTCTAGTGTTGATGCCATGGCTTTAAGTGTTTTTGAATTATTTTTAACAGTAAATCTTGAGCCAGTGAAAGAAACGCCATTTCATCACTTTAACATTCCATTTTTGACCCAGTGAGCTTTTAGCAAATTTAATCACTTTTTCTATTCTTCAAAGTTAGATGCAAATGGCTCTTGAATGGTCAGAAGAATGAAAGCCATCCTCAAATGATAAAAGAAAATTGATATCACTAGGAATTTTGAGAAGTTTCTACTTTAGTTTCTGAAGAAACTTTAAAAAAATAAGCATTTATTCTCTGGAGCATCACTGGGATAAGTGTACATTCATGCAAAGTGACTAATGAAAAATACTGTTTTATTTGCTAAACGATCAACCCCAGTCACATAAATTTATGTTACCATAGAATTTAGGTTTGCCTATTTTAATGAGCTAGAATTACCCTCTAGTCATTTAAAGCCTTTCCAGTTCCAGTTAGGAAACTGCTGGGTTGGGGCCATACTGTGGATCCCTGTTCCCCTGTACCTACATTCTCTGTGGATCTGCAGCCCCTTGACCTCTAAAGAGCTGGTCTGTTGACATTTCCTCAGGCACTTCTTTATACAGAGCAGGGACTGGACCATATGGGCAAATAAAAAAGAAAGTAGAAAATTCAGCATCAGCTTTGGGAAAACTGAATTTCTCTAAAAAAAATAACTTCTAGAAACAGCATTGAAATGAGAATTCAAGATGCCAATAGTAGGTTGACTCTTTCCAATTCTCTTTCAGTATAACTGCAGGTTCAGAAGTTTTCCTTCCAGGCCAGTCCTAGTGTTCTAATTGTCTGCTCCAAGTTTCATATTTTTCATGTTTTGTATTCAAAAATGAAGGTATGGGGCCTCCCTGGTGGCGCAGTGGTTGAGAGTCCGCCTGCCGATGCAGGGGATACGGGTTCGTGCCCCGGTCTGGGAGGATCCCACATGCCGCGGAGCGGCTGGGCCCGTGAGCCATGGCCGCTGAGCCTGCGCATCCGGAGCCTGTGCTCCGCAGCGGGAGAGGCCACAACAGTAAGAGGCCCGCGTACCGCAAAAAAAAAAAAAAAAAAAAAAATGAAGGTATGTCTGTACTGCAAAAGTCAGCCCATTCTATGGAGCTGATATTGGAGCCTTTTCTTACTGATTTCATTTCTTTCATTAGTGTAAAATATTGCTGTTGGAAAACCCAAGAAAAATATATTAGAATCTGAAATGGCATCCATTAGTTATTTCATTTTTATGACACTGTGTAGTTTCAGAGTGCTTAATTTGATTATTCTGACACTGATTAGGCTCTTAGAGGATTAGTTTGGCTTCTGTTCTCCTGTCCTGGCTTTTGCCTGTACTATTTGCTACCTTCCTCTAGGGGACACAAAGTGGTAAAGAGTAGCGGGAAAATTCCAAAGAAATATGTTCACTAAGCTGAGAAACACCGGTAAACTTTCAGTGGGAAAATATCTGAAGATATAGATTAAAGATCTGAGAGGAAGAGTAGGCTTCTGATTTTGTTGAACTTTTCTGGTGTCTGCACTTTTATAACTCTCTCACATAACTCAGTTAAAGCCCCTGCGTGTGGCATCATTCATCAGAAACGCTATCAAGATGACCACTACCGAAGAGCTTATGTTCTGCTTAGATGAATCTTCTCTCTTTTTTTTTTTTGCTCAGTAAATTCTATAAAAGAACTCCCTGGAGTGAAAAACTATGAAGTGGTTTATCCCAGAAGACTTCATCCACTACATAAAAGAGAAGTCAAGGATCCAGGTCAACAGGTACAGCTTTTGATTTAATAAAGAATTTTGAATACACGCACACACACACACACACACACATGCATATATATAACTATATTTAATATGTAGATACATATACATATTTTTGTATATATACATACACACATTTGTGTTTTTTAACCTGTCTTATCTTTATTAATCTTCACGATAACCCAACATTCTATTATTAGCTTTATTTTGATTTTAAAGTTCTGGCAGTTGAAATAAACTAACTGTCCAAGGTCACACAGAGGGTAAACTTTATTTATGGTAATTTATCTTATTCTGTTACTTCTAGAGAATTTGATGCAACTTCTTTTATCTATCTCTTTATATATCTCTATCTATCATCTATACATACACACATACAAACAAAACCGTGAACACTAAAATTGAAGTAAAAAGTAAAATATTGTGGGTGAATAAATGCATATATGTGTAGTAAATTAGGATTAATTACTGTAATTGAACATAAAATTTACCTCTGTTTTTTCAAAAGAGTCGGCTATTAAAGTTTGTAGAATTCTTACCACTTGACAAAACACACGTTCTCAGTCAAAAGAGGAAAGCTAAAACATGATGATTCATTCCACAGCAATTTTCTAATTACCTACACCTGGAAGTCTTCTGCTGGGAGCCAGGAAAATACAAATAAATGAGACATAAATGACAACTTTTACATCTACTACATCTACCTATTGTAAGATGAAACTCACTGGAAGCTCATATTCCCCAACTGGACAAAGTTCCTCACAAATTATTTTTTTCTAAAGCAAACACATGTGTAGCAATAGAACCCAGAGTAGACTCTGTTTCCCAAAATAATTGTCTCTCAACAAAATGTTTCTGCTAAATTTATATAGGACCCATATGCACTGGATTCCCTGTCAATATGGCTTTCTTCAAATGCTTTCTGGCAGTCTCTTAAAAATGCCAACTACATTTTTCACTGAATATTTTGAGGTGAAAGCCAAGTTCCTAGAAATTAACTTTGTGGTTTCTGTGTTGAGACTCTTGGTCTTCCTTGTGCAAGTAATTGATTAGCAATTACTTGAAACATTTAGAATTTAGAGTGCATGGGACAGAGGGGATCCCTGTATCTACACAGATCTCAGTCTGGATTGATCACTTCTCAAGGCAGTGAAGAGGAGGACTCTTGTACTTATTATACCACTGTGCCCTCTGCTGGACCAGAGAACTAAGGCACCAACATTACCTGTCAGGTATGCCAAGAGCATGGCCCATCTTTCTGACTTCATCACACCTGGACACATTACTTAAGATTTGAGCTAGAAAGAAGTAATCCTCTGAAAAATTTTCTGGAGGAGACACTAACAGCCAAGGCAGAATCTTAAAGATTTGATTCATGATTGTATTCTTGATTGTATTTTACATACATGGCATAAGGAGACCTGAATAAGCGTTTGTTGAATAAGTGAGCAAATGAGTAAGTAAACACATAGACAAATGAATGAGTGTAAGTGGAATACATTTCCTATAAACCTACATAGATGTACAGTCAACACATTCTCAGTCAAGGTCCCTAATGTTGAAACTTACATTCTAAAGGTGGTCACTATTCTTTCTAGGATTCAGTCTTCAGATCCCATGCTTCCTTAGAGGCCAAAATCATCTTGCTGTTGGTCTATGCCTTAAAACAGAATATCTGGCATCACAATGCCTCCCCTATTGGGAACAATGTCAGGCCTTAGCTAGGTTCACCAGGGCTTTCAGAGGCCTGGGATTACTGTATGTTATCACAGTAGTTGGGCTACAGGGTTTCCTTTGTGTATTCACAGGCATCATGTTGACTTTACAGTTCTGTTTCCATCTCAGAACCATACAGGACTCTAACCGTCCCAATCCACCCACTAGACCTTACCCATGGCATTTCCTGGAGGAAATTTTTATTTATATGTCCCTGTGTCCAGTCAGTCTTACTCAGTGGGCTCCAAATCATTTCCTTCTAGTGGAAGCTCTCCAAATCAAGGTGCCTATTTCCTCTCCCAACCCATAGCTCAGAACCTAGATAGAATACAAATAAGACACACTTCTTATTAGCAGGCATTGTTCTCCACCATGAGCTTCTACTTGAGAAGTACAGTTATAACATTACCCAGTGCACCCTCTTTCATATAGTCTCTGGTTTTCTTCTTTGCTGTTTTCTTTCATCCATACCCTCCATGATAGTATTGGCTAAAACTCCCATTACCCAATTATCTTTGCTGAAACAACCTCCAAATAATACTTTATCTGAAAATCTACTAAAATCCATTGCTGACGGAAAACAGATTATCTGGAAGGCTCTTCTGTATGGACGGTCATATCTGGTATCCTCCTAATATTTTCATTTTATCTGGCCTTTCTTAAGCCTGAACAAGAAGTGCTGACAACAATTCTCCATGACGTTTGTTTTCAACCCTCAGGCTTTTTTCCAGCTCCTGTTATTCATGAAAGTGAACTGAATTATAGCAGCTTCCCCTCATCTAGACCCACAGGGTAGGATATTTATAGTCTGAGATTTTTGACACCAGAGACACACTTCAATAACTGAAAATTTAAAGGAAATTTTAGCTGAAATAACTGACCTTGGAGATGGCAAATCCCTGCACAATATTCTGACCAGATGGCTCTAACTTTTTTTTTTTTTTTTTTTTTTTTTTTTTTTTTTTTTTTGCGGTACGCAGGCCTCTCACTGTTGTGGCCTCTCCCATTGCAGAGCACAGGCTCCGGACGCACAGGCTCAGCAGCCATGGCTCACGGGCCCAGCCGCTCCACGGCATGTGGGATCTTCCTGGACCGGGGCACGAACCTGTGTCCCCTGCACCGGCAGGCGGACTCTCAACCCCTGCGCCACCAGGGAAGCCCCTTTCTTTTTTTTTTTTATCAACAATTTTATTTTATTTAAAAAAATTTTATTGGAGTATAGTTGCTTTATAATATTGTGTTAGTTTATACTGTGCAGCAAAATGAATCAGCTATATGTATACATATATCCCCTCTTATATGGATTTCCTTCTCATTTGGCTCTAACTTTCTATTGTCCCTGGATGAGCTCAGGGCCTTTTCTCTCCTTCAGGAGAGGGAGGAGACAAGAAAGCTTGACCTTAGGTGCAACACAGTAGCGGAAGCATCACTGAGTCCATAATAACTGGTGCTCTATCGCGTTTGCTCTGCCATATTTGATCTCTTTAATAATAACAAGGTCCTGCTACTTCCCAGTGAATTGGTAGATATTACATGTCACCATGGCTAATAACCCTGTTTTATAGGACGAAGTCAGAATTCAGTACCTGATAACATCTTCTTTAAAATTCTGTATAGACCTATCTCCTCCTGTATATATAAATCTAAACTTAAACTAGTTCTCCTTTTCCACACAGTTTACTAGAAGGGACATTTTCTTCTCTTTCTGAACACTCGAGACTCTGTTTTCTTCCTGATGACTTCTTCCTGCCTTAGGGTACAGATTCATGTTATTTTGCCCATATTCTGCCCTCCATGTAGCAGTGAGAAGACCTCTAGACCAAATCATCAGTTGAGAGGCTTGCAGGTCTTTGGGTCTGTGTGCATAGTAGTACTTCTTCTCAAATAACTTCCCCACCCTGTGTCACCTGGCTAATTCATATTTCAGCTTACATGTTCCTTCCTCAGGAAAGTCTTTCCCTGCCCTTAAGACGTTAGACATCCTACCGTGCTTCCAGATTCATACCCCTTATCATATAACTCACTTTTATTGTCTGTCTTTCCACAATATTATAAGCTTTCTGACAGTACCAATGTTTCCTGCTCAGAGGCCAGTTTCCAGAACTTAACAGTGCCTGGCATATAACCCACACTCACATCCTCTTTGTAGAATGTGAGGCTGCCTGGATGGATAGATGGGTTTGTATAAAGGTCTCAGATAATTTGTCTCTTCAGCTGGCAGTTGTTTGACTTGTTAACAGAGGCAGAAGCAGACATCTGGAATCATAGAGACCACTGTTAAAGAAAAGCAGGCATCGCTTTCTAATGATGAGACAGGTGGACCTAGCCAAAGGAATCTGTGTGTGTATGTTTTTAATCACCAGTAAGTGTTTGTGCATCTTTACAGGAACAATTTGAAACTGAATTGAAGTATGAAATGACAGTTAATGGAAAAATCGCAGTGCTTTACTTGAAGAAAAACAAGTAAGAGTCTTTACTTCTGATACTGTCCTCACCAACAGCCAGTTAGCATGTGGCAACTGTGATAACTGAGTCTGTTACTACTTATGACGCCCACAAACCTTGGCTCATCAGCTTTTACTCTCAACTGACCCAAGGGCTTCCGCGAGCATTTGTTCGTACTGAAGTAGTAGAGACACTGAGTAAGGTAACAGTTTACTAGCGTTCTGCTAGGTGAAGTCATAAAACACAATGAATGAGGTGCGAGTAGACGTATATTTTATCAACTTCTATGAAACAGCACATAGATTTTTAAGTCTCCCCCATGCATCACTGCATTTTGTTATTTTAACACTGCAAGATTAGATATTTTAAAAAATTTGCAACTATTTTCATCAGAAAAACAAGACATACATAAGTTAAATAAACTCTAGGGCCAAAAAACAAGTCAGTGGTAAAAACTGAATCAGGGTCCCGATTGCAACGCCAATGCTGTTTCTACCTAGCCAACCACTAACCCTCCATTTTCTCATACATTACATTTTCCTGTATTCCTTCATTCTCTCCATTCAGTTCATTGAAATTCAACATTCTTTTTCAAATTTCACTACCTCAGCTCTCACCCAGATTTTGATCATCCTATATCTAGACTATATCCAAAGTAGTCTTTTCCTAATTCTATGCTTTCAAGCTTTTTTAATCCCTCAATTGTTCAATATAGGGCAATGAGATTTTTTTTTTCCCTCAAATAGACTATCACCTTTTGCAAAAAGTCACAACTGTCGAGAGTTTGGAAACAGTGTGGCACAATGGAAATAGTACAGGCTTTGAATTCAGGCAAATCTGGATAGGATTCTTTGCCACTTGAACTGTTTAATCTCCTCTGAAAAATAAGGAGAGTAATATTTATCTGGTAGGATTGTTGAAATGATTAAATGATATGTGTAATAGGTCTATCCCAGCGGCCAGGTTAGAGATGGTACAGAATACATATGAGTTACTTCCTTTTCTCCTCGCCCTGCCACTTTTAAAAATATATTCAGACTCCTATTTGCTGGTGGATCATTGAAAGCACTCTAAGAAGCTCAGTGAGAATGCTGAAAGAGCCCCAACTACCCAGTGCAAGTCAATTTTCAATACACTTTCCACTGCTGCAACTGTTAACAGTTACTGGTAACTGACACGGACTGGGTGGAAAAGGCAGTCATCCTTAGCTGCGGGGAAGAACATTGCTGTTTTCAGTCATTTTTATCAACTTCGCCCTACTTGGTTCTATTTCTTCCTCAAATCTCTCCTCAGACAAACATGCAGAGTCTGATGAGGAAACAGACATTGTTCCACAGTACTCAGGCATGTCCCTGCCCTCCCCACTCTCTCCAGTTTAAGCCTCCCTTTCACGCTTGGATTTGCCCTGAGGGGCTAAGAGGTAAAACTTTTCTCCACACCCAGGGAACGCTCTCGTTTTGATCACTGGACTTTGCAATTAGCACGAGTAAACATGACATTTCCCCCCCACCCCCAGGGGTCTCCTTGCACCAGGCTACACGGAAACATATTATAATTCCACTGGAAAGGCGGTCACCACGAGCCCACAGATCATGGTAAGACAGAGTATCCTAAATTCATTGCTAATGGGCATGTGACCCACACACTCAGAGGCAGTGTCATTGCCAATTAGTGAAAGTGAAATGGTGTTAGAGCAACGATGTTTTTTTCACAGTAGTAATTTCTTTCCTTTAATTTTTATTTTATATTGGAGTATAGTTGATTTACAATATTGTGTCAGTTTCAGGTGTACAGCAAAGTGATTCAGTTATACATGTATGTATATCTGTTCTTTTCCAGATTCTTTTCCCATATAGCTTATTATGGAATACTGAGTAGAGTTCCCTGTGCTATACAGTAGGTCCTTGCTGATTGATTATCTATTTTATATGTAGTGGTGTATATAAGATGTGGTACCTATATACTATGGAATATTACTCAGTCATAAAAAAGAATGAAAAAATCCCATTTGCAGCAACATGGATGGACCTAGAGATTATCATACTAAGTGAAGTAAGTCAGAGAAAGACAAATACCATATGATATCACTTACATGTGGAATCTAAAAAAAAATTGATACAAATGAACTTATTTACAAAACAGAAACAGTAGTAATTTCTTAATAGATCCTCTAACATTTTTACAGTTTGACAAGAACAAATGTATTCCTTGACCACCATGGTAACCCTTTAAGGACTCCTTATAGGAGAGTGAGCAGAAAGAGCTTCTTATTTTCATTTGAAAAGTAAAGAATTAAATGTATCTGGTGTTCTTACTCAGTGCCAATCGCCTCTCAGGATCATGGAGTCTCTCAAACTCAAGACTATTTCCTCAATGGTAGAATTGTAGAATTCTATGTTTTCCCTAAATAATTTCCACTCTGGACTCTTATTCAGAGAAGAAGACGGATGAAGTGGTATAAGGAGTGCTGTATCCTTGCCGTCTATTCTGAGGAAGTTTTTCAAGCGTTTTCCTCCATAGCAATGCACAGAGGTTTATGTGGGCCAATACCTCACCTGTTCCAAAGCAGAAAGGTGAATTTGACTGAAGTACGTCCATGTGAAAAAGTGCTAAGACTGAGCATTTTGCTTCGAGTGGATACAGGGATGTTAAACTAATCTAGTTAGTCTGGTGGCACTCTCTGGATAAATCAAGAAATAACAACACAAACTGAATAATCCATTCATTGGAAAGAGCTCATCAGTGTTAGGAAAATTTAATGAGCAATTAGCCAAGGGAAAGAATGAATGTCTGGCGTTTTGGGGGCTCAGGTTTTAAACTTATACCTGTGAGTTTGTTTTTTCCCAGACTGTATTCATCCCTGTTATCCTCCTTCTGCAAGAACAAAATTTACAACAGTGTTTAGTTAATGCCCCCTAAGCATTTGGGATCATTAGCTAAATAGTAAAGATTTTAACCACAAAAGGCTGCTTTAAAAAAAATTTTTTTAGGGAGATTTCCCTGGTGGTCCAGTGGTAAAGAATCTACCTTCCAATGCAGGGGATGAGGATTTGATCCCTGGCTGGGGGACTAAGATCCCACATGCCGTGTGGCAACTAAGCCTGCATGCCACAACTACTGAGCTCGCGTGCCTCAACTAGAGAGCCCACACACCACAACTAGAGAGAAGCCAGCACGCAGCAACAAAAGATCCTTCATGCCTCAACGATGATCCTGCATGCTGCAACTAAGACCCGATGCACCCCCCCAAAAAAAAAGAAATTAAAAAAAAATTTTTGTTGTTCAGCATAAAATGATTTGAAGACATTATAGATCTTGTTTCAAGATTTCAAATTCAAATTTAGTAGCGGGTCTAAAGTACGTGCACACTTTTCCTTTGTCAAACCCCTTTTCCCTTTTGTCTAGGATGACTGTTATTACCAAGGACACATCATTAATGAAAATGTTTCTGATGCTAGTATCAGCACATGTAGGGGTCTAAGGTAAGGCTTCATAATGGTTTGTATGTACCTGTGATGATGGGTGTGTGTGTGTGTGTTAATTACCTAAAGAATCTCAAATATAATAAATTATACTATAGTTGAGTATGAATTCTAAGGACTCAAAAATTTTGAAATTTGAAGGAAACATGGCTTTTCTTGGTAGTAGTTTGTAAATTACACCTCTAAATTGCTTGCAGAGTTGTTTTTGTTTGTTTGCTTGTTTTCAAAATATAGGTTTTTGAGTCCCAGTTTTAGAGTCAGAATCTTTAGGGAATGGGAGCGCCTCTCGTCACTCTAAACTCTCTCTAGTGTGTCCAATCCATGCCTATGACGTCCATTTCTTTTGGAATGTTAATGACTTGTCATGTATTTGTCTACAGTAAGATATCTCTTCTGATGCCCAGACTTCATTATCTCACTTCCTCTTCCATATCTCCATATCTCTCCATATCTGGATATCTTAAGGAAATCTCAGTCTTAATATACTCCAAATCAAACTAATGATATTCTCCCTCATGTGGTGTTTTTCCAGTGTTTCCCATCTCAATAAAAGATACAGTCAACCAACCACCTAATACAGAAACCTAGGTTCCTTGATGACTTCTTGCCTTTCAAATACACATTTTCAATCCATTTCACAAGCCCTATTGATTATATGTTCTAAATAGTCCCTGGGATTATTCACTACATTCTCTCTACTGCCACATCCTAGTCCAAACTGCCATGATCCTTTAGGCAGACTATTGCAACAAATCACCTAACTTATTTCCCCAGTCCACTCTTCTGCTTCCATGTATGCTTAGTCCAGTCTCCCTGCTATATATTCTCAGACTTTTTCTTCCTAGCAATTATCTGCCATAATTGCATGTATTACGTATACATCATAAAATTGTATATATTTGTGGATCAAATGTGATTATTCGATCCACATCCATCTTCCTTATTTGGATATAAGCTCCATGAGATGAGAGACCACGACTCTTTTCCTTTTACCTTCTGCCCTTGCTCCAATGTCTAATGAATAATGGGTGCTCCCTAATTCATGGTTAAATGAATCTTAGCTCAGGGCTTTAGCAGAGAGAATCGAGAAGAAATTGATAATATTCATTGATTATGTGCCTTACGTATTATCTCCTTCAATCTTTACAACTATCCTATTAGGCAGTTATTATTATTCTCATGTTAGAGGTGGAGAACTAAGGCTATGTGCGCTTAAGTCATTTTCCCATGGGATCACGGATAATAAGTGATAGACCCAGAATTTTAACTCTCTCTATAAGACTTCAAAGTCTCTTTTATTGTCGGTGTATCTTTAGAGCAGACCAGGCATGAGAATCGGAAGGACACTTGACTGAGAGTCAGGAATTTTCCATTCTAGCACCAGTTCTGACACAGGTTAGCTATATGACTGCAGTAGTTACTTCTCCCCAGCTAGTCCAATTTCCTCATAGAGAAAATAAGTTTAGGTAATCTCGAAGAGTCTCTTCGGCTATAATGTTATACTATATTTTACTGCCATGAGCTTGGAATGCTTTGGCATTGGTCATTTTTTGAAGTCGGCAAGTCTTGAGTGCTCAGAACTGGAATATTTTTAGGAAGCTTAGATTCTTGTGTTTTTCAGGGGCTACTTCAGTCAGGGAGATCACAAGTACTTCATTGAACCTTTAAGCCCCACAACTCAGGATGAACAGGAACATGCACTCTTCAAGCACGATCCTGATGAACAGAAGACTAACAGCAACTGTGGGATGGATGACATGTTATGGGTACCTGAAATTCATCAGAAGGCAGTCCCATCGGCCACCAGTCTTGTTGTATGCCTTTTATTTTTTATTTGCAGTGCTCTCATGTATCTCATCCTGGCTGCTCTGGGTTCCAGTCTTAATAGCTCCAACTGACTGAAGCTTTACAGTCATTGTTGAAACTAGTAGGTTACAGAGACATGAAAACCTTACTGTACATTGACGATTTATTTAATGAGTGTGTAAGGATCAACTATTATTAACAACATGTTATGTGCAAGGGTTAAAAAGATGCATAGATAGAATGCTGGCCTCCTAGAAGCAGACAGCTTTCACGATACTACACCATACAACAAAGGTGTAAAGTATTACTACTGCTTTGAGGTAAAATACCCTGTTGTCTCCATGAATGAATCTGTTCAATAAACCTTTCTGGAAGTATTGCCATAGGTGCTGGGGATATAGCAGTGAGCAAATTAAATATCAGATCTTCCCACAGGAACTTGGAATATTCTTTCATACCTGGAATTCAGCTTCTGGTCACAGAAGGAAAATGAATATTGCTTGAAACTATAAAATATATACACAAAAACTTTGTCATTAGTACCTTCATTTTCTTTAGGATACACTTCACATCCAGTCATCTCTTCTATTGATACATGTTCTCAGAATGCATGAGCACTGGACAGAATAGGTTTGAATAAAATACAATCTCTGTTGGGTTTAATCTGCTACGGGTTTAAATTCTACCAGCGGTATGATATCTAAGAGTCCAGGAGAATCACTCTGAGCTATATGTTCCTATGAACGTTGATCTCCTGGTTTAGCTGGGTACAGGCCTCTCGTCTTTCTGTCTCAATTCCTTGGTAACTGTGTGCAAATAACCTCGCTCTCATGACATCTTACTGTTTGGTTTTGCTACTTCTTCTCAGTTCCTCTCACTGTTATCCTGCCTCTGATGGACCACTAAATATTAGAGGCCTCATGTAATTCAATATTGGGTCCCATTCTTTACTTTATCTACACATTCTTCCTAGGTAATCTCATCCGGTGCTATGTCTTATTTAAATAGGAACTCTGCACTAATTACCAGCAAATGTATATCTCCAGCCTTTGCCTTTAGAGGCCAGACTGTTACAAGTAGCTACCTACTTCATGCATCTAACCCTTGTCTGAATTTCTCATCTGGCCTTGTATCAATTTCTACTGATTACAGAGTTCAAGTACCCAGATCAGTAAAAAATCTACTGTGAAACATGTTTTTTGCTTTTGTTTCATTTTGTGGAGAGAAAGAAACTGAAAATAGGAAGGCTTGGAATGTGGGAAGGAGATCAAGCACTGTCTGAGAAGAAAAGGACAGGCTGGGTGCCGCGGTGGCTCTGGGCTTTGCACCATTGGTAAAGGAGGGTGTATTCACTGGGATAGGAATAAAAGGCAACCAAAACCGAACAAAACCCTAGGAGCATGCTGAAGTTAACATGCCTCTGTTTCACAGCAGGCTAGCGGAGAAAGTCCACCGTTCAAAAAATATGAAGACTTTGGTTTTATTCTTAGCACTCAGTCGTGTAATCCTTTACACTCTTTGGTAAAAATGAAGGGGCTAGACTAGAATATCACCAATGTCTCTTCTACCTCTGACATTCTGAGCCTTGTCTATAGATGATTCTGGATGGTTAGTTAGAGTCAAAATGGTAATATTGTCTTTCTTCATTCCCAGACCAACCAACTCTTACAAAATTACTCATTTAAAATTTAAGAATGATTCTTGCAGAGAAAGATGTTGTCTTAGTAATCTTCTTTTTTATGTTTATTATAGAAATCCAAAGACCAGAAGGCGTGGGAACAAAATAAATACATAGAATATTTTTTGGTCCTGGATAATGGTGAGGTAATTATATCAGATAAATGTGTCTTTTAAAATGCTATACTACATAAATTTATTATGCAGGATATTAAATAATGGATAAGTTTTTAAAAATAATGAGCATGATCTATTCTTTTTTACAAATTGTTATGAACCTAGGAAATATGACATATAATTAGACTGATATGATCTTACCTTTTAAGGAATGTACACCTAATATGATATGCATAAACTGATTATTTTGCACTATAATGCTCCTTTCTCATTGTCTTAAGAGCCCCAAACTTATTTTCCAATTAAATTCCTTTGTCACTTTGTCTTCTGTTAAGTAGTTAAATCATTGGTAAATTAAAGTTTATGCTCATCAGGGAGTGGTAAATAAAAAAAAATACTAATGGATAGAATTTTCTGAAAAAGATGATTTTTTGGTAATATTCATTGTTAATCTTCTTTTATAAGAATGCATTTTATATATTGATTATTCTAAACCTGAAGTCCACATGTGTGCTCTCAAAAGGAAAATTTTTGTGTTATGATAATATGAGTAAGTTAGTTCAGAACCTAAAATTTTGACCTCTCATTATACTAAATTCACTTACTGCTCATATTTTTTAAAATAAGTAGACTATTCCTTGCACTAGTGCTCCTCAGCTTAGGAAACCATGGTATTTAACTGAAAATATGTCTGCAATAGCTCCTTAGAGCTTTACACTGAGCTAGTACTTCAGGGGACAAAACATCATCTCTTCTCCCAAACTGCTTTAATTTAGGTAGAGAAATAAGGAAGTGCTTTGTTTTTAATGTTTAAATGTTAACTTTTATAACTGATCATTAATTATAGTAAGTAAAATAAAGTGAAATTGTTTTTTTTACCTTCCATTTATATTCATTTCTATCAATGTCTATATTTTGTCTGTAGTTTAAAAAGTACAATCAAGATCAAGAGGAAATAAGAAAGCGGGTGTTTGAGATGGTCAATTACATCAACATGGTATGATATATTTTATTAAGTGTAATTTTAACAATTTGCTAGGCGGTGTCATTGGGTGTTTCTATGAATGCTCATGAAGCAGGGAAGAAAAGCCAATAGTCCTAAGACTAATACTGCTTACTGGCTCTTGAAGGGTGACCACAACTTTGGCAACTTAATTGAATATTAATATTACATGATAGAGAAGTATACATACTCACCACACTATTCTCAGGTCCATGAAGGTATAGGAGGTGGTTTTGTTTCATGGTTTTTGCTTTTCTAAAACCCAGTAAGAAAATGCTGACATACAAATCCCAATAGAAAACCAGTCTAAGGAAGAAAACGGAAAGCCAACCAACCAACCAACCAACCTAAAAACAAAATAAGCCAAGCTCTGGTACAGTAGCAGCTTTCAATACCTAATCTCATTTAATCCTTGAACAATGCTAACATATTATTAAACATAATTTATAGCTAAGAAATTAGTTTCTAAGATGCAAAATAACTTGCCTAAAATCACAAGGTTAGGAAATGGTAGAGAGAAGATTTCAACTTAGATTGGTTAGATTTCCAAGCCTATTTCCATTGTACGACTGTTGATTCGGTTCTTTAAACATGATTTTATTATCTAATTTCTAAAAACTTTTAAAAAATGATTTTTATATCCTTTCTATTTAAATCTTGTTAGTTCCCTATTAGTTGAACATATGGTTACCTACTTAGTTGAAATGGCTGAGTCACTTGTAGTCCTGCAAATCCTCTGAGGATAGAAATAAAACGAAGGTGGATACAATGACCAAGGTCATATCTCATCTTCTCACCACAAAGAGTATGCTGACTCCTCTTAAGGAGCCCCAAGAACTGGCCATATTTATTGAGCACCTACTTTGTGTCAGGTACTTTTCTAGATTACAGAAATAAAATAGGGGACAAAACTGACAAATATCCTTTTTTTCAAGGAGTTATTCTTCCCTTCAGGAAGTTAGCATCCTTGTTCAAGGAGGCAAACAAAGAAGTCAAATAAAGAGTATGTAAGATGGTGATAAGTGCTATAAAGAAAAATAAAGCAGAGTTTTTAAAAAGAGAGAGAGAAAGGGAGAGAGAGAGAGAGGAGAAAGATTGAGATATCTTGGGTACTGTGTTAGACAGGGAAGTCATTTCTAATAGGGTAACATTTGAGTAGAGACTTGAAGGAAGGGAGAGAAGCCTGACCCTAGGCAGAGCAAAGGACCTGAGGGCAGAACCTAGATTGCCTTGTTTGAGGAATAAGGGGAAGGCCATTGTGGCTGGTTGTAATAAGCCAGGGCTAGGGTGGGAGATGACATCTAAAGGTAGCAGTGGCCAGAACCTGAAGGCCCTGTGGGTCTGCATAAGGACTTTGTTATTCTTTCTTTTTTATTGAAGTATAGTTGATTTACAATGTTATGTTAATTTCTGCTGTACAGCAAAGTGATTCAGTTATACACATATATATATATACATTCTTTTTCATATTCTTTTCCATTATAGTTTATCACAGGATACTGAGTGTAGTTCCCTGTGCTATAAGTACGATCTTGTTGTTTATCCATATTATATATAATAGTTTTCATCTGCTAATCTCAAACTCCAAATCCTTCCCTCTCCCACCCCCCTCTCCCTTGGCAACCACAAGTCTGTTCTCTATGTGTATGAGTCTGTTTCTGTTTCGTGGATAGGTTCATTTATGTCATATTTTAGATTCCACATATAAGTGATAACATATGGTATTTAGCACTTTGTTATTCTTAATGAATGAGGAAGACATTGGAAAGCCTGAGCTGAGGTGTGACATGTTCAGATCTGTGTTCTTAAAAGATTACGTTGGCCATGCTGTTGAAAATAAACTAAAGGAAAGCAAGGGCAGAAACAAGACCAGGTAGGGGAATCGTGTCATAATTCAGGGCAAGAGAAGATGGTGGCTTGAGGAAAGGCAGTGATGGGAGACCTACTGAGAAGATCTGATGTCTGGATAGAGTCAACTGGGTTTATGAGGTGGGTGGAAGATGAGAAGCATGAGAAAAAGAGTGGAGTAAGGTGACACCAAGGGTTTTGACCTAAGCAACTTCAAGGATGAGGAACAGTGGTGGGGGATATTGGAAATCTATCAGAGGAAAGGTTAGGATTTCCATTTTGGACACAGCAACTTTGAGATATCTCTTTGTATAAAAATTTCTAGGTGGAAATGCTGGAGATACAAGATTGAAGTTCAGGGCAAGAGATGGCAGGTCCAGGTCCATAGATATAAATTTATGTTTTTAGCCCATATAGATGGCATAAGACACAGGTTAGCAAACTGTAGCCTGTGGACCAACTCTGGCCTGTTGCCTTTTTATAAAATAAAGTTTTATTCAAACACAGTCATGCCCATTTGTTTACATTGTTTATGGTTGCTTTCCTGCTACAATGCCCAAGGTGGTGAGTAATTGCAACGAAGACCCATGGCCTCAAAGCCTAAAATATTTTCTACCTGTACCTTTGCAGAAAATGTTTGTAAAATCACCAACGGAATGGGTGTAGATAAGTAGGAAAATGACACAAAGATATATACTCGAAGTACTTCTCTAAGGAGGAGTAAGAGGGGAGGAGGTGAGAGTGGAGGTGAGACCAAGGATTAGGCAGTGAGATAGGAGGAAATCCAGGAGAAGTTGTTATTCTAGAAGCTACTTGAAACAAAAATCTATCAAAGGAAGACATGATCAATGATGTGAGATGCTTCTGAGGACCAGGGACTGGCCACTGGATTTAACAAAGTAGAAGTTATTGGTCTCCTGGATGAAGCAAGTTTCTGTGGAGTGTAAAAGCATGATTCCAGGGAGTCCAGGAGACAATGAAAGAAGTGGAATTAAAGACAGCCAATAAAGAAGTTTTGTTATAAATGGAAGCAGAGAAATGGGGCATAGTCATTGGAGGAAGAATCATAAAGAGAAATTCCGGTCCCGCCACGATGAGGCATCCTTTTTATGCTGATGAGAACCATTGCACGAAAGGCTAAACCCTGACAATGCTAAAAAAGATGGAATAATTGTTGGAGGAATCTCTTTGATCTGGGGAGAGATGGCAGGTCCAGTGCATGCACGGAGAAGTTGGCCTTGGGCTCACAGTTCATTCATATAGTGAGGAAGGGGAAGCACAGGTTGTTCGAACAGGTGTTGACCAGTGGGTGGCCGGGGTGGGAGCTTGTGGAGATTCTCTTCTGGTTGCATCTATATGCTCTTCGATGAATTTGGCAGCAGGGACATCTGCTCAAAGTGAGGCTTTCAAAGAAAGTGGCAGAATTTTTGAGAAAGAAGAGCAAGCATGAAAACATGTATAGAAGGTTGTGAGAGTGAACGGGTTTTGGAAATGCAGCAGGTTTGCTGGAGGGTGGTTCAGACCACTTGAGGTTAGTGGTCATGGCTTCTAGGTGAAAGCAGCCAACATCATTTGTTCTCCCCTGTCTGTGTTCGGGGCTTGATGGAGGAGAGACAGAAGGAAGAGTTTGTTTTAACCGGGATTGGAGTTTTGTCAGGTGAGTAAAATAAAAGAGAGGAATAAGGAAGTTGGAAAAAAAATCAAAGGCAAGATTTTAATCTGATTAGATGTTTACTTTGCTTTTGGTGATAATTGCATTCCTCAACACTTTTCTTGTTTGTTTTGAAAAAATATCTCCTCAGGTTTCTCAGCAGAAAGTTGCCCCAGGAGAAAGCCTGTAACTGTGTAGTTTTTTTTCCCCAGCTTTATTGAGATATAATTGGCATATTACATTGGGCAAATTTAAGGTGTTCATTGTGTTGATCTGATATATATTGCAAAATGATTAGGTTCGCTCACCTAATAGGCTGGCTAACACCTCCATCCCGTCACATGATTCCATTTCTTTTTTGTGATGAGAACATTAAAGATCTACTCTCTTAGCAATTTTGAAGCATAGAATACAGTATTATTAACTTTAATCACCATGTTGTACATTAGATCCCCAGAACTTACTCATCTTATAACTGGAAGCTTGTACTCTTTGACCAACACTGTGCAGTTTTATAAACTGTAGTAGTAATTTAAGTTTTCATCTTTAAGTGTATTGTCTCATAAGCTTAACTAGTTATTTCTAAAGGTTACTCTATATGCATTGTAGATTATTTGGTTCAGTCCAGTTTCAAGTATTAGAGGTCCCTTACTTTATTGTAACTCACATACGCAGGACTTTTTCATGTAGCCTGTTCCTTTTCTGATGTCCAAATCAGCACTGAGTCAAGCTTGCTAATTCTGAAAAATTATGACTCTGAGGAAGTTACATAGCATTTGAGGAAATATATTTATAGTAAAGTCATAGTCATGAACTACTAGCAGGAAATTATATTTTTTGAGGTTGCAAGCAGGAAAAGTTTGTTTCAATAGACCCTTTGTCCCAAAAAAGGGAGATTATAGACCTGAAATATCTAAGGGTGTCTGTCTTGCCTACAAATGGGGATGCTAGTGTCTGCCAAAAGAGATGGTAACTTCCATTTCACAAGTATGTTTGGAAAGAAGGTTTTTACGGTGCTGTTGTAAATAAGTTTCAAAATCTAAAGTACACTGAAAATATTAAAAGATAATAACACCATTATGAGTTGTTACTTTGCCATTTATTCTCTTTCAAACAGCTTTATAAAAAGCTCAATACTCATGTTGCCTTAATCGGGATGGAAATCTGGAATGACAAGGATAAGATAAAGATATCCCCCAATGCAAGCCTCACCTTGGAAAATTTTGCTAAATGGAGGGAGGGTGTCCTCCTAAGAAGAAAGCGTCATGATGTTGCTCAGTTAATCACGTATGTATAGATTTTCCCCTTTGTATGTTCTGTGGTATTTGCCATAGACACTTTTCAAAGCCTTGGCAAAGCAAATGGTATCTCAGGTTACAGGTTTACACATAGAGCGTTAGAAGTTTAAAAAGTATTCATTTGGATCTTATGTTGCATGTGCTCTTACTTTTGTTCCAACTATTTCTTTTTCTTTTTTTGTTTTTTTTTAAGAGAGAGGCTAGTAAGTGAGCAATGATTCATAACAAGCTTGTTTGTTTTGATTGTGTATAACAGAAAGGAAAGGCGGGTTTAGATAATGGCAAGAGGGATTTAGATTCAATGTTTTAATAGAATGGATTAGCTTTACGCACCAATCAGGACAAACTTCTAGGACTGAAGGAAAATTGAACGTGATATTCTAATCCCATACTCCTACCATCCTGACGAAATGACTAATTAGTGACTAATTTAAAAAATAGGGGAAATAAATCCAACAGCTATAAGTGATACAAGACTGCTAAGCATATGCCTCAAGACAGTTCTGCTGGATGGTTTGCAGCTGGAATCAGAGTGCAACAAAGAGTGACTTAAAATTACTTGAGTTTCACTACCTAAGAAAACAGTGGGTGTCATGGGAAATAAGTGGACTAGGTCCTGTCAGAATTAATTAATATTCTGTGCTGGTTATCTATGACTGTATGATGCATCAGCCCGCAACTTCCAGACTTAAAATAAGTCTTTTTCATTTATATGTCTAGTGCCTTGCCTGGGGTGCTGGTTGATCATCTCTTTGCATATACAGCTTTTCATGTGGCTAACTTGGACTTGCTCCAATATGGCAGTCTCAGGTTTCTGGATATCTTAACAAGGTGACTAGCTTTCCCCAGAAGCATTCTAAGAGGCCCAGGAGAAAACTTCAAGGCTTGTTATGACTCAGTCTTAGAAATCACACATCACTTCTGGTGTATTCTGTTGGTCAAGAACAAGTCATAGACGTATCCAGTTTTAGGGAAGGTGCTACACAGGATATGAATACCACAAGGCTGGCTCATTGGGTTAACTAGCTGCCACAGTTCCTTAATTTGGAAAGATGAGTTCCAGACGCAGGGGCCCACCACAAGACATAGCTCATTTGGGGGAGTGGTTTGGTGATTTTCCAGGGTCTCGAAGGAAGTGAGTAGTAAGGGAATTCAACTCTTACCAGACTGGTCCCAGGACAAAGCTAAAATGGTAGTTGAATCCAGTATTGTGAAGTAATAGGGTAGAGAAATATAAATTATAGACAAGATGACAGATGTATAAATAAAAAATAGTAATCCAATATCAAGAGTAGATTTCCTGAATAGACCAGAATAAACAGGATAAAAGAACTAAAAAGATAAGGGTGGAAGGAAATAATTGTCCTTTCATGTGTAAATTGAAAGCCTTACCATTTACCTGACAAATGAACAAAATATACCTATACCTGGGCATAACCAAGTATGAATCTTAGAGTCCAAATATACTCTATCCACTGAAAAGAGAAACCGAAATAGTTAATCCCATAATGGAGGAAGATTTTATTTTTTATAAATGAGCTAGTAGTAAGAATTAAATCCACAAAAATGTAGACTTAAGTATAAATAATTTTACAGTATAATCTTAAAAGAGAATATAAATGCCATAAATCTTTAAAATATCATGTATGATACCAAATATCATTACAGAATAACAGATATTGAAATCTCCATAGGGGATGGGAAGTGGCAGGAAGTTCTCTCATTTCCTCGTTTTTCATGTGGCAAAATGTGTACTTGCCATTCTTTATGTTGATAAGTGGGAAAATATAGGTTCAACTTTTTATGTAAAGGCACCTACTAAGGGAATTTTAAAAATGATGCATACTTGCAAATTTCTAGATGCAAACCAGGGTCAGATTCTTTTTTTTTTTTTTAATTTATTTTTGTTGTGTTGGGTCTTCATTTCGGTGCGAGGGCTTTCTCTAGTTGCGGCAAGTGGGGTCCACTCTTCATCGCGGTGCGTGGGCCTCTCACTATCGCAGCCTCTCCTGTTGCAGAGCACAGGCTCCAGACGCGCAGGCTCAGTAGTTGTGGCTCACGGGCCTAGTTGCTCCGCCACATGTGGGATCCTCCCAGACCAGGGCTCGAACCCGTGTCCCCAGCATCAGCAGGCAGACTCCCAACCACTGCACCACCAGGGAAGCCCCAGGGTCAGATTCTTAACAGACAATAATAACAGAATAATAATAACAATAAAAGCACATGGAATTATTAAAAATTGAAAGAAAAAATGAAACAAAACCAAAATAGAAATTAAAATTACTAAAGACCAAATATCTTATCTACGTAAGTAAATGCCAGTGGTTCAAATGTCTCTCCAATAGGACAAATATTGCAAATGCATAAATGCTTCAATAACACAAATACTTCTAGAATGAGCCCAAACTTAAATCAAGCTACAGCTAAAACAGTGCTAAAATAAAAGTAAACATATATAAAAATACATGAGAATATAAATTAAAGCAAAACATGTTTGATCTTAATTTATATATTTACATAAATTTATACATACATATGTGTATATATAAAGCAAAACATTTGTTAGAAAAAAATCCCCCTTTATTTCCTGACAAGAGATGAATTCCACAATGAAAAATATAAGAATCATGAGTAAGAGATATAAAATATTAAAGTGATTACTCCCAGATGCTTGGAATGAAAACCATCAGATTTAAAAAAATGCCTTCTGCAAACTCGCTGAAGGAAATATTTGAGTGATGATTCACGATGTGAGTTTCTCTGTTAATTAGTTAGGGTTCTGGATGAACTGTCTATAGAAAATATATACTTAGAGTCACAAGCTTTATCAATTTCTCTCTTTTTCGCAGGGCAAGTGAATTTTCTGGAACAACTGTGGGCCTTGCTTTCATGTCTACAATGTGCTCTCCATATCATTCTGCTGGCATTGTTCAGGTTTGTTTAAACTGTTGGTTCTACAGCTCAAGCCTGTCAAATGCTGTTCTGCTGCATCTATTGAGGAGGTCATGTAGTTTTTCTCCTTTGGTTCTTTGGCATGGTAAAAAACAGTGACTGAATTTCTAATGTTGAAACAATCTTGCATATCCAGTGTAAACCCAACATGGTCATAATGTATTATTTGTATATATTGCTGGAGTCAGCATTGTAACATATGTAGAGGATTTTTGCATCTATATTCATGAGGGACATTAGTCTGTAGTTATCTTATCCTGTAATGTGTTTTTCAGGTTTTGTTATTAGAACAAATATCAGGGTAAAGCTGGCCACATAAAATGATGTGCTCCCAACTCTTCGGTTTTCTGGAATATTTGAGTAAAATTACTATTATTCCTTCCTGAAATGTTTGGTGTAATTCACCAGTAAAACCATATGGGTCTGGCATTTTTTTGTGGAAAATTGTTAAACTACATTTTCCATTTCCTCAATAGATCTTGGACTTCTCAGGTTATTTATCTCTTCTTGAGTGAGCCTTGGTAGTTTGTGTCTTCAAGGAAAGTTGTCCATTTCATTTAAGTTGGCATATATTTGTCAATGATATTCCTTTACTATCCTTTTAATATCTGTAGGATCATTCATGATATTAGTAATTTGTGGGTTTTTTTTCCCATGATCAGTCTGGCCAAAGGTATATCAATTTTATTGATCTCAAGGAAACAGTTTTTGCTTTACTGAGGCTTTCCTAGTTTCAATTTCATTGATTTCCGCTCTTGTCTTGATTATTGATTTTTTCTGCATTCTCTGCATTTAATTTGTTACTTTTTCTAGTTACTTAAGGGAGAATTTTAGATTGTGAATTTGAGGGTTTTCTTCTTTTCACATATAATCATTTAATGCTATAAATTTCCCACTATGCACTACTTTAGCAGCATCCAAGTTTTTTGGATACATGTGTTTTCATTTTCATTAAGTTAAAAATATTTGCTAATCTTTTTAATAAATTTATTTATTTACTCGTTTATTTATTTATTTTTGGCTGTGTTGGGTCTCTGTTGCTGCACGCAGGCTTTCTATAGTTGCAGCGAGCAGGGGCTACTCTTCATTGTGATGTGTGGGCTTCTCATTGCAGTGGCTTATCTCTGTTGCGGAGCACAGGCCCTAGGCGCATGGGCTTCAGTAGTTGTGACACGCAGGCTCAGTAGTTGTGGCACACGGGCTTAGTTGCTCCACAGCATGTGGGATCTTCCTAGACCAGGGATCGAACCCGTGTCCCCTGAATTGGCAGGCGGATTCTTAATCACTGCACCACCAGGCAAGTCCTCTTAATTTCTTTTTGACTCATGTATTATTTAGATGTGTATTGTAATAATTTTCATTATTGACTTCTTAGTTTAATTCTGTTATTCTGTCATGGTCTGTGTATTCATTTGTTAGGGCTGCCATAACAAAAATACTATCACCTGTGTGGTTTAAACAATAGAAATTTATTCTCTCACAGTTCTGGAGGCCGGAAATCCAAGATCAAGGTGTCAGTAGCTTTAGGTGACAAGGTATCTGAGGCTTGTCTCCTTGGCTTGATGATGACCACCTTTTTGCTGTGTCCTCATGTGGCCGTTTTTCTGTGCACACTCATCCCTGTTGTCTCTTCCTCTTCTCATAAGGACATCAGTCTTATTGTATTAGGGCCCCACCCTTATGACCTCATCTAACATAATTATCCCTTTGAAGATTCTATCTCCAAATAGAGTCACATTAGGAGTTAGGGCTTCAACATATGAATTAGCGGGCAGGACACAATTTATTTCATAATAGTCTGGGAATATACTTTGTAGAATTTTGATGTTTTAAATTTTTTTGAGGTTTGTTCTTGGTCATTACCCCATATGAACTTCAAAAAGAATGTGTCCTGCTGCTGTTGGAGGGTTCTGTAATTGTCAATTATGTCAAGTTGACTTATAGTGTTGTTCAGTTCTTTTGAATCGTTTATGGAGAGAGTGTTTAAGCATCCAAGCAGAACTGTAGATGTGTCTGTTTCTTCTTTCAATTCTATAAGTTTCACTTCATGTATTTTGAAGCTCTTTTGTAAAGTGAATACACAGAGTTGTCATGTCTTGTTGGAGAACTGATCCATTTATCATATTATGTCCCTCTGTTTCCCTGAAACATTCCTATTCTGAAGTCTACTTTGTCCAAATTCAGTATAATCACTCCAATACTTTGTGGCTATAGTGTACTTGATACAACCTCTTCCTTACTTTTATTTTTAGCATATGTATTTCTTTACATTTAAAGAAGGTTTCTGCTAGACAGTATATACTTGGATTTTATGTTTTGTCTAATCTGACAACCTCTGTCTTTTATTTGGTATGTTTAAATAATTTATATGTAATATCATTATTGATATTGTTGGATTAAAATCTTTCATTTTGCTAGATGTTTCCTATGCCATCTCTTCTATTTTTTCTGCCTTTTTAGGATTGAGTATATAAAAAAAATTTCATTTATCTCCATTATTAGCTTTTTATTGATTTGTTTCTTTTTAATGGTTACCCTGGGGGTTATTGTACATCTCTGCTTGTATGTTTTACCTTGAAATGATATTAACTGGTTCACATATAGTATAAGGACTTTACAAGGGAACACCTCTAATTACTCCCTTCCATCCTTTGTGCTATTTTAATCAAATGTTTAACTTCGCATATACTATAAATACAATATACATTGTAAGTAATTTTTCTTTAAAAGTTATCTTGCTGTGCAATTTAAAATGAGAAAAAATTAGTTTTCCATGTATCTTGTCTTTACTGGTGCTTATTTTGGTTACATTCCCAACATTCTTTTTTTTTTTTTTTTGTGGTATGCGGGCCTCTCACTGTTGTGGCCTCCCCCGTTGCGGAGCACAGGCTCCGGACGCGCAGGCTCCGGACGCGCAGGCTCAGCGGCCATGGCTCACGGGCCCAGCCGCTCCGCGGCACATGGGATCCTCCCAGACCGGGGCACGAACCCGCATCCCCTGCATCGGCAGGCGGACTCTCAACCACTCGCGCCACCAGGGAGGCCCCCCAACATTCTTCATTTCTTTGCGGAGAGAATATTTCTCTCTGGCATAATATGTTTTTTTCTTCCATAAGAATTTTTTAAAAATATTTCTTATAATACAAGTCTCCTGTCCATTAATTCTTTCCATTTTTTTAAGAAGATGACCATATCTCTCTTTCATTTTTGTATATATATTTCACTGAGTTTACAATTCTGGGTGGACAGTGTTTTTCTTTCAGCACTTTTAGTGATTTCACTGTCTGCTGGAGTTCCTAACGGGCAATCTGCTGTAAACTTTATCTTTGTTCTTCTCTAATGTGTGTGGGTTTTTTTTTTTTTTCTGATTTTAAGGTTTTTCCTTTGTCCTTAATTTCTTCAATTTGATTATAATTATAATTATGTTATAACTAAGGGGTTTTTGTGGGGAGAGGTAATTTATCCTACTTAGTGTTCCTTTGTCCTGAGGCTTGGTATTTGTGATTAATTTTGGAAAATTTTAGGCCATTATGTCTTCAAATATTTCTTCTCTTCCATTCTCATCCTTTTTACTTTCTGGGGTTTCAATTACATATAAGTAATTGAACATACATGTATGATCATTCTGTATTACCCCACAAAACTTGTATCTCCATTGTTTGTTTCATTTTGTTTGGTTTTTCCTTTTTATCATTTTTTTCGTGTTACCATTTGGGTAATTTCTGTTGAAATATTAAATCCACTGATTCTTTCCTCAGCTATTCCGGATCTACTGTTAAGCCTATGGAAGGCATTATTCATCTCTGTTACTGTCTTTTTCAATTCTAGTGTTTCCACTTGATTCTCTCTTATGGTGTCCAATTCTCTGCTGAAATTTTTCATCCAGTCTTATATGATATTCATCTTTTCCACTGGAGCGTTTAACATATTAATCATAGTTATTTTAAAGTGCCTCTCCGATAGCACTAATAATCTGAGTCTGGTTCTGTTGATCGGCAGGGTATTGTTTTTTCTTGGTTTTTTTTTTGGATGCCTTATTACTTTTAGTTGAAAGTTAGGCATCTCGTGAAAGGCGATAGTCTGAGGTAAATAAATTTTTTCTTTTTTTTGGCCACTTCTTTCCTTCTTCTAGGACTTCAGTGTGCGGATCTGAATCAATCTAGCAGGAGTTGAGCTGGGTTCGGGATTTTCTGGTTACTGTGGCCATCCTCAGTGCAACACAGATGTTAAATTCCTTTCACATCATTTTGTGTTTAGAATGAAGGATGGTTTGCCAGAGGTTTTCTCACTGTGTGTTCCACACTCGTCTTTAGGGCTTTACTGCACCTCACAGGGAGTCTCTTTAAGCTGTTATCCATCTCCCATCAATCGGTTGTTGTTACTTGTTACTGGGTGATTGTTGGACTTTTGGTGGGAGGAGAGCATTTCCTTTTGTTCCCATTAAGCTCACTCTTAGGCAAGTCCTGCATCTCTTAGTTTCTGGCATGGGTCCTTCTAGTGACCCTGACCCACTGCCAGACGGTGGAGACCTCTAGTGACGTCAACCCAGCAGGCATTCCTGCCCCCTCTGCCACTCCCCTCCAGTGGTAGAGGTTTTTTGGTTTGGGTTTTTTTTTTTCCCTTTCTTTTTCTTTTTCACAGTTGCACTGAGACTTCAGCAGTGCCTTAAGGGTGACAAGATTTGTTGCCCTTCTCTCAGAAGTTGAAGACCTTAGTTAGGGCTAGGACTAGAGTAAGCCAAGTGAGGCACTTAGCTCACCCTGGTGCTGGTCATGTTTGCTCCATTACAGGGATAAGGGAGAAGAATCGTGAAGGGGTTTCATGCCTTTGCTACTGCTGTTCTGCTCCCCCAGGTCAATACCATGATGGAGGATTTCCCAGAACTCTCACTTAGTGACATCATGTGGAGAAAAATCTGTGAATAGGTGGGAATTTCTCTTATGTCTGAATTCCTCACATTTTGCATATTCTCTTGCTATTCCACAATCAACATTTATCCGTTTTTTGCGGGGTTTTTTTTGGTGTTTCCACCACATTTTTTTAATAGATCTTTATTGGAGTATAACTGCTTCACAATACTCCACTAGCCTCTGTCACACAACAAAGTGAATCAGCCACATGCACACATACATCCCCATATGCCCTCCCTCTTGAGCCTCCCTCTCACCCTCCCTATCCCACCCCTCTAGGTCATCGCAAAGCACCGAGCTGATCTCCCTGTGCTATGCTGCTGCTTCCCACTAGGTGACAATTTTACATTTGGTAGTGGATATATGTCGATGCTACTCGCACTTCGCATCAGTTTTTAATGTTTTGTATGAGTTATTACTGGCATCTGGTAGTGTCTGCCCCAGGTAAACAGAAGTTCACGTCCATCTCTCCCACTAGGTGCCAGCCTGTCTTTCCTTAGATTTCAGCTTTGTTGCCTTGTGGCCTCAGCTCTAAGATTGGTTCTAGAAAATTGTGAATCTGACTACAATAAGTTTGGGTGTGATGCTCTGTCCAGCTTCCTATTATCTGGTGATGGGAAACAGGGGTCAGGGAATTCTCATCTGACTTTGTCTAATTTCAGTTTTCATCAGGCCCTGGGTCTCAGCACTTAGGCTTTCTCAGTGATCCTGCATCCTTTCAATGGCAGCAAAACTCTACTTTCTGACTTTTGCAGATCATTCCTGGAAGAGAGTTTCCTGGCCCTCCTGCAATGGCAGAAAACCTCAATTGATATCAATATAGGATCCTAGGCTCAGGATTTTTGTCTGCCCTCTCTCTTAGGAGTAGAGGTTTTTGTAGTTTTGTGGTGTGTGTGTGTGTTAAACTCATGCCCTATCTGTAACAGGTCATCAGTTCTGCTATAGGTTGTTGCTACTTCTCCCATCAGTGAATATGTATATATCTCTCCAATATATCTTATGAGTCTGGGTTTATGATAGGCTTCCTATCATAAACAGAGGGAGTAAAATATGTATTTTAAAACTTGAAAGTACCTACCATAAGATTGGAAGAGAAACTAGCCTACTTAAAGCAATAGTTAATAATATATGATAGTAACATCCCTAAGATGTTATGGAAAAAACCTGAACAAACTTTTTGGCCAACCCAATAGACTTAAAACTGCAGTAGGAATCCAGAGGAGAGGATTGTTGATGAAGAGTAATGTGGTCAGGAAAAGTTGCATTAAGATGAACCTCAAAGCTTGGATTGGATTTAAGGGGAAGAGAGGATGGAGGTAATTCTAGTAGAAAAAACCATGTAAGTTATGAAAATAATTATTTAAAGGAAGGTACCCTAAATTTGAAGGAACCTCAAATAAGGCAATCTGGAAAGTGTCTATTTAAACACATTTCTTTTTTTCTTAAATTGTTTGGTTTTTGTCCCCACTGAAGACACTCCATCTTAATAGGTAGTAAGGTTACCAGGTTCACCTCAACAGGATGAAACAATATTGTGAGTGGTAGGTATTAACTTCCTGTCTCACATAAGTGTTCCTTGTTTGCCAGCCTTGTACTGTGCCTGATGGACTTCTCTATTTTGTTCTTTGAAATGAAGTACATAAGGGAATCAGTTTTCTGTGGGTGGGTGTTATTGGCATCAGTTTTTTAAAATTCTAACTTCTTATTACTGTTGAAAAAAAGGTTGTCATTATCCATCATGGCAGGAAATAACAAAAATTTTCATTATAGGGACCCATTGACAAGAACAGAGAGTAGGCTGTATGCCTTGTGATGGGGATTCAGTACCAAAGGGGTGTGTGTGTTGGGGGGAGAGACAGCAAGAGGTACAGAGACAGAGAGACAAAAGGGCAGAGAAAGTCAGGGTGAGAGGCAGGAGAGAGGGGAAGAGATGGGTAAGGTGAGGAGACTGAAGCTAAAATCAGACTCTCTACTCCACACTTGACTACAGTAAAAATACTTAATTATGTCCTGAGTGATAATTCAGTTTGCAAACCAGAGGATCTGTCTCCCTATTCTCATCCTCAGGACTACAGTCACAACATGCTCAGCGTTGCAGGGACCATGGCCCATGAAATGGGCCATAACTTCGGAATGTTTCATGACACCTATGCTTGCAAGTGCCCTTCTACAGTATGTGTGATGGACAGAGCGCTAAGGTGAGCCTTTCTGGGAAGATGCTATTTATCTGTGTTTTGGATTCACTCTGGGCTGTCATCTTCAGTGACATGTTCAAACTTGCAAATTATTAAATAGCAGTATCAGGACAAAATCATGGATGTGTACCTCTAACAAACTACCTTGTACCTCATCTATGTGTAATGTTTTTCATTAACTGAGACATAGTTTAAACATACTGTCTCTTTGCTGTTGGGGTGATGTGTCACTTTATCCTCATCTTAGCTACACAAGATCTGGGTTCATAAAATCATTAGCATGTATCACATTTTCAGTGAATTCACATTGGGTGGTGGTAATGGAGAAGTTTTAGAAGAAAAATGTAATTAAAGAAGAATGAAATTAGAACACTTCCTAACACCATACACAAAAGTAAACTCAAAATGGATTAAAGACCTAAAGGTAAGGCTGGATACTATAAAACTCTTAGAGGAAAACATAGGCAGAACACACTTTAACATAAACCACAGCAAGATCTTTTTCAATCCACCTCCTAGAGTAATGAAAATAAAAACAAAAATAAACAAATGGGACCTAATTAAACTTAAAAGGTTTTGCACAGCAAAGGAGACCATAAACAAAACAAAAGACAACCCTCAGAATGGGAGAAAATATTTGCAAACAAAGCAACCGACAAGGGATTAATCTCCAAAATTATACAAACAGCTCATGCAGCTCAATATCAAAAAAAAAACCAATCAAAAAATGAGAAGATCTAAATAGACATTTTTCCAAAGAAGATATACAGATGACTAAAAAGCACATGAAAAGATGCTCAACATCATTAATTATTAGAGAAATGCAAATCAAAACTACAATGAGGTATCAACTCACATGGGTCAGAATGGCCATGATCAAAAAATCTACAAACAATAAATGCTGGAGAGGGTATGGAGAAAAGGGAACACACCTACCCTGTTGGTGGGAATGTAAATTGGTGCAGCCACAATGGAGAACAGTATGGAGGTTCCTTAAAAAACTAAAAATAGAGTTACCATATAATTCCACTCCTGGGCATATATCCAGAGAAAACCATAATTCGAAAAGATACATGCAACCCCAATGTTTATTGCAGCATTATTTACAATAGCCAGGACATGGAAGCAACTTAAATGTCCATCAAAAGAGGAATGGATAAAGAAGATGTGGTACATATATACAAAGGAATATTACTCAGCCATAAGAAAGAATGAAATAATGCCATTTGCAGCAACATGGATGGACCTAGAGATTGTCATACAGAGTGAACTAAGTCAGAGAAAGACAAATATATGATAACACTTATATGTGGAATCTAAAAAAAGGGTACAAATGAACTTAGCTACAAAACAGAAATAGAGTTACAGATGTAGAAAACAAACTAATGGTTACCAGGGTGTAAAGGGGGAGCAGATAAATTGGGAGACTGGGATTGACATATACACACTACTAGATACAAAATAGAATATAAGGACCTACTGTATCACACAAGGAACTCTATTAAATACTCTGTAATGGCCTATATGGGGAAATAATCTAAAAAAGAGTGGATTTATGTATATGTATAACTGATTCGCTTTGCCGTATACGCGAAACTAACACAACATTGTAAAGCAACTATACGCTAATAAAATTTTTTTTAAAAGAGAAGAATGTTCTCACAGGAAGATGATGAGAGTCTTTGAAAAGAGGTTACACATTCCTGCCACACCTTAGGCAAAACTGCCCTGGAATTTTATTTTTAAGAACCCCACAATCCCTTTTATGTGTTCATTTCCTCTTTTTGTATTTCCCTCTCCCAGCTCATTCAAGCTAGGGTTAGTCTCCCATGCCCTTCCACAAAATAGCATATGGCTGCATGCCAGTTACATATCTTATGCTATCTCTCACATATATTACTGCATTTTTAAATTTTTTAAAAAAATTTAAGTATAGTTGATTTACAATGTTGTGTTAATTTCTTCTGTACAGCAAAGTGACTCAGATAGGTAGACATATATATTCTTTTTCATATTCTTTTCCATTATGGTTTATCACAGGGTATTGAATATAGTTCCCTGTGCTATACAGTAGGCCCTTGTTGTTTATCCATTCTATATATAATAGTTTGCCTCTGCTAATTGCAAACTTCCATTCCTTCCCTCCCCCCCACCCCCCCGTCTACTGCTTTTTTTTTTTTTTTTTTTTTTTTTTTTTGTGGTATGCGGGCCTCTCACTGTTATGGCCTCTCCCGTTGCGGAGCACAGGCTCCAGATGCGCAGGCTCAGCGGCCATGGCTCACGGGCCCAGCCGCTCTGCAGCATGTGTGATCTTCCTGGACCGGGGCACGAACCCGTGTCCCCTGCATCGGCAGGCAGACTCTCAACCACTGTGCCACCAGGGAAGCCCGGCTACTGCTTTTTTAACCTCATTGTTATTTGTGGAATGAAGAGAGGCTGTCAATAGAAATCCCTCTGAAGGAAAATGAATTCTTAAACCTGTAAATAAATATAATTTTAGTGCCTTTAGGACTTCAAAACCAAAATGATCGAAGGCTGAATGAACTTATCTGGATAAATTAGAAGGATTTTTAGTTTATTAAACAGCAGCCTGGATGTTCTATTTTAAGATGTGACCATACCTGCCTTGTTCATTAAGCTGGAGGTGTTTATACCTGCCCGGGTGGGCTAATTCAGGCGCAAAAATAAGAGCTCATGATTTAGCAGCTGGTGAGTGTATTCCCTTTGATCTTTTGGGTCACGTTTTGAGTGTATGACACCCAGTGTCTGATATTTCTCCCTATCTGCTCAGCGTGACTGTATTCCATTTTCTTTTTCCTTACCTTTACAGCTTCTATATACCTACGGACTTCAGTTCCTGCAGCCGTGTCAGCTATGAAAAATTCTTGGAAGATAAATTATCCAATTGCCTCTTTAACGTTCCGCTGCCTACAGATATCATATCCACCCCGATCTGTGGGAACCAGTTGATAGAAATGGGAGAAGACTGTGACTGTGGGACCCCCGAGGTACCATCAAGTTCTTTCTAAAATGATCTACTTTGTTTTTCAACTGCTGAGAGATAAACTATCAAAGAATGTGTGCTTCACTAAAAAAATCACACTTCTTGTAACTTTGTAAATGTTTGTTTGTAGACGTTTGTTAGGCCAACTTTGCGACTCAGGGCTTTTTACCATTCGAAGTGCCTGGCTTGGTCCCATCCTCTTGACAGGGCAGCCAGGATTCTGAATGGGACCTTTGCCCCCATCTTATTAACACCTAATGCCAGTACCAGGCCAAGCTCTCAGGGGGTTGGCCTTTCAGTAACTTCAGAATAGGATTACACATTTATCCCTTCTGTGAGAAAAAGGAATCTTTCCCAGAGGATGTTTGTTTGAATAAGGGCAAGAGTTTTAACCCTAAGAGTTGGTAACTGTAAATATCTCACTCTGAGGTTCCCAAAGTAGGAGTTTCCCCAAAGCCTGTGCAGATGCCTAATTTCTCAGAAGCAAGGTGGGGAGAAGAAGACAAAGTACACTGCTTTACAGAGAGCTGAATTAAATGTCAAACTTGAATAAAGAACTGTATTCTTAGATTTTCAGTACATGCTCCTGAGATTAAGTTTACTGCTGGATAGATACAAAATTGATGAGCTGAACTAATTATGTTCTGTAACAATTTAGAGGAATTTGATTTTCAAAAACTGTCCCTTTCTTTTGTTTTCTCTCCTATTTCACCAAAAATAGACCATGTTTAGTATTACTATGGGAGATTGGGGGAACTAGAAAAGCTATTCAAATAAAAAAATGATGTAAGTAGAATTCAGATAAACTCAGTATTGCTAACGTTAAACTTTTTTTTTTTAATTTTCCCCCAAATCATTTTCAAACTGTATCAAAGAAAGGTCTGTGTGATGAATAAATTGTATTATGAATTGTGTCAAAATGAGACCAAAAGGTAATCTTGCATTTGCATTTGTTTCTGGTATTTCTTAGGAATGTACCAACGTTTGCTGTGATGCAAAAACATGTAAAATCAAAGCAAATTTTCAATGTGCGGTAGGGGAATGCTGTGAAAAATGCCAGGTAAGATTATTATTTTATTCTATCTTAATAATTATGATTACTCTTTGTTTTTTTCTGAATTAAAATCTTAGGGATTATGTTAAATGAAATAGGCAAAGTAATATTTTTCTGTCTATAAAATAATGTTACCTACCATCAAGTCCTCACTGAGTACTTTGCAAAGATGGGCTCTTTAATCCTCCAACAGCCCTTTGAAATATATATTATTAAATTTTGTTTTCGAGCAGACAGAGTCTCAGAACAGATAATGTACAAAATAATACAGCCACTAAATGGCAAAATCCAAGTGTGATCAGTTCCAAAGCCAATGCTTTGTTACTCCCACCTGCTATTTCTTCTGATGCCGTGAGATCCTCTTGGGCCAAATCCAGTAATTGCTTGCATATCCCTTTTGTCGGCAAAAAATTAATCAGTCAATCTAAGAAAGAAATGGAAATTTTTATTCTAGCCACATTGAGGATTATAACCGGGGAAGAGCATCTCAGAAAGCTCTGAAAACTCTTGAGCCAGTTAGAAGTCAAAGCACAGTTGTGTAAGTTTTTTGAGACAGAGGGCTGTACGTTAAATGGCATATTATTGATAATTTACACAATCCATATCTAAGCGTCACCATGGCCCCTTACAAGATCAAGAAGGAATGTTATCTTTTAAGGAGTTATCTTGTTGGTGCTGGGAGTATGTCTGTCTTTATGGTTGAGCAGGTATTTCTGCTGATGGGGAGGTCTGGTCAATGCCTAATGCAGGTACACAGTGCACTGTATGGGTAGAGAGGAGGTCAGAGGGAGAGACAATTTATGTTTAAATTTTCTTTGTCTTGCCATAAAATATGAATTTTATTTCCCACTTTAATATGGTGTAGTGGAAAAGCTTTTAATTTTAATAATATAGGGGCTCCTCTATCTTCAACCTTTGAAGTCACTTCCGGGTGAAATTCTTAGAAAAAAGACATAAGATGAGGATGTCGTGTCATTTTCTCTGTGGGGCTTTTTTGACTTTCTCTTCCAGTTATAGTTCAGCATGTTACATTCTGCTGTTGCAGAGAATTCTCTATTATGATTATTTGTTTTTGTGTCTTCTTAGTTAGACTGATTCTTAATGTCTGGAGTCTGATTCATGCTCACCTAACACAGAATTGCGTTCATTTTAAAAGCCCAATAACCATCTGTAAAAGAAATGTGCAGATGGCATGCCAGGTTATAGGCAGTGTTTGAGATAGGTTGTTTTTTGTTTGTTTCTTTTTTCTTTTTTTTAATGTTGGAGGGAAAGAAATAAAGGAGGCCAAAATGAAGAAAATTTGAGAATTTAAGTAGTATTCAACAAGTATTTATTAAGTCTTGTTTGTTAGAGATTATGGGTGATAAAGAAAACTAGTATTTGACTTCAAAAAACTTGCTATTTCTTTAGGGTGATGATATACATAACTAAAACGATGAAAATATGATACATGATTAAATGCTCAGATAGATATTATAATGACAGATGGCCATTATATGGGTAATAGTTTCCACATATATTTTCACTTAATGTTCATAATGACCTTATAAAGTTAATACTGGATAGGGAAATGGATTTTCAGAGAGATTAAATCCATTTGCTAAGGGTACATATCTAGCCACTGGCAGAGCCAAGATTCAAACCTGTATCTTTCAAATGCAAATTCAGGGCTCTTTTCCTACCACATGTAGAAAAGAGGGACAGTGATTTGCATTGAAGAGGTCAGAGGAGATTTTAGATAAATAGAAAGAAAAAATTCCAAGTGAGCAGGCAGGGAGAAAGAAGAAAGAAAAGAAGATATATAAGCATGGTTTTTGTGACATCTGGTAAGAAAGCTAGTCTGACTGGAGTAGCGGGGGCTTGAATTTGGAGGGTCTCATATGCTCTGATGAAAATTTGGATTCTTTTAAAAATATTTATTTATTTATTTGACTGTGCTGGATCTTAGTTTTGGCACATTCTGTCACCAGCGTAAAGATATGGAAAGTCTTTTTTTTTTTTTTTTTTTTTTTTTTGCGGTACGCGGGCCTCTCACTGCTGTGGCCTCTCCTGCTGCGGAGCACAGGCTCCAGACGTGTAGGCCCAGCAGCCATGGCCCACGGGCCCAGCCGCCCCGCGGCATGTGGGATCTTCCCGGACCGGGGCACGAACCTGCGTCCCCTGTATCGGCAGGCAGACTCTCAACCACTGCGCCACCAGGGAAGCCCAGGAAAGTCTTTTGATGATATGAGAGCATGCCTTCTCACTTCAACTAGAGAAGGGTATGCTTCCAATATCCACACAGCCTTCTTCAGATTTGTATGAATGGCAGAATTTCTTTTCCTAAGGTTTCTCTGAGCTCATAAGAGCAAGACTCGCAGTAATAGATCGCAATGGAATTAACACATGAAATGAATATTTGGTTGTTCCCTCCTTCTGATAAATCATTCCATAGAAAGACGTGAGTTGAAAAGAAATATCTGAACATACAATAAAAGGAATTAAGGATTAGGAAACTGTATGCCTGGGAAAGTCTCAGAGCATGCTGATCTGGGCTTATAAACTTATCTTCCTTATTATGGAAGATTTACTTCACCAATAAATCTCTGAAGCTGCAGATTTACATCGCCTTGAAAAGCTTGTCAAAGATGCGTTCAACAAAGGGAGAAATAACTTCCTTCTTTCCATCTAAGATATTGCTCAGTTTTCTTCTGTAGTTTTTCATTGTTATTTCTATAATGTTTGCTCTACAAATTCAGAAATATTGATTGCTTAAAGACTCAGGGCTTGGCCAAAGTCAATAGAAGAGACATCATAGGAGATGGCTTTAGCTTATACAATGAAAACGTGAACTAAAATAGAACGATGCCTCTAACTACGTTGCCAAAAAAAGGCCACAGGGAAAATATTATTTGAATCAATTTGAGATATTAGGGTTAAGTCAGGTGGAAAAAAAGCTTTCTCTCCGATTTTATTTCCCTATAGTTTAAAAAGGCTGGCGAGGTGTGCAGACCAGCAAAACATGAGTGTGACCTGCCCGAAATGTGTGATGGCAAATCTGGTCTTTGCCCTGATGATCGATTCCAAGTCAATGGCTTCCCTTGCCAAAATGGGAAGGGCTACTGCTTGATGGGGATGTGCCCCACCCTGGAGGAGCAGTGCACCGAGCTGTGGGGACCAGGTAGGAGGACACACCCCAGTGATGCTGGCACTACCTTTGTACATACAAAGGAAAATCGTATCGCTCCAAGTGACAGTGTTTAATCATGGCCAAAGTAGCATCCTGTCCCTTTCTTCCATCTTAGAAACTGTGCCACTGACTGCTCAAAATCCTGGGTAAGTGGAGAATTTTGGTGTTACTAGATTTAGCAAATAAAAATAAGGACAGTCCAGTTAAATTTGAATTTCAGATTAACAGTTTTTTTTTAAGTTTCAGTATGTCTCATGCAATATTTGGGTGAGACTTATGCTGAAAAAAAGTCTTTATCTGGAATTTAAATTTAACTGGATGTCCTGTAGTTTATCTGGCAGCTCTAAGCAAAATCCTTCCCAGTTAAGCAGACCCTTGGAATTTTGTGTGTGTGTGTGTGTGTGTGTGTATCGGGGTGGAATGCAAAGGAGCAGTGAGGAAAATTGAAAGTTTTTAAAATGTTTATTTTGTCCATAATACCAGAATTTTAGAGGTCATATTCTCTGATTATACCATAAAAAAGAAATTAAAAATAAAAGCATAACTTAAGAATCTTCAAAGACTTTAAACCCAAATTTAAATTATGCTAAATAACTTGATTAGAAGAGCAATTTTTAAAATATCAATTCTTTGGACTTCCTGGATATGATGTATATTGTGTACATATATTTAATTTTCATACCATTTTCTGCTACATTTCCAGATTACTACTTAAATGGCTGAAGGACTATTTTTAACAGGGAAAATACATATTCCTAAAAATATTTGAAGAAGGTTATCATATGCTGGAAACTTTCCGTAATTCCTGAAAATATACATAAGACAAGATGAAGGAAAGCAACAAAAATCACTGATTGACAGTACACCCAGAAAAAAAGAAACCTGGGAAATAAATTAACAGGAACCTAGAAAAACCCCTGAATGAAAGCCTCTGTATCAGGCTAGGGTGAGCTGAGACACAATTTGAGGAGAAAGCTTGATACCACTGGTGCATCAGGAAGTGCCCTGATGGTCTGGAATTCGGTTCTGGCTCTCCTCCAGTTTATAGGTAATGCAGATGGACGTGCTAAGTTACAGGTGCAAGCAAAGATGGCTTTGCTGGTTAAAGACCTTGTACTTCCTTGGCTAACTTCAGTATATGGCAGAAACCTGGGGAAAGGAAATCTTCAGCACAGAGATGAAGCTCTGAACATCTCCTTTGTTACTTGGCTATAAATCACTGCGATAAAAACTATTACTTTCTTCTTTTTGCCTGACCCTTCAATATCACCTCCCTTACAAATCTGTAAGTTTTCTAGTACCTAGACACTGTTTTGTTCATAGTTGTTATTCCCAGTGTATCCTAGCACAGTGCCTGACTTTAGTAAATGTTCCAAGTGATCTATTGAATTAATGTTGAATATATTTATCCAATATTGGAATAGAGAAGAACTTTCAAATCATATATTTAGGGCTTCCCTGGTGGCGCAGTGGTTGAGAGTCCGCCTGCCAATGCAGGGGACACGGGTTCGTGCCCCGGTCTGGGAAGATCCCACATGCCACAGAGCTGCTGGGCCCGTGAGCCATGGCCGCTGAGCCTGCACATCCGGAGCCTGTGCTCCGCAACGGGAGAGGCCACAACAGTGAGAGGCCCACATACTGAAAAAAAAAAAAAAAATCATATATTTAAAGGTGGCCTTTATAAAAGACCAGAAAAATAGATTTGCCTAAATAAAATTTTGAATTGTACAATTCACAAGGATCACACATTTATTTTAAATTAGTTCAAAGTTTGAGAAGTCTTGTAACACATATAAGGGGGAAAAATCACTGTCTTTAACCTCCTATAAATCATTTGGAATTCCAAATATTGAAAATGTGACCAAGGAATAAACAGGCAATTCATCATAAAGAAGCACAAGTGTTTAATAAACATTAAAATCATTTTAACTCACTAGCAGGAAGTATGAAACACTATTAATACATCAGCACATGCAATATATGGTAAGAAATATAAATGAAGACAAGTTAATCTTCTATACTTGTTAAATTGCAAAGCTTTGTTACAGTTAATGTTTAGTGTTGGTGAGGATGTGACAAAACACTTAGTTTAATGTGCTCTGGTAAGAGTATGAATTAGTACAATCTTTTCACAGAGAATTTGGAAAAATGTGTGTGCAACCTAAAAAGAAAATGTGCTCATTTCCTTAGCAATAGTACCCAGGTATTATTTATTTACAAAGGATTTTCAGCCAGCATTTTCTTTCTGAACCATGTACTACAGACCAGGCACTCTTCTCAGTGGCTCACATATATTAACTCATTTAATTCTCATAATAACGCTGTGGGGGAGGTACTATTATAGAATCCTCATTTTTACACAGAGCAAACCAAGAGGTTAAGGCACTTGCCAAAGATCACACAGCTCTTACTTAACGCCTGAGCTCTTAACCACTGTGTTGTGTTGCCCCAGTTGATGGGGACCTGAGGAAGATTACCTGAGAAATTAAACATGCGATGCTCATCTCTGGTGCCTGGCAGAGCAGACGTTTGACTAAGCACAGCATGTACCTGTCACAGCTGCACCCTCCAGCAGGATAACATTCCAGTATCTGCTGTGGGCTGCTACTACAATAACTACGGCTCTTCCAGCTAAGTCTTCAATCATCCAGATGGTTCCAAATATTTAGATAGCCATTATTCAAAAATAGCCTATCCAAAAGATTGTTTTAACTCCAGCCATCTCTCTTGATATCAAATTAGTGCAACCTATATTTCCAAGAAGGGTCAAGGGGATGATGCTAAAATCGTATTCCTCATGCTGGTTTTCTGTTTCATGAATCCTTTATGGCACTGAACTATTTATCTCTTTTCTTTTCAACTGTGTGCCTACTGACTACGCCTGGTCCCAGGAACCCAGGTTGCAGATAAGTCATGTTTTAGCAGGAATGAACGAGGGTCAAGTTATGGGTACTGTCGAAAAGTGGATGACACACGCATTCCCTGTAAAGAAAAGTAAGTGGCCTTGTTATTTGAACCTTAGTGCTCATTTTGACATATTCTGATTTATCCCATTTAAAGAGAAAGTGAATTTGGACATTATTCATTTGATAAACATTCATTGAGTGACTATTATATGCTATATTTTAGGCTAGGCAGTGAGTTAAAAAGACAAATAGAGAATGATCCCCTTTTTCCAGTCTCTCATAATGGATGCTTCAAAGGACACCAAGTACAGCTGTTGTTAAATAGAATGAATGTTTGAGACCGAGCATGCAATAGTTAAATGGGCCTGGCTGGAAATTTGTAAACTGATTCTCCAGTATACTTTAGATGCTTTTCCATCTAGTGTCTTTCATTATGATTCTAGGGTATAAATATGTATCTACTCAGAGAAATAAGCAATATGATGATTGTACAGTTTTATTTAAACTTGCCATGGCATTCCATAAAGAAAAAATACAGTAAGGGAAAGATTGACAATTTACCTAAAGAATTTGTTTTCCTTTTTGTGTTGATAGTCTGAAAAAAATGATAGAACACCATAAGCAATGAACTTGAGATTTTTCTATATATTTTCCTTTGATTCTGCAATTTTAAGATGACTTCTAAAATTCAAATGATAATAGATTAAACTTTATTCCTGCTCCAAATTTTACACATACAAACTAATGTGTAACCAGAGATTGAATGAAAAAAATCAGCATTTCTCAAAGATTTTCTATTAAAATAATACTGATTTTTCTCAATGATAGATGTTACCAAACAAACTATATTTTGGACAGAAGGTCATCTCTTGGGGAGTCTAAGCCTCAAAGATAATCATACCCTGTGGGCTCTTCTTTACAGGAAATCAGGGAAGATTATGTAAAAGGCAGTATGTGTGGGCGAGTGGGGTGGGAGTGTGGCAATATTTAGTCTGAGAGGTCGTGACAGGGAAAAGAGACTAGGGTAACTCCATCTGACCTCTGTAGAGTGTATACACCCTTGTCCTGTATAACTTTGTGTGAACACTGGATAATTTCTGCAACCAGAGGCACAAGCATTTCATTTCTTCCCACAGGCTGACCTCCTGGTCACTTCTTGATAGTCTTTGGCTGTAGTGGGAAGTAAGCCTGCAAGTCCCTGTGTCCTAGAGCTTTCCTCATAAAGCTCTACCTAAATGATTCAAGAAAAACACCCCCCTCAAGTCTGGAGAGAATGCATGCCTTTCTCCACTCCTCAATGGTATTTTCTAAAAGCCTCAGAGACATGAGAAGAATCTGATTCTACCACTCTCAGAAGAGTTTTTCACAGCATTCCTCTAAATTCTGCATAAAGCAATTGATTCCAATTTTGTTGGCGATGACTTTCTTCCCCTTGCTAGTGAAGGCAAGGCTTTAGGGAGCACTGAGCAGTTTCATCTGAATTTGCAGGGGTTCTTCCAGTAACACATGATGCCTTGGAGTGACAACCAAGGCTCAGCCTTACACTGATACAACTATAGTCGAGAGAATTATTCTGCTGTCCTTCATGGCAGTAAATAACCTGAGCTGAAACATGACAGAATCTGATTTCCTAGGCGCCCTCCATGATGTTAGACGTCCATCCTCCTTATAGCTTCTTGCTCCATCATACGTAGGATCTCCTTTCCCAAATGTTTCTCTCAGTCTGTGATGGCTTCTCCGACTCCGTCATATTCCAATAAGCAAAAAGGAGAAAATATTGAGAAGAGGACATATACCTTCACGTAAGGCCACCCTCAAGAATCTGCAGTTAAGATTCTGCTTCCTTCCCATTAGCTAGAATTTAGGCAACTGGCCAAACTTTGGGAATATGGGAGACATGGGATTTTTCTTTTGAGCAACATTGTGCCTTGCTATTATTCAGTGGTTCTATTACTGAAGAATAAGGGGGAAATTGGTATAAAGGAGAACTAGACGTCTCTGCCATAGGGGGAAATACCATTAGTTAAATATCGATAGGGAGCTGATTTACATTTGTATAAAACTGCATTTTGGATCCTGCTATTTCAAAGGCAGCAAATTTTGGCTTTTCTTCAGTGATGCCATGTGTGGGAAGTTGTTCTGTAATGGTGGGTCAGATTATCTGCTCTGGAAAGGACGTATAATAACGTTCCTGACATGTAAAACATTTGAACCTGAAGACAGCAGTCAAGAAATCAGCATAGTAGCCAATGGAACCAAGTGTGGAGAGAATAAGGTACACTGAAATGGTGGCTTTTACTCAAAATGTTCTGGTTGTTTGTTCATTTTGTTTGCTTGCTTCTCAAGGCCTCCTTGTGCTTCATGGAGCACAGTTTTCAAAGCAATGTTTATGCCATTCATGTATACGTGACTGCATTCTTCCCTTCAATGTTATGTAATAAGTACCTATTATGTGCTTAGCACTAGGTTGTTAAATTTAGGTAAACTTTATTTCCCCCAAATTGGTACGGTCTCAATAAATGAGAGCTATTCTGATGATAATAATGAAAAAAATCATAACAATATTATTTTTACATAAATGATAATTATCTTAATATTGGAGATGATGTGATATTACCATGTTTTCCATAGTATTTTTGTTTAGGATGCGTACCTTTTTTTTTTTTTTTCCTGTACGCGGGCCTCTCACTGCTGTGGCCTCTCCCGTTGCGGAGCACAGGCTCCGGACACAGGCTCCGCGGCCATGGCTCGCGGGCCCAACCGCTCCGCGGCATGTGGGATCCTCCGGGATCGGGGCACGAACCCGTGTCCCCTGCATCGGCAGGCGGACTCTCAACCACTGCGCCACCAGGGAGGCCCTAGGATGCGTACCTTGTACCATGTGCAATGCTTAGCTCAGTGCTCTCAGTCTTCAGAGTTGGACTAAAGAGGTGCATTAAAGATGACCCATGAGATATGACGTGAAGTAAGGAAATCTTCTTTAAAGAGGACTTCCTAAATATTTTATTATAAAAATTATCTAGATTCCATGTTCCTATTTTCAAAAGGATTCGGTGATTTCCCTAATAAAAAGGCAAGTTTGATAACAATAATAGTAGCTAAAAATACAAGGCTAAATATCAAAGAGTCAACAGTTTGCAGAACTGAAACCACTGGACATTCATGTCTACTTTGTGTTTTTCATATCACTTTCAGGTTTGCATTAATGCAGAATGTGTGGATGTCGAAAGAACTTACAAATCGGCCAATTGCTCCTCTAAATGCAAAGGACATGCTGTAAGTCTTGACAACATTTCCCCAAGCTTGCTGAATCTTGTGTCATTTTAGGTCAGACAGTTTGGATGATGTTAAAATGATGTTTCAGCGTTGAATGATTAAAATTATTACTGACTCCTCACTAGTTTGATTCAATGAAATATTCCTTCAAAGAACCTGGTACTGGGCTTCCCTGGTGGCGCAGTGGTTGAGAGTCCGCCTGCCGATGCAGGGGACACGGGTTCGTGCCCTGGTCCGGGAAGATCCCACATGCTGCAGAGCGGCTGGGCCTGTGAGCCATGGCCGCTGAGCCTGCGCATCCGGAGCCTGTGCTCCGCAACGGGAGAGGCCACAACAGTGAGAGGCCCGCATACAGCAAAAAAAAAAAAAAAAAAACCTGGTACTGAAATTCCTATTACTGATTCATACATTACGTAGACAGTTGAAAGGCTACAGAGCAGAGGCCATTCTTTTTTTGGATTGGACTTAATTATGGATGAATCGACCCTCGGGTTGGGGATTAGTCCAGTGAGAAAACTAACAGGATCATTGCTCCTCTAGGTGTGTGACCACGAGCTCCAATGTCAATGTAAAGAAGGATGGGCCCCTCCTGATTGCGATGGTTCTTCCGTGGTCTTCAGTAAGTAATATTGCACATCTAATGTGAGAAAATTACTCTCCTCTTCCAAGCTTTTATTTCCTGTTATGTAAGATTTCACTGTCTTTTTCCCACTCCTCTTGGAATTCCTATTCTGTAGATATTGAATCCACAATATTAATCCCCAAAGTCTCCCCAGCAACTTTTTAATCATATTTTCCACATTCTTATGTTTTTATGCTACATACAAAAAGATTTCTTGAAATTTTATATTTGTCATTTTAATTTTCCAAATTTTCTTGCTTTATGACTGTTCCATTTTCATAGCAGCCTTGACTGAATGTATACTAGATATAATATCCTCATAAAACTCTAAGAATATGACATAATTTTTGTAGGTTCACTTTGTTCTCTAGATTATCTCTATTTCTTTTGAGTTGAGTTGTTTTTTCACCCTGTCTCTTGTATTTCCCTGCGCTGTTTTTCTTCAGTATGTATGATCCTTCTTTGAATGTGGGATTAGGTTGACTTGCTCTTTATAACTACTACTACTACTACTACTACTACTACTAAAATCTTTTCTTATTTTTTGGCCATTTGGATTTTGTTTTTTGCAAAGCATTTGTTCAAGCCATTTTGTTTATTCTTCTATTGGGTGTCTCCCCTGACCCCTTAATAACTTGTGTAAGTTTTAATATATTCTTGATATAGCTATTTTTTCAGTTATATATGCTGCAAATAACTCCATTCTGTGTTTTCTCACTCTCTTCGTGATGTCATGTTATTAAAGAAGCTTTTTTAATTATTATTATTTTTAATCTATTTTTGGCTGCATTGGGTCTTTGTTGCTGCTCGCGGACTTTCTCTAGTTGCAGCAAGTGGGGGCTACTCTTCGTTGAAGTGCAGGGGCTTCTCACTGCGGTGGCTTCTCTTGTTGCGGAGCACGGGCTCTAGGCACGCGAGCTTCAGTAGTTGTGGCTCACGGGCTCTGGAGCACAGGCTCAGTAGTTGTGGTGCATAGGCTTAGTTGCTCCGTGGCATGTGGGATCTTCCCGGACCAGGGCTTGAACCCGTGTCCCCTGCATTGGCATTAAGGAAAATTTTCCTATCCTGAAGTTATGAATGTATACCCATATATTATCTTCTAAGAAGGATTTTTGTATTGCCTTTTCAAATTTAAGTCTATAACATATCTGGAATTATTTTGTGTGTGATGCAAGTGTTCAATTTCGTTTTTATCTCAGATAGATGCCCAGTTGACACACCATTATTCATAAAACAGATCATCCTTCCTTAATGCTCTGTAGTGCCAGTTTTCTAATAAAGCACGTGTGTCCATGCACGTGTGTTGTTCTGGGTTATCATCTATTCTTTTCTGGTGGTCCTATTTGGCTATCCTTATGCCAGTATAACACTCTATTATTGTATCTTTAGAATAATTTTGTTATCTTATAGGAGGTCCTTTAACATTGTTCTTCAAGAATGTCTTGGCTATTAGCTTTTGTATTTCCACATATATTTTACCATCAGATTCTCAAGTTACAGAATTCCTGTTGGGATTTTAATTTAGTGTAAACTACATCTATAGATTTACTTGTGGAAAATGAGCATATATAAAATATTGAATTCCAAACCTATTGACATGAAATATCTATCCATTTACTTAGTCTTCTTTACCCAATAATAGTTAATGGTTTTCACCACAGAAATTTTACATATATTTTGTTTGTTTTATAAGAAATTAATTTTTATTGTATTTTTAAATGGTATTTTTTGAAAAAATATTTTTCAACTGTTACTAGAATATAGAAGGTCAACTAATTTTTGTATATTTATTTTTATATCAAGCACCTCTGCTAACCTCTCTTAATAATTTTAGTAATTTATTTGTAGATTCCATTAGATTTTCTACATATTCAATCATTCTGTTTCAGAAAAATGACAGTTTTGTTCCTTCTCTAATCTTCACAATTTTAATTTCTCATACTTGTTTTCCTTCACTGAGTAGTACTCTTGTGCAATGCTGAATAGAAATAGAGATAGCAAGCCTCTTTGTCTCTTTCCCAATCTTAGGAAAGACTTTCAGTATTTTGCCCTGTTGTCTGAAGGTATTCTGTACATATTGGATCCTCTTCATTTGATCAAGAAAATTCACTTCTATTTCTAGTTTGCTAAGAATTTTATCAAATACTTTTTATTTATTGGTTCAGATTTTTACCTCTTTACTCTGTTGGTATTGCAAAATAAATTGATATTTGAACATTTATCTAACTGTGCATACTTTGGATAAACCCAACATGGAAATAGCTTTCACGGATACTGATTGATGATGTTTGCTATTATTTTATGTTCATGAGTGATGCCTGTACTTGCTAAATTTGAGTATCATGGTTATGCTAGACATATTAAATGAAGTGGAGCATTTTCATTGATTTAAATTCTCTGGAAGAGTTTGTATAAGAATGGAAGACTCTTTCCTTAAATATCTGGTAGAACTTGTCAGTAAGCCATGTAGGCCTAGAATTCTGGACAATATTTTAGTTAAAGATTCAGTGTCTTTAGTAGCTATAAGGCCCTTCAGGTATGTAATTTCTTCTTATGCAAGTTTTAGTATGTTATATTTTTCCTAGACATTTTCCTACTTCACCTAAATTTCAATGTTTTGGTTTAAGATTGCTCATAATACTCACTTATCTTTTCAATATCAATAGTATCTGTAGCATTGTTTTTTCTCTTTTTTTATATTATCCTAACAAAATTTTAAAACTTATTCTTTATGATTTGTTTCTTTAACATTTTTTTTGCTATTTCAATTTCTACTTTATACAATTCCATTTCCTTAAGTCTATTTCATCTTTAAAAGAAAAATCTTGAAAGGAATCTTTGGCTCATTAATTTTCAGTTTGTAGACCATATCGTAATTGGTATTTTCATTATCATTTGTTTCAAATTATTTTCTATTTTCTATTTGCTTTCTTCTTTGGCCCTGTTTAGACATATATTTCTTAACATACATGCATATGGAGATTTTCTAGCTTTTGTTAAATTAATACTTAGTATAATTCCATAGGGATCAGAAAACCTACTGTGTTGAGAATATGCTGAAATTTGTTGACACTTGCTTTATGACCCAGCATATGCCCATATTGTAAGCGTTCTATGAACACAAAAATATGTGTTCTGCACTTATGCGCAGTGTTTTCCATATGTTTTTAATGCCATGTTTGTTAATTGTGTGTAATATATTAACCCTTCCTGATATCTTGTTTGTTGTACCAATTACTGAGTCAAGAGTGTTAAAACCCCCCCACCATAACTGTGAATTTGGCTATTACTTCTGGTTCTATCAATACCTATATATTTGAGACCATGCTGTTATCTACAATAATGTTTAGAATTGTATGTCTTCCCAGTGAATTAACACTTTTGTTATTATGAAATGCTTGTGTGTATCTCTAGTCTTCTTGCCTTTTTAAGTCCACAGTTCCTGGAGAAAAATATAGCTGTACCATATTTCTCTTGGTCCCTTTTGCTTTGGTGTAACTTTTTCTTCATACTTTTACTTTCATCCTTTCTGAATCCTCGTTTTATATCTGTCTCTCATTTAAAAATATACAGATACATTTAAAAATTTTGGTCTCAATCGGTTTTTAAAAACTTAGTCCATTCACATTAAATGTAATTACTGATATATTTGGGTGTAATCTACAATCTTATATTATATGCTTTTTATTTGTCCTGCCTGGTTCCTGTTCCTTTTTCTCTCCTTTCTTGTTTTCTTACAGACTTACTGAGGATTTTAATCACTTCATTTTTATTTTTATTAATTTGGAGATTATACATGTATTTTATATTCTTTTAGTGGCCAGCATAGAAGTTTCCATTTATTATTTTTAATAGAGACTTTACATTTTAGAGCAGTCTTAGGTTCACAGCAAAACTGAGCAGAAAGTACAGAGATTTCCCCTATATCCCTGCCCCACACATGCACAGTCTCCCACCGCTAACATCCCCCAACCAGAGTGGAACGTTTGTTACAATTAATGAACCTACATTGACATGTGATGATCATCCAAAGTCCACAGTTTACATTAAGGTTCACTCTTGGTTTATTTACTTTTCACTCCTTTCTGCATTTCTGAGCTTCCTTTTATGATCGTTTTCCTTCCTGTGTTTCTGAGTTCCTGCTTTCTCACTCCAAAGTAATTTTCTCACTCCAAAATAATTTCCCCCTATTTCTTCAGCACTTCTGTGCTTTTAGGAAGATTTTTTTTTTTAATTTATTAGTTGTTTTTAGTGAGAGAGCTAGTCCAAATTTCCTAGACCACCATTTCCAGAAACACAAAGGGCTGTATTTTTTGACTGACATCTTCAACTCTAAACCTGCTTCCTGTTAATTGTTATAATACTCTCCATCTGCCTGATGCCCCAGCTTTACCTCTAGACTGCATCCTTTCAAACTATGGATGTCTGTGAAGTACTGCCAAGTTCCTCTTTATTTCCTCTGGACCGTGTCACTCTTTTGAAAATAGCTACAATTCTGTTGTTAGTGCAAGTACACTTTAAAAATTCTGAACACATCTATACTGTTTCTAACACAGATGCCTCAGAACTTTATTTCCTTTGACTTTTTGGGTAGGAATTTTTATGGAGGGTAGAGAGTATTAGGTATCTGAACGGTTATTATCTTACCTAGAATTCTGCTTCTGAGGTCTCTCTCTCTCTGCACGCATGTGTGCTCACACTGTGAACTTTTCTTGCATTTATGCAAAAATCATTCTTATTATTCATTTACTGATCTCCGCCGTCTCTGTAATAAGAGAGCAGTAGCTGTTTGCATTGCTCTTCAAACGTGTACCTCCTGGTCTTTGTGCTTTCAGATGATTGTAAGAGAAATGAATACATGAGATAGCAAAAGATGGAAGTTGCATTCATTAATTAGATTATTAGGTAAAAAACACCCTATAAACCAAAAAACTTTGTTAGAACCATTCCCCAATTCACAAGGTCACCTAATTTTTTTGTCCATAATAATTCCACTATAGAGCAAACATCAGGACACTCACTTATATCCTATCTATCACTTATCAGTTATCCATCAATTCTCTTTTTCACGTCTCAGCTTTTTACTTGCTACTAAGAGGAATATGATTTCAAGTCTTCAGATTCTTTTCACTGGTGTTATTCCAAGGCTGAATTTTAATAATGTTTCCCTCCTCTTCTGCATCCTCCTTACTTCATATTCTTTCTGATCTCCCAGCCCTTTGTTTTCAATTTATCACAAACGTCATCCCTTCTAAGAATTCCCAGTAGTATGATGCTTTACCTACCTCATGTAAAATGTTTTCCCTAGACAGCCTCTCAATTTCTTCTATCTAAATAATATTATAATAATCATTATCAAAATATATTTTCATTTTACTGGCTATGAGAGATTCTCCAGGGACTGCATGTCCTTTGGGGGAAAAGGTAGGTGGAGTTTGTGATAAATAAATAAATAAGGACTAGTGTGATGTATATTTGTGAATTTCCCATATTCTCACGAGGCCCTCGTTCTCTTGGTTGCAGATTTCTCCATTGTGGTTGGGGTGCTGTTCCCTGTGGCCGTCCTATTTGTGGTGTTTGCTATAGTAACCCGATACCAAAGCACCAGAGGAAAGCAGAAGGAAGTCCAGAGGTAGGCATTATCTTGCCTTGGGGACGTTTTTGGCCTCTAACTCACTTTAAATGTAAGGAATTTTTATCCAATTTAATTTTAGTTTACTTCAAATACTCAGAAATAAGTACAGATACATTTTTCTTGGACCAGAGGCTAGTTATTCTTTTTACTGGGAAATTCTTCACAGTAAGATCTCCTTTTTTTTCTTCTGTTAATCACCATTTATAATTAATAATAACTCTCATTATTAAAGATGTTTCCAAATACAGTATCTAAAATGTACTGATCATAGCTTTATGACAAGGACTCTGCTTAGCCCTTTTACATATATTATGTCATTTAATCTTCATAAGGAAATAATAGTTACTATTATTTCCATTTTATAGATGAAAAGGTGTTATAGATTGATCCTCACAACAATCCTGCAAGGTCAGGCATTCACTTTTTTACTGATGTGGAAATAGAAGCTCAGGGAGATAAACTAACATGTTCAAAGTCTTACAAAGTAAGTAATGGAGTCTAGGTTTACACATAGATCAGTCAGTCTTTCAAAGATAATCTTGACATTACAGTCTCTTTCTAGCATTTTTTAAAAATTGATTTATTCATCCAGAATGGGCTTTTAATAAATACTGAATGAATAAAACGAATCTTTAATTAAATGGCATTATTTACATAAAAGTTGGATTCAGCACCATCATTATTAGGTTTCAGGGATTGGTAGAGAATGGAAAAGAAAATTAGTGGTAATGATTATTAATTACAAGACAAGAAAACCTGCAGGGTGCCCTAGGGAGCAGATGAAAACCCAGTCAATTACCAAGTATGAAACAATGGGCAAAGGACACTAGCAGACTTCTCTTGAATCTCCCTCTCATGGGGAAGGAATTTCTAAGTCAGTTTATATGATATGCTTTCACATACAGGCCACTGTCTACCACTGACACCGGGCCACACAAGCAGAAGAGGAAACCACAGACGGCGAAGGCTGTTCAACCCCAAGAGGTGAACCATAGTCTGTACTGTGTTTGCCCTGGGTCCCAGTTTGTGATTCTCTCACTCTTGTCCTGACCAGCTAGCTGTCATTTCTACTCAGCAGTGTTTTACAAATCCATCTCACTAGTTAGTATGTAGCAAGGACTGTGGCCTCTGAACTACACATTCAGAAAGTTCACCTTTGCCTTTTGTTCAGTGCAAAAGAGTCTCTCTACAATTCAGAGGCTGCTTTGCTGGGGTTCACAAAACGCAAAAAGAATAAAGAGAAAGGGGAGGGCAGACGCCAGCTCTCTCTCTCTGTCTCTCTCTCTCTCTCTCTGTGTGATTCTAGGTTGATTCCTTATTCCTTTTGCAATATCCCAATAATGACAATGATATGTATACTTGTGTAATATGTATAATCCTTAATGCCCTAGTTGTGTCCTGCAAGTTTAAAAATTTAAGTGGCAGTTGCCTAATGACAATGACATTGGTAATAATGTTTTTGATGGAAACTTACCCATCTCTGATAGCTCTGTACACAGCAGAATGCAGCAGCTGGGCCACTGTGATTTTCCATCCAATCTCTTAGTGTCATCTTAGTTCTGAGCTCACATGATCAGAAACGGGTGCTTATTTGGAAGCTGAAATTAGGACACCGATCGTTTCATTTTTACAATTTCATTTCTACTGAATGAAGCATTCTTTAAATTCTGTAGTGCTTTACAATTTTCAAAATTTTCACACACGATTTCATATAAACCCATTTTAAATTTTTATTTTTTTCTTTTTAGATGAAGCTTGACACACCTGACCTTCTGGCAGAAGAGGATGCACCTCCAGCTTCTGTTGTGAGTTGGTAAATTCTCTTAAAAAGCCCTTCCAATCTAACCTCAGGGGAATACTAGTGAAAGACATAACCCACAATGCCCAATTATTTCTTCAGGAGAATGTTCAGATCCGTGTGAATATTCACAGAAAATATGGATTCTTCTGCAAAACTTTTTGAAAAGACGAAATACGAGCTTGCCTTTCCATTATACTACTAAATTTAACCCTTCAACCTGAATTACTGGGTCTGAAAAGCTAATTCATTAAAGAAGAAAACTGATCTGCTTCATAGAATGCCATCTTCATCATATGTCTGTTGGCATTGAGCTTATTTCTGAACTGCATGTGCGCACCTAAGTGAAAGCAATTAAATGTACAGGTTTAGAAGATTCCTAGTTCTCCATTTCTCAAAGTGATTTAAGCCTTTCTGTTAAGCACACCTGTTTTCAAGGCCCCATTTTAAATTTTTTTTTTTACCTTCTTCCTAGCTAATTACAAAGCCAGATTTTTCTCCACCGCCAATTCCTACATCTGTGTCATTCTCTTTCCTTGTGAGTATCAGATGGTCACTGGCTGTGTTTTAAATGTCTCTTGTGCCCAATGTGAAGGGTGTCTTCAGATCTCTGGGTTCCCTTCAGGATATGCTAAGCTAACCTGAGATATCATAGCCCATAGGAATATCTGAGAAAGAAGGCCTACTCACTATCTACAAATTAGAATGGCTATTATTTTTTTACTGTTAAAAATAGTTCTACTGTTACATAATTGTTAAGAAATGATAAATGGTTCTGCTGTACAAGTTGAACTGTCTCCTTCACAGGTTAGTTTCTAGACACTCATTTTGGAGGATACAAAATTGTATTATAAATTAGACTTTACTTGTTTATTCTAGACAGAATAAGGTCTGTATTACTCACAGTTTTCTAGAGGAGGAAGGGTATGAAAAACGGAGCACATGAAGGCAAACCCAGAGTAAAAGCCAAGCATTCATGAAGTAACAGGTAGAGTCATTCGCTCAAGTGGATCCTGAACATATTCCCCTCATACTTGGTACTTTGTTGTGAGTAAATGAGAGGAAATTAAAACTTAAGGTCATTTTTTTTTTCAATAATTTTTACATTTTTGGTGGGAAAACAAGTCATATGCATATGGAGCACTTAACTCCTCATATATTATGTGTGCCAAAGCAGGCAATACTACTGAGAGAAGTATGGTGAGGGGAAAATGAGTGGGGGTAGGAATGGGAAAGGAAGAGGAAGGTCCATTGACTAAGTGGTTGGAATTTGTACTGGACCCTGAGAGCTGGGCAGAATTTAAAATAAGTGACAAGGAGGTAGGAAGGATTTAAATAAGGAACTAAGTATCACAACCATGGGAATTGCACAGCATTTCTAACACCCTCCCATTATTTTTGTCCCTAATATAGCATAAAGACACAAAAGGACTTTCCTCTACTGTTTTCAAGGATAAGCTAATGTCTACCCTGAAGGTAAGAGATCTATAACCAAACTATTCTAATCTTGTAGCCCTCCTAGAATCAAGGACAGAAGTTCTAACCATGTCTTCCTAGAAGATGTTCCCTAAGGACAGTGTCCATATGAGTATATTTTGGGTTCTAGTATATGTCTTCCTTCCGAGCTTGGACAAAAACCAAGAGAAAGAAGATGTAAGGGTCTTTGCTAGAAAGTGATGATGACCCCAATATTCTTTGTTTTCTCAGAAAAATTACCCAGGGATAGTGAGATGGAGAAAATTCTCCACAGAAAAATTACTCAGCATGGCATAATTCTTCTCCTGATGCCCCACCCTCTACAACTGATAAGTGGCCAGGTGGACAGTTGAATCCCAGTGTGATGTTTTTCTCTCCTTTCTCTACCCTCTTATGTTTCCACTCCTTCACGGTCAAGTATCAAATAAGCTACAGAATAGGAAGAGTGACTACAGAGAAATCATTATAATTTCTTAATAGTTCAAAGTTATGTAATATCGAAATTTTTAGGATAAGTTCATTATTTAAGAGTTCTGTCTTTTTTTAGGGCTCCAATCCAGAAGTCTGAAGTAACAGCTAAGCAAGGATTGGTGGGTAAATGATCAAATTAGAAGACTGGACAATCTGGATGGAAGAGAAATGTACTAATATTGCTCTGGACACTCAAGGAGGTTACTATTTCTTGGTTATACTTTGAAGACATAAAACTTTCGAGACATACTCTTGATAATCTTTGTATGAATTAAAATTTTCTGTTCTCTATACTCATGGAAAAGAGGATGGCTCTAAAGAAAGAGCTATAAAGCTGAAATCTCTAAGTGAATTTCCTAACCTTTCCCACACACTCCCCCTTTTTTACTGTGATGTTGACTAATATTTGTTAAAGGGTTTTGAGTACCTTGATTTTCTCATTCAGTAGGAATTAATTCACCCTCTAGTGAAAACAAAAAACAAGAAATCACAGGAAACTGGGAAGGATGGGAGAAAATTGTATACTCCTTATTCCACGACTAGCAATAGCTTAATTGTTTGAACCCTGAAACTGTCAAATTAGAACCCTCAGTTACAAAGAAAATTATACAACCGTTCTCTGGTTTATATCATGTCTTTTTCCTACCCTACATTATCTTTTGGAATTCTTATTAGCTGTGTCATTGGAAGTTCACTACAGCTGATGAAGACTTTATTAATTGTTTTTTTCATAGAAATTTGTATAATTCAGTTACTGGTAAGCTTAAAGTGAACATTACTTTCTAAGTAGAAAAAGTTTTAGTTAAATAAATTAGTAACGTAAACCGGAAGTTGTAAACTGCTGACCAGCAGGATGTGTCTGGACTGCAGATTTATTTTATTTGGCCTCAATGATTTTGGCCAAAAAGTATCTTTTAATGTTTGTTTTGAATGTACTGCCAATATTTAAAACTTGGGATATCTTACGTAAACATCCAGACCTCCAGCATTTTAAAAGTAATCAAATGCTTTGTCAACACTGGAATCACATTGCCCACAGCAACCATCAGCTTAAGACAGACAGGTGATGGAACAAACATTGTAGGTTACCTACCAAAAACGCCTTTCTTGCTTTTCAGAAGCCAAATTTTGTTCAGTTTTCCATATGCATTCCCATTTTCATGCATGCATGAAAAGATAATCTCTGTAATAACCTATATGGGAAAAGAATCTGAAAAAGAATAGATAAATGAATATGTATAACTAAATCACTTTGCTGTACATCTGAAACTAACTAACATAACATGGTAAATCAACTATACTCCAATATAAAATAAAAAATTAAACAAAAAAGATAATCCTAACTCCATCTCCTGGATACATTTCTATCACTCTAAGTCAATCACAATAATCTCATTTCCTTTATCAGTGGTTGATTGATTTGGAGGTAAGTATATTAACCCACCCTACCCCCATCCCCCGCTTTTTTGCCAGTGGGACAAGACAGGAGATATGCTGGGGAATTTCTAGGAAAGGTATCCTTGTCCCTTCTGGCTATTTGGATATCCTATCTGGTATTGTTGCAGCCATGTTGTGATTATGAGGGCATGGCTGCTATACTGAATAAGAGAGAGCAGAAAAATGAAAAGAATAAAACCTGGTCTTTTAATGATGTCATGAACTGGTAGATTAATGACTGCCTGCATCACCATGTACTTTCTTGGGACTTCTGTTGCATGACCAATAAAATTTTCTTTTATTGTTTAAGCCATTTCAAGTTAAATTTGCTCTTATTTGTGACAGAAGCCATCCTGACTAATAAAGTAGCTGCTCCTATTATTAGGGCACATGCTTTCAACTTCGTCATCACTGCTATATACTGCTTCCAGAAAAAGACCTTCCCTTGCCAATGACAACTTTAGACATTGCTTAGCAATTAGCCCTGGACAGTCTGCTATTCTGCTCAACACTAATACAATATTACTATTCTTGATCTGCTAAATAAGTAATATTACAGATACACCAGAAATACATCTACACGTGGAACAATCCTACAGAACACCCACTGAACGCTGGCAGAAGACCTCAGACCTCCCAAAAGATAAGAAACTCCCCACGTACCTGGGTAGGGCAAAAGAAAAAAGAATAAACAGAGACAAAAGGATAGGGACGGGAGCTGCACTAGTGGGAGGGAGCCGTGAAGGAGGAAAGGTTTCCACACATTAGAAGTCCCTTCACGGGCGGAGACTGTGGGTGGCGGAGTGGGGAAGCTTCGGGGCGGCGGAGGGCAAAGCGGAGAGATTCCCGCACAGAGGATGGGGGCCGACCGGCACTCATCAGCCCGAGAGGCTTGTCTGCTCACCCGCCGGGGCAGGCGGGCCTGGGAGCTGAGGCTCGGGCTTCGGTCGGAGCGCAGGCAGAGGACTGGGGTTGGCTGCGTGAACACAGCCTGAAGGGGATAATGCGCCACTACTAGCCGGGAGGGAGTCTGGGAAAAAGTCTGGAGCTGAGGAAGAGGCAAGAGACTTTTTCTTCCCTCTTTGTTTCCTGGTGCGCGAGGAGAGGGGATTCAGAGCGCTGCTTAAAGGAGCTCCAGAGGCGGGTGTGGGACGCCGGGGATGCTGCCACCGCCGCCACCAAGAGGCCTGTGTGCGAGCGCAGGTCACTGTCCACGCCCCTCTTCCGGGAAGCCTGTGCAGCCCGCCACTGCCGGCCCCGGGATCCAAGGAAAACTTCCCCGGGAGAGCACACAGCGCGCCTCGGGCTGGTGCAACGTCACGCCGGCCTCTGCCGCTGCACGCTCGCCCCGCCTCCGTACCCCTCCCTCCCCCCGCCCCGCCGGAGTGAGCCAGAGTCCCCGAAGCGGCTGCTCCTTTAACCCTGTCCTGTCTGAGCAGAAAAACAGACGCCCTCGGGCGACCTACACGCAGGGGCAGGGCCAAATCCAAAACTGAGACCCAGGAGCTGTGAGAACAAAGAAGAGAAAGGGAAATCTCTCCCAGCAGCCTCAGAAGCAGTGGATTAAAGCTCCACAATCAACTCGATGTACCCTGCATCTGTGGAATACATGAACTGACAACGAATCATTCCAAACTGAGGAGCCGTGTGGATGAAAGGCTCTTGGTGCTGCAGCCAGGAGTCAGTGCTGTGCCTCTGAGGTGGGAGAGCCAACTTCAGGACACTGGTCCACAAGAGACCTCCCAGCTCCACATAATATCAAACGGCGAAAATTTCCCAGAGATCTCCATCTCAACACCAGCACCCAGCTTCACTCAACGACCAGCAAGCTACAGTGCTGGACACCCTATGCCAAACAACTAGCAAGACAGGAACACAACCCCACCCATTAGCAGAGAGGCTGCCTAAAATCATAATAAGTCCACAGACACCCCAAAACACACCACCAGACGTGGACTTGCCCACCAGAAAGACAAGATCCAGCCTCATCCACCAGAACACAGGCACTAGTCCCCTCCACCAGGAAGCCTACACAACCCACTGAACCAACCTTAGCCACTAGGGACAGACACCAAAAACAACGGGAACTACGAACCTGCAGCCTGCAAAAAGGAGACCCCAAACACAGTAAGATAAGCAAAATGAGAAGACAGAAAAACACACAGCAGGAGAAGGAGCAAGATAAAAACCCACCAGACCTAACAAATGAAATAGGCAGTCTACCTGAAAAAGAATTGAGAATAATGATAGTAAAGATGATCCAAAATCTTGGAAATAGAACAGACAAAATGCAAGAAACAGTTAACAAGGGCCTAGAAGAACTAAAGATGAAACAAGCAATGATGAACAACACAATAAATGAAATTAAAAATACTCTAGATGGGATCAATAGCAGAATAACTGAGGCAGAAGAACGGATAAGTGACGTGGAAGATAAAATAATGGAAATAACTACTGCAGAGCAGAATAAAGAAAAAAGAATGAAAAGAACTGAAGACAGTCTCAGAGACCTCTGGGACAACATTAAACACACCAACATTCGAATTATAGGGGTTCCAGAAGAAGAAGAGAAAAAGGAAGGGACTGAGAAAATATTTGAAGAGATTATAGTTGAAAACTTCCCAAATATGGGAAAGGAAATAGTTAATCAAGTCGAGGAGGCACAGAAAGTCCCATACAGGATAAATCCAAAGAGAAATACACCAAGACACATATTAATCAAACTGTCAAAAATTAAGTACAAAGAAAACATATTAAAAGCAGCAAGGGAAAAACAACAAATAGCACACAAGGGAATCCCCATAAGGTTAACAGCTGATCTTTCAACAGAAACTCTGCAAGCCAGAAGGGATTTGCAAGACATATTTAAAGTGATGAAGGAGAAAACCCTACAACCAAGATTACTCTACCCAGCAAAGATCTCATTCAGATTTGATGGAGAAATTAAAACCTTTACAGACAAGCAAAAGCTGAGAGAGTTCAGCACCACCAAACCAGCTTTACAACAAATGCTAAAGGAAAGTCTTTAGGCAAGAAACACAAGAGAAGGAAAAGACCTACAATAACGAACCAAAACAATTAAGAAAATGGGCATAGGAACATACATATCAATAATTACCTTAAATGTAAATGGACTAAATGCTCCCACCAAAAGAAACAGATTGGCTGAATGGATACAAAAACAAGACCCATATATATGCTGTCTACAAGAGACCCACTTCAGACATAGAGACACATACAGACTGAAAGTAAGAGGATGGAAAAAGATATTCCATGCAAATGGAAACCAAAAGAAAGCTGGAGTAGCAATTCTCATATCAGACAAAATAGACTTTAAAATAAAGACTACTAGAAGAGACAAAGAAGGACACTACATAATGATCAAGGGATCGATCCAAGAAGAAGATATAACAATTGTAAATATTTATGCACCCAACATAGGAGCACCTCAATACATAAGGCAAATAGTAACGGCCATAAAAGGGGAAATCGACAGTAACACATTCATAGTAGGGGACTTTAACACCCCACTTTCACCAATGGACAGATCATCCAAAATGAAAATAAATAAGGAAACACAAGCTTTAAATGATACATTAAACAAGATGGACTTAATTGATATTTATAGGACATTCCATCCAAAAACAACAGAATACACATTTTTCTCAAGTGCTCATGGAACATTCTCCAGGATAGATCATATCTTGGGTCACAAATCAAGCCTTGGTAAATTTAAGAAAATTGAAATTGTATCAAGTATCTTTTCCGACCACAACGCTATGAGACTAGATATCAATTACAGGAAAAGATCTGTAAAAAATACAAACACATGGAGGCTAAACAATACACTACTTAATAACGAAGTGATCACTGAAGAAATCAAAGAGGAAATCAAAAAATACCTAGAAACAAATGACAATGGAGACACGACGACCCAAAACCTATGGAATGCAGCAAAAGCAATTCTAAGAGGGAAGTTTATAGCAATACAATCCCACCTTAAGAAACAGGAAACATCTCGAATAAACAACCTAACCTTGCACCTAAAGCAATTAGAGAAAGAACAAAAACACCCCAAAGTTAGCAGAAGGAAAGAAATCATAAAAATCAGATCAGAAATAAATGAAAAAGAAATGAAGGAAACGATAGCAAAGATCAATAAAACTAAAAGCTGGTTCTTTGAGAAGATAAACAAAATTGATAAGCCATTAGCCAGACTCATCAAGACAAAAAGGGAGAAGAGTCAAATCAATAGAATTAGAAATGAAAAAGGAGAAGTAACAACTGACACTGCAGAAATACAAAAGATCATGAGAGATTACTACAAGCAACTCTATGTCAATAAAACGGACAACCTGGAAGAAATGGACAAATTCTTAGAAATGCACAACCTGCCAAGACTGAATCAGGAAGAAATAGAAAATATGAACAGAACAATCACAAGCACTGAAATTGAGACTGTGATAAAAAAATCTTCCAACAAACAAAAGCCCAGGACCAGATGGCTTCACAGGTGAATTCTATCAAACATTTAGAGAAGAGCTAACACGTATCCTTCTCAAACTCTTCCAAAATATAGCAGAGGGAGGAATACTCCCAAACTCATTCTACGAGGCCACCATCACCTTGATACCAAAACCAGACAAGGATGTCACAAAGAAAGAAAACTACAGGCCAATATCACTGATGAACATAGATGCAAAAATCCTCAACAAAATACTAGCAAACAGAATCCAACAGCACATTAAAAGGATCATACACCATGATCAAGTGGGGTTTATTCCAGGAATGCAAGGATTCTTCAATATACGCAAATCAGTCAACGTGATACACCATATTAACAAATTGAAGGAGAAAAACCACATGATCATCTCAATAGATGCAGAGAAAGCTTTCGACAAAATTCAACACCCATTTACGATAAAAACCCTGCAGAAAGTAGGCATAGAGGGAACATTCCTCAACATAATAAAGGCCATATATGACAAACCCACAGCCAACATCATCCTCAATGGTAAAAAACTGAAAGCATTTCCACTAAGATCAGGAACAAGACAAGGTTGCCCACTCTCACCACTCTTATTCAACATAGTTTTGGAAGTTTTAGGCACAGCAATCAGAGAAGAAAAGGAAATAAAAGGAATCCAAATCGGAAAAGAAAAAGTAAAGCTGTCACTGTCTGCAGATGACATGATACTATACATAGAGAATCCTAAAGATGCTACCAGAAAACTACTAGAGCTAATCAATGAATTTGGTAAAGTAGCAGCATACAAAATTAATGCACAGAAATCTCTGGCATTCCTATACACTAATGATGAAATATCTGAAAGTGAAATCAAGAAAACACTCCCATTTACCACTGCAACAAAAAGAATAAAATATCTAGGAATAAACCTACCGAAGGAGACAAAAGACCTGTATGCAGAAAATTATGACACTGATGAAAGAAATTAAAGATGATACAAATAGATGGAGAGATATACCATGTTCTTGGATTGGAAGAATCAACATTGTGAAAAGGACTCTACTACCCAAAGCAATCTACAGATTCAATGCAATCCCTATCAAACTACCACTGGCATTTTTCACAGAACTAGAACAAAAAATTTCACAATTTCTATGGAAACACAAAAGACCCCGAATAGCCAAAGCAATCTTGAGAACGAAAAATGGAGCTGGAGGAAGCAGGCTCCTTGACTTCAGACTATACTACAAAGCTACAATAATCAAGACAGTATGGTACTGGCACAAAAACAGAAAGATAGATCAATGGAACAGGATAGAAAGCCCAGAGATAAACCCACGCACATATGGTCACCTTATCTTTGATAAAGAAGGCAGGAATGTATAGTGGAGAAAGGACAGCCTCTTCAATAAGTGGTGCTGGGAAAACTGGACAGGGACATGTAAAAGTATGAAATTAGATCACTCCCTAACACTATACACCAAAATAAGCTCAAAATGGATTAAAGACCTAAATGTAAGGCCAGGAACAATCAAACTCTTAGAGGAAAACATAGGCAGAACACTCTATGACATAAATCACAGCAAGTTCCTTTTTGACCCACCTCCTAGAGAAATGGAAATAAAGACAAAAATAAACACATGGGACCTAATGAAACTTAAAAGCTTTTTCACAGCAAAGGAAACCATAAACAAGACCAAAAGACAACCCTCAGAATGGGAGAAAATATTTGCAAATGAAGCAACTGACAAAGGATTAATCTCCAAAATTTGTAAGCAGCTCAATAACAAAAAAACAAACAACTCAATCCAAAAATGGGCAGAAGACCTAAATAGACATTTCTCCACAGAAGATATACAGATTGCCAACAAACACATGAAAGAATGCTGAACATCTTTAATCATTAGAGAAATGCAAATCAAAACTACAATGAGGTATCATCTCACACCAGTCAGAATGGCCATGATCAAAAAATCTAGAAACAATAAATGCTGGAGAGGGTGTGGAGAAAAGGGAACACTCTTGCACTGCTGGTGGGAATATGAATTGGTACAGCCAGTATGGAGAACACTATGGAGGTTCCTTAAAAAACTACAAATAGAACTACCATATGACCCAGCAATCCCAGTACTGGGCATATACCCTGAGAAAACCATAATTCAAAAAGAGTCATGTACCAAAATGTTCATTGCAGCCCTATTTACAATAGCCCGGAGATGGAAACAACCTAAGTGTCCATCATCGGATGAACGGATAAAGAAGATGTGGCACATATATACAATGGAATATTACTCAGCCATAAAAAGAAACTAAATTGAGCTATTTGTAATGAGGTGGATAGACCCAGAGTCTGTCATACAGAGTGAAGTAAGTCAGAAAGAGAAAGACAAATACCGTATGCTAACACATATATATGGAATTTAAGAAGAAAAAAAATGTCATGAAGAACCTAGGGGTAAAACAGGAATAAAGACACAGACCTACTAGAGAACAGACTTGAGGATATGGGGAGGGGGAAGGGTAAGCTGTGACAAAGCGAAAGAGAGGCATGGACATATATACACTACCAAAAATAAGGTAGATAGCTAGTGGGAAGCAGCGGCATAGCACAGGGAGATCAGCTCGGTGCTTTGTTACCACCTGGAGGGGTGGGATAGGAAGGGTGGGAGGGAGATGCAAGAGGGAGGGGATATGGGAACATATGTATATGTATAACTGATTCACTTTGTTATAAAGCAGAAACTAACAAAAAAAATAAGTAATATTGTCATGGAAACTAAATCCCTAAGCAGAAGAAAATTATGGTATGCTGTTTACTATGAAAGTATCTCCTTGTTAAAATTTAACTCTTTTCTCTCTCACACCTGGTGCTGAAGTCCATACTCTTTTTTATAAAATAAATTTTTTAAAATGTATTGTGGTAAGAACATTTGACATGACATCTGTCCTCTTAACAGATACTTAAATGTACATCAAAGTACTGTTACCTGTAAGTACATATTAGACAGCAGCTCTCCAGTTCTTATTCATCTTGCATAATTGAAATTTTATACCCATTGATTGGCAACTCCCCATTTTCCCCTCCCAGCCTCTGGCAACCACAATTCTGTTCTTGGCTTCCAAGAGTTTGCCTATTTCAGACATCTCATATAAATGGAATCATGCAATATTTGTCTTTCTATAATTCACTTATTTCATGGATTAGCATAATGTCCTACAGGTTCACCCATGTTGTTGCATACGACAGGATTTCCTTCCTTTCTTAAGGCGAAATAATATTCCCCCAAGCCCCTGACAACTACTGATCCTTTTATTGTCTCCAAAGTTTTCCCTTTTCCAGAATGTCATAGAGTTGGAATCATAAAGTATGTAACTTTTTTCAGATTGGCTTCTGTCATGTGGCAATATGCATTTAAGTTTCTTCCATGTCTTTTCATTCTTGATAGTTCATTTCTTTTCAGTGCTGAATAAAATTGCATTTCTGGATGTACTACAGTCTATTTATCCATTCACTTGCTAAAGGATATCTTAGTTGCTTCCAACTTCTGGTAATTATGAAAAAGCTTCTATAGTTATCCATATTCAGGTATTTGTGTGAACATAAGTTTCATCCATTTGGCTAAATACCAAGGAAAGAGATTGCTGGATTGTATGGTTACTCCAAATTGTGTTCCAAAGTGGCAGAAACATTTTGCTTTCCCACCAGCAAAGAATGAGTGTTCCTGTTGTTCCACATCCTCCCCAGCATGTGATACTGTCAGTGCTCTGGATTTTGGCCTTTCTAGTAGGTGTGTAGTCGTATCTTATTGTTGCCTTAATTTGCAGTTCCTCATGATATATGATGTTGAGTGTTTTCATATGCTTATTTGCCAAACATAGCCTTTTGAACTGATCCAGGAACCTTTTATTTTGTTGCAGCTGAAGATAATGTCATAATAAAACTTATATTTGAGTCCTTCTAATATCTCTTGAGATGGTAAGTCTTCCATGCAGTGACTCAGATGACCTCAAATAATACCTCCATTAGCAATAGGTGGGTCTCACAACTAAAGATACAAGAGCTGTTTGGTTTAGACTTCTGCTTTCTTCTTAAAACACAAAATGGAGAAGTAAAGAGGGAAAAGGGAAGCTAGGCTGATACAAATAGGTTTTGTAATTAGAAAGGGATTTTAAAGGACCCATTCAGCTGAATGATCTAATTCTAGGTAAATTTAGTGAGGAAAGAAAACATGCATATCTTGTTTACATTTAAAAATCATCCAGTCATTTCAAGGAAGTAAGCTGATGTGGCACATCTGGCTATTTCTTTAGTCCCAGGAGAACTTAAGGAAGCTGGAAGACTTCCCCAGATAATGTGGGAGTGGGGGTGGATTTGTTTTAAGATTTCTGTGTGCAGCTTTGGCTTGGAACAGGAGGCAGCTTGGAAATCTGTGAGAGGGTAAAAGAGGAACAGAAGGTATTGAGCTTCTCTGGCTGTTTGCCAGCTTTGCCTTGAATACACAGTGTTGTGTATTATATCTGCTCCAACTGCGATTAGTCCTGGTGGATTCAGGGATAAAATCAGGGCAATAGAGAAACCCTGAGCAGTATGATTCCAGAGGAAATGAGACTAACTAATCCTTAACAGTTGCTTTCTCACCTCACCCGCTCTAAACTGACAGAGGAAGTAACATCTAAGGAGTTTATCTTACTAATGCTATTTCTCTAGGGGCAAATGTGAAGGTCTGAGAGCTGTCTGTGGGTGGGGAGTAACTGACTTGTTTCTTTGTATTTGAGGTTTTCCACCCCGTGGGAGATGCATCAACTTCCCACTTTCTAGCTTTTCTAGCTGACACTATCTGAGGCTGTCCTTCTCTATATGCATGTCTTAGTAGAATAAGCAATAGTGTTGTGTAAAAATGAGGTAGCTGACCCAAAAGTAACACATTAGGGAAACAAACATTTCCAAAGACAAGCAATATGTTGGATTACAGATTCCAACCTAGGCAGAAATATTAGAAGAGAGGAGACAAAAATAGTAATAAACATACTAATAGGAGTAAAGGAAGATAGTTCAAATATGAAACTAGAACAAGAAAACATAAAGAAAGGAATCAAGGGAAAATATGAGATATAAGAAAACTTAATAGTTGAAATATACAGAATAAAATAGAATAAATAAGAGAATGGATAGAATTGAGGAACAAATCAGTAAACTGCAGAGACCAAATAAAAAGTTTTTTCCAGAAAGAACCAAAAAATTACGAAGAATTTTTTTTAAAAAAAGGAGAGCCAAAAATTATGGAGGGTAGAAGTAAAAATGTTAAAGTCCAAATAATAGAAATCCCAGAAAAATGATATCTCAAAAAAGGGGAGATAAGTAGATACTTGAATAATGGAGATGAAATTTCCAGACTTAAGAAAGACAAAAGAGCACTATATGAGAAAAGCCATGGAGAGTCAAAGGGGGAAGGGAGGCAAAACATTAAAAAAAAAAAATCTTGCCCTTAGCAAATTTATGACAAATTTAGGAATATCAGAACAAAGAAAAAAATCCAGTGATTCCAATAGAAATAGCATATCACATAGAAAAAAAAAAGATTTTTTCATTGACCTCACATTTTCCAACAGCTGTAATAGATTCATGAAGGAAATACAATAGCAATTTTAAAGTTTTGAAGGAAAAAACTTAGAACTAGGATTTTATACCCAACCAAACTCTATTTAATTATAAGGGTTTGATTCAACAATATTCTCAAGCATCAGGAGTTACAGAAGTTGACTGCACAAAGACCCACTTGAAAAGCCTTTGGGATAAATTAATAAATAAGACAAAAAAAAATCTAGAGTACACCACAAGAAATATATGAAGCAGAGATGACTAAACATCTTGATAAAATGTATGTATCCTAAAAGAAAATAGTTATAGCCCCCTCCCACAAAGTATATCCATAATTTCCCTGATTTGAAAGTCTGGATCAATTCTATTCAAGAAAACTTTCGGTTATGATGGAAGTATTCTACATTTTCACCCTGTAAATGGGAGCCACTAGCCACATAGCTATATGTTTGAGATATGGCTTCTATGACTCAGAGACTGAATGTTTAGCTTGTATTTAATTTTAATTAATGTTAATCTTAATAGCCACATGTGGCTAGTGACTACTTTTTGGACAGTATAAGTCTAGAAGATATCAATAAAATGTAAAACTTGGGAAAGAGCAAGGAATATGAAAGCCAGGTGAATTCTCATCTTATTTGGGGGGAGAAATAGTTATCAACTATTTAAAAAGAAAGAAAGAATTTGAAAAGATGAAAACAAGGACAAAAAATACCAATAGTAACAATAAATATAATTAAATTAAACTTACAAGTTAAGAGACAAAGATTGATGAACTGAATAAAAATAAAATGCAGATATGCATAGTTTACAAGTGACACATCTAAAATATAATTTCATGTAAAGTGAAAAGATAGGAATAGAAATATCAGGCAAATATAAATAAAAAGAAACCTGGGGTATCTAATTATCAGAGAATATATACTTTATGGCACAAAAGCATTATTAGGGATGGAGAGGGTAGGGAACAAAGAGAGTTATTGTATAATTTTAAAAGGTACAAAGTAAAATGTAGTATTTTATGCATCTGAACACCTAATAAATTTCTAGAACCACAAGGGGAAAGTGATAAACTTACCTTCATTGTAAGAGATCTCAACATCTTCCTTTTGATTATGAATAGTTCAAACAGACAAAAAATTAGGAAGAATATATAGGTGATGTGGACAATATAATTAACAAGCTAAGACTAATGTAATTATATAAAGGTCTGCATCAAACAACAAGAAAAAAAATCTAAAAAACTATTACAGAGAGATACTAAAAAAATTTGAATACCCAAAAGAAGGCAAGAAAGGAAAAACAAGAGAATAAAAAGCAAATGCATGCAGACTCTGGAGGGGCTCATGCCAGGGAGTGCTTCCTGGGGCTTCTGCTGCCGGTGTCCTTGTCCTCATGGTGGGAGGGGGCCGCCCCTTGCCTCTGTAGGAGGCCCTCCAACACTAGCAGGCTTTTAAAAGGTTACTGCCAAAAGTTGTTTACATAAAAACTCAAAAGAGAAGAGGAACCAAGATGGCAGAGTAGAAGAACGTGTTCTCACTCCCTCCTGTGAGAACACCAGAATCACAACTAGCTGCTGGACAATCATTGACAGGAAGACACTGGAACTCACCAAAAAAGATACCCCACATCCAAAGACAAAGGAGAAGACACAATGAGATTGTAGGAGGGGCGCAATCACAGTAAAACCAAATCTCATAACTGCTGGGTGGGTGAATCAAAGACTGAAGAACACTTATACCACAGAAGTCCACTCACTGTAGTGAAGGTTCTGAGCCCATCAGGCTTCCCAACGTGGGGGTCTGGCAACGGGAGGAGGAATTCCTAGAGAATCAGATGTTGAAGCCTAGTGGGATTTGATTGAAGGACTTGTACAGGACTTGGGGAAACAGAGACTCCACTCTTGGAGGGCACACACAAAGTAGTGTGCACATCAGGACCCAGGGGAAGGAGCAGTGACCCCAGGCAAGATTGAACCAGACCTACGTGCTGGTGTTGGAGGGTCTCCTGCAGAGGCGAGGGGTGGCTGTGGCTCGCCGTGGGGATGGGGACACTGGCGGCGGAGGTTCTGGGAAGTGCTTCTTGGCCTGAGCCCTCCCAGAGTCTGTCATTAGCCCCACCAAAGAGCCCAGGTAGGATCCAGTGTTGGGTTACCTCAGGCCAAACCACCAACAGGGAACCCAGCCCCACTCATCAGCAGTCAAGCAGATTAAAGTTTTACTGAGCTCTCCCCATCAGAACAACAGTCAGCTCTACTCACCACCAGTCCCTCCCATCAGAAAACTTACACAAGGCTCTTCGATAGCCTCATCCACTAGAGGGAAGACAGCAGAAGCAAGAACTACAATCATGCAGCCTGAGGAACAAAAACCACATTCACAGAAAGATAGACAAGATGAAAAGTCAAAGTGTTATGTGCCAGATGAAGGAACAAGATAAAACCCCAGAAAAACAACTACATGAAGTGGAGATAGGCAACCTTCAGAAAAAGAATTCATAAAAATGATAGTGAAGATGATCCAGGACCTCGGAAAAAGAATGGAGGCAAAGATCGAGAAGATGCAAGAAATGTTTAACAAAGACATAGAAGAAATTAAAGAACAAACAAACAGAGATGAACAATACAATAACTGAAATGAAAACTAAACTAGAAGGAATCAATAGCAGAATAACTGAGGCAGAAGAACGGATAAGGGAACTGGAAGACAGAATGCTGGAATTCACTGTTGTGGAACAGAATAAAGAAAAAAGAATGAAAAGAAATAAAGACAACATTCATTTCTGGGATAACATTAAACGCAGCAACATTCACATTATAGGGGTCCCAGAAGGAGAAGAGAGAGAGAAAGGACCAGAGAAAATATTTGAAGAGACTAGAGTCGAAAACTTCCCTAACATGGGAAAGGAAATAGCCACCAAAGTCCAGGAAGCGCAGCGAGTCCCATACAGGATAAACCCAAGGAGAAACACGCCAAGACATAGTAATCAAATTGGCAAAAATTAAAGACAAAGAAAAATTATTGAAAGCAGCAAGGGAAAAAAGACAAATAACATACAAGGGAACTCCCATAAGGTTAACAGCTGATTTCTCAGCAGAAACTCTACAAGCCAGAAGGGAGTGGCATGATATACTTAAAGTGATGAAAGGGAAAAACCTACAACCAAGATTACTCTACCAGCAAGGATCTCATTCAGGTTCGATGGAGAAATCAAAAGCTTCACAGACAAGCAAAAGCTAAGAGAATTCAGCACCACCAAACCAGCTCTACAACAAATGCTAAAGTAAATTCTCTAAGTGGGAAACACAAGAGGAGAAAAGGACCTACAAAAACAAACACAAAACAATTAAGAAAATGGTCATAGGAACATACATATCGATAATTACCTTAAAGGTGAAAGGATTAAATGCTCCAACCAAAAGACACAGGCTTGCTGAATGGATACAAAAACAAGACCCATCTATATGTTGTCTACAAGAGACCCACTTCAGACCTAGGGACACATACAGACTGAAAGTGAGGGGATGGAGAAAGATATTCCATGCAAATGGAAATCAAAAGAAAGCGGGAGGTAGCAATACTCATAACAGATAAAATAGACTTTAAAATAAAGAATGTTACAAGAGACAAGGAAGGACATTACATAATGATCAAGGGATCAGTCCAAGAAGAAGATATAACAATTGAAAATATACATGCACCCAACATAGGAGCACCTCAATACATAAGACAACTGCTAACAGCTATAAAAGAGGAAATTGACAGTAACACAATAATAGTGGGGGACTTTAACACCTCACTTACACCAATAGACAGATCATCCAAAATGAAAGTAAGGAATCAGAAGCTTTAAATGACATAATAGACAGATTTAATTGATATTTATAGGACATTCCATCCAAAAACAGCAGATTACACTTTCTTCTCAAGTGTGCATGGAACATTCTCCAGGAGAGATCACACCTTGGGTCACAAATCTAGCCTTAGTAAATGTAAGAAAATTGAAATCATATCAAGCATCTTATCTGACAACAACACTATGAGATTAGAAATGAATTACATGGAAAAAATGTAAAAATCACAAACATATAGGGGCTAAACACTACATTACTAAATAACCAAGAGATCATTGAAGAAATCAAAGAGGAAATAAAAAAAAAATACTTAGAGACAAATGACAATGAAAACACGACGATCCAAAACCTATGGGATGCAGCAAAAGCAGTTCTAAGAGGGAAGTTTATAGCTATACAAGCCTACCTAAAGAAACAAGAAAAATCTCAGATAAACAATCTAACCTTACACTTAAAGGAACTAGAGAAAGAAAAACAAACAAAACCCAGAGTTAGCGGAAGGAAAGAAATCATAAAGATCAGAGCAGAAATAAATGAAATAGAAATAAAGAAAACAATAGCAAAGATCAATAAAACTAAAAGTTGGTTCTTTGAGAAGATAAACAAAGTTGATGAACCATTAGCTAGATTCATCAGGAAAAAGAGGGAGAGGACTCAAATCAATAAAATTAGAATTGAAAAAGGAGAAGTTACAACAGACACCACAGAAATAAAAAGCATCCTAAGAGGCTACTACAAACAACTCTATGCCAATAAAATAGACAACCTGGAAGAAATGGACAAATTCTTAGAAAGTTATAACCTTCCAAGACTGAACCAGGAAGAAATAGAAAATATAAACAGACCAATCACAAGTAATGAAATTGAAACTGTGATTAAAAATCTTCCAACAAACAAAAGTCCAGGACCAGATGGCTTCACAGTTGAATTCTATCAAACATTTATGGAAGAGCTAACACCCATCCTTCTCAAACTCTTCCAAAAAATTGCAGAGGAAGGAAAACTCCCAAACTCGTTCTAGGAGGCCACCAACACCCTGATACCAAAACCACACAAAGATACTACAAAAACAGAAAATTACAGACCAATATCACTGATGAATATAGATGCAAAAATCCTCAACAAAATACTGGCAAACAGAATCTAACAACACATTAAAAGGATCATACAACATGATCAACTGGGATTTATCCTAGGGATGCAAGGATTCTTTGATATACACAAATCAATCAATGTGATACACCATATTAACAAATGGAAGAATAAAAATCATATGATGACCTCAATAGATGCAGAAAAAGCTTCGACAAAATTCAACACGCATTTATGATAAAAACTCTCCAGAAGGTGGGCATAGAGGGAACCTATCTCAACATAATAAAGGCCATATACGACAACCCATAGCAAACATCATTCTCAATGGTGAAAAACTTAAAGCATTTCCTCTAAGATCAGGAACAAGACAAGAATGTCCACTCTCACCACTATTATTCAAAATAGTTTTGGAAGTCCTAGCCACAGCAATCAGAGAAGTAAAAGAAATAAAAGGAATACAAATTGGAAAAGAAGAAGTAAAACTGTCACTGTTTGCAGATGACATGATACTATATAGAGAGAATCCTAAAAATGCCACCAGAAAACTACTAGAGCTAATGAATGAATTTGGTAAAGTTGCAGTATACAAAATTAATGCACAGAAATCTCTTGCATTCCCATATACTAATGATGAAAAATCTGAAAGAGAAATTAAGGAAACACTCCCATTTACCATTGCAACAGAAAGAATAAAATACCTAGGAATAAACCTACCTAGGGAGACAAAAGACCTGTATGCAGAAAACTATAAGACACTGATGAAAGAAATTAAAGATGATACAAACAGATGGAGAGATATACCATGTTCTTGGATTGGAAGAATCAATATTGTGAAAATGATTTTACTACCCAAAGCAATCTACAGATTCAATGCAATCACTATCAAGTTACCAATGGCACTTTTTACAGAACTAGAACAAAAAATCTTAAAATTTGTATGGAGACATAAAAGACCTCAACTAGCCAAAGCAGTTTTGAGGGAAAAAAACGGAGCTGGAGGAATCAGACTCCCTGACTTCAGACTATACTACAAAGCTACAGTAATCAAGACAATATGCTACTGGCATAAAAACAGAAACATAGATCAATGGAACAATATAGAAAGCCCAGAGGTAAACCCACGCACCTATGGTCAACTAATATGACAAAGGAGGCAAGGATATACAATGGAGAAAATACAGTCTCTTCAATAAGTGGTGCTGGGAAAACTGGAGAGCTACATGTAAAAGAATGAAATTAGAACACTCCCTAACCCCATACACAAACATAAACTCAAAATGGATTCGAGACCTAAATTTTATACCAGGTACTATAAAACTCTTAGAGGAAAACATAGGAAGAACACTCTTTGACATAAATCACAGCAAGATCTTTTTTGATCCACCTCCTACAGTAATGGAAATAAAAACAAAAATAAGCAAATGGGACCTAATGAAACTTAAAAGCTTTTGCACAGCAAAGGAAACTGTAAACAAGACGAAAAGAGAATCCTCAGAATGGGAGAAAATGTTTGCAAGCCAATCAACGGACAAAGGATTAATCTGCAAAATATATAAACAGCTCATACAGCTCAATATTAAAGAAACAAACAACCCAATCCAAAAATGGGCAGAAGACCTAAATAGACATTTCTCCAAAGAAGACATACAGAGGGCCAAGAAGCACATGAAAAGCTGCTCAACATCACTAATTATTAGAGAAATGCAAATCAAAACTACAATGAGGTATCACCTCACACCAGTTAGAATGGGCATCATAAGAAAATGTACAAACAACAAATACTGGAGAGGGTGTGGAGAAAAGGGAACCCTCTTGCACTGTTGGTGAGAATGTAAATTGATACAGCCACTATGGAGAACAGAATGGAGGTTCCTTAAAAAACTAAAAATAGAATTTCCATATGATCCAGCAATCCCACTACTGGGCATATACCCAGAGAAAACCATAATTCAAAAAGACACATGCACCCCAATGTTCACTGCAGCACTATTTACAATAGCCAGGTCCTGGAAGCAACCTAAATGCCCATCGACAGATGAATGGATAAAGAAGATGTGGTACTTATATACAATGGAATATTACTCAGCCATAAAAAGGAATGAAATTGGGTCATATGTTGAGATGTGGATGGATCTAGAGACTGTCATACCGAGTGAAGTAAGTCAGAAAGAGAAAAACAAATATCATATATTAACGCATGTATGTGGAACCTAGAAAAATGGTAGAGATGATCCGCTTTGCAGGGCAGAAGTTGAGACACAGATGTAGAGAACAAACGTATGGACACCAAAGGGGGAAAGCTGCGAGGGGGTGGGGATAGTGGTGTGATGAATTGGGCGATTAGGATTGACATGGATACACTGATGTGTATAAAATTGATGACTAATAAGAACGTGCTGTATAAAAAAATAAATAAAATTAAATTCAAAAATTAAAAAAAGAGAAAGGAAACAGCAGAATAGCATATTCTCCCCACCAAAATAACAATACCTAAAATGAAAACAGGCAAAATGCCTAAAATAAAGCAGCCTAAGCAGATATATTAGAAGAGAGGGTCCAAAAATAACAATAAACATATTAATAGGCATAAGAGAAGTTACTCCAAATATAAAACTCCAAAACTCCAAAGTTACTCCAAATATAAAAGAAAAGATTTTTTTAAAATAAGGAAAAATATTAGGCATGAAAAACTTCATAGTTGAAATACAGAATAAAATAGAATAAATTGTGGAATGTATGGAATTGAAGAACATATCAGTAAATTAAAGAAATGAAGTAGAAAAAATATTTCCAGAAGAAGTTTAAAATTTGATTTACATCCGGAGAGACATATACTCAATAGTACTGTAAAATAGAATTGACTATAAAAACACATATCATGTAAACACTCTTTAAGAAAGTTAGTGTGGCTATATAAATATAAGAAAAAATAGATTTTATACAAGAAATACAGCTGGAGGGCTTCCCTGGTGGTGCAGTGGTTGAGAGTCCACCTGCCGATGCAGGGGACGTGGGTTTGTGCCCCGGTCTGGGAAGATCCCACATGCCGCGGAGCAGCTGGGCCCGTGAGCCACGGCTGCTGAGCCTGCATGTCCAGAGCCGGTGCTCTGCAATGGGAGAGGCCACAACAGTGAGAGGCCCGCGTACCACACACACACACACAAAAAAAAATACACGAAACACAAACTGAAAAGCATTAAGGGAGAAATAGCTAAATCCACAATTATGGTAGGTGATTTAAAATACCTCTTTCAGGCATTGATGGAACAACCTGGAAAATTTTAAGAGTACAGTTATAGAAGACTTGAACAACACTACCAACTAGACAACTAGTATGACCTATTAATAATGAGTACAGTATTATATTCATAACCACAGAAAATACATGATTTTTAAGAGAACATGGATTTTTCACTAATATGTTGATGAATGTCTCATATATTTCAAAAGACTGTAATGTTACAAAAATTTTCTCAGAACACAACAGTAATATATTAGAATTTCATTAAAATGGGATATATTGGAAAGCTCCAAATACTTTGCAATTAGGCAGCATGCTTCAAAATCTCATAAATTAATAACAAAAATAAAATTAGGAGATTTTCTTTTTTCTTTTTTTTTTTTTTTCTGCAGTACGCGGGCCTCTCACTGCTGTGGCCTCTCCCACCGCGGAGCACAGGCTCCGGACGCGCAGGCCCAGCAGCCACGGCCCACGGGCCCAGCTGTTCTGCAGCATGCGGGACCCTCCTGGACCGGGGTACGAACCCGTGTCCCCTGCATTGGCAGGCGGACTCTCAACCACTGCGCCACCAGTGAAGCCCAGGAGATATTTTTAACTGATATTTTTATCTCTTTTAAATAAATGAAATAATGGATAGTGCTGAGAAATGTATAGTTTCCCAATGCTTGTTAGAAATTTAAAATCAATTCAAATAATAAAAAATTAAAAAGAAAATAAATTAATTAAAATTAAACTTATAAAAATTAAGGAAAAATGAGGGACTTCCCTGGTGGTCCAATGGTTAAGACTTTGCCTTCCAATGTAGGCAGTGCGGGTTCAATCCCTGGTCAGGGAGCTAAGATCCCACATGCCTCATGGCCAAACAATCAAAACACAGAACAGAAGCAATATTGTAACAAATTCAATAAAGACTTTAAAAATAGTCCACATCAAAAAAATCTTAAAAAAAATAAGAAAAAATGAAGTGGCACACAAAAATTAATAAAGGAATGAATAAAGTAATAATTTGATTTGAAAAGAGAAATTTGGTAAAGCTTTGATAAACTTTTACCGAACATATCAAGTATAAAGAGAAAGCAGAAATTACTAATATCAAGAATCAGAGTGATGCCATCACAACAGACCCTTTAGATGTTAAAAGGATAATAACAAAGTAGTATGAAAAGTTTACAGTAAAAATTCAGCAGCTTAGATAAAACAGAAAAATTCCTTTAAAAACAATTTAATTTGGAAGACAGAGTAGGTGTACTTTTCCCTATTCCTCACATGAAGTACAACTAAAAACCGTACGTGGAATATATATAAAATAAACATAATAAGACTCAAAGGTGGAGAGAAGACAGAATATCTAGGACCTTGGGCTGCAAGTAAGGACGTAATGGTGAGTTCCGCGGGTTTTTTTTCACCCAGATTGTATCTGAAGAAGCCATCAACTTGGAAATGTTAATGGACACAGACAAGAAAATCCTCAACAGAAGTCTGTTCATTTTAGTCAAAGAACCAGGAACAAGACAGGTTAGCAACACAGAAAATTTTAAATGCTCTACTCTGGCCAAACACTACACAAATATTTATGGCTACACTCCAACTACATCAGCAAAAGCTGAATGAACCCTTTGACCCCCATACTGGGGGGATGTCAGACAAGGCTAAGTGGAGGCCTGAGCTTTTTTCATTCTCACCAGGCAGTAATGATCATGACAGCCCCCTCCCCTTGGTCTCAGTGGAAATGAGGTAGAGAGCCTTGACTTCTACTCCTACCTGGGGATAATGAAGGGCTCCCTCCCCACTCACTGCTGCAGGGTTGTCAGAGGAAGCTTAATGGAGAGTCAAGATTTTCATCACCTCCCGGGTGTAACAAGGCCACCTTCCTTAACCGAGGTGTCAATGGAGACCATATGGGGAGCAGTAACAAGGTGCTCCTACCTCTCCAGAGAGGGAAGTGTCAGTGGAAACCTAGTGGAGAGCCAGAACCCCCTTGAGACTACCCAGGAATGATAAGAAGCATTCCCACCTTTAGGTGTCAGTTGAGTTAGAGTGGAGAATGTGGATTTCTACCTGCAGTAGGAAGTAATCAGGCAGTGTCCCCCTTCTCCTGCCAGAGAGGTGTTGGAAGAAGTCAGCTAAAACAGAAAGTTTAAGTAATATTTAGAGTTTCAAAGCATAATATCTCCAAAGCCCAAGTTTTAATAAGAAATTACTCATTATACCAAGAACAGTGGGTATCTCAAACTAAATGATAAAAAAACAAAACCAAAAATCAGCCAGTATAGATGAAAACACTGAGATGACAGAGATTATAGAATCATCTGACAAAGATTTTAAACCAGTCTTTATAAAGATGCATGAAACAGCAACTATTAACATGCTAGAAACAAAAGCCAGTATTTAAAAATCACATTAATAGACTAAAGAAGAAACATCAAATGATATCAATCAATGAAGAAAAAATTTAATAAAATTCAACTGTAGTGCATGATTAAACCCTCAGAAAAAAGGAATAGAAGGGAATTTCCTTAATTTGTTAAAGAACTTCTAACAATTTTTTATATTTAATTATATAATATTATATTTAATTATATTTAATGATGAAAAACTCAGTGTTTTCTCCTAAAACTGGGAACAAGGTGAGGTTATCTGTTCTCGTCACTCTTATTCATCAGTGTAGTAGAAGTGCTAGCCAGTGCTACAAGGCAAGTAAGGGGGAAAAAATCAGATCAGAAAAGATAAAATAAAACTTTATTTGCAGATGACATGATGGTCTATATAGAAAATCTCAAGGAATCTACAAAACAATCCTAGAATAAGTAAGTTCCACAAGGTTGCAAGATACAAGATATAAATAAGTTTTATTTCTCTATATTACTAATGAAAACAAGGAAGCTTAAACTAAAACTACAATCCCATTTGCAGTTTCTTAAAAAATTAAACATGCGTGTAAGTCTAACAAACATATATAGGATTTATATGCTGAACAATAAAAAATGCTGATGCAGTATATCAAAGAAGATTTAAATAAATGGGGAGACCTACCATATTCATGGTTAGGGAGACTTAGTATAGTAACATGTCAATTCTTTGCAAACTGATACATGGGTTCAACACAATTCCTATCAAAATCTCATGAGGATTTTTTTCTATATACAGACAAGATAACTCTAAAATTTATAGGGAAAGGCATAGAAATTAGTATAGCTAAAACAATATTGAAAAGGAAGAAGTGAAAAGATCAATTTACCTAATTCCAAGACATATTATATAGCTAATCTCAAACTCATTTTAATAGGTTTTATACATTTTTTTCTCTAGCTCATGAACATATTACTAGTGGGGGACTGGTCTGATACAGCCTAGTCCGCAATAGCTGGCAGTTTTCTTTGGTTGATACCCAAAATACTCTTCTCTTACCCAATTCTGTATTTTCTTTTCCCTCATGCACCATTCCACTTACTGTTCAGTGTAATTTTCCTCACAATTATACTATTGAATCTCACCTCCCAAAACCCTTATACAAAGCCTGGAACATAAGCAATTCTAAATATTTGTTGAATGAATGAGCAAACCCAACTGAACCCTCTCTCATTCCTTTTACTTTATTCAACTGAAAATATACTTACCCCTCAGCTTCAATCTTTTTACCATCTGTCATAACTGAAATCCCACTCTCCATTCAATGACCTTGTTACCTTGCATGCATTTTAGGGATATTTCCAACATACTCCACATATTTCCCACATTAATTGGGAAAACTGCTAGTTCACCAAAGATGGCTTTAAAACTATTGCATTTTCACTTTTACTTCCATTAAGTTTCATGTTGCTCAGCTATCACCTTCTACTTTTACTTATCTTTGATATCTAACAACTTGATGATAGCTAACAAATACACATTAAAGCTGTGTGATGTAGCTGTTCACCAAACCCATTTTCCTTTTCCTCTGGAATCGTGTAGCTGGACTATTGTCCCAGCCTCCCTTACAATTAAATGTGACCCTGTAAGTTCTGGCCAATGGAGTTCCAAAGATGTGATGTTATTTCCAAGCCTAGCTCCATAAATGCTCCACTCTTTCTCTTCCTCCATCTTTCAGATGGATGTTGATGTCCATGGTAACACTGAAAGTTACGTGTTGAAAATGGCGGGGCCTCGTCATCCGGTGTCTCCGAATGACCGTGTGGAGCAGAACCCCTTGCTGCTGATTGGACTTTCAGTGATCTATATGTTGTGTACAGCCACTGAGATTTAAGATTTACATGTTACTATCCTTAGTTACCTTTAATAGTGCACCGTGGTACTTCTCTGTATCAATAAAGTCTGCTCTAACTTTAGAACTTTTAGTATTTAAAGACCCAGAAGCATAATAACATTATAGTTCTTGGATCTTACTGCAAGGCAAAACTTTAACTCTAGTGGTATCAAGACTTACTGTCATTTCAGATAACTTAGGTACTGAATCTATTGTCTAATATGAAATTCTTGTACATCTAACTCTTTCTGTGATTTATAACCTTAGTTGTTTCATTAATACTAACTAAACAATCTTTTTACCTTTCCTTAGTCATCTCCCCTTCCATTGTTTTGAATAATTATTCTGAGTACTTATTTATTTATTCTTATTATAGTTGATTTACAATGTTGTGTTAATTTCTGCTGTACAGCAAAGTGATGCCTTTATACATATATATACACTTAATTATTCTAAACCCTCTCTTCTCATCTCAAACCTCTCACCCAACCCACTAATTCCTATCCTCTCATATTCTTAGAATAGGCTTCTTCCTTGAAGCATTTGAAGCCATCATGGATCCCTCCCACAATAAGATATTTGAAATACTTTAGTTCTCATATTGAGCAACTCTTCTCCTATGTCAGTGACTTAGGAGACATATATTACAGACCTTCTGGATGACTTGAAGTAAGTCTCTTTGAGTCATCTATAAAATGGGAATCACAATCTTTGAACTGACTACTTAGATCTATTATGATTACCAAATAAAAGAATGTATGTAAAATATTTACATTTTAAGGGATTATTGTAATTTTTATCTATGTTGCTGTTCTATTTTCATTTCTAGTTAGACACTGTTTAAACATCTTCCCCAGTCATCAAGTATACTTTATTATGAAACATTTCAGAATGTTAAGTTGTTAAGCTTTATTGGAACAAAATTCTCTGTGGTCAAGATGTTGGTCATGTCTTAATTTTATGATCATAAATTAAGTCCTATATTTAGTAAATCCTTGGATATTGTGTTCATAAGGGTACATGATATGTCATTCCTTATTCCCTCCAGATGCATCAAGTAAACAATGTCTTCACTATTACTTCCACAGTTTTAATTTATAGACTGATATTCAACTATTTAACAAACAGCATTAGTATCTCAGGCAGATAGTTCAGTTTACAAACTTCTTTTCATTGAATATGAATATTTTTGAACATCTATTATCTTCAAGGTGCTGTGCTCTTGAAAGATACACCAGGAGATATATATCCTGCCTTTAATGGTTATAACTAAACAGTCTGATCAACTGACCAAATGGGTAGATGTCATCTATAAGATTCATACAGTTGCTCAAGCTGCACCTTAGAACTCATTCCAGATTTTTCTATCTTCCTTAGTTGTTACATCCAATCAATTAGCAAGTGTGACAATTTTATGAGCTAAATATTTCTCAGATAGGTACCATTTTCTTTAAGTCCTTTAGCATTTGTCTCTCCATAACTTGGCCCCCTGCATATCTCAAAAGCTTTATGCCATATGCCTATTACTTTTTACATTATGTTCAAGTCATGGAGAACATATTGTAGTTCTACACACATATTATGATTTTCTACATATCCATGGCTTTTCTCACATAGTTTTCTCTCACAGAATACTCATTCCCCTATTTCTTTTCCAGCTAATATTATCTGACTCTCTCTGTGCACCAAATGATGTATTCTAAAATCTACCTGAATGTAGTGCACAAGCCTCAATCATAATGTTTACCATTTGTATAAACTGATGTAAATTTGTAATTTACATTTGTATGTGTAAATTAATCTCTATTATTAGACTTTGTTACGGGACTATCACAATACTAAGGATAGTATCAGGGTCATCTTGAAATGCCCAGAAATGTAGTATTAATTTAATATAAACTCAAATTTAACATGATCTCAATAAATATTTAACTTACCTTGAAATACTAGCTGTATAAGTAACCAAAAATTAATGTGGTGTTTAATAGTCTGAAAGCAGACTTTTCAACAGCAACACTAGTTGTCAAAAAAAAAAACAGTAAAATAGCTCACAAATGCTGAGACATTAATTGTCATTCTAAAACTGTATTCCCAGCTAAACCACCATTAAAGAATAGGGTGAAATAAATACTCTCAGAAAAAATTTTTTTAAAAAACCGCAGTGTTTACTCTAAGAAATGATTTGCCAGAGACTATGTTTTACAAAGACATTTAAAAAAATACTAATGCTAAAAGGATCTATAAGCAAAGAAGGTGGTATGATTGTGAGTAATTTCAAATAGTATTATCTGTATAAAACACAAACTAATGATAATGACTAACTTACTGGTGAAAATCATGGTAGAGCTAAAATACCTGACAACAACATGTAAGATGGCAAGGGGTGGGATGTTGATAAGAGTTACACCATCCCAAGGTCTTGTATTATTTGATGGCAGAGATGTTAATTAAGATTATATTTTGTGAAATTTTAATGGTAACTACTATAGGATATATGTAGACAGTTGATCTTCTGGACCAGCATATATATATATATATATATATATATATATATATATATATATATGTTATAGAGAAAGCTTAAATGACACAACAGAATGTAGAAGAACAAAAAGAAGCATAAACATGGAGAGGTAACTATAAAACTTACAATCCGATGCTAGCAAACTCCCAAATGTATCAGTAAAAACTAAGCTCAGTAGTTAAAGAGCATAGATTTTTAGATTGGGAAAACTCTGCAAGTGGGGGTGTAATTTGGAGCTAATTCTCTGAGAATTACCAGATCAATGTATACCAAGAAGCTCAAATTGTTCTACCTTTTTAACTAAATAATACCATTTCTAGTAAGTTATCCAAAAGAAGTAATCAGAAATTCAATCATAGAAATATACACAAATAGCGACATATAAAACATAACACGCAAGGCAATATTCTAAAGTCATTAAAATAACATATTAATATACAATAGGATGACAATGTTTATGCTATAATGCTACGCAAAAATTAACAGGTTCCCCAAACCTTTTCTACAGTAAGAACTATAGTTTATAAAGTTTAATTTCCTTTTCTTTTCTTTTCCTTTCCTTCCTTTTACTAGTGCATGGAAGAGAGATGAAAATAAGTTGTCAAAATGTTAACAGAAGTCACTTCTTGCTGTTGGGCGACCAACTTTTTTCCTTAGTATACTGATTTGATGCTTATGACCATGAAAGTGTATTATTTTTGTAATCAGAAAAATAGTTATTTTCCTTCAGTAGAACTCAAAGTGCGTTTCAAAAATACTTTATATGCAGTATAATTTGAGGCTAGCACTATCAAGAGAATTTACATTTGCACATTTCCTTATAGTTTTACGTGTGTGTGTGCGTGCATGTGTGTGTGTTACCTTGTATGAACTTTATAAGAAACTTAGAGTAGGTAGCGTTATCATCATCCCCTTTTCACAGATAAGGAAAGTGAGGGTCAGAGAAATTATATCCTAGCTTATAAAACTTTGCCTGGTGCTTGTTTTACAGATTGTTTTCTCTGTGCCAATTTTTCAAAATATGTACAGACTACTGAAGTATTTTCTAACTGTATGGATCAATTTCTACAACATTACCGAACGGCATGAGCAATGGCTGAACTTAATGAATATGCAAATATATGCACACACATCTCAGTCTCAGTTGGTACTTTCCCACTACTATAGGAGCACCGGGGCCAAGCAGCTGTCCAGATGTGACTCCTTAAGCTGTAACCACAGACATAAACACCTCTCATAAATGAGGAACATTCTCACGATCTTGACACTGCAATCTCTTAGCAACTTCCCTGTGTCATTAGGAAACATTCCTCAATCTCCCAAAGAAGGTTTGAGGTTTTTAGCTTTTTTTTTTTTTTTTTCCAATTTGTAAAGAGAAGTAGGGGAAGATCAAACTGGATAGCTGGGGGGACCAACTCTTCATGGTGTGTGGGACGTCTCAGCTCCCTACAGTAGCCAGCATGTCTTTGGTCCTGCTTCCCACCCTCTGGCTCATCGTTCAAGCTCAAGGTAAGTACTAATATATTGACAGTTCCAAAGAATTGTTTCATCATTGTCACATCTTTCCAGAATAGGGAGAGAAAACTAAAGAAAAATTCTTGGTTATCAAAGCTGAACTGGAGGAGTAACTTGTTCTTCTCAATATTTCCCTTCTCAATGGAAATTGTCTTCCACTCAGTTTCAAGAAACCAACCAACAAAAACCTTTAAATATTTTGTCAGTATTACCTCTCTTTCTCTAGCAATAGCCATAAAGCAGACTTCTGAACTACAGCCCTATGAAGTAGTTCGTCCTAAAAAACTACACATTTTACACAAAGGAGAGATACAGAACAACCAGACAGAGAAACATGGCAAAGAGGTAAGCAGTGGGATGACTGTGGGATTTTGCTGTCAACTAAAGAGACAGTAAAGGACCTTTTTACTAGTAGAAGTGATGTCACAGTCAACATCTAGTAGTTCAGTCTTGAAGCCCATTTACACGAATGTTCCCCTTTGCCCAGGAGAGGGCATAGGATTCTCTAAATGCTTTTACAATTAAGCAGCAGGAAGGGAGTTAACTCCCACACTGGATCAGAAAAAATAAAACAGTTTGGGTGTTTCTCCAAGTCTGTGGGGGGAACAAAAAAAAAGGAGGACAGACGGCAGTATTTCTAGGAGGAGATATTACTTGCGAAGCCCACCAAACCCATGTCTTCTCCCTACCCTCACCCCCTGGCCCCACTGAATTGCCTTTTGTCTATAATAGAGAAATCATATTATCTCATTAATTAATAAGATTTAAAAAATGTATTATAGATATTAACTTTCTGACTATTACATTTGTAATTATTATTCTATACAGCTACCTGTATCATTATAATTACTTTAGGTAGACTCATAAATATAAATTATCATTATATTATTAAATATTTTTAGGAAAGATATGAACCTGAACTTCAGTATCAGATGATATTAAATGGAGAAGAAGTCATTCTTTGCCTACAAAAAGCCAAGTAAGTTGTATTTCCTGCAAGTCTAATCACTGGATTATACCTAAGAGAATGTGGAAAAATAAATCTTCTTGAGACTCTATATACTGTAATTTGAAATAGAAGACATGAAGCATATTGAGCATTAGATGCTAATAGGTGGTGTTAATATTATCTAAGAAGTTTGATGTTTCCCTAGGAAATTATATGCAAAAAGTAAAACAAAGAGAGTTGCACAAATGACTTGATTCCCTACTGCTTTTGGAATTTACTGAGAATAATTTCCACCCAGATAAACTGAAACCTTTGATGTGACTTTCCATTACTTTTTGTTGTTGTTGTTCTGTAAAGCATTTTTATTTTTTTTTAAACATCTTTATTGGAGTATAATTGCTTTACAATGGTGTGATAGTTACAGCTGTATAACAAAGTGAATCAGTTATATGTATACATATATCCCTATATCCCCTCCCTCTTGTGTCTGCCTCCCAACTTCCCTATCCCACCCATCTTAGGTGGTCAAAAGCACCAAGCTGATCTCCCTGTGCTATGCGGCTGCTTCCCACTAGCTATCTATTTTACGTTTGGTAGAGTATATATGTCCATGCCACTCTCTCACTTCATCCCAGCTTACCCTTCCCCCTCCCCGTGTCCTCAACTCCATTCTCTACGTCTGCATCTTTATTCCTGTCCTGCCCCTAGGATCTTCAGCACCATTATTTATTTATTTATTTTTAGATTCCATATATATGTGTTAGCATATGGTGTTTTTCTCTTTCTGACTTACTTCACCCTGTATGACAAACTCCATGTCCATCCACCTCACTACAAATAACTCAATTTCATTTCTTTTTATGGCTGAGTAATATTCTATTATATATATGTGCCACATCTTCTTTATCCATTCATCTGTCGATGGACACTTAGATTGCTTCCGTGTCCTGGCTACTGTAAATAGAGCTGCAATGAACATTGTGGTACATGACACTTTTTGAATTATGGTTTTCTAGGGTGTATGCCCAGTAGTGGGATTGCGGGGTCGTATGGTAGTACTATTTTTAGTTTTTTAAGGAACCTCCATACTGTTCTCCATAGTGGCTGTACCAATTTACATTCCCACCAACAGTGCAAGAGAGTTCCCTTTGCTCCACACTCTCTCCAGCATTTATTGTTTGTAGATTTTTTGACGATGGCCATTCTGACTGGTGTGAGGTGATACCTCATTGTAGTTTTGATTTGCATTTCTCTAATCATTAGTGATGTTGAGCATCCTTTCATGTGTTGTTGGAAATCTGTATATCTTCATTGGACAAATGTCTATTTAGGTCTTCTGCCCATTTTTGGATTGGGTTGTCTGTTTTTTTGATAGTGAGCTGCATGAGCTGCTTGTATATTTTGGAGATTAACCCTTTGTCAGTTGCTTCGTTTCTAAATATTTTCTCCCATTCTGAGGGTTGTCTTTTCATCTTGTTTATGGCTTCCCTTGCTTTGCAAAAGCTTTTAAGTTTCATTAGGTCCCATTTGTTTATTTTTGTTTTTCTTTCCATTTCTCTAGGAGGTGGGTCAAAAGGATCTTGCTGTGATTTATGTCATAGAGTCTTCTGCCTATGTTTTCCTCTAAGAGTTTGATGGTGTCTGGCCTTACATTTAGGTCTTTAACCCAATTTGAGTTTATTTTTGTGTATGGTGTTAGGGAGTGTTCTAATTTCATTCTTTTACATGTAGCTGTCCAGTTTTCCCAGCACCACTTATTGAAGGGGCTGTCTTTTCTCCATTGTATATTCTTGCCTCCTTTACCAAAGATAAGGTGACCATATGTGCATGGGTTTACCTCTGGGTTTTCTATCCTGTTCCATTGATCTATCTTTCTGCTTTTGTGCCAGTCCCATACTGTCTTGATTATTGTAGCTTTGTAGTATAGTCTGAAGTTAGGGAGCCTGATTCCTCCAGCTCCATTTTTCTTTCTTTAGATTGCTTTGGCTACTCAGGGACTTTTGTGTTTCAACACTACTTGTGAATTTTTTTTGTCTAGTTATGTGAAAAACGTCATTGGTAATTTGATAGGGATTGCACTGAATCTGTAGATTGCTTTGTGTAGTATAGTCATTTTCACAATGTTGATTCTTCCAGTCCAAGAACACGGTATATCTCTCCATCTGTTTGTAACATCTTTAATATGTTTTATCAGTGTCTTATAGTTTTCTGCATACAGGTCTTTTGTCTCCTTAGATAGTTTTATTCCTAGGTATTTTATTCTTTTTTGTTGCAATGGTAAATGGGAGTGTTTCTTTAATTTCTCTTTCAGATTTTCATCATTAGTGTATAGTAATGCAAGAGATTTCTGTGCATTAATTTTGGATCCTGCAACTTTACCAAATTCATTGATTAGTTCTAGTAGTTTTCTGGTGGCATCTTTTAGGATTCTCATTGTATAGTATCATGTCATCTGCAAACAGTGACAGCTTTACTTCTTCTTTTCCGATTTGGATTCCTTTTATTTCCTTTTCTTCTCTGATTGCTGTGCCTAAAACTTCCAAAACTATGTTGAATAATAGCGGTGGGAGTGGGCAACCTTATCTTGTTCCTGATCTTAGTGGAAATGCTTTCAGTTTTTCACCATTGAGAATGATGTTGGCTGTGGATTTGTCATATATGGCCTTTACTTTGTTGAGGTAAGTTCCCTCTATGCCTACTTTCTGGAGGGTTCTTATCATAAATAGGTGTTGAATTTTGTCGAAAGCTGTTTCTACATCTATTAAGAATATCATATGGCTTTTATCCTTCCATTTTTTAATATGGTGTCTCACATTGATTGATTTGCATATATTGAATCCTTGCATTCCTGGAATAAACCGCACTTGATCATGGTGTATGATCCTTTTAATGTGCTGTTGGATTGTGTTTGCTAATATTTTCTTGAGGATTTTTGCATCTATGTTCATCAGTGATATTGCCCTCTAGTTTTCTTTTTTTGTGACGTCTTTGGTTTGGGTATCAGGGTGATGGTGGCCTCGTAGAATGAGTTTGGGAGTGTTAGTTCCTCTGCAATTTTTTGGAAGTTTGAGAAGGATGGGAGTAAGCTCTTCTCTAAATGTTTGATAGAATTCACCTGTGAAGCCACCTGGTCCTGGGCTGTTGTTTGTTGAAAGATTTTTAATCACAGTCTCAATTTCTATGCTTGTGATTGGTGTTTACATTTTCTATTTCTTCCTGGTTCAGTCTCGGAAGGTTGTGCTTTTCTAAGAATTTGTCCATTTCTTCCAGGTTGTCCATTTTACTGGCATACAATTGTTTATAGTAATCCTTCATGATTCTTTGTATTTCTGCAGGGTCAGTTGTTACTTCTCCTTTTTCATTTCTAATTCAGTTGATTTGACTCTTCTCCCTTTTTTTCTTGAGGAGTCTTGCTAGTGGTTTATCAGTTTTGTTTATCTTCTCAAAGAACCAGCTTTTAGTTTTATTGAACCTTGCTGTTGTTTCCTTCTTTCTTTTTCATTTATTTCTCATCTGATTTTTATGATTTCTTTCCTTCTGCTAATGTTGGGGGTTTTTGTTCTTCTTTCTCTAATTGCTTTAGGTGTAACGTTAGGTTGTTTGAGATTCTTCTTATTTCTTGAAGTAGGATTGTATTGCTATAAATTTACCTCTTAGAACTGCTTTTGCTGCATCCCATAGGTTTTGGGTGGTCGTGTCTTCATTGTCATTTGTTTCTAGGTGTTTTTTGATTTCCTTTTGATTTCTTCAGTGATCTGTTGGATATTTAGTAGTGCATTGTTCAGCCTCCATGTGTTTGTACTTTTTACAGTTGTTTTCCTGTAATTGGTATCTAGTCTCGTAGCATTGTGGTTGGAAAACATACTTGATATGACTTCAATTTTCTTAAATTTACCAAGGCTTGATTTGTGACCCAAGATATGATCTATCCTGGAGAATGTTCCATGAGCACTTGAGAAGAATGTGTATTCTGTTGTTTTGGGATGGAATGTCCTATAAATATCAATTAAGTCCATCTTGTTTAATGTATCATTTAAAGCTTGTGTTTCCTTATTTATTTTCATTTTGGATGATCTGTCCATTGGTGAAAGTGGGGTGTTAAAGTCCCCTACTATGATTGTGTTACTGTCGATTTCCCCTTTTATGGCTGTCAGTATTTTCCTTATGTATTGAGATGCTCCTATGCTGGGTGCAAAAATATGTACAATTGTTATGTCTTCTTTCTTGGATTGATCCCTTGATCGTTATGTAGTGTCCTTCTTTGCCTCTTGTAATAGTCTTTATTTTAAAGTCTATTTTGTCTGACATGACAATTGATACTCCAGCTTTCTTTTGATTTCCATTTACATGGAATATCTTTTTCCATCCCCTCACTTTCAGTCAGTATGTGTCCCTAGGTCTGAAATGGGTCTCTTGTAGACAGCATATATACGGGTCTTGTTTTTGTATCCATTCAGCCAGTTGATGTCTTTTGGTTGGAGCATTTAATCCATTTACATTTAAGGTAATTATAGATATGTATATTCCTTTTACCATTTTCTTAATTGTTTTGCGTTTGTTTTTGTAGGTCTTTTCATTCTCTTGTGTTTCCTGCCTAGATAATTCCTTTAGCATTAGTTGTGAAGCTGGTTTGGTGGTACTGACTTCTCTTAGCTTTTGCTTGCCTGTAAAGATTTTAATTTCTCCATCGAATCTGAATGAGATCCTTTCTGGATAGAGTAATCTCGGTTATAGGCTTTTCCCTTTCATCACTTCAAATATCTCCTGCCATTCCCTTCTGGCTTGCAGAGTTTCTGTTGAAAGATCAGCTGTTAACCTTATCGGTATTCCCGCCTATGTTATTTGTTGCTTCTCCCTTGCTGCTTTTAACATTTTTTCTTTGTATTTAATTTTTGATAGTTTGATTAATATGTGTCTTGGCGTGTTTCTCCTTGCATTTATCCTGTATGGGCCTCTGCACTTCCTGATTAACTATTTCCTTTCCCATATTAGGGAAGTTTTCAACTATAATCTCTTCAAATATTTTCTCAGTCTCTTTCTTTTTCTTCTGGGACCCCTATAATTTGAATGTTGTGTTTAATGTTGCCCCAGAGGTCTCTGAGACTGTCCTCAATTTTTTTCATTCTTTTTTCTTTATTCTGCTCTGTGGCAGTTATTTCCACTATTGTACTTCCAGCTCACTTATTCGTTCTTCTGCCTTAGTTATTCTGCTATTGATTCCTTCTAGAGAATTTTTAATTCCATTTATTCTGTTGTTCATCATTGTTTCTTTGCTCTTTAGTTCTTCTAGGTCCTTGTTAAATGTTTCTTGTATTTCTCCATTCTATTTCCAATATTTTGGATCATCTTTACTATCATTACTCTGAATTATTTTTCAGGTAGACTGCCTATTTTCTCTTCGTTTGGTGTGGTGGGTTTTTACTTTGCTCCTTCATCTGCTGTGTATTTCTCTGTCTTCTCATTTTGCTTAACTTACTGTGTTTGGGGTCTCCTTTTCACAGTCTGCATGTTCGTAGTTCCCATTGTTTTTGGTGTCTGCCCCCAGTGGGTAAGGTTGTTTCAGTGGCTTGTGTAGGCTCCTCGTGGAGGGGACTGGTGCCTGTGCTCTGGTGGATAAGGCTGGATCTTGTCTTTCTGGTGGGCAGGACCACATCTAGTGGTGTGTTTTGGGGTGTCTGTGAATTTATTATTATTTTAGGCAGCCTCTCTGCTAATGGGTGATGTTGTGTTCCTGTCTTGCCAGTTGTTTGGCATGGGGTGTCCAGTGCTGTAGCTTGCTGGTCGTTGAGTGGAGCCGGGTCTTAGTGTTGAGATGGAGATCTCTGGGGGAGCTCTCACCGATTGATATAGTATCTATGAGGGGCAGGGAGGTCTCTGGTGGTCCAATGTCTTGAACTCGTGTCTCCCAGCTCAGGTCTGAGACCCGGCTGGAGCACCAAGACCCTCTCAGCCACATGGCTCAGAAGAAAGGGGAGAAAAGAAAGAAAGAAAAGAACACGTAAAATAAAGTTATTAAAATAAAAAGATATTAAATTAAAAATTTTTAATTAAAAAAGAAAAAGACGAGAGCAACCAAACCAATAAACAAATCCACCAATGATAAGAAGCACTACAAACTATACTAAGATAAACATAAAAATCAGAAACTAGTCAGTCACATACAGCAAACCCCAAGTCTATACTTGCTCTTAAAGACCACCACCTCAATTTTGGAATGATTAGTTTTGTATTCAGGTATTCCACAGATGCAGGGTACATCAAGTTGATTGCAGAGATTTAATACGCTGCCCCTGAGGCTGCACAGAGAAATTTCCCTTTCTCTTCTTTGTTCACACAGTTCCTGGGGTTCAGCTTTGGATTTGTTCCTGCCTCTGCATGTAGGTCACCCTCTGGTAACTCTTCTTCATCCAGACAGGAGGGCATTAAAGAGCGGCTGATTTGGGGACTCTGGCTCACTTAGGCCAGGGGGTGGGAGAGGTATGGAATGCAGGGCGAGCCTGCAGTGGCAGAGGCCGGTGTGACATTGCACCAGCCTGAGGTGCGCCATATGTTCTCCCAGGGCAATTGTCTCTGGATCACCGGACCTGGGCAGTGGCGGGTTGCACAGGCTCCCAAGAGGGGAGGTGTGGATAGTGACCTGTGCTTGCACACACAGGCTTCTTGGTGGCAGCAGCAGCAGCCTTAGCATCTCAAGCCAATCTCTGGGGTCTGCACTGATAGCTGTGGCTTGCGCCCATCTCTGAAGGTTATTTAGGTGGTGTTCTGAATCTCCTCTCCTCGTGCACCCCAATACAGTGGCCTATTGACTCTTAGGCAGCTCCAGACTTTTTCCCAGACAGCTGTGGCACACTTAGCCCCCTTCAGGCTGTGTTCATGCAGCCAACCCCAGTCCTCTCCCTTGGGTCTGAACTCCGAAGCCAGAGCCTCAGCTCCCAGCCCTCACCCACTCTGGCGGGTGAGCAGAGAAGCCTCTCAGGCTGGTGAGTGCTGGTCGGCGCTGATCCTCTTTGCAGGAATCTCTCCACTTTGCCCTCTGCACCCATTGCTGTGCTCTCCTCCGTGGCTCTGAAGCTTCCCCCCTCTGCCACACACAGTCTCTGCCTGCAAAGGGACTTCCTAGTGTGTGGAAATTTTTCCTCCTTCACAGCTCCCTTCCAGAAGTGCAGGTCCTATCCCTATTCTTGTCTCAGTTTTTTTTTCTTTTGCCCTACCCAGGTACATGGGGAGTTTCTTGCCTTTTGGGAAGTCTGAGGTCTTCTGCCAGCGTTCAGTAGGTGTTCTGTAGGAGTTGTTCCACATGTAGATGTATTTTTGATGTACTTTTGGGGAGGAAGGTGATCTCCCCACCTTACTCCTCTGTCATCTTGAAGGTTCTCTCCTCCATTACTTTTATAATAACATATATCTAATGCTCATTCAGGGCACACAAGTTTGAGATAGATCCCAGGGTATGGGGCTCCACCAAGTTCTATAATAGTCAGTAAACTTCTCCCTGAATGCAGTGGTCCTTCATGTGTATTTACGACCCAACACCCTACAGAGATCCTTTGGAGGCTAGATCCTTGGTTCAAAGAATCCCAAAATAATCCATTTGAAGGTAGAAAAATTCCTATGTGATTTTTCTATCAGAAAAGTATTTCAGGGTATTTATTTCCTCAGATCTAAGAGGTATAACTAATGCTTTGATTTGCTTCAGGAGCAGACTTCTGATGTTGGAAAAGGACCAGTGGTCAGAATGCCAGCTCTTTCTCACTGTAGACATTATCATTCCTTTAGTACTGATGATCTTACAGGAATATTAGCCTTTATTACCACCATGAGAGTATCATGCAGCTTTCTGCTCTCTACAGGCATCTCCTGGGGCCAGACTATCTTGAAACATATTACTCACCCAGAGGAGAGAAAATCACAACAAGCCCTCAGAACATGGTAGGTTCCGAATGCTTTCTGGGACTCTTACTTGGATCTGCTGCTTACATCATAAGATTCATAGGTTCAAGGGCAACTTAAAAAAAAATTAAAGGACTTGAAAACAGGGTGATCATCTAAGACCAATGAGATAACAGATGAAAAAAATTGTATCTTTTTTAAAAGATAGGAGTAGTAGGAGGCTTCCAAGTGTTGCATTTTTAGAAGCAACCAAAAGTCTGCTTTCCCCTAAACCATCTTATCAATAGGTTAGAAATATTGTCCCCTAGGTACTTGAAAGGTCATGTCGCTGTTTACTGTTTTCTAATGATATATGCATTTATCCTGAGATCAGCAAAGGTATATCAATTGTTTAATTAATATAATTTTTTATCTGGTTAAACTACCATCATATGAATAACGCCAAGGTGTAGATATCAGACATAGAGAATCAAGGCCAAGGGAAAAACAGGAAGAGAATATAAAAAGACTCATTCATAGAGTATTACCAAGCTAAGCGAGTTTCTCAGAGCCACCCTCCATGGTGCCCCAAACATCTGTTTCTATAAAAAAACAGACAAGACTTATGCCACAGAATGACTCTCCATTCCCTTCTCAAGTCAAGACTCTCATTTCATGGATGTCTGGATTGTTGCTAACATTGACCTCTGGGGAAAATATCTGATAAATTTATTCATGCTCAAGTGTGAATGGCCAGTGATATCTTAATGTGATACCTTTTCCAAGTCGTCTATAAGAAAATGTTTATGATGACAAGGTTTCTTACAAAGGAAAGAAAGACACATATGGATTTTCAGGCCCTGAGGCAAGTCAGTTTATTCTCAGCAAGAGTTTATTCATTAGCTTTCTTGGATCATTCTACATAAGTGACCCACTACTTTGCTTCTACGAAGCGCCAACCATGTGTGTATCTCTAGTTGTAGACAAATTCTTTGGGCTTTGGATGCTGGTAAAGGGATGCCACTAACACACTAGTTAAAATAATGAGTTGGACCAGTTAGTCTGAGGGGCTCGGGAGTGGTGGTGTGGCCCCTTGAGGACTCTAGAATCTGGAAAAATGAATACCTCATTTTATTGATATGGGATGCACAGTGGAGCTTGCACAAGGGAACTAAATTCTCAAAAGTTGACACTCAAACCTGAGAGCTCTTGGGGAGTGCTATAGATCCCATGGGGGAACTGGCTACTTCTCAAATGCAGCATCCACTCTTGCCATGAGTCCATTTAGATTCAAATTCCCCATGGAGTAGTTCATGAAACCTCTGAGGTTCTCAATGTTTTTGTTTCTGGGAACTGGTCTGGCCACAGCCACTACTTGAAGAACTTTCCTACATATTCAAGATTAAGAGCTTTCAACACAACTGTGATATGTTTATTTTTGTAGTTACAAAAAATAAACACATTTTTTCCAACCTTAGGAACACTGCTACTTTAAAGGACACGTCCTAAATGAAAAGGATTCTGTTGCCAGCATTTCTACTTGTGATGGGCTGAGGTGAGTGCCACTTGCAAAAAATGTTAAACATCAAGCACCATTTTGTTACACAAAATTGAGTCTTTCTGAACACCATATCTTCTTACTATCTTGGTAAAATTGTCTCCATTGATAAAATGTTGAATATATGTGGTTAAAGTGAAGAATAATGTATCATCCTTGCACTCATTATCTGCAGTTCTAGTAAAAGTTAAAGTTAGCAATTTTTAAACAAGTACTACATTCTGGAGCTTGATGATATCAGGATCCATTTTCATGTTTATCACCCACTCTACCACTCACTTCCCAAAACCACCTGTTTCAGTTTCTTAAGGATTCTACCCTGCAAATGTCATGGTTGAACATAATTTTTAGAAGTTTGTGTGTATGGGTATGTGTGTGTGTGTGTGTGGTATTTCTGTTTACTAAAGTAATTCTTGCCAATTAGGGGAAATTTGTAAAGTGTGAGAAAGCACAAATACAAAAATATCCACCATAAAATTTTACCTCTGAGTATCGCTATTATTAATATTGTCATGGTTGCTGCCTTTTATGCATATAGACAAATATATATTTTACATGATTGAAATATGAAATAAAATATACATGATTCTTCTGCCAACCTGGGACATACCACATGACATCATAAGCCTTTTACCAGATCATAAAATACCTTCATAGATGTAATTTTTAACAACTGTGTTGGCTTTCTAATATTCTATCATATGGATTTACTTTGTATTTCTGAACTAATTTTCCTTCTAAGAAGAGAAAATCTTTAAGTTAATACTAATTACAAACTGTTCCTCTGGCTGATCTGCTCATCATACTTTCTCTCTTCTGGGGTTCTTGGTATTCTAAACATGCCTTTACTGCATTTTCCATTATATGCCTGGGACCTGCCAAGAAATATTTGCTAAGTATGAAAATAAACTATGGTGTAAATTCCAAATTCTTTGGGATAGCTTCATCTTAATACATCTTGTTCAGAATTCTCTAGGTAATTAAAATAGGCTCTGTTTTAGTATTGATAAATACTGAGTATAACTTATGTTAGCAAAAGTTAGCTGCAAGGCCTACAAATGAAAACTCTATGTGTGATCTTGGGATTCAGGGAGAGGTATCCCTCCACTCTGGTCAGTGGATGTGACTCTGGCAGACAATCTTGAAATATGAGCCTCTGTATCTCACAGGGGATACTTTACACATCACAATCAGAGATACATGATAAAGCCTCTGAAAAACACAGACCAAGAAGAACATGCTGTCCTCGTATACAACCAGGAGGAGCTAGACCCAGCTAATCACACCTGTGGTGTAAGAAATGTTGGCGGGAAACAGAGCCTTATTAGAACCTCAAGGTCACTCAAAGGGCCGGAGGTGAGTGCAGCTTTCCGACCAACATTCATTTCAGCAATGATGTATGAAATACTCGTGCACCCAGCAATGACTCGTATGAGTAAAGCCCAACCCTTATTTACTTATTTAAATCTCTTTGTAAGCTTTTTTAATCTCTTAGGTTGAAGATATTAACAATGTTCTTTCACTCTTTGTAAAGAAAGACTTTCTTCAGGCTGAGAAATACATCGATCTCTTTTTGGTGCTGGATAATGCCTTTGTGAGTACAAAATATAAGTACTTCTTGGCCAGTTAAGTCAACTTTTAAGTTCTCTTATCAAGCGGACACAAGCAATAAACTATTCTAGCTGTAAATACAAAGCCTGTCCACCTGATTGTCTTGTCTGTTCTACCTGTTTTGTCAAAAATAGTTGTCATTCATCCCCCCCTTTAAAATCTTCTGCCAAAATATTCAGATATTGGAAATATACTTAATGCCAGATAGCAACAGTAAAACAACCACAATAACTAGAAACATAAAAGAATGGGTTATTAAAATCTTTTTAAAGTTCTCACTATAATACATATAGACATAAAACTATATATACTTTACAAATTATGTTCATATGGTCAAAAATACTAGAATCTGTGCTTCTAACTCTCAAATACTGCTTTATAACCAAATTTTAATAATATTAAATTGGTTTAAAAACATTGAAATTAATTTGATTTATTCAACTTAATTTGAATTGATATTTTATATGAATGCCAAATTGTTCCCCTGCCAAAAACTTCTTACATTTGAATTAGAATTTGTTGAAATAGATTCTTATGTAAGATAGACGTGGAATGAACAGACATTTATTTACATTGAAATGTGTAATTTTTCTTAGAATGTAAAATCCTGTACCCCATCAGCTTCCTCACTTTAATTTGTGGTTTTAATTACTCTTTGCATTTTGTGTTTTACAGTATAACATGTATAATAGGAATGTAACTTTGATAAGAAGCTTTGTGTTTGATGTGATAAACCTACTCAATGTGGTAAGATATTTGTTCTCTAAACATATATTTCCACACAGGAGCTTAGGGCTTCCCTATGTGTTCACCAAATAAGGAGCTGGGAGAGTCACAATGGCTTAAGGCCAGCAGTTTTGGGAAATTTAGCAGATAATGATCAACAACATCAAGGTAAAATCACATATACTGTAGCAAAGGCAACTTCTAGGTTTTCTGTTTTCAAAATTCGGATACATTTATCCATCACTTGTGGTCAGTAAAATACTAAAGAAATCTCTCCTACTATATAGCACAGGAAACTATATTCAATATCTTGGGATAAACCATAATGGAAAAGAATATGAAAAATAATATATATATATATATATATATATATATATATATATATATATATATATATCTGAGTCACTTTGCTGTACAGCAGAAATTAACACATTGTAAATCAACTATACTTCAATCAAAACTTAAAAAAAAAGAAATCTCAAACATTTTCATGAAGAAAAATGTTCTTTCCACAGATTTATAATACCATAGATGTTCAAGTGGTCTTGGTAGGTATGGAAATCTGGTCTGATGGTGATAAAATAAAGGTGGTACCCAACGCAGATGTCACCTTTAACAACTTTCTGAATTGGCATCGTTCTAACCTGGGGAAGATGAAGATCCATGACCATGCTCAGCTACTCAGGTGAGCACACGCTGGACAGGGCCAGGCCTATTTTGGCAGAGAAGATAGTTATCCCAAAGGTTTCTTGGCAGAGATTCCTGTTCAATTCTACCTCCCTGATCAGTTATCAGAGAGCCTAAAGTTCTACTAATAGCAGTTCACCTGTGAGATTATCGGAGACCCATGTCAGAACACTAAAATCGACTCTTGGATGTGGGATAGCCAACTGTGGTCATTATAATGCTATAGAACAGCAGAAGCTTTTCTGGGGCCTCATGAATATGAAAAGGGTAGGGGAACTAGGGAAATCTCAAACATAGTTGAAAAAAGCTGATGGTTCCAAAGATTCAAATTCTGACAATGTACCTGTAACTTTCACACAGTGGAGTTGGCTTCAAAAATCGAATTACAGGACTGGCAGCCTCGAATTCCTTGTGCTCCCCATCGTCTGTTGCCGTTATTGAGGTTTGTAAAAATATAGCTCCATGAGGTTCTATAACCTCCAGGAAGACAAGCACAATGTCTTATTCAGAGTTAGCACAATGTACATTTGCTGAGTCAGTAAATAAAAGTAGAAATGAACCTCCTGCTAGATCACTACACTGAAGATTCCTTGGATTATGAAACAGAATATCTCTTTACATTGACCATCCCAGATGTTTCATTCTTTAGTTTGTGTTAGGGAGTAAAAACAGGAAGACTGGGACATAAAGGGAATCCAGGTACCCTCTGGGGCCCGAGGCAACTTCAAATTAATCATCCCTAATATCTATGTCCAGGAAGGTCAGACAAAGTACATGCTGGTGTCATATGGCCAAACACTACCAATGTCATAGGCATCACGGCAATAGTTTTTGGAGGTCTTTGAGTACATACTATGGTGTATTTTAATACTTCTTATGAAGAATGGAGTTATCATAATTTAACCATGGTTTACCAAGAATTCATCATTAATTCAGCAAATATTGATTGAGCACTGGCTCAATGGTTAGAGTCCCAGGAGGCAATCATTTCAAATGTTTATGCAACAATTTACAATAACCAATGACAGGGGAAGAAGCTCAATGATTCAATAATTTTCATCTGTCAAACTATTTTTTGTAACACTGAACATTTGCAAAAATTAACAAATAACTGAATAAAATCAGAAGTAATAGATATTTCTATTTTTTTTTCCAGGGTAAGAGAAAGAATAGTGTCTCTCTTGTAGGAGTGGTGGCACATGAGTTGGGTCATGTCCTCGGTATGCCTGATGTTCCATATAACACCAAGTGTCTCTCTGGGAGTTGTGTGATGAATGAATATCTGAGGTGAGCCCTTGTCACCCTAGAGAAAAAAATATTTCTTAAATCTTAAAAGAATTCAGATGCAGCCTATATAGTTGGATGGACATTTTTTTTACGTACGGCTGTGTTTCCTGCTAATTCACCCTCCAGCTTTTTTTTTTTTGGCCGCACTTCACAGCTTGTGGGATTTTAGTTCCCTGACCAGGGATCAAACCTGTGGCCCCTGCATTGGAAGCACAGAGCCTTAACCACTGGACTGCCAGGGAAATCCCCACCCTCCAGCTTCTTGATGTATAGGACTTACTAGCTAGCAGAGTTCATTATTTAAGATCTCCAAATATGCCAAGATAAGAGTTTATAAGTATAGTGACCATGTTATTTTAACTTAAAATAATTTTAGCTTAAAATAATATATTTTCTAAAAATATTTATCTAAGGGCCTCCCTGGTGGCGCAGTGGTTGAGAGTCCGCCTGCCGATGCAGGGGATACGGGTTCGTGCCCCGATCTGGGAGGATCCCATATGCCGCGGAGCGGCTGGGCCCGTGAGCCATGGCCGCTGGGCCTGCGCATCCGGAGCCTGTGCTCCGCAACGGGAGAGGCCACGACAGTGAGAGGCCTGCATACCGCAAAAAGAAAAAAAATAAAAAATAATAAAAAATAATAAAATAAAAATAAATAAATAAATAAATAAAAATAAAAATATTTATCTAATTAAGATGATGACAACATCCTGATAAATTCCCATCACCAATCAATTCATTTTTATGTTATTAATAGTTGCCTTTTAATTCCAGGCACTTTGCAAGGACCTGGGATAGAAAAATGAAAAAACATACCTTGCTTTTGAAGTGTTCATAAATAGAAAGATAAATATGTCCATAGAACCTCTAATTCTGCAATTATTTCCTTTCACTATTCATTGTTATTATCGCTACCTCTTAGCCCTCGGCGAGATGAGTGAATGATAACAAATGGCGAGGCTCATCACTGCTGCCCTTTAGGACAGAAGTGAATCCACACGGGAATTTAAATTCTTCCAACTCTACAACTGGGTGTCTACGAAAAGAATTTTCCAACCAGCATAGTATGCATGCTCTATCACGCTCCACATATAACATGGTCCATTTATACTAAATTTGGAATTTTCACTGAACTACGTAATATAGTTAGACAAGTCAGATTATCATGTTCACTTATCACTGTGTGTCATGGTATTTCTCATTTTTCTTCTGGTTACAGTTCAAGATTCCCAAAGGATTTCAGTACAGTCAGTCGCTCACATTTTAAAAAATATATTTTATCTCAAAAACCAAGATGCTTGCTGCAAACACTGGTTCCTAAAAATATGATGATAAAACCAGTGTGTGGGAACCAACTTCTGGAAGTAGGAGAAGTCTGTGATTGTGGCTCTCCTGAGGTATGAAAATACCCACGGTTTAAAAAATGTACTAAAGAGTTATTGTTGCATAAGAATTATACTGTTTTCTTTTTCTTTTTTTTCCTTTAAAATGTTCTTTTGGAAATTCTTTTTAAAGACAAACTTGGCATCTTAGTAAAAAGTAGGCTTGCACTTGTTTTCAGTACTGCTTTTAGTAATCTTTTGAAAAGCATTTCAAAGCCAGGATACCCTTATGACATGACTGTATGAAGTTCAGTGTAAAGAAGTAAATCATTAACTATAAGATGTCACTTATGATCTTTCCTAGATATATTAGTCAGAAATTCCTAAATCACATAAAGTCACAGCTGATCATTTGTTGAGCAATAACAATTAAAAGTCTAGAAGTAAGTTCTCTCTATAGAAAAAGAGCTGGCCTTCTCTCATCAAACCAGTGTGTGAACGAGGAGAAATTAAAACAGAAGCAGAAAAAAGAAAAATCACACAAACCTGTAGAAAATGGGTTAACATAGAACGTCTAAGATAATTACTATACTTCTGCTAATCTTCATAAAAATCTGACCCCTTCAAGGCATCAGTGTACTCTAAAGGATGTCTCTGATAGAATGTTTACTAGCAATCCCAGATTAGGTTTCTAAAAGAAAGCATTCTATTTTCTTAGCAATCTTCTTTTACTTTTAAGATTAAGAAAATGAGTTACTATTTGAAGAGAATTGTTATGTGTCAATCTGCAAAATGCTTTTATAAGCACAATCTCCTTATTACTCACAACAAATCTACAAAATAGGTTTGTTATTTTCCCAATTTAGAAAAGAAGTGAGATGCAGAAAATTTAAGTAACTAGATCCAAGGATACAAAGCTAGCAATTGGTGAAGCCTACTGCAGCCCAAGACTTATCCATTACTTTAAGAGGCTCTGTGACAATGGGGAAGGCATGTAATCTCTCTATGCCTGAGTTTATTTATTCAGAAATTTTAAGCTATTGAATTATATTAAAAGTTTACATGGTGCAACTTAATCATTTATAAAGAATCTTGCAAATATTCTCTTAATTATAATGAGAAATGAAATTTTACAAATGATGTGATACCTTACAATAAGTTAGACTTATGTTTATCTCATTCTTACTTCCTTACATTCCCATGTGGTTTCTTGGGTGGAAGATCATTGAAGTTGTTCACAATCTTTGGTATTTCTAATTTCAGCAGGTAAATAACGTGTATTCAGTACATACAGACACACATACAAAAAAAAAGAGAGAGGGAAGGGAGGAGGAGAGGAGAGAGAGAAACTACTATATATGATGTATAATATCTAATATTCTTTAAGTATATCATCCAACTGCTATACTGTTTCCATATCTTGTTGATTTTCTTCTTCTGTAGTTGAATAAAATCAGAGTTAGAGAGTTCGAGCTTACGAACAACTGGATTTTTAAACAACTGTTTTCTTATCTAAAAAGTAGTGTATATATACTTTATATAGTATCCTTTAGTGAAAAATCCAGTTTTCCATGATCTTATATGCTATTTTATTATTTTTATGTACATATGCAGGTATTTTTCTAGATTTAAAAAATAATTCTATCTGTCTGTCTAGATATTATCACACAACCGGAATGCTACTTTAATGACTGTAACTATGTAACACACTTTAATATCTTTAATAGAAAATTTCTTCACTGGCTTTTTTTTTTGCAGTGTTTACATAGCAATTATTCAGTGCTCATTCTTCTAAAAACTCCCAGTAATTTTTTTTTTTTTGTCAACCTGTCCACAAATACAATTGAGATTCTGGTTGAAACGTGTTAAGTGCATTTTCACAATATTAAGTATTGTCTTAAAAGACAAGTTGCCTTTGAAGTTTTTCAGGGAAGTTATATAAAATGTTCTTCATGCAGTTCTTGCACATTTTGAAAGTTTATTTTGAAGTATTTTCAATTTTTTTCTTTTTGCTATTAATATGTGTAATGTTTTCTTTTTTATTTAGGTTCTAATTTATTAGTGTTCTTGACGTTATTTTATTGTTATCTTAAACAGCTATCTTAGTGACTCATTCAAAGTTTTTAGAGTTGATCCTCTCTTTTTTTCCTAGGTCAAGAATTGTACCACATATGAATAATGAAAGTGTGATTTTATGTTCCAATTATTATACTTTCATGATTTTTTCACTCATAGCATTTGTCAGAATTTACATTAAAATATAGCCTATGAGTAATTTTTAAAATTAATTTTTATTGGAGTATAGTTGCTTTACATAGCTTATAAATAATTCTTGTCTTATAGTTTACATTATTGAATATATTTTTGCTATTCATCAGATAGATTTTCTTTATCATAATGATGCATAACTCTGTTCATAGTTTACTAATATACACTTAAATAAGTAAATAATGGCTACCTAATTTGTACTAATTTTTGCCATCTATCACAATAATATTAGTTGTTTTCTCCCCTCAGCCTTTTAATATGATGGATTATATTACTTTATTCTGTACGGTTGACAGAATTTTGCATTGCAAAATTCTTGCATTTTTGGTGACAATAAAACCCTGCATAGTTTGTAATAGAGTTGTTATATTAATAAGCTAGTGTTTTACTAATATTTTATTCAAGTTTTTGCATTTGTATTCATAAATAAGAATAGTATGTATGTGTATATTCATTACCAAATCTCATTATAGAAATTACGCAGGAGTGGTAAAATGAATTGAGGATTAAGAAAATTTTTTTCTCTATTTTCAAGCTGTTTGAATAGTATAGAAATATTGTCCTTTGAACTTTTAATTAACTTACATGTAATACCATGTGGGCAAATTTATTTGGGATAATTCTTGGATAATTCTATTTTTGTCCTTTTTAGGAGGTAGTTTTCACTACTCAGCATTTTTTCTATTATTAAATTTCCTTGGTCATTTCCATTGGAATTTGTATAGCAGAGTAATTTAGTTTAGAAAGTGAAATTTCACTGTCATCTTGTACCAGAATTCTGTGCACCTAGTCTACAGGAAAAAAAAAACTTGAACCCACTTTCGCATTGTGTGTGTGCTTTAAAGGAATGTGCCAATCCTTGCTGTGAGGCCATGACCTGTATGTTAAAACCTGAAGCTGACTGTGGAAAAAACAATAAACCATAACACGTAAGACTTTTTTTTCTTTCTTTGTTTCCAAATATTTTCATACTTCTATGTGATTTAAGAAAGATGTGACACTGAATTCTACAATACACTAAAACACAATTTATTTTACATTTTTTAAATGACTCAGTTTCAGAAATGAAAAATACCATCAATATGAACATAAGTAACTCAGAGTTGTGTGTATACTAATATAGTAATGAGAAGAGTGGCTACTTTACCATCTATTAGATCAGGACTGCTGAAATCTGTGCTAAAATTTGTATAAATTTCTATTAGATAGTTATAAGTTTAATACAAAGTAATATGACAGAAAATTTTATGTAAAAGGGTCTCAATTGAAGAGCAAATTTTGTTCTTAAGTGCTGATCATTGAAACTTGCAGGGTAGTCAGAAAATAACATTTAAGAACACACTACAAGATTTAGCAATTTTATTCCCTTCAAAATGGCTCAATAATTCATAATTCACTTATTTTTGTGTTTTACACACTCCTACATGAGTTAGACTAGGAAACCTAATTGTTCTGAATATATACCTTTCAGTGAAAAACAGTCTCCAAATCTAAAAATGGCAACAACAACAAAAAGTTATAAATAGGGGAAAGGTTCAGGATAAATTATATTAAAGGAGTTATTCTTTTTTTTTTTTTTTTTCTTTTTGCGGTATGCGGGCCTCTCACTGTTGTGGCCTCTCCCGTTGCGGAGCACAGGCTCCGGATGCGCAGGCCCAGCGGCCATGGCTCACGGGCCCAGCCGCTCCGCGGCATATGGGATCCTCCCAGACCGGGGCACGAACCCGTATCCCCTGCATCGGCAGGCGGACTCTCAACCACTGCGCCACCAGGGAGGCCCAGGAGTTATTCTTATAAATCCCCACCCTTTCCTGAATTTCCTGAATCTTTTCTGGGACGGAAACTGCAGAGAGATTATAAAGGGAATAATCGACTCAAAACCCACTGACTATAACTTCCTCAAGGAAAGGATCAGAAGGGTCATAAGATGAGGAGCATCATTCATTCTCTCACCAAGCATCACTGCACTCAGCTGAACCCCTGGTGTGATCCACTCTGCAGGGAATGCTAGACATTAGGCCCATTTTCTTCCTCTGTCACAGAGATCAGAAGCATAGCATCACAAAAAATATCCATTCAACTCTTTAGGGGCTTGGAATGATAGGTGGGCATGCCCCATTACCGGGCAAGGTTGGCAATTTAGTATCATGGAAAGAAAATTGGACTTGGACTCAGGAAACTTCAATTCTTTTCTTAGTTCTTCCCAAAACTAGGGACTTTAAGCCAAGTTATTTAATTAGTTTTCTCACCTGTAAAATGAAGCTAATGATATTGTCTTTCAGTAGGGTTGTTAGCATTTTAAAAATTCTGTAAATATTTATTATTATTACATAATATTTTATAGTTTATAATAACCATGGCTTCCAAACTTTTTTCTTTTGATCAGAGAATGAATCCAAAAATCCACTTCATTGAGATGCTACTTGCCAGGACAAGAATCAAGAAATCTAAACATGCCAGGAATCTTGCATATTCTCACTGTTGTCCTGAGACATATTTTGCTTTTCACTTGTCATTATGCTTCCTATATTTTTACCACTCCAGCCAACAGGTCAATAAATGTATTTAGAGAAGCTGCATGTTTTCTAAGCCTGATCTTTAGTGTATTTTTAAGGACCCTGAAGCTGTTGTTTAGCTCTGCTCTTTGGAGAACAAAAGAAATTAGCCTTTGACTAAAACACCTCAAAATGTTCTGCTGAATTATGCAGCTCAATTCAGAATTGTAAAATGACAAGTGACATGTGTTTTAACCCCACTTTTTTTTTTTTTTTTTTTTTTTGCAGTACGCGGGCCTCTCACTGTTGTGGCCTCCCCCGTTGCGGAGCATAGGCTCCGGACGCGCACGCTCAGTGGCCATGGCTCATGGGCCTAGCCCCTCCGTGGCATGTGGGATCTCCCTGGACCGGGGCACGAACCCGTGTCCCCTGCATTGGCAGGTGGACTCTCAACCACTGCGCCACCAGGGAAGACCCTTATTAAGCATTTTAATTTTGTCATGTGTAATCCTTTCACCATCACATTTAACATTAATCTGGAGAAGTCTGCATTGCTTACACAGGAATTTAGCCACCAAGGGATGCTTCATTCATCTATTGGCTTAATGAACCACAATGTCAATGAATAAAAGCAAAACTTTTTGAGGATTTTCTGTGTGGTCATTTTCAAAAATGAATATTTTCTAGCTTCACTGTAGGTCTGTGTTAGACGTTAAAGCCTCACATAATTAGACAATTTTCCCTCTGGTCATTTGACGGCATTGCCACAGAGAGCTGGGTATCGTGATGGAGATGGAAAAGGTCACATCATATTTTAATGCCCAAAATGAAACGACTTAAGGCCAGTCGCAGAAGACTAGACTTCTTTTTGAAGTTTCTCTAAACGCTTTTTAACAATTAAAATAATTGCCCACATTTCCACTGATGCCTGGGTTGGGAGAAGAGGAACTTAAACATACTTCTAAAGATTAGGTTTTGAAACAAGCAACCTTCCAGAAAGCCCTGCTTGCTGGTGTCGGCTGTCTTCCCCTTCCTTGCTTCCATATTATTGGTGGGTTTGTAACTACAAGTGTTACAGTGAAGCTGCACATCTGATGTTGCTGGTAGCCCTGCTGCAGCCAGGACTTGTCAATATCCCCAACTGTCCACTGGTCTGATACAAACTCCCACCCAAATCTTCCAAGGAAAAAGGGTTTCTTTAGGTTTATTTCTCCCCTACCTCATGCTCAGATAGAGGCTTCTTATAGTAAAACTGCTTGACCTGCAAGGATTATAGCCAGTGGCATGCTGGAGACAGCTAGTATTGGTTGTAAAACACAGCCATTACTAAAAAACCAATCTGTAAAAAATGTATAATTAAATACATTATATTAAAACCTATATTAGAGCTCCCCAGAGAAACACCATACATACTATATTTACATTTACTCACTCTTTATGATAGATATCATATACATATGATAAATAAATACATATCTACATCTATATTTATATCTATCTATCTATCTATCTACCTACCTATGTAAGAGAGAGAGAGAGATTGAATTTTGTTGTGAGGAATTCGCTCACACAATTATGAAGGCTGAGAAGTCCCCAGATCCACCATCTGGAGAGCCAGGAGAGCTGGTGGTGTAATTCAGTCCAAGGGCAGTAGAAGTTGAGATGAGGTGTCCCAGCTCAAGCAGGAAGGCAGGAAGAAAAAACAGGAAAATTCTTTTTTCTCCACCTTTTGTTCTGCTCAGATCCTCAACAGATTGGATGATGCCCACCAACCTTGAGGAGGAATCTGCTTTACTGAACCTTATGACACCCCGTGGTGCAGTCAAGTTTACCCATAAAATTAGCAGTCAAGTTTACCCATAAAATTAGCAGTCACAAAAGCAAAGGACACACTGAAAACTTATCACTTCCTATTATACTACATATTACTATCCTGTGCTCTTCTTGTTGTCTAGGTCTACCATAATCATGTGATGGAAATCTCATACAGATCTTCCTTGATTTATGATGGGATTATGTCCCAACAAACCCATCGTTAAGTTGAAAATGCAGTTAATACACCTAACCTCGTAGCTTAGCCTCGCCTACCTTAAATGTGCTCAGAACACTTCCGTTAGCATACAGCTGGGCAAAATCATCTAACAAAAAGTCTGTTTTACACCGAAGTGTTTAATCTTGCAAGTAGTTTATTGAATACTGTACTGAAAGTGAAAAACAGAATGACTGTCTGGGTACAGAATGGTTATAAATGTACGGGTTGTTTCCCATCATGATTGCATGGCTGGCCGGGGGCTTTGCTTCGCTGCCACTGCCCAGCATCTTGAGATAGGATCATACCACATATCACTAGCCCGGGAAAAGATCAAATTTCAAAATTCGAAGGACAGTTTCTACTGAATGGGTATCGCTTTTGCACCATCATAAAGTCAAAAAATTGTAAGCTGAACCATCATAAGTCTGGGACTGTCTGTATACCCGTGTGCTACTCTGTGTAGTGTGTACACCTCTACTCTGTGTTCAGCGACGTCACATTAGTAGCTTTGAAATGGACCCTGGTGGGAGAATTTTATTATAGAAATAGGCAAGTGCTATAAATCACTGATTGTTTTGTACATTGTCTATACTTCAGAAAGTGATGGAGAAGTTTTTTATAATGCAGATTCAACCTAAAAATAAGTCTTTAGGGCTTCCCTGGTGGCGCAGTGGTTGAGGGTCCGCCTGCCGATGCAGGGGACACGGGTTCGTGCCCCAGTCCGGGGGGATCCCGCGTGTCGCAGAGCGGCTGGGCCCGTGAGCCATGGCCACTGGGCCTGCGCGTCCGGAGCCTGCGCTCCATGGCGGGAGAGGCCACAGCAGTGAGCAGCCCGCGTACCGCAAAAAAAAAAAAAAAGTCTTTATAGCAATTACAATGTGAATAGCACAAAAAAGTTAAGAGACTATTCTTTCAGTATTGGAAAACTATTATCCACTTAAACAAAGTCACCCACATCTTTGACAAATGAGAGAAATTCAAATATATATCTTTGTTGTTTCATTTTTGTTCATTTGCATAAACAAAGATACAAGTTCTGATATTCATATCAGAACTACCCTCATTCATCATTTGCAGCAGCTAGTTTGGCTACAGACACAATTGTTCAACAGAAATCAAAGAAAGCATCCTGTGAGAATCCAAAGGCTGTATGGAATTTACAATAAAGAATATTGTATGTGTTATTATTATTTAAAAATTATGACACACATTCTTTATATCAGTAAAATTTATAATAAGCATATGTACTTATGTGCAAACATGCCTTTTTTTCCCCCTGAGAGCCAGTTGTTAAAAATTTACCAATGTATCACTGATTAGAGCATTTTATGTCTAAATTATTTTTTTTTTTTTTTTTTTTTTCTTTTTGCGGTATGTGGGCCTCTCACTGTTGTGGCCTCTCCCGTTGTGGAGCACAGGCTCCGGATGCGCAGGCCCAGCGGCCATGGCTCACGGGCCCAGCCGCTCCGCGGCATATGGGATCCTCCCAGACCGGGGCACGAACCCGTATCCCCTGCATCGGCAGGCGGACTCTTAACCACTTGCGCCACCAGGGAGGCCCTATGTCTAAAATTTTTAAGTCATACTCATGTGACTTAAAATCACTTTGTCCAGGGTATATCAGTGTAATCAGAATGCCCAGGTCATGGGAATGGATTCTAATAGCCCAGAAATATGATCTCCATCCCTTTTCCACTCTCTTCTCACCTACTAAGTCCATATACATAGTCTGGTCCTTTCCTCTTCCTTTCAGTGTTGGTTTTTTTTTTCCTAAAAGATCCCTAGTGTTTTTCTGAAATTTGCCTTGATTAGGGCTGCTCCAGTCTATCCAACATGGGCTTATATCTATAAACCTCAAAGGCAAGAGTCAGGATTTTGATTTTTTTCCACCTTAAAAGATTATTCTCCCTCAGTTATTGAGACGGTATATAAATACATGGACTAGAGTTGAAGTAGGGAGGACCCCTTCCAATTCTACTTAATAGCATCTAAGCTCCAAAAGCTGATGTATATTGCGGGGGAGGGGCAACCCCTAACTCCAAGTGGCTTCAGGCTGTGAGTCCCAAGCCCTTGCCTAGCTAAAATGTCCTATTACATAATTTTAAATTTCTAAACAACTCCTCATTTTGTAACCAAAAGTGGGGTCTAGCGCTTGCTGCTCAAAAGCCAATAAAGAGGCAAGGTTGGTGGAAAGGAAAGTCTGCTTTATGTTGGATGCCAGCAACCAGGGCGGACACCTGTCCAAAGGCTGACTCCCCGACACTGACAATCGGAGGCAGGGCTTTTATAGGCTGAAGGAGGAGACAACATGCAGAAACAGCACAGTCAGCTCTGACCGTCATCTTGAAATTGGTCATGAGGTAGTCTGACCACTGCCATCTTGGTTGCTTTAAGTACAGTTAATCTTCAGTTCTAGGGTTGGTTTGTTCCCATTTCCTTGAGGCCAATTCTTGGAACTGTGGCAGCTTATGTCATGGCTACAGTCTGACCATCATGTAGTTAGCTTCTTCCACCTGGTGAGGGTTTCAGTACCTATAAGACAGCTCACAGGATATGGCTCATAATATTATCTATAGCCCTTGAGTAGGAACTAAGGGTCCTTGATTAATGTTTAATGACTAAACTATTATTATTTGGTCTCCTTTGACCATTTTCCTTTGTTTCTGCATTTTCTCACTTCTCTGATTAAACTTATTCTTTGGCTAAAGTTTTTCCACAGATGAAAGACAGGCAGAGGACATGGGGGGCAAGGACCATAGGGTCCTGCTCCGTTTCTATTTGTCATGAAAAGATAGCATCTTCAGAAAAGTCGCTTAGAGATTTGGACAATTTTTAAAGGCTGGGTATAACTGGCATATTACCAAATAACCAATTTAAATAGAAGTTTTCCCATTGAATTTATCAGGAGACATCAAACTATTGGGGAAAAAAATGGCTGTGATAAAGACTTAAATACTGTTTTTGGAAACCTTCAGATGATTGGCATGTTGGTAGACCAAACATATGGATAGTTTGCTTTTGACGTTTGGTAATATGCAGACAGTCCAACAGTTAAATGTGATGTGTTTTTAACACCTAGAAATTACTTTTCAAAGGCATAATTTTGTTTCCAACCAAGGCAAAATCAAAACACCACCATACATCTGTTCAACGCTGTAAGTTTTTCAAAGTATTTTTATATCTTTTACTTAGTTTGATTCTTAATGAAATCAATAAGAGGTATGCATGAAAAATATTATTTTTATTTCATAAGGAAATAATCTGTGGCCAAAGAGGTTGTTTAGTGATTTATCTAGACTTCTATAGGAAAGTCTGACAGAACTCAAACTCAAGTGCCCCGAGTCCCAACATCAGATCACTTACAAATAATTTAGATTTTTACCATTTTATCCTCCTTTCTGATGGGATTATCTCTGGAATGGATGAACCTCACATCTTAAAGCATTCAGATGGCATTTCTATATTAAACCTTAGAGTGTGTCATAAATCCTAAGAGAACCTAGGATGTTGGAAAATTAATTTGAGCTCAAAGGCCTAATGTCTACAGATAGTGCTCAGTAATCTGCTTTCTAAAGACACTGCAGATGTTACTTCTGTTTCCTCCAAAGAGCTTCCTTTTGAAATACATGTTTCAGGAAGTCTTGAACTATTGGAATCAGTTTTTACATTGCCTTTCTCTGTCTTCCTTGTGATCACATAGTTAGTCCACAAATTCTAAGAGAAAAATGAAGGCATAGAAACAGAGGGTCAGTAAAAGCTCACCAGGGACTTCCTGGGTGGTCCAGTGGTTAAAACTCCACGCTCCCAACGCAGGGGGCCCGGGTTCGATCCCTGGTCAGGGAACTAGATCCTGCATGCCGCAATAAAGGTCCCACGTGCTGCAATAAAGGTCCCACGTACCGCAACTAAGACCCGGCGCAGCCAAATAAATAAATTTTTAAAAAATAGAAGAAGCTCACCAGAAGAGAAACAGTAAGAGAGAGGGGAAAGCGAGGGAGTAGAAGGAAAAGAAATCTACTCTCCTCAATGGATATATTAGAAAATACCCTTTCTAGGTGGCTACCACTCTGTACCAGGTGACTGGAAAAATCATTCTTCATCTTGACCATCAAATATCAATATATCAGAATATTAGTTACTCACAGCTATTCAGCTTTGCCTATCCCCAAGTCTACCACCACCTAGGGACAGCCCAAAATTGAGAGCTTTTAATTTCTGAAATCAAATTAATTGGGATTTTTGGCATCTTCATAGACAAATAACAATAATCAAGAAAAGATAAACCTGTAAGAGGGAGAGAGTGCCCCTACATATCTTAGGGGTAAAAAGAGACGTGCTGTTTTCTCAGGTATAATAAGGTCCATGGGATACAAGAAAGCAGTGAGAAATCAGGGTCAAGGGTAGGTAATAATGTTTCTGTGGACAGACAGGGAGAATCAAGGTTTGAAAGGTCAGTGCTGTGGAATCATATTAGAACTACACAGTTAGATCAGCTATATAGAGATTGCTTATAAGGAATCTAATCCATCATACAGGAAACATGTATAACTCTTCAAATATTCTGGAGCCCCTGACTGTCCTCCTGGACTGGGCTCACTCATTTTCCTTCTGCTGATGCACCACGAAAATTCCTGATATAGCTCTTCCTCACCTGTTATCGACACAAGCCAATCTTAAATAATGAAAAATAATGACTTCTTTCTTGTTTCTCTTGGCAGACCTAACTAAAGTGCTTTTTGAAAAAACTAACTTTACTATAGACTTAATAATAGGAAGAAATAAATAGCAGCATAAAAAGTAAACATAAAAGATAGGCGTCTTCCCACAGTGGCTTTTCTGACAAGCGCCAGTCCAAAGGACTGTACATCTTCATGTACTTTGCCCAGGGCCCTTCCTCCTCCTCTTTATTTCCACGGGAGGGATTCCATTTTATTATTAACTTTTTATTAACTTTTCGTCCTGAATTTCTGATCCTTATTCATCCCTAAAAATCCCACTTAAGAACCATCTGCAAGGCCCTCCCTGTAAGTTTCCAGGAAAGCCGCTTACTTCCCTGCAGGAGACTCTGTTCCAGGAAAGCTTTGGACAAGGAGTCGAGTTCCGGTGACAGGGAACAGACAGCAGATCTGCTCAGCCCATTGGCCTTAGCGACACAGAGCAGGGCGGGAGGGGCTCTCCGAGGCCGGCTGATGGTCAGGACCTCCCGGGAGCAGGGACTTCTTGCCTTTCCCCATCTTTGCATCTCAGTCTAGTCCCCTTTTCTCCTGCATCAGAGAGGCTGTGACCAGTGCGCGTTGCTGAACAGAGTAAAGGACTCCAGGATCAGGGCAGGTGGACTCTAGTCTGAAGTCTGGAAGCTTAGAGAGGGGCACAGGCAGGGCCAGGATTTGTGGACTCAACGCCGGCTTTCGCAGGTGTGGACACTATTTAGGGTTTTACGCGCCCTCGTGTGGCCACAATATATATAGCAGCAGAGCCCAGGTCGAAATCCTCTGTTGACCTAGTAAATCCTCAGCGCTAACACGACCCTCAGAGAATGCCTTTACGACACGCCTCGGAACATGCTGGTGAAGCATATGTGACCATGCCACCGTGGCAGAGAGAAGAAACCCAGCTCCAAAGAGAATTACTTAGGACCTGTCCCTGACCTAAGTCCTACCTGTAGCCTTTACTACCGGTCCAATCTGCATTTCCTTCAAGTCATCTTAACAAAGTTGATCCACTGGGGTTGAAAGCTGCACCCCTGGCCAAGCTTTATCCATTCAGTTCAATACAACAAACTGCTCTCTGGTTAACTGTTGAATGAGGAAGTTGGTATCTTGGTTCTACTTGCGTTTTAAGAGTTTGCAAGGACACCCTTCCTTATTCCTTTCAGATTTGACCAGTTTCCCACCTAAGAAGACTCTTTGAAGGAGCTCAGAGGACAGACAGCATGCATGCTCTGGAAGTGGTCTCCTCCCAGCACTGCTAATGTACTGCACATACACACATATTCACACACCAAGCTGACTGCACTGATTACCTGGGATAATTACCCACGGGGTTTACAGATTCCACACAGCTGTCACTCAGAGTCTGGGCAGGGGGTATAAACCACAGGATTATTGTCCCTAGTCAGAAACACAAAAGGAAAGGTCAAATACTGAGGACACTCTGGTTTATTTCCCAGGGATACAAGGAAAAAAAAACTGGATCAGAGGAAATCAGAGGTCTGAAGATTGTTCTGGCAGATTGCTTCTGCTCTGGCAGAGTGACATATGTCAGAGACTTCAAGCATTTGGGTTGCATTCCCAGACTCGCAGGCCCTAGAGGTAACCTGGTTCATTCAGCCAAGAGGAACCCTGCTAAGCCCTGTGGGGTGGATGTTCCATTTAGTGGGCTTTCAGAAAGTTTAGGGCCAACAGTAAACACTGAATCACTAGGATACATCCTCTATTCGCCTAAGAATTAAAATTAGTCCAGCCATGCTATCTCCTATCCAAGGGTTCATCCAACTTTTCCTTTCCCCTTCTACTCAAAAGGGAAGCTATCTTCTCAAATCCTACACAAGCTCCCTCCTTTCTCCTTAAACTCTAGCCTGGAGACACAAGAGGCAGGATGACCTGCTCCCTTGTTTTTCCTTGTTAATTCTACCTAGGACTTGAGCCTTACCCCTCATTCCATGCCTGTGGACCAGAAATCTCTTGGATTATGGCTATCCATGTACTACCATTTTTTGAGCGCTAATATTCTGGACACAAGTCCTTGTCAGATATATGTATTACAAACATTCAGATAAGTCAGAATATGAATACATATATATATATATATATATATACACACACATACCAATTGGGTATAGTGGAACTTGCCTTTTCATTATCTTAATGCTATCTTTCCAAGATTCAAAGTTTTTAATTTTAATGAAGGCTAATTTATGACTTTTTTAAATGTTTGTTGTTTATATTCGCACATCCTTCTTCCCTTAGGGTTGTTAAGATTTTCTCTTACGTTTTCTACCAGAATTTTTATTATTGTATTGATGGTTTTTACATTTAGCTCTATGATGCATTTCAAGTTAATTTTCATGCGTGGTGTTAGGTAAGGTCCAAAGTTCACTTTTTCCATATATATATATATATATATATATATATATATAGATAGATAGATAGATAGATAGATAGATAGATAGCCTGTGGTTCCAGCACCATTTGTTGAAAAAAAGTATCAGCTCCTCATTGAGTTTCCTTGATGCATTTGTAAAAACAGAAAATCAATGGTTTATATGTGAGAGCTCGTTTCTGGACTCTATTCTGTTTCATTGATCTATGTATCTAATCTATGACCTTGCTCAACTAACTTATTCATTCTAACAGCTTTCTCCCCCCTGATTTAAATACTGCCTTTTCTTATTGTATGTCGTCTAGAGGACTACAAATCCCAATGCTCTTCATTGCTGTGTCACATTATTTAGGATCTAGCGGCTATTCCTAAATCAGTTTGTGCAGCCAGTTCAGTGACCGCCATTCAGTCTGGATGTGGCATGTGTGTTCTGTTCCACATCCTGGTGCCTCACTCTTTCCTAATGCTGCTATGTGATGACTTCCTGTCCCGTACACACGCCCTCCCACCAAGAACCAGGCTGATATGACCATCACTCTGTCTTCCCCATCCTCCAAGTCAGTGGCATCATCTATATTTTGCTTTAGGCAACATTGCTAGCCCAGTAATTCAATTTAGAGACTGGCGATTCCAGCTTTTACCCTAAAGAGGGCTGTCTCCATGGAGGGAAAAAAATCTCATATTCCATAATTGATGATTTAGGATTTGTATTTTTTTGCTTTATTATTTGTTGTCTATTTATTTGATTGTTTATGGCAATATTTCTTCCTTTTGTAGAATAAATAGAAGTACAGAAGAAATTGTAAATTTGAGGAAGATGGACTCATGTTTGGAATATGCCAGGGTATTTTGCACAACTCAGCTACAAGAGGACATCTTTTTTGACCACAGTACATGTCGACCTCTTGTCTTACATAGGGATATCCACCCAAAAGGATGTGATGGTCTTCGCTGAAATGAGGGGCCCGGGATTGAGTGCAGAGATGTATTATATGAAAAATAGGGGCTAATTTACTTTTTTAAAAAAAGGGAAATACAAACAAACAATATTCAACAAAAAAGTCTTCTCTAAGAATGTGAGCAAAGAAAGATAAAAGCTTCTGCTGAAAACTGGGAGATAAAGTTTCTCATGGTCTGCTGCCAGGGTTGGGATGGTCATTGTGTGGAGATTGTTACCTGGTTTATTTTTCTTGTATTTATGGAACTCCTACTGTGGGCCAAGGGAAAAAAAAAAAACAGCAGGCACTTGCTGCAGGCTCCTATTTCAGGCAGCAGAGAGAATTCTTTATTTCCCCCTTAACCACTCCAAAAATGCAAATGGAAAAGAGGGCACCACCTCCTGTGTCCATCAGCAAATACCAGGGCCCACCACCATCCTTCATCACCCCAGGCCCTGTGGCCTCGAAATTCTGATGATGTATAGCATTATGTTGTTTTCTTAAAGCATCAGCCAGCAGGTGTATTGACACTCGGTTGGCACCCTCCAGAATTAGGCTCTGCGCAAGGGAAACTGAACAGGGCAGATGTCTGGGAAACTGGGAAGCAGTGGCAGGGATGTGAAACTCACCAGCCACTTGCAAATAGCATGTGGTTAGTGACCATATTTCCTTGGTGCTAAGGGTAACATCCTTTCACATTTTAACATTTATGAAGTTGGGATATTGCTTGTAGTATATATGGATGTATACTTTTACACACACACACACACACATTTGATGAGGTAGTGTTCTGTTTTTCTCTTCAATAACTATAATTAAATCAATGCTGTAGTTTACCAGCATGTTACTTGCCAATGCAGGAATGCACTCATTACCGTGTCAATTCTCACAATGTGTTAATGATACTAGGTGCCTGTTTTTTAAAGCCATATGTCAAAGTGATTAGTGCCTTTCTCTTTTTCATTAAGAAAACTTAGAGCATGCTTCTCTTTTATTAGGCAATTGTGACACCTGCTGTCAGAAACAAAGAACTTACTTCCCAATTCCTTGCTGGTCTTTCCTATGGAAAAGAGATAAATATTGCTAGAACATGAAAACTTCTAGGAGAAAATGAGCAAATAACAGTTAATTTTTCCTGACCATTGAAATTCCAGTATTAAGTAGGTAGCATTATGTGTTGAATTATGTGTTTTTTTAATGTAAAAAAAAATTATGTTTGTTTTTTTTTTTATTGTAAGCAGCCCAAAGCATGTCTCTGTGTCTCCCCCTTGTTTTTTCCTGAGGATTTGGTGATGAGTGATTTAGTGACCACCAGATGGACAAATATTTGCAGACTTCTACCCATTCTTGGAGCAGGTAGATAGCACACTTCTATAGTTTCTAGTTCCTTTTGTATGTTTGTCCCTATGTTTTGTTTTGAGCATTTTCTTTTCTTTTAAATTTTTATTGGAGCTTAGTTTGCCCATGGGCTCTGTGGGTTAGGATTTCAACAGGGCACGGTGGGGACAGCCCTTTACGGTCTGGGGTCTCAGCTGGAAGTACTAGGAGTGACTAAATGCCTGGGTGTCAGAGCAATTGAGGCGATGTCACCCATGCATCTAGCGGTTGATGCTATGGGCAGAGACCTCTGTGCTCTATAGACTGGGACACTTATCTGCTGCTTCCCCACAGCATGGTGAGTGAGCATTAGCATGCGGCAGGTCCTGGATCCAAAGGCGTCCAGAACCAGGCAGAAGCTACATGGCCTTTTCTGACACAGTCCCGGAGGCTGTATAGCATCATGTGTGCTGTACTGTATTGCTTGCAAATGCACCCCTGTGATCAGTCTAGATTCAAGAGGAGAGGTCCATGTTCAGAGAATCTGTGAACATGTTTTAAAACTACCACATCTATTTAATTGTGTGCCCTGGCAGTTCATTTCTTAAAATCAATTAGTAGAGTACCATTGTATGGCTGTGCCATACTTAGTGTAATCAATTTAACCTTTCATAGATATTTAGGTGGTTTCTAGTTTGTGGCTATTATGACTATAACTGCAATAAATATTTGTGTACAAGTCTTTCTATGGACATACATTTTAATTTCTCAGAAAAATACCAAGGATAAAATTACTAGGCCATATGGCAGTATATATTTAACATAAGAAAGTAACACAATGTTTTCTAGAATATTATGACTTTGTATCCCCATCAGTTTATATGTGACAATTCAAGTTACTCCACATCTTCACCAACAGTTAGTATCATTCATCTTTCTCAATTTTAGTCATTCTGCTACGTATGCAGCATTATCTCCATGTGATTTTAATTTGCGTGTCCTTATTGACAAATGTTATTGAACACATTTTTGTATGCTTATTGGCTATATCTATTTTCTTGTGCAACGTGTGAGTTCAGATCACTTGTACATTTTTATTGTGTTGTGTATCCTATTATTGAGTGATAGTAATTCCTTATGTATCTGGACATAAGTTCTTTGTCAGATATACTTATTACAAATATTTCCTCCTAGGCTATCTATCTCTTGCCTTTTCATTTTCTTAAAGATTTCTTTCCAAGATTAAAAGATTGTTGTTTTAGCATATATGTGGAACCTAGAAAAATGGTACAGATGAACTGGTTTGCAGGGCAAAAATAGAGACACAGATGTAGAGAACAAACATATGGACACCAACGGGGGAAAGTGGCGGGGTAGGGGTGGTGGTGTGATGAACTGGGAGATTGGGATTGACAAAGATACACTAATATGTGTAAAATGGATAACTAATAAGAACCTGCTGTATAAAAAAATAAAATAGGGCTTCCCCGGTGGTGCAGTGGTTGAGAGTCCGCCTGCCGATGCAGGGGACACGGGTTCGTGCCCCAGTCTGGGAAGATCCCACATGCCGCGGAGCGGCTGGGACCGTGAGCCATGGCTGCTGAGCCTGCACGTCCGGAGCCTGTGCTCCGCAATGGGAGAGGCCACAACAGTGAGAGGCCTGCGTACCGCAAAAAAAAAATAAATAAATAAAATAAAATTCAAAAATTCCAAAAAAAAAGGATTGTTGTTTTAGACATGTGGTTGCCAAAGGGGACAGAGAGGCAGGGGAGGGCTGGACTTGGAGTTTGGGGTTAGCAGATGCAAATTATATATAGGATAGATAAACAACAAGGCCCTACTGTAGAGCGCAGGGAACTTTATTCAATATCCTGTAATAAACCATAATGGAAAAGAATATGAAAAAGAATAGATATATATGTGTAACTGAATCACTCTGCTGTATACCAGAAACCAACACAACATGCTAAATCAACTACACTTCAATAAAAAAAGGGGTTTATTTCTTTTTGTTTTTTTAAGAATTTATGTTTTAGAGCAGTTTTAAGTTCTCAGCAAAATTGAGAGAAAGGGAGATTTCCCATATAGCCCCTGCCCCGACATGATATGCACATAGCCTCCCCAAAGTCCTAAACCAGAGTGGCATATCTGTTACAGCCGAGGAACCTACACTGACATAGCCGAGGAACCTACACTAATGTGTCATTATCAACCAAAATCTACAGTTTAGGGCTTCCCTGGTGGCACAGTGGTTGAGAGTCCGCCTGCCGATGCAGGGGACACGGGTTCGTGCCCCGGTCCAGGAAGATCCCACGTGCCGCGGAGCGGCTAGGCCCGTGAGCCATGGCTGCTGGGCCTGCACGTCCAGAGCCTGTGCTCCGCAACGGGAGAGGCCACAGCAGTGAGAAGCCCACATAATGCAAAAAAAAAAAAAAAAAAAAAAATCTACAGTTTACATTAGGGTTCAGTCTTGGTGCTGTACATCCTAAGGGTTCGGACAAATGTATAATGACATGTATGCATCATTATAGTATCTAACAGAGCATTTTCATTGCCTTAAAAGTCCTCTGTGCTCTGCAGATCTTTTTCCTCCTTGCCCTAACCCTTGATAACTACTGATCCTTTTAACTGTCTCCATAATTTTGCCTTGTTCAGAATACTGTATATAGAGTTAGAATCATATAGTAAGCACCCCTTTCAGGTTGGCTTCTTCACTTAGTAATATTCATTTAAGGTATTTTCATGTCTTGTCATGCTTGAGATCGCATTTCTTTTTAGCACTGAATAATATTCCATTGTCTGGATGTACCACAGTGTATTTATCCATTTACCTACTAAAGAATAACTTGGTTGTTTCCAAGTTTTGGCAATTATGAATAAAAGAGCTAAAAACACTCATGCATATAGGTTTTTGTGTGAACCTAAGTTTTCATCAACTTTGGGAAAGGAGTGCAGAGGGCAAATGCTGTATTACATGGAAAGAGTATATTTAGTTTAGCAAGAAGCCACCAAATCATCTTCTAAAGTGGTTGTACAATTTTGCATTCCTACCAACAATGAGTAACGGTTCCTGGCACTCCACATCCTCATCAGCACTTGGTATCCTCAGTGTTCTGGATTCTGGCCATTCTAATAGTTGTGCAGTGTTATCTCATTGTTGTTTTAACCTGTGTTTCCCTGATATATGGTATGGAGCATCCTTTCATATTTTTTTCTCCCGTCTGTAGATAGTATTTGCTGAGGTGTCTGTTAAGGACTTTGGCCAATTTTTTAATGTGGTCATTTGTTTTCTTACTATTGAATTTTCAGTTCTTTGTATATTTTGGATAGCAGTCCTTTATCAGATGTGTCTTTTGCAAATATTTTTTCCCAGTCTGTGTCTTGTCTTCTCATTCTCTTTACATTGTCTTTTGCAAAACAGCAGTAAATTTTAATGAGGTCCAGCCTTACCTTAATACCTAAATGTTGTTTAATCTCCACGTATTTGGGGGTTTTCTAGCTATCCTTCTGTTACTGATTTCTAGTTTGTGGTCCATGAGCAGATGTATGATTTCTATTCTGTTAAATTTGTTAAGGTGTGTTTTATGGCCCAGAATGAGGTCTATCTTGCTGAATGTTAGGCATGAGCTTGAGAAGAATGTATATTCTGCTGATGTTGGATGAAGTAGTCTACAGATGTCAACTTTATTTTGTTGATTGACAGTGCTGTTTATTTCAGCTATGTCTTAATTGGTTCTCTGCCTGCTGGATCTGTCCATTTCTGAGAGAGGAGTGTTGTGTCTCCAACTATCAACTATCAAGTGGATTTATCTATTTCTTCTTGCAGTTCTATCAGCCTTTGCAACACACTGTTGTTAGGTGCCTACACAGTAGGAATTGGTATACCTTCTTGGAGAATTGACCCCTTTATCATAATGTAATACTCTTTAACTGTGATAACGTTTGTTGCTTTGAAGTCTGTTCTGTCTGAAATTAATATGGCTACTCCTGCTTTCTTTTGATTAGTGTTAACATGGTATTTTTTCTCCATCCATTTACTTTTAAGCTATATATATCTTGTAGATGACAAGTGGATTTCTTGTAAATGACATAAGCTTGGGTATTGTTTTTTGATCCACTCTGACAATTTCAGTCTTTAAATTTTAATTGATAACATTTGGACCACTGACATTTTTTACAGCTTTAATTTAACATATATATATATATATATATATATATACACACATATATATATCACACAACCATATATATGATATATACATAAGCATAACATAATTGAATACATTGTTGATAATATCATTTTGAGCAAATTGTTATCCACTAGATCAATTAAGAATAAGAATAAAACTTTTAATTTACCTTCAATTACTCCTCCTTCAATGCTTTTTCCTTACGTATATCTGAGTTTCTGACTTGATCATTTTCCTTCTTTCTGAAGAATTTCTTTTAACACATTTTGGAAGGCAGGTGTACCAGCAAAAAAGTCCTTCAGTTGTTTTTGTCTGAGAAAGTCTTTATTTCTTTTTCACTTTTAAAAAGTAATTATTCTGGGTATGGAATTCTAGGATAGTTGGTGTTTTCTCTCAATACTTTGAATATTTTACTCTACTATTTTCTTTCTTGTATAGTTTCTGAGATGAAGTCAGATGTAATCTTATCTTTTGCTCCTCTGTAGGTAAAGGATTTTTTCCTTTGGCTTCTTGAATTTTTTTTTTTTTTTTTTATCATTTCCACTTGCTTCAAGGTATTTTTTAAATTTTGTTTGTGATTTCTTATTTGATCATTGGTTGTTTAAGATTGTGTTGTTTAATTTTACTTTCCCTCTCTTTATGGGACTAAAATTATATACATATTAGAAATCTTGACTTTTTCCCATAAGTTGTTGAAATTTTATTTTTTTCAGTATTTTTACACTCTGCTCCATTATAGACATTTTCTATTGTTATATCTTCAGGTTCACTGATCTTTCCATTTGCATGCCTAATCTACTGTAAATCATAAGCAGAAATTTAAATTTTGAGACCAATTTTTTTATTTCTAATAATTCCTTTTTTGTACTCTTTGTATCATTCATCACTTCATTAACTTCGATTACTTTTAAATCTTTGAACATATTCCATATCAATGTTTTACTGTTCTAGTGGGCTAATTCCATTATTTCTGTGATTTCTAGTTCTTTTTTTATTGGTTGATCTTCTCCTGGTACTGGCTAATATTTTTCTCTATCATGTTTAGTAATTTTTATTGGATGCCAGGCATTGTAGATTTATACTGTTGAATTCTGGGCTTTGTTGTTCCTTTAAAGTGTACTGGGATTTTTTTTCCTTAATTTCTCTTTCTGACTGTTCGTTATTAGTGTATAAGAGTACCAGAGATTTCTGTGCATTAATTTTGTATCCTGCAACCTTACCAAATTCATTGATTAGTTCTAGTAGTTTTCTAGTGACATCTTTAGGATTTTCTATGTATAGTATCATGTAATAAGCAAACAGGGACAGTTTTATTTCTTCTTTTCCAATTCCTTTTATTCCTTTTTCTTCTCTGATTGCTGAGGTTAGGACTTCCAAAACTATGTGGAATAAGAGTGACGAGAGTGGAAATCCTTGTCTTGTTCCTGATCTTAGTGGAAATGCTTTCAGTTTTTCACCATTGAGAATGATGTTTGCTGTGGGTTTGTCATATATGGCCTTTATTATGTTGACGTAGGTTCCCTCTATATGCATTTTCTGGAGAGTTTTTATCATAAATGGGTGTTGAATTTTGTCAAAAGCTTTTTCTGCATCTATTCAGATGATCATATGGTTTTTATTCCTTAATTGGTTAATGTGGTGTATCACATTAATTGATCTGCATATATTGAAGAATACTTGCATTCCTGGAATAAATCCCACTTGTTCATGGTGTATGATCCTTTTAATGTGTTGTTGCATTCTGTTTACTAGTATTTTGTTAAGGATTTTTGCATCTATGTTCATCAGTGATATAATACCTAGGAATAAACCTACCTAAGGAGGCAAAAGACTTGTACTCAGAAAACTAAAAACACTGATGAAAGAAATCAAAGATGACATAAACAAAAGAGAAATATACCATGTTCTTGGACTGGAAGAATCAATATTGTGCAAAGGACTATACTACCCAGAGCAATCTACAGATTCAATGCAATTCTTATCAAATTACCAATGGCATTCTTCAGAGAATCAGAACAAAAAATTTTACGATTTGTATGGAAACACAAAAGACCCCGAATAGACAAAGCAATCTTGAGAAAGAAAAAAGAAGCTGGAGGAATCAGGCTCCCTGACTTCAAACTGTATTACAAAGCTACAGTAATCAAGACAGTATGGTACTGGTACAAAAACAGAAATATAGATCAATGGTACAGGATAGAAAGCCCAGAGATAAATCCACACACATATGGTCACCTAATTTATCACAAAGGAAGCAAGAACATACAATGGAGAAAAGACAGCCTCTTCAATAAGTGGTGTTGGGAAAACTGGACAGCTACATGTAAAAGAATGAAACTACCTAATACCATACACAAAAATAAACTCAAAATGGATTAAAGACCTAAATATAAGACTGGACACTATAATAAAACTCTTAGAGGAAAACATAGGAAAAACACTCTTTGACATAAACCACAGCAAGATCTTTTTTGACCCACCTCCTAGAGTAATGAAAATAAAAACAAAAATGGGACCTAATGAAACATAAAAGCCTTTGCACAGCAAAGGAAACCATAAACAAGATGCAAAGACAACCCTCAGAATGGGAGAAAATATTTGCAAATGAAGTAATGGACAAAGGATTAATCTCCAAAATATACAAACAGCTCATGGAGCTCAATATCAAAAAAGCAAACAACCCAATTAAAAAATGGTGGAAGACCTAAATAGATATTTCACCAAAGAAGACATACAGATGGCCAAGAGGCACATGAAAAGATGCTCAACATCACTGATTATTAGAGAAATGCAAATCAAAACTACAATGAGGTATCACCTCACACTGGTCAGAATGGCCATCATCAAAAAATCTACAAACAATAAATGCTGGAGAGGGTGTGGAGGAAAAGGAGCCCTCCTGCATTGTTGGTGGGAATGTAAATTGATACAGACACTATGGAGAACAGTATGGAGGTTCCTTAAAAAACTAAAAATAGAACAACCATATGACCCAGCAATCCCACTACTGGGCATATACCCTGAGAAAACCATAATTCAAAAGGACACATGTACCCCAATGTTCATTGCAGCACTATTTACAATAGCCAGGACATGGAAACAACCTATATGTCCAACGATAGATGAATGGATAAAAAGATGTGGTACAGGGCCTCCCTGGTGGCGCAGTGGTTGAGAGTCCGCCTGCCAATGCAGGGGATACAGGTTCGTGCCCTGGTCCGGGAGGATCCCATATGCCGCGGAGCGGCTGGGCCCGTGAGCCATGGCTGCTGAGCCTGCGCATCCAGAGCCTGTGCTCCGCAACGGGAGAGGCCACAACAGTGAGAGGCCCGCGTACCGCAAAAAAAAAAAAAAAAAAAAGATGTGGTACATATATACAATGGAATATTACTCAACCATAAAAAGGAATAAAAGAGTGCCATTTGCAGAGACATGGATAGAACTAGAGCCTGTTACACAGAGTGAAGTAAGCCAGAAAGAGAAAAACAAATATCGTATATTAACGCATATATGTAGAATCTAGAAAAATGGTACAGATGAACATATTTGCAGGGCAGGAATAGAGGTGTAGACGTAAAGAATGGACATGTGGACATGGGGTGGAAGGGGAGGGTGGGACGAATTGGGAGATTAGGTTTGACATATATACTCTACCGTGTGTAAAATAGATAGCTAGTGGGAACCTGCTGTATAGCTCAGGGAGCTCAGCTTGGTGCTCTGTGATGACCTAGGTGGGTGGAATGGGGGGGTGGGAGGGAGGCCCAAGGAGGAGGAGATGTGGGTGTACATGTGGCTGATTCACTTCGTTGTGCAGCAGAAACTAACACAACATTGTAAAGCAATTTTACTCCAATAAAATAAAGAAGAAAGAAAAGAAAGAAGGAAGGAAGGAAGGAAAAAGAAAGAAAGAAAGAAAGAAAAAAAGAAGGAAAGAAAAGAAAAGAAAGAAAGTGTACTGGACTTCCCTCTGATAGTCTTTTCAGCATGGACTCTAGAACTTTTAGCATGGATCTAGAGTAGCCTTTCAGAGCATGAATCTAGCACTAGCTTAGCCTTACTACTAAGATGTGATCCCTCCTTACTCTACTGAATGTTCTGAGTGATGAACAAAGTCTCTCCATTCTGGTTCTGAATTTAGCTTGTAGAATTACTAGCTGAGCTTTTGTAATTGTTTGGTTTATTACTCCTCTGTAATTATTCTTTCTCCAGAAGTCGCTATTTTCCTGATTCACGAAGTTTTCTGTTACACACATGCACAAATTTTTGTTCATCCATAAACTCAATGGACCCAATGTGCAGATTTCTGGAGCACTTTCTCTGCTACACTGATCTACAAATCCTATCTTCCTAAGGATTCTCCCACCCAATTGAACTCTCTCAATTCAGCAGAACCATAGGCTATGTTTGTGTTTCCTCTTCTTGTGCTGCATTTCAGGTTGAAATCAAGGTTACTGTGGGGCTTCCTTGTTTGTTTCCCTTATTTCAGGGAAGCCTGTTGTCTAATTTCTAAAGATATCATTACATATAATTTGCTCTGTTTTCTGGTTGTCTATAATATAAACCCAAATTTCGATACCCCCAATGAGGAAATTGGAAATATTTGGACCTATTTTTTTCTTATTCCATTCATCAGTTATCTGTGGATTTTGGAGAAAGGAACACCTAAGTTTAATTTGTCACCTTAACACCTATAGTTTCAAAGCAGTGAAGAATAACATTTTAACCATAACATATGGTATTTGGATGCAGTTATCCTAACAAAACTTTGTTCTTATTGTAAAATATAAGAAAAATCCAATCCCTTTAAATAAACGCTAAATTCAAAGATAAAACGCATCACGAACTTATAAACATAAGTGTACCTCCCACTCACAGAAACTATTCCATGTACTCCATTTCTCATCACTAGATAAAAGGGCAGGAAGAAACTTATTTTAGAGCCCTGTACATCGATCTCATGATTGAAATGCAATCATTTCCAGTTCTTGAAGTTCTTATTCAAACCAGAACTATATGTCTCTGTATTCACAGTGTTTTTCCATTCAGTACAGGCATACTGCAGGTTCAGTTCCAGACCACTACAATAAAGTGAATATCAAACTAAAGCAAATCACATGAAGTTTTTGGTTTCCCAATGCATATAAAAGTTATGTTTACACTATACTGTAGTCTATTAAATGTGCAATAGCATTATATCCAAAAAAGTACATACCCTTATTAAAAATATTTTATTGCTGAAAAATGCTAAGACTGAGACTTAAGTGAGTCATAGCAGTAACATCAAAGATCACTGACCACAGATCACCATAAGAAATAGAATGAAAATGAAAAAGTTTGAAATACTGAGAGAATTACCAAAATGTGACACATAGACACAAAGTGGGCAAATGCTGTTGAAAAAACGGCACTGACAGACTTGCTTTATGCAGAATTGCCACAAGCTTTCAATTTCTAAAAAAACACAATATCTATGAAGCACAATAAAATGAAACACAATAAAATGAGGTATGCTTGTAAATATTTTTTGTTTGTTTTATGGGAATTCTACATGCCTGGTCTGCATGCCTTGGCCTGGCCACTTATTCTTTCTGAACTTCACTACTCATAGCTTAAGACATAAGGATAATTTCTATTTTACTAACTTACAAGGTATTACCAGGATCACATGAGATAATCTATGAGGTGCCTATTTTTAGATGAGCTATATATATGTCATACACACGTTTGTGTAGTCCCAATGTCCTTGACATAAGCCATTATAATGTATGTGAGAGTATTTATTTTACTAAGAAGTTACTTTGATAGTGTATATCCTGAGTCTCTCTTCCTGAAAAGCATTTGATTTTAACTATATGGAGAATTGGAACATTTGCATGCATTTCATTAAGAAAAGTAATGGGATCTCCAAATTAGTATAGTCAAATACTTATTCATTATCCTCAGATTTAAATTAGCTTTTTAAAAATCATATATCTCCCTTAATTGGTAACCCACAGTAAAAAAAAAAAAAAAAACTAGTAAATATGAATATCAAAGCTTATTGCCTGGTCTCTCTCTTCTAATCTATCATCCTATCCATACCAACCTACTTATTCCTACACTGGGTAGTCAAAAAAAATTGTTAAGGTAATTAATAATGATACATAATACACAAAGATGAAAACATCAATTTGAAGCAAGGAACAAAAAAGTAAACCTCTGGGCTTTTAAATATTCATCTTTATTAATTTTGTCCTCAATGTGAATAAGAGGTGTTCTGGATCAGAGAGAGATTAGTTATTAGTATTTCCATAATAATAGCTGTGTTGTTTCCTTTGCTTCACTCTTACCCCAAGACAATACCATGAAAGCCAGATGGGAAAACTTATTTGAGTGGTCAGATAATACTCCCTAAACAAGAAATGGAGAAAAATGGATTTTCTCAGCTGTCTCATGGCTGTCTTTCTCTCCAGTCCAAAAAAAAGACAGAAAAGCCTTTGTTCCTTAGAGACAGGATGGAAAAGTTTCTAAGTTCTTACTCTAATCTTTTGGAATATAAATATATTACTCCAAAGGCCAGAGATGCCCCAGACTTTCAGGCTTCGATGACCTATAGATATATCTCCAAGGTCCCAGGTCTCATTTTCCATTGAAATGTTAACGCATACTTGTACCTATGGAATTAGATAAATGTCACTGGAGTTCTCTCGCTCTCTATACTGGAGTATTATCTTCTCATGGCTTATTCTTAGGTCAGGGTACAAAATTTCTACAAAATTTATTCAGAAGACCCTTGATCTGCAGAAACACAAAAAAATTTTCTCTATATTCCTCAGTCATACAATGGCAAGATCATAAAATTTATATGAACAGCAAAAGTAGGCGAAAGTAGCTCTAGGTTAAGTCCTTGAAATTTCTCTTTTAATAAATCTCAGAAATCAACTAATTTCCTAGTTAAGAGACTCCCTCTTTAGAGTAAACTACATATACATATAGTCCTGTGCACATACACACACAGAAAACAAACATGCAGAAAAAAATCCATTATTTTCACTCAAAAAAAGTGACTATGTTTTGTTTTGTTTTTGTTTTACTTCCACTTGGGAAATTAAAATAAGCTTCACAGAAATTAAAGAACCAAAATATTTTGTTGTAAAATAGAGATAAAAACTCATTAGGTTGACTTAAATGTTCTTTTGATTTTACTTTTTCAGATAAAGGGCTTTTTGTCCAGGGCATGTTATTGAAGTCAGATTTCCTTACTAGGAACAGAGCATTTTAGAGCTAGAAGAACCCTTCAATATTTAACAACCCTAATGGAATCAGAGCTAATTTTAGAAAAAGTATCTCTAGGATACATATTGATTTGTAGTACTGACAAAGTTTGTGTTTCTTCAGAATTATATATTTCCAGTTACCTTTCTATGTTCTTATTACCCAGATGGGCTTTCTAACTGATTTAAATCATAAATCTTTTAAAATTATTATATCTTTTTAAAATTTTAATTTATTTTCTATTGGAGTATAGTTGATTTGCCATACTGTGTTAGTTTCACGTGTACAGCAAAGTGATTCAGCTATACATATACATATATCCATTCTTTTTCAGAGTTTTTTCCCATATAGATTATTACAGAATATTGAGTACAGTTCCCTGGGCTATACAGTAGGTCTTTGTTGACTATTTTATATATAGTAGTGGTATATGTTACTCCCAAACTCTTAACTATCCCTCCCCCCACCTTTCCCCTTTGGTAACCATAAGTTTGTTTTTGAAGCCTGTGGGTCTGTTTCTGTTTTGTAAATCATAAATGTTGACAGGAGGTAGATGCTTGGGATTTTTTAAAAAGGTATGGACCTTTATTAGAGTCAGTGTGATATCCTGAAAAGCACTGGCTTTGTAGAATACAGACTTGGTTGGAATCCTTACTCTGCCACTTACCACCTGTATGAAATTGGAAAGTGACATTGGTTTACTCACCTATGAAATTACCCCCCATTAATAGATGAGGACACAGGATGTAGAGGCACTGGATGAAGTAGGGTTACATGCTGCAAACTTCTGGCAGTTTAGCAGAGACATATAAATTGCTAGCTGTGTGTGTGAGACACAGTAAGCGCTAAACCCATGGAAAATTAAATTTTAGCACATTTCTATAATAGAAATCATTTTTCTCTTTGTTTAATCTCTGATGGACCATCTAAACATCTCTGATTTTCCATAGCTCTATCTTCTTCACCAATAGGAGGGTAACTCAGGACACAGTTGGAAAACTTCTTGTGCATCTTTTGAGGACTGCATTCTTTTGCATCACTTATACTGACAAGATCATTTACACACTTTCAACAAAGAGTGGTGCCTCAGTGTCCAGGAAAAGAATGTCTAGAAACTTCATTATGAGATTAAATACTCTAAAAGACAAGTTTGGCTTTCTTTCAACAAAAAAGATAAAGTGTTATGTAACACAGTGAGCAAAACAAATTGTTCCATTTTTGTTTCTTCTTGCTTTTCTGTTTTTTACTATGTGTGTGTGTACATGTGTGTGTGTTTATGTGCTGTGTGAAATTTTTGTTCAGTCCCAGTAAGTCTATAATATTTATCATCTATTCTATAAAATGAGTGTAGCAATAATGTTATGATAAATTATAATCAACTTCTTACATTACTATTTATTGAGTACCAACAACATGCAAGGTCTGGTACTGTTAGACTCCGCAGGTGACATGTGAATGCTCGCCATGGTCTCTGTCTTCAAAGGGCTTGCACATATTTCAGAAGATAAAGTGAAAATTATACTAATAATTTCTATGACTGCAAATATTTGAGAGCAGTGATAGGCAGAGGGTAACTTCAGATATATCACTTTATGAAGATATAAACAAAGAAACTTACTCAATACTGTGGATTCCACCATATCTAGTCTACCGTAACAAGCAGAGAAGAAAGACTCACTCAAAGGTACTCACATACCAACATGCAGACTGCAGAGCAGAGCTAGGCAGGGTATTAGGAGTCAGGACAAGGAAGGAGCAGCGCGTGCTATGGTGGGTAATAGGGGTAATAGAAGTATCATGAAGAATGTGGTACTAGATGTGTTGGGGTCAGGGAAGGTAGACAGGGGATGATGGCCTCTCACCCCAGAGAGTGATTTATTATATTTGTCAAATTGGAGGTGAAGGGTGGCATGGAATGAAGCATATGATGAAGCCACAAAAGACTGACAAGTATACTCTGAGTTCTCTTTAATCAACCTTGAAAAAAGATGTTTCAGCTGAAATTGTAGGCAGATGAAAGGAGGGCCAACTGTGTAGAACTCCCACAGGCGTGCTGATAAAAGGAGCAGGGGAACCAAGAACTGAACAGGCCAACCAACCAAACAGTCACTTGGCTAAAAGTAAAGTCCTTACACCGTTCTGTTGATAATCTTAAAATATTGTGCAAACAGTGGCTAGAAAGGATAACTTATGTCTCCTTACATTTGACCATCCATGCTACTAAGAAATCCTCTTCAGAAAGGCAGAAGAGGCCAGAATCTCAGTCATTCACTAGTAATATTCAGTTTCTTGAAAAGAAAATATAAGCTATATGGACAATATCCTGAAATAAATGGTTAATTTACACAAAAAGTTTATTGAGAGTCTGTTAAATGCAAGGAACAATCCTAAGCATTGGGGGTATAGTACCAAACAGAAAAAAATCTCTACATTACATTTTAGAACAGGCAGAGGATGAAAAATAAATCCATGAATAAAAGTCTTCACTGACCAGGTACTAAGAAGCCTTCATTCACCAAGTGGGAGGGGGGATACGGAGTGCTTAGGTATTTGTTCAAAGAGAGGTGCAATCTAAAATAGAGTGAACAGAGAACGTCTTGGTGAAAAGGTGCTGAGGAAAGAGCTAGAAGAGGTGAGAGAGGGAACCACAGGGATGTTGCCTTGAAGTGACAATGGGCTAGCGTGTCCATTGTGGGAACAGGGAGAAGGACAGAGTAGCTGAAGAGAGCTGAGGAGAAGAGCCAGTGATGAGGTCCAAGAGTAACAGGGCACCAGATCATGTAGGGACCTGTAAACCTCCACAAGGAATTTAGCTTGCACTCACCATTAGATGGCAAGCCACTGGAGGATACCAAACAAAGGAACTGACATGGCATTGCTTCCATTTTAAGATGATCACTAACTACTTTTGGAAAAGAGACTGAAGGAGACGCAAGGATAGAAATGGTGAAACCACTGGTCAGGAGGTTATTGTAGTAACAGACTGTGGATTTGCTCAGAGTGGTAGCAGTGGAGGAGATGGAGAAAGATTAGATGCAGAGTATATTCTGAAAGAAGAGCCTCTGGAGCTTCCTGAGAGATGGTGTATGGAGTGTGAGAGAAAGAGAGGTGCCCAGGCCAACATCAAGGTCTTTGGCTTGAGTAGCTGTTTTGATTGACAGCACTGTCATTTCTTGAGATGAGCAGGATGTGCGGAGGAGCAGTTTTGGGGATGAAAATCAGGAGTTTTGTTTCTGTGTATATTAAATTTGTTACGCTCACTAGACATCAAAATGGAGATGCCAAACGGACAACTGGAGTCAAGGAAATAATTCTGGGACCTATGAATTTGGCAAGCAACAGCAGCGCAATAGTTTTTAAGACATGTGATTTGTTGAGATCTCCAAGGGAATAAGTATAGACAGAAAAGACAATAAGTTCAAAGAGTGAGCCCCGAGACCCTCCAATGTTTAAAGGTCTGGGATATGTGGAGAAATGAGTGAATCAAAGTAAAAAAAAAAAAAAAGCATCTAATGAGAGAGAAAAAGCAGGGCTTCCTTTCCAGTAAGGATAGTGTATCAAAAAAAAAGAGAGAGAGGGTCAAATGACAAATCGAATATGACCAAGAAATGAAATTGGGACTGAAAATTAACCACAAATTTAAAATACGGAGATCACTGGTGACCTTGATGAGTAATTTCAGTAGAGTAGTGGGTACAAAAGAGATTGTCTCTTGTACCTGACTGGAGTGGCTTAAAGAGAGAATGAAGAACTGAGAACAGTGATTATAGATAACTCCTTGAGAGGATTTTGTTATAAAGGGATCAGAAAAATATCAAGGTTGCTGGAAGGGTATGAGAGATCAAGAGAGTTACTATAAATTGTTTAAAAATGAAAATTACAGCTTGTTGAGGAGTGAAGTGAAGGTGTGACATAGTTCTGTAGGAATTGGACTTATGGATAAGATCATGAATGCTATCAGTTATGCAACTGGAGAAAATATAATTGCATTTTATTTCATACCCTGTCACCACTTGGCTTTAAATCTATGTTGTTTAAACATTTTGACCTTACCGAAGTTAGTGTATTCCCTAAAGCTCTTATGAATCAGTTAAATTGAAAGTGAGAAATAATGTCAACCCTTCAGCAAAATTGAGAGTCGTATATGTATTATGCACTATTCATTAATGATCTTATTAATCTACACAGTGATCTTGTGTAGGAAGCACTATTATCTTCAATTTGCCACGAGGAAACCAAAAGTCTAGGAATATTAAGTAATTTGTTCAATGTCACTAGTTGAGTAGTGTGATTATCAGAATTAAGAGGTGAAATTTCTATGCACTCCTTTTAGTCTGGGTCTGCCATTCCCCTGGAATAACCTTGTCCTTTTGGGTAGCAGAGTGAGTCAATTTTTTTATGGCTCTTGTTGCATTTATAACATGACATTTACTATGCATATTAATTTGTGGGAAGTAGGATAATGATAAAAAAAACCCTCCAAACTTGTCATTATTCTATCAAGTCAAAACTTCTACTTACAGTGAAGAGGTCTTGGAAAAGGAGAAAAAAATTCAGTAAAAGCATGGAAACATAGCATCCTGATGTAAAAAAAAAAAATCTTAAGAGATCAAATAATCTGATATTCCCAATTTATAAATAAGGCACTGGGGCCCAGAAAATAAGTGATTTGGCAGAGGTAGCAGAATTAGTCACAGGTGAACATAGAGTTCCTGATTTTGAATCTAGTGTTTTCAATGCACTTAAAACACAATTAATGGGCTGAAACTAGCTTCTACAAAAAGAATTGCAAGTTCCCCTTAATTAGTGTGGTTTTGGAGTACTTTATAATGATATTTCTTTTAAAGTCAGACAGAAAATGCTAACCTTTATTCCAGTATTTCTGTGTGAAGTTTTTTGCCATTTCTATTGTAATTTGAATAAGATTTTTTTTCACTTCATTCTCTTTATTCACTTGAATTTACTGACCCTTTTCTTCATGTTTCTCTTGGCAAAGGACATACAAGAATAAGCATTTTGAGTCTGCAGAGTGTGCCGCCTCTCGTTTCTGACTTAGAATATATTCTTTATCATCTGTCGTGCTTCCTGGGCCTCCACTATTGTGAATTCACTCTGTTAAGTCCTTAAGGAGGGGTGAGGGATTGCTCTCTAAGTTGCTGGCTAGGAGAGAGGGAGCAGGACTGAGGGAAAGAAAGAGAGAAGGAAGCTCAGGAGGGCAAGTCTGCAGGGGTACCTGGATTGTGAGGGAGGTCACAGGGAGAAAGTGGACCTGCGCTTCACAAAGCTGGGAGGCCCCCAAGACACGTACTCCTGCTTCACCGCTTGTTAAAGGGGGATCCTAGTAATGATAAGGACTGGACACAAGAATAGAATCTACAACCTCCAAACCCCTCCCTGAAACCAAGATGGCATTAGATTGGAGAACCTCCTCTGAGAGGTTGCTTCACTAATTTGCAGCTAAGATATGAGGGGACAGAACATTCTCATATTTGCCTCATTTTTAAAATCTGCTTTTGTCTGATAAGCAGACTTCCCAGAGCCACTTTGACTGAAATCTGCTTCAAGGATCATTGTTTGTTTGTTTCGAAAGCTTTATATACTTTAGTGATGATGTTAAGTTAAACACAGAAAGTTGTGACCTGAGAGTGAGAATAAATTAGAAACTAGTTATATTATAATATTGCACTATTCCACTCTAGTCACTTGATAGAGTTTTACGAGAAAAAATAAAGTTTCTTTTCCCCTCAAAAAAAGCACGAGTGTATAAAAAGAACACAGAGCCAAGCAGAACTTTTATTTTAGTGTCTGCTTTTCACTTATTGATTATGGGTCATGAGTAAGTTCCAAAAATTTTTCTTCTTTGAAAGTTCCTGGCTGTTTCACCTGGATTAGCCATGGATAGTGTAATATCTCCAATCTTATAGACATGCTAGAAAGTTAGCTCAGCCATAACTAAAGGCATCAGACAAATGCCTTTAAGCCTTATCATTTAACATGACACCATAAATAATTGGGATTTCACAATTGGTATTTTAAACATTGTTTATTCTAGTTTCCACAATTTAGACTGTAATAAAGGCAAGCTCAATATAGTTCCAACCCATCACCCAATTTAAAACGCTCTATTTAACTGTCACTGTGAATGAAGCTGCTAAGTTCCATTTGATATGTGGATGAGTATTTGTTTGGTGATGGGTCAGATATACTGAGTACGCCCATCAGTCTTCAACTATCTATTGTAATAACCTGAAAGATTATCAGAAACTCTACTGGTAGAGATGATCATTTGGATTAAAGTTGTTTCAATTACGTTCAAAAGAAAAAGAAAGAGAAAAAGCCACTAGTTTGGTTGAGAACCACCTTGTTAGTGACTGTATATAACATTCCAAGAATCGAGCCCTGGGGATCTGAGGTATTTAGATACTGGGGAGGGAAGGATGATGCAACAAATGAGACTAAGAAGAAGCAGTGAATAAGCATGGAGGAGATCCACAAATGAGCTAAACTCTTCAAAAGGTGAAAGTCATCAACAGTGTCAAAGGTTGTAAAAGGTCAAGTTAGTGAAGATTGAGAATTGACCACTGGATTTGGCAAAGGTGCAGATCATCGGTAACATTGACAAGAAGTGTTTCATTGAGTAAAGGATAAAAAGTATGTTTGGAGTAATTTCAAGAGCAAATGAGGAGAGAGGAACTGTACATTCATCTTCCAAGAAACTGTGCTATTAAAAGAAGTCAGAAATGGAGTAGTAGCTGGGTGGAAGGTAGGGTGATGTAAAAGAAGAAATGCTTTTTGAAAAGATATAAAAATGGCAGCATATTTGTATATATACTAATTGAGAGTATTCAGTCTCGAGAAAGAACTTGCCAGAATGATGATATTGGGGCTAGGGGACAAGAAGAAACAGAATCCAATATATTAATGGTGGGTAGACCTTAGAGGAATGGGCAGTACATGTATAGAAACAAGAGAGAACTAGTCTGTTCTCTCTCTACATCTTGACAGTAATGTAGATGTGATCACTGAAAAAGGTGAGATTTTTTTCATCTGATGGCTTCTTTTTTCTCAGCTAAATAGAAAGAAAGCATGGTGATCAGCTGATACTAAGGGGAGATTTAGAGATTTGAGGTGAGAAGAAAGAGTATAAAATAGTCAGCTAAGAACTGGAGAATGAATAAACCAGGGAATGTAAGGTTGCCTGTCAGCACAGATTCATCTAACACACACACACCATCCCTATGAGGTACATGTTATTGATAATATTATACCTATTTTACAGATGAGAAAAAACAGCAGTAGAGAAATGTTTCCTGTTTTGCCCAAAGCCACAGAGTTAAAAGGTGGCAGGCAATTTACCTTCTGAGGCTTTAAAGCCAAGTGAGTCTTAATCCTAGCACCAATAAAAAAAAAAATGACACAATCAGATTTGCATTTTGAAAAGATCACGCTTGTTGGAATATAGCCAAAGACAGTCTAGGATATCCTGGACTAGGATGGAGACAGAAAAGTTGGAGAAAAGTGGATGGGATTTTTTAGAAAGTAAAATAAACATAGTGATGGGCTGATTAAAAGGGATATCCACAATGACTACTGGGCTTCAGACTTGCAGTGAGGAATGGATGATGACATCATGAACTAAGAGAACAGGCTGGGGGAGCCGCACTTTAAGTTTTGTATCTATTGAGTTTGTAGGGGTTTTGCACACTTCCGGTGAAGGTGTTGAGTAGAGAGTTGGCTGTAAAGGTCTATCGCTCAGATGACTGGAAATAGAAAGTGTGAGGCATATCGTAGAGAATTAAACCATAACTGAAGATGAGATGGATTTGGAACAAGTGTACAGTTAAGGGAAAAGAAGATAGGATAATACCTTGAGGAACTCCATAATTTAAAGGTTGGGTAAAAGATACAGCCCTCAAGTTGCCAGAGAGCTAGAAAGAAATTAAGAAGAGTATGTGTCAAGGTACTTCAATAGAATATTTCAAGGGGGAGGGTATGGTCAACAATACTGAGAGGGCAAGTAGATGAGGAACCAAAGTATCCATTGGCTATAGAAATTGTGAAATCATCAGAGATATTAGCTATATCAGTAGAATAATAAAGGCAGTGCAAGTGGGATGTGTTAGGATGAGTTGGAGGTGAGGAAATTGGCACAAGAAATATAGATCAACTTTGTGAGAAGTTTAACTTAAAAGGTAATGAAAGAGGGTGATGGTGGCGGTCTGTGGACTATAGGATTGAGGGTAGGATTTTGTGAAAGGGAGAGATTTTAGATTATTTAAATATCAAAAGATATTTAAAAGAAAGCTTCCCATGGTAGATTGGTTCCATTCATGGGAATATTATAGGGATAATCAATAATGTGAGATAGGGGAGGGGATAAAATCCCAGATAAGGGATTGTATTGCAAAGGGATCTCTCTTCTAATATAACAAGAGAACACATGCATATAGATAGGTTTGTACAGGTCTTCTGCACATTTTCCCATTAATGTTTTCTTTTTGTATTGATTTGAAAGAGCTCTATATTATAAGGATATGTGCCCTTACATTTTATTATATATGTTGCATACATTTCTGGAGTTTTTATTTGTCTTTTAATTGTAATTAATTTGTGATTTATGGCATAAATCAGTTTTCATAAATAAGTTTGGATGAAAGTGGTCAAAAGGTGCAAACTCCCAGTTATAATATAAATAAGTACTAGGGATGGAATGTACAACATGATGACTGTAGTGAACAGGGTTGTCTGGTATATCTGAAAGTTGTTAAGACAGCAGATCTTAAGAGCTCTCATCACAAGGAAAAATATTTTTTTTTGGTATCTGTATGAGATGAATCATTTCATAACATATGATGTCAAATTATTTAATGTACACCTTAATCTTATACAGTGCTGTAGTCAATTACACCTCAATAAAACTTGGAAGAAAAAAAAGGAAGTTATTTCCCTTCATTTCCCCCTCTTGCCCCAGTGACTCTCTGGGTTCTTTTATCGGGATGGGGGGTGAAATATTCATTTCGATTGTGTTTCATTCAGTACTCTAAAGACCATTATCCTCATGTTCCTGGCCCAGGCCTTTATTTAGCTAGGAAAAAAAGTTCTCAATACTTCTGTCTAGTTTTTGTATCAAATCTTCCTTAACAGTTCTTACAAGTGGCTTTCAGCATAGAAAGACCTTCTTCAATGAAAGTTTATATAAAGATTCTTCAATAATTTTTTCCAAGTCATAGGTGATTTTTTTCACTTTTGAATTTTTAATACATCTGGAATCATATTTATATTAGGCATAAAGTAGGGATCTCTGCCCAGCCCACCTCCTCCACCACCACCATCTCAGTGGTTGCCTTTAATTAGTACATGACGTCCACTTTCTAGGTTTTAGCCTCAAGCACCTCACAAATTGTGTAACATGATCAAGGAACACTTCCTTGTGCTGGATCAAAACTGCCTGTCTATCTGCTAGGGTCTTCATCCTCACTGCGGAAGCAAGGACCTGTGCATGTCTCTTCTCAAGCACATGTGCCCCACTTTTGCCAGAATCATTCAGAATGTTTCCCGGGAGTTTATTCTTCACGATTTTACTCATTTCTCAGATTAAAGGTATGTCATAATCTTTTTATGAGGGTTTTCTTATGATGCTATGAGGTAATGTCTCTCTCATCATTACGTTTAAATTGTAAATGATAAAAACATTAATATCCATTGATGACTTTGCTGAGAACATAGCATAGGATTTGGACTAGATTATGGCTAATCTTGAGATTCTACATGTTTATGAAATGCAGTATCACTCTTAAATACTCTGATGGACCGTGAGAAGGAGGAAGGAGTGGATTTTACTGAATATCTGCAAGGCAGCAGACACTTTTAGCCATCAGCCTCTTTGTATATTAACATGCTCAAAATTCTATGTTATTATCTCCACTTCACAGGTAAAGAAATTGAGACTAATATCTACAGATCAGGAAGATTAGATATGCTACTTATGGTCATACTGCTAATAAACTAGTAAAACTTTGGTTCAGATAAGAGCAGATTCCAAAATCCTATACTCTCTTCTCTACACCTCTCTGTAGTGGGGTTGACAGGGCTCACCTGACAGATGACTACCAATTTGATAGGTAAAGCATAGAAGATTATCTCAGTATCTAAAATCCCTTTCACAGGGGAAGGCCTTATATTAGCTATGAGAACTGTCGCTCAGAAAATTTCCTCCTCCTCCTTCCTAGTCAACTTCTCTCAAAACCTGTTCACAGAGGTTTCACTCATCATAGATTATTCTGTCCATTCTGGAAGTTTTTATAAATAGAGTTACACTGCATGTACCCTTTGTGTAAGGCTTCTTTATTTTAGCATTCCATAAAGAGATTCATTCATGTAGTTCATGTAGCAGAAGTGTGGTTCTTTTACTTTCTAAGTACTATTCCATGATGTGTATGTGTATATGTGTGTGTGTGTGTGTGTGTGTGTGTCTGTGTATATATACATATATATATATGTGTATATATACACAGACACACACACACACACACACACACATATATATACACATTACCATTTTTTTATCCATTCTATTGATGGAGACCTTGGCTGTTTCCAGTGTTTGGCTATCATGAGTAAAGCCTGAATGAGCATTCTTGTATATAGTCCTTTTATAAATATACGTTTTCATTTCTCCTTGGTGAACACCAAGGAGTGAAGTTTCTGGATCATAGGGTATGTATATGTTTAGTTTTATAAAAAAATTGTCAGATCATTTTCCAAAATACTGCGAACAATGTATGAGAATTCTAGTTGCTCCAAATCCTCTTTGTCGTTTTGTGTTCTCACCTCTTTTTAATTTTAGTTATACTGGTGGGTTTGTGGTGATATTTCATTTTGGATAAGTTTTCAGTTCCCTGTTGAAAACTTTTTAATGTGATTATTGACCATTTGTATATCTTTTGTAAAGTGCCTGTTTAAATATTTACCCATTTTTAATTGGGTTAATTGTCCTTTACTGAGTTGAAGATCTTCATATAATTTGGAGATTAGCCCTTTGTCAGATATATTTCTTGTTAACTGTTTTCTCCATCCTGTTACTTTTTATATTCATTTTCTTAATATTCTTTTAAAAAGTAAAATTTATAATTTTGAAGAAATTTCGATTTACTAAATTTTCTAACGTTTTCATGGTTTTGGCTTTTAGTTTTGGTCTATCATCTTGAATTTGTGTGTGTGTGTGTGTGTGTGTGTGTGTGTGTGTGTGTGTGTGTGTAATTTGAAGGTGGGTCAAGGTTCTTGGTTTTGCATATACATAGCCAGCCTCTTTTGTTGAATTGCCTTTCTTTGGATTGGATAGCTTTTGCACCTTTGACCAAAAGCAAATGACTATTTCTGAGCTCTCTATTTTATCCTGTTCACCTACTTTTCAATCCCCAAGCTATGACCACATTGTCTTGATTACTGCAGCTTTAAAGTAAGTCTAAAAGCCAGTGTGGGTAACTTCTACAATTTTGTTCTTCTTTTGCAGAATTAAAAAAAATTCTAGATCCTTAGCATTTCTCTATAAAATTTAGAAATCACTTGTTAATTTTTATTTTTTAAAGAGCCTGCTAGAATTTTGGTTGTGATTTTACTGAATTTATATATGAATTTGAAAGAACTGATATATCAACAATATTGAGTCTTCGTGTTGCATCTCTATATTAATTTAGATCTTCTTTAATTTCTATCAACAATGTTTTGTAGCTTATAGTGTACAGCTCTCATATGTCTTTGGTTAGATGTATTTCTACCTATTTAATGCCTGCAATGCTCTTGTAAGCAGAATTGATTTTATTATTTCATTTTTCTATTGGGATGTCTTAATCTATGGATTTATCTATTGTTTCATAGATTAGAGATTTTCATCAGCAAATATTGGCAGTTGTATATCTTTCTTTCTAGTCATTATTCCTTTTATTTCTATGCTTTATTGTAATGGCTAGGAACTCCAGTACAATCTGAGTAGAAATAGAAGAGTTGGCAATCTTACAGTATCCCTGATCTTAAGGGAAAAGTGATAAATATTGAATGATTAATATTATATTGCCAGTAGACTTGTCATTTGTGTACTTTATGAGATTAAGATAGCTCCCTGAGAAGCTCACTGAAAGCATTTCATCTGCATCCATTGAAATGTCCATATGGTAATTTACACTGATTGATATTTGAATGTTAAACCATACTTGCATCCCTGTGATAAAACCCTCTTTGCTGTTTACAGTTCACAAAGATTTTCTTAAGGATTTTGACACCATGTTAACGACAGATATTATTCTGCATTTTTAGTTTTGTGTGTGTGTGATGTCTTTGTCACATATTTAATATTAAGAGGTGAATTGGGAAGTGTTCTCTCTTCCTATATTTTCTGAAGAATTTTATTTTTAGATTGTTGAATAGAATTCATGAATGAAACTACCTGTGGCTTGAGGGGTTTTTTGTGTGCATGTGTGGGAAGGAGGTTTTATGATTACAAATTCAATTTTATTGAGAGGGTTATTCAGATTTTCTATTTCATTTTATGTCAGTTTTAAATTGTAATTTACAAGGAAAATGTATATTTCATGTAAGTTGTCAAATTTTTGGTATAAAGTGTTTCATAATATTCTCTGATTATTCTTTTAATATCTGTGGTACCTTTAACGATAACCTTTTTATAATTTCTAATATTGGTAATCTGAGTTCTCCCTCTTTTTTTTCTTGACAAATCTAAAGAGGTTTATCAATTTGTTGATCTTTTCAAATAACCAACATTTGAATTTGTTTATTATTGCTATTGTCTGTTTATTTCACTGAATCCATTTATTATCTTTATTATTTAATTTATTCTACTTATTTAGTATTTACTTTTTTATGAAAACATTTGATTTTTTTGTCATAGTATTTAAAATATTTAAAACCATGACATTTCCTTCAAGCATTAATTTAGATGCATTTCAAACACCCTGACATCTTTTATTTTTATTATCATTCCTTTCAAAATATTGTCTAATTTCTTTTAAGATTTCTTCTTTGATTCATGAATTATTTAAGAGTGGGTTATTTAATTTCCAATATTTGGTAGTTTTTACATACCCTTTCTCAAGCTTTGTATGATATCATTTTTAAAAACATGTATTGTAATTTGTTTTATGGCCAAACCTATGTTCTAATTTGTGAAACATACCTTGAAAAGAACATGTATTTTGCAGTTACTGGGTGAAGTGCTCTATAAACAACAATTAGGACAAAGTGGTTGATAGGAGTATTTAGATCTTCTATTTTTACTTATATTACTTGTTTATTTGTTCTGTCAACTGCTGAGGGAGGAATGTCTAAACATTCAATTATGATCTGGAATTGTTTATCTTTTCAATTTTTAAAATATTTTCTTCATGTTTTGGAAGCTTAGCTATTAGGTTATACACATGTACTATTATTTTTTCTTTATGGTGAATTTACTCTTTTATCATTATGTCATTATGGAATGCCCATCTTTTTGGGAACTGTATTCTACCTGATATCAGTACAGCTTAGCTCCGCATTCACATATTTACTGTTTCCATAATATACTATTTTTCATGCCAGCCTACCTGTGTCTTAATATTTAAAATGTGTCTCTTGTAAGATGGCAAGTAGTTGGGTTCTGCCTTTTTAGTAGATTCTGACAATCTGATTTCTAATTGGAAAGTTTAATCCATTAACATTTAATGTTATGAATGATATGGTTGTATTTAATATTGAATTTCTGTTTGCCTCTGATTTTGTTCCTCTGGATTTCTCTTCCTGCCCTTCTTTGGATCTTTGAATTATTTGATTTCTTTTTTACTCTTATCTACTGGCTTTTTGTTTATTTATTGTTTTTATAGCAATATTTCTCTGCTTTAGTTTAAAGCTTTTTTTTAGAGGTTACAATATTTACAGTTAATATTGTATAATTTCATGTAAAATGTAAAAACTTTGCAATCATTAAATTCTTACCTATGTATATATGATACATATATATTAATACATATTAACCCAACAGCTGTATATTTAGATAAAATATATACAGTATATATATTTATATATGATACATATACATTACAATTTTTTTGCATTAATTTTCGTGCTTAAGGCAAGAAGATTTTTACTTAGATAATATTTTCTCTAGGTTCTTCTCAAAATGATGCCTTGCTAAAACTGCCAGAATCTTTTACCATCTTTGCCAAACCAAGAAATCGAGGTAGAAAGGCTTTTCATGTGACTGGGATTGATTTTGCTTATTTGCTTTTAGCATAAGAGGATCTTGCTGAGAAGTGAAAGCAGCCTAGAGCCTTCACTCTCACATAATAGGTTTTATCTGCTAACTTTTTAGAATAAGTGAATCTCACTACCTCTCTGCCCGCTTTTCCAGGCAGTTCATAGCCTCAGATTACAGTGAGACATACTACTCCACAAAAGGAGAGCAGATAGGTCACCAAGCATCCTCAGATCACGGTATCTTATGGGACCTTCCTATGTCTCTTCTCTGAAACTATTGTTTCCTCGTATGATTTTTAAACCCCATCCTAGCTGTACAAGCAGCTTCAGAAAGTGTTACATCAGAAATTACTCCTGCATTGACTACTATCACTGAATGATTCTAGAACAGAAACTATGACACTCTGACATCTAAAGGAGATTGATCACTGCCTAACAAGCAAATCAATGACTGCTAATGTATTTTCATTTACCACACTGACTTCTATGTACCCCAAATTGGGTTAAGTCTGGAGGAAGGGTAAAGCAGGACACCAGAGAAGTATAAGGTACCATGATGGAATAGTAATTAATCTAAAGGATAAAACTTAAAGACATGAAACAAGTTTAAAACTTCCATCTAACTGACCCTTATGGGAGTCAAATCCTCTTGCCCTGTCCTTCTGATGCACCAACACTGCGTCCTCTCCTTCATTCTCCAAATGAATCTTTGTTCATTAATCATGAATATTATTCCAGTGGATATGAGTTCTATTTTTATATTAATTCCCCTTTGCAGAACATGCCACTGCAGCCTTCTAGCCAAGGATGACTTTATTCTCTTCTACTAAATGTATACTTTTAAACCATATTGCCTGTTTAAGGCAGCTGTCAACTATGAAATCTCAGTCATCATGCAATCTTTGTAAAATAGAACAGTAAGAAAACTGGGTAACATTCTTTTATACAATGAGTGGTTGTTCATCTGTGAGAGTCTGAGGTGCAGGACCATGGAAAGTGACACACATAGGCAGGAGTTGAACCTAAGGAACTGATGGAAAGAGAAATTATTTGGCGGAATCACCATGGATGGAACACCCAGTAGGGAGTAATAAAGATACCAACTTGATCGAAGCAGAGAGACAGGAGACAAAGGCACGAGGGGACCTGGTTGGAGAGTGAGACCTAATTTCTGTGATCATCAAAAATTTCGACTTTATTTCATAGGCAACTGGAGAAAATTTATAATAATAGCACAGGAGGGGTAGTTTGATAGGATTTTAAGATGGATTAAAAGAGTAATATTTCAAAGGAGAAGGGTTACATTTCTGAGGTTAGCATCAACTAATAGACTCTTAAATTTGTGAAAGAAGAATTCATACACTGCTTCAGACAAAGTAATCATGCAATTAAAATAAAAGGCTTCTAAAGTAGCTTCGAAATTTTCCGATGAAAGAATGCAATGAATGAATGAATGCATGAATGAATGCATAAACGAACATAAGGATAGTTTGTGAAAATGAAATAATGATGTATTATGAACATAAAATATCTAGATATTAATATTTCTATAATATCAATACATGCACTTATATCATTAGCCTCTTCATCTATTTTAGGATCACTGTTTTTACCAAGGATCCATCATACATGAATTTGATTCTGCTGCCAGTATCAGCACATGTAATGGTCTGAGGTATGTACCGTATCTTTCTACCTTTATGAGTTTTCCTATGAATTTTCAAAGACATTCACTTTTCTTTTCTTAAGACCTTTAAATAGAAAAATTAATGGAAAAAAGCTACTGTATATTTTCAGCATGAGGATCCACTCCAGCCCATTGTTTATGTTCATTTTTGACAAAAAGATGTAAAACGCAGCCCTAAGCAAGACAAGTTTTTCAGTATATGATCAAGGGACTCAGAGTTGGAAGGTGACTGGAGCTCATCCAGCCTGTCCTCTCATGTTACAGATCAGGATACTGACATCAGAGACTTGCTCCTGAACATTCATTTTGCTGGTGGTTGAACTCCATCCAAAAACCAGTCCTCCTAATTTCTAGGCCTGTGAATTCCCACTGCATCACACCACAACGCTTCACAGCTTTTTACTAAATTAGGCAGTGTTTCCAGACTCTGGAAAGTAAAAAATGTCAGAAGTAAAGCCTATATAAGTTGTCTCTAGACCTTGGGCTCAAGGACAAAGGAAGAAGATGTGGGGAGGCAGAGAGTAGGAGAGCAAGAAACCTGTATCTTCATTTTTGAGGATTTTACTTGAGTAGGTCCCAGAATTTTAAAGAATGAGAAACCCTTTAATGACACAATTACCACATAATAGTGTCTGTACCTTCATATATTTACTCTGTAATTAATGAGTGATGGACATGAATATTCACAAAATTTTTGCAAGAACTAAGACTTGCCAGAGGTCCTCAACCCCGGGTGGGAATTGTTACTCTACCTATGCTTCAAAGGAGAGATTGGGCTGTTAAACTTCTGAAAATCCAGATGAGTTGACTCTTAGAAAAGTTATTGAGTCAAAGGTTACATGCCATCTCCCCTCTTTGTCTCTCAGAATACCTGGCTACATGCTTACATGAGGCCTTGACCCTGCAGTTTCCCTTTCTTAAAAAGGCAAACTCCGTAAAGTGGAACAGAGAAGTATTGTGTAAGTAATGTAGTAGGAAAATGAAAGAGATCTTAAAGAGACACTGTATTCCCAACTTCCACAGGGGGTTCTTCAGGGTGAGTGACCAAAGGTACCTCATTGAACCAGTGAAATATTCAGATGAAGGAGAACATCTGGTGTTCAAATATAAACCTCAGGTGCAGCAACCTGCCAATTATTCTTGTACAGAGTTCAATTTTACCAGGACAGCTGTTCCAAATGACAATACTAAATCCATGGAAGACTCCAAAATGGAAGTGAGTGCCTTATTTTTAAATTATCTTTATCCCAAGTCAAATGCCTCTTACTTTCTTACTGATCCCAAGAGAGAGATTATGAGCCCAATTAATGAAGTGTACAGGCTGCCTGAATCTGACTCTTCATTGTTTGAAATCCAAAATGTCAAACTTTTGTTTTTGTTATCTACACAGAAAGTGTTCATTCCCTACAGCAAATCTCAGTTTATCTCATCAGTTTCTAAGAAGGGGGATATCTACAACCCTACATATAGATTTATAGTATTAGGGCTATAAGTGGTTGGAAAGAATGAAATTTACATCTTGAAATCTCTCTTAGATATTGTCTTTTCTTTCCTGGTCTTTCCTGCCACTTTTTTGGGAGGAGTTGTTGATGATAAGCCAGGTTATCCCCCTTTCATCACGCCAAATATTCTAATTGTTAAGGTGGAATTTCTAGTAGAATGAAGGCACAATGATAGTCCTCCATATTTTAGGCTTTTCTCTACTTGTTCATATCAACTTAAATCCCCTCTACATGTTAGCCTTTAAGATCTGTGAGTGTTTATCTTCTTCATATATCCATGGTGTAGACTGTGTCTGAAACTTACTAGATGCCTAATAGATGGGTTTTTTTGATTGAATATATCAATAAATAAATGATTACTTAGTTCAGAAAAGAATGACAGTCAAATATTTGAACAATATGCCTCTGGTTTATATTCAAGAGCATATGCATGTACCTCAATGCATGACACTGAAAGCTGAAAACTTAGAATTTCTTAGTATTGTGTTTTATAAAATAAAAGATCTATAATTAACAACTTTTATGTTTCCTTGGAATTGACACTCCCACAAAGGGAGATCGGGAGACAGAAGAGGAGTAGAAGGAATACAGTCACTCCTGTTGGCCAGTTATATGTCTTGCTCTCAACTGTAAATGGTCCTTTTATATGAGCTTACTTAGTAAGCATTTACTTTGTAAATTAAAAAAAAAACCCTAATTGTTAAAAACTGGATTCATGATTCTTTATTTATAATCCTTATTTTACCTGAAAGACTAAACAAAAAAATAAAAGGAAAATAAAATATGGAATGTTGTTTCAGGTTTACTAGAATCTGATGCATAGAACCACATGTTTTAATAATATAGTGGGTTTTATTTACCTACATTTCTAGAATTATTAGATATACTCCTGCATGTCAACTTCCAATAATACTAACATGTCTTACCTTGAAAATTTTAGCTTAAAATGTTAAGACAGGAGACATTGACCGTATTTCATTCAATTTTCCATAAATTTCCACAGTATGGAAAAAGAAAAGTATATTGAACTGTTCATTGTTGCTGATGATAACATGGTAAGTTTTCAGATAAACATTTGCTCCCCATTCATTCTTATAAAACTATAGTTGTGATTTTTAACAAAGAGAAAGTAGTATTTTAATCAGAATTCCATTCCAGGTTCAATGTTCTGTTTTTAGCTTCCCCAAACAGACATATATAAGAGATGATAATGTCCTTTGGCAGTATAGCAGACTAAGCCAAAATAGAACCTCCCTCCACATTATGAACATATGGAAATGATGAACAACTTCAAAAAATTGAAAATATGTCCACAATCTATAGTTGAGCTAAAAAAACACAGAAAATCTCCAAGTGCTAAAAATGAGGCAGAGAATCTCTATCAAAACAGTAACTAAAATTCAAAGGCATGGTGATACAACACACAGTATATAGAATATATTGCCTAAGGCCCAGAGCCACAAAGTGCTGTCCCATCTCTGAAAGGGAACTGGAAAAGCTCTCTAGTGAAACTGCAAAGAGAAAGGAAACGTTTTGTTTGTCTACCTGTAGCAATGGGCAGGGAAAATATTATGCATGGGAAAACAAAATCCTACGCCTGTGTCCTGCACTGATGTGGGGTATGACATACTTTTCTTTAGATACAGAAATGCCACGCCAAGCTTTCAACAAAAAAACTGATTAGAAATTCGGTAAACTGCTAGACTCCAAGTCAAAAATGCCCTATAATCATAATCCAAGGTAAAACTAATCACACGAGGAAGAGTCAACCAACATAATGAAAAGAAGAATGAGCTCTCCAAGAACTGCAAATCATCCAACGATATTTCAGATTATACACCTTACAGCAGAGTATAAAAAGATATACAACAACAACAAAAAAAAACATGGTTACAGGGTAAGAAGGGTTGTTTTTACTTCTCTATTAGAGAATTTTAGGATAAGCAGGGAAAAAATTCAACAAAAATAGAAAAGATTTGAACCACATAAATATAGGTTTGATCTAATCAATTGATGGATGTACACTGCAACCAGAAAAAAGACAATATGTAATCATTTCAAGTTCAAACAAAACATTTTCAAGAATTAAACTGACATTTTGCCACAAAGGAAGCAAAACAGATAGGAAAGGTATATACGGAGAAGATCACTGCTTTTTTTAAACCACAACCAAATTGGAAGGTATAACAAAAAAAATTGTTAAACTAGACTACAAAATGAAAATTGATTTGGAAACTAAAAGAAAAATACACTGCCAAATATTAATTGACTAAACAAGTCAAATCTGAAAGTATGAAATATTTATAATAGCAAAAAGAAAACATTAGTTGAGATAAATTTTTCCAGATGCAGGTGGCATAACCGTAATTAGAAGGACATTTGTAGACAAACATTTATATTAAAAAAGAATTTAATGAATTAAGAGTCTAACTGGAAAAGTTAGAACATAAACACAGAATAAAACCAAAAAAGAGAAGGAAAAATAATTTTAATAATGAGTAAAATTGATAAAAAGCACAAGACGAAAAGAAACAAAGTCAAATGCTAGTCCCTTGGAAAGATAAATGAAATAGAGGAACTTCTGACAATACTTATTAAGACAAAAATAGAAGTACAAATAAAATTAGAAATGAAAGAAAAACATAACTATAAATATAAGAAAGGTTATATATCATTAAAAAATATATGTACAACCTTGTGCCAACAAATTTATGAGCAGAAGAATGTAGTACAATGTTAAGAAGCTGACTTGAGAAGAAACAGGAAACTCCAAAAAGAATATAAGAAAGTTTTAAAGTTAAATAAGTAGTCCACAATCTATTGACAAATAACTAGGCTCAGATGAGTTTTAAGACAAATTACATCGAAATTTATTGTAACAGAAAACCCCATCTTTTATACACTGTTTTCAAGAATAGGAAACATTCTTCACACATTTCATAGTTATTGTAACGTTCATATTAGTTATCTACTGCTGTGTAACAAACTACCCAAAACTTAGTGTGGGTCATTTATACAGTTGCAGTAATCTGGTGGTTCCACTGGGCTGGCTGGCTGGTGTAACCTGGCCTTAGCCACTTGTCTGGTATCTAGTGTTGGGTTTGGCCCATGTGTCCCCAGTAGGCAAGCCTGTTCTTCTGGTATTATAGCTGGGCATCAAAACATCATGAGAGAGACCAGGCTTCAATGTACAAGAGCTTTTCAAGCTTCTGCTTATAGGACACTTATTAATGTCTTATTAACTAAAGTCATATGGCCAAGTCTAGAATCAATGGTTGAGGGAACCACACATCGGTGCAGATACCCAGAAGAGTGATTCCTTAAGGGTCATTACCATAACAACCTATGATGACACTGATAACAAATCCAGACAAGAAAGTAAAATTACAAGCCAATTTCACTCACAAATATGACTGCAAATACCCTAAAAATATTTGCAAACCCAATCCAGCACATATCAAAAGAAAAAGTGTGCAAAACAATGAAGGTTTATTCTAGTAATGCAATGGATTTGATAATTAAGAGGAAATTTATGGGCCTATCAGGAATAGTTTCAGTAGAATAGTGGCATTTAAATCAATGAGTAGTAGGTTGAGGAGTGGGTAGGAAATGAAAATTAAAGGGATTCTAATGTAATATCTTTGGGGTATTCAGATATTTAAGATAACAGGCGAGCAATGGAATGTTAACTATAGGATAATTGCAGCATTCAGAAAAGGCATTTTATTTTATTATACAAGAAGCTTGACCATTTGCATTTATCTCTACGGGATACCTTATGTTATTATTAAGTGTATTTTATTAGGTCTAAATTGATAATGTTGAGAACAAGTACAAATAGGGAATCCATTTGTAAGAAGAGAACAACATACAAAATAAGCTGAAGCAGGAAACTGCTTTGTCTTCTTAGCCTTTTCCTGGAGAGAAAGAAGGGGGAAACCACAATTTCTTGCCCCTCTCCATCATATCCCTGGCTCCAGGATGATCCTTGATTATATGCTCCTTAGTTTGTAGCCACCATGGATGTAGGAGTGCTGACAAAGTTGTTTTTTGCAATATAATGGTTGCTGTGGAGCTTTAATAAGTTTTGTTATGAATATGGACTCTCAAGAATACTTATCAATTGGTTTAATAAATCAACATAATGTAATATGTCTAATGTGAAGAGGGAACAGAGTTATAAAGAAAACCTTAAAGTAGTGCCAAGGTGAAGCATGACTTTTGAAACTGCTATATCCTATTATTTTATATAAAACATGTATTTCTGCATAAGTTGCCCAGATTTTTTAGCTCTCTGGACGGAAAGCCAATGAACTTTTTTCTTTGAAATATCTCATGATGTTGAATTTTTATTCAACTCCTATGATTAATGAGTATTGATCTGATGTCTATATTTCCAGTATCACAGGAATAATCACCCTAACAAACTGAGGAATCAAGTTTGGGGAATGGCCAATTTTGTCAACATGGTAAGATTTGATACAGTCTGAATAAAGCCAAAAACACAAATGGAAAGAAACTTTTAGGACAGATCTCTGATGGATTTTTGTAGTAATACTGATATTCAGACAGCACAAAACATAACAGTTCACCAAGTAGTCTAGCAAAATTCCACTGAAAAACAAATCACAGCAACAAATGGATCATAGCTCTAAGTTTTTGGTTTTCTAAGTAAATGACACTTAATATTTACATAAGTTTCAAATATTGGTCACTATCACAAAATTTATAAAGCAATGTACAAAGATTTGAATACCCATCATGAGTAAATCAAATCCACTATGTTAAATCACTCTTCCACGACCTTTGCATAGCAAAAAGTCTTTCAAGCTATAATTTATTGCCCATGTTTAGACAGAGAAATCAGGGGAAATATTTCTGTAAAATTCACTAAAATGATGAATTCGTCTAACATGAAATGAACTAGAATGCTGTCAAAGAAGCAAGACTGTGAATTATACACATCTTTTAAAGCTGACTCCTTCGGACCAGCTCCATTACCAGGATAAAGAGGCCCCAAAGAAAGACATTGTAAGAAATCGCTCCTTTAGATCAGTGTTTTTTTGTTTGTTTGTTTGTTTGTTTTTTGTGGTACGCAGGCTTCTCACTGCCGTGGCCTCTCCCGTTGCAGAGCACAGGCTCCGGATGCGCAGGCTCAGCGGCCATAGCGCATGGACCCAGCCACTCTGCGGCATGTGGGATCTTCCCAAACCGGGGCACGAACCCGTGTCCCCTGCATCGGCAGGCGGACTCTCAACCACTGCGCCACCAGGGAAGCCCTAGATCAGTGGTTTTTGCATTCACCAGTTGAAGGACATTTGATCTTTTTCTAGTTTTTTACTAGAATGTTTGGGGCCTGAATCAGACCTGAGTGCACTGAATGAGGCCACCAGTTTTGCTCCGCAGATGTGGGAAGCCACAGGCTGAACTCTGTTCAAGTTCCACAGTTGAATGGGCTATGTAGCGTCTCACAGTGAGGGTCCCTGGTCAGACAGGCTGAAGTCTATATTTATTAATGAGTGGGGCTGCAAATTAAATTCCCTGCTTGGGCACAGCAGGAGAAGCAGCCCTGAAACTGGTAAAGTTCTTTGTTTGTTGCCTTAACTCAAGCTGACCCCAGGTTTCCCAGCTGAATAGGATTACTGGCTTTGCTCACAAACTACTGGCTCTGTCTGCCCCTCTCTCAGCTTGAGCACCACTGGGATGCACATCTTTCAGGTGTTCTCACCAGCCCTTCGGGTCAGATGGGGCTGGAAAACACTCTCCACAGCGCGCGGGGCTGTCTCAGCCCCCTAGCGTGGGCAGGATGTGGAGGAATTGCTTCAGGGTACTCTCAATTTCCCAAACAGGATTGGAGGGGCTGAGAGCTACCATTAGCCCTGGATATAAATTAATCCCTTTCCTGGGCATAGTGGGGAGCTCCCACACCCAGTACTGGCTTTGCTCTGGGGGTGATCTCAAGGGCTGCTTCTCCTGTTTCTTATATCTTGCAATTGTCTTTATTACTCCTCTAACACTGACCCAAATATAAGACTCTCTCTCTCTCTTCTTGGGGCCCCATCTCCAAAATTGTTGCACATTGCTGAACTTTTACTAAAGATTTTCAGTTCAGACTGGGGGCTCATACCACAAACAATTTAAAGTAGCATAGTCTAAAAGTCCTTGACTCTTCCTGTCATATCTCTTCTTACTGGCCCTTTATCCTCCACACTCATTATTTCACTGCATCCTTTCTCACTTTACTTTCATGCCTTCACCTCTTTTGTCTCAGAAATTCCAAAGTTCTTCCTCTGCTAAGAAGAGTGAACCAACTCTCTCAACAACCTTCCAAATATGTATATCCAAACCCATCCAAGCATTCTGTAGATAAAATATGGCTTTATTTTATAGGATATTTTCTCACCAGAAGAGAATACATCCATAGAATAACAAATATGGTTCCCATTTGCACTTGAATCCAGTTTTATGGACCTAAAGCCCACCCATGAATGTAGAGAATCCAAAGGATAAAAAAATTATCTTGCTTGGTGGGACCTAATTCATAAGGTTTATTCCACAATACGATCAGAGCCAGAAGGAATGGACATCTAGTTAGGTCTGAGATCATGATTTAACTAAAGGTCTAACTTTATAAGAGTTTATGAGAACCATAGTTCTCACGGTTATGAAATGACTATGGGTCATGGTTATCATGTTGGCACATGAAATTCAATATATTCATATTATGCTGGTTAAGAAAAGTGAAAAATGAATACAAAGTTATTGTTATAGCAATGATGTGAATATTAAACTTCTTAATAATCAGTTACATTCTCTATTAATATTGTTGCGTTGACCTCTATTTCTGTTCCTAACTTAGTGTTCATAGTTTATCATTCATTCTTTCTTTCAACCAACTTTGTACTGGCTGTTATGAAATATAAAATTGATATAATACATAGTTCTTCATCTCAAAAGCATCATAATATTTCCTTAAACTCTTAACCTCTTTTGTCCTGGCATCAAAGTACCTATCAACTAGGTGTTTACAAAAGCAGATGGGAATAGGGGTGAGAAGCCTTGGGCTACAACTATTTCTGTCTGTTTTGAGGCTTTGAGCAATCCCCAATAAGATTTCTTACACAACAAAGTAGTTCCAAAAATCAAACATGGGGAACAAACATGAAAGCTAAGCTATGGGTTTTTGAAAACAATATCAACTTTCTAATCTGCTACAGAACAAACTCATAACCTCAGTAGAGAGACGAACAAAGAACATTCATTCCATTATGTGCCACTGTTCATAAATGCATATTTTCAGGTCAGGTATAATCTCAGAGCTTCAGTAAATTATTTATTTTAGACATATCCTGAGTCCAGCGTATGTAAGGATTATAATAGTTCAAGGAGAATCAGGTGTTTTTGGTCAAGTTTCTTTGCTAGTCATGGCAATTCACCCAGTATTCTGGACGATTCAGCTCTACATTCTGTTTCAATACAACTGTTTGTGAAATGAGGTCTGAACTTTTGCTTATGTACTTCACACATTAAAATTACTTTTTTTAGTGTGAAGGAATATAGTCATGATAAAGGATCCTTCTGCAACCTGACATTGTGAAAAATTATTTCTCCTTCGAACAGATTTATAAAACCTTGGACATTCAAGTGACATTAGTTGGCCTTGAAATATGGACAAATGGAGACAAAATAGGTATAGATTCTAAAACAGAAACTACCTTATTACGTTTTTCGGCTTGGCAAGAAATAATCCTTAAAAAATGGAAGAATTTTGATCATGTTACGTTACTCAGGTATGTCGCTGCTTTATTTTCCTGCATATCTTAGGTGGATTATTAAAAAAGAAAACAAAACAAATAAACCAAAATACTTTTTAAAGCAGCTGATTTTTGGATAAAAGTCACAGGGACAAAAATGTTATGTGTAGCTATATAGAAAATTTCCAGATGAACTTGTAAATAACCTTTCTTCCTAATAATGATTAATATCAGAAATGAAAACTTTGAAACATTCATGTTGCCAGGCAGAGTTGAAAATGTCATTAGGTAAGCAAAGCACCCTTAGAATCCATTTACTTATCAGCATCCGGTTTTAACTCTCTTCAGCCTTCCATGCCATGCCATTTCAACACTGCACTTAAACCCACCTTTCTGAGAAAGCACTTAATTTTCTGGACATTTTCCCTCAACAGAGTGTGTGCATCCAGACCAGCTCTTCAAGGGCATCTATACTTAAGATAATAGATAATTAACCTGATAAATTAAACCTGCCACAGCTTTAATGTTCCTAAGTAAAGGGTTGGATTTTTCTGTAATACTAGGTCATTAATTCCTTAAAAGAGGGGCTATTTTTACCGTTTTGTCATTCAAAATATCTAGTACACTACTCAGCCCATAGGAAAATGATAAATTATGGTGGAACTGATCTGACTTCAACTTTGTGTTTCACATAGTCCTGTCATCATAAGGAATGTTAAATTAGGGAAGAACAACTTTGAAGCAGTGGAGTCTTTTAGCATCTCTTTTGATGTCCTTAAAGCTACTATGTAAGAGTGGTACCCGCTTTAACTATTTCATCTACCTATATCACCAGTATTTCTCCTAAAGTCTACAAACATAGCCTGCAAATATGCTTTCTATCATTATCTAAATGTTAACTTTCAGTCTGAACTCAGGACTGTGAAGCTTCCAATGCCCATAGTCAGAGGTCAGGTTCAGCCCTTTGGCAGATGGATGAGTGAACCAGACCTCCAAATATCATTTCTGATTTTCATATCTAGGATGGTCCATAATACATATCTCCAGGGGAATAGTGGTTGGGTTCAGATATTCATGTACTACTGTGCCCCAAAATTATGGAGGTAAAGTAAAATAGTATCATGACCTTCACAGCAGGCAAGATTAGCTCTTTTGCCTATTCCTTGGATGTATGTCTTAAAATACTTAATAAATTAGCCTAGGAAAATTAATTTGGTATAAGTAGACAATCTTTTACTTCCATGTGCGTCTCTTACTCTGAGCAGTAGCTTCACACACCAATAGCATGTCTACAAATAGAGATGTGAGGGAGTGCTACTAAATGACTAACTGGGCATCATATTTAGAACTTCTTATGTTGGTTTCTTACATGTCTTCCCTCTATATTCACATAGATCTAGAAGTGATTGGATACTGTATATGATATCATGGTGTGACTTTTGGTTTTCAGTGACCATAAGCACAGTCAGAATCCAGATTGTGCTTTCTCTGGTGCTTCATCTCCATAGCTGATATTCTCCCAAGATCTCCAGAGTCTGGGAAGACCAGAATTCTAAGTTCTTCCAATATGCATAGTCAAATACTAAGACTTTAAAATGTAGGGACAGAAACGTATCAGTAGTGAAGAAAGAAATATAGCATATCTTCTTGATCAGAAAAGTTAAACACAGAAAGGGGTCTTCTAGCCTGACTAGCTTTCTTGTATTTGAACCATCTCTATTATACTCTACATATGGTCCTTCAGCCTATGATAGTTCTTTTTAAAGTGGTCCAAGTCTAAATGTTCTTCTTGAAAGCATATCAAATTTGGCTCCCTTTAATATACACATCTACATCTGTCTTTTTAGATAATCCAGGAATAGACCTATTTTCACATGACAAGTGTTTTAAATGTTTGATTCTACTTATCAAATCCTCTATGAGTTTCAATGGTTGATTAATTTTTTGTTTTAATTTTCAACCACGGCAAATTAATCGTGGTGTTGAGTCCATTCACTATGTTGCATTTTACCCTCTGAACACTTTAAACTTTTTTGGTCTTTTAAGTGGTTTTATCCAAAGTTGAGTGTAGGGCAAATTAAAGTCAAGTCAAATGGACTCTGACCTTATTATTATTTGGGGGGGGGAAAGTACTCTTTTATGATTTCAACTCAAGACTACATTGACTTTCTCAATGCCTATAAAATAACACAGGTTTAAAATGAGCTTCATATCAACCAAGGTCATCCTCAATTCCAGAACTCCAGTGCCAAGGCACTAGCATTGGGAGGGTTCACTGCACTTCAGTGTTTGTGTTAACTGAACTACGAGTTTATTTATATCTCGTTTATAGTGGAAAGTGGCTCTATGCACATGCACAAGGAACTTCCTATCCAGGGGGTATATGCCTGCCCTATTATTCCTCCAGTGTCATTAAGATGGGCTGTGTTTTATTTATGTTATATTACTTAACCAAAATGCTTACCTTAGATTTCTGTACTCTTCTGTGTCCTATTGAAAGGGACCATGTATGCATCCTGTCATACATTCCCACCAAAATGTCACAATGAAACTGTTATGTTTCCGTTATTAAATGGGAAATGTTTTATTAAAAACTATAGATAAGTAATGAAGATAAACCAGTGTTTTCCAGAGTTTGTATGAACGTCATACACGAATTAACCTACAAAGATTAGGAAAGCTCTTTTGCATATTAAATATAGTTATTTGTAAGGACATGTGATGTACATAAAACTTGATGGCTGGTTTAGCAAGTAAGGATAATTGTTCTTATGTGGAAAATATCATATCTAGATGGCTTTACCATTCACTTTCAGAAAGCCTAAAACCTACATACTGCTGACTCCCTTTGTTTATCTGATCCCTTACCAAGTCACTACACTTCTAGTAAATGCTGCCCAAATAACACTATCTAAGGCATTCTTTAAGATATCAAGGTTTGGGTTGATTTCCTGTAGTGTCTCTGCCTAATTGTTGTTATGCTTAAGCGAGTCTTGTAAGACCTTGAACTTAAAAGCCAGTACTTATTAAAATGACTACTTGATTTATTATTCCTATGGTTCTTTTTATGATTATGCCTTTGCCCATGGTAGTTTAGAAACAAAATTTTGCATAATAGAGTCAAATTAATCTAATATAGGCTGTCCACTTCAATTATGACATTATAACCCATCCAGGACACATTTTTTTTTTTTTTTTGCGGTACGCAGGCCTCTCACCGCTGTGGCCCCTCCCGCTGCGGAGCACAGGCTCCGGACACGCAGGCTCAGCGGCCATGGCTCATGGGCCCAGCCGCTCTGCAGCATGTGGGATCCTCCCGGACCGGGTCACGAACCCGTATCCCCTGCATCGGCAGGCGGACTCCCAACCACTGCGCCACCAGGGAAGCCCCAGGACACATTTTAAATGTCATATGAGTAAGATGAAATCACCAAATTAGGGGTGTTTTACTTTTACAGTAACCTGATATCCCACCCCTCTTTGGAAATTTAATTTTTTCATTAATATAGAGATTAAAGCATGAAATAGAACTAAGAACAGAGATAACTATCAACTCTGTGTTGGATTTTACATTACTGATCTTCTGACATTTTTCATAGTAGTAACTGCCTCTTCATGATTGTATAACATTATTGCCTAATGTGAGACTATAAATTGGAAACCCGAAACTCACATATTTTTATTTTTACTCCCTTTGAATATCTAGTAATATAAGACAATCAATAATGTTTATTTTATTGTGTAGGACTTTAATTAATAAATTTGAGCTGTTTGTAAAAATGAGTCTATATAAAACCAACAATGACTATTACTGCACCAAAAAAAAAAAAAAATTTCCAAGTGTTAGTGTTAGAGACATCCAAAAGGTTACTTGTCCAACCTCATTATATAACTGAAGAAACTAAGGTGCAAGAACGGAAGATAACTAAGTCCACGACCTCTTAGATAAAATACTAGTTAACCAGAAGCTAGAAACCAGCTCTCAACCACTAGTTCAAAGCTTTATATACTGTAGTGTACTATCTTATAGAAATTTCTAATGCACATCTTTTTTGGCATCAGGATCTTTTACCTGACCTAAATGCAATTGCAAGCAAAATGGCACATCAGTTGGGGCATAACCTTGGGATGCGGCATGATGATTACCCATGTACCTGTACTTTGGGAAAATGCGTGATGGATAGTGATGGAAGGTGAGGCTTAAACAACATAGAGAATATATTTCAATGTTGGGGGAGTGGCTTTGAGTAAAACTCAATATTGTAGGGACATATTGTTATTATCTGGAATTTTCCTAATATCTCCTGGGTAAGAACTCAGTAACTGATATCTAATTTTACATCATTATCTACATAATTAGTAATATTTTGGGGGGACCACAACATTCCACTCAAACGTCTCCAAGACTTTAAAAGTCCATCTGTATCCAATCATTGTATCAATAATAATGACATGGGAGTCAAAACAAAAGGAAGATGGAAGGGAGGCAAGTTTCAGCTTAAAAAGAAATATATCACATTCCTAAGATGTGTAAGAGTGTACTAAATATTAATACTTTGTTTCAGAAAATGTTTATAGAGAACTACTTTGTGCCAGGCACTGTGTTAACTAGTGCTTATTTTTAAAAACTTTGAACACAAGTCAGTCCCTGTACTGAGAAGCTTGTATTCTTGCATGGATGGTAGGCAAATATATAGATTATTTCAAGTGGGACAAATAAAAAGTGATATGGGAGCAGCAGGCACAATTGGTCTAAACCATGGGCTTCAGGAAGGATATTCTGGAGGATATATAGTCTGAGTATTTTCACTAAAATAGTATGTGTTGGCTGTGTTTCAATAAGACATTTTCTATAATAAAGAGCCCAGCTACTACTCTGCTGTAACAGTAAGACAAGAGTAAAAAAGGTAAATGGACCTTGAGTCTATCATTTACATATTTTTTGTTCTAAATTCTTCATAGAACTTTCATAGCTGTTCTACCACTATGCATTGATACGATTCATCTTTATTTTGAACTCATCCTATCTCTAGCATTCCTGCACTAAAATTCAGTAAATGCAGCAAAACCCAGCACCAGCAATATCTCAAGGATTATAAGCCGATGTGCATGTTCAATATTCCATTTTCTTATAAGTTAAGTGATTATCCATATGGTGGAAACAAGAGGTTGGATGATGGAGAAGAGTGTGATTGTGGCCCTGTTCAGGTATTTGCAAATGATGTTGCCTTTACGTTTACAAAGTGTAACCTCAGCTAGAACCTAGACAGGGATGTAGCCATTAATCAACCACGGCAATTCTTGTAAAGCTTTAAAAACTGTGCTTTAAAAAAAAAAAGGAAACAAGTTGTTGGTGCAGCCTCAATGCAAGGCTTCTTACCAAGTCATGTCATGATCTTGCTGGAGATTCAGAGCATCACATTAGCCTGGTTTACACAGTAATTGGCTCTTCTTGTGAGAAGGGCTCATAGGTGTCATTAAGTCTGATCTCTCATGCACAGTAGGAGTCTGTTCTACAAAATCCCTCACCGTCAGTCCATCGAGTTTTACTCAGGGTCTTATGAGGCTAGTCTATATCCCTGTTGACCAGTTCACATTATTAGAGAAGTTAATTGAGCAGAAACCTTCTAAACTTACACATATTTATGGCAGTCTCTGGTACATTTAGAATAAGCCTTGGAGGCATATTTTAAATTAATTCTTATTCTGCTTTTCTCTAACATAGGAGCTTTTTCTTTCAAGAGCTCATCATATAGGTATGTGTCCTAGATAATGACTTCTCACATTATCAAGTGCTCATAAATCACCTGGGCATATTGTTAAAATGTGGATTCTGATTCAGTAGGTCTGGAGTGGAACTGAGATCCTATTCCTACCCATCTGCAAGGCCGTCTAAGGCTGCCGGTCCAAGAACCACATTTTAAGTAGCTATGCTCTAGACAATGCACAATTCAAAATTCATTCTGGCCATGAAGAGACTCCAAGATCAGAGCTGAGGCAGCGAAGGTCCAGAGGTTACAGCTTCTATTTTTCAAATGTCTCAGATTAAATGGAAAGAGAATCCTAACTTTGGAAAGTGATGTTTTTGCCTATGTGCATTTTTTGGAATGGTTCTACAGTTTCATTCCAACACTTGAAGTACCTTACATGACAGGATGCAGACAGTATTTTGCAGTTTTAACTTTGTTTCAGCAGATAGGGTCTAAGTGTCCATCCTGTTATTATGATCTAACAATGCATTTTGTTAAAAGTTCAGCCCGAAATATTTAGCATCTTGAGGAAAATATAAAATCGGAAGTTGTATTATCTCACACCCAACATTTAGCATGAGAAGCAGCAGGACTCTTCCAGAGAACAGAAGTCATCAGGAGAATGGAAGGTCACAAACTTTGGGCTTTGTATGCTACCAGTGAGAATCATTAGCTGTGGAGTACTGAACAGCACAAGAGAAGGAAACAAAGTAAAAGTCCCAAACACCAGTTGCAAGCAGTAGTCTTTGTATACATTTCATAGCCAAGGACCATATATTTGGATTTAACTCTGAAAAACAATTATGGCTAAATTGCACAGAAGCACCACAGATTAACTCTTCAAACAGGAGCCAAACTACAAACCGCTTCTAATTTTTCATTTTTGATTATTGCCAGGAGCGCACTAATCCTTGTTGTGATGCACACAAATGTATGTTGAAGCCAGGATTTCGTTGTGCAGAAGGAGAATGCTGTGAATCTTGTCAGGTAAGATCCTTTGTTAGGACTGGGTTTCTCTGTTTTCAGTTTATTAAGTATACATAGAACCAAAGAGTCGTCTGGCCACTGGATGACCTTCCACCACTAATCCCAGATTGGAGCTAAGATTGCTCGTACCCAATATAGCCTCTTCTGAGATGCTCAGACTTCTAAATACTAAGCAGTGTTATGGTCTGGGGAGTGGAGAAGCAGGTAAGCAGTGCTTGGACTTTTAGGAGCGGAGTTATACGACTAACATGATTCTTGCTTTTTTTGTCGATCGTTACCAACCTATTTCACCTCAGCTGAGGGGGAAAATGGCATCCCAACAACAGTGAACTGAAAGGGAAAAGGGTTATCCTGGAATTGGAAAGTGACAGTGACTAGTAGCTGGAGATATATTCCTAGGAAAGATGACCAAAAGTCCAAACGCCTCTGTCTAAGGGTTTATTGACACTTCTTTCAGGCCACTGGATTGCGAACTGACAAAGGAAAGGAAGTGTGTTTTATTCATCTTCAAATCTTTCCAAAACCCAGCACAAATTAAATGCATATTGAATGGCTGAATGAGAGAGAATATTTCCATGTTGTGCCCTCCAGCAGTGAGAGCCTGGGTATTTTTTTAGTTCATCTGAAAAGATCTGATTTATTGGGAGTGGTGATTCCTCATTAGAGTCAGGCGTTCCCAGTTGTGCATATACGGTGGGGTGGGGTGTGAGAAAGGGATGTACTAAAGGGGTGAAGGAGGCAAGATGAACAGAACATATGCTTCATTTCTCCATTTTATGTCCATTCCAACTCTTCTCAGTGCTGCTCTAATACCAAATTTCAAAAACACCAACTTGTCGTTCCTAAAATTACATAAAAACCAAGAACGCTAATAATTCTCAGTGGAATGGAGAGGGAAGTCATGATCCATCCTTAAAACTTTTTTAGATAAATTAAATGGGTCAACCTCCTTACTTCCTCCTACTTACTGAACCTTTCCTAACCTATGGGTGTCCAAGATTCAATCTATTCGTTTTTCTTCAACAGTTGAAAAAAGCAGCGTCTATATGCAGACCAGCAAAAGATGAGTGTGATTTTCCTGAGATGTGTACTGGCCACTCTTCCGGGTGTCCTAAGGACCAATTCCAAATAAATGGATTTCCTTGCAAGAATGCAAAAGGCTACTGCTTCATGGGGAATTGTCCCACCCAGGATGATCAGTGCTCTGAATTGTTTGATAAAGGTGAGAGACAATTACAGTGAATGATTGATAAAGATAATAGCCGTTATTTCTGTTACTGTCCTTTAGGAATCTGGGGACAAGACTGGAGATAATGCCATTTGTGGCAGATAGTACCTGGCACCTTTCTGAATAATACCTTTCATATTCATTGACTTTACCGCTAATATTAATTGACTAGCTCAGTATGTGGGTTAAGGTATGTTTGTTTCTTTTTTATATCCATATTCCTTCCTAAAATATGCTCCCAAGCAATAGGATAGTTTTTAAGTTATTTATTTGTCCCATTCTGCTTCACTGTGACATGACACTGAAATTTCAATTATATTAGAAAAGTAAGGCATTTTATGATTTGTCATATTCATGCTTTCATTGTTTTACTTTTATCATACTCTTTTTGGGTCCCAGAGGCAAAAGACAGTTCTGATATCTGCTACAAGATGAATAAAATTGGAAATAAATTTGGATACTGCAAAAACAAGAAACACGTATTATTTCCTTGTGAAGAAAAGTAAGTGCCTTGTAAAGAAAAGTACGTGCCCTCTCAGAGTGTTTTGCAAAATCAGAACAGCTCTTGTTCTGACAGCTGCCAGCCTGTTTTTACTGAGGAGATTAGGAAGAAAGGGAAGCAAGAAGGGAGAGAGCACACATCCCTGATGGAATTAAACGGCATTTATGCTCTGTATTTTGTAACTGAAAGTCATGGAATACAAGGAGGAAAGATGGGAAAGATTTAAGATTCTTAGGAAGGAAGGGAGGAAAAGAAGTTACAAAAAAAGAGAGAAAGAAGCAAACAGAACGAGGGTGAAAATAAGTAGAAAAGGGGAGAAGAGGAAAAAAGAAGGAAAGCCATCAGAAGAAAGAAAGGTACACGCTGAAGTTGAAGACAGAATGGGACAATTGGATGTTAGATCTGACTTTTAAAAAGCATGTGCTGACCCCCACTTCTGGGTTTGTTTCTGACACTTGGCAAGGCTTTCTGTGTGCCCCCAAACAGGATTTGGACTGAAAACAACAATAATAAAAACCTAGAATCAAGTTCAACTTTGCTTCTAAATATAATCCTGAAAATGGGCAGTAGCTTAACTTCTCTCACTTCCAATTGCTGCCTAATCTGTAAAGAGGGGGTTATAATAATAGAAACTTCATAGATTTGTTGTGAGAATCAACTGATGTGCTCCACGCAAGAAAGAGTAAGAAGGAAATCTTAATATCCTGATTAAAGTTATGCTAATTCAAATTACTAATAAGAAATCTTCTCTTGTAAACTTGAGCTAATATTGCTTTCTGAGAATTACATAGATATCATAAAGAAATACAATCATTTTACATCTTTGTCTACTCTTCTCAGTTTCCAGGGTCAGGAAACAGGGTCCAACAGTTTACCCAGCCTCTCCTGGCCTCTGACAAGCCTGGTTTAGAAAAAAGTGACCGGGCCACTTCACTTCCAACCTAGTCTCTAAAGTTCTATTTTATTTCTGGTCCCAAGTGTGAGAATACTCTTCCTTTCCTTCAGAGATATCAAATGTGGAAAGATATGCTGCACAGGTGGGCAGCATTCTTCTGTCCTTGGAGAAGAAAAGATCTATCACCTTAAGAAGCCTCTGAGGCAAAATGCCACTGAATGCAAAACTTTTTTTTTTATACCACGATTCTAAGGATTTTGGCCTGGTTGCTCCTGGAACAAAATGTGGAGATGGACTGGTAAGATGAACGCCCTTTGTTTTATTACAACTGCTTGTCCAGTCACTTAAAACCTCATTGGATCCTATAAATGGTTCCAGAGGGCTTATATATGGGAATACAGAAAAAAACTCTGCAGTATTTTTTTAATTGAGCAGAGTAGCAAAAACACTATAGTAAATATTCATTTTGCTTAACAGTTGATATACAAATTATGAAAATATTATAAATGTGCTTAATTAGTGTCTAATAGTAGATGCTCAATAAAATTACAGACTGAATTTTTTAAAATTTATTTGACTATGAAGTAGCCATAGAATCTTCATTTCTTTTATTCATTCAGACGTATTTACTGGGTACATACTATAGTGCCAGTGTCTGTGCAGGACACACTTGATGTAAAGATGAGTGTACTTGAGAATTTCATAGATTAAATTAAGTGTATCACTACAATCCAACTCAACTGTTTTCATGGCGATGTGCACGAGTCCAAAGGAAGTGACTGACTTCACTTGTAGAACACAGAGTGGCATCTTCTGATGCCATTAAATGAGCGACATTTCAGCTCTGACTTTATGAACAACATTTTTCAACACACAGAAGATGAGAAAAGACTTTTTAAAAAGAAATATACCTTCATGATATGCAAAGGTACAAGTCTATGGCATAGACAGGTAGCTGACAATTTCAGAGTGACTGGCGCTCCGAGTGAAATGGCAAAAAATTAAATTGAACAGGTAGAGTGAAGCCTGATTGGAAAGGCTTTATCACTCCAAGATGAAAACGTGAGAATGTAAACTAAAACCAGTAGCCATCTCATCAAGGTTTATAAACACAAGAATATTTGAAAAAATATAACGCTGTAGAGAAAATCAGCAATTTTGCAGTTGAGCAGTTTCTGTGCTATGCACCACCCCCTGACACTGCCATCCACAAGCATTACAGTATCATTCATATAATGAGATAGATAAATGAATTGGAAAGTAAAAATTCAGCATGTAAAAGCAGAATCAGAATTTAATAATTTCACAGAGACCTCTCTTTCAAGTCCATAGATTTAATTATACAGTTTCCCATTAAAAGGACTAAATAAACATAAAAATGGCAAGGAGTTAATATAATAGCTGTGAAAATTTGGGTATGTGTAACAACCACAAACTAGAAAGTTCAAGGACATTCAGTAAGATAGAGTGTATGAGGCACTGGTTTGAAGAAAATACCGAATAATTTTCTACTCAATTCAGGTAAGGAAAATCAGCCAGAGGTAGAAAGCAAACGTATGACATCCCTTTCATAGAATGGCAGGAATTAAGCCAAGGAATTGATAGGGGAGCAGTTGTTAAGGAACACTTCGTGATTGTGCAAACACATCATGACCACGTACCACCACATAGAGTGCCTAATTCCTTCTAGAGAAATCTTAGTACAGAAGTGCACCACTCACAATGGTACCAATTCTTGAACCAATTCCTACTGAGGGAATCTATGCATAGCAAACGCTAGTCTGTAGAGGTATCACAAAGACACTACTGACAGAATTTGTCATTTTCATATTTATTCTGAGATACTATTTTTTAGACTTGAGGAACATTAAATGCCTAAAAACATTCTAGTTTCTCTTAGTAGTTATTCTTTCTGGGTAAATTTTAATTTGGCACAGGAAAAGAGGACAAACATATCCCATTACCCCTGGGTGCCCTTTTCCTTAGTTATACTGTAGAACTTACAACATAGATAAGAAAAAAAGATGAAAAATAAAAGATGAGAAATGGTAAGAGAGAAAGATAGTAGACTGCAGAGAGAATGAGAGTAGAGAAGAGAAGAAAGAGAGGAAATTAGCTAATTCTTTCATTCTCTACCAGACAAGAATTGCTCAAAAACTGTCTCTGTAGTTATCTCTTTATGAAACATACAGAACAGCAAAATCAAAATAAAATACATCTCAGTATTTTCCTTTAGTTGAGCCTGAAATACTTGAAGTGAGGTCTACATGGGTTTTAAAACAATGTTTCTCAGTGTTTAATCGTGTATATAGAAAACCCATTCTATAAGCATAGGGAAAGAAGATAAACAACAGACATAAGAGAATTCAGTACAGTGAACAAAGGAGACCAGTCTGAGATATCAAAGATGATAGTCTCTTATGAAACAGATGCATTTTTAAAAAGAGGAAAACCCTTTAGAAATAAGTTAAATTTATATTTTATACTTTAGAAGGATATTATATCTATAAAATGATATAATTTGAAATCAAGAAGCACTGACTTCAAAGTGCAAAATGAATCATGATTGCCTGTTTATATGCAATTTATGCAGTAAGCCATGGAATAGAAACTCCAGGAAAAAAAAAAAAAGGAAATTGGAAGCTAAACTTCTTAACACAGAAAAATAAGATAAGGAAAATTTTAAAAATAAAAGAAAATGAATAAAAGCAAGAGAAACAGTGCTAAGAAACCTGATACAGTGTTAACAGGAATTCTAGATAAAGGAAACAGAATAGAGGTAAAAAAAATGTAATTAAGGAAATAATACTCAAAAATGTCCCTGAGCTTAGGAATGCATAAAGTAAAAACTCAGTACTGGGAAAAAATCATAAAAATAAATGAGCATTTAGACTTACCTTCATACCATGAAGTCAACAATAAAGAAAATGTTCAAAGAGCACAAAAGAAGGCAAGTATTATTTTTCAATAGGAAAAATTATCAAGTTACCATCATATTTATCTCCAACAAAAAATGCTGGAAGATAATGCAGCGAAATCCACAGTTTTGGGAAACAGAAATATGGTGACCCTAAAACCATACATATAACCAAGCTATTATTCAGAGTGTAAAGTAATAGAACAACACCCTCACAACCTTATGATTAAGACAATTACAGTAAAATTAGACAGCATTTATTTTCTGAAAAGAAAAATAGTCAAGTACTCCAGCCAAATGGAAAATGAATTTAAATTGAAGTGATATCTGCACTTTCGTATTCACTGAAACATTATTCACAATAGCCAATGGAAACAATTTAAATGTCCTTGGACAGGTGAATGAAAATGTGATTATATATGTAAATATATATATACACATATATGTGACTATATATGAATATTATTTAGCCTTAAAAAATAGAAATCGTTTTTAACAACATGGATGAACTTGGATATTTCACTTATGCTAAGCAAAATAAGCCAGACACAGAAAGACAAATACTGTATGATCTCACTTATATGTGGAATCTAAAAACATTAAAGTCACAGAAGCAGGAAGGAGAATGATGGTTGCTGCGGATGGGGGTAGGGAAAGCAGAGAGACATTGGTTAAAGGATACAAACTCTCTGTTATAAAATGAATAAATTCTGGAGATCTAATGTAAAGCATGGTGACTATAGTTAATAATACCGTAATGTGTACTTGAAATTTTCTGAGAAGTAGATCTTAGGTGTTATCACAAAAAAAGTAACTATTTGAGGTGATGGGTGTGTTAATTAGGTTGTTTGTGGTCATCTCACAATGTATAAGAGTACCTAAAGTCATCATGATATACACTTTAAATATATACAATTTTTAATTGTTAATTATACCTCAATAGAGTTGGAAAAACATTTCCAGATGTAAGTTTCTTTTCTAAAAAAACAGGTAAAAATAAAAATCACAGTTGACAAATAAATGAGCTAAGATAAGCCAGGCAATAACCACAAGCAACAAAACAACAGTAATTTGGTCATAAAACTTACCCCCCAGGGGCTCCCCTGGTGGCGCAGTGGTTGAGAATCTGCCTGCCAGTGCAGGGCACAGGGGTTCGAGCCCTGGTCTGGGAGGATCCCACATGCCGCGGAGCAACTAGGCCCATGAGCCACAATTACTGAGCCTGCGCGTCTGGAGCCTGTGCTCCGCAACAAGAGAGGCCGCAATAGTGAGAGGCCCGCGCACCGCGATGAAGAGTGGCCCCCGCTCGCCACAACTAGAGAAAGCCCTCACACAGAAACAAAGACCCAACACAGCCAAAAATAAATAAAGGAGTTCCTTTAAACAAAAACAACAACAAAAAAAAACAATTACCCCCCAAAACGAGCATAATTTAAAACAAAAGTAATAAGTATAAATAAGAAGATTAATTGATTTCGACAAAATGCTCAACCAGCAACTGTGAAATAAACAATCATGGATCCTTATCAAACCAGAAGAAAACCTAATAGAAGTAATAGAAGAACTTGCTGCAATTACAGTGGTGGAATCTTTGATAGATTAACATTTGAAGAATTAATAAGGACATAGACATTATAATAATTAATGTTTGTATACAACAGTATTTGAACTGCAGTACACATTTCAAATAACCATCGAATATTTATAGAGGATTTCTTCTTCCACAGAAGATTCTACATGTGGTTTTTCACAATAGAACAAATGACGCAAATTCTAAGAGCAAGTAATTCTAATTCACCTTGGTGACTTCATTTCTAGGCGTGCAGCAAGGGTGAATGTGTGACTACTGCACAGGCCTACAATTCAACCGACTGCTCCTCTCAGCGCAATGAAAATTCTGTAAGGTTTGACTCCTTTTAAAATTAGTGCCTTACCAGTCATTTATTTACACAAGACTTCATTCCTGAGCCCATGTATAAGTGCAGGTGTACGCATGAGCGTGTATGTACGTATGTATATATGTATGTATAGTGATCTTTAAATCAAATATGCATTGGGGATCCATTTTTTTCATGTATCATCAATAATATTGATCCAAGGGCCTCCCTGGTGGCGCAGTGGTTAAGAGTCCGCCTGCCGACGCAGGGGATACGGGTTCGTGCCCCGGTCTGGGAGGATCCCATATGCCGCGGAGCGGCTGGGCCCGTGAGCCATGGCCGCTGGGCCTGCGCATCCGGAGCCTGTGCTCCGCAACGGGAGAGGCCACAACAGTGAGAGGCCCGCATACCGCAAAAAGAAAAAAAAAAAAAAAAAAAAAAAAAAAAAAAAAATAATATTGATCCAAAAGCCAAACCAAGTATTATACATAGATAATGCTGGTATCGCAAGTATATGTCTTATCATTGGACTGGTAATCTAGAAACCCAGGAGCTTACATACGAATGAAGTTTAAACCTGAAGTTTAACATTGGATCTATCATAATTTCACTTACAGTTAAATTACACCAATATCAACATTAGCCTAAAGCTTCTGAGAAAAACAATAAAAGCAATTTTTTTCATTCATTTAACACTGTCCAATACTAGCAGTACCTAGCAGTTTGCATGTGTGGGTAATATCTTTCCTAAGCCAAATTTATCAGTAACACGTATATAGAGTTATACTCTTTCAACTATTTTACATATATATTAAATAGTAAAAGCTTCAAAACAACATCAAAAGGTAAGTACTATTTCTATGCCCACTTTTAGAGACGGCGAACCAGTCACACTGATGGTACGTGCAAGGAAAAGCTGAGAATTCAATACAGAAAGAGTGTGTGTTCTTAACCATTACACAACGCTCTTTGATGGACTAAACATTATACCATCACTTTTCTCCCACGTTAATATTATCTCACTGTTACTAAGCCTAGTTAGAGTCTCCTCTTTGGCTATGACACATCCAGCTCTAGCTGGGCTGTTCATCTAATAAGATTTATGGCTTCTGGAAAAATAAGTCAAACTATCTGGCTCATCTGGTTTTGAATTTGTTGGGATCATTCTCTTCTTCCAAGGCCATCTTCAAAGATAGCTGCTCCTTGTATTTTGTTTGCTTATTCTTCCCAACGCTGATTTTGGTATGCAGTTTAGTTAATTAATCGATAAAAAGTTCATGAGTGTGTGGGTGTGTGTATTTTGGGGGGGGTGTGTTTGATGTAGAGCTGGCACTAAGCTAAATGAGCGGCGAAACACGACTTACATCAGCCATTTGATGAATTATGAGTTATGGCTCTTCCAGGTGGATGACGGTGAACTTGAGTGCCAGTGTGAGGCAGTACAGGCATCTGCGGAATGGGAGGAAACCTTAAATGTCACCAGTGAGCATATCCTAGATTAACAGAATATCTTTCATGTATCAAAAGCCTCGCCCGTGAGAATGCTTTTTGCTTATATTCTAAGTCTACTACACATTTGTTGTATTTCTGTATGGATCTGTATGGTCTTCTTGGTACGCTGGATATTTAAATACCCAAGTTTGAATTTACTAAAATTTCTTTTTAAAATGAACGTATCGCCTTCTAGTTAAATTTGGATGAGTTCTTCTAAGAACCCGTAACACAGTAAGGCCTTTTCTATAGTCAATAACTGATAATCCAACTTTTCCTGCTGACTGTGATTCCCTTAAACACAATGGAATCTTGGGGGGAGTGTTCATTGTTAATACAGATAATAATTTGTGCAATGTTTTGGCCTTTTACTTTATTTAAAAAAATAACCCGGGGGATTCCCTGGTGGCGCACTGGTTGAGAATCTGCCTGCTAATGCAGGGGACACGGGTTCGAGCCCTGGTCTGGGATCCCACATGCCGCGGAGCAACTAGGCCCGTGAACCACAACTACTGAGCCTGCGCGTCTGGAGCCTGTGCTCCACAACAAGAGAGGCCACGACAGTGAGAGGCCCGCGCACCATGATGAAGAGTGGCCCCCGGTTGCCACAACTAGAGAAAGCCCTCGCACAGAAACGAAGACCCAACACAGCAAAAATAAATTAATTAATTAATAAACTCCTACCCCCAACATCTTCAAAAAAAGAAAAGAAAAGAAAAAAAAAGAAATAGCAGAAAATTTCAAATTAGGCATGAGCATGAATTTAAAATAAATAAATAAATAAATAACCGGGGCTTCCCTGGTGGCGCAGTGGTTGAGAGTCCGCCTGCCGATGCAGGGGACGTGGGTTCGTGCCCTGGTCCAGGAAGATCCCACATGCCGCAGAGCAGCTGGGCCCATGGGCCATGGCTGCTTAGCCTGCATGTCTGGAGCCTGTGCTCCGCAACGGGAGAGGCCACAACAGTGAGAGGCCCGCGTACCGCAACAACAACAACAAAAAAAACGGTGGAGGGAGAATTACAGCCCTTTAAGGAAGGAAGAAGCAGAATTGTAACAGCTCAGTTAAATGTTAATATTCCATTGTCCTAAAGCTGATGTCCTGGCTGAAGTTCATGTGTTTTAATGTTACAGATATCTCCACCCTGGTGGTTGTGCTCATCCTGGTTATTACTGGTGCTGTGGTTGTCATAGTATTAATTCGTTACAAAAAATGTATTAAGTTGAAGCAAGTTCAAAGGTATGTCTGTATTCTCTGTGTGTTGAAGGGGACCATGACTGAGACTATGTAAGCTTTATGGCCATAGAGATGGGAGAAAAGTATAAGCCTCTTACTGAAGACCAAGAAAGAGTAGTAATAAGTCAAGCTTTTACACACTTCGCTTTCATTGAAATGTTTATCCCAGTGACTCCCAAACTTTAGCACACTGGAATCAAAAGAGATTTAGGATTGACATACATATACTACTATATATAAAATAGATAACTAATGAGAACAGACTGTATAGCACAGGGAACTCTACTCAATGCTCTGTGGTGACCTAAATGGGAAGGAAATCCAAGGAAGAGGGGATATTTGTATACACGTGGCTGATTCACCTTGCTATACAGCAGAAACTAACACAGCATTGTAAAGCAACTATACTCCAATTTTTTTTAAAAAAAGGGATTTAAAAAAATACTAAATTTGATTCCTCCATCAGATTTAATTGTTATAGAGTGTAACATGATTATCAGTCTTTAAAAAATCTCCGAGATGATTTAACATTAACCACAGGCTTACCTCATACTTTAGCTGGTATCAACATTCAATTCCTTTCTTGACAGCCCACCGAGAGAAACCCTAGGAGTGGAGAATAAAGGATACTTTGGTGATGAGCAGCAGACAAGGACTGAGTCCATCTTACCTGATAGTCACCCCCTACATGTAAGAAAATATCATTTGCACTAGTTAATCAATTTAAAAAGTAGTTGTAGGTATGTCTGAAGTGGAACTATCCCTAAGCTAAGTGAGGTGGGAAATGCAGAATAGTCTAACATGATTCCACACCAATAATCTTCAGCTGACAGGTGGCGAAGGAGAGGATGGCAGGACTCAAACACACCAAGACACTATTTCAGAGCAGAATATATTGGTTAAATAAAATACTAATTTGTGCATGACTGGAAAAATGTACAAGCATAAATCATATTCTGGGATATAAAACAAATCTTAATAAATTTAAAAGAACTGGGGTCATACAAAATATGTTCTCAAAATAAAATTCTATTAGAGATCAGTATCAGAAAAATACTGGGAAAAATCTTTTTCTCATAAAAAATTTAAAATGTACAACACTAAATGATAGTGTTAAGAGATAAATATTCGGGGGTAAAAGTATAATCACATGCAAGGAGGAGGTCATTATTTTAAGTTGGGAAAGTGGCTAATTTTGGGGGAGGAAGTGGGTGACAGTAATGATAGGAAACTTGAAATGGCAAAGTTTTATTCCTTAATCAGTGCAGTGATTGCAAGGATATTTACCTTAAATGGTTCATTAAGCCATGAATCTGTTTTGTGTGTGTTTTTTATCTGTATTGTATTTTCCCAAGAAGTGACTAAAAATGAATAAGGGCAACAATGCCAATTGTTAGTGGGGATATAGAGAGTAAAAACTCTCATAAAAGCTAATGAAACTTTAAATGGTACAACCAATAGGTAAAATTCATACTATACCCTAAACATGATCATACGCATTCCCTGTAATCCAGTAATTCCTGTCATTATGAACACACCAAACAGAAATGTGTACATGTGTATATCGGAAAACATCAACAATAATGTTCCAACAGCATTATTTGCAAAAAGTGAAAATAATACGAATGTCCAATGACACTACAGAGAAGGAAAAATGAACTACTGACATTTACAACATACTATTGTATGTGATATCTTACTGTCACATACTCTTTGACAGCACACCAAACCCAAAAGCAAACTGTATGATTCAACTTATATAAATTCAAACTGACAAAACTACTCTATGGTACTAGAAGTCAGGGTAGTCGTACCACAGGGAAGATTTTCAGAGGGAACGGTAAAGTTTTATGTTTTGATCTGGGTGGGGTTCGGTTACCCATAGGTGCTCATTTTAAAAAATTCACCCACCTCATATTTTCTGTTTGTACATTTCTTTGTGTATCTTTTACATTAAAAGTTTATTAAAATAACACCCATAGCAATATATGAAAACCTAATAAAAAAGCTGACAATCCTGTAAAAGTCCCTGCAAGCAGTGGCTTGTTCAGCACCTTTAACAACAGCTATGATTTCCAAAGCACTTGACTCAGTGGGGAAAAAAAAAAAATGTGAGTGCTGGTTAGGAAGCTACAAAAGCATCCTCTTAAAAAAGTTAACCAGTGAGGAAAGAATTTGCGATAATATACCGATGAAACTGCCCACTAGGACCTAAGTCTTGAAGGAAGTATGAACTGATCATTGTTAGATGCAAATGCCAATGAAAATATAACGGTGCTAGTATTTTAAAATTAGGATTTTTTTGGGGGGTTAGTGGTAATCTTGCTCCACGGCTCCAGAGATTTTGAATGCTTTACCCCAACTCTCCATGTCCCATAAGCCCTGTGCTTTTTACTGTACAATATTACAGAACAAGCTCCACCCTACCCCCAGGAACACGTATATGACATTACAGTAGAAAGGCTTTTACTGAACTTATCTTACTTATGTCTGTATAGTTACCCTTTCTCTGGTAATATGGTTTATCATTTTTATCCATTCATACATTTTATTATGCCAGTGGTGACCCAAATAAAACAAGTCTTCATTGTCCATGCAAATGAAAGGAAAATACTGTGTAATAATTTTTTAAGCTTACACTGAGATTTTCTGATATGAAAACACAGGATGCTAATATCAGGTTTAAATAAGAAACTGAATGTAGATGCACTTAGTACTGTGTTTGGTATATATTTAGCACTTAATATGTGTTAAATATCTACTATGCCTCATGCACTGTCACAGTAACTTTCCTAATTACATTTTCTTTAAATTAATGTGCAAAACAGTTGCACTCCCAGAGAAAGGATTCAGGTGGAGTTAGCCTGAGCATATGATCAATGATAGATAGTCACCAGAGGTTCAAATAGAGCCTGGGGCATATTTATATTGAATACAAAATCCTTAAGGGCTTTTTGGATTTTTAGTTAAATGGGGGAACTTAGAAGAAGAGCTTAATAAATATTTGTTAAATATATGAATGAATTTAATTAACCATATAGCATAATATATTATAAATGTAGATTGTATAGGACAGTTTGGGTCCTTGAATCTCTTGTTTAGGTTTTTTGTATTATTTGTCATAAAGTTATATGAATAATAATGATTTAGCTCACTCCTGTTTGATACATTAGTTACCCATCAAAGGCCAGTTCTCAGCAAAATTGTGGTTTGGAAAAGATCTGTGTTTGGTGTCCTTTCCCAGTTACATTAATGATATTTGGTTAGCTTTTCTGTCTGGTACCCAGTGCCTCTCCTAGGTCCTGTTTCCACTGAACCATGCTGCCTGGTTGTATTAATGTCCACTGGGGGTTAAAAGAAAGCACTTCAAAAAGGGTAACTTCAGCAGGGTACATCTGCATTACAATAGTAAGTTCTGGAAATCCTCAAAGACTTCCAAGGTCCAAAGCGATTTGCCTGGTTGTGGAATTTCAGGCATGCAGACAATTAGAGACTCTAAGATTTGGAAGTTAACAGACTGACCTTGAACTACTCATATCATAACATGTAAAGAAACTCCCACTCTTATATGTATGCTTGATTTACAGATAAGTTGTTAGACTCATCCATCACAAGAGAACAACCTAGGCAAGAATATTGTCTCCGTGTGTTTCAATATTTGTACATTTACTAGGACTGTATCCTAGAGACGACTAGCAAATGTATTTTGTAGGCTTGGAAAATAGTCATATTTGTTTGAGCCCTAACTGCAGGTCAAGAGTATCTCTTTTCATCAGCCAAGACCTGCAGAGTCCTTGGTGAGACTTCCAACCAGTTTCTTGAGTCCACGCTACATCACGCTGGTATGGTGCCGTGGCTCTTTTCTGTTGGCTGTGCTAGTCTGTGTACATTTCACTAATAATCTTGGTGCCACTTAACCACTCATTGGTTCCTTGAAATTTTCCAACAATATAACATGGCTCTCTGACTTGAGGCAGAAACAGGAACTTCCTACTTCTCAGCAGGGCTGGGATTAGGGTGATGAAGAGCACAGTGGCTCTTGTAAGTACACAGTCAGATACTGTCATTATTTAAAATATTGACTGTGCTCATGAATTCTTGGGAATTAGTTCTGATTTTTTTTAAACAACACATTAACGTATTATTTATTGTGATCACAGAGTTTGTTTGTACCCCTTAAATGTTGCTCCTGGGACAAATGCCTTGCTCACCTCGCCCTGGTCCCAGCCCTGGTTCTCAGGGGTCAAACCCAATGACAGCTTCCAGAGAGGCCTTGATCAGCAGAGGGCTTTCCACTAACTGAGGAGGTGTCTTCCCTGAATAAATATTGATGAGAAAGAAACAAATTGGCTAAATCAGCCCACACATGCACGAGAGACATGGAGCCAAAAAAGAGATATTACCAGGTTTCTAAGAGCACCTGTACCACTGGAATCTTTATCTACACGTGTATCCTCAAGGTCACACAGAACACTTCTTATTCAGAACTGGACGCCAAAATCACCAAGATTCTCAACTACATCTCTGTAAATTCGGCAATTCTCATTACGCATCGTTCAATGGCTAGACGGGTGTGATTAAGGGAGTGTTGTCTGTGGCTCCACAGAATCTGCCTGTCACACAAAAGGGTCTCAGAACGTGCTGTACAGTCAGGGTGGCACGGAATGAGCATATCTCCCCATGCCCTGCTCCACCAGCACAGTCCCTTTTTATAAATTGGTTTTACTGGGATTTCAACTGAGATTTTTTTTTTGAATGAAAGCTCTAGTACTTGAAAAATGTTTGGCAATCTTCTTACCAAATATATTGTTGGAGAGAGTTACAACCAGGATAACAAGGAAACATGGCTTCTGATAAAACTTCTTAGGACGTCCGGGGAAGATGGCGGAAGAGTAAGACGCAGAGATCACCTTCCTCCCCACAGATACACCAGAAATACATCTACACGTGGAACAACTCCTACAGAACACCTACTGAACGCTGGCAGAAGACCTCAGACCTCCCAAAAGGCAAGAAACTCCCCACGTACCTGGGTAGGGCAAAGCGGAGAGATTCCCGCACAGAGGATCAGGCCGACCGGCACTCACCAGCCCGAGAGGCTTGTCTGCTTGCCCTCTGGGGAGGGCGGGGCTGGAAGCTGAGGCTCGGCTTGGTCGGAGCGCAGGGAGAGGACTGGGGTTGGCGGCGTGAACACAGCCTGCAGGGGGTTAGTGCACCACACCTAGCCGGGAGGGAGTCCGGGGAAAAGTCTGGACCTGCCGAAGAGGCAAGAGACTTCTTCTTCCCTCTTTGTTTCCTGGTGCGCGAGGAGAGGAGGTTAAGAGCGCTGCTTAAAGGAGCTCCAGAGACCTGCGCGAGCCCCGGCTAAAATCGCGGCCCCCAGGGACGCTGGGGCTGCTGCTGCCGCCGGCCAAGAGGCCTGAGCGCAAGTGCAGGTCACTGTGCACGCCCCGCTTCCGGGGAGCCTCTGAAGCCCGCCACTGCCGGGGACCGGGCATCCAGGGACGGCTTCCACGGGAGAACGCACGGCGCGTCTCGGGCTGGTACAACGTCACGCCGGCCTCTGACGCAGCACGCTCGCCCCGCCTCTGGGCCCGCCCCTCCCTCCCCCCCCCCCCCCCCCCCCCGGCCTGAGTGAGCCAGAGTCCCCGAAGCGGCTGCTCCTTTAACTCCGTCCTGTCTGAGCGAAGAAAAGACGCCCTCCGGGGACCTACATGCAGAGGCGGGGCCAAACCCAAAGCTGAGACCTGGGAACTGTGAGAACAAAGAAGAGAAAGGGAAATCTCTCCCAGCAACCTCAGAAGCAATGGATTAAAGCTCCGCAATCAACTCGATGTACCTTGCATCTGTGGAATACATGAATTGACAACGGATCATCCCAAATTGAGGAGGTGGACTTGGAGAGCAAGATTTATGATTTTTTCCCCTTTTCCTCTTTTTGTGAGTGTGTATGTGTATGCTTCTGTGTGAGATTTTGTCTGTAGATCTTTGCTTCCACCATTTGTCCCAGGGTTCTATCCTTCCGGGTTTTTTGTTTGTTTTAATTAATAATTATTTTTTATTTTAATAACTTTATTATATTTTATCATACTTTATTTTATTTTACTTTATCTTCTTTCTTTCTTTCTGTCCTTCCTTCCCTCCTTCCTTCCCTCCCTCCTCCCTCCCTCCCTCTTCTTTCTTTCTTTCTTTCTTTCTACTTCTACTAATTCTTTCTAGCTACTTTTTCTCCCTTTTATTCTGAGCCATGTGGATGAAAGCCTCCTGGTGCTGCACCCAGGAGTCATTGCTGTGCCTCTGAGGTGGGAGAGCCAACTTCAGGACACTTGTCCACAAGAGACCTCCAGGCTACACATAATATCAAACGGAGAAAATCTCCCAGAGATCTCCATCTCAACACCAGCACCCACCTTCACTCAACGACCAGCAAGCTACAGTGCTGGACACCCTATGGCAAACAACTAGCAAGACAGGAACACAACCCCACGCATTAGCAGAGAGGCTGCCTAAAATCATAATAAGTCCACAGACACCCCAAAACACACCACCATACGTGGACCTGCCCACCAGAAAGACAAGATCCAACTTCATGCACCAAAACACAGGCACTAGTCCCCTCCACCAGGAAGCCTACACAACCCACTGAACAAACCTTAGCCGCTGGGGACAGACATCAAAAGCAACAGGAACTACGAACCTGCAGCCTGCAAAAAGGAGACCCCAAACACAGTAAGATAAGCAAAATGAGAAGACAGAAAAACACACAGCAGCTGAAGGAGCAAGATAAAAACCCACCAGACCTAACAAATGAAGAGGAAATAGGCATGTCTACCTGAAAAAGAATTCAGAATAATGATAGTAAAGATGATTCAAAATCTTGGAAATAGAAGAGACAAAATGCAAGAAACATTTAACAAGGAACTAGCAGAACTAAAGATGAAACAAGCAATGATGAACAACACAATAAATGAAATTAAAAACACTCTAGATGGGATCAATAGCAGAATAACTGAGGCAGAAGAACGGATAAGTGACGTGGAAGACAAAATAGTGGAAATAACTGCTGCAGAGCAAAATAAAGAAAAAAGAATGAAAAGAACAGAGGACAGTCTCAGAGACCTCTGGGACAACATTAAATGCACCAACATTCGAATTATAGGGGTTCCAGAAGAAGAAGAGAAAAAGAAAGGGACTGAGAAAATATTTGAAGAGATTATAGTTGAAAACTTCCCTAATATGGGAAAGGAAATAGTTAATCAAGTCCAGGAGGCACAGAGAGTCCCATACAGAATAAATCCAAGGAGAAATACGCCAAGACACATATTAATCAAACTGTCAAAAATTAAACACAAAGAAATCATATTAAAAGCAGCAAGGCAAAAACAACAAATAACACTCAAGGGAATCCCCATCAGGATAACAGCTGATCTCTCAGCAGAAACTCTACAAGCCAGAAGGGAGTGGCAGGACATAATTAAAGTGATGAAGGAGAAAAACCTGCAGCCAAGATTACTCTACCCAGCAAGGATCTCATTCAGATTTGATGGAGAAATTAAAACGTTTACAGACAAGCAAAGCTGAGAGAGTTCAGCACCACCAAACCAGCTTTACAACAAATGCTAAAGGAACTTCTCTAGGCAAGAAACACAAGAGAAGGAAAAGACCTACAATAACGAACCCAAAACAATTAAGAAAATGGGAATAGGAACATACATATCGATAATTACCTTAAATGTAAATGGACTAAATGCTCCCACCAAAAGACACAGATTGGCTGAATGGATACAAAAACAAGACCCATATATATGCTGTCTACAAGAGACCCACTTCAGACCTAGAGACACATACAGACTGAAAGTAAGGGGATGGAAAAAGATATTCCATGCAAATGGAAACCAAAAAAAAGCTGGAGTAGCAATTCTCATATCAGCCAAAATAGACTTTAAAATAAAGACTACTAGAAGAGACAAAGAAGGACACTACATAATGATCAAGGGATCGATCCAAGAAGAAGATATAACAATTGTAAATATTTATGCACCAAACATAGGAGCACCTCAATACATAAGGCAAATACTAACAGCCATAAAAGGAGAAATCAACAGTAACACAATCATAGTAGGGGACTTTAACACCCCACTTTCACCAATGGACAGGTCATCCAAAATGAAAATAAATAAGGAAACACAAGCTTTAAATGATACATTAAACAAGATGGACTTAATTGATATTTATAGGACATTCCATCCAAAAACAACAGAATACACATTTTTCTCAAGTGCTCATGGAACATTCTCCAGGATAGATCATATCTTGGGTCACAAATCAAGCCTTGGTAAATTTAAGAAAACTGAAATTGTATCAAGTCTCTTTTCCGACCACAATGCTATGAGACTAGATATCAATTACAGGAAAAGAGCTGTAAAAAATACAAACACATGGAGGCTAAACAATACACTACTTAATAACAAAGTGATCACTGAAGAAATCAAAGGGGAAATTTAAAAATACCTAGAAACAAATGACAATGGAGACACGGCGACCCAAAACCTATGGGATGCAGCAAAAGCAGATCTAAGAGGGAAGTTTATAGCAATACAATCCCACCTTAAGAAACAGGAAACGTCTCGAATAAACAACCTAACCTTGCACCTAAAGCAATTAGAGAAAGAAGAACAAAAACATCCCAAAGTTAGCAGAAGGAAAGAAATCATAAAAATCAGATCAGAAATAAATGAAAAAGAAATGAAGGAAACGATAGCAAAGATCAATAAAACTAAAAGCTGGTTCTTTGAGAAGATAAACAAAATTGATAAACCATTAGCCAGACTCATCAAGGAAAAAAAGGGAGAAGACTCAAATCAATAGAATTAGAAATGAAAAAGGAGAAGTAACAACTGACACTGCAGAAATACAAAAGATCATGACAGATTACTACAAGCAACTCTATGCCAATAAAATGGACAACCTGGAAGAAATGGACAAATTCTTAGAAATGCACAACCTGCCAAGACTGAATCAGGAAGAAATAGAAAATATGAACAGACCAATCACAAGCACTGAAATTGAAACTGTGATAAAAAATCTTCCAACAAACAAAAGCCCAGGACCAGATGGCTTCACAGGCGAATTCTATCAAGCATTTAGAGAAGAGCTAACACCTATCCTTCTCAAACTCTTCCAAAATATAGCAGAGGGAGGAACACTCCCAAACTCATTCTACGAGGCCACCATCACCTTGATACCAAAACCAGACAAGGATGTCACAAAGAAAGAAAACTACAGGCCAATATCACTGATGAACATAGATGCAAAAATCCTCAACAAAATACTAGCAAACAGAATCCAACAGCACATTAAAAGGATCATACACCATGATCAAGTGGGGTTTATTCCAGGAATGCAAGAATTCTTCAATATACGCAAATCAATCAATGTGATACACCATATTAACAAATTGAAGGAGAAAAACCATATGATCATCTCAACAGATGCAGAGAAAGCTTTCGACAAAATTCAACACCCATTTATGATAAAAACCCTGCAGAAAGTAGGCATAGAGGGAACTTTCCTCAACATAATAAAGGCCATGTATGACAAACCCACAGCCAGCATCGTCCTCAATGGTGAAAAACTGAAACCATTTCCTCTAAGATCAGGAACAAGACAAGGTTGCCCACTCTCACCACTCTTATTCAACATAGTTTTGGAAGTTTTAGGCACAGCAATCAGAGAAGAAAAGGAAATAAAAGGAATCCAAATCGGAAAAGAAGAAGTAAGGCTGTCACTGTTTGCAGATGACATGATACTATACATAGAGAATCCTAAAGATGCTACCAGAAAACTACTAGAGCTAATCAATGAATTTGGTAAAGTAGCAGGATACAAAATTAATGCACAGAAATCTCTGGCATTCCTATATACTAATGATGAAAAATCTGAAAGTGAAATCAAGAAAACACTCCTATTTACCATTGCAACAAAAAGAATAAAATATCTAGGAATAAACCTACCTAAGGAGACAAAAGACCTGTATGCAGAAAATTATAAGACACTGATGAAAGAAATTAAAGATGATACAAATAGATGGAGAGATGTACCATGTTCTTGGATTGGAAGTATCAACATTGTGAAAATGACTCTACTACCCAAAGCAATCTACAGATTCAATGCAATCCCTATCAAACTACCACTGGCATTTTTCACAGAACTAGAACAAAAAATTTCACACTTTGTATGGAAACACAAAAGACCCCGAATAGCCAAAGCAATCTTGAGAACGAAAAATGGAGCTGGAGGAATCAGGCTCCCTGACTTCAGACTATACTACAAAGCTACAGTAATCAAGACAGTATGGTACTGGCACAAAAACAGAAAGATAGATCAATGGAACAGGATAGAAAGCCCAGAGATAAACCCACAGACATATGGTCACCTTATCTTTGATAAAGGAGGCAGGAATGTACAGTGGAGAAAGGACAGTCTCTTCAATAAGTGGTGCTGGGAAAACTGGATAGGGACATGTAAAAGTATGAGATTAGATCACTCCCTAACACCATACACAAAAATAAGCTCAAAATGGATTAGAGACCTAAATGTAAGGCCAGACACTATCAAACTCTTAGAGGAAAACATAGGCAGAACACTCTATGACATAAATCACAGCAAGATCCTTTTTGACCCACCTCCTAGAGAAATGGAAATAAAGACAAAAATAAACACATGGGACCTAATGAAACTTAAAAGCTTTTGCACAGCAAAGGAAACCATAAACAAGACCAAAAGACAACACTCAGAATGGGAGAAAGTATTTGCAAATGAAGCAATTGACAAAGGATTAATCTCCAAAATTTATAAGCAGCTCATGCAGCTCAATAACAGAAAAACAAACAACCCAATCCAAAAATGGGCAGAAGACCTAAATAGACATTTCTCCACAGAAGATATACAGACTGCCAACAAACACATGAAAGGATGCTCAACATCTTTGCTCATTAGAGAAATGGAGATCAAAACTACAATGAGATATCATCTCACACCAGTCAGAATGGCCATCATCAAAAAATCTAGAAAGGAGAGGGTGTGGAAAAAAAGGAACACTCTTGCACTGCTGGTGGGAATGTGAATTGGTACAGCCACTATGGAGAACGGTATGGAGGTTCCTTAAAAAACTACAAATAGAACTGCCATATGACCCGGCAACCCCACTACTGGGCATATACCCTGAGAAAACCATAATTCAAAAAGAGACATGTACCAAAATGTTCATAGCAGCCCTATTTACAATAGCCCAGAGATGGAAACAACCTAAGTGTCCATCATCGGGTGAATGGGTAAAGAAGATGTGGCACATATATACAATGGAATATTACTCAGCCATAAAAAGAAACGAAATTGAGCTATTTGTAATGAGGTGGATGGACCTAGAGTCTGTCATACAGAGTGAAGTAAGTCAGAAAGAGAAAGACAAATACTGTATGCTGACACATATATATGGAATTTAAGAAAAAAAAACGTCATGAAGAACATAGGGGTAAGACAGGAATAAAGACACAGACCTACTAGAGAATGGACTTGAGGATATGGGGAGGGGGAAGGGTAAGCTGTGACAAAGTGAAAGAGCGGTATGGACATATATACACTATCAAACGTAAGGTAGATAGCTAGTGGGAAGCAGCCGCATAGCACAGGGAGATGAGCTCGGTGCTTTGTGACCGCCTGGAGGGGTGGGATAGGGAGGGTGGGAGGGAGACGCAAAAGGGAGGGGATATGGGAACATATGTATATGTATAACTGATTAAATTTGTTATAAAGCAAAAAATAAAAAAATAAAAATAAATAAAAAAAATAAATAAAACTTCACTTATCCTGAACTATCATTACCTCACCCCACCCCCATCCCCTCCATTCCCTAGCGATTCACAGTCTTAGGTTTCTCATGGATCAAAAAGAGGTGGTCTGTGTGTATATGTGCTCATGTGTATGTGTGCCTATGTGTGAAATCTGGTTTGGTTCCTGACACAACAAAATGTGTTTATTATAGAAACCTGCAAATAAAAAGCCAAGAGGAATCGCAGATCCCAATCCAAGTGCCAAAGTGGTAGGTTCCTGTGACAGACGGTTCCCTCCTTTTTAAATTTTTCAAAGGCTAGCCTCCTTTTGTGTTCTTTGTCTACTCATTGATTGGAGAGATCCTCTGTTCTTATCAAAAGATAAGGAGGGTTGAAACTGTTTCCCCTAATATGCTTAAATTTCTAACTGATACTTCAGCAGTGCATGTTTTACTCCAAGAGTTTTCAACCTGACTGAAGGAGCAAGCTAGAATTCAACAGTGTCAGAGTCTGAATATATTTTGGAAATAACAACAAAAACAAAATTTCTTTCTCAAACTTTTCTTGGCTAGAGTATGCATACCCATGGGTTCTCATGAGGTATTTTAAAGGACATAGCAGTACTGGTAATCATAGAAAAGGTATCCTTTCCAATGGAACAGTTTTTTTCATGATAACTTTGCCCAAGTTTTCACTTACAAATCAGTAACTGACTATGCCCGAGGGATGATTTCACTTTTGAATTATTATGTCTAATGTCAGAAAATTTATCAAAAAAATGTGATTTTTGCCAAAGGGAGACAAAATGAGCATTGTTTGGCTACATTTCAGAGTTTTTGTTTTCATTCCTTCATTCATCCATTCAGTGACTTTTGTTGAGTCCCTACAATGTACTGGGTTAATGTGAAGCTTTCCCCAAGAAAGCATTCTTACTAGAAATACTGCCCAATACACTTTCCCTGTTGGGATGGAGAAGGAAAGACTTTTCTAATGGTCCTTCCACTCCACAAGGATGAACCTGTCTCATACTGGGGAGTAGAAAGAGATAGATGCTCCTTAGTGCAAGCAAACTGGCTTCTTGTATTGAAAAATAAAATGATTTTCTTTCTTTTGTGATAGGCTTGTTGATTTTATTTTATAATGATGGCTTAATTAGCCATGGCTAAGGCGATCTGGGAAAATGTGAATAAATGAAGTACAACAGAATCCAGAGAGGTTACTGTAATTAGTAGATATAAATGAAATATAACATGCTTATAGATTTTGCAGAAAACAATTTACTTTTAAGCATCTCTTTTTATTTAGAGCTTGAAATTGGATATCCAAAATGGCTGTGCAAGGCTAGGCTGAGGATTCTGGATGTAAGATCTTCTTAACCTTCCCTAGATGTTTGCTACACATATTTCTGGTAGTTTTTCAAATGTTTTTTATCCGGACAGAAAACGGTGAAGAGAAACAACATCTTCTGTAATATTTACCTGTAGAATGGCATAGACATAGGCTACCAAAAAAATCTACCATTTTTCAAATGCTCCTTAGCTTAATACAAAAAATAGTCTTCTTGCTCTAGTATTTTCTTACAAAATATTAATCTAATTACTTTTTAAAAAAGAGTCAAAACTTAGAGGATAGTAAATTACAACACTGAGTCTAAGAAGTAAAACATCTCTTATAACAGGTTATTTCTTTGGGAACATAAAAGTACTTATCTTAATTTGAACCTGACATAATTGCCATTAATTATGGTTTAAATGAACATCTCTCCTGCAGAGATGCCAAGGAAATCGGTACAGGAAACATCAGATTCCACTAGTTAATTAAAAGGTAGACAGGGCTTCCCTGGTGGCGCAGTGGTTGAGAGTCCGCCTGCCGATGCAGGGGACACGGGTTCGTGCCCCGGTCCGGGAGGATCCCACATGCCGCGGAGCGGCTAGGCCCGTGAGCCATGGCCGCTGAGCCTGCGCGTCCGGAGCCTGTGCTCCGCAACGGGAGAGGCCACAACAGTGAGAGGCCCACGTACAGCAAAAAAAAAAAAAAGGTAGACAGTGAAAGAGGGAAAAGAATAGTCACTTTCACTACAAAAATCCTTCTTAAACTTGTGGTGGCAGCCAAAGAGGACATGAAATGCTCCTGTTAATTCTAACTGACTAGAAGTTAATTCAAAATTCCTTATTTTTTAGACTTCCTTAAGAACTTGACAGAAAAGTCAGAGCATTACAAAAATTTCAGAAAATTGACTCCAGCAGAGAAGAAAGACAATTCCCACGAAGGGCTTTTGAGATCCTTACGATATACGGGTTTGAACACTTCCCGTGCAATTTCTGCACTGTTTCCTTCCCTTCCTGTCAGTTGACGGTGATGTGCAGGATTGTCCTTGGAATGATTTCAGCTCCTTCTTATATGGGGGCTCCTCAAAGTGTTCTCATGTGTTCTCTATTTTCTTTTTTGTTAACTGCTAAAACTATCTGCAATTATTTTTTCACTTACTGAAATAAAGTTTTCAAGGGCTAACTGCAAATTTTCTGATTCAATGAAATAAAGACTGCAAATCAAAGAAGAAAGCTGATGGTTCTTGGTGAATTTCTGTGGCCCTGCTGACTGGTTGATGGGAGGAGTGAGTGAAATCAGCAAAGGACAGCAGTGACTCAGCACTTTGTACCTAGTGTGCTTTCAAAAAGCATCTGTTTTTCTAATCAAAGCTATTCCTTTAAGAAACAAAACTGGCACCTTGGATGGGCAATGCATTCATGCACCAAGGGCATTTACCAGCCTGTGGTAATGAAATAAGGTTTCACAGTATATATTGATAGGTGTTATAGATTTAATTTGTCCCATTTTCCAGAGTGACATGAGTCTGGTCTTGGTAGGAGATACAGAGTCTGCCTCTGTGCTCTGGCCTCCACAAAAGTGCCTGTCTCCTGTGTATCCTCCACAGGATAAGTTGGACACTTAAAAGAGATGATGAATATTTACCTGATTAAAATAAATCTTTATCTGTTAAAAAAAAAAACAATACCGATAAAGCTATGCTTAATGCAAAATATACTAATTGAAATATTTTATGTAAATTTTTGAGAAAAGAGAAATTCCATATCATATACACTAGCCTCATTAAAGCAAACAATAATCCTCATGTCCAAGACAAATATCATATGATATTGCTTATATGTGGAATCTAAAAAAAAAAAAGGTACAAATGAACTTATTTACAAAATAAATAGTCACAGATGTAGAAAACAAGCTTATGGTTGGGAGGGGAAGCGGGGGGAAGCAGTCGGCAGGGGGAGGGTTAAATTGGGAGACTGTGATTGAGATATACACACTACTATATATAAAACAGATAACTTATAAGGACCTACTGTATAGCACAGGGAACTCTACTCAATACTCTGTAATGACCTATATGGGAAAAGAATCTAAAGAAGAGTGGATATATGTATATGTATAACTGATTCACTTTGCTGTACACCTGAAATTAACACAACATTGTAAATCAACTATAAACAATTTTTTTTAAAAAGACAAAATGAAGGGATGTTCACATATCCATATTTGCCTGAACAATACGTGTTGATGAACAATATACATTTTGGTGATATTCCCCCTTTAAAAGAATCATTTTCTTGATTTTTGAATAATAAAAACCCAACTGAACTTTGATGATGCTCCCAGCCCAGGCACAGATCAAGGGCAGAGGTCCAAAGGTATATCGGCTCCCAGAATTTGAGCAAAACCGTTGCCCAAACCTCTGACCTGTGAGTGATACAGAACCAAGGAAACCCATAGAAATCAGTAAAATATAAAAAGAAGTCAAACTGAGCAGAGACATGAGTGGCTGTACATTGCAGGGGGTAGAGGGCAGTTGGGGGATAGATTCTGCAGTTTAACTTCCCACAAAATCACTTTAAAAAATTCTCCAGGGCTTCCCTGGTGGCGGAGTGGTTGACAGTCCTCCTGCCGATGCAGGGGACACGGGTTCGTGCCCCGGTCCAGGAAGATCCCACATGCCGTGGAGCGGCTAGGCCCGTGAGCCATGGCCGCTGAGCCTGCGCGATCGGAGCCTGTGCTCCACAACGGGAGAGGCCACAGCAGTGAGAGGCCCGCGTACCGCAAAAAAAAAAAAAAAAAAAAAAAAAAAATTCTCCAAAAAATAAATCAGAATCCGTATTTGTTATAATATATTGTCTAAATGCTACAGTGCCAAGGAATCTCAAGTATATTTTTACATCATTTCTTCCAGGAATGCAGTGATGGTGACCCACACGAAAACAAAACAAAACCAGCATTGCCAATAGCATCCATTACAGTCCTGCCTCGGTATCTGTGGAGGATTGGCTCCAGGACCCCCCAAACAAGACTCCTCCCAAGCTCAAGTCTCTTACATAAAATGGCAAAGTATCTGCATATAACCTAAGCATATCCCCCCAGTATACTTTAAGTCATTTCTAGATTACTTATAATACCTAATACAATGAAAATAGTAGCTTTGTAAATAATTGTAAATAAAATGTAAATGCTATGTAAATAGTGGCCGGGATGTGGCAAGTTCAAGTTTTGCTTTTTGGAACGTTGTGAATTTTTTTAAAAATATTTTTTCATCCTCAGTTGGTTGAATCCCTGCATGCAGAACTCATGACTACAAAGGGATGACTGTATTCTCAAATATCAACCAGCTCCATATACCCAATTTGCCTTTTTCTCAAAGCATCTGTACTGACACGAAATTGTGGAATTTTAAAAAAAGCCACACCTTTTAGCACACACATGTGCTAAAACTGGGAAATATATTCTAAAGAAAGCTAATAACCTCCTTATAAACATGCATATGTATGTGGCAGGTCTGTGTGTACCTGACAACCCATCAATGAAGTTCTTAGAATGGTCACTAGGTGGCGACATAGGAAACTAAATCTCCTGTGAGCGGGCAGCTCGCTGGACGATTTCATCCCTTTGTCGGACACCACCAGGCCGTCAAAATCATGACTTTAAATAAACTTACTAAGAAAAGTGTTAAAGTCCTGTTCTTGATTATTAAGGAGGTAACTCTGTGAATTTAGCCAGACACAACTTCCTGTCTGCCAGGGTCGTGGGTTGAGGTAGAAAAATAGGGATCATTATCACTGAACAAAAGGGGAGCTGGGCTGGCAGCCTGAAAGCTACGATTGGAGATTTTAAATTGGAAAGACAAATACTATTTACTCTCAGTTCTGCAATCCAGTCTTCTTGAAGCTGACCTGTCAATAGTCCCAAAAAACCCAGTCTCCTGAAGACTCCTGTGAGATTTTGCTTTTGTTTTTAAATTTTGTATTATCTGTGTACTTATTTTTTAGAAGGCCAGAAGATTAGCCACTTCTGCCGTGGAAACTTGAAGAGCTCCTCCTTTTCCAGGGACACCTAATGGATAGAAAATGTCAGGAAAAGCCACAGCCTGTGTGACTTACATGACTTTTTGGTGGACCCTTGGTGACAACTGATCATCACCAAAGACTGAGAAATATTGATTAGACTCCTGAGCTTATTGGAAGCTTCCTGATCACTTTCTAGCTGAAGGTCAGGCTTTTAAGAAACTCAAAAGCTGTTCTGTAAGGAAGTGGCTGCCTCGTGGCCTTGACAGAATCCATTAACATCTTTCTCCAGGAAAAGCGGTAACCGTGAGCTATACGTAATGGATATTGATTGCTAAGGAAAGAAGATACATATAACTTTAAACCTCAGGGGTCTCCAGGAATGAAAGACATAGAAGAAGATGTCTTCAGCGTCACCCGAGTGCTAGCTCAGAAGAAATTATGCCAGAACTGTCTTAGAGAATCTTAGATAACTGAATGTAAAACCCAGTGTTCTTGCCATGGATACCAGCAATTTGCTACAAGGAGAGCAAATACAGCATTTACTGAGTGCACACTATTTGTTAAGCATTATTGTAAGCACTTCATATGTATAATTTCATTTTAAAATTAAAACAATTCTGAGTGAACTAATATTATTATTCTCATTTTATAGTTTGAGAAAATCAAGGTCAAAAGTCAAATAATCCACCGAAAGAGAGACAACTGATTCAATTACATAGTCAGGACATCAACCCAGGAAGTCTAACTCCAAAGAGTATGCTTTCAATCACTCCCACGCTGCTGGTGTAAATATAATTTTGATTATATTATAGGGGAAAAGCAGAGGTCTCCTCCAAATTCAGACTCCTGGAAAGGAAATTAATATATCTCACGCCCATTCTCATTTTCCATCCACCAAACTTCCCAACCTTTGCAGCCACAGGGACAGTGATTCATGGGTTAACACAGCAAGGAAAGAAAAGGGAAGCCAGGCAGCAGTCACCTCCTGATTTAGCCGATTTACCCTAGTTGAGATGCTGTTGTCCACAGAGAGCTGTGTTTGGGGATACAGCTGAGGCTTTAATACCTTTCACCGTTCTCCTGGCCACTCCCTAGGGGGTGCTTGTGATCCTGGAATCTTTTCTGTGTTTTACAACTACTTCCGGTTCTGGACGATGCTTTCTCAACAGAACGGGGCTCTCCCGGCGGGACGTTTTAGTTCAGTTTAGCACATGCCTGGGGAACTGTCTGGTGCTGCCTCCACCATCTGTGTTCAGGGAAGGAAACCCAGCGGAATCATTGACACTTAGCAGCTGATGGGTCACGGGGTGGCAGCCATCAATAAAGAGGCAGAACCCTCTGATGAAGCCTTCTTCCTTGCTTTAATAAAAAAAAAAAAAATGCCCCAGATGAGTGGTCACCTTTCACAGGTAAGGAAAGAGAGGGTATCTGTACTGCACCCTTTCAGACTCCAGGCACCTGCTAGACCTTTACACACTTCTCCTGGGATGTCCACTGCAAAGTTCTGTGACACCTATTATTTTATAGACAAGGAAACTAACGATAAGTGGTCCCCAGACATACAGCTGTAAATGGGCCTCAGACTAAAACCATGATCTGAACTGTTACCCATTCCAGTTTTGAGGCTGGAGTGGGTAACAGTCAGGCACCAATGTAACAACAACATAACAGGTCGCCGGTGAATGACCTAAGGGTTTATTCCTGGGGAACGCGACTTTGATCTAGAAAGGGGCTGCCCAACGAAGTGCAGTGGGTGGGCCTGGGTTCTGGCCATGAAGCAACAGATATCAATTTCATTTTTCACATCTTCTCCAGGTTCTTCAAAGTAATGATTAGAGGGAAGAAAATATTCAAAGGTCTGTCGTCATTCCAACAGGACTCAAAAAAAAGGACTCGCTGGATAGGAAAACATGAATGATTTTAGGCAAATCCTTCAGCATTTAAAAATCATTCTCATCCCATATTTAAACTTTTCCATTCCTCACTTTATCAAGATCAGCCTCTTGATATAAAAGTTTATGATGATGACCCAGGAAAGGTGACATTTTTTTAAAAAAAGAAGAAATCTGAGGTCCTGACTCTGGAACATGCTTCCTCAGGTCCACCTGGCAAAGTAGCTGGAGATTAGTTTGATCTCAGAAATGTGTGTGATGCTCTCTCTGAAGAGGGACTTAGATTAAGATATTATTATCTACTGCAGTCTTTAGGCTGCCGAGGAAAGGAAAAGACATGATCTTCCGAGATCGGTTCAAGATGGAGGAGAAGAAGGACTTGCTCTCACTTCCTCTTCCGAGGGCACTGGAATCACAACTAACTGCTGAATGATCATCGACAGGAAGAAACTGGAAATCACCAAAAAAGATACCCCACATCCAAAGACAAAGGAGAAGCCACAATGAGATGGTAGGAGGGGCACAATCACAATAAAATCAAATCCCATAACCACTGGATGGGTGACTCACAGACTGGAGAACACTTATAAAATAAAATAAAACTAAAAGCTGGTTCTTTGAGAAAATAAAATTGATAAACCTTTAGCCAGACTCATCAAGAAAAAGAGGGAGAGGACTCAAATCAACAAAATTAGAAATAAAAAAGGAGAATTTACAGCAGACACCGCAGAAATACAAAGCATCCTAAGAGACTACTACAAGCAACTCTATGCCCATAAAATGGACAACCTGGAAGAAATGGACAAATTTTTAGAAATGTATAACCTTCGAAGACTGAACCAGGAAGAAATAGAGACTATGAGCAGACCAATCACAAGTAATGAAATTGAAACTGTGATTAAAAATCTTCCAACAAACAAAAGTCCAGGACCAGATGGCTTCACAGTTGAATTCTATCAAACATTTACAGAAGAGCTAACACCCATCCTTCTCAAACTCTTCCAAAAAATTGCAGAGGTAGGAAAACTCCCAAACTCGTTCTATGAGGCCACCAACACCCTGATACCAAAACCACACAAAGATACTAAAAAAAAAGAAAATTACAGACCAATATCACTGATGAATATAGATGCAAAAATCCTCAACAAAATACTAGCAAACAGAATCCAACAATACATTAAAAGGATCATACTCCATGATCAAGTGGGATTTATCCCAGAGATGCAAGGATTCTTCAATATACGTAAATCAATCAATGTGATATATCATATCAACAAATTGAAGAATAAAAACCATATGATTATCTCAATAGGTGCAGAAAAAGCTTTCAACAAAATTCAACACCCATTTATGATAAAAACTCTCCAGAAACTGGGCATACAGGGAACCTACCTCAACATAATAAAGGCCATATACAACAAACTCACAGCAAACATCATTCTCAATGGTGAAAAACTGAAAGCATTTCCTCTAAGGTCAGGAACAAGACAAGGATGTCCGCTCTCACACGACTATTCAACATGGTTTTGGAAGTCCTAGCCATGGCAATCAGAGAAGAAAAAGAAATAAAAGGAATACAAATTGGAAAAGAAGAAGTAAAACTGTCACTGTGTGCAGATGACATGGTACTATACACAGAGAATCCTAAAGATGCCACCAGAAAACTACTAGAACTAATCAATGAATTTGGTAAAGTTGCAGGATACAAAATTAATGCACAGAAATCTCTTGCTTTCCTATACACTAGTTATGAAAAATCTTAAAGACAAATTAAGGAAACAGTCCCATTTACCACTGCAACAAAAAGAATAAAATACCTAGGAATAAACCTACCTAGGGAGACAAAAGACCTGTATGAAGAAAACTATAAGACACTGGTGAAAGAAATTAAAGATGATACAAACAGATGGAGAGATATACCATGTTCTTGGATTGGAAGAATCAATATTGTGAAAATGACTATACTACCCAAAGCAATCTACAGATTCAATGCAATCCCTATCAAATTACCAATGGCATTTTTTAGAGAACTAGAACAAAAAATCTTAAAATTTGTATGGAGACACAAAAGATCCTGAATAGTCAAAGCTGTCTTGAGGGAAAAAAACGGAGCTGGAAGAATCAGACTCCCTGACTTCAGACTATACTATAAAGCTACAGTAATCAAGACCGTATGGTACTAGCACAAAAACAGAAAGATAGATCAATGGAACAGGATAGAAAGCCCATAGATAAGCCCACGTACCTATGGTCAACTAATCTATGACAAAGGAGGCAAGGATATACAATGCAGAAAAGACAGTCTCTTCAATAAGTGGTGCTGGGAAAACTGGATAGCTACATGTAAAAGAATGAAATTAGAACACTCCCTTACACCATACACAAAAATAAATTCAAAATGGATTAAAGACCTAAATGTAAGATGGAACACTATAGAACTCTTAGAGGAAAACATAGGAAGAACACTCTTTGACATAAATCACAGCAAGATTTTTTTTTGATCCACCTCCTAGAGTTATGGAAATAAAAACAAAAAGAAACAAATGGGACCTAATGAAACTTAAAATCTTTTGCACAGCAAAGGAAACTACAAACAAGATGAAAAGACAATGCTCAGACTGGGAGAAAATATTTGCAAATGAATCAACGGACAAAGGATTAATCTCCAAAATATATAAACAGCTCATGCAGCTCAACATTAAAAATACAAACAACCCAATCCAAAAATGGGCAGAAGACCTAAATAGACATTTCTCCAAAGAAGACATACAGGTGGCCAAGAAGCACATGAAAAGCTGCTCAACATCACTAATTATTAGAGAAATGTAAATCAAAACTGCAATGAGATATCACCTCACACCAGTAAGAATGGGCATCATCAGAAAATCTACAAACAACAAATGCTGGAGAGGGTGTGCAGAAAAGGGTACCCTCTTGCACTGTTGGTGGGAATGTAAATTGATGCAGCCACTATGGAGAACAGTATGGAGGTTCCTTAAAAAGCTAAAAATAGAACTACCATATGACCCAGCAATCCCACTATTGGGCATATACCCTGAGAAAACCATAACTCAAAAAGAGTCATGTACCCCAATGTTCACTGCAGCAGTATTTACAATAGCCAGGACAGGGAAGCAACCTAAGTGCCCATCGACAGATGAATGCATAAAGAAGTCGTGGTACATATATACAATGGAATATTACTCAGCCATAAAAAGGAACGAAATTGGGTCATTTGTAGAGACATGGATGGATCTAGGGACTATCATACAGAGTGAAGTAAGTCAGAAAGGGTAAAACAAATACCGTATATTAATGCATATATGTGGAACCTAAAAACACGGTACAGATGAACCGGTTTGCAGGGCAGAAATTGAGACACAGATGTAGAGAACAAACGTATGGATACAAAGCGGGGAAAGTGGCGGGGTTGGTGGTGGTGGGATGAATTGGGAGATTGGGATTGACATGTATCCACTAATATGTATAAAATGGATAACTAATAAGAACCTGCTGTATAAAAAAATCAATAAAATAAAATTCAAAAATTCAGAAAAAAAAAGAAATGGTCTTCCATGTAGCACACTGAGCACATTTGATGCCTCAGTACTGAGGCACTGCCAAGCAATTCAGAATAGAAATCAATTCATCCCATCTCATTAATGATGCTTTGGTGGTTTAACAGGTTTCTATGCTGAAAATCTCACCAGCTGGACCCTGTGCCACTCAACATCCCACCTTCAGAACTGAATTATCAGACACAAGGCCAATGTAATGTCATACTCCTGCCTGGGTTCACTTGGATCTTCAACTGAGAGAATGCTCAGAAAGAAGAGTGAGAAATCTAAAGAAGAGTGGATATATGTACATGGATAACTGACTCACTTTGCTGTACAGCAGAAGCTAACAAAATATTGTAAAGCAACTATACTCCAATACAAATTAACTTAAAAAAAAGGAAAGACGGGGCTTCCCTGGTGGCGCAGTGGTTGAGAGTCCGCCTGCCGATGCAGGGGACACAGGTTCGTGCCCCGGTGCGGGAGGATCCCACATGCCGCGGAGCGGCTGGGCCCGTGAGCCATGGTCACTGAGCCTGCGCATCCGGAGCCTGTGCTCCGCAATGGGAGAGGCCACAACAGTGAGAGGCCCGCGTACCACAAAAAAAAAAAGAGTGAGAGAATGAACATCATTTCCGGATCACAGAACAGGCAAAATATGACCTTCTTCACTAGGAAGTCCCCCACTCAGTGACACTTCTAAAAGCAAACAAGCAAAAACTAGAAACAGAGACCAATAATCCTTGTAAATTTCAGAGGGAAAAAAATGGCATAAAAATAACAAAATGAATCCCAAATATGGATTGATAGCATTTAGGTTCTTCTTGTTTCATTCTCCATTTACTTCATTATTCAACAAGGATTCATTGCACACTGGCTGTGTTGGAGGTATGGTTCTAGGGACATGAAGATATACAGGTGGATAAAGCTCTGCCCTGAGAAACCCAACCCTCAAGGGAAAGCAAAACAGGCCTCTACATGGATGGTCATAAAATAGTGATGAAAGGCACCAAGGAGAAGGCAGTAGAGGGGGTTGCCCAGGGGAAGGAAGGGGAGGTGTGTACTGTGTGGCCGAGTGGAGAAGCCTTCAAAGAGGCATGTGAGGCTTCCCTGGTGGTGCAGTGGTTGAGAGTCTGCCTGCCAATGCAGGGGATGCAGGTTCAAGCCCTGGTCTGGGAAGATCTCACATGCCACAGACCAACGAAGCCTGTGCACCACAACTACTAAGCCTACACTCTAGAGCCCATGAGCCATGATGATTGAAGCCCGCGTGCTTAGAGCCTGTGCAACAAGAGAAGCCACCGCAATGAGAAGCCCGCGTGCAGCAACGAAGACCTGATGCAGCCAAAAAATAATTAATTAATTAATTTAAAAAAAAAGTTATAGTGTAGTGAAATTTCAAATCACCAGTTTTAAAGAGAAGAACTCAAAACCTCAGAGGCAAGTTATAGGTTATAAAGTGGAATCAAAATCAGGGATATCATTATATTTCTCAATACTGTATAGGAGGTTAGGAGAAAATAGATCAATGCCTTCAAATACTGAGGGAAAATGTTTTTCAAACTGGAAGTCTAAACTCAGCTAAAATAAGTATGAAGGTAGAATAAACATTTTCACCATGCAAGCTTTCAATATTTTAGCTGTTATTCACCTACTGGAAGTTGGTAGAGGAGGTGCTCCAAAATGTAAGAGAATAAAAGGATAAAGAAGACAAAAGATTTGAGGAACAGATGATTCAACATAGTAGAAAAGCAAAGGAAATTTCCCAGATGTGGGTGGAGGGAGGTCCCAGGATGACTGCTGTCCTAGGGAGTCCCAGAAAGTCGCTGGTCAGATGGCAGAAAGGATAGAAAGCTCCAGAAGAGATGTCCTCAAGAGGAGATAAACAAAAACACAATAGTGGACCTGGCTGAGAACAAAGTGTCTTTACCATCCTGAGATGTGGTTTCCAGTTCTTCTGGAGCAGTGGTTCTCAGTGAGGGTGATTTTGTTCTTCAGGAGACATATGACAATGTCTGGAGACATTTTTGGTTGTTCCAACTAGATGGAGGTGTTAGAAGGAGACCAGTGATGCATCTAAATATCCTACAATGCACAAGACAGCCTCCTGCCCTTTACCATCCCATCCAAGGATTATCAGACCAAATTATCAATAGATCCAAGGTAAAATAAAACCCTGTCCTGGAGAGTTTAATACAAAAATATTTTAATGGGGCTATTTGAAATCCAAGGAAAAAAATGTACAAGGAAAGAAATGTAATCACATATACTGTGTTGTTCAACTATGAGCGGTATTTAAAACAACTATGCTATACCTATTTTGGAACGATTAGGAAACAAGTGGTAAGAAGAAGGAGGTAAAAGAGTGGTGAGTCTTTATCGTTCTTAGATGGAAGATGGTAGATAATTCCTAAAATTGACAAATGTACCAATGGAAACATAAGTGACTTATTTAGAAATATGGAGGTATCTGGTAGTGGAAATAACTTACAGTACTGGTTGTTTAGTGTATAGTGACTGGGAAAGTATGGGGCAGAAGCTCTTATCTTTCATTATAAATCTTGAATATCATTTGATATTTTAAACTATATGTATGTTTCATGAAAAAAAATACCTTTAATGGACATAAGGTCTCTGTTCATCCTGAGACCCAGTAATCTAATTCAGAAATTAGACTTCTGGTTCATGTAAGTGAGTAAATAACTTAGACAATTTCAATGAAAATGTAATATTTTAATTTTCTGATTGAGACACCAAAAGATGCAATTTTTCTGATCTTCGCAATAAATTTTCCTTTATATTTCAAGTTGGTTTCCCCCAGTGGAGAATTCAGGCTGGGCAGACTAAAGGGAGTGTAGAGAGGGGTTGATTCAGCAAGCACCAAGATGGTTCCATCAACATCCTGCCAGAGGGACAATGTAAAATTGTGATTAAGAGACATAATTGAGCCTGATCCAAAAAGACATGTGCAGAGTGGGTCCTTAAACTGCAATACAGGAAGCATCAAGAGCCCACATATTGCAAATCAACTGGAATTGGAGAGCTTGGCAATTTGGAGAGAACTGGCTGGAATGAGAAGACTAGGAGGTGTCCTGGAATAACTAGAGAGGTGGGAGCCCATGACCGCCACTAAGGTTGTGTAAATTCTCCATATACATCAGCATCTGTGAGTTCACCCAGTAAAGAGGATGGAGCAGAGAAGAATGTCAGACTATCTCATGAAAGGAAGACTCAAAAATTGAACAAATACACAAAGGGTAAATTGTTCTCTTACTGCGAAATTCGATGCATGACACCTGTAAACCATCCTAAATTAATGAAATAGATGGGATTACCACTCTTCAAGTGATCAAGACAGAACCCTGCTTTGCTGCAATGCTGAAACAACATCATTGGATGACAGTGTCACTAGAAATCTGATTGACTTGACAAAGCATCCTGCTTTTGACTAAGAAGTCTAGCATTGAGGGCTTGTTTCTTCTGGGTAATGGGTTTACTTACCTCTTTGCCTTAAGGGGCACTGCTAACATAGACCTGTTATAATCAAGTCTTCAATAATACACAGGATTTTTTTAAGTGATTTACTATTTTAATTAGACGTGGTGGTGATTAAACTATCTTACATTACACTACAGTAGTTAGAAGATGACAGTGCAGTATTCTTATTACTGAGAATAATTTTTATTAGCAGATTCAGAGGATGCACGCATGTATAAGTAGAGATGGTTTTTAAACCATCTCTATGGTTTAAACCATATGGTTAAACCATATGGTTAAAACCATCTCTATGGTTGTATGTTTCCAAACACAACTGTGAGATTATCCAGAATCCACGATGTATGTAGAATAAAAATATAGAATTTAGAAATGGAAGATGCTTTTAAAATTACTCCGTTCCACTCTTTCATTTGTCAAAGAAGATGTTCAAGCCAAGAGAGGTTTTTCTTTTCTTTTTTTAAAATTTTTCACTTTGTTGTAAAATCCTCAAGGTCTGGAATAACTCTATAAATGATACTGGTTAGAAAAATGTTGCTGCATCTACAGGTGACATTTCCCATTTGTAATAAGGTCATTTGTGCTTTACTCTTCAGTGACTGAGCCCACGGCTTTGCCAACCACCAGTGCGCCAGAGATGGCTGAAACTAAATTCCCATCCGGGAAATGATAGAGGTAGGTTTCTTTCCTGCTCTAAAAGCTTATAGCTCTTCTTTAGCAGCTGGCCTATTTGTCGAGCTGTAGAAAAATCTATCTTTCATGAAGGAATTTCATTTCACAGATTCAAAAAGCAGTTCAAGGCTATCAAAGGTCATTGGGCCATTTTCCTCATTTTTTTTCAGGTGAGGAAAGTGACACCCACAGAGCCTGGGGGACTGGCTAGCTAGCAACCAGGTGGAACTAGATCCTTCCACACCTAGCACGTGTCCTGGATTGCTTCCACTGTACCATGTTTCTTTGATACCTTCTCCAATGTAATTCCACCATCAATAATGAACTTGCAATGACCCATTATGGAGCAGTTTCAGGAAGAGTTCCATCTACTTATTCAATGTCATTCTGGGTCCCCATGGATTTTTATTCCAAGCAGAGCAGCTAGGATGAGAAAGAATGAGACTCCATCAGGGTTTCCTCTTCTTTTGTGGCAACTTTATTGAATGCACCACTTGCTAGCCTGTCTTCTATTGAATGCTCTTTGCTCTAGTGATTTAGCATTGAAAACACTAGGAACATTTGTAAGATAGATATTCTGCTAGACACTTTGCCTGTTATCTCATTCAGTTCTCACATATCTCTGAGGGGCTGTGTGTACGTATGTGTGTGTGTGCATGGGTGTGCGTGATTACCTTTATTATGTAGATTACAAAACTGAAGCTCTGAGAGATTAATCTGTCCAGGTCCCATACCTAGAGAGTGGCAAAGCTGGAGGTAAACTCTGGTCTCTCCAAACCCAAATCCATGCTCTTTTCACTGCACCAGTTTCCTCACTGAATGCATCAATTCTGTCCCTAAATTAAGTAAAAGTAGTATTTGTTTCCATGCAAGGTTTACAATGAACAGAACTGCACTTGAATTTATATAGCATTTTGCATTTCCCAAAGGTTTGGCATCCTTTTTTATTGCTTGCTCTATGGGGAAAATGTTTATAAGTGATTTTTGCAAGTCATGATGGTTAAAACAAAAAAGCAAGGAGTTAGGGCCCTGCGTAGCGATGGTTCCGGCATTCTGTGCCGTAAGACCCAAGGAAGGATGACAACTTTTAAAGTTCCCTGGGTTTTGTTAATGTCCTAGATTGATAAGCCCATCAGTTTCAAGTCCAGAATTGGTATAGGATTGATTGCCAGGGCCATTGAGGACTAAACTACCAGGTCTCTCTATTAAAAAGCAAAATGAAAAACATTACAAAGATGGATTTGGGAGTCACAGAGAACTCATGGTTGTGATCTGTGGAAGTCTTGTTACCACCACTGATACATCAATGACTCCATGTAATCTAATGAGCCATCATAAGCCTTAAATCACCTAACATTACAAATCCACTGGGGTGGGTAAGCAGGAGACAGTGTCACTGTGTCACAACACTTCTGTGCAGTGGCCGATACAGTGACTGCTTTCCCACCCATTTCCTTTGGCGCTATTGATTAGGCTGCATGAATTTACATAAACACAGCAGAGAGAGTAGTCTGGTTTATACTGCAGTGACCTCTACTTAGAAACATCAATTCTCCAGAAACTCTAGCCTCATGGTTCCCAGAACTGAAAACTTGAGAATAGTATATTTAAGTAAAATTGAGGTGCTGCAAGGTTGAACTAAGATGTGGGAGTTAGTCTTCCCACCTACCTCCAGCTACAGAAATAGACTACGCAAGATGATTTAGATCATAAGCGGAAAGAAAAACAAGAAATGGAGTACTGACACAGGGACCCTACCAGCAGGCATGAAAAAGGTGCAGCAACAAATTCTTCTGTGAAACATTGTGGCTAAAATCTATGGGGCTGGCACTTCCCTGGTGGCACAATGGTTGAGAATCCGCCTGCCAATGCAGGGGACGCGGGTTCGAGCCCTGGTCCGGGAGGATCCCACATACCGCGGAGCAACGAAGCCGGTGCACCACAACTACTGAGCCTGCGCTCTAGAGCCTGTGCTCCGCAGCAAGAGAAGCCACCGCAATGAGAAGCCCGTGAACCGCAAGGAGAAGCCCGTGCTCCACAACGAAGACTGTCCCCGCTCACCACAACTAGATAGTGTGTAGCAACGAAGACCCAACGGAGCCAAAAAATAAATCAATAAATTTTCAAAAAAATCTACGGGGCTGCAACTCAAGTCTAAGGCAGGTGCTAGAAAAATCTGAACTTGCTCCTTGTTCTGCACTGATTTTTTTTTGGAGTAATATTAGACACAAAATCTGAATTTGGGTACCTATTTCCACATCTGTAGTTTGGGGCATATATCTTTTTGACCTACTGGCATATCTTATTCATGTAGAGCACAGCAGTTTTTAATTCATAGATGACGCTAAAGTTAGCTTTATTGAATAACTTAGGATTTGGTCTTCTGATTGCCTGTAGCATGCGACATCATTAAGAGACAGCATAGTTTGGTGGTTAAGTATATGTAGATGGGACTCATAAACCCTGTGTTTGAACCTTAACTACACTGCTTAACACATGTAAATCTGGTCAAGTTCGGAAATCTTTCTGGGTCTGATTTTCCTCAAGTGTAAAATATAACAGTACCCATCTCATGAGGAAAGGAGCTAATACATGTAAAGAAATTAGGACATATCCTGCACATAGAAAATGTTAGTACATGTCAGCAATATTACCATGTTAAAAATAGCTTCATTAGCTCTATGAATCCTTTATTCTATTTATAATTTCTATTAAAGGTATTTATGAATACCAAAATGCCCAGTGAAGAGCAAGGGAAAGTGAAGGCAACGATGAATAAACAAAGAGCAAGAATAAACATCTTACACATCCCAGATTCCCCAGGTTGCTGTCATGTCCTAGAGTACAAACAAATCAAAGCATTTTAACAATGCACTTTCATAAAATACAATGCATTACTCATTAACTCAGGAATGTGAAAATGAAAGGCATCTTCTTACAACTGGGAAAGAGGACTAGAGGGCAGGTTTGCTATCTAATTCCCTTGTTTGAATTCAGTATTACTGTTTGCATTCTTTCTCTGGGCATAAGATGTTTATCATAAACTTTGTCTTTGAGGCCGTTAATTTGCTGGCTCTTCCTCCACATGTATACTCATAACAGTCCCACTGGGGAAGCACTGTTTCAGATTCTACATCTTATGCATGACTCAGAGGTTTACACATTCCACTGAATTATTTCCAAAGGAATGAGGCAATAAAATTTCTAATTTTGTCTTTAAAACACATAAGTAGGGCTTCCCTAGTGGCGCAGTGGTTGACAGTCCGCCTGCCGATGCAGGGGACACGGGTTCGTGCCCTGGTCTGGGAGGATCCCACATGCCGCGGAGCGGCTGGGCCCGTGAGCCATGGCTGCTGAGCCTGCGTGTCCGGAGCCTGTGCTCCGCAACAGGAGAGGCCACAACAGCGAGAGGCCCGCGTACCGCAAAAAAAATAAATAAAAAAAAAAATAAAACACATAAGTAATCTATTTACAATGAGACCTCCTTGAATGAACACGGTTGAAACCCTTGACAAGATCATGATCCTGAGCCCCTTCTGCCCTAGTCATGCAGTCCTAACTATAGCTCGTGGGCCTATCATGCGAAGACTCTGGGCCAAGTGAGACGAAACCAGAGAGATCTACAAGGAAACTGGCTGCCACTTCGGGGCTCAAGTATTGGTCTTACTTCATCAAGCCCAAGGTCTATTTTTTCTGTAGTTACTCACAAGCAGCTGCTTGTAAATTGTGCTGCGCTCTTGCATTAACCTCTACTATCAGTTTCCAGACTACGGGCCTGGGCTTCTGTCTCTGTTTCCAGATTTTCACTCCAGTTCCAGATGGCATTGGAAATTGAAGCTGGAGCCCAACTGAAGTATGTAGGCCTCTGACACACAACTGAAGCCTCACTGGCATTTACTTTGGGGATTAGATTTGCTTTCTCTACTTCCTTTGTTGGTTTCTATTTTGTTCTAAGGCAAATGGACCACCTGCAATCATAATGTTGATTTCACTTGACTAGGTGTATCCCCACTACTTAGAAGTTCTCCTTAGTTTGCACCATCCATCAGATCAGATTCTCTTGTGTTGAAATGACAACCCAGGTCAAAAGATAATTAATGTTGGGCCTCCCTGGTGGCGCAAGTGGTTGAGAGTCCGCCTGCCGATGCAGGGGATACGGGTTCGTGCCCCGGTCTGGGAGGATCCCATATGCCGCGGAGCGGCTTGGCCCGTGAGCCATGGCCGCTGAGCCTGCGCGTCCGGAGCCTGCGCGTCCGGAGCCTGTGCTCCGCAACGGGGGAGGCCACAACAGTGAGAGGCCCGCATACCGAAAAAAAAAAAAAAAAAAAAAAGATAATTAATGTTGCTTGTAGATACACTCATCCAGGTTTAGGTATGCTCTCAGAGGTTAGTACTACATTTGGGTCTGTTGGTTTTGGCCCAGTGTGTGTCTACTTACTCTGCTCCCCACTGAGCAGCTGTAGGTGATTTATCATGTCCCAGGGCAGAGCCTCTTGTAGCCATGCTTCATTAAACATTAGAATTAAACACATGTTGGGCTTCCCTGGTGGCGCAGTGGTTGAGAATCTGCCTGCCAATGCAGGGGACATGGGTTCAAGCCCTGGTCTGGGAAGATCCCACATGCTGCGGAGCAACTAGGCCCGTGAGCCACAACTGCTGAGCCTGCGCGTCTGGAGCCTGTGCTCCGCAACAAGAGAGGCCGCGATAGTGAGAGGCCCGCGCACTGCGATGAAGAGTGGCTCCTGCTTGCCACAACTAGAGAAAGCCCTCGCACAGAAACGAAGACCCAATACAGCAAAAATAAATAAATGAATTAATAAAAAACTCCTACCCCCAACATCTTCAAAAAAAAAAAAGAATTAAACACATGTATATGTATATATGTGTCTATGTGTGTGTATGTTTACACATATAAGTACGTACACACATATGCAGTCTAGGTCACTATTTTCTCATGAATTCATATGCCAAATCCACTTTTAAGTCCTTTTCTCATTCAATAAATATTATTTGAGCAACTGCATTATGCCAGGTACTGGAAAATAGAGGAAGAACTAAAGATTAAGGAGATATGGTCCAACACAAGAAGAAATAGAAAATCTGGATAATCTTATGTATCTTAAAATATTAAAACTATAGTTAAAAAAAAAATCTTCCCACAAAGCAAACCTCAGGTCCAGAAGCTATACCAATGAGTTCTACCAAATATTTGGTAATTAATTGTGTTAATTATATACAAATTCTTCCAGTGAATACCAAAATTCTTCCACTGAACAGCAAAATGAAAACTTTTCCCCAGTTTATTTTATGAGAGGAGAATAACCCTGATGCCAAAACTTGAAAAGGACATTAAAAAAATGACAGATTGGGCCTCCCTGGTGGCGCAGTGGTTGAGAGTCCGCCTGCCGATGCAGGGGATACGGGTTCGTGCCCCAATCTGGGAGGATCCCATATGCCGCGGAGCAGCTGGGCCCGTGAGCCATGGCCGCTGGGCCTGCGCATCCGGAGCCTGTGCTCCGCAACGGGAGAGGCCACGACAGTGAGAGGCCCGCATACCGCAAAAAGAAAAAAAAAAAAAAAAAAAAAGACAGATTACTCATGAATAAAGTTGCAAAATTTAAAAGCAAAATAGATTCAAATAAAGTTAATCCGTATATAAAAAGAATAATACATCACAATAAAGTTGGGTTTACACCAGAAAGAAAAGTTTGATTTAACATTAAAACTTAATATAAATCATATTAACAGACTAAAGAATAAAAATTACACAATCATCTTGATTTATACAGAACATCATTTGATAAATTTAGCATCCATTTATGGCAAAAATTCTTAGTTAAGTAGCAATAGAAGGATGTTTATTAATCTGATTTAAGGCATCTACAAAAAACCTACAGCAAAATGTATCCTTAATGGTAAGAAATATGAAGCTTTACCTCTGAAATCAGGAATGAGACAAGAATACATCTTATCACTAATTTTATTTAACATTGTATTAGATGTCTTGGCTAGCACATTAAGGCAAGTAAAAAATATATATATATATATGCGGGGCTTCCCTGGTGGCGCAGTGGTTGAGAGTCCGCCTGCTGATGCAGGGGACACGGGTTCGTGCCCCGGTCCGGGAAGATCCCACATGCTGCAGAGCAGCTGGGCCCGTGAGCCATGGCCGCTGAGCCTGCGCGTCCGGAGCCTGTGCTCCGCAATGGGAGAGGCCACAACAGTGAAAGGCCCGCGTACCGCCAAAAAAAAAAAAAAAATTAAGACAATGTGTAAATATAGATAAATAGGAAAAAACAGTAATACAAAAAATGAAGAGTTCAGAAGCAGACCCACACATATACTGACACATGTCAGAGCAGTGGCAAAGGGTAGTCTTTCTCTGAATGCTGCTGTCTTTTGATAGCCTTCTGGGAAAAGATGAATGAACATCTACCTCTATCTTACTCCATATACAAAAATCAGTTGTTGGTGGACTGTGACCTAATTTTGAAATAATAGAGAAGATAATGTACAAGAATGTCTTTATAATATTGAGGAAGAGAAAGCTGCCCTTATGCAGGAGACACACACACACGCACGTGCGCGCGCACACACACACACACAAACATCATTAATGATAAAGGAAAAGACGGATGAATGGAATAAAATTAGCAATTTCTGGTCATCAAAATATACCATTAGAAATGTCAAAATACAAGCCACACAATGGGAGAAGATACTTGAAAAACAAAGTTTAAGAGCATTTGCAGTACAAATTAATAAATGACTCCTACTTATCAGCTAGCATATAGACAGATAATTGGATAGAATATCAGGCAAGAATGCTAAATAGGCATTCACCAAAGAGGATAACCAAATCACCAAACAGCAACAGACACATGCAAAGGTGCTCAACCTCATGAGTCATCAAAGAAATACAAACTGCAATGAAATACTACTTACTCTCCAGAATGACTAATATTAAAAGACTGATAAAAAAATGTTGGCGAAGAGACAGAACAACCGAAACTCTCATATACACTGCTGGTGAGAATGTAAATTGGTATAATTATTTTGGAAAACCCTTCGGCAGTCTGCTAAACATATATCAGTGTGTGTGTGTGTGTGTGTGTGTGTGTGTGCATTTTACAATCCAGAAATAACACTCCCTAGTTTAGGTCCAAAAGAAATACATGCATACATGCATCTGAAAACATGTACAGGGATATCATAGCAGTATCATTTTTAATTTCAAGTGATTGAATAACAGAATATATTAAATATATTGTGGTATATTCATACAATAGAATACTACAGAGGAATGAAAAATATGATTTACTGCTACAAGCAGTATTATAGATGAAGTCACAGGCATAATTTTGAGTAAAAGAAGCCAAACACAGAAGAGCGTATGCTACATGACTGTGATTATGTAAAGGGCAAAACCAGGAAGAACTAAGTGGGAATAGTAGTAAGAGTGCCATCTGGGATGCAGATAATGTTCTATTGCAATCGCTCTGTGCAAAGACATTTTCACATTTTATATCTGTGCACTTATTTGAATGTACATTACATTGTAATTACCTGTTATTAAAACATTAAAATATGTCCTTGCAAATTTCATGTGGGGACTACAGATTTACAGATAAGACATGATCTTTCCCTTGCTCATTTATCCACCTTCATTCTAGTAATATTTTCCTGTGGGTCACTAATACCAAAATCTGTAGATGTAGCCCTGACATTGCTACCCTGCCGTCAACCAGACTTGATGCAATGTGATCGCTTGAGCACTTCCTCATCTCATCCCACAATTCCATTCTTTCTAAAATCACTGAGTCTATTTTCTCCTCCCGTGTCTGACAATTCTGCTTGACACCCTCCTGCCTTTTCCTGGACAACTGTAGTGACCACCTAATTGACCTTCACAGAGGCATTTTATATGTATTGTAAATATAATTCCTTCAAGACTATAAATATGACGATGCCATTCTTTGGCTCAAAAATGTCAACATTCAGGCTTCCCTGGTGGCTCAGTGGTTGAGAGTCCGCCTGCCGATGCAGGGGACACGGGTTCGTGCCCCGGTCCGGGAGGATCCCACATGCCACGGAGCGGCTGGGCCTGTGAGCCATGGCCGCTGGGCCTGTGCGTCCTGAGCCTGTGCTCCGCAACGGGAGAGGCCACAACAGTGAGAGGTCCGCGTACCGCAAAAAAAAAGTCAACATTCTTCAATTGCCTACTGATTGAAACCAAGGCCTCTGAACCACATGGTGTTACTATCTATTTTTGTTTCCTTTGTTCATAATATTTCCTCTGCCAAGAATGTCTTTCTTACCAACTTCAGAGACCTAAGTTAAAACGTTCTACAATGTCCAGTTCAAATGCCACCTCTTCCATGAAATTTGTTCCTTAATTCCTTCCTGATTCAACTTCTCCCTCCTTTCCAAGATCATCACTTTACTTCTATAGCTCTGGTGTGCATCTATCAATTTTCGCCTTACATAAAAGGCCGAATTTGCATAAACATACTAAATGCGTAATTGGAAAGCATGAGTTTGAATGCTACCTTTAGCCACTTATTAGCTGTGTGATTTGGGGCAAGTCATTTAACTTGAGCCTCCATGTCTTTTTTGGTCAAGATATGAGACATGCATAAGACTTTCCAAGACCCATCACACTATAACCCTTATCATCAAATAAAAGCCTTTCACATCTCTAGGGAGTCTTGGGAGTCAAATAAAAAACACTTGGTTAGGTGACCTCTAGGGTCTCTCCAAGTTTCACGAACCTCTCCATGTTTTACAGATACTTATGTACATTTTCCTACCCTCTGCAATGCTGCAAGCTCCTAGGAGATGGTGCTTGTGATTTACTCATTTTTACTCTCTTAGCCCAAGTATAGTACCTTATATACTATACATGCTCAAGAAATATTTGAGTAAATCACGCAAAAGAACCATATATTGGCAGGATGGTATCTTACATAGAGAGTTAGGTAACTAAGGAATTTGATTCGGAATAGTCAAAGATGCTGTAATCAATGAAAACGTCACAAACTAAACCCAAGTGTCATGTCTCAGAGTCCGAGATGATAATAACTTGATAGTTCATCCAATCACAGATAAAATAGTGAAAGGAACTCCAGTGATCATCTAATTCAAGCACGTCATTTTATACGTGAGTTCCCTCAAGTGCTGAAATGCTTTTCCCACTTAATGTAACAAGAAAGCTACAGCTAGAAGCAAGGTTTCCTCTCTTCTCTACAGATTTCTTCAGCGTTTCACATTGCTTTCCTCTGGAAGTTCTATTGTTAGGCAACCGTGAGCTCTTTCAACCACTTAAGTTTTAAGTGCATTTTGTAAAATCTCTCTGCTTGACAGATCTGAATGATGGTGGTGTTTAGTGGGGAAAAAGAAAAAGCCTGGAAATGGCCAGTTTGTGAGCTTATGGCAGCTAAACCCAATCCATTTCCCCAACTGGAAAGTGGGACTGTCCTGCCTGTTGGAAATAATGAGCAGGGTAATGGCATTACAACATCAAGCACTCAGCATCCACACATGCCCTGGGAAAGCGGACTGAAGCACTCACATCTCTTTCAAGGGCAGTGAACGTTAATCTCAGTATGTCCATCTAGAATACAGATTTTACGTAAAATTACATTTTAAAATTATTTTCTTTAAGAGGATTTTCACTTGGGATGTTCTGTATTTAATCTGATTTTTATAGCAACTCCAAGCAGTACAGAGGCCTTTCTCTCTCACCTGATTATTTTCAACTTTCCCTGGAAAACTGCCCTGGGATCCCTTCTGGCCCACTGCTGAACTCTGGTTCTCTTAGTTTCCTTGGCTGCTTGACCAAGGCAGCAAGGGGAAATTGAAGCTGATTCTATAACTGGATTCAGCACTGCTGCTCCTATTCATCTGCAATGCACCACAAAATCTCTTCCAAGCAGAGCTAGCCTTAATTCTGGTAATGTTTTCATTCCTGTATTTTTTAATGTATAGTATACTTCCATTTTGACATGTGGGCCACACATTTAAGAGGATGCAGTCTGTTGTTCTTCAGAGCCTTGGAAATGATGAACAGATTGTATCCAATTACTACTCTCCTGACAACTCTTTTGGCCAAGAGGCAAACCCTGGACATAGGTACTTTCACCAAAAACTGGTAATTGTGGGTTTTTTTAAGATCTTAATCCAACCCTGCCAATGATAAGTCACCTATTAAGTTACAGGTGATAAAAGAGCCAAGGTTATTTTTATACTTAAAAGTATCTGAAAGTGTCCAAGTGCCATATACATTTTATTGAATAACTTCTTGAATCACTTGTAATAAAACATGTTAGAATTACAACTTATAATTATTTAGTTTTATGTAGCACTTTTCAGAATATAAAGTATTTTATTTTTGAAGTTCATAATGACCCTGTGAGGTAGACAGCTCTGTAAAGGTAAGCATCAGCTGCAGTTTATACAGATGAGAGAACTGAGACTCAGAGAGGTAACATGACTTGCCCAAAAGCATTCCATGGAAATGCTGGGACCTGAAACCAAGACTTATAACTTCAAATCCACTACTGTACTAATAATGCTTCTCTTTGTCAAGAGTCAGTAAACTATACTTACTGAACTGTTTATCCCATCCTCTGCTTGTTAGAAAGCAGTGATAATTCTAATTATCTAATACTAATACTAAAAGTAGCTAATACTTTTGGAAGTCTGTCACATAGGCCCTATGATTATCCTCTTTTTACTGATGAGAAAACTCAGGCAAAGATAAGTTAAGTAACTTGCCAAATTTCACACACTTAAGAGGGAAAGTGAAGATTCAGACCTAGGCCAGTTGGTGACTCCTAAACACCCCTGGTTTGATGTAACACGTATAAGGCAGCTAGCTAGAAATAAGAGGCAGTGGGGACTATGCAAGCTCACGGGTTCATTTGGGGACCTATCCTGCCACCCCAAGGTCATTATGCTAATATTAAATCCCTGAAAGCTTCAAGCAAATACGGTGCTAGGTTTATGAAGGAAGAGGCATTGTAAGCTATCAAGACTATGCAGCTAAAGAATATTAAATTCAAGCACTGGAGGTCTGAGAACATAGCTGAAGATGGGGGTAGAGTAGAGGAATGGCCCTTCCACCAAGTGTTGATTGGAACACTTGTCTATTTTAGAGCACAATTCTGCTCTAAAATATCCCTACATCTTTTTTTTTTTTTCCCAGTGACATAGTTTGAATAAAACATGGTAGTTAGGATGATCATACATCCCAGTTTGCCCAGGTCATTTCTGTTTTATGTCTTTTCTTTCAGAGAAACTATTAACAGTACGCCTTTCACTCTCAAAAGCTTCCCAATTTGGGTAGTACATTATGCGGTAAGAAACTTGTACTTTCTGAGCTACCAAAGACTTTGACTTAGTGGAGAAACCTACATTTTGTTATAAAATTGACAGGTGTGGTTTCTAGTTACTAGATGTTTTAGTTTGATGAAATTAAGGATGTTATTTCAATCTCATATCTTTCATTTGCAAAACAGGGATACCAATATAAATCTTGCACAGTTATTATGAGGATTAAGTAATGGAAAATCACTGGCTGCCAGTAGAAGTTTGTTCCCATTCTTCACTTCTGGTATCTTATTCATATTTAACACTTAACTGCATACTGACCATCATATCTTCCCATATATGCTTCTTCGCTTCCAAATTAGAGAAGTTCCTCAGTAGATATAATAAGATGTTAAATCACTGAATGTCCCAAGGACTCAATATGTTTCTGTGTACATTCTCTTTGTGTAACAAATGTTTGTTGATAGTGGATTTGTCTATTAATTGATCTTACTGAAATATTTAAGCATCAATAAGATACAATAGTATCATGGAATCGATACTGATACCAGACAGTCATTCATTTAATAGAAGAGAAAACTGACACCCAAAGAAGAACAAATTTTACCCTCTTGGGCATAAGCAAAACAATTTTGACAGTCGTAACACTTCTTTCATCTTACTAGGTATCCCTTAGCAAGCAACTGTAAAAATACTTTACAAGAGTGGGATGCATTGAAGTCTTTTCCCATGTATTATCTCTTTTTGATCCTCAACACTCATTATTTCCATTTTGCACATGAGAAAATAGTACATACCCCGTTAAGGAAGTATAAAGTATAGCATGGCCTTAAAACGAATCAGGCTCTCTGTTACAGATAAGTTCCTTAAAGAAACATTGCATTGTATCTTAAGGCACTGACATGGTTTAACTACAGAGAAAGTCAGTTCCAAATCAAAGTTTGCATAAACATATATTTGCAGAGATCTTAATAAGCCGATATGCATAGAATTCTGGGACTTTTGCCTGTAGAGCTGGGAGGGAGAGTAAGACACAGTGGCTAGCTTGAGACAAAATGCCAAAGCCTTACTAGAAGGAGCTGATCTTGCAACTGAGGTCCGCTGAAGAGATAACCAGGCAGCTCCAAGCATAGTGAAATAGTGAAACAAGACTCAATTATGAGTATCTAAGTGATCAGTGTTGAGGAATAGAATCAGGTAGGGAGGACACAGCATGGGGAAATCAAAAGGGAGAGGGGCAGGACTCTCGGGAATCAGGTAAACTGTTGCTGTGATTCTAGGAAATTTCCTCATTGAGCAGAATTCAAGATTGAGCCCCTAGAGGAGACAGGAATTCTGCTTCTCCTATTAGCACTCATTACATTTTATAGTAAGGTCTTGTTAAATACCTATCACCTCAATAGACTGTAAACTCTATGAAAGTAGGGGAAATCTCACCTTGTTCCTGCTGTAATCCAGTACCTAGCTGGCACACTGTAATTATTCAATAAATATTTGTTGCAAAAATACATGAATTGGAAAGCTACATAGAACAAGAGAATCTTAATTATGGAGACTAAATAGAAAAAAAAAAGAAAAAATCACTTCAGCTAGAGACTAACAATTCAGGGAGAGAAAACTCTAACATGGAAATCAAGCTGGGGTCCTAGGGGCCAGCCTGAAATTCTGGTAGTGGTGTGCACTTACCTCCACATACAAAGTCCAAGGTCAACTTGGCAGAAAAAGAGACTCCGTGGGACAATTGAAATTCAGACTGAAGTATATGACTGAATCCCAAATCTAACCAGAGAGGAGCAACTGCCATTGACAGCCTCTCTTCTTATTAGGGCTGGCTAAGAGAACACAAGGCTGGCTGCCAATGGATCAAGCACTGGAGAGTCACAAAGGCATTAGGGTATTTGTCCTTGCATTAGGTCATTTAAAATAGACATTTCTGGCAGACCCTGTAAAGTCTACATATTGGCTTCATTGTTTATTGCAATTTGATGGAAAGCTGGGTATTGATTTTTTAAATTAAAGCAAGAAATACTTCGAAAGATTTTCTTCATTTCCATTAACTTTATTAGGACTATAACACACCACCCCGCTCAAGATTAGAGCATTTGTGTGGAGAAGACAGAGTCCTGCATTAAATTTGTTTTGTCCCATGCTCTGCTTCTCACTAGGCAAGTGTAGTATGTTACCTAAAAGTACTTCTGAAGATGTTTCTGTTTCTGACTTGTTATTTTGTTTTAATGTAAATGATTCTACTTAGAAAAGACCATTTGATTATTTGTTTTGAGGTGAATTAAAGACTTCAGGAAATATCCAAACTATTCAATATGCATTTGGATCTGTTAACAACATTTTCTTCATTTCCCATTTGAACATCTTTGTCTATAAATAGTAAAATGTAGCATTGAAGGATAATGCAGGCTCAGCTATGATTCACGTTGGGATAAGTGCAGTATGAGGTGAAGCTGAGACATGGTCAGATCAAGACCAATGGTACTAACTCTGGTATACTTAACTCTGCATCCTAGAACTTAGGGAAGGGTCTGAAGTGGAGTTTACGTGCTCAGAAAATGGATGAAACAATGAATGAAAAAATGAAAGAGTGGGGCCTCCCTGGTGGCGCAAGTGGTTGAGAGTCCGCCTGCCGATGCAGGGGATGCGGGTTCGTGCCCCGGTCTGGGAGGATCCCATATGCCGCGGAGCGGCTGGGCCCGTGAGCCATGGCCGCTGAGCCTGCGCGTCCGGAGCCTGCGCGTCCGGAGCCTGCGCGTCCAGAGCCTGTGCTCCGCAACGGGGGAGGCCACAACAGTGAGAGGCCCGCATACCGCAAAAAAAATAAAAAATAAAAAATAAAAAATAAAAAAAAATAAAAATGAAAGAGTGAATGAATTAACTAATCTTGAAGGATAGGTATGCTAATTAGCTGCCCAGCGATCCAAAGTAAGGCCCAAAGAGATCAAGAAAAATAGGTTACTATTAGCCATGATAACATGGAATCAGGTCAAGCCCACGGTTCACAAGAGTCCCCATACTTTGAGAGTAGCACAGCTCATTCTTGAGGAAAGGCAGGTGCCAGCAACAACACCTAGGTTAAAGGTTAAGACTAATTTTACCATGGAACTGCAATAGTTGGACAGGAAGACAAGACATAGCCATTTAGAACAAAGAGGTACACCTAAGAGGTAAAGCTGAAGGCTGTATCCCTGTGACATTCAGAGGTTCAAGGTTCATCAGAGGTGAAACAGATAAATGACAAGAAATTTAATTCAATATCCATTAATTCAGAAGGATGGGAGGCTGTCAATATACTTCTTTCTGTCTTGATGAGAATTGGTTAGAGACTTAGAGCGTAGTTAATTTAAGCCATGAGTAAAATGTTTCCGCATCTCATGACAGAGCAGGAATGAGTAAAGTAGGAGGTGATACCAGAAAATTCCTGCTAAGAGCAAAGTTTTCTTAGTTATCATCCAGAATGAATAAATTTCACCCAGAGTAAAGGGGAGATGGTAAAGAAGATGGCCAGGTGGAAGGATCTATGCAACTTCTTGAAATCCCTATAACTATTTGTGAACTAGGTTCCATTTCTCTTAGTTTTACAGACAAGGAATCTGAAGCTCATGTAATTTAAAGAGCTTATCTGAAATTATAATACAGAAAGTGATAGAGCTAGGAGTCAAATCTAGATCTTTTCCAAGATCATTATACCTTCAGCCATCTTAAAACTCAGAGGAACTAAGTCTGTGACCTGTAAAAGAGACAAAAGACTCAGGTCTTCTCTTCTGGAGTGAACTTTCTTAATCCTATTAGCTATTAAGAATTATGGTCATTTTCAGGTACTTACTCCCAGGTTCTGACTCAGACCATCACAATATTAACCAGTCTTCAGATGTTTATTGTGCTAGGTTCTGAGCGAGACAAAAAATTGTAACTCCTACATCTTGACCTCATAGAAGTTACAATCTAATTGACAACAGGAGATTAAAATGGTTAGATAACAATGTGCTAGGTCACAATACTAGTATAGAACTGTCATGAAACAGGACAGAAGCACTGTGTGAGGGGTCAAGATATGGGGTAAGAATAGCTAGAACTGCTTTAAACAGAAGAAATGGGATTTTACTTTTGCCTAAAGCATCAGTGGGATTAGGAAGAGAGATGATGGCAAAGGCCTTCCTATAACAGAGAAGAGCAAGTATCTGCTCATGATAAACATGGCATAAGCCTCCTACCCCTGGGTCTCTTTAAAGCTGCTCCTATACCTTAGCTGCATTCAACATTCTTTTTCCACATACATAGATTTCTACTCCCCTCTCCAGCAACTAAACCAAGAGTAATCCCCAACTTGCCAAAGATAAATGTATAAGAAAGTATAATCCATGGAAAATATTGGATATTTTGGAAACCACGGGGTTTGATACACATAGAAGACCATCCATTTGTGATTCTCTTTGCTCTTTTTTTTCTAGCGTGCAAATAGAGATATTACGATTCAGCAAAAAAGGAAATTAAGGTTCCTTTTTTAAAATCAGATTGACCATTAGCATTGTGATATGTTTTTAATGGAGATAAGTAGCATTTGCTTCTTTAACCATATGTTATATCACACAGAATGTCTTTAGTATCAAGAGTTAGCTCCAATACTGCATCATGTAGGATTTATAAACACAAGGGTTAAAGTATTAGAAACTATCTTTAAGCAACTTGGAAAGTGAACAGCCAATGAAACATTCTTTGGATGAGGTAATGCTGTTTGCTTGCGCCTCACTGGTTGAGTCTAAAATTCCTGTTTCCAGGAGTTGAAGGATAAGTTTCTCTGCAACCAGAAAGAACTGGATAGTCTCCAATTGCTTATATAAGATATTTTATGATCACTCAATAAAAGCAAGTCCCTCCTCAACTTGCCAATAGCTTCTTCTGAATTATTTCCCAACAACGCTTGTACATAAACTCGACTGTAGGGATTTTTGCTGGGTCCAAAAGAAAACCTACACAAGATATTAAGAAACGCAGTTAAATGCTCAGTGATTATATTTGTGTGCTATGGTGCAAAGAATACCGCAACCTTCCTCTCACCTTTGCAACCTTGTGCTTCTACTTACTACATCTAGAATGTAGTTTCTTCTATTCTCTTCTTTTTTTGGGAGGGGAACTTTGGATTTCTTAGCTCACAATGGTAATAACTGTGCTAGTCCAGCCTACTTCATAGAGTTTCTGCATGCAAGGACATCTAATTAAATACTGTATGTGCAAGAGTTCTAAAAGACATAAATGTCTACCTCAACTTCCAGACTTGCCTATCATTTTAAGGAAGGCAATATTGATGATTTCTCATTTTTGAGGCAATATTAGCACCCTTTATAAGCAAGCACAGAAAGCCTCTTGGCTAGAAGTGGTACTTTCATATGTTGAAGAATCCCTGGAGCTGAGAAAGCTGTCTGCGCTTTAATGCTAGAGAGAAAGATGCAGGCTTTCTTTGGACAGAGTTCTATCCAAGCTGCTTTGAGTCTTAATTATCTAATTAGAAACCACTTTTACCTTTGTGAAATATAGAAAAATTGTCTGGGACACTTAACTTGCATCTTCAAACCCACTAGGGTTTGAGGCAAGTAGCCCACCTTCATGTGACAATGTCTAACCATCTAGGTGCACGACCCACTGCATAGGTACATCTACAGCTTTAACTCTCTTGCTATCTTGGCAAGAAAAAATGCAACAGATTCCTTTTCGAAGAGACAGTGCTGGTTATAGATTTTTAACACATTCAAAAGCAAACTCCTGATATCCTTACTACCCAACGCCCACCTTCCAAATTCACCACTCCTCCTATCTTAGTAAGTGGTAATCTTAGTCTTCATGTTGTTAAGACAAAACACCATGGAAGCACTATTCTTTCCTTTTTTTTCCCCCTTCATCCAACTGTGAATCTATCAGCAAATCCTGCAGGCCTATCTTCAAAATATATCCACAATCCAGCCCAGTGTTTGACTACACTGCTGGTCAAAATTGCTGTCATTTTCCCTCTGGATTATTGCAGTCACCTCCTAACTATTTTCTTTGCTTATGGCTTTGTCCTCATAAAGTCTATTGTTCACACAACTATTTGAGTGATTGTTTTTAAAAAGAAGACAGCTATGTCACTCCTCTCCTCCAAACCCTCCAATGGTCCCATCTTACTCAAAAATAAAAGGCAGAGGCTTTAAAATGATCTGGCCCTACCATCTCCTGTCTGCCTCCTTCTCTCTTATCACTGACCCCTTCAGCTCCCTGGATAATTCAACTCTCCCACCTCACCTTTGCACAGGGTGTTTGCACAGGGTTTGTACGGGATGATCTCTCTCTCTCTCTCTCTCTCTCTCTCTCCCTCCCTCCCTCTCTCTCCAGATTTTTCCTCTATTCCTTTTCAGAGGCCTTTTTCAGACCACTCCATATAAAATAACATCCTCTCCATAAACCCTATCTTTTTTACATTGCTATGTTTTTTTACATTGCTATATTTTTCTCCACGTTTCTTATCACCATCTGGTAGACTTTATATTTTCTTGTTTATTGCCATTCTTTTGCACTACAAAATAAACTCCATGAGGACAAGAGCTTGGTCTGGATTTTTCTCCCATATTCTCCCATATTCAGCCTCTAGCAGTAGGCGCTAAAAAAAATGTTTAACAAAGTACTCGGCAAAGGTACTGTTTAATATGTGATTTGAGGTAGGCATGAAATATTTTAATATTTAAGAAACACTGAAGTGCAACTATGAAGTACTAAGATTGTTCCTAAAAATATTGCAATTTATATGTTCCTGGAAGAGACTTTCAGCATTTAATCAGTATCAATACCATTGGAATAGTGTACAGCTGCTTAAGGATATTATATTGATTTGGGAAATATGGAAAAGTAGCATACAACGAATGCTTAGAATTCCTCAGACACTGGGTGATTTTCTTTTGTTAGCATTTTTATCTCACTTAGAGAATCTCAGTGGTCAATAATTATTTAGATACACATATTCTTTTGCATTCTTTATAAAACCAGTCTTTCATATGTTTAAGTGTGAACATATGTGCTGAGATATTAAAAATGGTATTATCCTGGATATAGAGAGACAAATTCTGACATACAAGTAAGTTACTCTCTAGGCAAGAATTAACCATCATGTAGGTTGGAAAGAACATATTTAATCAGTTCTGTGGACTTTAGAAAAGGGTCTGGAAGAATCAGCATACCTCTCAGAGATCCTCATTTATGTGCAGAGAATGGCAATCTCATAGGGGACAACATGGCATATGTTAAAGAAAAATTTATTCTGACCCTAGTTAAAATGTTAAGGAAGATTTTATTCAGGACTATTGCAATAGGTTTCAAGACTATCCCAATAGAGGAAATAGATAAGGCTCAATCCTGAATACAAAAAAGACAGCTGGGGATTTATAGCCAAAGAGCAGACCTAGGGGTCAGTGGGTAGAAAATTGCTAAGAGAAGACATAAAGGGTAGGGAGATTTTTGCTAAACTTACTTAGCAGGATTCTTGCTAAAACTGAACTAGGCAGATGGAAGTCAGGACCCAAGGACAATGCCTAGTCGCAAAAAGAGCCCAGAGGAGCCTGACTAAAGTCTGGGGAGAGAGTCTTTGTCACATAAAAGGTCTTCTCAAGAGCCCATTTGAAGTCCCTTTGCCTCCACATATCAATAACTAAGTAAGAATCATCCATTGTTTAATTCAACAATATTCATTCACTGAGCTTGCTCTAGGCACTGTGCTAAATAAGGAGGGAATAAATTTGAATATGATGCAATCCTGACCTGGGAGCTGCCACTCTAGTGGGGAAATCAAGGTGTTAAGTTAATAATTACAAGATGATAGAACACATGCTTAATTAAAGGGGTAAAGCATTCCTGCTATGGAAACACAGGGGTGGGAAGGGAATTAATGCTAAGTAACAGAGAAAAGAACACGGATCAAGAAAGTCTTCTCAGGAGAAGATTCTTTTGGATTAGATCCAGAAGGAAGTGGAGGCACTGACCAGTTAGAAAAAAAGATTGGCTTTTCAAGGCAAAAGCAACAACACTTACACAGGTACATCCAGAAACATACGACATCAAAAGTGACAGCTCACTGAGAAATGGAGGAAGAGGCTAGAAGCAGCATTGGGAGTCTGGAGAGAAACAGAAATAGATAAGGCTGGTAGTCACCTGGAGCCCGACTGTGAAAGACATTGTCCTTGACTACTTCATGGACTTGGGCTTGACCTTTGATGGTGGGAGGGGAGAGAAAGTCAAATTTGTAGTTTAGAAAGATTTCTCTGGCACCAGTGGAAGAGGATAGATTGGAATAGGAACAGGCCAAATGGAAGTCAACTAACTTAGTAGTTCAGATCCTAGGAGAGAAAATACTGAAGAGCTCAAGGAGAGATAATGGGTCTGGAAAGGAAACTATAGATTTTAGAGGAGACAGATTTCTATTTGTAATCCAATACGAAGTATAAGGAAAAGTTGGAACTTAATAATGGCTCCCAGATTTCTGGGTTGGGTGTTTGTGAAGATAGTGGTGGTATTAACAAATGTAAGGGGTACAAAAAGCAACAGCAAGTTGTCTGTGGGATATAGAGATTTGCTTTGAAAACGTTCAATGCAAGGTGCTTAAGAGTCCAAATCTAGATGTCCAGTATGCAGATCTGTGTGTGCGTTTGCAGCACAGGAGGAGGTGGAAGTTGAGAAAGGAATGTGCAGATCACTGTAACAGAAACGGAAGTTTGAAACACTGGAGAAGGAAAGGGGATACAGGAAGAACACCAGGTAAGGAGGCAAATGGAAAATGGAACCATGATGAGCTAATGCTTAAGAGAAAGCCTGGTGTGTCCCATAAAAAAAGCATGGTTTATGTTATATAATCTCAACTGTTCTTAAAGAAGGCATGTTATATTAATGAGAAAAGCCTTGTTTTGAGAGCACATTGATAGGTCTGGGTAAGCAAATTTGGGCTATGCAAGTTTGCTGAATTACTCTGCACGTTAAAAAGAACTGAAATTCTTTAGAGAAAAATCGGGGAAAAGAGAACAAAAAATGAAAGGCAGGATTCTTAGCGAGATCAGAGGGATACACCTTGGCAGGAACTTTAGGAAAAAAATATGCTGTAAAGAGATTGAAGTTCTATGTTCAGCTTTAAGTTCTCGTCCCCATATGAAAACTTCAGTAAGTCCACAGTCCACTGATGTCTTTATGCCTGTGGATTCACCGGCAGGGTGTATGGGGGGTGGTGGTCAGTTCTCAAAGATCTATTGATTTCCACTTTTGCTTACTTAGTACAATTAAAAGATGATACATAAAATAGAGGAGGCCATGAGAGACTAGGCCTTGAGAAATGACCAAAAAATACTGTGGAGGGTTCCCCGTTTCTCACAGGGACAGGAATGTTCCAGTTGACTTTTGTGTTACATAGTATAGACATATATAAATGATACATATGAATAAAATATACACTAGATTCAGCTGGCTAGCTATGTGATCTTTGCCAAGTTGCAAATATTTACCCATATATCAACTCTCTTATACATGTTCCCATACTCATATATCAAATTCAAATTCAAAATGATACTCTCATTGAGATGCTTAGCATGAACCATCATATTTGTCTATATATTTCACCACCTTTCTACATTCATTACTATGTATACATGCAAAATGTTGCTTCATTGTATATCCCAAAATAATACAGAAAGAATATACATATATATATACATATATATATATATATATATATATACACACACACACACACACACACACACACACACACTCTTCTTAAAGCTACATATCAATCTCTGATTTTAGAAAATGACAATTTTAATTTTATGAGAGTTTTGTGATTAGGCAAATCATGCAAAACAGAAAAAAGAAGCTTAAAAACATTTCCAAGATACCAAAAAGTTAATCAGAAAGGCTTTTCTATACAGGTCAACACAGTAAAGCAAACCTTAAATGCATTCTGCAGGCAGACTCCTGTCAAGTTTTCATGCTGCCCTATGAGTCCCAGAGGACACCCTTATTCATGCTGCAGATACTGCAGAGATGTGGGTGTGGTTTCTAATACAGAAGCTGACTGTCTATGAATATTCATAGACACACTCTAGCTAAAACCCTCTTATGGTTTTCTGGGAACAGTTAAAATAGAAACAGTAAATTTTCTACAGCTAACCAGATACAGTTAGTTAAGGAAGGATGCTGAGTTCTTGGGAAATGAAAGTATACAGCACCCCACTCCAAAGAGCAAATCTCCTCTGAATCAGCCTCCCCTGAGTTATGGGGGGCATGTGACTTGAAATGAATTGGTAAGAAACAAGAAGCACAATTCAGACAGCTACAAAGCAACAGAATCCCATTCTTTCTTAAGATGGTGTCTATAACTGGATATTTCTGGATCCCCAGGAAGGGTTCCAAAATTCAGATAGCCTCAAACTTATTTATTTTGGCAAAATTGTGCACCTAAAGGTATCATTTTTCCCCTAATCATGAGCTGATCTTTGTACAAATTGGGAAAGATACAAAGCTGTACAAAGAAAGCCCAAATGCTTTTAATCCCCTACACAAAATTAAAATTATGAACACCGTTAACACAATAGACTATTATTTATTTATCATATATAAACTCCTTTATGCACATTTTTAACCTGTCTACTTACCTATCTAATCTACCTGTATACACATATACACAATATTTTTTAAGACTTTTTGAAGAGCAGTGTTAGGTTCACAGCAAAATTGAGGGGAAGGTACAGAGAGCTCCCACATACACCCTGCTTCCACACATGCACAGTCTCCCCCACTATCAACATCCCCACCAGAGTGGTACGTTTGTTTAAACTGATGAACCTACGGTGACATATCATAATCATCCAAAGTCCATAGCTTACACTGGAGTTCACTCTTTGGTGCTGTACATTTTATGGGTTTGGTCAACTGCATAATAGCATGTATCCTTCATTACAGTATCATACAGAATGTTTTCACTGGTCTAGGAATCCTCTGTGCTTCACCTATTCATCTCTCCACACTCACAACCCCTGGCAACCACTGATCCTTTTAGCATCCACATAGTTTTGCCTTGTCCAGAATGTCATGTAGTTGGAATCATACAGTATGAAGCCTTTTCAGATTGGCTTCTTTCACTCAGTAATATGCATTTAAGTTTCTTCCATGGCATTTCATGCTTCATAGCTCATTACCTTTTAGTACTGAGAAATAGTCCATTGTCTGGATGTACCCCTATACACTTATCTATTTATCTACTGAAGAACATCTTGGGTGCTTCCAAATTTTAGCAATGATGAATAAAGCTGCTATAAACATCGTCTGTGTGCAGGTTCTTGCAAAAACATAAGTTTCAACTTTGGGCAGATACCAAGGAGTGCAGCTGCTGAATCCTACACTAAGAGGATATTTAGTTTTGTAAACAAACAAACAAAAAACCCACTAAACTGTTTTCCAAAGTGGCTGTGACATTTTACATTCCCACCAGCGATGAATGAGAGTTCCCACCACTTCACATTCCTCACCAGCATTAGGGATGGTCAGTGTTCCAGGGTTTGGCCATCCTGATAGATGGGTAATGGTATTTTTTTTAATTTGCATTTCTCTCATGAGATATGATGTGGAGTATCTTTTCATATGCTTATTTTCCATCTGTACCTCTTCTTTTGTAAAGTGTCTGTTTAGATCTTTGCCCCATTTTTAATTGGGTTGTTTGTTTTCTTTTTGTTGACTTTTACGAGTTTTTTTGTATATTTTGGATAACAGTCTTTTATCAGATACGTCTTTTGCAAATATCAATATTTTCTCCTGGTCTGTGTCTTGTCTTATTATCCTTTGACTTTGTCTTTCCCATAGCAGAAGTTTTTATTTTAATCAAGTTCAGCTTATCAATTATTTCTTTCATGGGTTGTGCCTTTGTTGTTATATCTAAAAGTCATCATCATACTCAAGGTCATCTATATTTTGTCCTATGTTATCTTCTAGAAGTTTTTTAGTTTTACATTTTACAGTTAGATTTGTTATCCATTTTAAATTAATTTTTTGCACTCATAACCTTCTTTATTACATGTGCTTCTTTCAAGTACTTCTCTAAATGCATTAGAGAATGACTATCACATCTATTCCCTGAAATAACATAGAGTTAATTTTTATGAAGAGTATAAGTTCTATATCTAGATTTCATTCTTTTGCAGGTGGATGTCCAGTTTTTTCAGTACCATTTGTTGAACAGATTATCTTTGTTCTGCCGTATTGCCTTTGCTCCTTTGTCAAATATCAGTTGACTATATTCATGTGGGTCTATTTCTGGGCTCTCTATTCTCTTTCATTGATCTATTTGTCTATTCTTTTGCGAATACCACACTCTCTTGATTACTGTAGGTTTACAGTAAGTCTTGAAGTCGGGCAGTGTCAGTGTCAGTCCTCCAACTTTGTTCTTCTCTTTCAATATTGTGTTGGCTATTCTGGCACAATATATTTAAATGTATATTTTATATATCTAAATATATTAGTATCTTACAATATACTGTTGATATCTCTTTGCACGTTATATGAAGGTCATTCTCCCAAATCTTTAGCAATGATCTCAAAATTCCACATTATGGATATACTATCATATATTTAAACAACCTTTAATTGTTAGATATTAAGTACTTTCCAATTTTTGCTATCATAAATAAGAATATAATAAATATTCTTGTATGTAAGTCTTTGTGGACCTCTTTGATGATTTCCTATGAATAAAGTTCTTGATTAGAATTAGCCAGGAGAAACTTCCCAAAACTTTGGAAAATTTATCAGAATTTTTACTCATAAATGAACATTTCTTCTTTCCCCACATATTCACCACCATTAATAATAATGATGATTATGGTCATGGTCGTGATAGCAAGAAACTTTAACCTACATTCTTTGATTGCCAGGGAAGCCAAACATCCTTTATGATTATTTCCTCTCTCCCTCCCTGTTTCCTTCCTCCTCCTTTTCTTCCTCTCTTCTCTCCTTCTATTTCTTTTTCTATATTTTGGTAATGGTCATATTATATCCTCTCTCTCTCTTTCTATCATTATCAGGTATAGTTTTTAGGAATACGTATTTTTTTGTTAAATGAATTGGAAAAACTTTTCATTTTTTTTCTTCCACCCTCACATAATTTGTCATGAACATTAAATCTTCTTGGAAGTTCAAAGTAAAAGTGGACCTGGAATTATCTGTTGGGACTATGGTATTTTTCAGATGTAATTTTTCTAACCAAAAAAAAAAAAAAATCCCCTTTTGCCATATCCATGGTCAACTCATTTCTTCTATTTTTTAAGCTCACTGAAGTCATAAAATTTTATGAGACAACTGTACATTTCTCTTTCAAGACAAATGTGTCAGAGAGTTTTATATATTTGATTACTTATTAAAAACTCCTTTTGTTTCATTAGTTATATACTCTTTTTATATCCTTAACTTTGTGAAGTTTTTTCTATACCTCTTTTAAAAATGGATTACAAAAATTTTTATACTCCAGTTAATTAGTAAAGACCAGTACTTCATTTCTTGGGGCAGTATCATTTCTTTAATCTATAAATGGTCTTCTTTTTCCCACTTAAGGCTTTTGTTGTGGAATTATTTATCTGTTAATTGATGCTGTGTGTACTTTGCTCTAGCATTTTATAAACTATTCTTGGTCTAAAATATTCTCTTCATTTTACTGATGATAATTCCATCTAAACTTATTTTAGAAGAGTATGTATTGGATAAAAGGGCTGTTCTTTGCTTTCATTATCCACTCTATAGGGATAATCAGAGTATCTTGATTGAATATTTTACCATAACTCATGTTTGGTCTTTTTTTTCCATTTTGTCTTTTGTCTCTTTTGCTCTTTCAGCTAAGCTTTTTCTTTTTTTAACATCTTTATTGGAGTATAATTGCGTTACAGTGGTGTGTTAGTTTCTGCTTTATAACAAAGTGAATCGGCTATACATATACATATGCCCCCATATCTCTTCCATCTTGCATCTCCCTCCCTCCCACCATCCCCATCCCACCCCTCCAGGCAGTTACAAAGCACCGAGCCGATCTCCCTGTGACATGCGGCTGCCTACCACCAGCTATCCATTCCACTTTTGGTAGTGTATATATGTCCATGCCACTCTCTCACCTTGTCCCAGCCTACCCCTACCCCTCCCCGTATCCTCAAGTCCATTCTCTAGTAGGTCTGTGTCTTTATTCTCGTCTTGCCCCAGGTTCTTCATGACCCTTTTTTTTTTTTTTTAGATTCCATATATGTGTGTTAGCATACGGGATTTGTTTTCCTCTTTCTGACTTAATTCACTCTGTATGGCAGACTCTAGATCCATCCACCTCACTACAAATAACTCAATTTCATTTCTTTTTATGGCTGAGTAATATTCCATTGTATATATGTGCCACATCTTCTTTATCCACTCACCTGTCAATGCACACGTAGGTTGCTTCCATGTCCTGACTATTGTAAATAGAGCTGCAATGAACATTTTGGTACATGACTCTTTCTGAATTATGGTTTTCTCAGGGTATATGCCCAGTAGTAGGATAGCTGGGTTGTATGGTAGTTCTATTTTTAGTTTTTAAGGAACCTCCATACTGTTCTCCATAGTGGCTGTATCAATTTACATTCCCACCAACAGTGCAATAGTGTTCCCTTTTCTCCACACCCTCTCCAGCACTTATCGTTTGTAGATTTTTGGATGATGGCCATTCTGACCGGTGTGAGAAGATATCTCATTGTAGTTATGATTTGCATTTCTCTAATGATTAGTGATGTTGAGCATTCTTTCATGTGTTTGTTGGCAACCTGTATATCTTCTTTGGAGAAATGTCTATTTAGGTCTTCTGCCCATTTTTGGATTGGGTTGTTTGTTTTTTTGATATTGGGCTGCAGGAGCTGCTTGTAAATTTTGGAGATTAATCCTTTGTCAGTTGCTTCATTTGCAAACATTTTCTCCCATTCTGAGGGTTGTCTTTTTGTCTTGTTTATGGTTTCCTTTCCTGTGCAAAAGCTTTGAAGTTTCATTAGGTCCCATTTGCTTATTTTTGTTTTTATTTCCATTTCTCTAGGAGGTGGGTCAAAAAGGATCTTGCTGTGATTTATGTCATAGAGTGTTCTGCCTATGTTTTCCTTTAAGAGTTCCATAGTGTTTGGCCTTACATTTAGGTCTTTAATCCATTTTGAGTTTATTTTTGTGTATAGTGTTAGGGAGTGTTCTAATTTCATTCTTTTACATGTAGCAGTCCAGTTTTCCCAGCACCACTTTTTGAAGAGTCTCTTTTCTCCACTGTATATTCTTGCCTCCTTTATCAAAGATAAGGTGACCATATGTGCATGGGTTTCTCTCCGTGCTTTCTATCCTGTTCTATTGATCTATATTTCTGTTTTTGTGCCAGTACTATACTGTCTTGATACTGTAGCTTTGTAGTATAGTCTGAAGTCAGGGAGCCTGATTCCTCCAGCTCCATTTTTCTTTCTCAAGATTGTTTTGGCTATTCGGGTTCTTTTATGTTTCCATACAAATTGTGAAATTTTTTGTTCTAGTTCTATGAAAAATGCCAGTGGTAGTTTGATAGGGATTGCACTGAATCTGTAGATTGCTTTGGGTAGTAGAGTCATTTTCACAATGTTGATTCTTCCAATCCAAGAACATGGTATATCTCTCCATCTATTTGTATCATCTTTAATTTCTTTCATCAGTGTCTTATAATTTTCTGCATACAGGTCTTTTGTCTCCTTAGGAAGGTTTATTCCTAGATATTTTTGTTGTTGTTGTTGTTGCAGTGGTACATGGAAGTGTTTTCTTAACTTCTCTTTCAGATTTTTCATCATTAGTGTATAGGAATGCCAGAGATTTCTCTGCATTAATTTTGTTTCCTGCTGCTTTACCAAATTCATTGATTAGCTCTAGTAGGTTTCTGGTAGCATCTTTAGGATTCTCTATGTATAGTATCATGTCATCTGCAAACAGTGACAGCTTTACTTCTTCTTTTCCGATTTGGATTCCTTTTTTTAACTTTTCTTCTCTGATTGCTGTGGCTACGACTTCCAAAACTAAGTTGAATAAGAGTGGTGAGAGTGGGCAACCTTGTCTTGTTCCTGATCTTAGTGGAAATGGTTTCAGTTTTTCACCATTGAGGACGATGTTGGCTGTGGGTTTGTCATATTTGGCCTTTATTATGTTGAGGAAAGTTCCCTCTATGCCTACTTTCTGGAGGGTTTTTACCATAAATGGGTGTTGAATTTTGTCGAAAGCTTTCTCTGCATCTATTGAGATGATCAATGGTTTTTCTCCTTCAATTTGTTAATATGGTGTATCACATTGAATGATTTGCGTACATTGAAGAATCCTTGCATTCCTGGGATAAACCCCACTTGATCATGGTGTATGATCCTTTTAATGTGCTCTTGGATTCTGTTTGTAGTATTTTGTTAAGGATTTTTTGCATCTATGTTTATTAGTGATATTGGCCTGTAGTTTTCTTTCTTTGTGACATCTTTGTCTGGTTTTGGTATCAGGGTGACTCGTAGAATGAGTTTGGGAGTGTTCCTCCCTCTGCTATATTTTGGAAGAGTTTGAGAAGGATAGGTGTTATCTCTTCTCTAAATGTTTGATACAATTCGCCTGTGAAGCCATCTTGTCGTGGGCTTTTGTTTGTTGGAAGATTTTTAATCACAGCTTCTATTTCAGTGCTTGTGGTTGGTCTGTTCATATTTTCTTTTTCTTTAGCTAAGCTTTCTTATTTGGTTTGGCTTTCTCCAATAATTTGGGAAACATACCTATTTTTGCATTTTATGTCTCATTAACTCAAACTTTTAAAACTATCCTAGATATTTATTTCTGTAATAATTAGAGTCAGGAATGGGAAAACATTAACTGTCTTTCATGTAAAGGGGGAATAAATTATTTTCTATTTTCTGTGCTTTTGGTGCTATTTTCTTGGATTTTAGACCTACTGTTTGCTTGGATTTCTTTGTCACCAGATTAGTGTTTTCCAAATTTACCTGATGATAGAAATAACATCAGACTGGCTGCTAACCCAGATTGTTTGGTTCCATCCAAACCTACTGACTCATACTCTTCAGGAGTGGGCATGGGCATTAGTATTTTCAACATGTACTCAAGGTATTCTTTGTTTTAAGAAGATAAGAGTTTATTTTCAACCTTTGTATTCAATGGATATTTTTTCTGCAAACGTCAATTTTGTTCAATTCAAGAGTCTTTCTAGGTTATCTATTTATCTATTATTACTGCTAGAGTTTTTTAAAATTCTTTGTGTTGAATGCTAATATCTGTAAATTGCATCTTCAGTCTTTAGATGAAAACTTTTGCCTTTTAGCCATCTTAATGTTTTTGCTTTTAATTGTGAAAGTTTTAGATATTTAGTTTTTTTTTTCCAATTTTGTACAACATGTACTCAAGGTATTCTTTGTTTTAAGAAGATAAGAGTTTATTTTCAACCTTTGTATTCAATGGATATTTTTTCTGCAAACGTCAATTTTGTTCAATTCAAAAACTTTAATTTTCACTGTCTCTTAAATATACTCATCACACCTTTGCACAAACTATGACTGACTCTACCCTCTGCCTGAAATGCCCTTCCCCAACTCACTTGCCTCTGCTGCATTGTATCTTCATGCATGTCGGTCTCACAATGCTATCGTGAACATCTTTGTTCAATTACCCAGACATGGTTTGATAAATGTTAACAAAGTTCCCTCTAAAAGACTGTATGAATTCAGAATCCTGACAACAGTGGTACAGTTGCTCTATTGACTGTTATTAATTCTTTTAATCACTGGAACTCTGAGAGACAAAAACCGAAGTTCACTCTAATTTATGTTTTTCTTAATTAGATGACTGAACATATTTTCATATAGTAACTTTCTATTTGAATTTCTTAACTTACATATTCAAAACTTCTCTGCACTATTTATTCATTTAAAAAATAAAATGTAGAACCTAGTATGTGCCAGATACTGTTCTTGGGGCTTAAAACACAGTAATACATTTACTCTACTATTAAAATATTCATTTTTTTAATGTGTAAGAGATTTCATATATTAAGAATATTGAATCTTTCCCTATCATATAATTTGAAAATGATTTCTCCAGTTTATGATATTGTGAGTTTTATTTTTAACTTTATTATGATAGCTGAGAGAGAAGGAGAGAACCAACTTTATTTTGTTGAAATTCCTAGCCATTTACCCACATTGATTAAGCAATCCTTTGCTTACTGATTTGGAAGGCCATCCCAAAATGTACTTGTACAAGAGATATCTGCAAACATAATGTTTTATAAAATGAATTTTATAGTGCGTTTATACATCTTTTAGAGATTTAAAAAAACATAGTTAAGAGTACAGAAAAAGTTACATCTTCCCCTATATTTTAGCACATTTAATGGCATCTATCTAATAATCTCAGATCTCTAGAATGCAGCCAAGAACCTGCTGGAGGAAAAGAGGCCTGTAAGCATCTACATTCCACATGACAAAGAGCAGGCATTAAATCTCAGCCTCCTACTTAGAATCTACACATTGTCAGTCTAGAATCTAGTCAAGTGACCTTGACTGTAGCATTCCTGATTCACTAAGATTAGAAAGTATGAAAGGCATCAAATCTATAAGGCGGCTTATAAGGAGCAGTGAGAAATTATGTTAAACCTTGACAATAATGGAAAAGAGAGATGCAGAGCAAAATACAAGCATGAAGAATAAATAATACAATGGTTGAAGGTCATTTAATAGAGTGACAAATAATTTACTCACTTCCAAATGTTATAAAAATTGATTCTCATGCCATTAATAATGAGTCATAAGTAAACAATAAATTTTTACATGATATTCAGCTAAAAGTGGCAAAAAAATCAGATAATTCATCTTTTAAAGCTTTCTATAAACTGACAAATAAAATATATATGAATGCTAAAGCATTATGCTTTAGCACCCCAACATGTGCTTTTGTGGAACACATTTAGAAGAAGATAGACCATGAGATTTTTCTATTGTTTGAGGTAGATGCAATTTTGTTGTTAGGTAGTAAAGGGTTAATTTAGTGGGCTTGGGATACCCAAACCCTGCACATTTCAAAGAAAGGACTGGCCCTTGCCAGCTTCTGAGAGATAACCTCTAAGTCCCTGTAATACTCTACTTGATAAGAGTATCTTTGTATATCTGGGGACTTGAGACAAACCAGATTTACTCCAACAATGTGATTTACGATGAATACATATTTTTATTTGCTTGGGGTCTTGGGCCACACTTTATCAGTTTGACCTCTGGGGAGCAGGAGGAAGGTTAAAGCTGAGTAGTTAAGGTCAGTCTTGCAGGCACTCTATGCCTATGGGACCGACCTAAAACAAAAACACTAGACTTCAAAGCACAGCTGAACTTCCCCACTGGCAACACTTCAGATGTATTGTCTTATATCACTGCTGTGAGAGTTAGGTGCTGTCCATATGAGTCCACTGGGAGAGCACAGTTGGAAACTGAGGCCTGGTTTCTCCTGGACACTGCACTATGCACCCTTTTCCTTTGCTTATTTTAATCCATATGATTTCAATTTGTAATGGATTTTAACCATGAGGATGACAGCTTTACTGAGCTTTGTGAGTCCTTCTAGTAAATCACTGAACCTGAAGGTGGTCTTGGAATCCTTGACACAGCTGCTGAGACAGCGAAACATCTTCAGTAAGTGCTTGCTAAGTGTCACAAGAGTTACTGAAACTTCAGTTTGGAAATGGCTACCAAGGAAATCTGAGCTACAGCTGGAGCTGGAGCTTGAATTCTGGATTTCATGTGTATCACTCTATACTTAAAGAGTGGAAGCTGCATGCCAAAATCATTATACCCAGGGAACAGACTGGCCCAGCTGTGGAGTAAACCAGGGAAATTCAGAGAGGTCAGAGGGGTCCAGTCTCATGCTCAAGGCTAGAAGTAAGGATACAGTTTTGAGCCAGGTATTTGGGTTTACACTTACTACCTCCTAACTCTGATGAAAAGTGTAAGTTAGTTAACCTTTCTGTGCCTCCAACTCTCACATTATATATTTCTAAAGAAATATACAAAATCATAGAGAATTTTAAGAAGCAAGCATCAACAATATTAATATAGAGGTATACGTCTTTATCCCACAAGCCATACCTGTTTGTATTTCTTCTGAATATTCACATTCAGGATTTGTCCTTTGTATACTCATATTCTGGCTTCTTTCTCCCAAGGAATTATTCTCATCAGCTATATTGCCAGGGTGAGATTAATGCTGTAAAAGATATTAATGTTTTAATGATTGTGTTATTTATAATCATACTGTTTTATAACAAATTACACTCCACAATTCAGTGCCAGCTAAGCAAAATATGCAAGGTGAAACTCTAGAGTCCTTGAATCATTTGAGTTGATGGAGGTGACCACCCCTGTCACTTATAAGCTCTGTGACATGGTGCTTGTCACTTAAGTTCCTGGATACTATTTACCTCTACAGAATTCCAGTGATGAAAACATCAAGGTCATTTGCATTCTTGGAGGATTAAATGAGAAAATGCATAGAAGATGATCAGAGTTAGCCCCAGGAGTAGATACTACAAACATATGTTGTTTTTGTTAATATTTGTTCTGAGTAGGTACCATGTGCTTTGTGTCAGGCACAAGTGTAGTGATTCGAGGATTTAACAAATATTAAGATATGGTTAAACATATGTACATAAGAATGAAAATAGATGTGCCTCTAGGTGCTTATGGTTCAGTAAGGAGACCGACATGCATGAAGATACAATGCAGCAGAGGCAAGTGAGTTGGGGAAGGGCATTTCAGGCAGAGGGTAGAGTCAGTCATAGTTTGTGCAAAGGTGTGATGAGTATATTTAAGAGACAGTGAAAATTAAAGTTTCCAGAAGCTGGAAACTAGGCTGTGTGGGTGGAGATAAGGAGGGTCAGAGAGGGCACCCAGGTACTGGAACTGAATCCTTTTCCCCACAATGTCACCAGTGTTTCCTCAGTTGCTTTCCTAAAGGCAGAGATTGTAGAGGCATTTGGACTCTCTGTCTTTAAGCTTTCCCCTTAGACTGTGCAGTATGTTCCTTCAGAAGCTAAAACAAATTACCCTTATTGGCAGATGGCTGAGACTACTGCAGTTAAGGCTGTCTGGCGTGTCTGCATTTCCAATGAGATCCTTCTGATTTATTTCATCTGCAGTAATTAAACTTGCCTTTCCTTGCAGCAATGACTTAAAAATGCCAGGCGCTCTGGGCCTCATTGAAGAAGTTTGTCGTTGTCACTGTTTGGTTACCTAGATACATCTCAACTCTTGCTGTGGCCATTTCAGATTTTCACCTGCAAACTCTAGGAACGAGGTCCTCAGCTATCATACTGAGGTGCAGCTCACAGCCTTCCCATCCATTAGAACTAAAGACTGATAACGCTCTCATCTCTTTCTTTGTATCCCAACAGAATGATGATTCCATCCTACAGTGTGCTTGTCAGGGTTCCCCAGGACAGTAACAGGGGAACAGGGCTCTGTCAAGCTATAGAGAAAAGAACCATTTTGGAATATTGTATGCACCTTAAAGGATGCAAAATATAGAGACTTCAAACTAAATAAATAAATAAATAAGCTTCTTAAGCACAAAAAAGAATGCAATTAGTGCCAGAATTCCACTTCAGAAATCCACAGACATTTAAACTAAGCTTCTAATCCCCAGCCTTCAATAACATGCTTTGATTGTCTCATTGAAGAATCTGCAGGCATATTAGGAATGGTGCAGAAAAACAAAGGAAGCCAAGTGAAAGGCACATGCAGTTGAAATTCTCTTTGCACAACGTTGCTGGATCAGATCATTCTTCAGATAAAACTCAAAGGAGATAGCCAGGTATAATATTGTGATTTATAATAAGAAATATATACTTGATCTTAGGTCACTGTTGTTCCTGGCACACAGCCTGTAAAGCTTTTAATATTTCCTATAATGAACGTGATAAAGATGTCTTTCTTTATGTTAATGAGGTGACTTTTGGAAAACACCTAAGGATGGGAACTGGTTGCCAGGGGAGCCAAACATGTGATTAGAGGGTTGGAACTTTCAGTCCCCACCCTCTTGACCTCCAGGGAGTGGAGGCTGGCTACAATCACCAACGGCCAATGATTTAATCAATGGTGCCTGTGCAATGAATCCTCCATTAAAACCCCAAAAGGACAGGGTTTGGAGAGCCTCCAGGTTGGTGAACACATCCAAGTACCTGGAAGGTGACGCAACCCAACTCCATAGGAACAGAGGCTCCCAGGCTCAGGACCCTCCCAGACCTCACCCCATGTACATCTTTATTTGGCTGTTACCTTTAGTATCCTTTGTAATAAATCTGTAATCTAGTGAGTAAACTGATTTCCTGAGTTCTGTGAGCCTTTCTTGCGGATTAATTGACCAAGGAGGGGGGTTGTGGGAACCTCTAATGTATAGATAGTCAGAGGCACAGGTATCAACTTGGACCTAAGATTGGCATTGGAAGTGGAGGCAGACTTGTGGGACTGAGCCCTGCTTAACCTGTGAAATCTGATGCTATCTCCAGGTAGACATGTCAGAATCGAGTTAAATTTATGGGACACCTGGCTAATGTCCCCACAAAACTGATGTGTAAAAAAAACCAAACACACACATTGGAATTAGTGTCTGAATTGTACCAAGTATATAGGCTATTGGGAGGTGGGTGTGGGAGAATGAAAGAGGCACTTTGGATGTGGCAACCAGTAAGGTTTGGTAAGACTGGAAGGAGAGTGGGTGGTAGGAGTGGTTGGAGATAAGAATAACTAATTATTGCTTTACAATTATAATTATATGGCCAACATCCCGCTCACTTACTCCATGTAGGGCACTGAGCTAAGTCTGTTAAATGCCTTATCTCATTCAATCCTCACCAGGGCCCTGTGAGGTAGGAACATCATTATCCCAGTTTTGCAAAGGAGTGAGCTGAAATGCAGAGATTGTGATGCACTGGTCAAGGTCATTCAGCTCTGTAGCTAGGCAAAGGCCAGGTAATACAAGTTCTTATATTCCAAGCCAAACTCGGAGTTTACCTCTGAAAGCAATGGGGAGACGTGGAAGGATTTGAACTAAAAGAGTGGCATGCTCAGACCTGTATTTTATAAAGATAGATTTGGAGGTGGGGGTGGAGGAGGAAAGGGGGAGCCAGGGGGCAGAGGAAAGCAAATCAAGACCAATTAGAAAGCCTTAGCCGATATCTGGAGGTAAATGATGAGGCAGAAACTGGGCAGCTGGTGAGAAGGGAACAGCTTTGAAAGACGTAAACAAACTATAGTGGACCATCATGAGCAATTCAAGAGTTAAAGCAATGTTCTCAAGCAGATATTAATGACATTTTATTATTTTCTATTTCCCAAAGGATGATGGGAATCTGCACAATTATACAGGATTCACACCATGGTAAATATTTACTTGGCAATTTGGAAAATCTGATTAGTGATTAATAGAGTTGTTTTAAACTCATGGGCCACGGTCATTAAGAAAAAGAAAATTGCCTCTCTTGTTGCATTATATTTTAATTCCAGGCAGGAAGACTTACTTAGCAGCCTTTGTCACAGAGCTTATAAACAACAGTTTTTAAAAGTGAGACAACATAAACATAGTATCATCCTGACACTGCATGAGTCAGCCTCTACAAAACAGGACAAATTTCCTCAGCCCCAGACCAGTAGTCTGTTTATAAGGGGTGAAAGCTCATTCCCTAACACCACCTCTTAACTCATGCCCTTGAGAGGAAAAATAAAGTTACAGATCTCTAAGGGAACTGCAATTTAAAAAAAAATCACTTGGTTAGCAGCCACAGAAACAGATTCCCTCAATTTCTCTCTCATATCTTCACGAAAACTGGTCAAGGTCAAATTTGCACTAGTCATGGTTTTCCCCCTAGAAGAAAAGTAAAAGCACTAGCTACTTATGATTTTCCAGAAAAAGCCAGACAAGAGAAGTACCAGAACTTGAGTCCAGTTTACCTGGCTTCAGGGTACCTTTCCCTATAATAATATGAGCACCCTGGGGATTCAGGGCATGAAATAGCATGATTCAGAATTTTTCAGAAAGGCTAATGGGAGGTTAAGTTCCTGCTAAATCCTGTATTTTACATCTTAAAAATTATAATCTGTAAATAGTTTGTTGTTTATGTTGAATTTTCATAAATCATGTTCAAAAAAGCCTTCATATTTAGAAGGCTGGATAACTTTTTGAGAAATGCAAATTAAACCTCAGAATGGAAAAAGTGATCAAAGTTGATATAGATTATCTTGGTACAATCCCTAAATCTTAAAAGAGGTGAGAAGCCATGAAATGATAATATAAAAGAAGGACATCGTGTAAAGTTTTCTGAGCAATTTTTTTTTTAATATAACATACACATCAAAATGTGCACAGACTTTAAGTGTATAAGCTGTTGTATTTTTACAGTGATCCCATCCATGGAAACAGTGACCAATTCAAGAATCAGAACCTCGTCATCACTTCAATCACTACTTTCTCTTGAACGATGAAGTTATGGACAATGTTTGTATCCTCTCAAAATTCATTGGTTGAAGCCCTAACCTTTAATGTGATGGTATTTGGAGATGGGGTTTAGGGAGATATTTAGGGTTAGATGAGACCATGAGGGTGGGGCCCCCATGATGGGATTAGTTCCCTTACAAGAAGATACACCAGAGACCTTGATCTCTCCCCATAGATGCACAAAACAGAAGTCATGTGGGCAGATAGCAAGATGGTAGCCACCTACAAGCCAAGAGGAGAGGCCTCAAGATGAAACCTGTCTTTCTGACACTTGGATCTTCAACTTCCCAGCCTCAAGAACAGAATAGATTACTGTTGTTTAAGCGACCTAATTTACAGTATTTTGTTATGGCAGCCCAAGCAGACTGAGACAAATGGTAACCACTGTTCTGACTTCTAGCAGCATAAATTCGTCTTCCTTGGTTTTGAATTTTATATATCTAGAACTACACTGTATGCATTCTTCATGTTTAATTTTACCTTGGTATAATGAGAAATTCATCCATATTTCCCAGAATAAGGAAATGCTTTTTGTATTTTTAGTTTACTGAAAGGTTTCCTTTTTCTTTTTTTTTTTTTTTAACTCTGAACGGTGTTGAATTTTCTCAAATGTTTTTCTGCATCAAGAGGAGAGATAATGTGATTTCCCCACACACATCATTTTCCTGCTAATATGGAGAATTGCTTTATTAGTTGATTTTCAAATATTAGCTTACTCATATTGGTGGAGAAAGATCAGTTTAGTCAAGATGTATTACCATATATATATCAAATATATATCATATATATATGATATATAGATATATATATATGATATACATATTGCTGGATTCACTGTGTCAAAATTTTGGTAAGAATATTTGCATCTACGTCCATGAGAAAGATTGCTGTGCAATGTCATTATCAAGTTTTGAATTCAAGGCTATATTGTACTCAAAAACAATAGGGAAGTGTGTTCCCTTTGTTTCTATTCCTTGAAATAAAATTTTTAAGATTGGTGTTATTTTCTATTTCCTTAAATACTTGGAAATATTCGGAAATATTCATTGGTGAAGTTATATGAGGATGTTTTCTGGGTTTTGTAACAACAAAAACAACAGTTTTTGGTTTTTGTGTGTGGAAAGTATTTAACAATGGGTTCAATTTCTTTGCTAAATATTAGGCTAGAGATTTTTGTTTCCATTACTTTCAGTTTGAGTAGTTTTTTCTTAAGTAATTTATTTATTTCATCCCAATTGTCAAACTTATTGGCAAAAAGTTGTTTCTAACGTCCTCTTATCACTTTAATACATGTAGGGGATATGTACTGACGTTCATTCTTTCTGTTGGTTATTTGTGTTTCCTCTCCCTTGCTGCCTTTCTTCTTTTCTTCCTTTCATCCTTCTTCTTCCTTTCTTCCTTTTGTCAGTGATCACTCCTTCTAGGTTTTTATCAATGTTAAGTTTTTAAAAAGAGTCAAATTTTGTCTTTGTACTCTTGTATTTTATTAATATCTACTGTTGACTTTATTATTTTCCTTCTCTTTTATATAATTTAGTTTTCCTGGGTATTTATTTTATTTTTATTTACTAGCTTCTTTCTCTTCTAATATATGCATGTAAAATTAAGCCCTACTTTAGCTGAATCTCACAAGTTGCTAAGTGTTGTATCTTTGCAGTAATTCCATTCAAAATATTCTCTAATTTCAGTTGTAATTTCTTCTTTGACCCACAAATTACTTAGGAGAGTACTGTCTAATTTCTAAAAGGTTGGAGATGCTCAAGGTATGTTGTTATTATTTATTTCTAGCTTAATTCCACTGGGGATTGGACATCATACTCTGAACATTATTAAACCTTTGAGCTCGTTAAAGCTTCCTTCACAGTCCAGCATATGATAATTTCAGTGAATTTTTTAACTCATTTTTCTCTCTGTGCTTCATTTTGGGTATTTTCTACTAACTGGTCTCCCTAGTCACTGCTCTGTCTTCTGTTATGTTCAATTTGCTGTTAAAATCACCAATTCAGAGACTGTTATTTTTCTATTCAATAATGTCCATTTGATTTTCTATATATGTTCCAATTACATGTTAAAATTGTACATTATTACTATTTTCCCTCTTTTCCTCTATTTTCTGGAACACTCTAAACAAATTTATTTTAAAGATCTTGTCTGCCAACTCTGTATCTGGACTACTTGCTGATTTACCCTCTAGTGTCTATTTTGTATCTTAGGGTTTGGCCCTATATCCTATCTCTTCACATGTTTAGTAATTTTTTATTGAATGCCACATATTTGGGTAAAAACACTGTAGATGCTTCAAATTATTTTATTACCATAAGAGAGGTTTCCCCTTTCCTTTGCTAAATAGTTTGGAGACGATTGTGTTAATCTAATCACAAACTGCTCTGGGCCAACACTGAGGTGCAGTTGTGTTAAGGTTTGGTCAACTTCTTTTTTGTACCTGTTCCTAGGGCATGGCTCCTCAGGGCTTTCAACTGAGATCTTTGTAAATTTTTGTCTCCTCAGCAATAAAAAACTGCAGGAGTTTCTGCTCTAATTTCTGGGGGGTTTCAGTTTAGCTCTTTAGCCTTCCATCCCACCCAGCATCACAGTTTGACAATTGTCTTGAGGAGGAGACCAGCTGTGTTTAAAGTCCCTCAAATTTCCAATTTTATCACTCCATTTCTGAATAAATGACAAAAGCTCCACTGATTTCTCTGTCTATAGGAATGGTCCTCTTTCAGAGGTCAAGCCTAGATGCTGAGATTATAGCTGTACCAGATCTGCAAGTGCCTCCAGGAAAAAAGAAGTTAGAGCTTTGCATCTCTGTCAGCTCACCAGTCCTAGGGGGGTTTTCAGTTCTCATCCCTGGCTTTCAGGCTTCCTGCCCCTTGTAAGTATTTGTTTTCCAAGTAGCAGGAGGCTGTGGAAAATTCCACTCAGCTTTTCCGAGACGGGCTTAGTTTTTTGTCTCCTATTCTATGTAGATTTGTAGTTCAGCACATGTATTAAAGAGGAAACTGGCCAACTGTTTGAGGACTTTCATATCTCTAAACCTGTCACTCAAACCCTTCATGACGGCTCCAATCTCTAGTGCTTATTTTATACCCCAGAAGTAGTCCACAACCAGGCTGAGTCCAGGCTTTCTCTGTTAGTCCTCATAGTTCTGTGGTTCTCTGACACATTAAATCTTTAAAAATTGTTATTTTATCTGACTTGTCTGGTTGGTTTCAGCAGGAGCACTGGTCTCCTATGAAATTCTCTATCTACCCTAAAGCAGAAGTCCTGACTTGGCTTTTTACATAAATTAAATAAGTGTCATTCCTCATTTTTTTACTTCTACATGGAAGTTACGTTCAGATCTTCTGAATGTATACCCAATAGCTTTACTTGGGGCTTCTCAGCATATAAATGAAAACTGACAAAATAGTTTTATTTCAAAGAAAAGGAAAATCCAAACATCATAATTTATTTCACCTTTTCCAGAAGTTGCTGGGTGTTTTTAATCTATAATCACTGATAAGAGAAACCATCAAAACCAGTTTTTCTGTAAATGTTAGCTTTTAGATAACATCTAGACTTATGATTTCTGAATAAGAATTTCTTTACTAATAAATTTTATAGCAGTGTTTTCTAATTATTCATTTAAGGATTGGAAAAATCAAGCTCTTCTCTCATGTCTTTTTTGTCCCCTGTCCCCGCCTTCAGTGACAACTGTTTGCAGATTAACTCCACTCTTGCCCCACACCTCGACTTCAAGCATCCAAACATGACCTTCTCCCTCAGTGTTGTTCACCAGGAGTTTTGATACTTCTGAGTTTCATAATATAATTTTAGTTGGGAAACATGTTTGTAGAGGGATTTGAGACTTTTTAAATATAAAGGCATTTGATATCAGCATTTGTCTGGTATAATGAGATTGAGAAGTTCTGACACCTCTTTCCTTTGATAGAACAATAACAATGGTAATATCAGTGTAGAGTTTTTTTGCTTACAAAGTAGCTTTACATAATCTCACATTTACATCTCAAAAATCATATAACCTAGTTATTATTATCTCCATTGGAGAAATTTATTGATTTCCCCAAAGTAAAGTGGCTAGAAGTAAACTGAACTGGGGCTCAAATTCAGGTCTTTTTATAAATTCCATGCTGTTTCTTTTACTTCATTGCTTTAGTAAGAATAACTAGCATAGCAAGTATTGTGCTAGAAACTGGGAAAAGGTAATCATATAAGGTCCTGCCCTTATGTCTACGTAGTCCATGAGAAGACACAGGCTAATGACTCACAATTTTCAGACAGTGTAATAAATATCATACTATGCAGATGATGATATGGGAACATAGAGACTTAATATTTAAATTAAAAACAATGGATTGATCTCAGGGGGCCTCGGCCTGCAGCGACTTGAAGCAAGGTTTTGGTTCCTGGCCAGAGATAGAAGTCAGACTACAGCAGTGAGTGCGCTGAATCCTAGCCACTTGACCAGTGTCCAGTGACAATGCCTTGACCTGTCAGTTGTGTAGAATTGAATTTCCACAGACAGATGGAAAGTAGTGAAACAAGTAAAGTGTTTATTAGGAGGAAAAAAGGTAGGTGTGGATAGACATGTGGGCGGTCTCAGAGACAGTCGTGCCCTCATGGTAGTTTGAATCACTGATATGGGGCAATTTTTCTGGGTTTCCTTTGGCCAGTCTCTTGCTTTGCCTGGTTCTGAGTCTGTATTTGGTTTATCTCAGGGTCCTCCCATGTGTGCATGTGCATCTCTTAGCCAAGGTGGATTCTAGCGAAGAGGCCAATGGGTAGGTTGACATCACCTACTATGGGATGGAGACCCCTCCCTTTTTGACCTTCAAGCAGCCTTTCTGTGCATGTGTAGTCAGGAAGGTCTCCTTGACCTTGAAAATGAGAAATATGTGGTCTCTTATCTGGGCAGGGCTTAGCTCCTCCTCCTCTTCATCTTGGAGTATTTGTCCACAGGGGACAAACTCCAGCTGTTCAGCCTGGGACCCATCTATCTCCTGCCTCAAGATTAGTAAAGGTTTATATCTGAGGAATGACAAGTGCTGAGTTTTCAAGGTGCAAGGGTTGGGCTAAGAATAAAGGAAGAACATTTTCCAGAGGCAAAAGTAAATGGAAAGACACATGCTCTAATGTTCTAAGTACAATATTCCACCTGGGGAATGGTTCAGAGGCAGTGATTAACTTATACTCTAATATTAAAGATTCTTAGAGCTAGAATTGTTCCCCAGAGTCTGCCCAGCCAGTCTATTTGTTAGTAGCCACATAGCATCTTAATGATACCAGCCAAGTGGGCATTAGTCCATTAAAAAAAAAAAACTTTATACTCTTTCTAATAATATTTTCCATTTGCTAGTAACACTTCTTTTATTTCAGAATTATTTCAATAAATAATCTTCAGAGCTCATATACTACCTGCTTCTGCCTTGGGTAAGATTAAATGCTGATAGACAAGCGAGAGCACAAACAATAACAAACTAATATTTCAATTTGTTAAACTCACCATGTACTTTACCAACTATTCTTGAAAATGTCACTGCAGCCTTTGAGGACATCAACTTCCTTCCACGTGGAGCAGGTCATCAAAAACTCAGATAACTTCTGTTATGTTTAATGGACCAAAATTTACAATTTTTTATTATATCCACTTCAAGATCCGTTACTTTCATTTAGTGACAATTTCCTAATCTAAAAAAGATGATAGAGAAAATAATGTAATTTTTATTATAATAAAATGCAATTAAATATATCACTGATCCTACTGTAAATTAAAATAGTTTATCAGTCATAAGAGTTGTTAAATTTTTATTAGAAGTATACTTCTCAAAGATGTCACATATTTTATTTCATCCTCACATTTTATGACATTATGAGCCACAAGCAGACATTATGTCTGCCTGGCCCTTGGTCACAAGTGCTGAACCTGAGTTAAACTCCTTTTCAAATCCAGTGATTTTCCCATTACTCCATGCTGCCTGACCACTAGCCTCCCTCTTTTCCTCTCTCTTTTTTTCTCTTACAGCCTGTTCTTCTAAAATCTTCTTATACCTTGTAAATTCTATAGTGAACAGACTGGAGTTTCCTTCCCTGGAGTTTATGCTTTTGATTAGAGTTCCTGAATCCCATAACCAAATGACAAATAACTTTGACATTAGGGAGCTCTCTCTTTGTGTCAGTTACTGAATATTCTCTTTCTGAATCTTAGATTCATTTTTTATTCCTGACACAGATGTAGGACTTGACCTACTTTCTAAATTTATATTACATTGCACTTTACCCTCACTTCTAACAACCCAATTTATCTCACTGCTTTAAAGAAAAAAATTGATGTGAGCACACTTCTTGGTGAATGTGATATTGTGGTTTATAAGAAATATATATTTGTCCATTCGGGTGAAATATATTTCTCATATATATTTGGTATTTGTCCACAGCTCCTGTCTCAGAGTTCCCAAAACCCTTAGAATTTCTTAAGTCTTGAAAGTGATAAAAGTGTCTTCTATTATGCTAATGAGGTGACTTTTGTAAAGCACCTAAGGATGGCAGCTCGGCTGTTGCCAATGGAGTCAACCAGGTGACTGGAAATTTCAGTCCCACCCCCTGACCTCTGGGGCAGGGCAATGGGCTAGGGACTGGGTCAATTACTAATGGCCAATAATTTCATTAATCATGCTTATGTAATGAAGCCTCTACAGAAACCCAAACAGACAAGGTTCAGAGAGCTTCTGGGTTGGGGAACACCTGGAGATGTGGTGATAATGGTGCACTCCCAGAGGGGATGAAAGCTCCAGCCTTTTGCCATGCTTGCTCTATGCTTCTCCTCCATCTGGCTGTTCCTAAGTTATATTCTTTTATAATAAACCAGTGATCCATAAATAAAATGTTTCTCTGAATTCTGTGAGCCACTCTAGCCAATTAAGCGAACTGGAGGAGGGAGTTGTGGCAACCTCTTATTTAAAGCCTGTTGGTCAGAAGTACAGGTAACAACCTGGGCTTGTGATTGGCATCTGAAGTGGGGGGGAGGGTGCAGTCTTATAGGACTGAGCCCTCAACATGTGGAATCTGATGCTATCTCTGGGTAAAGAATGTCAGAATTGAATTAAATTTAGGACAGCCAGAGAATTTCTTGGTGGGAGTGGGGGCGGGGAAACCTTCATATATTTGGGGACGAGAATTGAAGTGTTCCTGAGAAGGTAATGGAGACACACAAGGAAGAGAAACATATAATAGGCAAGAACTGGGTTTTTCCTTACACAGGAGAAGAACTGTGACTTCTTCCATTTTGGTGAATTTTTAACTTAAACTCTTAGCAAGCCCATCAGTTCAAGATGAGATGTGTAAAACTACTGAAGAGATAGCAAGAGGAAAAAAATTAAAACTTATCCTACTTTGTCACTTAACTGAAAGGTTAAGTATATCAAAATAGACCTTGGGGTCAAGCTCATTAAAACCATAATCTTCACAAGCAAGTTTGGGGAACAACATTCTGGTAAATCATTTCTATCTCCCAGTGAAGATATTGCAAAATGGAAATTAAGATTAAAATATAAGAAAACCAGAGGATAAATCTAGAAGAATTTAAAAACAAAGAAAAAAGCTTGATTCTTATTAAAGCAATAATACAATAAAATTTTCAGAGCTGAAGAAATGTCTTCAGATTTAAAAGAACAGCTGAGTTACAAAACAATACATGAAGAAAATTTCAAAAGTTTCCAAGTGAAAGAAAATCACATGAAGAATATTTGGAATTTGAATGCTTTCAGATTTCTAATGAACTATTGTTTCACACAGAGAAGTGATATAATCTTATTTATAATTTTTATATAATGACTCTGGATGCTTGTAAGTAAATGAATTGCAATGAAAGCAGGGAGACCAGTTAGGAGGCTATCACAACCATCTGTTGACCTAAAACATATAGACTGTCAGTTATTTCTCCAGCAAAAACAAATTTATTCAGGATCAGGAGAGAATTGCAATTCGGGGTGTGCAACAATAGCAAGCTACATGCAAGTCCCTGCAAAGCAAAGGAAGGAGAACTCTTTTATAGAGGGGAAAGGGAAGTTGGGAGGGCTATCATAAACAGAGTCCATGGCTTTTCATTGGCTGAGTTGTTGCTAGAAAGGAAGTAATCTTTCTTCTTCCTTTTGGGCTCTGCTACCATCATAGGACCTGAGAGCTCCCCCGCTGGCCTCTCGCCTCTATATAATTCAGGTTTCTGTTTACTAATTATTTTACACATCCCACCAATATGATGATGATAATGAGGATGGAGAGTTATCATAGATCTGAGATAGAATCAATAGGAGTATGGAAATAAGGAACCCTAGGGGAGGGAGACTTACCAACTTACAAAATCCCATAGATACTTCCCATATAGTCTCATCATGACTGAAAGTGACACAAAGATTGTACCTGCAGATAAGCACAGTCTGAAGATCTGGAATTCTTTTCACAACATCAAATAACCTTTACTTTTATATCCCTACATTACATACATACATTCTTTTGGCTGAGCCAGTTCCAAGATTAGACCCCAAGAGACCTTGTACACTTCCACTTTTTCTCTTGGTCCTCTGCCTTCCCCAACAGAACAAGATTAAGCCTACCTTCTAGAGGGCGAGGGGCCCCATGAAACAGAGCTGAGTCAGTTGCCCAGCAAAGATCTCAGAACTGTGAGAAAGCCCAGCTAAGATGTGCATTAGACTAGCTGAACTATAGCTGACCACAGACATATGAGAGCCTCACCGAGCCTAGACTAACAGCCAACTTCACCTATATTCGTGAACAATAATAAACATTTTTTAAGCCAATGAGCGTTGTGATGGTTAGCTATGTGACATCGTTATGACAAAGATAACTGCTACATGCATCTTCTAGGGAGGAAAATATGGTCCAGAGAGGTAATTTACAAAATTGTTTGCAAAGAAATTTGCCAAATGGCTCAGTTATTAAGTATTAGAACCAAGATTCAATCTCTTTAATGCCAGGCTCCTAAGCCAGAATCTCCTTTATGTTGCACAAACTGTGAACAAACACATCAATATAACCCGTCATGTACCCAGACTCAGAAGTTGATACTGAACCAATGGGGATATTATATCAATCTCTTACTCAAAAGTCTTTTACTCAAAAGTGGCATGTTTGTTTTTTTAGCCCTACAGTCATCTAAACTATTTCATCTGTTTGCAAGGTCCTCTTGTACCTGGGCCCACACCTTCCTTTCAATCAAAGAATGACCCAAGAAGGACTATCCTGTGTTACACTATAAACAGAGCTACTAATGAAATAGCATTTTAAAATCCCAATCACTCTTTACTAGAACCCCATCACTTTAGGCTTTGAGCAGAAATTTGACTGAGCTAGGGGACTGACTGACCAAGAAAAACTTTATTCTGTGATTTTTTTTCCACCAATGATTAGTATTAGTCTTTTATTTTACCCAGAAAGCATATCCACCCAGAACCTTTCTTCCCTTTGGATGAGACTCTTAAAACATCCTTTAAAAAGTCCCCTGAGCAAGGGGTGGAAGATGGCTATGTCCTATTCCATCTGCTACAGAACAAACCCACATCTCATGCTAAATGGTGGTGTGACTTCAATAGGTCTTGGTATTGCCTAACCTCAAACCCTACTGAACTTCCTTCTACCTATTTAAACTCCAAGCCCATGAACTTCTTATTTCAGCTTTCACACATAAAGAGGTAAAAGTTTTCTATGCCATCTTTACAACAAACAAAGCTGGACAATCTAAAAAGCAATGACTTTTCTTGCACACTTCAGGGCACTGAAGACACAGGGCATAACACCAAACCCCAAATCTGGAAGGACGGTGGTATCCAGAAAGATACGCTTACTGGAAGAGAAAAATGGGGAGTCGTTAACTGATAGGAAAATTCACAATTTAGATTTACTGTTGGAAGCTGAGTATGAACTAGCATGAAAAGAAGAAACTCCTGGGAACTCAGTCTTAGGGGATCCCACACTTTTGTGGGCTTTCCCTCTAGGAACCTCACAAGGTTTTCACAATGAGGGTCCAAGAAAGAACTACAAAACAGCCAAAAAATGACAAAATGTCAATAGTAATTTTTACCTATCAATAATTAATTGTAAATAGATTATACTCTCTAATTAAGACATATAGTGACTGAAATGATTTTAAAAGGAAAACAAGGATTAAAAAAAAAACACTCAACTACATGTTACCTATAAGGGACTCACTGCAGATTTAGAATGTACATAGGCTGAAAGTGAAAGGATGGAAAAAGATATTCCATGTAAATGGAAATCAGAAGAGAATGAGAATAGCTACATTTATATCAGACAAAATAGACTTTAAGTCAGACACTGTAATGAGAGACAAAGAAGCTAATTTCAGGCAAAGGAGTCAATTCATAAAAGGCTATGACAACTATAAATATACATGCCCCTAATGTCAGAGCACCTAAATATAGAAAGCAACATTAACAGATCTCAAGGGAGAAATAGACATCAATATAATAATAGTAAGAGACTTCAATATCCTACTTTTAATAATGGATAGACCATTCAGACAGAAAATAGATAACAAAAAGACATAAATAAATGGAAAGATATCCCATGTTAATGGATTAGAAGAATTAATATTCTTTAAATGTCCATAATACTCAAATAGTTCAATGCAATTTCTATGAAAATTCCAATAGCATAGTGCACAAAAACATAAAAAAACAATTATAAAATTTATATAGAACCAAAAAGACCCCAAATAGCTAAGCCAGTCTTGAGCAAGAACAAAGCTGGAGGCATCACAGTTTCTTTTTTCAGACTATATTACCAAGTTATAGTAATGAAAAGAGTATGGTACTGATGTAATAATAAAAACAGACCAATGGAACAAAACATAGAATGCAAAAATTAACCCATATATGTATGATCAATGAATCTTCAACAAAGTTGCCAAGAATACACAATGGGTAAAAGATAGTCCCTTCAATAAATGTTGTTGGGAAAACTGCATATCTACATGCAGAAGAATTAAATTGGACGCATATTTTACACCATGAACAAAAATTAACTCAAAATTGATTAAAGACTTAAATGTAAGATATGAAGCCATAAAACACCTGGAAGAAAACATAGGGGAAAATCTCGTTGACATTGGCCTCAGTGGTAACTTTTTGGATGTGACACCAAAAGCAAAGGCAACCAAAGCAAAAATAAATAAGTGGAATTATGTCAAACTAAAAAGTTTCTTCACAGCAAAGGAAGCAGTTAAAAAAAGTGTAAAGGCAACCTACAGAATGGGAGAAAATATTTGCAAACCATATATATGATAAGGGGTTAATATCCAAAATACATAAGGAACTTATACAACTCAAAAGCAAAACAAAACAAAAACAAACAAAACAAAAAACAGATTTAAAAAATGGGCAAATGGTCTGAATTCATATTTTTCAAAAGAAGACATACAAATGGCCAACAGGAACATGAAAAGATGTTCAACATCACTAATCATCAGGGAAATGCAAAGATGACATCTCAAAACCATAATGAGATTAATCCTTTGTCTGTTGTTTCGTTTGCAAATATTTTCTCCCATTCTGAGGGTTGTCTTTTTCTCTTGTTTATGGTTTCCTTTACTGTGCAAAAGGCTTTAAGTTTAATTAAGTCCCATTTGTTTATTTTTGTTTTTATTTCTTTTTTTTTTTTTTTTTTTTTTGCGGTATGCGGGCCTCTCACTGTTGTGGCCTCCCCCGTTGCGGAGCACAGGCTCCGGACGCGCAGGCTCAGCGGCCATGGCTCACGGGCCCAGCCGCTCCGCGGCATATGGGATCCTCCCAGACCGGGGCACGAACCCGTATCCCCTGCATCGGCAGGCGGACTCTCAACCACTTGCGCCACCAGGGAGGCCCTGTTTTTATTTCTGTTACTTTAGGAGGTGGGTCAAAAAAAGATCTTGCTGTGGTTTATGTCAAAGAGTGTTTTTGCTATGTTTTCCTCTAAAAGTTTTATAATGTCTGGTCTTACATTTAAGTCTTTAATCCATTTAGAGTTTATTTTTGTATATGGCATTAGGTAGTGTTCTAATTTCATTCTTTTACATGTAGCTGTCCAGTTTTCCCAGCATCACTTACTGAAGAGGCTGTCTTTTCTCCATTGTATGTTCCTGCTACTTTGTCATAAATTAGGTGCCCATATGTGTGTGGGTTTGTCTCTGGGCCTTCTATCCTGTACCATTGATCTACAGTTCTATTTTTGTGCCAGTACCATTCTGTCTTGATTACTGTAGCTTTGTGGTATAGTTTGAAGTTGGCGAGCCTGATTCCTCCAACCCCATTTTTCTTTCTCAAGACTTCTTTGGCTATTTGGTGTCTTTTGTGTTTCCATATGAATTTTAAGATTTTTTGTTCTAATTCTGTGAAGAATGCCATTGATAGTTTGATAGGGATTGCACTGAATCTGTAGATTGCTTTGGGTAGTATAGTCATTTTCACAATATTGATTCTTCCAATCCAAGCACATAGTATATTTCTCCATCTGTTTATGTCATCTTTGATTCCTTTCCATATGCTGAAGAATCCTTGCATCCCTGGGATAAATCCCACTTGTTCATGGTGTATGACCCTTTTAATGTGTTGTTGGATTCTGTTTGTTAGTATTTTGTTGAGGATTTTTGCATCTATGTTCATCAGTGATATTGGTCTATAATTTTCTTTTTTTTCTATCTTTTTCTGGTTTTGGTATCAGGGTGATGGTGGCTTTGTAGAATGAATTTGGGAGTGTTTCTCCCTCTGCAATTTTTTGGAAGAGTTTGAGAAGGATCGGTGTTAGCTCTTCTCTAAATGTTTGATAGAATTCGCCTGTGAAGCCATCTGGTCCTAGACTTTTGTTTGTTGGAAGATTTTGAATTACGGTTTCAATTTCATAAATCGTGGTAGGCCTGTTTATATTTTCTAATTCTTCCTGGTTCAGTTTTGGAAAATTGTACCTTTCCAAGAATTTGTCCATTACTTCGTGGTTGTCCATTTCATTGGCATATAGTTGTTTGTAGTAGTCTCTTACAATCCTTTGTATTTCTGTGGTGTCAGTTGTAATTTCTCCTTTTTCATTTCTAATTTTATTGATTTGCATCCTCTCCCTTTTTTTCTGGATGAGTCTGGTTAAGGGTTTATCAATTTTGTTTACCTTCTCAAAGACCAGCTTTTAGTTTTATTGATCTTTGTTATTGTTTTCTTCATTTCTATTTCATTTATCCCTGCTCTGATCTTTATTTCTTTCCTTTCCTTCTACTGACTTTGGGTTTTCTTTGTTCTTCTTTCTCCAGTTGTTTTAAGTGTAGGGTTAGATTGTTTATTTGAGATTTTTCTTGTTTCTTGAGGTGAGATTGAATTGCTATAAACTTCCCTCTTAGAACTGATTTTGCTGCATCCCATAGATTTTGGGTCATTGTGTTTTCATTGTCATTTGTTTCTATGTATTTTTTTATTTCACGGAGCTCAATATTAAAAAAACAAACAATACAGTTAAAAAATGGGCGGAAGATCTAAATAGACATTTCATCAAGGAAGACATACAGATGGCTAAGAGGCACATGAAAAGATGCTCAACATCACGAATTATTAGAGAAACGCAAATCAAAACTACAATGAGGTATCACCTCACGCCAGTCAGAATGGCCATTATCAAAAAAGCTAGAAACAATAAATGCTGGAAAGGCTGTGGTGAAAAGGGAACCCTCCTACACTGTTGGTGGGAATATAAATTGATACAACCACTATGGAAAACAGTATGGAGGTTCCTTAAAAAACTAAAAATAGAACTACCATATGACCCAGCAATCCCACTACCAGGCATATACCCTGAGAAAACCATAATTCAAAAAGAGGCATGCGGGCTTCCCTGGTGGCTCAGTGGTTGAGAGTCCACCTGCCGATGCAGGAGACACGAGTTCGTGTCCCGGTCTGGGAATATCCCACATGCTGCGGAGCAGCTGGGCCTGTGAGCCATGGCCGCTGAGCCTGTGCGTCCGGAACCTGTGCTCCGCAATGGGAGAGGCCACAACAGTGAGAGGCCTGCGTACCGCAAAAAAAAAAAAAAAAAGAGTCATGCACCACAATGTTCATTGCAGCACTATTTACAATAACCAGACATGGAGCCAACCTAAATGTCCATCGACAGATGAATGGATAAAGAAGATGTGGCATATATATACATTGGAATATTACTAACCATAAAAAGAAATGAAATTGAGTTTTTTGTAGTGAGGTGGATGGACCTAGAGTCTGTCATACAGAGTGAAATAAGTCAGAAAGAGAAAAACAAATACCGAATGCTAACACATATATATGGATCCAAAAAAAAAAAAAAAGTTACTGATGAACCTAGTTGCAGGGCAGGAATAAAGAGGTAGACAGAGAATGGACTTGATGACATGGGCTGAGAGGGTGAAGCTGGGGTGAAGTGAGAGTAGCATTGACATATGTACACTACCGAATGCAAAATAGTTGGCTGGTGGGAAGCAGCAGCGTAGCACAGGGAGATTGGCTTGGTGCTCTGTGTTGACCTTAGAGGGGTGGGATAAGGGGGATGGAAGGGAGGCTCAAGAGGGAGGGGATATGAGGACATGGGTATGCATATGTTTGATTTGTTGTGCAACAGAAACTAACATGGTATGGTGAAACAATTATACTCCAATAAAGATCTATTAAAAAAAAAACCATAATGAGATGTCGCCTTACACCAGTTAGGATGGCTATCAACAAAAAGTTAAAGTGTTGGCAAGGATGTCGAGAAAGGAGAACCCTTGTGCATTATTGATGGGAATGAAAATTGGTACATCCATTACAGAAAACAATATAGAGGTTTCTCAAAAAAACTGCATATAGAACTACCACATGATCCCGCAATTCCACTTCTGGGTATATAACCAAAGGAGTGAAAATCTGGATCTCAAAGAGATATCTGCACTTCCATGTTCAATGCAGCATTATTCACTATAGTCAAGATATGGAAACAACAACAAGATATATATACATATATATGAATATATATGAATATTATTCAGCCTTAAGGAAAAAAGAAAATTCTGCCACTTGCAACATCAGGAGAGCATGTTATGTCAAATAAGCTAGACACAGAAAGATAAATACTGCATGATCTCAGTTATATGTGGAATCTGAAAAAGTCAAAGTTGTAGAAACAGAGAATAGAATGATGATTACCTAGGGCTGGTGGGGAGAAATGTGGAGCTATTGGTCATGAGTACAAACTTTCAGTCATTAGATAAATCAGTTCTGGAGACCTAACGTACAGCATACATTATATATACACACACACAACTATAGTCATATCGTTAATAATAATATATTTAAAGTGGTAAAAGAAAAAAAACACCAACTTAGAATTTTACTTCAGTGGCATTATTCTTTTTTTTTTTAAGCCATAATCACTCATTTATCCCTTCATTTATTTGTTCTTAGCAGTCCTTTTTTTTTTTTGGCCATATGGATCTTAGTTCCCCGACCAGGGATGGAAACTGTGCCCCCGGCATTGGAAGTGCGGAGTCAACCACGGAACCGCCAGGGAAGTCCCTCAGTGGCATTATTCTTAAAAGGCAAAGGACAAATATACTTTCTCAGTCAAATAAAAATGGACAGAATTTACAGCCAGATGAACTGCCCTACAAAGGCTTCAGTGAGAAGAAAAAGGATATAGGTCAGAAACTTTGATATACATAAAGAAATTAAGAACATCAGAGAAAGAATAGGTGAAAGTAAATTAAAACTTACAATTTTTTTTTCTTAACTAATCTTGAATATAACTCTATTTAAATCAATAATAGCAAAAGTATTGGGTCATGATAGCACATGGATAAATTAAATGGATAAGAGCAATACCAAAAAATATGAGAGAAAGGAATTAGGAATACAGCTCGTGGTCCATATCTGTGAGTTCCATATGTATGGATTCAATGAACCACAGATTAAAAAAATTTTTTTTAAAGTTCTGGAAAGTTCAAAAATCAAAACTTGAATTTGCCACATGCTAGTAACTATTTACATATAATTTACATTGAATTTACAACTATTTACATAGCATTTACATTGTATTAGGTATTATAAGTAATCTGGAGATGATTTGAAGTATATGGGAGGATATGCATAGGTTATATTCGAACACTGTAATTTTATATAAGAACCTTGAGAATCCATGGGTTTTCATATCGGTAGGGCATCCTGCAACCAAGCCTGCATGGATACTAAGAGATGACTGTACTCTGTTATAAAATACATGCATTTCAGATAAAGTGCTATAGTGTTATTTGAAGGTGGACTTCAATTAGCTTAAAAATATTGCAAGCTGTAGGACAACTATTTTTTAAAAGAGAGGAGATAAAATGAAACTATATTAAAGGCTCAATTAAAATCGGAGAAGCCAAAAAAAGGAAAAAAATAAACAGAACAAACACAATGAATAAAAAATATTGCAAACATGGTGGTTAATCTAACTATTTCAATAATCACTTTAAATATGGTCAAAGTTAAACACATCAATCAAAATAGAGATTATCAGAATGGATTAAAAAGAAAAAAACAAAGTCTGACTACTTTGTCTACAGGAAATCCACCTTAAGTATAAAAATTCTGATAGGTTAAAAGTAAAGAAGTGGAAAAGATATATCTTGCTAACATTAATCAAAAGAAAACTGAAGTAGTTACATTAATTTCAGACAAAGTAGAGTTTAGAGCAAGGAAAATTATCACTGATAAAAAGGACATTACATAATGGTAAAGGGGTCGATTTTTCAATAAAACAATTCTCCAAGAATCCTGAAGTTGTATGTATCTAACAATAGAGCACCAAAATACATGACTTAAAAACAGAAAGAAGAAACAGATAAATACGCTGTTATAGATGGAGACTTTAACACCCTATTCCCGTTAGTAATTAATAGATCAAGCAGGCAGAAAATCAGTAAGGCTATAATTGACCTGAACAGCACTATCAATCAACTTATCTAACAGCCAGACAAACTGGCTGCTAGTTTTTGAATACTCCACTCAATAACTACAGAATAGACATTCTTTTCAAGCTCACATAGAACATTTCTCAAGATAGAACACATGTTGGATCACAAAATATACTTTAACAAATATAAAATATACATTATACATTACTATGCAGATAGTAATGGATTTGAAATAAAAATCAATAACAGAAAAATAGCTAGAAAATCCCCAGATGTTTGTAAACAACATACATCTACATAACAGAGAGGCCAAAAAGGAAGTCACAAGATAAATTTTAAAATGTCTTGAATTAAATGGAATGGAAATACATCTTATCAAACTTTGTGGGATGCAATAAAAGCTATAATTAGGGAAAGTGTAGACACTGAATGCATATATTCAAAAAGAAGAAATATTTAAAATCAATAATCTAGCTTCCACCTCAGGAAGCTAGATGCTCAGAAAAACAATTTAAGTATAAGCAAGGAGAGGAAAAGAAGTTTAGGTAAGGGAAACAAAAACAAAAATAAACAAATGGGACTACAACAAACTAAAAAGCTTTTGCACAGCAAAGGAAACTTTCAACAAGATGGAAAGGCAGCGTACTGAATGAGAGAAGATATTTGCAAATGGTATATCCAATAAGGGTTTAATATGCAAAATATTCAGAGAACTCATACAACCCAACATCAATCAATCAATCGATCAATCAATGGCAGAGGAACTACGTAGATATTTTTCAAAAGAAGACATACAGGGGGTCAACAGGCATATGAAAAGATGCTCAACACTAATCATCAGGGAAATTCAAATCAAAACCATGAGATCACTTCAAACCTGTCAGAAGGGATATTATTCAAAAGAAAAGAAACAACAAGTGTTGATGAGGATATGGAGAAAAGGGGCCCTTATGCACTGTCAATGGGAATGTAAATTGTACAGCTGCTATGTAGAACAGTATAAAAGTTTTTCAATAAATTAAAAATAGAACTACCATGCAATCCAGCAATTTCATGTCTGGGTATTTTTCCAAAGGAAAAAAAACACTAACTCAAAAAGATATATGCACCCCTATGTTCAATGCAGTATTTACAATAGCAAAGATGTGGAAGAACACTGATAGATGAATGGATAAACAATATGTGATATATATATATATATATATATATATATACACACACACACGCATATACATATATATGTACATATATATACATATACACATTAAAATACTACTCAGATATAAAAAATAATGAAGTCTTGACATTTGCAACAACATGGATGGATCTAGAGGATATTATGCTAAATGAAATAAGTCATAGAGAGATACATATTGTATGATATGTATGTACATATTGTATGATTTCACTTATATGTATAATCTAAAAAACAAAACAAATGAACAAACACATCAAAATAGTAACAGAGTCATAGATACAGAGAACAAATTGGTGATTTCCAGAGAGGAGAGGAGTGGGAAGATGAGTTAACTAGGTAAGGAGAATTAAGAGGTACAAACTTCCATTAATAAAATAAATAAGCTATAGTGATATAATGTACAGCATATATAATATAGTCAATAATACTGTAATAACTTTGTATATGATAGATGGTAACTAGATTTACAGTGGTGATTTTATAATGTGTACAAATATTGAATAACTGTATTGTACACATGAAACTGACATAATATTCTAAGTTACACATCAATAAATAAAGTAAATAAATAAATACAGTTAAGTGCATCCACAAGTAGTATTGATTTAAAGAGTCATTTTCTAAGTGAACCATGGATTTGTTCTCTCCAGACATTCCTTCTGGAAACATGCTAAAGGAAAAAGTGATGAGATGCCAAAAGTGATGATTTATACATTTTACATTATCGATTATATGTTTGGCATTAACTCTATCAGAAGAGAATACACTTAGGTTTGGTTTAATGCCTTCAATATTGATGGCCTATAAAATTATATTGAAAAATCAATGTGTTAAAGTGTGTAGGTGACTGTCAGGAAAATGGAGAAGCCACTATCATTTACAATTGCTTTTACATTCTAATTCTAAATCCATCGTCGCAATATGTCTATGCTTATAGAAAGACTTTTTCTATCAATCTTTGGATAAGACCCCTCTCCGCTCTCAGATATCTTTTTTTTTTTAATGAAGAGCTAATTTTGACAGAGAAAAATTGTTAGATCTGGATCCATAAGAAAGTCATTTTCTTGATTTTTAGAAGTGCATAATCATTGGAGAAATTACTAGCGTTCACACTAAAATTTGTAGAAATGCTTCCTGGCCTGGAGTGAACAGAGTATAATATTGCTTGAGATTTTTGCTATTCCTCCTTGGAAAGAGCTTGATTCAGAAATATCTTGTGTTAAGAAGATTCTGGTTGCCTGATGAAGGCTGTAATCTAACTGAATCCTGTCTCTAAAACAGGGATTTCCTGAAGAGCCCATTGAGTTTCCTAAAAGACACAGAGATTACAGAACAGGTTGCAAGATTATTCTGTGCTATTTTCTAATGAGTCCTTGAGTTGTGAAAGAACTTGGTTTGAGGTTTACTTTCTTATAATTTAGTGGGGAGAATGTGAGAGAAGAGACCTAAACTCTTTACCCAGCTCAACATTCCCCAAAATAGTATACATAACCATACTGGCTTAGGTCAGTTAGCAATCTACTCTAAATCAAGGTTAAAAAAAAAAAGAAAAATGATAGCCAGTGCTCTAGGGCAGCTCAAGTCTTCCCCAATCTCACTCCCACCTATTCCTGTTGGACAAGAAGACCACCGACATACTGCAGCTTTCTAGATAAAAGTTGAACATGTAATAGAGATGAAGCATTTGTGTTATAGAATACCCTCACTTCCTTGAAGCACCACTTCCTGACTCTTGCATTTGTGCTCTTTTCTGGAGGCTGTGTCAGAATCTTTCTTTTTTTTTTTTTTTTTTTTTTTTTGCGGTATGCGGGCCTCTCACTGTTGTGGCCTCCCCCGTTGCGGAGCACAGGCTCCGGACGCGCAGGCTCCGGACGCGCAGGCTCAGCGGCCATGGCTCACGGGCCCAGCCGCTCCGCGGCATATGGGATCCTCCCAGACCGGGGCACGAACCCGTATCCCCTGCATCGGCAGGCGGACTCTCAACCACTTGCGCCACCAGGGAGGCCCAGAATCTTTCTTTTTATTTGGATAATTTAAAGTTTCTGACTATGTGGTTGACATGGAAAGAGTGGCCATGACTTCTTTTGCTTTGTTGGGGAAGGTACTGTCCACTGTCTCTTAGAGTCAAGAATGGAGGGTGGGGCCTCCCTGGTGGCGCAAGTGGTTGAGAGTCCGCCTGCCGATGCAGGGGATGCGGGTTCGTGCCCCGGTCTGGGAGGATCCCATGTGCCGCGGAGCGGCTGGGCCCGTGAGCCATGGCCGCTGAGCCTGCGCGTCCGGAGCCTGCGCGTCCGGAGCCTGTGCTCCGCAACGGGGGAGGCCACAACAGTGAGAGGCCCGCATACCGCAAAAAAAAAAAAAAAAAAAAAAAAGAATGGAGGGTGAAGCACAAAGAACCTACTGACACCAATTACTGATAACATTCTTGGGCATGGGAGGGGTGGGGCATGGGGCAGTAAAAGATGGAGAAGGCTAGAGAATTAAGGTAGAGACAGAGAGAAAAGTTCCCTGTGTGTCATACTAAGGATTTTGGACATGATGCTTTGAGAAATGAGGACAAAGGGGTGGGAGTCACAAGAGAGACTGCTGCAAGTTTTAAGTCAGGAAGTGCAGAAACATATTTGCATTTAAGGAAGTACTCTGGAGGATGTAAAGACCCAGAGACAACTAAGGAGATCATTTCTTAGCCCAGGCAAGAGAATAAGAGGAATGAAAGTGTGGAGAAGGACACTAGCAGGGAGATGGAGGGGAAGATGGGGTATATTCAAGGCATTTTTAAGAAATAAAGGATTGGGTCCCATGTCTCCCATGTATGTTTTCACTTTCATATTTTAACACATATTCAAAGCATCTAAAAATAAAATATTTTTTTCTAGAAAAATATTTTCCATTTGTGACTGGAGTCATCACTCATAGGAGCATCATCTGGTCACTCAGAGGAAAAAAAAACTATAACCTTTTTTTTAATTCAAGTATACTTGATTTACAATGCCATGTAATTTCTGCTTTACAGCAAAGTGACTCAGTTATACACATATATTCTTTTCCATTATGGTTTATCCCAGGAGATTGAATATAATTCCCTGTGCCATACAGTAGGATCTTGTTGTTTATCCATTCTATATGTAATCATTTGCATCACCTAACCCCAAACTCCCAATCCATCCCTCTCCCTACCCCCCTACCCCTTGGCAATCACAAGTCTGTTCTCTATGTCTGTGAGTCTGTTTCTGTTTTGTAGGTAGGTTCTTTTGGGCCATATTTTAGATTCCACATATAAGTGATATCATATGGCATTTGTCTTTCTCCTTACTTCACTTAGTATAATAATCTCTAGTTGTGTCCATGTTGCCGCAAATGTCATTATTTCATAAAAGAACTATAATCTGAGTCCACAGTGTCCTTTGTTCTTTCTCCTTTATTAGTTGCCCAGAAACTCAAATTCATATTTTCCTTGTTCTTTCCAAGCAGCATACCTTTTTGCCTAAGCCATCTTTAACCAGTGGAGTCAACTGAGACAACTTTTCAACTGGTTTTCTTGCCCTTTCTCACTTTTTTCTCTCCCTTTTTATTCTCTGCTTTCGAACTAATCTATGACACTTTTTTTCCCCTAAACCTCCATTGTTATAGACTTGCCATGGGTTCCAGTGACCAAGAGAATAAAGTTAAAATGCTTGCTTTCAAAAAACTTTACAGTTGGCTCCCACCTTATCACTCCTACTTCATCGTCCAAACTCTCTTCAACAGATATCCCACTTTTTATTCATTCAACAAACCATCTGAACAGCCTGTGCGTCCGGAGCCTGTGCTCCACAATGGGAGAGGCCACAACAGTGAGAGGCCGCGTACCGCAAAAAAAAAAAACAAAAAACAAAAAACATTTACATCTAGTAGCAAACACAGAATAACTGTAAGGACTAAATGGAATAACGTGTACAAAGAAAGCAACTTAACACTCTACCTTAGTAGATGCTAATTTCCATTTCCCCCTTTTTTATTTCCTACCTTCTACTTCAGGATCCAAATAAAAAATCTTTTTATTGTAGTCTTCTTGGATTAACTGGTACATATTGATCTCCTTACTCTCAGAACTCTTATTTAAAAACCAGACTGCTTGACCTACTAGAGAATGGACTTGAGGATACGGGGAGGGGGAAGGGTAAACTGGGACAAAGTGAGAGAGTGGCATGGACATATATACACTACCAAACGTAAAATAGATAGCTAGTGGGAAGCAGCGCATAGCACAGGGAGATCAGCTAGGTGCTTTGTGACCACCTAGAGGGGTGGGATAGGGAGGGTGGGAGGGAGGGAGACGCAAGAGGGAAGAGATATGGGAACATATATATATATGTATAACTGATTCACTTTGTTATACAGCAGAAACTAACACACCATTGTAAAGCAATTATACTCTAATAAAGATGTTAAAACAAAACAAAACAAAACCAGACTGCTCTAGTTTAACAATCCTAATATCTGCCTTGTTTACAAGAGTCCAGACAGGCCATTTTTACCACAAAGGCACTAATATGAACATTAGTCTACTTAGAGAAAAATGAAGGTTAGCAAGAATACGGAACTAGATGTAAATTAGATCACTATGATTATGCCATGTTTCTTCCTGACTCACAAAAACAAGCAGAGAATATTTCATTATTTCAATGATACTGGGAGTGCTATTCATCACATATGTGGTACAGTTAACCAAGGCTAAGACAGTTTCAAATATCTTGATTTAGGGGAAAACCAAGGCATCATCAATAGGAAGTCAGTTTTCTCAACTATCTAACATTTTATGAGATTTTACTGGATTGTTTTATTATAAGTGAGAATAGTCAAGTATGGTGGATAAAAATATTCAGCCTAGTTTTCCCCAAATCTTACAGTTTCCACAAGTACATATGAAATAAATATATGGAACATGGATTTTCAACATTTTTTTTTAATATTAGGATGTTCCAAGATTAGGATGACCAGTCTACCAATTTGCCCAGGACTGAATGGGTTCGTGGAGTGTGGGACTTTTAGTTTTAAAACCAGGGCAGTTCTGGGCAAACCAGAATCACTCTAACCAAGATATTGAAACTGAAAATTCTCAAATGTTGAACCAATTGGAAAATTTTTTTAATTAATTAATTAATTTATTTTTGGCTCCGTTGGGTCTTCGTTGCTGCATACAGGCTTTCTCTAGTTGTGGCGAGCAGGGGCTACTCTTCATTGCGGTGCATGGGCTTCTCATTGTGGTGGTGTCTCTTGTTGTGGAGCACAGGCTCTAGGCACGCAGGCTTCAGTAGTTGTGGCACGTGGGCTCAGTAGTTGTGGCTCACGGGCTTAGTTGCTCTACAGCATGTGGGATCTTCCCGAACCAAGGCTCGAACCCGTGTCCCTGCATTGGCAGGCAGCTTCTTAACCACTGCACCACCAGGGAAGTCCCACCAGTTTGAAATTTTAAATGAAGATATTCTTCCCAAATCTCTTCTGGGCAGATGAAAGTGTGGGGTATGAAGACAGCAACTATGGGGAGTAGTGATTATCAAATGAATGGCAATTAGATATTAAATGATTCAACTGAACTTGATAGACTGTCCACCTAGGTCTGTGCTCTGTGCTAGACGCTGCAGATTTAAAGATGATCAGGCATCATCCCTGAACTGGAATAATTAATAAGATGTAACATGGCTATAAGAAGCACATATATTTTTATAATAACTTCAAACAACAGAGGTTCTCAGCGTGCCAAAATGCAGCTCTAGGGGAAAGTACAGAATCATACATAATGACGGTGGTTATAATTAGCAATAAATGTTGCTATGCATAGATAAAATATAAAGATATAATGAAAATGAGTACAATGTTGAAAGAAATACTACAGAAGCATTTTTAATAAAACTAATTAGCTGAGAGCATCCTTTTTGGATTACAGACATGCTTTTGCTCTCCCAAGTAAACATACCAATTGTCTTTGGCATAATATTTTTTTCTTTTTGAAAGTTAATTTTCCAGTTCTTATAAAATTGTTGACAGTCTGAGAAACTGGCACTTAGCGTAGGTGTAACAAAAACATTAAAAGACTTAAAAAACAAAAAGCAATAACAACACTAAAGAACTACTTCATGTTTATTTTTACCATCTACCAATTTAGGAAGCTGCTATTTCATAAATTATAAGAAAAGCCCACATTTACAGTTGAAGAGAATCCATTTAGGATGATATTCTCTTTTCTTATTTAGCTACTGACTTGCTGTCACTCATTTGTTTTTTTAATGCTTTGATTTTTTTTCCCAACAGAAAAAAACAATTAACAATGCCATGTTACAACTAAGGCTTTAAAAAATATGATAAAATGTGGTGAGAATAAATATTTTGTAAACAGGAATGGTATTAATCCTTGGGTTAGGTCTTTTCTATGATCATTTGTGTCTGAGGAAGAGTAAGCAGAATCAGGTCCTGATTGAGCTTCCTGTACTAGACATAGGACCTATGGGAGACTGACCTGGCTACAACGAGGTTCCAAGTGGATAAAAGTCACTATGAGCTTTACTATGTCTCAGACAATAATTAGCAGCAAGGTTTCCAAAGAAGCTAGCAAAGCAAACTGTTGGGAATCCAGAAATTAATAAACCCCCCTCACTCCATCTAGAGATTCTCTGAGAAACACATTTCCCAGTCAAGATGTTTATAGTACAACTTGAATTATTTATTTATTTATTTGTTTGTTTGTTTGTTTGTTTGTTTGTTTATGGAGCTTGGCAATAAAAAAGAGAAGAAAACAATGTTTGGAGGATAAATTGGGATTGAGGAACATTTGCTTGTTTTCTTTAATGATTAGATAGACTTGAGCTGACAGAGGACCTAGAATAAGAGTAGAAGCTGAAAATACATAAGACAGAGAGAAATGATTGAATTGATGTTCCTGAATAGGCTGAATAGAATTCTGTACAGACCCAAGACAGGGAATTCATTACTTTCTTGACTTTTAAGGTTTTTTTCTTTTCATAGGTTCAATATTTTTAACTTTTAAATTTGAAAAAATTATAGATTCATAGGAGATTGCAAAGAACTGTACAAGGAAACCCTGTGCCCCCTTCCCCAAGTAAAATTAACCTATAACACAACTATAGTGTAATATCAAAATCAGGACATTCATACAATCTATAAAGCTTATTCATCTTTCAACAGTAATACATACATTCATTTGTGCATGTGTATCTTTGCAATGTTCTTATATGTGTACCTCCCTAACCACGACCAAAATCAAGACGCTCAACTGTACCATCAGTGCAAGATTTCTTTGTGTTACATTTTCATTACTAGACCTAACTTCTCTCCCATCCCTGGCACCTGGCAATCACTAATCTGGTCTCCATCTTTAGAATTTTATCTCACAAATGTTATATACATGGAACCATATAGGATATATCCTTTGGAAACAGCCTTTTCTTAATGAGTAAAGCAGCTTTCTTGAGAAAACAAACAAAACTATGTTTTGCACACTTTGTAGTGAGGTATTCTGTAAAGAGGATGATGATATTTAAGCAGCAACTCCAGTTTCCGGATATAAAAACATCTTGAAAATGCTTGTCATTTTTAGATACAGTTGTATTTAAAGTTCAGGAATGACTGTCAAATAACTCAATGGTTTCTAAAACAGAAGACTATTGAAATAAGTTTCCAAAGAAGGTAATTGCTGTGCTATGCTGCCTCATCTCCTACAGTAAATAATTACACAGATCCAAGTATAGAAACGTATAAACATGCTACCTCATGTTTTCAATATTCACACTTTCAGGCAAATGAGCTTCTCCAAGTTACCAACACAACCTTAACATTTATGAACCTTGACAATACTTATTTTGGAATACAACATATTCCACCCACCTTGCTTTAAAAAAAATGGGGTAAACCCAACAGAATTCAGCAAACTTTTATTAACGTGGGAAAAGTTGTAATTACAATAGAAACCTTGAGAAGGATGTCTGTAACACTGTTAGCTTGGATTCAGAGGAAGAGTTCAGAGAAGTACTGCAGTGAATTCAATTATTAGCAGGGGCATATGAAGGCCAGAGGCTCAGCTTTAAAAGTCTTTCTCTCTTGTTGGAGCCCTACATCTCGGGACAGACGACCCGGGCAGGAGCCTAGGAACCACCTCAGCTACTAAAAGAACATTTGAGCGTTTCTTCCCAAGCAAATGAGCCCATGTTGTAACAAAAGACTTTTAAATCACTTTCAGCCAGGTAGGACAATTTAGGATATGTAGATTAGATGATGAAATACAGTGAACCTTCTAGTATTTTCACGGTATGTATGAAAAGAAGAATTTCAGAATTAGCACATAAAATCTAGGATAACTATCCAGTACGAATGTAAGAAGTCCTAAGCACTCTTTTTTGTGCAACGGGTTTATACTAGTTTTCTAGGGTTGCCAAAACAGAGTACCACAAATTGAATGGCTTAAATAGCAGAAATTTACACTGTCTCACAGTTCTGGAGGCTAGACATCCAAGATTAAGGTGCTGGCAGGGTTGATTCTTTCTGATGGCTTTGAGGGAAGGATCTGTTCCAGACTCTTCTCCTTGGGTTATACATGGCCATCTTCATGTTTGCATGGCATTCCCCCTGTATGCATGGCTGTGCCCAAATTTCCTCCTTTTATAAAAACACCAGTCTTATTGGATTAGGTGGCCACTCTATTCCAGTAAAACCTTGTCTTAGCTAATTAGATCTAAAATAATCATGTTTCCAAATGAGTTCACATTCTGAGCCACTGGGGGTTAGGACTTGGATGCATGGATTTGGAGGGGTGGTAAAATTCAACTCATAACAGGGTACATGTTATTTGATTAAAAGAATCTTTCCCTCTACTTTATCTTAATAGTTTTTCCTGCAGGAATTGGTAGCCACAGAGGAGAACCTGACTGAACAGAACTGTAATACGCTGCTGGTCACTTTATTCTGTGAGTGAAGACATGTCACCTTGGACCACATTTTTTTCAGGAAAGAAATGCTTTCCAGTTGTATAAATGTGAGGTAAGCAGACACTCATTACCTTGAGGGAAAAGTATTATAGGACCTTCACTGATTAGTCTTACAGAGACAACTCCTTTCAATAACCTTTGTTGGGTGGACTTTGCCTGCAGAGAAAAGATTGGCAAAATCACGGCATCGAGTATCCTGTAAGGGAAGTGATTGAGAACACAGTTTATTTGTTTTGTGGCATCTCTAATGAACTGAGACAGTCTCAACTAAGGTTTGCCAGTACTGAAGACACCAACAGTCCCCAAGGATAACTTTTAGTAAGAGTAGGCATTATCTGAACCAGGGAACTGGTTTAACAACCTTGGAAGTTACTGGGAAAAAAGGGTTTGTTCAGGTACATTTTGAGTCCACTTCTAACCTCTGTTTCCTATCACAGAGGCATGGCAATGCCTGTGAGTGTAAATTCAAAGAGCAGAAGTCTTGGGAGACCACAAGTAGAGTGACTGTTGGCATGCGTAATACAGATGAAGTTGTCCTTGTTAAAAGATGAGAGGGCTGCACAGGGAGGTGGACCAGAAAGACAATTATCACAGCAATGGACAAGAATTCCTTGAACAGTGCAACTGTGATCAAAACAATAGCAGATGAAATCTAAGTTTCACTATTCCTCTTTTACCCAGTGTTTGCAAGTAGGTGTGGCCCCTTTGGCTACAGTCAATCTGCTAGATCTCTAGGCAAATCGGAGGGAAAAGTGCCCAGAGTTGCAGAGAGTGATGGCTTTCCTGGAACAGATCCTGGCTCTCACACTAATTCTGTTAGGTCAGGTAGATAATGTGACTATTTTTAAACATGTGATTTTATGCATATGGCAAATGAGTATGAACTGGTATTACTATTGTTCCAAATAGTTCTCTCCCTATAGGAGGATTATACCTCCCCATAATTTTGCTATCAGGTTTGGCCATATGACTTGTTTTGGTCAATGAAATATCAGTAATGTATGCCACTTTTGAGTAGGAGCTTCAAGAGTTATCTTCTGGCTCTGCTATTCTTAACTTGCCTCTGCCACAGGACAAGAAATGTTCCAGATACAAGCTGCTCTTTCAACCCGGTCCCAGAATGAAAACAGGACAGGGGCACATCAGAGCCAACCCCTTGATGAACAGGAATGTGAGTGGGGATTACAATTTTGTTGTTTAAAGCTAATAAGATTTGGGGGGCTGTTTGTTACACACCTTAAAGAAATCCATATTTCCTACTAATTACAGGATTCACTTTTTCTCCTTTTTTAACCATTTTTTAAAATTGAAGTATAGTTAGTGTACAATGTTGTGTTAGCTTCAGGTGTACAGCAAAGTGATAAATTTACATATATATATAAATACATATGATATATACATATCATAGCAAAGTGATATATATATATAAATATATATGTATATTTCAGATTCGTTTCCATTATAGGTTATTACAAGACATTGAATACAGTTCCTTGTGCTATACAGTAGGTCCTTGTTATTTATCTATTTTATACATAGTAGTTTGTATATGTTAATCCCAAACTCCTAATTTCCCACCCACCCCCAATATTCCTTCTGGTGACCATAAGTTTGTTTTCTATGTCTGTGACTCTATTTCTATTTTGTATACACATTCATTTATATCATATTTTTAGATTCCACATGTAAGTGATACCATATGATATTTGTCTTTCTCTGTCTGACTTACTTCACTTAATATGATAATCTCTAAGTCCATCCATGTTGCTGCAAATGGCATTATTTCATTCTTTTTTAATGGCTGAGTAATATTCCATTGTGTAGACATACTACATCTTCTTTATCCATTCATCAGTCAATGGACACTTAGGTTGTTTCCATGTCTTGGCTGTTGTAAATAGTGCTGCAGTGAACATCGGGGTACATGTATCTTTTCAAATTAGAGTTTTCTCTGGATATATGACCAGGAGTGGGATTGCAGGATCATATGGTAAATATATATAATTAATGTATATAGTGTATAGTGACTGTACCAATTTACATTCCCACCAACACTGTAGGAGGGTTATTTTTTCTCCACACCCTCTCCAGCATTTATTATTTGTAGACTATTTCATGATGGCAATTCTGACTAGTGTGATGTGATACCTTATTGCAGATTTGATTTGCATTTCTCTAATTAGCGATACTGAGCATTTTTTCATACGTTGGCCATCTGTATGTCTTCTTTGGAGAAATGTCTATTTAGGTCTTCTGTTCTTTTTTTTTTTTTTTTTTTTTTTTTTTTTGCGGTACTCTCTCTCACTGTTGTGGCCTCTCCCGTTGCGGAGCACAGGCTCCGGACGCGCAGGCTCAGTGGCCATGGCTCACAGGCCCAGCCGCTCTACGGCATGTGGTATCTTCCCGGACCGGGGCACGAACCCGTGTCCCCTGCATCGGCAGGCAGACTCTCAACCACTGTGTCACCAGGGAAGCCCTTCTGTACATTTTTGATTGGGTTATTCACCTTTTTTATATTAAGCTATATGAGCTGTTTCTGTATTTTGGAAATTAATCCGTTGTTGGTATCATTTGCAAATGTTTGCTCCCAGTATGTAGGTTGTCTTTTCGTTTTGTTTATGGTTTCCTTTGCTATGCAAAAGCTTTTAAGTTTAATTAGGTCCCATTTGTTTATTTTTGTTTTTATTTCCATTACTCTAGGAGATGGATCCAATAAAAATATTGCTGCAATTTATGTCAAAAAGTGTTCTCCTATGTTTTCCTCTAGGAGTTTTATAGTATCCAATCTTCCATTTAGGTCTATAATACATTTTGAGTTTATTTTTGTATATGGTGTTAGAGAATGTTCTAATTTCATTCTTTTACATGTAGCTGTCCAGTTTTCCCAGCACCACTTATTGAAGAGACTGTCTTTTCTCCATTGTATATTCTTGCCTCCTTTGTTGTAGAATAATTGACCATAAGTGTATGGGTAGAATTCACTCTTCAGTTGTAAAATCTATTTGTATCAGAATCAAGAATTTCAAAATCTCTCTACTGAACATGTTGGTAGAATCATCTTTCTAGATTGAAAAAAAAGACATACAACTAGAAATGTTGATTTGGAAGAGGTGCTTCAGTCCTAAGAACTGCCAAACATTTAAGTTTAGTAAGTTCAATACTTGCTTATTTCCAGCTTAAAAATATTCATTCTCTTGTGATGTATAAAACTCACAGTGGGGGAGTCATACTGCTGAATCCTGCCGATTTAGATGCACCAATGTTGGGATTATATCTCAAAATAGAAAGAGAAAACTGGGTATGGTACAATTTACATACCAACAGCAGTGATATTATTCCTACTCTCAACACCAAAGGTAAAAAAGGTTTACATTGCATATAAATGTTTTGGCGTTGGTTGTTTTTAAAACTCCTTTAACTGGTATATTTGACAAAATAAATGTGTTATTATGTTTCTTAGATTATGACAGGACACCCAAAACTAAACTGTACTCTCTGATGAACTGAAGGCATGGAAAGACAGAAAGTTCTCTATTTCTTCTTTTAGCAGGCAGGGCAATCACATATACACAATAAAAAATTCTACAAAGGTAATTTAGTTTGTGTCTTTCTCACTTTCAGAGAACAAATGGCAGAATGGATTTACTTTAAACTATCATCACTGTGGTTTTAACTTTCTTTAAAAAGCGTGTGGGACTGGAAAAATCAATGAATAAATAAATTAATAAACATAGTGTAATCTTCTATTAGATTCAGACTTAGCTTCATTTAAGAAAATGGTACAGATGAACTGGTTTGCAGGGCAGAAATTGAGACACAGATGTAGAGAACAAACCTATGGACACCAAGCGGGGACAGCAGTCGGGGGTGTGGGGGGGATGAACTGGGTGACTGGGATTGACATATATACACTAATATGTATAAAATAGATAACTAATAAGAACCTGCTGTATAAATAAATAAATAAAATAAAATTTTAAAAAAAGAAAATATTAACAGTAATTATTTATGCTTGCTGAATATGATCCTATAGACAACATTCTTCTCTACAAGTCACTAATGGAAAAAAATGATCCACATAATGATTATCTGAAATATATTTAATAGCTCATCCAATTTAAGCATAATACATTTGTAGATGCTATCTGAAAAGGATGATATAATGAACAGTACAGAGTTAGAATAATTTGTCATTATTGACTTTGTTTTTTATTATTAACTATAGAGAAATGTATTGGTATGATAAATCAAGGCATAAGTTACAAAAATATTTTAAAGAAATATATCTGTGCATATATTTTGAATAATACTCAAAGGTTATGTTTTACTGTTAGAATTATATATAGCTTGAGAGACAAAAAAAATTCCTCGAAATAAATTTAAACATCTTGGCTTCAAATTACATTTAAATTTGACCCGGTAGTATGATAAACTTTTATACTTTTCCGAATATAGAATGGATTGGTGAACAGCTTTAGGTGATGTTTTATGAACATGCGTATGTAATTCTATTAATTTAGTCACTGGTTCTTGAATGCTTCTGTGCATATCTGCTACTGCAGATCTTAAGAAGGTCCACCACAGTACATCCTTCCAGTATGTGCTCTGCAAAAGTGCTTGCCTCAGTTGCCCACTACTGTGCAAGCAGCTTCTGACTGCAAGCACTGCAGTGGTGAGCTTTATAGCAAGCCCTGACCTTTGCCAGGTGTTAGCAGAGTGCTACAAATAACTCATAAACTTTCCTGTAATTTTAAACAAGAGAGCAAACAACAACAAACCACAAAGAAACAGAAATTTTGTTTTTGTTTTTTTTCCTGTTTCACTATGAAATATGCCCTCTTCACCCTGCCTCTAACAAAGTACAGCACGCTGGCACTACTTACTGTCTCTCAATCCCTGAAGCATCGATGCCCAAACATATGGAAAAGTAGAAGTGCATGCCATGTTCAGGAAAGGGCAAGACATTAGTGAATTGTGTGATTAGAGTGAGGAATGTTCTTAGGAAAAGTTCTTAGCAAGTAAGTGGACACAAGGCAGTAAACACAAGCTGTAGTTAGAGTGTAAAGAATACATTTGCTAGGCTAAGGCATTTGGACCTTATTTTATAGTATATGCAGTAGATTAGGAGATTTTAAGCAGACAAGTAACTTGATCAGATTTGTATTTTGTATATTTATAAAGATCACTCTCATGGCAGAGTAATCTGTAGGTATATACACCTTTAGGACAATTTTTGCAATCATCAAGTGAAGGGTGATGAAGGTCTGTGCTAAAGCAATGGCCTTGGGAAAAATGGAGATGCGGATGAATCAGGAACTATTAAGGAGGTAGAAGTCAGAGGATTTGGTCATTGACTGGGATACTGGAAGAGGATGTGCTATAGAGTCAGGCAGATATGGGTGGAAATTCTGGTTCTACCACTAACTACCTGTGAGTAACTTGGACACTTAAATTCTATGGCTCAGTTCCCTCATTTGTGAAATAGAGAAAATAACAATGCATTTTCATAACGCTGTTATGATGACAAAACAAAATTACATTCAAAAACAAACTGCAGTGTCAAGTACAGAATTAGAAATCCATAAATTTAGCTTCATGTGGGATGGGTAAAAACGTAAGGATGACTCTGAAATTCCTGACTCAGCATGCCCTTAGGAATATCACAGAGGAGATTAACACCCTGGGCTTAACACCCTGGGCTTGATGAGAAACTACGGTTCAATGAGTGGAAGAAAATATCATTCCTATGACACAGATAAAAAACAATTTACAGAGCACAGTTCTTACTGCCTTTAGGATCAGTTAACTGCAGCAGAATCTCCGGTTGCTGATCTCACCCCAGGCAACCTGTCCTGCTTCCTTTGATTAATTGATCCTTGCAGAATTCTAGGAGACAGCATTTGACTCTGCAGCTTTACAGGCAACCCCTTATTTCAGTACAGGCTGATCACTTTAGGCTCCATTTCCAGCCTCAGGTCATGCCCTTGTCAGAGCGTCCCAGCTGCTTCAATGCAGGAGGCGCTTGGCTCTCCATTAAATGCATCATATGAAGCCCTGGTAACCATGGCAACAATCCTCGGAAGACACAGCCCCATCACCATGCTGACCTTTTGACCATCCATAGTGAAAACCACAATTCCTGTTTAAATGTTTTAAATTGGACACTCATATGGTCTGCTTTTAGTCAAGGGAAAATACCACGTGCCCATGTTGACAGCTGCCTAACATCAATCAAACCAAGATGCCAGTGATAAAATGCTGGTCGAACATAATTTGGGGCAAAATATAATCAGTCCTTTATCTCTAATGGGCAGCCAACGTTTTTCAATTTGTGTATTATTGTCAAGTTTGAGATGTCTGCTTACTATTTTAAAATATTTTCTGCATGAAGAAACCATTTTCCGTGTTTCTCTAGGAGTTTGGGAGCAAAGAAAATTTAAGAGTGTTATATAATTAAAATGAAACCTAATGGATCTTCTAGTTCTCTGCCTAACTTTAAAAAGAACGAAACTGAAGCACAAAAATAAGATAAAACGGATTGTCCAAAAAGCAAGGCTTGAGGGGTCACTGAGACTTTAAATCTCTCTCGATTCCCCTAGAAGCTTTTTTCTACTGCATTCTTCTCCTTGCTGGGTAACAGAACAGTGGCAAAACTGATTATGCTGTCAGTTTTACAAGTAGGCTTTGGTATATTAAAGATCAACAACAACAAAATGGCACCATTGTCATGGGAAGAACAGTGTTTAAAATCAGACAGACTTTAACTCAAATCCAGTTTCTGCCACTATCTTGGAGCCAGTATACAATCTTTTTACTTTTCAGTTTCCTCATATACAAAAGGCGACAATAGTTATCTGCTTACATGGTTAATGTGAGAATTAATTAAAGCCGTTTACATAAAATATCTGGCATTAAGACAAATATACAATGTTCATTTCTTTCTTAGATTCTATACTCAAATTGTATAAATAAATGAACAGCATATTTCTAAAGTTAATATGGATGAATAGAGCACGAGGATGGGTTCACTTCAATATTTTTCTTCCCTTCAGAAAATAAAAAGGTGATATCGATTTATATATATATATATATAGGCTGCATAAAGAAGCTAAAAGATTATTGAAACAGGCCTTTTACTTCACTGAGTGAATAGCATTCATCATCCTTTGAGCATGAGATAATCAAAGCTCACTGAGAACCCTGACATGCAGGAAGTTGACCCAACAATGGCTATGAATGGACAAGTCAGATGGCTCACAGGGGAATCAGTGAGGTGAATGAAAGTAGAAAACAATTTATTTTCCTTGGAAACAACTGTGTCCAACAAGAAAGTGCTTCTAAGGAACACATTTCTCACATGCAAAGGAGAACAACATTCACAATTCAAAAGTTAAGTTAAGGCAAAGTTAAGGCAAAAAGACAAGTATCAACAAGACCAAAAACCAAGATGAAGATACACCTTCATACCGGTGTCAAGATGAAATCCTAATTATTAACCAACAGGACAGGTCAAATCAGATTTAGAAGAAATCCTACTTAGGACTGATTTTAAACCATTTTTTCTTCATAAAATAAAGACATAATGAAAAATAGTAATAAGTAAGGGGGCACCTGCTATCCTTCCCCCACTAACTGTCTCCATACTCAGGGCACCAACAAATGCAGGTTAATGAGGCCCATTACCATGGCCATCACCTGTCCTTCCCCACAACCTTCATTCTTTCAGTCATTCCAACATCTCACCATTCTTATTAGCGGTATGTTCTATAAGAAAGGACACATGTAGAAGAGTGAGTCAACAGTATATTCTTTCATATATTTTTTGGGTTTTTACTGTGAGCAGTGGTACATTTGTAAACATGTAACCATCAACTCTCCAAAAATACAGTCTGGATACATGTATACAAATATCGGTTTTTATATAAATGTAACTGATTCAAAGGTGCAAGGCAGCAATTTACAAATAAAAATAAAATATGCAATATTCTTTTTTTTTTTTTTTTCTGTACGCAGGCCTCTCACTGCTGTGGCCTCTCCCGCTGCGGAGCACAGGCTCCGGACACACAGGCTCCGCGGCCATGGCTCGCGGGCCCAGCCGCTCCGCGGCATGTGGGATCTTCCGGGATCGGGGCACGAACCCGTGTCCCCTGCATCGGCAGGCGGACTCTCAACCACTGCGCCACCATGGAAGCCCCTGCAATATTCTTTATTGTAGATTCCAAATTACCAATTAATTATCACAGAATACATTTCCTTGATTTTTGCTGAACTTTCATATCCACAGTCAACCTACAGTTGCAACTGGCAAATGGGTGTTGTTGTGACATAAAGGTTGGGGATGGTTTGTCTGTGTTAACAAAGAAGAGAAAAATGACCCAGTGAAGACATATGTCAGAACCTCATTCATTAATGACATGAGCAACATTGTTTGCTGAATCAGTTAATAATTTCCAAATATTAGAGGAATAGCTCCTCTGATTCTGGTCTTATTGACACTGAAGTGGCTACAGACAGTAAGTTTAACATCTTCTGCATTCTTAACATTTTCTTCATCATTTTTCTAAGTCTAGACAATCAACAAAACAATAAATGGTAACGGTTTCTTTCCATGATGCGAATACTCCCACCATGACTGACTTTAAATGCACCTACATACATCACTGAATGCAGAGTAGAGAAGAGATGCATGCTGGCACACCATTATATAGTATTTCAACCTTGCAGATACAATATTCATACATAATCTCAAGAGCAAAGGACATAGGGAAATGTAGTAAAATAATTAGGAAGTAATGGAAAGTGAGTTTTTTTTATTGCCTCTGTTTTTTTATTGTAAGTTATTTAATTGCAAGTTTATCTAATTTAGTTTTAACAATAGTTCTATTTAGCAACTGGCTCATAAAATTCCTGAAAATGTAATAACCTGCGCTTGCAGACCAGAACGAGCTGGCTCTGGGACAGCACTGAATGTACAAAACGCTGTGTTCCATGCTGGCATAGCCACTGTTGATCTGAAACAAACATTCTTGTAAGAAAGACAAATATTATAAGAATTATATTATTTATTATTTAATTATACCACATTCATTCATTCATGATAAATATTTATGGACCTTATTATATACCAGACAGAAGTAAAAATATAAGGTACAGTGGGAGTATGGCAATGTGTGCCTAAAGAAATAGCATTTTCTGAGAGATGAGTAGGGAGTTACACTGGAGAAAGTAGGATTTAGAGAGGTTAGAAGGAGTGTGTTCGAAGGGGAAAAACAGCTGTACAAAATCTCTAAGATGAGAAAAAGTATGATATGTTAGGGAATTTGAAAGAATGTTTCTGGTGCACAGTGGATGAAGAGGAATATAGCATAAAGTATTGGTAAGAAACTAAATCACATAGAACATTTTGGGAAGGGTATCCATACACCCTGGTTTGCCTCAGATTTTCCCATTTTACTCTGACTGCCCTAATTATTGGTGTAATTATAAATAGCACCCCTCTTTCACTTTCCAATGTGTGCTACTTTAGGTAGCAAATTATACAGCCATCCTATCTATAAACCATGTTAGGGACTTCATTATTGATCATAAAAGATTTAAGCAAGGAAATCTAGAAGGATTTTAGCCACATCTGTATGTATTAAAGAGTGGCTACTGTGTGCAGAGAGCATTAGAAAGTGCAAGAATCAAAACAGGAAAATCCATTTTGGAGGCTATTACAGTAATCCAGTGAGAGGCCATGGGAGCATAGACAGGACTTGTGGCAAGGATTTGAGAGCATTTAATCTGACACATAATGAATAGGCAAGACTCGGTGACTCACGGAACAGAGAGGAAGAAAGCCAAGGAGATGTCAAAAGTATTCTTGAATTCTGGTCTATGCAGCTAATTGGCTGGCTGTGCCATTCACTGAAATGGGGAATACCACAGGAAGACCGTGTCTAGAGCGACAACAGATGGGTTCTGTTTGTAGGTCAAATTCAAGATAATGATGAGACCAAGAAATGGGTATGTTCATAGGTGATTGGATAAAGATCCTTAAATTTAGAGGAAATACCTGGGCTGGAGAGGAAAATTAGAAATAATCATTTCAATGAGAAAGTCATGACAGTCATGAGATTTCCTCAGAAAAGGGTAGGAAGGAAAAAAGCAGCGCTAGGGCAGAGTTTTGAAAAAAACCTTCCTAGCTCGCGTGATGCATCTCAGAATTAAATGAGCCTTATATCTAGAAAAGGAAGATCCTGGAACCCAATAAGTGGATCCTGCTATCCATGAAGATGACAAATAGAAGACACAGCTAGGAAAAGGTAACTTTATGATTTATTGGTGATCTATCCCTAAATGCCAGTTTGGAGCCTCTTAAATTCAATGACTTGAGAGAGGAAAACTTTCCTGGTGCAGACAGCCTACACAGACATGCTTCTATGGCCCATATTGTTCCTACTTGGGAAGGGGGCTTCTACTGAGGAGGAACTAACTCCAGTGTAGGAGCAGCGAGAGGGGGTGGGGTGGGAGGGCAGACAGAGAGAATGTGCCATAGACGGACCATAAAACTGAAGCCCCAAATAATAATTATAAAGAGTACAACTTACTAAGGACTGAAAATACCTAATTGAATCGTCACATAAATCTCATAAGGTAGATGTTCCCATCTGAAAGATGGAGGTCTGAGCCACAGGGAGGGTAAATATACAGTAAACCAGTTTTTTCTTTTTCTTTTTTAGGAATGAATTTTTTTAACATCTTTATTGGAGTATAATTGCTTTACAATGGTGTGTTAGTTTCTGCTGTATAACAAAGTGAATCGGCTAGATGTATACATATATCCCCATATCACCTCCCTCTTGAGCCTCCCTCCCACCCTCCCTATCCCACCCCTCTAGGTGGTCACAAAGCACCGAGCTGATCTCCCTGTGCTATGTGGCTGCTTCCCACTAGTTATCTATTTTACATTTGGTAGTGTATATATGTCAGTGCTACTCTCTTTGTCCCAGCTTACCCTTCCCTCTCCGTGTGTCCTCGAGTCCATTCTCTACATCTGTGTCTTTATTCTTGTCCTGCCTTAATTCCTTTTAGAGGATTTTTAATTTCATTTATTGTGCTGTTCATCATTGTTTGTTTGCTCTTTAGTTCTTCCAGGTCCTTGTTAAACGTTTTTTGCATTTTTTCCATTCTGTTTCCAAGAAATTGGATAATCTTTACTATCATTAGTCAATTCTTTTTCAGGTAGACTGCCTATGTCCTCTTCCTTTGTTTGGTCTGATGGGTTTTTACCTTGCTACTTCACCTGCTGCATATTTCTCTGTCTTCTCATTTTGTTTAACTTACTGTGTTTGGGGTCTCCTTTTCACAGGCTGCAAGTTTGTAGTTCTCATTATTTTCAGTATCTGCCCCCAGTGGGTGACGTTGGTGCAGTGGGTTGTGTAGGCTTCCTGGTGGAGGGGACTGGTGCCTGTGTTCTGGTGGGTGGGGCTGGATCTTGTCCCTCTTGTGGGCAGGGCCGCATCTGGTGGTGTGTTTTGGGGTGTCTGTGAACTTAGTATGACTTTAGGCAGCCTCTCTGTTAATGGGTGGGGTTGTGTTCCTGTCTTGCTAGTTGTTTGGCATGGGACATTCAGCACTAGATCTTGCTGGCCATTGGGTGGAGCTGGGTCTTAGTGTTGAGATGGAGATCTCTGGGAGAGCTCTCACCAATTGATATTACGTGGGGCCAAGAAGGCTCTGGTGATCCAATGTCCTCGACTCGGCTCTCCCACCTTGGAGTCTCAGGCCTGACACCCGGCCAGAGGACCAAATCCCTGCCAGCCACAAATCTCAGAAAAAAAGGAAGAAAACAAAGGGGAAAATAAATAAATAAATAAATAATATAATATAATATAATAAAACTTAAAAAAAGAAGAAAACGGGCTTCCCTGGTGGCGCAGTGGGTGGGAGCCCGCCTGCTGATGCAGGGAACACAGGTTCATGCCCCGGTCCAGGAGGATCCCACATGCCATGGAGCGGCTGGGCCCATGAGCCATGGCCGCTGGGCTTGCGCGTCCGGAGCCTGTGCTCCGCAACGGGAGAGGCCACAGCAGTGAGAGGCCTGCATACCGAAAAAAAAAAAAAAAAAAAAAAAAAAAAGAAGAAGAAAGCCACCAAACTAATAAACAAATTCACCAGTGATAACAAGGACTAAAAAGTAAACTAAGATAAACATAAAAATCAGCAACAAATCAGTCACAGGAAGCAAACCCCATGTCAACAGTTGCTCCCAAAATCCAAAGCCTCAATTTTGGGGACATTCGTTGTCTCTTCAGGTATTCCACAGATGCAGGGCTCATCAAGTTGATGGTGGGGATTTAATCCACTGCTCCTGAGGCTGCGGGGAGAAATTTCCCTTTCTCTTCTTTGCACAGCTCCTGGGTTTCAGCTTTAGTTTTGGACCCGCCTCTGCGTGTAGGCCACCCTCAGGAGTCTGTTCCCCACCCAGACAGGAGGGGGTTAAAGCAGCAGCTGATGAGGGCTCTCTTGCTCACTTAGGCCCAGGAGAGGGAGTGGTCCGATAGTCATAATTGAAATGCAGTGCGAGCCTGTGGTGGCAGAGGCCGGCATGACATTGCAACAGCCTGAGGCGTGCCATGTGTTCTCCCAGGGAAGTTGTCCCTGGACCTCAGGACCCTGGCAGTGGCGGGCTGCACAGGCTCCTTGGGGGTGTGGGTAGTATCCTGTGTTTGCACACAGGATTCTTGGTGGCAGCGGCGGCAGCATTAGCATTTCATGCCTGTCTCTGGGGTCTGAGCTGAGTCATGGCTCGCACGTGTCTCTGGAGGTTGCTTAGGCGGTGCTCTGCCTTTTGTGGGCATGTGGGGAAGGAATCCCCTCTCCTCGCGCACCCCGAAACAATGGTCTCTTGCCTCTTCGGCAGGTCCAGAGTTCTTCCCTGACTCCCTCCCAGCTAGTTGTGGTGCACTAGCCCCCTTCAGGCTGTCTTCACGCAGCCAACCCCAGTCCTCTCCCTGGGGTCTGACCTCCAAAGCCTGAGCCTCGGCTCCCAGCCCCCACCCGCCCTGGCAGGTGAGCAGACAAGCCTCTCGGGCTGGTGAGTGCCGGTCGGCCCCGATCCTCTGTGCGGGAATCTCTCCGCTTTGCCCTCCGCACCCCTGTGGCTGCGCTCTCCTCCGCGGCTCCGAAGCTCCCTCCACCTCCGCCACCCGCAGTCTCCGCCCGTGAAGGGGCTCCTAGTGTGTGGAAACCTTTCCTCCTTCACAGCTCCCTCTGGTGCAGGTCCCATCCCTATTCTTTTTCTCTGTTTTTTCTTTTTTCGTTTGCCCTACCCAGGTCCGTGGGGAGTTTCTTGCCTTTTGGGAGGTCTGAGGTCTTCTGCCAGCGTTCAGTAGGTTCTGTAGAAGTTGTTCCACATGTAGATGTATTTTCGATTTATCTGTGGGGAGGAAGGTGATCTCCACGTCTTACTCTTCCGCCATCTTGAAGGTCTCCCCAGTAAACAAGTTTTTAAGTAGTAGAGACAAGATTTGATCCCAGGTTTACCTGACTCCAAGGTCTATGTTTGCAATTACTGGTCCTAAAGAAAACTCATTGATTCTTCATTGCAAAAAGTCTTCTCTTGAGCAGTGTGGCCCAATTCTTTTTAAAAACTGCTAGTTGAGTGAGGGAGAATAAACACAAGTTCATCCAGAGGAAGAGAGTGTGCAACTCACAGCACAGTGATGCAATGGAAGACCATGCACACGAAACAACTGATGGATTAGAGAATCAGTTCATCACACAGGGAATGGCTTTCCATACGGTACTGTCTATGCTCCTCTAAAGGGGATGCCTGTCCCCTTACATGTGAGATGATGTTTGACCCATAGGATAAACCGAGCTTATCTCCACAGACTGTCAATTTTATTAAATATATCTGAGGGACAATTCTTTAAAACTAACATGCATTTGATATGGATTGCAATGCAAATTTCACATGAAAGAGAAAAACACGGAATTCAAAGAAAGTGTCTATTTTTGGTGGACCTGGTTAGGCTTCTATATCAAGACCCTCCAAGTTAGTTATCTCCTCTTGTTTACTATTAGCAACAAAACTTTAGAAGAAAAATCTGTATGTCATGAGAAAAAAAAATCATGCAAGGGTATATACAATATAATATAATCTATAAAAAAATACAAAATTTTACATAACACATACAGGGAGATATAGATATATTAAAAAAAACCCTGATTGGGGAAAAAATACATGATGGCAGTACACCAAAATGTTAACCGTAGTTGTCTTTTGTGTGATTACAAGTGTTTACTTTCTTCTTTATGCTTTTTTTATATTTATATAATTTTTCTTAAGTACAGATATGTGGCTTTTTAAAATTATTTTTAGATAATCTGTTATTTTTGAATGAAGAAAATCCATAGGGACCCATTTCTGTTATATTAATCACCATAGAAAGACTAATTTCAAATTTAATAAAGTAATAGCATGGCTATATTAAATAATAAAACAATTAACATTAGAATATATGAGGTTTCTTGGATTAACAGTCTTCCTCTGGAATGAATTGTTTAACTTTCATGAAATGATTGAAGTTTGGGGAATGGAAGTTTATTATTCTCTTTTTTAATTGTATGGATATATTAAATTCTGCTAGTGGAAGCTACATCTTCCCCCATGTGGCATATACATGAGAAATAATGCTCCAGTATCTCTGTATCCAAAGAGAGGTGCCAAATGTTCCACAGCTTTATTCATTATTAACTATAAAAGTCTTTTAACATGTGCTTTGCACTGCTTCTTTTGAGAAGCAACTTTAGTTTTATTTTCACCAGCCATACTCATAAATGTTAAACAAGAAAGAATATTTTAATAAATAACAAATTACCATATCATCGGTCTCCACTGTGCTATCAGAGTGCTTTAGTGCACTACAGAAACTAGGGTTAGCTCTTTTGAGCCTTTGCTTCTGAATCTTTGGTCCAGCGAGATTGTGGATTGCTTAAATTCTCTTATGTGAACTGCATGTTGCATCTGGAGATGAATGAACTGGTTGTGTACATAGTCCAGGAGACAATCAGTGTTAGGAGTGGACTGTAATTCAGGCTTGAAATATCAGAATGGTCTTTTCACAAAACCTCTCTCAACCAGCCTAAAAACTGAAGGCACTCTTTTAATGCTATGTGTTCAAATATAAAAATTACATGTCATCTGTATAAAATGTCTTAAAATATTTTTGAGTGTAATAGAAATAAAACAATTTAAGGCTAAGAATCAAGAGTTCTGGATCCTGAGCCTAATCCATCATCTTATATGACTTTTAAGAAAGTCATTGACCTTTGGGCATCTCATTTTCATCGTCAACAAAATGAGATTAATAACACTGCTTTTTGCTACCTCACAAGACTGTTGAAAGACTCAAGTGACTGGAAATATACTTTGAAAAGTATAAGAGAAAAATGCAAATACAAGATAATGTGATTTTTAAAACTTCAAAGGTCAATTATTTATAGACCATTTTTCTCATGTTTGGAAAAAGAAAGTGCCCTTTAAAAAAAAATGTGATCTGAGGCATTGCATCTCTTAAGGAAAAACAAAACAATAGAATAACTCTCTTATCTTGCCAGTGGACACTATTATATTTTGACTTTCAGACCCAGCTGAGTCAAATGAGATATACAAACTCTACGATAATCTTCAAAATAGAAGTTAAATATTTGCTACATTTTTTTCTGTATTAAGATACGGCTGAAAGGTGACGCCCCTCCCAATCTATGGAGCCATCTATCCTCAGATCCCAGGGAGAACAACACCCTTGACAACTCCTGAGTTCACTTTGGCACCATGAGGTTGGCCACTTTTACACTGAGACCTTCCTCAGCATTTCCTCCTGTGTCTGGCCTCCCCCCTCCCCAAAACTGTAGATTCCTTGGGAGCACAGAATGTGTCTTATTCATCCTTTTATCCCTCCCTGTTTTACAATATAGAGCTGTGTCAATTACAGCCACAAATGATAGATGTTAAATAAATAATCACCATTTCTATGCTTGTAGCTGTACTGAGAACTAGCCTTTATTGAGCACTTACTATGTTCTTGGTCACCAAGCTAAATGTTTTGCAAGCAAGTCTCCCTTAATCTCTAAGGGATGTTACAAGTAGCCCTTAGAACACAGCCCTTAGTCAGTGTTAACTGCGATTGAGATAATGATAATTCTTATTATTCTCCTTCAACAGGTGAAGAAACTGAGTTTCAGAAATGTGAAGGTAACCAAGGTAACATGGTGAGCAAATGGTGAAACAAGGACTTAAACTCACACCTATCTGATATCCTACCTCCTACTCAGATGTTTTACTCGGCTGCTTCTCCAAAGATGTGGATACGATTACTGAGATTTTTCCCCAGACAGAAGGGCCATCTTAGTCTATTATTGCAAAATTGCTTATCCCTCTGTATGGTTTGATAGACCTTTAAAGAGTCTGTGAAGAGTCTGGACTATTCATTGTGTGTCTCCTGAATCAGATTCAGTTTCAGACTCTTATCTTCTTGTTCTGCCCCTCTCATACACTGGGCTTCATAATATGTGCCTCAGGATTTCTCACTGAAAGCAGGCTGAATTTCTGTGTACGCAGTTTATGAGTCTTACCGATGTATGTGCTACAATAGTCCTTTGGTTGGTTGAAGAGAGTCTCAGTCTTTTTGAACTATTCCTGTTTAACTTTATTCTTTATAAAAGGAGTACGATGTTTACTATAGAGTACTTAGTAATACACAGAAGCGACAAGGAGAAAAAAAGACTCATCCCTAATCACACTAGTTACTGCTGTCCACAATTTTCTAGATGTCCTTTTCTATGTATGATATGTATGTGTGTGTATATAAATATTGTATGAGTATCGTGCATATACATGCCCATACACACAGCAGGGTCATACCACACAAACCATACATACTAAGTGATTCTGTTTTTTAACGTAATAATATATCTTGAGCCTCTTTCTATTACAAAAAATATTCTTTTAAATTATCATGTAAGTGGTTACATAATAATACTTTGTATAAACACATCATGTTATTTAAGCAATCTTTTATTATTAAATACTTTATTTTCAATTGTAAACACAATGGTGCAAGGATTATCATTGTAGTTGAGTATTTATCTGCATCTTCAACTATTTCCTTAAAATTACTTCTGGATTTTTGTCTTCTTCTAATTTACAGCTTTACAAAGGGAAAGAGTCTGTTTTGATCTGTAGTTAAGTGAATATACAAAGGTTTTATATATATATATATATATATATATATATACATATATATATATATATATATCTCCAATGCACAAAGTGGTTTGGATTCTAACCTCCAATATGTATAACTTCAAAGTTCCTGCATTTTCCACTGTACCATATGGTCTCCTATGACAGCATACCAGTCAGAAAACTATGTCCAATCCACGTGCCCAAAATGCATAAGGGAATTTTTAAGAAGAGAAATAGTAATGCTTATCCTAGGGAAATTGTAATTTTGATGGTGTGGTCATATTTGGGAATCATCTTTGTATTTAAATTTTTAATTTGCAAAATGCTAGAGGGAGCTTGAAACACAGTCTAAGAAGTCTAACCATGAAGTATATTGGTCTTTCTAATGAGCTCAGCAATTTTAAGGGGAAGAAAAATGCATTTATTGATTTGGCTCAGCTGTCTCGATTTGGGAGCTGTCCCAGTAATCTCATTACTATGGTATGTATGCTTTTATTCCCTCAGCATCAGAATTAAGTCTATATATAGAGCCAGCAGCTGCATTCTCAGCAAGACCTCAAGGTATCAAATGCACCCAGGAGCTCTCAACTACCCATTTTCATTAACACAAGGCACTGATGACAAATATCTTTTTTTTTTTTTTTTTTGACCAGCATGTTATTTCCAGTCCACAGACTTTTTTTCTCCTTTATATATCTTTGTCTAAACTAACACATAGCTTTTATCATTTCTGGATTCAGGCCGTAAATGCTTAGATTTGGGCCAAGGTTTAAATATATTCAAGCAAAACTTTCTTTTTATCTGACTCATGAAATCACCAGATTAGGCCTCAGAATATCTCATTAATCTAATACAAAGAAAACTATAATAACTAAAGAATGATACTGTATATCTTCATTATTGTTCTTTTCATCACAACAATTAATTCTAAAATCAGTATGTATCCTTTTCTTGCCAAGAGAAACTCTCTTCAGTGCTATTCCTTTACATTTTTCTCTCTCCTGAACAAGGAAAAAGATGCTTATGTACAGAAAGTCTGGCTTGCCAGAGTCTCTAATTTACCCTCACTTGCCATATGCAATGCATAAATTTATAATGTGTTAAGCTTCAAGAACAGCTGACAACAAATTTCAGCTTTCCGACCTAGGTTTGTTCCACTTAAACTCTCTGTCCCCTTATATCAGCTCTGTGTGTTGTGAAATGCTTTATGACTAATCAAATATCTTCTGCTACAAAGATTTTAAGGGCTCTTAGGGAAAATGAAAACCTGTATTAATAAGAACTTGAGAAGTGCTAATGAAATGCGTTTGTCTCAACGCTGTTTTTTTTCTCCCTTACCCTTGAAAGGTCATGGGCTTTCAGAACAGAGTTTCTCCTATGGCCAAATTCTATGACATTCAAGTGAAATGTTGGGTTATAAGGGTATTTTCTTAAATAGTAAGATTAGTTCTTGCATTATTATCATTTGCTTTGTAATATCCCAAGTAGAAACTATATTCAACTTCTATTCATTTACTTGAGGCAAGAACTAGCCATTTAATATCTTGCTCCTGAAAATTAGGCAATTCTAAAGGAGGAAGGGATTATCTGTTTCAACAACCTTTGTTTTTTATAGAAGAAAAAAAAAAGAAAGTTAATGCCACACAACCAATAACGACAGGGCTGTGGCTTAAGCACAGTTCTCCCAAGTACCTTCCAAAATAACACACAGAGATATATTTGATGATGTTCCTTAAATGCTGAAGTGTAAGGAGAAAACCTATTTGCCTATTTAAATTATCTTGGTGTCTTAAAAAAAATAGAAGTAGATTGAGTGGAGCACAATCAGTAGCCCAACAGAGAAAGTGTTTTGCTTATTTGATTAAAAGTTTCTCACTAATGTGCCAAGTCAAATCAAAACTGGGTACCTACTAATCTAAATAAAGCTGACATGAATCAGCAGGCTATGAATTAAATTATGACATAAAAAGAAAAGATCCAAAATGATTCTAAACAATAGATTATTGTGAAATTTGAGAGTTTGAAGCAAATGATGCAGATGGTGACTTGTTCATTAAGTTATCTAAAAAGAAATTTTTCAGAAAGAGAGATTAGAGCACTTCCTAGAATGATGGCATCTTGAATAAAAACATCTAAGCCAGTTTCTTTTTTAAAGTATAGCCTAAGACCCAAGGAATACAAAATTGGGAGGAAATATGTACCAGCACTGGAAACTAGAAAATAATGCTATCCACATCTTATAAAACATGAAGTCACATTCTACTAAATACTGAACAAATAGGAATATACTGAGTAGAAACACAGCAAGAACCAACTCATAATCACTCTCTCTGGAACACAATAATTTCAAGCATACTAACAAAAGATATACAAGCAGAACACTGCTAACAAGTCCCAGTTTGCAAGGGCAGAGGAAAGATATTGATGCATAGCAAAGCATTCTGAACCAACTGTGCTAGAAAAACCCTGGAGTGAGTTTTGCTACAGCAAACTGTGAAAATGAAGTCTCTGTCCCAGCTCCACTATTTCCTCTCCATGCGACCTCAGGTTAGTTAATGACTCTTTCTGTGACTATCCTTTCTCTAAAATGTCAAATAGTGATAACAATGGTACTTACCTCAAGGGTTTGTGGAAGAGAGGAGATGAAAGAATATGTGCAAAGCTTTAATCATGGTGACTAGCGTAAAATAAGCACTCAATATGTGGCAACCACTATTGGCATTATTATCATTATTATCGCTATCATCACTGTCATCATCGTGACCTTCACCACCTGAAGACATATGGACCTTCCTTTTTTATAGTAGTGCAAGGAAAAGAGCTGGACAAGCTCTCTTACACGAAGACAAAACAGAACAGAAAATTAATTCCAGAAAGCTTATTCCTGGTGGTAGATTTAGGCAGAAAAGTAGCATGGAAACTAAATTCCTTATACTACAACTGCACTTCAGGGTGCTCACCATTTTCTCAGAATGTTGGGATCAAAGAGTTGGCAATATAATGCATATCAACCAGTTCTTCAACTTAAGATCTGAAAAAGGATTTTAAAAGCACTCAAGTAAGGAGTCTATTTTAGGACATAATACCAGATTAGAATTCTCATCCTATCTAAATATCAAAGAACAAAAACACAAAACCAATATGGAGCCTGTGGTAGACTGAATGATGCCTTCCCCCCACAAAATGTTCACATCTTAATCCTCAGAACCTTCGAATATATTATCTACATGGTGAAAGGGAATTTGCGGGTGTGATTAAATTAAGGATTTTTAGGTGAGGAAATTATTCTGGATGAGTCCAATGTAATCACAAAAGTCCTTTTAAGAGGGAGGCAAGACCTTCAGATTTAGGTCAGAGTAGAAGATGTGACAATGGAAGCAATGGGTTGGAATAATTCATGGAAAGGATCACTAGCCAAGGAATGCAGGTGGCCTCTAGAAGCTGGAAAAGGCAACGCAGTGTATTTTCCCCTTCCAGAAGAAACCAGCCCTGCCAACAACTTAATTTTAGGCCAATGAGACTAATTTTGGACTTCTAAAATCCAGAACTGTAAGATAATAAATTTGTGTTGCTTTAAGCTACTAATTTCATGGTAACTTGTCACAACAAGAATAGGAAACTAACACAAGCCCTTTGAACTTATTCTTTATGAAGAAGGAAGGTTATGATGCAGCACTCAAAAAAGTATATGTCAGAAGAGCATTCTTACAAAAAAAAGATAAATGCAAAAAAAGATACAAATAAAGAGAATCTTCTCTGTGGTATAAGCAAAATTCAAGAATACCAGGACATCATGAAAAAGATGCAGAAATGAATACGAAACTGTAAGGAAAAGCGAAGGAAGGGATCCAGAAAAAAAAAGGTAATTGCTATGGTCTGAATGTTTGTGTCCCCCTGCTCCAAATTTGTATGTTGAAATCCCAACCCTCAAAGGTGACATTATTAAAAGATGGGGCCTTTGAGAGGTCCTTAAGTGTCCACCCTTTTGAATGAGATTAGTGCCTTATAAAAGAAGCTCCAGAGACATCCTCAGCCCCTTCAGCTATGTAAGGATATAGTGAGAAGCCTGCAACCTAGAACAGCGCCCTCACCTGACCATGCTGATACCCTGATCTCGGACTTCCAGCCTCCAGTTCTGCTTGTTGTTCATAAGCCACCCAGTCTATGATATTTTGTTATAGCATGATGAACAGACTAAGAATATTGATAATTTTAAAGCAGAACTTAAAATGGCATTAGGAATAGTCAAGGGCAGAGGGGACATGCAGAAAAGAGACCCATTATACATAAGATAAACACAGGCAATGTTCTCAGGATGCAAAATAAAAAGATAAATAGATAAAAATGAAAATGCTAGATCAAGAAATATAACAGAGATCTAAAACACATGCTATCCTTCCTAAATAAAATGACATATCAAAAATAAGTAATAATTAAAACCACAATAAAAAATGTTCTTGAGCAAAATCTTGGTTGCTTTAGACTAAGATAATATGATTAAAGAATCTTAGACAAAAATACTTGTTTTATAAGATTATCACTATAATTAAGCAATCCAACTTATCATCACTAATTGTGTGACAGCATGAAATTATGTGCTTCTTGATGAGATGCAATATAAAGAACATAATACCACCTAAGGATAATTTACAAAAAATATTAAACTTGAATCTAATCAAGACTTTGGACTTAACTTCCAGTTTACCTGGGACTATTGGGGAAAGAGAAACAAGATAAATGACACCACAATCAGATAAATAAATGCAGAATGTAGCTTATTCTACAATACAACTGGTCTTATCACTTCAAAAGTTTGTGTCATTAAATTAACATAGAGAGAACTGTTCTAAGGTAACAAACTAGAAAAAACAACTATAATATATAAATCTTAATTGAATTTGGTTGGAGAAATACAATTATAGAAGTTATTTGTGGGACAATTGGAGAACTTTGAAGATGGATTAGGTACAAAATGAAATTATGTACATATTGACTCTTTTTGGAGATAGTTGCATCATAATAATGTAAAAAAGTCCTTTTGTTAAAAATATTCATGAAGATGCTCTAGGTGGTAAAGTCTGCAGCTTCTATGAAATGGTTTCGCATGTATACACATACACACACCTATCTGCAAATAGGTACGATAAAATGTTAACGTATTTGTTTCTGAGAATTGAGTTTACAGATGTCCGTTGCACTACTCTTCAACAATTTCATATACACAAGAATTAGTGAGAAGTGCTGGAAAGGGTAAATGTAAAGAAATATCAAATTTACAAAAATAAGAATACTGCATTTTGAGTTTAAAATATGTCTAATTGAAATGCATGGCATTATTAACAGATGAGTAAATACTTCTCTATGTCACAGCATTATCATAGAAGTGTTAAAAGTAAGAATTTGCATTGGATAATAATGCCATGACTCGTGTTGTCATCTTTAGGGTAGCCATTGAAAGAATGAACAAATAATTACAGGTTAATAGAAGAAAATGTAATATAAAAATAGTTGGCTAACCTAAAAAAAAGGCAAGAAATTAGAAAAACAGTAACATAAAACATAAAAGTAACAAAAAACAGGTGCATAAAACTGGAAATAAAAAATGGATGGAGGGACTTCCCTGGTGGCACAGTGGTTAAGAATCCACCTGCCAACGCAGGGGACACAGGTTCGAGCCCTGGTCCAGGAAGATCCCACATGCCGTGGAGCAACTAAGCCCATGCACCACAACTACTGAGCCTGTGCTCTAGAGCCCGCTTGCTGCAACTACTGAAGCTGGTGCGCCTAGAGTCCATGCTCCGCAACAAGAGAAGCCACCACAATGAAAAGCCCACGTACCGCAACGAAGAGTAGCCCTTGCTTGCCGCAACTAGAGAAAGCCCACGTGCAGCAACAAAGACCCAACGCGGCCAAAAATAAATAAATAAATGTATTTTAAAAATTATTTTTAAAAAATGGATGGATAATAAAACCCAACTATATCAGTAATTACACTAAGTGTAAATAGACTAAATACTCCAAGTGGATGAATAGGATTAACAGAATGGATCAAACAAAAAAAAAACTACAAAAGCAACACAAGCAATTATATTCTCATTAAAAGAGAACATTTCTTAACTTTAAAGTCAAAGAAAAGTGAAAATAAATGGACATATATTTACATATATATACCTGTACTATATATGTAAACATATAGAGAATTTATAGAATTATATTCTACAAATGTTAAATATTAAATTCTATATGTATATGTAATTTCTATATATAAGTTTATATATAATATATAATAAAGGATGATATATAGGTTGCTGTATATATTACAATGCATAATATATATATTTACAAAGATTTATATGTGTGTGTGTAAATGAAAAGAGAGTTGTTGTACCTACACAAATATCAGACAATGTAGACTTTAAGGAAAGAAGATTAATTCAATTAAAGAATATATTGTAATGATAAATGGATTAAACTACCAGAAGATATTGCAATCTAAACTGCGTACCACATAACTTGGCTTTAAAATGCATAAAACAAAAATTGACTGATAAATGAGAAAAGAGCCAAATCCACAACCATATTAGCACAACTTTCTTAAAAACTGATAGAACAAATAGACAAAAACCAGTAAGGAGAAAATGTATTGAAGATCCAAACAACAAAATTTAAAACTTGACCTAACTGAAATACATGAAAGACTGTTCCAAATAATTACAGATTTTATATTCTTTTCAAAAACAAAAGTTACTAAAATTGAATAAAGGTTGGCCATTAAAAACGTTAGCCAAGAATCACTTTTAAAAGTAAAAAGCAGTCATCATGGCACAACTGACTAATGCACCAAGTAGCCAAAAGGAGCAGCATACTGAATTATCCTACCATCACCCAGACCAGAAAGAGTTCATTATCCCTAGCTTCTCCAATCCAAGCTCACGTGTTACATCAGTGAATTTCTGTACACTCTTTGACAGGAAGATGTTAGTTACATTGGAGCTGGAAAGTGTAAAGACAAAGTATTATCATTGATGGCCTTTCATATTTATTTATATATTAAGGCAAGAACTCTCATTACTGCATATTCCTTTTACACCCTAGTAGACAAGACCATGGCAGAAGACAAAAGCACAATTCACATGCTTATTATGCTGCTGTTGATAACAATACTTCAGTAAAAATGGAAAAAATTCAGAATAAACAGGAAACCAGATGAGAGATTTGGACAGCAGTGGTAAACTGGGACTTTCCCAGACAAACCAGAATATGTGGTCACACTAATCTTGTCTCAATCTAAAAAACAGTGGGATTTTTTTTTTCAGCTTGCTTATTTACCAATAGACAGGATGGGAGGGGATGTACTGATTGCCTTTATCCCTGTTCTCTCCCCACTTGCTTAATGGAAAATTCTCTTTTCAGCTTAATAGCTGAAGGGCAAGATGACAGGCACAACTCTCAGCTGATTTCCTCTTCTGATTCTTGCTTCTTGCTTCTCATTATTTTAAGCTGGGGTAGTACACATATGTAAAGTACAATCCCTAAATATATCATTAGTAAAGTGTATTAGTGATTTATTTGTGGGAACTACATCTCCTAAGGTGCTATTAGACTTTATTACCATCCTAAATGCAGGTTGTTTTCCAGCAACCTGTTTTCTAGGTGCCCCAAATAAATATATTCACTTAATGAGGAAGGAACAAAAATAACCTGGATGCTCAAAAAGTAGCAGCCATACTGCAAAGGAGCCATTTTCTAGCAGGAAGGAACAGACTTTGAGTGTTTATGTGTGTCTGGCAGGGGGAGAGCAGCAGTGCAGAGATCAGGAAGTATTTTTATAAATAGTTTCAATGCTGTTTCTTTTGCATAAATATTTGCATTTCCTTGGTTCACTTTCTTCCTAGTTAACTTTTTACATATTCTGATAGTTATCTGTCAGTCCTAATTTTATATTCTTCTGGGGTGTCATATATTTCTGCCTTCACAGGTTTTTAGTGGGAAATTGGAGAAGATTCATCATAGGCTTGTAGCCAGATTCCATTTTAAGTTGGAAGTCTCTGAATCAATGATTTTTAATCAGGGGACATGAGCAATGTGCAGTAAAGCTGATTAAAACTCATTAAAATATAATTTCCTTAAATATGGTATTTCTGTTTTACTCTGAACCTGTCATTGTATTATCACAGGCATGCTAGGAGATAATTCTTATTTCCAGAATTAAAACTGACACCACTTAACAACTCTCCAATACAGAGATTTACAAATTATTTTGGCACTCCCATTTATGGTTCCCCTACCACCCCCAAGAAAGAAAATCTTATAGTACTCAGTTTATTTGATTAATTGCAAAAAATAGAGTTTTTAAATTGCTGTTTTAATCAAAGGCCCTGGGAAATGTAATTCATAGTTTTATTGTTGTTCCCAGATGTAAAACAGAGGTAGAGTTAGTTCTATTTTTTTCTTTATTTGTACATTTCTTCTGAGAATTTTCCTACATCACATGAGCTCTATCAATATTGAACAGGCCCCATTTTAACCATGTGGAATACACAGATTCGTGTATAGTATATTGAGTCTGTTGAGTAAAACTTACACCAACTTAAGAAAAATGGAGACATTTTTGACACTCTCTGTACCAACCAATTCTGTTATGACTCCATCAATGTACAGAATTAATTAAATCTTCTTCATCTGCGTTGTAAAAGGTGAATCATAAACTATCCCTCTGATACTGAATATTTTACTAGACACATGACATTTTCTGTTCTCATGTATGCTAGAATATTAAAAAAAATCCCATATTCTTGGTGAGGAATTAGCTGACAGTTATCTTTTCTCCTTTATTCACCATTTCAATTTTCTAAAAATATTTTTGAAGATACACTCAACTCATTTTAAAACGTCTTCAGAAGGGTAATTTCAGGGACCTTGATCTGATAAAAGGGAAAATGCAAAAGCAGTAAGAGAGAGTTACATTTTAATTCTATTGCCCTTTCCCCAAAAATCATGCAAAGAGATTCTTACTTGGACCCAGTTTTTACCAAACAAACAAATACATTTTGTAAGTGATATCACTGGACTCATCACAAACTTAGTAAATTTGTATTTCACATATGTTTGTCTAAAGTGGAGGAAAATTTTTGACGTTTTTATGCACATTTCATTATTTGACCCACATTTGTTCTGTACTTAATATGTGTTAGCAAAGTGTGCTATAAACCTACATTATGTTGTCTCACAATCTCTGTCTAAAGGAGAAATTTTACTTCTCCATTTAACAGAAAGAAATTGAGACTTGGAGAGCCTCAGTAAGTTGCAAAGGGTCATTTAGCTATTGAATGACAGAGCTAGATTCTGTTTTTCCAAAGAAGCTTGATGCTATTAATGTCAGAAATTCATGAATTCTCAACTGATTAAAGAACAAAGATACCTACAGGTAACATCATACCTTTTGGAGAGAAGCTAGAAGCCTTACCACTAAGATCGGGAACAAGTCCTAGGTGAAACTGACCAATTCCTTGAAAGATACGAGATGCCAAAACTCACACCAGAAGAAACAGAACACTTGAGTAGGCCTGTATCTATAAAAATATTGAACCAATAGTTAATAATCCACCAAAACAGAAAGCATCAGGCCTAGATGGGTTCATTCGTGAACTCTATCAAACATTTACAAAGAAAGTATATTGATTCTCTACAATCTCTTTTAGTATCTAAAAGCAGAAGGAATACTTCCTAACTCATTGTATGAGGCCAACATTACCATAATATCAACGGCAGACAAAGATATTGCAAAAAATCTACAGACCAATAACTCTCATGAACATAGATGCAAAAATCATCGATAAAATATTAGCAAATCTAATGCAACAGTGTATAAAAATAATTACACATCATGACCAAGTGGGATTTATCTCAGGTATGCAAGGCTAGCTCTACATTTAAAAATCACTTAGGGGGTGGAGTCAAGATGGCAGTGTAGGAAGACGCTAAGTTAGTGTCTCCCCACAACTAGGTCACCTGCTGGCCACTGGTGGGGGACTCTGACACCCAAGGAAATGGGAGGAACCCCCAAGTGAACCGGTAGGACGTGGGGGTACTGAAGGGGAAGGAGAAGCGAGGGCCAGACAGGATCGGCGCCCCTGAAGCCAGGGAGATCAGGAGAGGCAGGCGGGAGGGACCCTCTAGGAGGAGCAGGAGAGGAGTGGAGGGCGATTGCGCCACCCACTCAGGCCCGGGGAGCCTGCTGAGCTCCCAGGCCAGTCCCCTGCCCTCCAGGGCCACCCCCTACCCCAGCCTCATTGTTCCTGGGGACACAGTAGGGAGGCCGGGGAGATCAGGAGAGGGAGGTGGGAGGGGCCCTCCGGGAGAAGCGAGAGAGGAGCGGAGGGCGATTGCCCCACCAACTCGAGCTCAAGGAGCCTGCTGGGCTCCCAGGTGAGGTTCCCCCCAAAGACCAGGGGTGGGGGGCATGCCTGGATGCCTACTGTTCCGTTGAGCCTAAGGCTCAACCCCCACAGCCCCCAGGGCCTTTTCCAGCCCTTTGGGTCCTAAGCATACGCCCCATCCACTGCCCAAACCATGCCCTTGCTTAAGCCCCGCCATCCAAAGCCAAGGCCTTCACCCCCCTTTTTTTTCCCTCTTCCTCTTTTTTACTATTGTGGTACTGTTGTACTTTCTGGTTGTTAATTCATCTATATTTTTATTTTTATATTATTTCTAACATATCTGTTAGTTTCCTTGTCTAATTATATTTCTAACTTTGTTATTGTTCTCTTTCTTTTTTTTATTATTTTTTTCTTTTTTTTGACACCCCACGTGGCTTGGGGGATTTTGGTTCATGACCCGGAGATTGAGCCGAAGCTCCTGCAGTGAGAGCTCTGAGTCCGAACCACTGGACTAACAGAGAATCTCAGACCCCAGGGAATATTCATTGGAGTGATGTTTCACAGATGTTCTTATCTCAGCACCAAGAACCAGCTCTACCCAACAGCCTACAAACTCCCATGTTGGAAGCTTCAGGCCAAACACCCAGTAAGACAGGAACACAATCTCACTCATTAAAAAAAAAAAAAAAGGGAGATGGCAAAAAAATAGGTCACAGATGAAGGAGCAAGGTAAAAACCTACAAGACCAATAAAATGAAGAGGAAATAGGCAATCTATCTGAAAAAGAACTCAGAGTAATGATAGTAAAGATAATCGAGAATCTCAGAAATAGAATGGAGGCACATATTGAGAAAATACAAGAAATATTTAACAAAGATCTAGAAGAACTAAAGAACAAACAAACAGAGATGAACAACACAATAACTGAAATGAAAAATACACTAGAAGGAATCAGTAACAGAATAACTGAGACAGAAGAACGAATAAGTGAGCTGGAAGACAAAATGGTGGAAATAACTGCTGGGGAGCAGAATAAACAAAAAAGAAAGAAAAGAATTGAAGACAATCTGAGAGACCTCTGGGACAACACTAAATGCACCAACATTCAAATTATAGGGGACCCAGAAGAAGAACAGAAAAAGAAAGGGCCTGAAAAAATATTTGAAGAGATGATAGTTGAAAAATTTCCTAACATGGGAAAGGAAAGAGTCACCTCAGTCCAGGAAGCACAGAGAATCCCATATAGGATAAACCCTAGGAAAAACACACTAAGACACATGTTAATCAAACTAACAAAAATTAAATTCAAAGAAAAAATATTAAAAGCAGCAAGGGAAAAACAAAAAAATAACATACAAAAGAATTCCCATGAGGTTACCAGCTGACTGTTCAGCAGAAACTCTGTAGGCCAGAAGGGAGTGGCAGGATACACTTAAAGTGATGAAACAGAAAAACCTACAACCAAGATTACTCTAGCCAGCAAGGATCTCATTCAGATTCAATGGAGAAATCAAAAGCTTTTCAGACAAGCAAAAGCTAAGAGACTTCAGCACCACCAAACCAGCTTTACAACAAACGCTAAAGAAACTTCTCTAGGCAGGAAACACAAGAGAAGAAAAAGCCTATGAAAACAAACCCAAAACAATTAAGAAAATTGTAATAGGAACATACATATCAGTAATAACCTTGAATGTAAATGGATTAAATGCTGCAACCAAAAGACACAGACTGACTGAATGGATACAAAAACAAGACCCATATATATGCTGTCTACAAGAGACCCACTTCAGACCTAGTGACACATACAGACTGAAAGTGAGGGGATGGAAAAAGATATTCCATGCAAATGAAAATCAAAAGAAAGCTTGGATAGCAATACTCGTATCAGAAAGAATAGACTTTAAAATAAAGACAGTTACAAGAGAATAGAAGGGACATTACTTAATGATCAAAGGAACAATCCAAGAAGAATATATAACAACTGTAAATATTTATGCACCCAACATAGGAGCACCTCAATACATAAGGCAAATGCTAACAACCGTGAAAGGAGAAATCGACAGTAACACAATAATAGTAGGGGACTTTAACACCCCACTTACACCAATGAACACATCATGCAAACAGAAAATAAATAAGGAAAAACAAGCTTTAAATGACACAACAGACCAGATAGATTTGATATTTATAGAACATTCCACCCAAAAGTGGCAGAATAGGCTTTCTTCTCAAGTGCACATGGAACATTCTCCAGGATAGATCACATCTTGGGTCACAAATCAAGCCTCAGTAAATTTAAGAAAATTGAAATCATATCAAGCATCTTTTCTGAACACAATGCTATGAGGCTGGAAATCAATTACAGAAAAAAAACTGTAAAAAACAGAAATACATGGAGGCTAAACAGTGCAATACTAAATAATCAAGACATAGCTGAAGAAATCAAAGGAGAAATTAAAAAATACATAGAAAAAAATGACAATGAAAACACGATGACCCAAAAGCTATGGGATGCAGAAAAAGCAGTTCTAAGAGGGAAGTTTATAGCAATTCAATCTCACCTCAAGAAACAAGAAAAAATCTTAAAAAAACAATCTAACCCTACACTTAAAACAACTAGAGAGGGCTTCCCTGGTGGCACAGTGGTTGAGAGTCTGCCTATCGATGCAGGGGACACGGGTTTGTGCCCCGGTCCGGGAGAATCCCACATGCTGCGGAGTGGTTGGGCCCGTGAGCCATGGCCACTGAGCCTGCGCATTCGGAGCCTGTGCTCCTCAACGGGAGAGGCCACAACAGTGAGAGTTTTTTTTGTGTACCGCAAAAAAAAAAAAAAAACCTAGAGAAAGAAGAACAAAGCAAACCCAAAGTCAGTAGGAAGAAAGAAATCATAAAGATCAGAGCAGAAAAAAGTGAAATAGAAATGAAGAGAACAATAGCAAAGATCAATAAAACTAAAAGCTGGTTCGTTGAGAAGATAAACAAAATTGATAAACCCTTAGCCAGACTCATCAAGAAAAAAAGGGAGAGGATGTAAATCAATAAAATTAGAAATGAAAAAGGAGAAATCACAACTGACACCACAGAAATACAAAGGATAAGAGACTACGACAAACAACTATATGCCAATAAAGTGGACAACCATGAAGAAATGGACAAATTCTTAGAAAGGTACAACTTTCCAAGACTGAAACGGAAGAATTAGAAAATAAAAACAGACCTATCATAAGTAATGAAATTGAAACCGTAATTTAAAATTTTTCAACAAACAAAAGTCTAGGATGAGATGGCTTCACAGGTGAATTCTATCAAGCATTTAGAGAAGAGCTAACACCTATCCTTCTCAAACTCTTCCAAAAAATTACAGAGGGAGAAACACTCCCAAATTCATTCTACAAAGCCACCATCACTCTGATACCAAAACCAGAAAAAGATATCACAAAAAAAGAAAATTATAGACCAATATCACTGATGAACATAGATGCAAAAATTCTCAACAAAATACTAGCAAACAGAATCCAACAATACATTAGAAGGATCATACACCATGATCAAGCGGGAGATATCCCAGGGATGCAAGGATTCTTCAATACATGCAAATCCATCAATGTGATACACTACATTTACCATTTAAGGAATAAAAACCATATGATCATCTCAATAGATGCAGAAAAAGCTTTTGACAATATTCAACACCAATTTATGATAAAAACTCTCCAGAAAGTGGGCACAGAGGGAACCTACCTCAACAGAATAAACACCATATATGACAAACACACAGCAAGCATCATACTCAACGGTGAAAAACTGAAAGCATTTCCACTAAGATCAGGAACAAGACAAGGATGTCCTCTCTCGCCAGTATTATTCAAGATAGTTTTGGAAGTCCTAGCCACGGCAATCAGAGAAGAAAAATAAATAAAAGGAATACAAATTGGAAAAGAAGTAAAACTGTCACTGTTTGCACATGACATGATACTATGAATAGAGAATCCTAAAGATGTTGCTAAAAAACTACTAGAACTAATCAATGAATTTGGGAAAGTAGCAGGATACAAAATTAATGCACAGAAATCTCTTGCATTCCTACACACTAATGACAAAAAATGTGAAAGAGAATTTAAGGAAACACTCCCATTTACCATTGCAACAACAAAAAATAAAATACCTAGGAATAAACCTGCCAAAGGAGGCGAAAGACTTCTACTCAGAAAACTATAAAACACTGATGAATGAAATCAAAGGTGACATAAATAGATGGAGAAATATACCATGTTCTTGGATTGGAAGACTCAATATTGTGAAAATGACTATACTACCCAAAACAATCTACAGATTCAATGCAATCCCTATCAAACTACCAATGGCATTCTTCACAGAATTAGAACAAAAAAATCTTACAATTCATATGGAAGCACAAAAGGCCCCAGATAACCAAAGCAATCTTGAGAAAGAAAAATGGAGTTGGAGGAATCAGGCTCCCTGACTTCAAACTATACCACAAAGCTACAGTAATCAAGACAGTATGACACTGGCACCAAAACAGAAATATAGATCAATGATACAGGACAGAATGCCCAGAGATAAACCCACACACATATGGTCACCTAATTTACAACAAAGGAGGCAAGAACATACAATGGAGAAAAGACAGCTATATGTAAAAGAATGAAAATAAAACACTACATAACACCATACACAAAAATAAACTCCAAATGGATTAAAGACCTAAATGTAAGACCAGACACTATAAAACTCTTAGAGGAAAACATAGGAAGAACACTCTTTGACATAAAGCACAGCAAGATCGTTATGTACCCACCTCCTAGAGTAAGAGAAATAAAAACAAAAATAAACAAATGGGACTTAATTAAACTAAAAAGCTTTTGCATAACAAAGGAAACCATAAACAAGACAAAAAGACATCTCTCAGAATGGGAGAAAATATTTGCAAATGAAATAACAGACAAAGGATTAATCTCCAAAATATACAAACAGCTCATGGAGCTCAATATCAAAAGAATAATCCAATTAAAAAATGGGCAGAAGACGTAAGTAGACATTTCACCAAGGAAGACATACAGAGGGCCAAGAGGCACGTGAAAAGATGTTCAACGTCACTAATTATTAGAGTAATGCAAAGCAAAACTACAGTGAGGTGTCACCTCACGCCAGTCAGAATGGCCATTATCAAAAAATCTAGAAACAGTAAATGCTGCAAAGGGTGTTGTGAAAAGGGAACCCTCTTGCACTGTTGGTGGGAATGTAAATGGATACAACCACTATGGAAAACAATATGGAGGTTCCTTAAAAAAACTGAAAATAGAACTAACATATAACCCAGCAATCCCACTACTGGGCATATACCCTGAGAAAACCATAATTCAAAAAGAGTCATGGACCACAATGCTCATTGCAGCTCTATTTACAATAGCCAGGACATGGAAGCAATCTAAGTGTCCATCAACAGATGAATGGATAAAGAAGATGTGGCACATATATACAATGGAATATTACTCAGCCATAAAAAGAAACGAAATTGAGTTATTTGTAGTGAGGTGGATGGACCTAGAGTCTGTCATACAGAGTGAAGTCAGTCAGAAATAGAAAAACAAATACTGTATGCTAAGGCATACATGTGGAAACTGAAAAACAAATGGTACCGATGAACATAGTTGCAGGGCAGTTATAAAGATGTAGACAAAGAATGGACTTGAGGACACAGGGTGGGAGAGGGATGTTGGGGCAAAGTGAGAGGAGCATGGACATATATACACTACCGAATGTAAAACAGTTAGCTAGTGGGAAGCAGCAGCATAGCACAGGGAGATCAACTCGGTGCTTTGCAATGACCTAGAGGGGTGGGATAGGGAGGATGGGAGGGAGGCTCAAGAGGGAGGGGATATGGGGATATACGCATACATATGGCTGATTCACTTTGGTGTACAACAGAAAGTAACACAGTATTGTAAAGCAATTATACTCCAATAAAGATCTATTTTAAAAAATCAATTAACATACTCCATCACATCAACTGACTAAAAAAGGAAAACCACATGATCATATCTATAGATGCAGGAAAAGCATTTGACAAAATTCAACACCCATTCATGGTAAAAACTATCAGTAAACTAGGAGTAGAGGCAAGCCTCCTCAATTTGATAGATAGTATCTCCAAAAAACCTATACCTAACATCATATTAATGGTGAGAAAGTTGAAGCTTTCTTACTAAAATCAAGTACAAGGCAAGAATATCCCCTCTCATCACTCCTTTTCAACATCATAGTGGAAGTTATAGCTAATGAAACAAGACAAGAAAAGGAAATAAAAGGTATAAAGATTGGTTAGGAAGAATTAAAACTGTCTTTGTTTGCAAATGACATTAGAAAAACGTATGTAGAAAATCCAAAAGAATCAAAAATACCAAAAAAAAAGCACCTGGAACTAATAAATAATTATAACAAGATTGCAGAATACAAATTTAATATACAAAATTCATTTGATTTCCTATATACAAGCAATGAACAAGTGGAACTTGAAATCAGAAAACACAGTGCCATTTATATTAGCACCACAAAACTAAATACTTAGGTGTAAATCTAACAAATTACGTTTAAGATCTATATGAGAAAAACTGCAAAACTATGATGAATGAAATCAAAGGAAGACTAAATAAGTGGAGAGACATTCCATATTCAGGAAGAGGAAGACATAATATCATCAAGATGCCGGTTCTTCCCAACTTGATTTGTAGATTCAATGCAATCCCAATCAAAATTCCAGCAAGTTATTCTGAGGATACTGACAAACTGATTCTAACATTTATATGGAGAGGCAAAAGACCCAGAATACCAAAACACAACATGGAGGAAAAAGAACAAAGTTGGAGGACTGATGCTACTCTATTTAAGACTTATTATAAAGCTACAGTAATCAAGATGGTATGGTATTAAAAGAAGAATAGACAAATAGATCAATGAAACAGAATAGACGTGCATAAATATACTCAACATATCTTTGACAAAGGAGCAAAGGCAATACAATGGAGCAATAATAATCTTTTCAACAAATGGACATCCACAAGCAAAAAAAATTTAGATATAGCTCTTACACCCTTCACAAAAATTAACTCAAAATGGATCACAGAGTTAAATGTAAAACATAATACTATAAAACTCCTAGAAGATAGCACAAGAGCAAATCTAGATAACCTTGGGTATAGCAATGACTTTTTAAATAAAACACCAAAGGCAAATCCATGAAAGAAATAATGATAAGCTGAACTTCATTAAAATTAAAATTTTATGCTCTGTGAAAGACAATGTCAAAAGAATGAGAAAATAAGCCATAGACAGGAAGGAAATATTTGCAAAAGACACATCTGTTAAGGACTGCCTTCTAAAAACATACAAAGTATGCTTAAAACTCAACAATAAGGAAACCAACAATCCAATTAAAAAATGGGGTAAGGACCTTAACAGAAACCTCACCAAAGAAGATATGCAGACAGAAAGTAAGCATAAAAAGAGATGTTTCGTATCATATTTCATCAAGAAAATGCAAATTATTTTTTAAATTTATTTTAAAAATTTTTATTTTATATTGGAGTACAGTTGATTAACAATGTTGTGTTAGTTTCAGGTGTACAGCAAAGTGATTCAGTCATGCATATACATATATCTATTCTTTTTCAAGTTCTTTTCCCATTTAGCTTATATCTGCACAAAAACCTGTATGTAGATATTTGTAGCAGCTTTATTTATAATTGCCAAAACTTGGAAACAACTATGAAGTCCTTCAGTAGGTGAATGGATAAGTAAACTTGTCCATCCAGACAACAGAATATTATTCAGTTCCAAGAAGCAATGACTATTAAGCATAAAAAGACATAGAGGAAACTTAAATGCATATTACTATGTGAAAGAAGCCAATCTGAAAAGGCTGTATACTGTATGATTCTAACTATATGACATTCCAGAAAAGGCAAAACTATGGAGACAATAAAAAGATCAATGGTTTCCAAGGGCTTGGAGGGAGGGACTATGGAGCACAGTACAGACTTGGCTGATTACGATATGTCAGTATGGGCAACTCTATGCATGTGTGGAAGCAGAGGTATGTGGGAAATCTCTATACCTTCCACTCAATTTTCCTATGAACATAAAACTGCTCTGAAAAAAAAGTGAAGCCAATCTATCAAGCTACATAGGATCAAAATGTGATAAAAAGAGATTTTTAAATGGACAAACTGAAAATAATTTTTACAAGATTGAATTTATAAAAAGAGTGAAATATATTAAAATTACCATTAAATATCAAAAATATAAAGATTAAGTCTTCTATGACTCCTACAGCCCATACCTGAATCCAGATAATGTGCTTCTTCAACTGAACATTTTATAATTATAGGTTTTATTGTACATGATTTTTTCTACCTTATTAACTCTGATATTGTTTTATTTTTTCTGTCTTCAGCATTTTCACAGATCCATGCAAATGACTGGAATTCAGGAGTCATGAATTTTCAATGGCTATTTTCTCCAGTGTTCCTTTTGTTTTTAAACCTTGCTGACAATCTTTGCAAATATGCCTTTATAAAGATATTAGTCTCTGGCCAGCGTGAAACAGGATTTTATAGACCTTTCCAACTTTGAGAAAGAAAATCTCACAGCTGGCAAACTCACATCCATTACTTAGAAGCCATTTACCCTTTAATAGCTTTCTGTCTCCTGTTATAAAATAATCCCCTGCATGCTCCTTGGTTAAAGTGTTGGCAACTGCATGCATCATACCCATTTTCATGTGACATGTCTTTACTCAACATGTCTATTATGTATCAGTGACTAATCAAAGCAATAGGGAAATATTAGTAAACAAACAGAGAAACCTTCTTGCCTTCCAGGAGCTTACCTTTCCGATGGGGAAACAGACAATAAAAGTGGTAACTCAATTAACTATAAGTGATAAGTACCAAGTGATACCTGAAAGTGATAAGTGCCAAGAATATTTGAAAAGAAAAAAGGGCATCCAGAGATGGTGAATGCTTAGGATAGCTGGGGAAGATCTAACTTAGGTGACTTAAGATCTGGAAGAAGGAAGGTATTTGAGATTCGACATAGGTTTGAGCAGATTTAGTTACACGTCAGCACCCATCTGACGACCAGCACCCAGCAGCCATTGGTTGAAAATGGAGCAATGTGAACCTAAGTGCCCCAATGGGGATCAGACCCACAACCTTGGCCTCACCTGTTCCCTGTGTTAATAGAGCTCACCTGCCAGTTATGCCCAAGGGACTGGCCCCACAGTAGCCTCATCAGTATGTTAAGGGTATTTTACCTGTGACTCGGGTAGGACCAATGAGGGCATATGTATGGAATTGCAAAAGCTTATTTTAGTATTATCTACTTAACTGTTCATCAACTGCCCCCAACGTATGCAATTCCCCCTTAAATGTTATAACTAAACGTATAATGGCTCCAATAATCGTGTAAGTTAGTTCACTTTATACACATTATCTTACACAGTCCTTACAATTAGTCTCTGAGGTTGATGTTATTTTCTTTTTACTCAAGAGGATGCTAAGGCTCAGACACATTAAGGAATTTTCCTAAGTTAACATGGCAAGAAAGTGGTCAAACTAGAATTCATACACAGATCTAGCTGAATCCTAGAGCCTATACTCTTAAGTCTCATGCTTTGTTCAATAAAGTTGATTGCATCAGACACAGAAGAAACTTTAGTGTTAATCCTGTCCACACTGAGGCCCAGAGAGATGGAGATATTTTCCAGTGACTCAAAGAAAGTTAAGGGCAGAGTTTGGAATAGAAGTCAGATGTACTCATCCTAGCCTAGAAATCTTTCTACTACAACATGTGAGGGTTATTTATTGCTATAATATAAAGCTCCAGGAGGAATAAACACCTGTCCCAGGACCTATTATTCCTTGGTGGGAATGACCACGACCTTCTGGTGAATGTTCCATTCTTTCTTTAAAATCTAATGAGATGTTATTTCTTTGGAAAGCCATCCTTGATACTTCAGTATACTGTCACTCTCTTCTTCCTTTATATATTTAGTCTTGTCTTACCATGTCATCTAAATCATATCATAACATATAAATCACACGCTTTTAATCTCCTTTAAGATTGAGCTTCTTGAGAGCAATCACCACATCATTCATCGTGGTACCCTTTGTGTATAAAAACAGGTATATAGCAAGCAATAAATATTTCTGCAATTAATTTTTTTAAATTTCCATTTCCTCAAGAAAACCATGATTAATACAGTCTTCTAAGTTTTATCCAAATAGAACCAAAGAGAACTTTAAAGAAATCATTATGTCCATTGTTTTTTAGTCAAGTATTTATTAAATAGGTAACTTTCCATGTTTATTTGAGCCATAAAAACCTCAATACAGAATTACTCTCAATGAAATGCAATTTTTCCTTTTATTTTTATAGGAGCCACCAGTATTTCAAATTTCTTAGCAAGAGATACCTTTCTGCAGTCTTACTACTAGCCCTATTGGTGCATACACCATTGGGAATATGCTTCTAGACAAAAGATGCTCACCCAACCCCATGTACAGAGGTTCTCCTACATTATTGTCTGTTCACATAGGTTTCTATCCCCCTGATGCATTGTTAAATATTGGAAAAAGAAAAAAACCTATGGTCAAAAACTTTGTTTCATGTTCCAAATCTTCCATTTACTTTCTAAGTGAATGTGTGTAAATCTCTCCGGCATTTTGAGCCCAGCAAAAAGGGATTAATAGTATGGGCAATAGTATGGGCAGTCTAGTTCTTGGCAAAGTAGTGCAAATCAACTGAGTAGTACTTGTAAAAGTGCTTAGTCATCTGTTAAGGGTAGTCCTAGCTGTTATTATATGTTCCGGTTTTGCTCACACGCATGGCATCTACTATCCTAATATCTGTCGTTTTGCCACTCCAAAGGGTAATAAAATCTAAATATAAGTGAAATATCATTTTATCTCAAACTTTAGACAAAATTCCCAAATGATTTACCTTTTATAGAATTTTATCCAGATTAATGGGTAATTGTTCTTCATGGAAAGACACTGAATGAAAAAATAAGCTTTCTAATTGTTTAGTTATAATTTAAAATAAGTCGTTTGAGTTGGTAGGGTCCTTCTCCAGGGTCCTAGGACTGTGTCTGTTTCATGTTATTTTGCTGAGTGCTATTGGAGTTTACTATTTTCTGACGAGGGTGTTAGGGTATTTCATATGGAGAAAGTTAATGAGCATATATGTGAAAGTGTTCCTTGACGCTGGCACAAGAAAACTGTGGGGACCAGAAACACTACTGGTGTTCCCCTGCTCATCCCTTTCCTACTTATCACACCATCAACATAAAGGTCCTTCGACAGACACCTGACAAAAACTAGTAAGGAAAGAACGAGCAACATTACACCATTGTTCCCTGAAGAAAGGTAGTCTCCAGATCAATGAATCGCTGTTTCTATAAGCAATCACAAGCACAGAAAATGTTACCTTGTAGTGTCAAAGACATCCTTAAAATTATATTAAACAAGATGCAATCTCTGCACATTTAGCTACAATACTAATATTGAAATAGAGATGATTTGGATGTTGACTGTAGATTTTTGCTATGACATTTTAAGCACAGAGATTTTTAGAAAATATTTAATATTCCAAATTGCACCCTGCATTTATGAAATCCCTCCAGGTTGTGAAGACTGAATTTTAGACCTCCCATTAGAATACAGAGTACCCAAAACAAAAAAAAATCAAGACAGCACATAAGAGTTTCATATATTTTTTCCTGAATATCAACAGAATGGGAACTGCATAGAAAATTCTGCACCTACAGTTCCTCAGTCATGGACTTGAAAATATACTGACAAAGTTCATCTTTACTGTGACATCTTAATGTACCTTACCCATATTCAGATAGCCCGAGCAACCAGAAAATTAACTCTGTATTTCCATATCACACTCACCCTCACTTCCTCTTCTCACCTCCTGCTTGAGAACTGTCTCTTTCCCCAAGTATCTTAAACAAGTCTTTGATTTTGTTTTTATAAAGAAAAAGGTAGTGAGAATAGGATTCATCTTACATAAGGAGTTAATATAAGATTCAGGATTTCTTCAACCACTGATTAGTAATGGGATCTTATAAAATGTCAAAGGGCATTTATTCTATGAAAATAAGGGTAACAGTAAGAAACAGTACAATTTGGTGAAAGCGTGTACACTCATTATAATTAAAATTTTTCATTTGATAAAAGGCCTTGATAGAGGTGACAATATTCTCATGAACACCAATGTCTAGAAGCATTTGACATGCCATAATGAATCACTGTGGTCAGTGAGATAAAGAGGAGAAACTTACCCCGAAAAACAAGATGAGAGGAAAGAGAATCAAATTTTACTTGCATATTTGAGGCTAATTGAGGGATATCAACAAGAACAGAGTTGGAGCTCAGACGAGAAGGTTGACGTCTTCATAAAGATTGAACTATCCAAATGTCACTTCTAGAAACCCAGTGACAGAGTTACCTGGTTAATTTAGTGTTATTATACTTAAACCCATAGATAGATAAACAATAGATAGATGATAGGTAGATAGAGATATTGACATACAAATGAAGTAAAAACAGCACTCAACTATAAAGCATCGTATAGTTTGTTAGTTCCATTTTAGGTCAATGACTATGAATGACTGCACAGTGGATAATAAAATTTATTTCCTGGTGGGGTGAATTTTGTGAAATTGTTATGGTTACTGATGGTTGCATGCCTCTCCTTTCATCTTGCTACCTTCAAGGACAGCCAACCTTATCAAGGAGGAGTAGTAAAAGTGGAAATTTACTTTTATTACTATCAACTAATATTTACAGAGAGCCTACTAGTACATGCCATCTTGTGCATTGTTTCATTTATCTTCACAACGCCCTTGTGAGGCAGGGACTATTATCTCTTTCCTCTGCCTTATGAATGAGTAAACAGCTCGGACGTGGTAAATAATTCACTCCAAAGAAAGCATTAGAACTTCAATATGAACTAAAAGCTAACTACTAAACCTTATGTGTCTCTTCAGCAGCCCTTACTGACCATTTTTTATTCACTTAACTGGCATTTATTAAATTAGGTATTGTAGAGAAAGTGACATAGTCCTAGTTAATTACACAGACTTTAGAGTCAGAGAAGGCTAAAATTCCAGCTTTGTCATTTACAAGCTGTTTAGCCTTGAGGAAGTTACTTATCTTCTCTAAGCATTAACTACCTCATCTATAAAATGAGCATTAAAAAGATGCCTAATTCAGAGGACTGTTGATAATTAAAGAAAATACTGCAGACAAAATACTTAGTTCAGTGCCCAGGTCATAGTAAATATTCAGGAAATGGCAACTTCTCTAATTGTGATAAATATGCCATGGCCTCTGCCCTCAAGGACCATAGATTTAAAGAGGGAAGGTTAGATGTGTATCAAATGACTGTAATAAATAATTGAAAAAGGCATTGTGAGAGTTGAGAGTAAAGAGTCATAAATTCAGTCTAGTGAGATCATGGGTATCATTGTGAAGGAGGACACTTGCTAATAAAGCGCCTTGAGGAATTGGCTTCTGTAGATTCAGTGACAGGGCACCCCAAGGAGAGGCATGAGCAAAGCTGGAGCAGGAAAATACTACGCTTGGTTGATAAACAAAGAGAACTGAGATTGACTCAAACATAAGCTCTATGCAGGAATGCAGTGGAGACCAGACTATATATTAGAGGCTTGAATGTACACCTAAGGAATTGTTTCTTTACTTAAAGGATAATAAAGAACCTTTGAAGATTTTTAAGAGAAGAGTCATAGGAATGAGATTGAACTATTAAGATGTAAATGTAAAATGTTGGGAAAAAGGAAAAGGAAAAATACAACAATTATGTGGGCCAATTAAAGAGAATGTATGGAAGTCAAATTGAGCAATAAGGGTGCTTGAGCAAAGCAGAGCAGTGGGAGGGTAATGCAGAGAAAGGGACTATCTCTGAGGGTGATAGACACATAAAATAGACAGGAGTTGGCAAATATTAGGCAAAAGAGACAAGGAAGAAGAAAGAATAAAAGATGACTGAAATTTCAAGTCTGAGTTGTGAGGACAGTAGAGGAATTTTCAAAAGACAGCAATCAGAAACAAAGACCAGCTTTGCAGAGCACATGATGAGCTCTCTTGACACACTGCATTTGAAACCAGACGGCTATGTAGACGGTGCTAAAAGAACAATCGGAACCGTGTGACTGCAACTTAGTAAAGACTAAATCATGGGGTAACTGACTTGAATCATCACAAGGCAGAGAAGTGAAGTATCCTTTGCTGAATGAAAACGCTGAGGTAGAAAGAGAGAAGAACCAGGAACAAAATTGCTTGCAGGAAGGGGAAAAGAGTCACAGAAAAGACAGGGAGAAAAACCAGAATGTTAAAGCATCACAAACCCACATAAGAAGTTAAAAGGAAAATGGAAGGTCATCGCAGCAAAATGGTACAGAGTAATCAATGATAAAAATTAGTAAGACCAATATTAACACTGAAAATAAGAATTCATTGGTACATTCACTTTGCAAATACTTTCACAGTTTCTCATGATATTAAACACAGGGATACTATATGAACCAGCAATTCTACCCCTAGGTATCTACCCAGAGAGAAATGAAGACATATGTCCACACAAAGACTTGCACACAAATGTTCTTAGTAGCATTATTCATGATAGGCAAAAATGGAACAACCCAAATGTGTCCATCAACTTATTAATGGATAAACAAAATACGGTTTATCCATACAATGCAATATTATTTGGCAATAAAAAGGAATAAAACACAGGACTAGCTAAAACAAGGATGAACCTTGAAAACATTATGATAAATGAAAGAAGTTAGTCATGAAAGACTACATACTAC